>NC_133505.1:125562500-126812500 GCF_049354715.1 Callithrix jacchus | reverse complement strand
AGGGTTTTGTCAAATATATATTGTATAGTAATTAATTGGCTACTGTAGGCTGCCATTTTATGTTTAAAACTCCTGCTTTCATCTCATTTGATCATACTTTCAAACCTTTTCTCACCACACATTTTATACATCCCTTAGGTTAGAGATTTATGTATTAGAGAATCAGAAAAACCACCCCCAGAAAGCTACTGAATTCAGATATTCTGCTCTTTGAGGATACCCTGTGTTTCTGTTCTTTTATGATTTTGTCTCATAGCTATGCTAGCATCACTCCTATCAGGTCCCAGCTCTCTTTCTTACTCTGCATTTGAAGAATATGAACTTATCACTTGGAATCTGCATTATTCATGATTTTCCAGAGAAACACTACATATGTTCTGTGTGTGCATATATATACACACACTCATATATCTATATATGCTATGCATGTAAATATATACACAACATTATGAAGAAGAATCTGCTTCTGCATTACACAGATTCTACTGTGTGTAAATATTAATCACATCTAAAACTATCTTCACAGCAACCTAGACTAGGATTTGACCAAACACTGGGCACCATAGCCTAGTCAGGATGATATATAATATTAACCTTCACAGAATCCATTACAAACACAAAACCAAATAACATAATTTTTTCAGGTTGTGCTTTAATAGCCAAATCCAGATGTGTTTCCACAGAGAAAGCAGTATAACACAAACAGGATAACTCTATTAAAGGGACCAGTGTAATGTTAAAACAAAATTCTGATATCTGTAAAGAAATATAGGTAATGCATGTTTTATCAATCAGGTCTGTCAAAGTGTCTATAAAATTAAGTTGACTTTTCTTTAGAAAAACATTCCAGTTTTGTTATTAGGACAGAACTAAAACTATGAGAAACAGGTTGTTTGGGACCTGGATCATAGGCAAATTCTGGAGGCTAGAAAGCCAAAATCAAGGTGTCATCAAAGACATGCTGCTTCTAAAGCCAATAGGGGGGAATCCTCTCATCATTATTATTATCATTATTCTCCCATCATGTGTTCATGTGTCTTCTCTTCTGACACTCGCCATATTGGATTAAGAGGCCACCCTATTCTAGTATAACCTAATTAAAATCAACTTATAACATCTGCAATGATCATATTTCCAAATAAGGTCACATTCTGAGATATATATATATATATATATGTGACTCTCTTTGAGGTTAGGACATCAATACATATCTTGTGGTATATTCTGTATATATGTATGAATGCATTGTGTGTGTGTGTGTGTATGTGTATATATACATATATGTAGTATCATACCTTCTAATGTGTATCAAGTGCCTTGCTGGGTCAAGAGAGAACAATAGAATGCTTTTTAGAGGAGAGGAGTTCTTCTGAAAGATGAATGTGTCTGTGATTGAAGAAAGGAAGTACTAATATTTAAGCACAAGCAAGAACTGAGGCAGTATTTTCAAAGTCATGAAAGTGCAAGAGAATATTTAGGGCTCATTGAATATCTGGTAGCTTTATATTCACAAGAGCCTCAGCTACCAGAAGAGAACTTGAAGAAAATGAGACTAGAGAGATAGATTTGGCAAAATTATAAAGAAAAAATAAATGTAATCCTGAGGAATTTTAACTGTGTCTTATAACTATGGTGAACTTAGTGACTGGCATTTAACTAGAAGAGCATGTTCACACACTGTATGTTCTTGAAATTTATTCTGGCATTAGAGTAGAATATAAGAGATACATTAAGTCATTGTGGAAACAGACCAACTAGACAGCAAATTATATCATTGAGTAAAAACAAACAAACAACAACAGCAATCAAAAATGTAAGGGGCTAAGTATGACCGTGGCCGAGAAAGCGAGTAAAGCAGTAGATGTGGGAGAAACACAGTTGCCATAATTTGATAATAAATTCGGAAGGGGCAGATGCTGATGGAAAGAAGCTAAGGATCTGTCAAGGTATCTGCTTAACTTTATAATGGCTTATTTCACTGAAATTGGAAATACTGGAAAAAATGGAAGCTGAAAAGCAAAGTTGAGAAGTATAGTTTTGTGAATAATGAGCTGGAAGCAATTTAGGACATCCAACAGAAATATGTCATGTACAGTTGGATATGTACGGCAGCCGTACTGGGTAGAAGCTACATGACTGAGCTGGACAAGGCTCTTCTTCTCACTATCTATAGGTTTCTAATTCTGATTGGCATAAAAGAGGAGGCTTCTCTTTAAAAAAGGAACTGGAAACTCAACTTCCTTGTGTTCCAAATTATACCTGGACTGTTGAGTTAAAGAGCAGGGCTGAGGCTGGGCACGGTGGCTCACGCCTGTAATCCCAGCACTTTGGGAGGCCGAGGCGGGTGGATCACGAGAGATCGAGACCATCCTGGTCAACATGGTGAAACCCCGTCTCTACTAAAAATACAAAAAATTAGCTGGGCACGGTGGCACGTGCCTGTAATCCCAGCTACTCAGGAAGCTGAGGCAGGAGAATTGCCTGAACCCAGGAGGCGGAGGTTGCGGTGAGCCGAGATCGCGCCATTGCACTCCAGCCTGGGTAACAAGAGCGACACTCCGTCTCAAAAAAAAAAAAAAAAAAAAAAGAACAGGGCTGGACAATGAGATACTTATAAAACATTTTATCATGTGTGTGTGTGTGTAGGAAATGAGATAGCTAGAGGGGTAGCTTGTATACTATGGATATAAATGAACAGAATGCACTGGTTCTAGCCCTATAAAATCATTGATATAAATGACAAATCTACATATGGGATATAAGTCTATACATGGAATAAGTAAATTAATTGATGGGATGACATTGCATACAACCACACACACACACACACACACACACACACACACACGTAGGTTAAAATGGCGAAAAGTGAATAAGATCTATAGCCTAGTCAATGGGTATATACCAATGTCAATTTATTTGTTTTAATATTATACTGCAACCACATAATATGTCACATTGGGGAAAATTAGGTGAAGATATATGGGACTCCTGTACTTATTTGATAACTTTCTTTGAATTTATATTTATTTCAAAGTAAAAAATTAAAAGAAAGTAATTTTGCTTTCTGCAACCCTTCGCTATCCTTCACTGATGACCATTGTGATTGTCTGGCTCAGCAGTGGAGGTTATGACTTGGTCACTGGGTTTCACCCAGAGGAGAAGACAGGTGGTGCGTATCTTTTCAGAATGTCTAGGTTTCATTAAGTCACAATTGCAAGACTCTAGCTGCAGTAATGTTGGAGATCAAATCTCTGTGATGACAGGGGCAAGTGCCTGCTTCAGAGCCCTATAGTAGTGAAACTTTAAATGCAGTTCACCTAGCAAGTTATAGTAGCTAAAGCAGGATTAAGGTTATAACTGTGGTTTCCTTGGGATATTCTCCTTCCTTACTTTCCCTGCTTCTCTTTAGTCATGCACAGTATAGATTATATGAAAAAAACTCACTAAAGTAATGGTAAAATTCAAGCTGGGAACTGCATAGGGTAAACCTGCCTTTCGTTCTATTCCAGGTTATTTCTCTTTTCACTGAGATTAATGCATATCTGATTGCCTCCTTTGGAAAGGCTAATCAGAAACTCAAAAGATAACAACAGTTTCCTCAGCTATCTGGAACCTGGAAGTCCCCTCCCTGCTTCCAGCTTCCAGTCTTTCTGCCTTTAATTTGAGTTGCCCTACGTTTACAGTTCAAACCAATGTACTTCTTACATATATTGATTGATGTCTCATGTCTCCCTGAAATGTATAAAGCCAAACTGTGCTCTGACCACCTTGGGCACATGTTGTCAGGACTTCCTGAGGCTGTGTCATGGGCTTGTCTTCTCAACCTTGGCAAAATAAACTTTCTAATTTAATTGAGACCTGTCTCAGATTTTTTGGGTTCACAATCAGCAATATGTTCTAACCCTTAATTGTGTTTCAAGATGAAATCATAGTGTTTGGTGTATAAGGTGCAGTCATATGAATGTCCAGTTTATGGATAGACAATAGTAGCACAGGAACAAGTGTTCCAGCAGGATAGGGGTTGTAGAGTTCTCTGAGTTCTTGATACAGCAGCAGAGAGCAAGAACAGGTGAGACAAATTCTAAGACACGAATAAATATTGCTGGACAATCTTAGAGACACAAGAAACCTGATAGGAGGGAATCTAGATAAATATGGACTTCCTGTTAACTTGGCAGCTATGGCTTCAGAGTTGTGATTACTTCCAGTTTAAGTGGAAAGAAATTCTGTTTATATCTCAACCTAAAATAAAAATAGGTTATACATGTTACAGAGACACAGGTTTTGAGGTGGTAATCATTTATGCCTTTTCCAGTCATATTTAAAGAAGAGAATTACTAGAGATGTAAGCTGCTTGAGAGTAAGACTGCTTTTATTTTTTTATATAATCATAGTACACCTGTTGTTTAAACCTGGGAAAGTTATGTAATCTTTCTATTCCTTAGCTTTCCCATTTGTAATGGCGATCACAGTTGCTAATGGTTGCACAGAGAATCGAATAAGTTAGCCTATGACAACACTTGGACCATGTACTAAGAAAGCATTATCTTTGTGATTAATGTTTGCTGGTAGTTCCCAGAAAGATGCCTTGCATATATTAAAAGGATATTTGGAATTGAATTTATGTAACTACTCTAAAATCGTATCATGTAAATGCTTATTTCAGTATGTAGTACTCCTGCTCTGTAAAAATTCTGTAGTTATTTTAGCTGACATTAGAGCCTTTAATGTTTTAACATTACATAATCACAGATTTCAAAGGTGTCACTCACAAATAGCAATTTAATGACAACACTGTATTGTTTCAATTCCTTAAATATTTATTAGAGCGTGTTTCACTACATTTTGTGAAGGAAGTCTAATTTTCCAAGAAGATACTAACCTTGTAAGAATCTATGAAACGTAGACCAACTCACAGTATTTTTAATTGATTCACCTACTCCTAAGGTCTATTGATTGCAAAATATATGGTAATGTTTCATACATGCTTTCATTTATGACTTAAACTAAACAGGAAGTAAATAATAACATAGGAAAAACATAACAGTATAAAAGATTTGAATTACAAAAAATAAAGAGGGCAGCATGCATGCTTACCTTACCTGAAAGAAATATAAGAAACATGTTCTATAAAAGCAATCCCCAGCCTTTTTGCACTGGAGTCCAGTTTTGTGGAAGACAATTTTTCCAGGGACAGTGATGGGAGTGGATGGGGTGGGGGATGGTTTTGGGATGAAACTATTCCACCTCAGATCATCAGGCATTAGATCATCATAAGGAGCCCACAATCTGGATCCTTCACATGTGCTATTCACAGAAGGGTTCTCACTTCTATGTAGAATGGAATGCCCAGTTGATCTGACAGGAGGCAGAGCACAAGCAGTAATGCTTGCTCACCTGCAGCTCACCTTCTGTGTGGCCTGGTTCCTCACAGTCTGGGACTGGTACCAGTGCATGGCCCAGGGGTTGAGAAACCCTGTAAAGTATGAGTAATAAACCCAAACAACATTTATAAAATTTAATCACAAAATATTTTAAAACTTTTTTGAAAAATATGTGTATTTAAATTAAAATTAAGCGGACACATGAATATATTATCATTTATCAATTTCTGTATTGACACTTTTAGTGAAAAAGTTCTTACTCCTACTCAAACAATCTCACGTTGGTTTTACATTCTACAGTTTAAATTTATAAGTAGTATGGGGAGAATGACCTCTCTCTGCTGATGTGTAATATTTGGACCTACTTTATTTTTGGTAATTTCTGAAAAAATTTTAGTGATTATGTATTTTGTTTCTAACAATTATTCAAATAATATTTGATAATTGTTACTTTATAATAAAGTTTAATATTGTGTCCTGAGACTTTGCTGAAGTTGATTATCAGCTTAAGGAGATTTTGGGCTGAGAAGACAGGGTCTTTTAAATATACAATCATGTCACAAGCATTCCTATACACCAGTAATAGACAGAGAGTCAAATCATAAGTGGACTTCCATTCACAATTGCAACAAAGAGAATAAAATGCCTAGAAATACAACTAACAAGGGGTGTAAAGAACCTCTTCAAGGAGAACTACAAACCACTGCTCAAAGAAATAAGAGAGGACACAAACAGATGAAAAAACATTCTATGCTCATGGTTAGGAAGAATCAATATCATGAAAATGGCCATACTGCTCAAAATAGTTTATAGATTCAATGCTATCCCCATCAAGCTACCATTGACTTTCTTCACAGAATTGGGAACAAAAAACCACCTTAAATTTCCTATGAAACCAAAAAAGGGCCCACATTGCCAAGACAATTCTAAGCAAAAAAAAGAAAAAAAGCAAAGCTGGAGGCACCACGCTACCTGACTTCAAAATATCCTACAAGGCTACAGTAATCAAAACAGCATGATACTGGTACCAAAACAGATATATAGACCAATGGAACAGAACAGAGGCCCCATAAATAATGCCACACATCTACAACCATCTGATCTTTGGCAAACCTGACAAAAACAAGCAACAGGGAAAGGATTCCCTGTTTAATAAATGGTGTTGGGAAAAATAACTAGCTATGTGCAGAAAGCTGAAACTGGATCCCTTCCTTACACTTTATACAAAAATTAACTCCAGATGGATTAAAGATTTAAACATAAAAACTTAACACCATAAAAACCCTAGAAGAAAACCTAAGCAATACCATTCAGGACATAGGAATGGGCAAGGACTATGACTAAAACATCAAAAGCAATGGCAACAGAAACCAAAACAGACAAATGGGATCTAATTAAACTAAAGAGCTTCTGCACAACAAAAGAAACTATCATTAGAGTGAAACGGCAACCAACAGTATGGGAAAAAAAAATATTTGCAATCTACCCATCTGACAAAGGGCTAATATCGAGAATCTCCAAAGAACTTAAACAAATTTACAAGGAAAAACACCACCACAAAAAGTGGGCAAAGGATATGAACAGACTCTTCTCAAATGAATAACCTTTATTTCTTTCTCTTTCCTTATTGCCCTGGCCAGAATTTCCAATACTGTGTTATATAGGAGTGGTGAGAGAGGGCATACTTGTCTTGTGCCGGTTTTCAAAGAGAATGCTTCTAGCCTTTGCCCATTCAGTATGATATTGGCTGTGGGTCTGTCATAAACGCCTCTTATTATTTTGAGATACATCCCATCAATACCTAACTTATTGAGAGTTTTTAGTATAAAGGGGTGGTGAGTTTCTTTGGAGGCCTTTGCTGCATCTATTGAAATAACCATGTGGTTTTTGTCATTGATTGTTTATGTGATGTATTATTTTTATTAATTTGGATGAACAGATCAACTGATCACTGAATCAGCTTGGAAGCCAGCATATTTCTAGATAATATTATAATAGAAATACAACTTTGGGGAAAGAAAGATAGAATGTAGGGAATGGCACACCCTTGATATATTAATATGCATTTTGGATTCATGGTGTCATTTAATGTATGCTTAAAATACTCATTTTATTAATAGCTGCTATAGTTTTAATGCATTTGCCTTTCCAAAATTCACATGTTGGAACCTAACCCTCAAGGTCATGGTATTCAGATGTAGGACCCTAGAGAGATGATTAAAGGGATTAATGCCCATATAATGGAGGCTTCAGGGAGCTGCATCCCTCTTTTTCACCTTTCCATTTCTTCTGCCCTGTGAGGACAAAGTGCCAAGGCAACGTCTTGGAAGCAAAGATTGTGCCCACATCACACACGGAATCTGCTGGCACCCTGATATTGAACTTTTAAGCTTCCAAAAGTGTGAGAAATAGATTTTTATTATTTATTAATTACCGAGTCTCAGGTACTTTGATAAAGCAGCACTAATGGACTAAGACAATGGCAGAGGAACTTCTCTATGTATCTAGTTGGCACTGACTTTATAGGAATATTTAAAGGTAGACTTGAGCTAAGATTTGTTTTTCCAATGTTCTGCTCTGATTGTGAAGTGCCTTAGGACAGCTAAAATTTAAAAAGAAGAAAGGGCCACTTGCAAGATATTATGCCACGTTAGTTTTTACTTAGCTGTGGTTACCATTTACTTATGACTCAAATTCCTTTAATTGCGTTTCCATTTCACCACATGGGCACAAAGGACAAAACCCATTTTAGTGCATACAATTTCCTGATTAGTCACAAAAGACTTAGGGTGCTTTCTCAATATGTAAGGCACATCCAGCTTTCTTATGTGTTTTGAGGCATTTTTATTTACATCTTACAAATTAAAACAAAATAATATGGAACATAGAAAAGTGAGGGTCTTTGATTTCATCTTGGAATACAGGAATGGAATGGACATTTGAAGAATTATGATGAATAAATTTTAAAAGTTTACATTACATTTCACTGGGCTTAAAATTTAAATGTTAATCAAATCAGAGTAATTAAGGTATGCATCACCTCAAACGTTTGTCATTTTTTGTTTTGGAAACATTCAAAATTCTCTTCTATTTGAAAATATATAATAATTTATTAGCTATAGTTACCATACAGTGCTGTAGACCACTAGAACTTACTACTTCTACCTAGCTTTAATTTTGGGTCTGTTAACTAAGCCCTTCCTACCTCCCTATCCTTTATAGCCTCGAGCAACCACCATTCTATTCTCTACCACTATGTGATTAAATTTTAGCTTCCACATACAAGTAAGAACATGTGGTATTCATCTTTCCATCCCTGGCTTATTTCCCTTAACATAATGTCTTCCAATCTCTTTTGTTTGGCCAAGAATGACAGAATTTTATTCTTTTTATGGCAGAATATTATTTTGACATAAATGTGAATGAAATACTGATATACACCATAATGTGGATGAATCTCCCAAATATTATACTAATAAAGGAAGTTATACATAAAAGATCCCATATTATATGATTGAGCTAAGAAGTAATTTGCTCAAGTGAACTGTAGGCTAGACAACTAACAAGAGGAAATGAGGAAAAAGCCACAACGAGGTACCATTTCATACTTGCTAGGATGAATATAATAAAAAAAGGTTGGTGGGGGGGCGATAACAAGTGTTGACAAAAATGTGGAAAAATTAGAACCCTCATATACTGCTGGCAGAAATGGTTCAATATCTGTTGAAAACAATTTCATGGTTCCTCAAAAAGTTAAAAATAGAATTACCATAAAACTCTGAAATTCCATTCCTAGGTACAAACCAAAAAGAATTTCAAAAACAAGTATTCTAACAAGTGCATGTACAAACCTGTGCACAGCAGAATAAGCCATAATAGCCAGAAGGTGAAAACAGCCCAAATTTCCATCAACATATGAATAGATAAACAAAATGGCACAGCATATACATACAATGCAGTATTATTTTTATATAAAAGTGAATGAAATACTGATACCCCCACATTGTGGTTGAACCTCCCAAATACTATGCTAATGAAGGAAGTTTGACACAAAATGTCCCATAGTATATGATTCCATTCATAAAATACTCAGAATAGATAAATCCATATAAACACTGTGGACTGGTTTTTTTCCAGAGAATAAGGAAGTGGGGAAGGAGAAGAAACTGCTTAATGAGTAAGGGGTTACTCTGCAGTGATAGAAATACTTTGGAACCAAAGATGGTTGCAGAGCATTGTGAGTGTACTTAATGCACTGAATTATTCTCTCTAAAATGTTTTTTTTTGTGTGCTTGTGTGAATTTCAACTCAATATTTTTTTAAAATATTGATATTTAGTTATGTATTTATGCAAATGAGTTTAAGAAGTGGGGTGGTAGCACACAGAATTTGGATAAAATTCTCTAACTTAATTTTAAGAGTACATTGATTTCTTTTTAACTACTAGCTTCTTAATCATAGGAAGTATAAATGTAGAACTTGAAAGTATGGTTAAACTGCTTTAAATATGAACAGCAATGCCAAAGGCATTTTGTTTTAATAATAATAATAAACATCTGGAGAATTCATCTTCGAAGCTCCAATTCCACTAACAATGACCAAGATAATAACATGTTCAATCCCCTAAATCTACTGTAGATTGCTTTGGAAAGGGTTTCAAGTTTTCACTTTCCTTTTAAGAAATATTGTTGAGCCAAGGCAAGTGGATCACGAGGTCAAGAGATCGAGACCATCCTGGTCAACATGGTGAAACCCCGTCTCTACTAAAAATACAAAACATTAGCTGGGCATGGTGGTGCATGCCTGTAATCCCAGCTACTCAGGAGGCTGAGGCAGGAGAATTGCCTGAACCCAGGAGGCGGAGGTTGTGGTGAGCCGAGATCGTGCCATTGCACTCCAGCCTGGGTAACAAGGGCGAAACTCCGTCTCAAAAAAAGAAAAAAAAAAAGAAAAGAAAGAAAGAAATACTGTTGAATTGCTATACTAAAATCAAAGTGATGTTTTTCTATGAAAGAAACAACTTGCATTTTTTTCTAAATTTATATACTTAGAAACAACATACCTTATCCTAATCTGCCAGCACCCTCTTCATTATACAGCTATCACCATAATAACCCATAAGGAATGTTTTAACTTCATAATTATAAGGACGCAAAGAATGATTAGAACGATGTTTTCATTGTCTCTCATTTCCTCTTGTTAATTTTCTAGCCTGCAATCCTCCTTTAATGTTCACTGTTGGGGCCCAATAATGCCCCCTGGTAGAAGCAGGATGAGGAGTTTACTCATGCTGCAGAATGATGGATGTTTCTTCACAGCAGTGGGATGCACAAGCATATTGAATTGATTGCTGGCTTGCTTTCCCCATTTCTTTTTAAAATTTGTTGTTTAAAAACCTGTAGTGACAAATATTAATTCTGACTTTTTGGAAAATATCAACAGCTATTTTCAGTTTCTCTGTAGAGCAATAGTGACTGGGCATACTTTATGTTATTTCACATATCTTCCATTTATATGATTGAATATAAATGCATATTCTGGTTTTATGGACAGGTAAATTCATTGACATTTTATCCCAGAGATTGAATTTGAAACAGTGGATTGTGTATGTGTCTGCTTTTCCCCCCCACTACTGGTCCTACTTAATTGGGGGGGACCTTTTGACTCTGGAAGATTGGAAAATAAATTAAGGTGCAAATAAGGATGCAATTAAGGAGGAGATGTAAATACATTATACAGATGGGCTCAACTCACACTAAAGAAAATTGAGATTTTAAAGTGGCGGAGATGAGACAATATAAGCTATTAAATAAATGCTTTTTGAAAAGTTAGCTATTGATTTGTATCAAAAATAATGTTAAACTCTGACTTAACATTATACCAAAATTTGAAGATGCTGAAACATCTTAAATATAGAGAAGATATGAAAGTGTTTGATTGAACTATGAAAAATAGTTTTATGATGAGAGATATACAGGCTTTCTACTTAAGTTTTAGGACTATCAAGGAAAATGATGAATTTGGCAATATAAAATTTTAAATCAATATAGTAAAATATAAAAGATGAAATATAAGATGCAGGTTGGGATTAAGTATCTGTAGAATATTTATTAAATAAATAAATTATCATCCATTCTATATGAATTCCTTTGGAAATCTATACAAAAGCCCCAAACAATTTAAGAGCAAAGCAGGCACAACATGTTAATGAGAAATTTATGGTAGGCCACACAAATGACCAATGAGTACCTGAAAAATGCTCAGACTCAATGAAAATGAGTGAAAAGGAAATTGTTTTATATCAATCAACAATATTTATGACATATTATGCTGGAAAAATTAAATGATATATTTAGTATTGAACATGAATGGAAATTAAGACAGGAAAATAAATCATCTTTTGAGGTGTATGTATAACTAAAATTTAAATACACATAACCTTTTATTAGAAATTCCTTTCAAAGTATTCAAACAAAAGAGAAGTTTGTACAAGTGCCCAAGTATGATCTGTAAAAGGATATTTAAGGTAACACATTTTAAGATAATTTTTTTTTTTGAGTTGGTGTCTTACTCTCGTTGCTCAGGCTGGAGGGCAATGGTGCCATCTCAGCTCAATGCAACATCTGCCTCCTGGTTTAAAGAGAAACTCCTGCCTCAGCCTCCTGAGTAGCTGGATTCACAGGCACCTGCCAACATGCCCAGCTAATTTCTGTATTTTTAGTAGAGTTGAGTTTTCACCTGAATGGCCAGGCCGGTCTCCAACTTCTGAGCTCAAGTCATCTGTCTCCCTGGGTCTCTCAAAGTACCTGGATTACAGACATGAGACATCGTGCCAGGCCAAGAGAAATTTTTTTTCTTTTTTTTTCTATTTTATTTATTATACTTTAAGTTCTGGAAAATAAATTTTTTAAGGCAATGAACATGTTCATCCCTAGAAGAATGTTTGATTGAATGATGGTATATCTGCATTAGGGTATGTCCTGTGCCCTTTACAAAAAATGAAGTAGATTTGTGATAATGTGGCAGTATGTTCATGAGTTTTTGTACCATGGAGTAATACATATCAATTTTAATTTGCAAAAGGTATTTTTAGTATAATTTTTTTTTGTTTAAAAATCCGTATGGTGGCATATATAAAATATGTGCTAATTGCATAGAGAAAAGGCCTGGATGGTTATTCAAATATTATATCTGATAAACAGAAAAGAATTTATTGGGGAATAGTGAAGCTGACATATAAACTTTACCTCATACACTCTGAGGTTGTTTGATGTTAATGGAATTTTAATAATTTTAAATATAATAAGTGGAGTGGAGTAAAACAAGAGGTACGTTTAAGTGTTACTTGTGCTTGATTTTTAAACTTAGATTTTAGATTTTTCATGAATTAAGTGTTCCAGAACAAACTCTTCTAAACATTTAGTTGGCCTTAATAGCTATAGCAATTAAAATGGAGTCACTTTTCAAATCAACCTTCGATGATGTTACAGGTTGAAATAAGATGAATTTATTCTAACAAGGCTATAAGGCATGTCCTTTGCATCTGTGTTTCTATGAGAGCTCAGAATTGCAAGGTTTCTAAATCAGAATGGCCATGGGGGAATATGGACCTACACATCTTCTGAAGTGTTGGAGAAATTATAAAAACCAAACAGAAATTATTCACCTTGTGAAAAAGTAATCTTTAAGTGTTACAGATTGCCCTGGATCTTGAAAATAGCTATACTGCATCTCACTTTGCCTGAACTTGTAACTCACAAGGCATTCTTTTTTTCTCTAATCCTATGAAAACTACTCACTGTAATGTTAAAGCAAATATTTGACATCTGTACATGGTTTTCACCTATGCGTTTTTGTGAACATGTAGACTGTACTGAGAGGTTTGCCATTTTGATTGTCCTTTCTAGCCTTTCATATGAAATAACATATATTCAAAATAATTTTTAGAGAAATAATTTAATTATACACAAGTTATAAAATGTGCTTTCCTAACATTATATGAACAAGGACTTAAATTTTTTTTATACTTTACAGTCATTGGCCAGGCATGGTGGCTCAGGCCAGGCTTGGTGGCTCACACCTATAATACCAGCACTTTGGGAGGACAAGGCAATCAGATAACATGAGGTCAGGAGTTCCAGACCAGCCTGACCAACACGGAGAAACCCCGTCTCTACTAAAAATACAAAAATTAGCCAGGTGTAGTGGCCCATAACTGTAATCCCAGCTACTCAGGAGGCTGAGGCAGGAGAATTGCTTGAACTTGGGAGGTGGAGGTCACTGTGAGCCAAGATTGCACTCCAGCTTGGGCAACAAGAGTGAAACTCTGTCTCAAAAGAAAAAAGAAGGAAAGAAAAAAGAATGTATAGTTTACAGTCGTTTTAAAATGAGTGTTTAAAAAAGTATGTTTAATGTTTGCCATTTATTTTCTTTATAATTAGTTGATTGCTATTTTTTTAAACTCTATTGAATTTCACAATAAAAATATAATAATCTTTGAAACTTATAGACAGTATTATTATGTGTGTCTCACAGAATGGAAATGTACTTGAATACATTATAAATTCTCTACTGACAGGGCCACTTAAATAAAACATTTTATTCATACATTTATTAATTTTATTCATATTGTTTTCTTCATACATTTATATCGGTGAATCAGAACAATTAAGAGAATAAAATTGATTGATTACAAAGAAACATCCCAAGATGATGGGTTTTTGTTTTGTTTTGTTTGCTAGTACACAAGATAAGTAGGCATGATACTATTCTTTTATTAATTACTTGGGCATATTTTCATGTGCTTTGTAGAGGAAATCGTTTGTTAAAAGATAACAATTATAGTTAGCAAAATCCTCCTTATTCTTCTCACTTTTCACTCTTTTTGTTTTTCCTACTCTTTAGAACTCTTATTCAAAAACTTTAGAAAATTCTAAATTAGTTACTCTTACTAAAGAATTTCCCTGACTTTATGCACCTAAAAAGTTATAATGCATGATAATCTGGTTTGGGCCAGAACTATAGGCATTTGGCATCCTTCAGTCCTTGTGAATCTTTCTAGAACAATATGAATGCAACAAGTTTTCTTATAATGCTCCTATCAATCTACTATAGATGTTATTTTATAGCAGATTATATTTAGTTTATCTATTGTAATTATAGCTTATCTTAGGTTTCACTGTGCTGTTCTGAGTTTCACCCTGTGCTATTCTAGCTGTCTTCTTGAATTTCTGAACTGTTAAAAACTGGCATTTGACATTAGGTAATTTACATAAAAAAACACATTGTATGAATTGTATGATATTCAGTCCTGCCATGTTATGCCACTCAACCTATATGGCTATGGTCTGCTTTTCTGAATTAAAGAGTAAGTGCAAAGTGGTTATAAGGTCACTTTGTAAATAAGATACAAGGCATTGGTAATGTGCACATTCTGACTTCAATGTCTTTCAGTAAACTTATAGCCACAGTGCTGGCATATTAATAGGAAACTTGTTGATTTGGTCTTCTTACCAAATATTATCTTTCAAGCTCTAGTTTGATGATTAGCTACTACTTATGCCTTAGAAAAATCTGTGTCAAACAAACAACAATAGAAGAAATTATATTGTGGCATGTTTTTAAGTACAAGTTAATAGAGTCAAAGTAAGGAATATTACATATGTGGCATTTTGTGTGATTAGGAAATAGTTCCATTGGGACTTTGAAACTTTAAAGAAAAAAAAAGCACAGTTTTTTCAAAATACTCTGTATTTATATTGCTTTTCAAAAGTCAAATGAAACATTTTACACATTATGCAGTATACTCTTTAAGGGAATTACAAAAATTGCTACTTTTCTAAAAAAAAGATGTTCCACAAAAAAAGGTATTACAAATGATTTCAGATGGTTTAGGACTCCAGGGCAGAAGGATTCTACCAGATAGCTTTAGATGAAAATATGGTTAATATTAAGAATAAAATTTAAGACATGTCAGGAATTTGTATAAGCTAGATTACTTCATATGGATAGATTTATATTCTAAAGCTTAAGAATTACCAATTGCAGTAAGGTAAATTAAACTTTGGAAATATTTAAAAATTTCAAAATTTTAGTCCAAGCTCATTAAATGATTCCTTCACCTTTTCTAGTACCCTATACTAATAATGACAAAGGGGGCAATTATTTATTTTGCCAGTGACTGGGGCCTTGAAATAATTGAGTCCATACTAATGAGATAGGTATCTTATTTCTCTAACCACGGAAGAAAAAACATGTATAGAGGGTAAAATTATTCCTGTTATCATGACTTCTCAATTAAATCCCAGCTTCATTATGCACAGTTTATGTCAACTCAAAACTGCTTTTATTACTTAGCCACTAATGTGGTCATCATTTTCCAATCTCAAACATGTTTTCACCTCACCTTGAAATATAAATATTATTATATGTAATAAAAATATATGTCAAGCATATTAGGTACATTAGTGACTAAGAACATTTTCCTTCTTCTTTTTTTTTTAATCAAGTAAACTTAAAAGTGTTTTTCTGGTGGTTTGTGTGTTTGTAAGTGTGCGTAGAACATATGTGCCTTGAGCACATGTATTTCCTTTCTTCTAATCTATTTGAGGTATGCAGCATCATTCATCCTAAAAAGAGTTTTCATTAAGCTCAAATTAATCTGAATTTTAACTTTTGTCTTTATATCTTTGACCCTTATAGCACAATTGACTTCAACCATGGTTTCATCCTTCTTGATGTGGACCCTGTCAAATCTCTTGCAGTTTCTCAGGGCTCCTGTGCTTTCTCCTGCCCTTCACACTTTGCATATTATACTTCCTGTGTCTGGATTACACTTTTCATATGGTTAACTCTTACTTATATTTTAACACTCTGCTTTTAACATTATATTAATTAATCCCCCAACTACTTTAAATGGATCTTCTGTGGGAGGTGACAGCAGGCTTCTTCCGAAGCACTAAGTTACATGTTCCTATGATTTAAGAAAAGGACCATACCTTTTCCTTTTTGAGTCCTGGACACTTGGCTCAGGTAGATAATAGTTATTTAATTAATGACTTGATTATCCAACTAACATAGCAAATATTTATGCACTATTTAGAACTATGGTTTAAATATTTGCAACTGAAGTTTATATATGCATATAAATAGCCCTTTTCACTCATCTGCTGCTGCAAATCAGGGAGTATGGGATTTTCTCATGCATAGAATTCATACATTTATTTTAATCAAAGAAATTTAACATAAGCCATTATCTTATTATAATTTTTCCATAAGTACAAGGTTTATGTATTTTTTGTAGCTGCAGAATGGTAAGATGCTACTTAATGTTTCATATTATTGTTATCATTAGGCATAGGGTTTAAGGGATTATCTGTGGAGCTTCATATGCATTAATTCACCAGCATCACATACTGAATACTGAGTTGAATTGTTCCTCTATTGTTTCTTCCTGCTTCACAATAGGCCCTGTCAGGTGGTTGGTGCATTAACTTCTCCACAAACTGCCTTTCAAATAAACCTCTTTTAACATTGTTCTTACATATAATTCTTTATTTTTTAATGTATTGATTCTAAGCAACTTGTTTATCACATTTTCTTACATCTGGAATTTATTAAAATTGTTTCAAGAATATACTAAATATCAGACATGGTTTCAGGTACTTGGAATATGACAGTGCACAACCACACTTTCCCTGCCCTCCAGGATCTTAGCATTTCAGTAGGAAGACCTAATGAATGCAGGCAAGTTTTTGTCCCTACCCTGTTTACCCCCTTCTAACTGTTTGCAAACCAAAAATTTTGATTTGCATGTAAGAAAATCAACATTTCTGGCTTGTTCTCAAATCTGCAGCTACAGTGGTCTTCTCTGTTTCATCCAGAGTATCTGCTTGGCTTCACCATCTCTGATGTCTGTTTTACTTATTTTGGGTTCAGCTCTTTATTTCATTGAAGAATGACATTGAACCATACATTGCACATTTTCTCTCTCTATTCAGAAAAGTTATATTGTTGGTGGCAAAGGAAATCTGCATTAAACAATTCACACCATTTAAAAAAATATTTTAAGTTGACGGAAAGAAAAATAGCTATAAACTAATGAAAATCTCAGTTGTTCTGTGATAAATGAATTGAATTCTAAATTAGGAGAAGTTCAGTGGATAAATTAATTATTTGGCATGACAACTAACCTCTGGTTCTTTCACAATTCAGGAAAATGTCTCCCATTTTACAACTTGACTTCCTTTGTTTACAGGAACGTTCTGTGTCCAAAATGCCTCCTATGACTTAGGGAATGTGAGATCCCCTCTGGTGGTTCAAATTGTGTTTCAGTGGCACATCAAGATAGAGAAACATCTTGTCTTGTAAATCATTGCAAAATTTGCAGCTAATGGTCACAGAAGGGGAAAGATATATTTGAAGTATTGCAAATCAGATTCTCACAATGTTCAGAATGAATTCTAAGATTATGAAACCTTAGTACTACATCAAACTTGAATAAGGAAATAAAATATTTATTGAATAATTGGAAAACCTACTCACTTTAACCAAGAAGAGGTCTTTGTATCATTTTTTCTCCTTCATCTTTTTCTTCTTATTTCCATAATTCCTACTGGCTTATTTTGGCTTGGTTTCAGAATGAATAGAGGAAATAATAAAGAAAGTGTGGTTTACTTCATCTTTTCCACTGTTGCTATTGGAAGCCAGAGCTAGAAAAGATACTCTTTTTTGCTCAATTTCCAAAAAACAAATCAAAACATTATAGAAATTATTATCTAAATGCTTGTTTTATTACACAATTTTATTAGAAACTTATTTAATCCTTACAAGAATGCCATGAATGATCACATTTTACAGATGAGAAAATTCAGGACTAGAGCACATTTGTAATTTTTCCAAGATCAAAGCTATAATCATAATTATAACTATGAATTTATTAGTTGCAGGCTTTTATACTTCTGGTTTCATAAAGGGAATCATACCCAATAACACAGCTATTTAATATCCAACTACAAAAATTCAGAGGTTAGAGGTTTTTTGTGTTCCTGCAAAGCACTAGACACCATGTGCTGTGATAGTCTCAGGCATAGCAATATTCCAAAGAGCTCTTGGTTCCAGAACAGAGAGATAACACACTGATTTTAGGGCAAGGCAGAACAAACTGCTAAAATAGAGGAGTCATAGTCATGCATGAGAAAGGCACCTAGGATGGCTTACGGGCTCAGGTAAGGCTTCTTGGGAACGTTGACACCAGAGCTATGTTTTGAGGGATGGGAAGTTAGTGATTGGAAGAATATGGGTTGTATCGAAGGAGTAGAAGGTGTCATCCGTGGTGCTTCAATGCTGTTGTCACTTCTATTATTGTAATGAGTGCAATGTGAAGGCAATCATAATAGAACGGAGAGAAACTGCCATGTTTGGTTTTGCTATGGATTGACTGGAGAAGGGAAGGTTAATTAAATAGGGCACTATTTATTTTTCTCTTCTTTTTTTTCTTTGCCTGATCCAACCCTTTGACTCTTTATCTGAATTTCAAACTTAGTGTAAAATATCCAATGATTGTTGTGGAGGTGAACACTCTTCCCTTGAGGAAATAGCTTCACTATTGACAGCTTTAGTCAAAATGACATAATTTTACTCTGTGAAGGAAAATAATACAGAGTTTACAGGTGAGACTAAAAAATCAGAATTCTCGGATTAAAGTTCTGATTTTAACTATTGTCTTTTAGCAAGAATCTTTACCGCTTTTTGCCTCTGTTTTCTCATTTATAAAATGGGCATACTACTAATGCCTAAGAATAGGGTTTTGTATTTATGGAATGAGAGAAACATATGAACAGTGCCTAGTACAATTGTCAGCACTCAATAAATATTAACTTATTTACTATTTAATTGCGAAGCTACCTGGGACTCAACTCAAATATTCAAGCAAATAGAATCTTTATGTAAACTGGGACATAAAAAGTCTTGAAAACACAGATACATTAGCTTGAATTTGGTTATGGCTTATTTAGAGATTAATAAATCCAAAGAAAAATGTCCAAAAGAGTATGGGCAACTCACATTCTATCTGGGATATTAATAGTTAGCATTCCAACACTGGATATGGCAGGATGGTAGAGTTGTCCAGGCTATGGCAGAACCCATGGTCAGAACAATGTTTATATAATAACCAAGGGTAGTAGTGGTGGCTGGCAGGGATGGGCTTAAATTTAATGGGACCCTAAGAGAAAGTATAAGAATATAGGGAAGCCTCTTCTAGTATATTAAACAGATAAAAATTCAGTAGGAACCAGGGCCAAATCAGGTAAAAATGCATCAAGCTTTGCTATTGACTGTGAAGTCACTGAAGGAGATAGAAGTTTTCAATCTAATGAACACAAGGGTATACATTGTACTGTGAAGCCCAAGAGATCAGAACCTAATAGAATACATGAAAATGAGTATCTTGGATTGGCTTGCTCACTCCAGGTATACCAGTTGCCTTGGGTAAGAAAGATACCTCCTAATTCTCTGTTATCTCAAATATAACACAAGCTTAGTCATATTGTATTTTACAAGGTTGCTATAAGGGTGAGAAAAGATAGGGTATTAAAAATGATGCAAACTGTGAAGCACAGTAACACAAATTTTGTTGTGGTATTGTATTATTTTTATTCCTTTGTATCTCTTGAGGGTTTGTTCTTTTTCTATATGTCTCTTCAGAGGAGAATCTTGTGAAGATTTTCTATGTTCTAAAGTTTTTTTTCTTAATATATCTGGGAATCCTCTTGCTTTTAATCTTACTTTACATACATTTTATTGACTCCAGCAGAATGTTCTTACCTCTCCAAAGATCTTCTTTTACTTGGGAACTGTCATCTCTCATGTAGATCATGCAGTTATTTGAGAAATATTTATAAACAAACAACCTATGGAGTATTATTTGTAAGCTAAACATCATGTTTATAAAATGTAGCCTTTACTTTTGAGTACTATCTGAATTCTTATCTGGAAAAATTGAACATTCTCATCTGATCTATGCATATAAAGTCATGACCAATAAATGTGAAGGAAGAAATATGCATGGTTGACATGTTAGCACCCTCAAAATACAAAGAATTATATTGAAATAGCAGGCTTTGACTTATTCCCCCAATTATATACATATTTTATTTTTGGATATATATCCCCAACTTGCTTTCCCAAAAGGCAGCTTTAATTCACGCTCTCACCAACAGATATTATTGTGCTGGTTTCCGCAGATTTTTCCAGCAGTGGGTGTTCTTAGTCTTTAAAATCTTTTCAAATCTGAGATATGAATGCTAAATCTCAATGTTCCTTTTATTTGTTTTTAAAGCAAATGTTATGAATGAGACTACATATTTACCACCATGTTTGTTTATTAATAAATTTTCTCATATTGTGATTTTCATCTTATAAGTTTTGCCTGTTTCTCTGTTGGGGTGTTAGTCTATTGCCTATCTTTTTTATTTGGTCATTTCTAAACTTTAATAGGTATTTGTGTTTCATGACTTATTACATGTTTGGCAGGATTTCACTTCTAAAGCAGAAGATCTGGCTAGGTATATGATGGTTAGGTTCTTTCAGATTTGTGAGTTCTTTAAACAACATTATCAAAATTCTGAAGTGAGACATTTGAAATATTTTTCCCATATGCAACAGAGTAATATATGGTATATAGTCTCTCATATCAGGAATTTTAAGTACTGTAACAGAATTTTTAATATATTTAAAAATTTTTTTTTAGTTTTTTTTAAGTGCAGGTATACGCAAGTGGATAACGTGTAATTTTTAGTTCATGAGAGATTCTCAGTATTGGTTCACACAAAGTTCATCTTTATTTAAGTAGAGATTTATTACTTATTGTTAAAAATGCACTGAGCAATCATGAAGTCACCCCTATTAATGAAAACTAGAACTTGGCAGTTATCTCTGATTTTCTCCCTCCATTCCATTCACATGCCTCTGGCTACTCAAGACAATCAGCACTCTAAATACTCTACTTCCCATTTTTATATAGTCATTTACCAAAATGCATTCCTTAAATGTATATTATTTGGTTGCAATTATGTTTTAAAAAAAACCTTAAGACAAATTAAATGTAACAGAATCTTTCAGAGCAAAGAACAACCCATGAATTGAACAGTACTGAGAACCAGAAAGAGGTTTAGAGAGCTCTGCTCTGCAATGTGAGTAGTGTGCTTTAATAGGCCAAATACAAAAGCAAATTAGAGAAAACACCTGATCAGCCACAGATAGGTACCTGCCCTTTTGAGCGTGGTGTGATGAGCTGGTTGCTTGTGATTAAATGAAACACAGCTGCTTTTGATTGGCTGAAACTGGGCTGTTTGTTATACTCCAAAATTAGATTTTAGTTTCTTTACATACTAAGCAAATTAGTGATATGGTTTAGCTGTGTCTCCACTCAAATATCATCTCAAATTGCAATCTCCATAATTCCCACCTGTGGAGGGATGGACCTGGTAGGAGGTGATTGAATCCTGGGGGTGGTTTTTCCCCTTGCTGTTCTCGTGATAGTGAGTGAGTTCTCACGAGATCTAATTGCTCTATAAATGGCGGTTTCCCCTAGGCGCCTCTCTTCCTTCTACACTGTGAGAAAGAGGCTGGCTACTTCTTCGCTTTCTGCCATGATTTTAAGTTTCCTGAGGCCTCCCCCGCTATGTGGAACTGTGAGTAAATTAAACCTCTTTCCTTTACAAATTACCCAGGCTCAGTTAATATCTTTAAAGCAGTATGAGAATAGACTGATAAAATTAGTTTGCAGTTTTCTATATAGGGTCTCAAGGGATGGAGGCTGACTCCGGCCAAATTGGATTTAATAGTTGCTGGCAACTTTATGAAATATATCATTATACTCTATGAAGTATTTGGGGGAATGTGTTTTTTACTTTTGTTTTAAAGATTCATTTAATTTTTTGGTGTGTTTAAGTAATTTAAAAAATCAGTCTTTTATAGTGACAAAGTATTCTGTACTTCCAAATACTAGGTATTTTAATACTGAGATTTATAAAAAGAAAACAGTCATTATAAGTTCAGAGAATCACTGACAAGATGTTGTCACAATAAGAACTATTTTTTTATTTGATTGTAGTGATTTACTGAAACTCATGAGGTAGCCTTTATTTTGCTTATTATTTTATTCAGATAAGAAAGCTGGCTAACATTGAGAGACTAAAAGAATAATTTTCCCAACCAACTCTTTTAATCATGTTGCCCAGAAACTCCTCTCTGTTTATGTGGACTGCATTCCTACTTTACACAAACAAGGTTACAATTATTAAAGACACTTTTACAGTGTTAAACTTATGTAATTAGCCTTACACTAGGCATATTTTTTCTCATGTTGACTTTAAGCAAACTATGTTTTAAAATCTATTAAAATCTGACACATATGGGACTTTATGCCCATTTATTTGCTTAATTTAATTGGTTCCAATTAGCAAGTGAACAGCAATTAGATAGGTATTAATTGATCGTGAGACATCTGTATCTCAGAAGTTAGAGCTACAGCTATAGTGCTGTTTATCTTTTCTTGAATCCTTCCCATGATAGCCATAATACCAAGTTTTCTAATGAAAAGTAATCTTAATAATCAGATATTCCAGTGGTTTTCAATTCTTCCTGAATAGTAGAAACACTGGGGATTCATTACCCTACAAGAATTGTATTTATAATAATCAAACTGGAATGATGCAAATTGCTATCAATAAGTTAGTTAATAATTCTGTGATATAATAAAGTGGAATAATACCCAATAATGAAAATCAGCATTTTGAGTAATGGAAACCAGACACAATATAATACATACTGTATGACTCCACTTATACAACGTTCTACAGTTGGTCAAATTATTATGGGAGAAATCAGAAAATTAGCTGTGTTGGGGTCGAGAGGGGAGAATTAACTGTTAAAACCAAAGGGGAATTTTCTGTGAAGACTGAATATTCCAAGTATTTTCTAACATTTTATTGTGAAAACTTTCAAATACATAGCAAAGTTGAGAGAATTTTACAATGAATATCTGTGCCCAAGATTCTACCATTAGCATTCTACTATGCATAAATTATTGTTGTGTATTTCAAAGTAAATTGAAGATATTAATATACTTAGCATTTGTTTGCCATTTGTTGCCATTTACTACCATAGCCATCAGCAGCATATCATCATCTAGAGTTCAATACTTCACAGTTTTTTTCCTTTTGAGTAAAATTTATATGCAACAAAATATCCAAATGTTTATTTTTACTGAGTTTTGACAAATGAATACACCTGTGTATTCATTCCAAACTCTCATGAAGATATACAGCATTCCTATTATCATAGAAAATTTCTTTATGCTCTTTCTTGGTATTGCCACTCTCAAAACCCCTGGAGACAATCATTGCTTTGGCTTGTTTACACAATAGAGTATTTTACTTGTTCTGTAATTTAATGCAGATGTAATAATATGAAATTGATTATGTCAAACTTCTTTCACTCTTCTTTAGATTTATGTTGATATGTGCATTTGCAATCCATTTCTTTTTAATGTTGACAAATAGACCATTGCATGATTATATCAGCATTTATATGCAGTCCTATTCAAGGACAATTGGAATGTTTCGTTTTCGCCTCTATAAATACAGCTGCTTTGACCATTATTGTACAAGTCTTTTTTGTGAATGTTTTAATTTTTATTGGAAAAATACCTACAAGTAGGAGTGTTGGTCACATTATTGGCACATGTTTAATTTTAAAAGAAACTGGCAGACTTATTTTCAAAATATTTGTCTTTTTTACCTCTATCCACTAACAAGGTATGTGAGTTTCAGTTGGCCAAGAATCCGCAAAATATGTAGTTTTATTAGTCTTTTTAACTTTGCACATGCTGGGGGGAATGTAGTGACATTTTATCATTATAATTTTTATTTCCCTAATAATGATTTGAGTACATTTTTTCCATGTAATCATTGGTTGTTTTTATATTTGTTAATTTTTACCAGATTGATTATCTTTATTATTGAGTTGTAGAAATATTTTATATTATGCAATTTATTCCTTTTTTGGATGCATATTTTGGAATATTTTCGCCCTGCCTCTCATTTAATTATTCATTTAATACCATTTTATGACCAGACACTGTTAGTTTATTTATCAGTTTTTTGCTTTTATAGTTATTGTTTTCTCAGCATTTCCAAGAAATGTTTACATGTTTCTGATTCATGAAAATATTCTTTAAGATTTTATTCTGAAAGCCTTATGTTTTAGGTTTAAAATTATTCTCTATCTTGAAATACTTTTTTGTACAATGTGAGATAGAAGTCAGGCTCATTTTTTTCACCTAGATATACTGTTTTCTCTGTGTCATTTGTTGAAATTATCTTTTCTCATTGGATAACTTTGGTGACTTAGAGAGAAATCAAATGATGTTAAAATATGGTTCTATTTCTAGAGTTTCTAAGTCTTAGAATCAGGTAATACAAATTTTCCAATATCATTATCTTTTAACATTGCTTTTGATACTTGGTATTTACATGTTAATACTATATTTCATACAAATATTTGAATATGTATAGAATCATAGCCTCAATGAAGAGTGATAAATTGCCTTTTCTCATTTAGATGCTTTTATTTCTTTACCTTGCCTGATTGCTCCGGCTAGGACTTCCAATGCTATGTTGAATGGCAGTGGTAAAAGAGGGCATTGTTGTCATGTTAGAGTTCTTAAGGAGAATGCTCCCAGCTTATGCCCATTCAGTATAATGTTGGTTGTGAGTTTCATAGATGGCTCTTATTATTTTGAAGGTCTAACTTCCAGCATATGTAGACAATTCAACATGCAAAAAATAACTCTATTGAAAAGTGGGCAGCACACATGAACAGACACTTAAAGCATAAATGATCAACAAACATATGAAAAAATGCTTAAAATTATTAATCATCATAGAAATGTGAAACAAAACCACGATAAAAAGCCAAAAATAACAGATGCTGATGAAGATAAAGAGTAAAATAAATGTTTATACCCTGTTGATGAGACTGTATACTTTTGTAGTTGTTCTCTGGTTATTTAGGGAATGTAAATTAGTTCAGCCACTGTGAGAGGCAATTTGGAGATTTCTCAAAGAACTTAGAGACCCAGAAAACCCATTAGTGGATACATACCCTAAAAACATTGTTTTACCAAAGTTATATCTGCACATGTATGTTAAACCCAGCACTATTCACAATAGCAAAGACAAGGAATCAACCCAGTTGGCTATTAACAGTGGATTGAATAAAGAAAACATGATACACACACACACACACACACATACATATATATCTCACATATGTAAACATACACCATGTTATCTATATAATGTGATACATATCACTATATTATGGGATGAATGTGATTTATATATATCACACATACATATATACACCATAGAATACTACACAGCCATAAAAAGAAGTCATGTCTCTTTGCAGGAACATGAATGCAACCAGAGGCCATTATTCTAAAGGACTTGATTCAGGAACAAAAAACCAGATATCACATTTTCACTTCTAGGTGGGAGCTAAGCAATGGATACACATGGACATAAAAATGGGAATAATAGATACTGGGGACTAGTAGAGATATGAGAGAAGTAGGCGAGCAAGGAATGAAAAACTACCTATTGGGTAATATACTCACTACATAGGTAATGGGGTCATTTGTGTTGCAAATCCTAGCATTATGTAATATATTAATGTAACAAACCTACACATTTACCCCCTGAATTTAAAATAAAAGTTGAAATTTTATATTAAAGTTTGTCAGTTCTTTTAAATTATTTTTTGTGATTGCATTGAATCTACAGATTACTTTTTGCAGAACTGACATCTTAACCATATTGAAACTTTCAATCAGTCCACATATTTAGGTTTTAAATTTTATTTATCAAAACTTTACAGAGTTGTAATAATGGTATTGCACATCATTTTTTACCCTTGTCGTTAAGCATGTTCTTTGGAATCTATTGCAAATCAATTTATTTTAAAATTTTATATGGTACTTCCTGCTAGCAGCATATAAAAATACAATGACCTTTGTATATTAATATTGTACTCTATGACATTACTTAATTCGTGTATGCTTAGTAGTTTTTATACTACACAGGAATTTTACATACAAAATTATATTATGTCCAGAAGACAGTTTCATTTATTTTAGATCTCAATAACTTTTATTTTCTCTGTTTCTTACTGCAATGGCTTTTACCTACTTTGTGATATTGAGTGGGGGTAAAAGTGAGCATGTTAGTTTCTTACCAATCATTGTGGGAAAATATTTAATATTTTACCTTCATATGTGATTCCGGCTGTTAGTTTTCCCTAAGTGCTCTTTACTAATTTGCTGATAATTTAAAAATTACACATTGTTATTGATTGTTTTATACATAATCTTTTCATCAAAAGATGCAAAGATTCAGTTTTTCTGAATTTTTTTCTAATCAGTTTTTCTTCTTTATTCCTTTGTAATAATGATTTACATTAACAGATTTTTGAATGCTTTACTAATCTTGCATTCCCGGCACATCCAATAATTTTTCCTCATAATGCATCTGTTTATATACTGCTGACTTTCATTTGTTTGTATCTTAGTAATAATTTTCTTTACATTCATGAGGGACATGAGTACATGTTACAGTTTTTTTTTTTTTTTTATGGAGTTTCACTCTTGTTGCTCAGGCTGGAGTGCAGTGGTGCATCTGTGCTCACTGCAACCTCCACCTTCCAGGTTCAAGTGATCCTCCTGTCTCAGCCTCCCGAGTAACCGGGTTTATAGGCATGTACCAGCATGCCCAGCTAATTTTGTGTTTTTAGTAGAGACAGGGTTTCTCATGTTGGTCAGACTGGTCTTGTACTCCCAACCTCAGGTGGTCCTCCTGCCTCGGCCTCCCAAAGTGCTGGGATTACAGGGGTGTGCCACTGTTCCTGATTGATTGTTTTATATATAATCTTTGCCTCTTTTGAACTAATCATACAGTTTTTCTCCTTTATTCCTTTGTAATAATATTGACATTAATAGATTTTTGAATGAGATACCAATCTTGCATTTCTGGCACATCCTCTATTTTTTCCTGATAATGTATCTGTTTATATATTGCTACTTCTGGCAGAAACATCATTTCTGACAGTGCAAGAATGTTTATGATTAATTCTTCTGGCATTGTATACCTGAAAAAAATTTTGTTTATATTTTTAAAAGTTATTTTGTCTATGTATAGAATTCTAGACTGACAGTACTTTTCCCAGTGCTTTAAAAATATTGCTCCATTGTCTTCTTACCTGCACATTCCTATAAGGACCCTCCAGTCATTTTAATTTTTGTTCCTGTGTATATGTTATTTATATCACTTATTCTAATATATTTGTCATCATTAGTTTTGAGTAGTCACATTGTGATGTAATGGAGTATGTTTTTAAAAAACTAACATATTTACATTTTATTATTATACTTTAAGTTCTGGGTTACATGAGCAGAATGTGCAGGTTTGTTACATAGGTGTACACATGCCGTGGTGGTTTGCTGCATCCATCACCCCTTCATCTACATTAGGTATTTCTCCTAATGCTATCCCTCCCCATCACCCACTCCTCCTCACTATCCCTCCCCTATCCCCCCACCCCCCAACAGGCCCCAGTGTATGATGTTCCCCTCCCTCTGTCCATGTGTTCTCACTGTTCAACACCCACTTATGAGTGAGAATATGTGGTGTGTGGTTTTCTGTTCTTGTGTCAGTTTGCTTAGAATGATGGTTTCCAGTTTCATCCATGTCCCTGCAAAGGACATGAACTCATCCATTTTTATGGCTGCATAGTATTCCATGGTGTATATGTGCCACATTTTCTTTATCCAGTCTATCATTGATGGGCATCTGGGTTGGTTCCAAGTCTTTGCTATTGTGAACAGTGCCAAAATAAACATATGTGCACATGTGTCTTTATAATACAATGATTTGTAATCCTTTGGTTATATACCCAATAATGGGATTGCTGGGTCGAATGGCATTTCTATTTCTAGATCCTTGAGGAATTGCCACACTGTCTTCCACAATGGTTGAGCTAATTTACACTCCCACCAACAGTGTAAAAGTCTCCCTATTTCTCCACATGTTCTCTTGTATCTGTTGTCTCCTGGTTTCTTAATGATTGCTATTTTAACTGGTGTGAGATATCTCAGTGTGGTTTTGATTTGCCTTTCTCTAATGACCATTGATGATAAGCTTCTTTTGATATGTTTGTTGGCTGCATTAATGTCTTCTTTTGAGAGTATCTTTTCATATCTTTTAAAATATTTCTTATACGTAGGGTTTATTGAACTTCTGAGATCTGTAGGTTTATTGTATTTATCACATTTGAAAACAAGTTACTCTTACGTATATTTTTCTTCCTCCACCTTACCACAGACTTTTCAGATTAATTTTCCCGCTGATAACTGAAGCTGTGTCTTTTTTGTCTGAGTGCTTCATTTTAGTTCCTATTGCTCTATGTTCTAGTTCAATAACCTCTTATCCTGACATGTATGAAATCCCTTTAATAACCAATGTCTTTTCACCTGAGATACCGTAATCTTCATCTCTAAGGTTTGATTGTTTTCTAAATTAATAGACTTTATTTTCCAGAGAAACTTTAGTCACAGAAAAAAGAGAAAAGCACAGTGTTCCCAGATACCGTTTCCTTTTCCACACAAAGATGTCACCATCAACATCCCACAGTAGAGTGGTACATTTTTTAGAACTGGCAAACCACCATTGACATCATTATCAACCAAAGTCTGACATTTACATTAAGGTTTATTTATTGTGCTATGCATTTTATGGACATGAATAGATGTTTCCTGGCATGTATTTGCATCATATAAAATAATGTATCTGCCCTAAAACCCCCTTGTGCTCCATTCATCCTTCCTTCCTTCTCTCCTTCTGAACCTGTAGCAACCACTGATCCTTTTACTGTTTCCATAGTTTCTCCTTTCCCAGAATGTCCTGACATGGATTCATAGGGTATATAGCCATTTCAGATTGACTTCTTTCACTTATTAATTTGCGTTTATGTTTCCACCACGTCTTTCCCTGGCTAGATAGCTCATTTCTTTTTAGCATGTAATAATTTTTAATTTTATGGATACAACAGTTTATTCTTTCATCTATTGAAGGACATCTCAGTTGTTTCCAACTTTTGGCTACTATAAATACAGCTGCTACAAAAAATATGTGCAAATTGTATGGGGATATAAGTTTTTAACTCATTTGGGTACATATCAAGGAAAGCAATTGCTAAATCACTTGATAAGAGTGATTAGTTTTGTGAAAACAGCTGAATTTTCTTGACAAGTGTCCGTACCATTGCAAATCCTACCAACAATGAGTGAGAGTTCCTGCTGCTTTACATCCTCCTAGTATTTGATATTATGAGTGTTTTGATTTTTTGCCATGTGCTCATATATTATTGTTTTAATTTGCAATTTGCAATTTTCTAATGACGTGATGTTGAACATCTTTTCATGTTTATTTTCCATATTGTTATTATTGATAAGATAGCTATACTGAGGTCTTTTGTCCATGTTTTAATCAAGTTGTTTATTTTTTTATTGCTGAGCTTAGTTTTTCAATGATTGTTTAACTCAAGTTCTTCATATACAATGATGTACCACATAACTGTAAAATTATATGGTTTACCTTTGGTCCCCTTAAGATTATAATATCTTATTTTACTGTGCTTTTCCTATATTTAGATATGGTAAGATATACAAATAATTACTGTTGTGTTTGAGTTGCCTATAATAGTTATTACGGTAACATAGTGTGCAGATTTGTAGCCTAGGACCAATAATCTATATCATACATCCAAGGTGTATAGTAGGCTGTATCATCTAGGTTTATGTAACTACACTCTGATGTTCAAACAATGATAAAATTGCCTAATAATACATATCTAAGAATATATCTACATTATTAACAGACACATGACTGTATTTTGAACAACAGTTCATTATCAGATATGTCTTTTGCAAATATTTTTCCAGGTCTGTGACTTATCTTCTCATTTCTTGACAGTAATGTTCTTCACAGAGCCAAGTATTTATTTTAGTGAAATACAATTTACCAGTTGTTGTATTATATATATATATATGATGTCTTTGGTGTTGAATCTGAAATGTCATTATCAAACACAAAGTCATCTAGATTTTTTCCCTGTGTTATCTTCTGCATATTACAGTTTTTGTGTTTTAAATTGATGTTTAATAATTGATCCATTTTGAGTTAATTTTGTGGAGTACAAAGTCTGTGTCTAGATTCATGTGGGTTTCTGAGTTCATTTGTTTGTGTGATTTACATTCCCACTTTATATTTTCATTCTTCTAGCATATATAACTTATAAAAAGTTATAAAAAACACATGAAAGTACTTGTCTGTCTGCTAATTCTAACATCTTTGTCAGTTCTATGTCTGTTCTCATTGACTAATTTTTCTTTTTATTATGGGATGATAATTTCCTGGCTACTCTGAACACTTGGAAATTTTTACTAGGTGCTAGACATTTTGAATTTACTTTGTTGGGTATTTTCATATATTTCAAATATTTTCATATATCTATAAATATTATCCTTTGTTCTGGCATGGGATTATCTGCAAATGGTTTGAACATTTGAGGTCTTGGCTTTAAGTGGGATTTTCCAATTAAGACCAAAGTAGCATTTAGTCCTTGACTATTTTTTTTTTTTTTCAAATTATCAAGGCAAATCTTTCTCTGTGCTCTATGGAATTCTCCATGAATTAAGAATTTTCCAGTCTGTCTGGTAGGTTTGACCCTATTTGAGTTTTGGGTATTCTTTCACCAATCATTGTATTTCATTCCTTTCCTTGCCATGGGTAGTTTCTTCATGTGCACAACCTCTCAGCACTCTGCTAAAGACGTAATGCAGAGGAGACCCTGTATAAACTTCTAGAACTCTCGGTGCAGTTTAATTTCTTTTAAACTTTGCAGTAATATCTTAAGTTGCTTTGGTCTCTTCAGGCTTTGAGCTTGGTCTCCTTAACCTAAGGACTTTACCAGAATTCAACTAGATTATTCCTCTCTACTTCGTAGCTTGGAAACTTATTCAAAAAATAAGCTGAGAAAATCACAAGGCACCACTTTTGGTTTCTTTTCTCCATGAATAACTGTTTTTTGCTCCCTAACATACAAACCATAATCCCACATAACTTTCATTTATTCTTGTTGTTTTACAGAAGAAAGTAAATCTAGTTTCTGGTAATCCCTTTTCCCAGAAGGAAAAGTTGTACTTTTACTGCTTTTATACTTTATATTATAGTACATTGACTGTTAAATTATTATGTATCTAGATACTGCTATCTCCTTAAATTTACCACTTTGAACCATAGAAGACAACTCTTCGAAAAAGCTAGAGAAATTTATCTAGATAAGTCACTTCATATGTAACTTTCTCACATTAGTAGAGCACAATTTAAGGATTAATGAACTGAAAATTATTTTCAAAGAAAGCTTCTATTTATATTTAAATAGAAAAGATCTTTAAAAACACAAAATATTAGGTTTTCTTTTTAAAAGAAGGATATTAAACAGTTTACTGCCACTTTCAGTAGCAAAAACAGACATCTAAATACTATTCTGTTTTTTTGTGTTTGAAGTGCCTATTAAGAAAGCAATCATTTGGAAATGGTATAGCATCAAGCTGCCAGGTATTTGTTCATGAAAAGTACCCATAAAGGGCCATATTATTTTTCAGACTCAAGAGAATCCTTGAATTCAGAATGATAAATAGATTTTTTTAAAAAAATTAGAGCAAACCAACAAAGTAGCAGACCCAGTGAAAAGCAAGATTATGTTGAACCTAACTACTAAAACATTGAGAGATGCAAAAAGTTGAATATAACAAGAGTTAGCTTTTGAATAATACAAAGGAAAAGGAGACATCAATTTGATAATTAAAGCCAATTTCCAAATGAGAGTAAATCACAATTTAAGACAGTCTCATCGATTTTTAAGAGTTACTGCCCTAAACAAAATGGGTCACTATAGAAAAGGACTATTCTGCAATTCCAAGCAGAGAATAGACTGCTGCTGACATGGGAGTGGCAAATGTCTGTCAAGGGCATTATCAGCTTACTCAGAAAGGATAAGAAGTGCTCCAATGTGAGCTGCTTAGGGAGGTAAACTAGCCCAAATATACAACCCATCTTCCAGTACTACATTAGCCCTGGAAAAGCTCAAAGGGTTTAGAAATAATTTATTCAGATCAGTCTTCTCTTTCTTTCAGTGCAGGTCTAAATCTAAGCTAAATGTGAAATGGAACCATCTTAGTCCATTTCTGCGCCTATAACAAAAATATCACAGACTGCGTGGCTTATAAACAACATAAATTTATTTCTTACAGTTTTGGAGGCTGAGAGGTCTAAGATCAGGTGCAAGCAGATATGGTGTCTGGTGAAAGCCCGCTTCCTGCTTCATAAACATCTATCTACTTGCTGTAATCTCACATGATTCCCTTTTATAAAGGTACTAAGCCCTATCACAGGTCTCCCCCCCCATGATCTAATCACATTTCAAAGGCTCTACCTCTTATTATTATCATATTGCGGGTTAGGTTTTAACATGTAGACTTTTGGGGAACTCAGTCATTCAGTCTGGAGCAGGGAAACTTGTCTTTGACATCATCCTTGACTTATCTCTGAATACTTCTCTTAATTTATGTTCTATTCTATGCTTCACTTGAAAAAAAAAGACTGACCTAATGGATAACCATATATCCCATCTTACCCTTTTTCGTTCTTCTAAATAGTAAAAATCATCTCAAAATGAGTCTCTTGTGTAACTTTTTTTTCTGGAAAGTTCTTCAGACTAGTGAATTTAAACAAGAAAACTCAGTTATTATCAGTGCCCAATAGTAATTCTATGTTTGTACTATTTTCTGAAAATACAGCTTCAGAAAATAGGCAGATAGCCACATATCAATACAGAAAGCTAACATATTGTGAGACATATTCTCATTTTTAAAACAAATATCCCATTTAATAATAGCACATTCAGGCTATTCATTCTGTTTTATTTCAATATGACTAAAAAACTTGAGGTATTAGTATATCTGGATGAAAAACACATTGAAAATACACAATTAACTGTTAGCAATGATTCTTTATGAAGTACTATTAGTGTGGCATTAGAATGTAAGGTGGACTAACATTGTTAGCAACACTCCTCACTTATACACATTTATATTATGTTGTTTGTTTCACTGTTTATGCAGCTCAAATTTCAGAAGCGGTTTCCCCAAGAGTCAGAATTAAATTCTACAAGTTCTGGATGCTACTTTACATAGCATTCCTATACCAACTATTTTTCACCTTTAAGTGAATAATTATATCTGATATTCTTCTCAGCCAGTCCCTCTCATTCTTTATTTCACATGTTTTCAAAGACGGCTAACTCTAATATTTTCATATTTTCCTTTTAGTCTGGAGAATTTAGTTGTCACTTTTTCAAGAGAATCTTGCTTGGCCTGCCTTTAAATCCCGCACCAATTTATCAGGGATTCTTATCGCATGTGCTTCCATATCCTCTTAGACATGCATTAGTCATAAAACTCAATGTATTATATTGTGCCCACTTGTTCATACCTATGTCTTTCCTATGATAGTATAGGCTCCTTGAGATCAAGGACTGTTATGCTTTTCTAATATATGCCTACTGAAGCATTCCCTCTTGCATGCATAGCTTGAAAATTTTCAGATTATTGTTTTCAGTCAAGGTACAGTCATTCAATGAATACCTATTTTAAAAATAATATGTACACTGGGTGTAAATAAATATGCGTGTGTGTGTATGTGTGTGCATACTGTATGTGGGTGAGAGTATAATCAAATTTCAAGTGTAGCAAAAAGTTCTCCGAGTAATTTCACCTGACACGTGCAAAACTACAGTTTAAGTTGCATAAAAAAGTACAAATATGTAGAACATCTTATAACACAAGACAGAAGATGAACATGTATTCATGACCACAGAAACGTAAAGAAACTTTTTGACACTATGGTGCAAAATTGACTACATTAATAAAAAAACACTAAAGTCTAGATCAAAACTTCATAAATACATGCAGTTTTGAGAGAAATGTCTAGAAGTGAGTAAAGATGCAGCTATTAAATCTAATTCAGAGGGGTTAAGGTGAGCTCTAAAGAAGGAGGATTCTGGATAGGAGAAACTGTGCCTAAATTTATTTTTCTTTTGCTGATAAACAAGTGAAATCTGCTAGCTCTGTAGAAAAATAGTACCATTAAAAAAGCCATACATAAAACCACATTCCAGCAGATTATATAACATGGCTGGAGGTGATGCTTCTTTGCTACATTTAGCTGGTTGAAGATAAGCAGAAAAGAAACCTGGGTAGAAGAAACATAACTCAGGTATAGTTGACAGAGTAGATGCAGAAAGGAAGCTTTAATGTCATGGTCCAAGCAACAAAATGAAATACTAATGTTTTTAAATGAAATACTGATACATCAAAATCATGGATGATTATGTTTTCAAAAGAATATGATAAATAGGTATAAACAGAGGAATGAGAACTAAATGATTGCATATGTGAAGTTCTACATCAGATAAAACTAATCCATAATGATAGAAATGAGATTCAAGTGTGCCTTGAAGAAGGTATGTGGATTGACTTTAAAAAGAATTAAGGAGATTTTTGGAAAAGCAAAATAAAAGTTGTATGTCTTACCTGCAACATGGTTATATGGATATATATATTTTTCTAAATGAATTGAACTATAAACCTAAAATGTATGGATATTGCTACATGTAAATTATGGCTTAATAAAGTATATCTAAAAATACCATTTACAATAACATCAAAAAATAAAATACTTAAGCACAAATTTGACAAAAGTATGAAACCATTACAATGAAAATTAAAAATACTGCCAAGAGAAATAAAGAAAGATTTAAATTAATATAGATTACATTTAAGGGTTGACTTTTTATGTAAAAATTGACAGTCAATGATTAACATTTTATGGCAATTTGAAGACAAAAATTTTTAAATATAAGAATAAAAGTTGGAGAATTAATACTACTAATCTTAAAATGTATATAAAACTATCTTAAGAGAATGTAATATTTCTAAAAGAATAGAAAATTCAACTAGTAGAAGAAAATATAAATTATAAAATGTACATTGATTTTTTTAATGACATTTCCAAGGTAATTCAACAGGGAAAAGAAAGTATTTTCAGCAAATGATGCTAGCAACTGTGTTAATATTAGAAACAACAAACCTGGTTTCTAACTCTAGACATACACATCAATTAATAAAGATGAATTATAGACCTACATGTAAAGAGTGAAAATTTAAAAAACATATAGAGGACATGGGAAAATATCTTCTTGTTTTGGGAATAGGCAATTTTTTAGTAGATACAAATATTATAAATTATAAAAGAAAAATTTATTATGACTTATTTAAAAAGCTGCTTTTCAACAAAAGACACAGTTAACAAAATGCAATACCAAGTAAACAGAACAGCTTTGTAGTACATATAACTTGCAAAAGATTTTATATAGATGTATTAAAAGTTCCTACAAATCAATAATAAAAACACAAATAATCCAGGAAGAATGGGCGAAGCACTGGAACCAACACTTCATTTATAATATTTATAAACATATGAAAATAGATTCTTTTTTAATTGGGGGAGTAGAAATTAAAAGTTCAATGCAGTTAGGATGATAAATTGAAATGCTGAACAATACCAAGGATATAGAGAAACTAACATACGTTGCTGGTCAATGGTAAATTGGTATGGCAACTTTGGAAAACACTTTGGCAGTAATTTAAGAAGAAAAAGCATGAAATTCCCATATTACTAAACATTTGAATTCCTAGATATCTGTCCAAAAGAAATATAAACTATTAAAAAATAACATACCATAATATTTATAACTATTTTGCTTATAGCAGCCAAAACACTTGAAGTAACCTAAATATCTATTCATAGAACAATGAATTTTTAAAAATTCTGTGGTGCATTTATTACATAGATATAATGAAATGATACTCAGTAATTAAAATATACTTAATTACCAAAATGTGTGTATGCATATCTATAAGTTCATTTGTTTGTTTTTGAGATGGAGTTTTGCACTTGTTGCCCAGGCTGGAGTGCAATGGTGTGATCTCAACTCACTGCCACCTCTGTCTCCCAAGTTCAAGCAAATCTCCTGCCTCAGCCTTCCAAGTAGCTGGGATTACAGGCACCTGCCATCATGCCCAAAAAATACTAAAAGTTTTTGTAATTTTAGTAGAGATGGGGTTTCGCCATGTTGGCCAGGCTTGTCTCGAACTCCTGGTTTCAGGTGCTTGCTCCGGGTCTGCCTCCCAGAGTGGTGGGATTACAGGTTTGAGTCACCGCACCCAGCCTTATATATGTTTTACATCCAAAATGTCAATTATTTAAAGGAAGGTTACATCTTAACATAGCTAAGTAAGTAATAAAATATATGAAGAACATATGATCGTTATCCTTTAAACTTTGATTTCTTAAAATAGGGCATGTATAATAAAACAATGCATATATGGCATTCATGGAAACTCATAAAATCTGAGGACACACAAAACAGTTCAATAAATTAAAATAACAAAAGCTGGGCAACATGGCTGACCACAGTGTCATACCATTAGAAATTAATAGCTTGTTTAAAAAGATTCCCTGATCAGAAATTTTAAAAATACCATTCAATATTACTTGAGTCAAAGGGAAAACACATATGTAAGCTGAAGAATTTTTTAAACAGATTGATGCTGACAACATCAGAATCTATAAATCTATAGAAAAGGCTATCACATTAAATGTTTATATTATTTAATTTTTTTCAATTGAAAGAACACAAAAACCTAGAGAACAGTACATGCAAAAATGAAAGAATGAATAATGAACAAAATTTTAAAACATTACGTATAAAACAGAAAATATACAGAAAAGAAATCAGTAATAGGATTAATAAAGATTAAAAAACGAAAACGAAAACTTAAAGCACAATGTTTAAAAACCTAACAAAATAAACCACTATGTAATATGTACACATATACAAACAGACACATATATTGTGAGACAAAGCAGCAAACTTCTTCCTTTGGCTAGCCACATAGTGAGTCCTTGCTATGAAGAATCCCCTTTTCTTATTCTACTTGTTAACATAACTTCACAAACCCCTGACTCAGTGACTGAATGCAGCCCTTTGGAAAAATGCCTTTAGAATAATAAGCAGGATATGGCACTGTTTCACAGGTCTTTTCCTGAATCACTGCACTTTTAGAAAAAATAAGTTAAATGAGCCTAGCCCTTGCCTATTCCCATGCATAACATAAGGTCTAAAACAATGAATAATTATGCCTCTGTAATCTGAAACTGATGTAGTAATATTTTGTCACTCAAACTTTGATAAGGACATTTGATGTTAACTTCTAAGCACATAATGCTCCATAATTTGTATATAAGCTGTGATTTGAAGCACTGCTTCGCCAGTCTGATAGAAATTCTCTGAAAGATTCCTCCCAGGTTATAATCCTCAAGAAGACTGAATAAAAAGAAATTTTATTGTTGACTCAGGGGTTCCCAAACCCAGCAGGACTGGTACAGGTTAGGAAACAGGCTGCACAGCAGGAAGTGAGCCATGGGCAAGTGAGCAGTATTGCCTGAACTCACCTCCAGTCACATTAGCAGAGGCATTAGATTTTCATAGGAGCACACCGTATCATGAACTGCGTGTGAGAGGATCTAGGTGGTGCTCCTTATAAATCTCTAATGCCTGATGATCTAAGGTAGAACAGTGTCATTCCACAATGCTCCCCTGCCCTCCCCAGTTTAACCACTTCATCTTTTAGTAGGCAATACATTCTGGTTATGAAGTTACTTCCCCCTTCTCCAGTCCTAATTTGTGTATTTGAGACTTCTTTTCCCTTTTTGTTTTATGTACATATATGTGTGTATACATACACCACACACATACATATACAAATGTGTGTATATACACATGTATACATACTACATAATACAGAGATATATACATACTACAAAATATACATAGATGCACATACAGATACATATATGTGTGTGTGTGTGTATTTTATAGTATGTATATATATGTGTGTGTGTATGTATACAGATGGTTTTTTACTTAGTGGTTCAATTTTTTGACTTTGTGATGATGCAGAAGGGCCACTGGTACACTCCTTGACTTACAATGGCACTACATCCTGATAAACCCATCATAAGTTGAAAATATCATTAAGTTGAAAATGCATTTTTTACTTATAATATTTTCAATTTAGGATGGATTTATTGGAATGTAACCCCCGTAGTAAGTTGAGAAGGATCTGTTCTATTTTGTTTTTTAATCTCTGTCTCACAATGTAGTTAGGGCATGTTAATTTGCCCAAGGTCATACGGCTAGAAGTTTTGGAATTAGAATGTAAACCTGGTCTGTCTCATTCCTTGGTAGGATCTTTTAATCGTAGGCCTGTTCACTTTCTCAGCTCCCAGCAACTAGGCTATGATCCATCATTTCCAAAGTTGTTGCTACCATAATCAATGATACATGTGTTTTGATTGTCACATAGAAATGTTTGCAAAGCTGTTCTTTTAGTTCTTAAAATCATTTTTTTCTTCTATAGCTGGATTCTCCAATATGACAGCCATGGCTACTTAAATTTAAAGTAATTAAAGTAAAATTAAAAATGCATTTTTTATTTGTACTACCTACATTCCAAGTGTTTAATAGCCACACATGGGTTGTGGCTACTTGGACAGGATACACATGTGTGTGCGTGCGTACACACACACACAAACACACACATTTCCATTGTTACAGAAAGTTTTTAGGTGGGTGGCACTGAAGAACAATTTGAGACACAGACATTGAGACCATTAACTATACTCCTTAAGTCAATTTAATACACTTTTATTATATTTTATTCCCTCTCAGCTTCCTTCACACTCATGAAAATTAATTTTCTATATCTTGAGAAAATATCAGTTATTATAAATTTATGTTTATGGGCTTTGTATTTCATTCTTAGAGGTATTGTAATTAATAAAGGAAACATAAAACTAATTTCAAAAATTAATAAAATATTTAATTCTTTTTTTTGATATGGGGAAATTATCACACAGTCTTTCTTTTTGAAAGAAAAAAGGAAAGGAATGAAGGAGAGGAAGAAAGAGGAAGAAAAAGAGGGAGAGAGAACGGGAATATTGCTTTATTCTAAAAATGGGTATTAATAATGGCCGATCAATATTTTATGTATTTAAGGTGGAGAATGTATATTTTGTGTATTTAAAATGGAGAGCTCTATAAATATTTATTGAGTTTACTTGTTCCGGATCTGAGTTCAAGTCCTGGATATCCTTATTAATTTTCTGTCTTATTGAGTCTAAATCTCTTTATGAGTCTTATGTATCTGGGTGTTAGGATCGTTAGCTCTTATTGTTGCATTGATCCTTTTACCACTATATCTTTGTTGCTTTGAAATCTATTTTATCAGATGCGAGAATTGCAACTCCTGCTTTTTATTTATTTATTTATTTTTGCTCTCCATTTGGTTGATAAATCTTTCTCCAGCCCTTTAAGTCTTTGTGTATCTTTGGATGTGAAATGGGTCTGGATGTAGCATATCGTTAGGTTTTGGCTGTATCTTCTGATTGGGAGATTTAGTCAATTTAAATTTAGGGTTACTGCCATTTGATGTTAACGGCTATTTTATCCATTCATTGATGTAAATTCTTCTTTATGTTGATGCTTTTTACTTTTTGGTAAATTTTTAGAAAGGCTAATACTGGTTGTTCCTGAGAAGGATCTATTCTAAATTACTTTCTATTGATGTATATTCAGAAGCACAGAAATTCATTGTGTACAACTTGATGACATGAATATGTTTGACCATCATCTAGGTCAAGAAACAGTATTGGCACTAGTTCAATAATCCTTTTTATGCCCCATTTCAACACTGCTCCCTGCCATAACTTTCTTTCAAATGTATCTAAAACTATAGATCTAGCACTACAGATCAATTTGAAAGAAACATTATAGATCTAATTTTAAAGTGTTTAAGAAAATTATACATTTGCACATGTCGCTCCTTTTACTTAATATTTTTAAATGAATGATTCATTCCATTACACGTAGCTGTAATTTAACTCATTTTATATTTAATATGATCATTTATCCATAATGCTACTGGTGGTCATATGAATTATTTCCAATTTAAGTCTATTGTTTATAATACAGCAATAAACATTCTTGTGATGGACACTGGACACACAACTTAGGCACTTACTCAGATTTTCTCAGCTATGTGGATTCCTTTTGAAATGTATTATCATCTCTAGACCACATGGTTATTGGGCCTGGGGTTTTTGGCTTCTCTAACCACTCCACTCTTATTTACTGATTTTATTCTATTTTATTTTGAGACAGAGTTTTGCTCTTGTTGCCCAGGATGTAGTGCAATGGTGCAAGCTACATTCGCTGCAACCTCTGCCTCCCAGGTTCAAGCAATTCTCCTGCCTCAGTCTCCCAAGTAGCTGGGAAAGCATGCGCCACCATGTCCAGCTAATTTTGTATTTTTAGTAGAGATGTGGTTTCACCATTTTGACCAGGCTAGTTTTAAACTCCTGACTTCAGGTGGTCTACCTGCTTCAGCCTCTCAAAGTTCTGGGATTACAGGCATAAGCCACTGTGCCCAGTTTACTCTTAAATGAAACACCAAATCACAGAGTTTAGGAACTTGCATCCTGAATAGGCACCAAATAAAATCAGAAGACAAGAATGAGTTACCTCTCATTGACCAATGGAAAATCAGGAGTTTGGAGATCTCATCTTGCTTTCTCAGCACCCTGGACTACCCTGAAACAAAGTTTCTTTTAGCATTTCCACTGCAATAGTCTTATTTGCCAACTGGAAGCAGTTAACCATAAAATTCTTCACTATCCAGCATGAGAAAGTAGCTTACAAGGTAAATCATCATCTTAAAATGTTTTACATTATCCTTCATTTATTTTTTTTCGCCCTTGCATTTTGGCATCTGCAGCTCTCAAAGTAACATACTTTTATCATTTCATAGTTCCACAGGCCATCAGACATGTAATCAACATATTTTAGTGCATATATAAATGCAGTTCTGTTGAAAATAGATTTAGGAGTGGAAGTGCTGGTTTACAGTAGATATGAATGTTAAACTTTAGAAAATAATGCCAAATCACATTCCAATGCAGTGGTGCTATATTGCAAAAGGTACTCCCAGCAGTAGTCATTGAAGGTTATGCAAATATATTTGAACCATATTTAGAATACATATTTTTCTAGAAAAATTATAGTTTATCAGAAATGATCTAATATGGTTTGATTTTGCCCCCACCTAAATCTTTACTTGAATTGTAGTTCCCATAATCACTTCTGGTCCTGGGAGGGAATCCACTGGGAGATAATTGAATCATGGGAGTTGTTATACCCCATGCTGGTGTTCTTGTGACAGAGCTTTTCCTCCTGTCACTTGGCACTTCTTGTTGTCCTCATGGGAAGAAGAATGTGTTTGTTTCTTCTTTTGCCATGATTGTAAGTTTCCTGACACCTCCCCAGCCATGCTGAACTGAGTCAATTAAATCTCTTTTCTTTATAAATTACCCAGGCTCAAGTATGTCTTTATTAGCAGTATGAGAACAGGCTAATACATGATCTCAATAGAGACAGAAAGTTTAAATACACTAAATTATAAATAGAAAATTTTTTTAAATTGAGTTTAGAAAAAAACTATCAAAACAATATGGTTACAGATGGGATTTCTAAAAAACTGTCCAAGATCAGATAATGTCAATCCTAGCCAAGATATTGCAGAGAAACAAACTTGAAATTTTTTTTTGTGGTATTATTTCATAATCATAAAAACATACACAAGTGTTGCTTATGAATGTTGATGTAAGTATCTCAGGTAAAATTGTGGTCAGAAGGATCCAGCAGCATGAATAAGTGAAATTTACTCCAGAAATACATCACTATTTAAAAATCATTTAATAAAATTTATTGTCATAATTGGATATTTTCTAAAATACTGTTGTAATTCCCTCATTTGTTTGACTATATGTGAAGAGTAAAAAAAATTAGTGGTTTACTTTAGGATTATAATTAATATCTTTAATCTAGTTCAGATTAATACCAATTTAAATTTTTACACAATTATTTCTTTTTTTTTTTTTTGAGACGGAGTTTTGCTCTTGTTATCCAGGCTGGAGTGCAATGGCGCGATCTCAGCTCACTCCAACCTCCGCCTCCTGGGTTCAGGCAATTCTCCTGCCTCAGCCTCCTGAGTAGCTGGGATTACAGGCACGCGCCACCATGCCCAGCTAATTTTTTGTATTTTTAGTAGAGACAGGGTTTCACCAGGTTGACCAAGATGGTCTCAATCTTTTGACCTTGTGATCCACCCGCCTCGGCCTCCCAAAGTGCTGGGATTACAGGCTTCAGCCACCGCGCGTGGCCAATTATTTCTGTTCCCCCATCCTTGGTGCTATTATACAATTTACATTCTAATGCATTGTGTACCTATTCACACAGATTTATAATTACTGCTTTATGCAATTGTCTTTTAATTCAAATAAAATAAAAATAAGTACAAATGAAAATTTTTATTTTACAAACAATGCTAAATAGGTAAACGTGTCATCAGGGTTTGTTGTACAGATTATTTGATCACCCAGGTGTTAAGCCTAGTATCCATTCATTAGTTTTCCTGACCCTCTCCCTCCTCCCAACCTCTGACAGTCCCAAGGGTGTGTTGCTCCCCTCTGTGTCCGTGTGTTCTCATCATATAATTCTCACTTATAAGTGAGAACATGCAGTATTTGGTTTTCTGTTCTTGCATTAGCTTGCTGAGGATAATGGCCTCCATTTCCCTAGTCCCCTCTGTCCTTGTAAAATACGTGATGCCATTCTTTTTTTTTTTTTTTTTTAATTTTTTATTGGATTATAGGTTTTGGGGTACATGAGCAGAGCATGCAAGACAGTTGCGTAGGTACACACATGGCAGTGTGCTTTGCTTTTCTTCTCCCCTTCACCCACATTTGGCATTTCTCCCCAGGCTATCCCTCCCCACCGCCCCCTCCCACTGGCCCTCCCCTTTTCCCCCCAATAGACCCCAGTGTTTAGTACTCCCCTTTCTGTGTCCATGTGTTCTCATTTTTCATCACCCACCTATGAGTGAGAATATGCGGTGTTTCATTTTCTGTTCTTGTGTCAGTTTGCTGAGGATGATGTTTTCCAGATTCATCCATGTCCCTACAAACGACACGAACTCATCATTTCTGATTGCTGCATAATATTCCATGGTGTATATGTGCCACATTTTTCCAATCCAGTCTATTATCAATGGGCATTTGGGTTGATTCCAGGTCTTTGCTATTGTAAACAGTGCTGCAATGAACATTCGTGTACATGTGTCATTATAGTAGAACGATTTATAGTCTTTTGGATATATACCCAGTAATGGGATTGCTGGGTCAAATGGAATTTCTATTTCTAAGGCCTTGAGGAATCGCCACACTGTCTTCCACAATGGTTGAACTAATTTACACTCCCACCAACAGTGTAAAAGTGTTCCTTTTTCTCCACATCCTCTCCAGCATCTGTTGTCTCCAGATTTTTTAATGATCGCCATTCTAACTGGCGTGAGATGGTATCTCAATGTGGTTTTGATTTGCATCTCTCTGATGACCAGTGACGATGAGCATTTTTTCATATGATTGTTGGCCTCATATATGTCTTCTTTCGTAAAGTGTCTGTTCATATCCTTTGCCCACTTTTGAATGGGCTTGTTTGTTTTTTTCCTGTAAATCTGCTTGAGTTGTTTGTAAATTCTGGATATCAGCCCTTTGTCAGATGGGTAGACTGCGAAAATTTTTTCCCATTCTGTTGGTTGCCCATCCACTCTAGTGACTGTTTCTTTTGCCGTGCAGAAGCTGTGGAGTTTCATTAGGTCCCATTTGTCTATTTTGGCTTTTGTTGCCAATGCTCTTGGTGTTTTGTTCATGAAGTCCTTGCCTACTCCTATGTCCTGGATAGTTTTGCCTAGATTTCCTTCTAGGGTTTTTATGGTGCCAGGTCTTATGTTTAAGTCTTTAATCCATCTGGAGTTAATTTTAGTGTAAGGTGTCAGGAAGGGGTCCAGTTTCTGCTTTCTGCACATGGCTAGCCAGTTTTCCCAACACCATTTGTTAAACATGGAATCCTTGCCCCATTGCTTGTTTTTGTCAGGTTTATCAAAGATTGTATAGTTGTATGTATGTTGTGTTGCCTCCGGTGCCTCTGTTTTGTTCCATTGGTCTATATCTCTGTTTTGGTACCAGTACCATGCTGTTTTGATTACTGTAGCCTTGTAGTATAGTTTGAAATCCGGTAGTGTGATGCCCCCCGCTGTGTTCTTTTTGCTTAGAATTGACTTGGCTATGCGGGCTCTCTTTTGGTTCCATATGAAGTTCATGGTGTTTTTTTCCAGTTCTGTGAAGAAAGTCAATGGTAGCTTGATGGGGATAGTGTTGATTCTGTAAATTACTTTGGGCAGTATAGCCATTTTCACAATATTAATTCTTCCTAACCATGAACATGGAATGTTTCTCCATCTGTTTGTGTCCTCTCTGATTTCGTTGAGCAGTGGTTTGTAGTTCTCCTTGAAGAGGTCCCTTACATTCCTTGTGAGTTGTATTCCAAGGTATTTTATTCTTTTTGTAGCAATTGCGAATGGCAGTTCGCTCTTGATTTGGCTTTCTTTAAGTCTGTTATTGGTGTAGACGAATGCTTGTGATTTTTGCACATTGATTTTATATCCTGAGACTTTGCTGAAGTTGTTTATCAGTTTCAGGAGTTTTTGGGCTGAGGCGATGGGGTCTTCTAGGTATACTATCATGTCGTCTGCAAATAGAGACAATTTGGCTTCCACCTTTCCTATTTGAATACCCTTTATTTCTTTTTCTTGCCTGATTTCTCTGGCTAGAACTTCCAGTACTATATTGAATAGGAGTGGTGAGAGAGGGCATCCTTGTCTAGTACCAGATTTCAAAGGGAATGCTTCCAGTTTTTGCCCATTCAGTATGATATTGGCTGTTGGTTTGTCATAAATAGCTTTTATTACTTTGAGATACGTTCCATCAATACCGAGTTTATTGAGGGTTTTTAGCATAAAGGGCTGTTGAATTTTGTCAAATGCCTTCTCTGCGTCAATTGAGATAAACATGTGGTTTTTGTTTTTGGTTCTGTTTATGTGGTGAATTATGTTGATAGACTTGCGTATGTTGAACCAGCCTTGCATCCCTGGGATGAATCCTACTTGATGATGATGAATAAGTTTTTTGATTTGCTGTTGCAATCAGCTTGCCAATATTTTATTGAAGATTTTTGCATCTATGTTCATCATGGATATTGGCCTGAAGTTTTCTTTTCTCGTTGGGTCTCTGCCGGGTTTTGGTATCAGGATGATGTTGGTCTCATAAAATGATTTGGGAAGGATTCCCTCTTTTTGGATTGTTTGAAATAGTTTTAGAAGGAATGGTACCAGCTCCTCCTTGTGTGTCTGGTAGAATTCGGCTGTGAACCCATCTGGACCTGGGCTTTTTTTGTGAGGTAGGCTCTTAATTGCTGCCTCAACTTCAGACCTTGTTATTGGTCTATTCATAGTTTCAGCTTCCTCCTGGTTTAGGCTTGGGAGGACACAGGAGTCCAGGAATTTATCCATTTCTTCCAGGTTTACTAGTTTATGTGCATAGAGTTGTTTGTAATATTCTCTGATGATGGTTTGAATTTCTGTGGAATCTGTGGTGATTTCCCCTTTATCATTTTTTATTGCATCTATTTGGTTGTTCTCTCTTTTATTTTTAATCAATCTGGCTAGTGGTCTGTCTATTTTGTTGATCTTTTCAAAAAACCAGCTCTTGGATTTATTGATTTTTTGAAGGGTTTTTCGTGTCTCAATCTCCTTCAGCTCAGCTCTGATCTTAGTAATTTCTTGTCTTCTGCTGGGTTTTGAGTTTTGTTGATCTTGCTCCTCTAGCTCTTTCAATTTTGATGATAGGGTGTCAATTTTGGATCTCTCCATTCTCCTCATATGGGCACTTATTGCTATATACTTTCCTCTAGAGACTGCTTTAAATGTGTCCCAGAGGTTCTGGCACGTTGTGTCTTCATTCTCATTGGTTTCGAAGAACTTCTTTATTTCTGCCTTCATTTCGTTGTTTACCCAGTCAACATTCAAGAGCCAGTTGTTCAGTTTCCATGAAGCTGTGCGGTTCTGGGTCGGTTTCTGAATTCTGAGTTCTAACTTGATTGCACTATGGTCTGAGAGGCTGTTTGTTATGATTTCAGTTGTTTTGCATTTGTTGAGCAGTGCTTTACTTCCAATTATGTGGTCAATTTTAGAGTAGGTGTGATGTGGTGCTGAGAAGAATGTGTATTCTGTGGATTTGGGGTGGAGAGTTCTGTAAATGTCCACCAGGTTTGCTTGCTCCAGGTCTGAGTTCAAGCCCTGGATATCCTTGTTGATTTTCTGTCTGGTTGATCTGTCTAGTATTGACAGTGGAATGTTAAAGTCTCCCACTATTATTGTGTGGGAGTCTAAGTCCTTCTGTAAGTCATTAAGAACTTGCCTTATGTATCTGGGTGCTCCTGTGTTGGGTCCATATATGTTTAGGATCGTTAGCTCTTCTTGTTGTATCGATCCTTTTACCATTATGTAATGGCCTTCTTTGTCTCTTTTGATCTTTGTTGCTTTAAAGTCTATTTTATCAGAGATGAGAATTGCAACTCCTGCTTTTTTTTGCTTTCCATTAGCTTGGTAAATCTTCCTCCATCCCTTTATTTTGAGCCTTTGTGTATCCTTGCATGTGAGATGGGTTTCCTGGATACATCACACTGATGGGTTTTGGATTTTTATCCAATTTGCCAGTCTGTGTCTTTTGATTGGTGCATTTAGTCCATTTACATTTAGGGTTAATATTGTTATGTGTGAATTTGATACTGCCATTTTGATGCTAAGTGGCTGTTTTGCCTGTTAGTTGTTGTAGATTCTTCATTATGTTGAAGCTCTTTAGCATTCAGTGTGATTTTGGAATGGCTGGTACTGATTGATCCTTTCTTTGTGTAGTGCCTCTTTTAGGAGCTCTTGTAAAGCAGGCCTGGTGGTGACAAAATCTCTGAGTACTTGCTTGTTCGCAAAGGATTTTATTCTTCCTTCACTTCTGAAGCTCAGTTTGGCTGGATATGAAATTCTGGGTTGAAAGTTCTTTTCTTTAAGAATGTTGAATATAGGCCCCCACTCTCTTCTGGCTTGTAGTGTTTCTGCCGAGAGATCTGCTGTGAGTCTGATGGGCTTCCCTTTGTGGGTGACCCGACCTTTCTCTCTGGCTGCCCTTAGTATTCTCTTTTTTATTTCAACCCTGTTGAATCTGACGATTATGTGCCTTGGGGTTGCTCTTCTTGCGGAATATCTTTGTGGTGTTCTCTGTATTTCCTGCAGTTGAGTGTTGGCTTGTCTTGCTACGTGGGGGAAATTTTCCTGGATGATGTCCTGAAGAGTATTTTCCAGCTGGGATTCATTCTCTTCGTCCCCTTCTGGTACACCTATCAAACGTAGGTTAGGTCTTTTCACATAGTCCCACATTTCTTGGAGACTTTGTTCATTCCTTTTTGCGCTTTTTTCTCTGATCTTGGTTTCTCGTTTTATTTCATTGAGTTGGTCTTCAACTTCAGATATTCTTTCTTCTGCTTGGTCAATTTGGCTATTGAAACTTGCGTTTGCTTCGCGAAGTTCTCGTATTGTGTTTTTCAGCTCCTTTAATTCATTCATATTCCTCTCTAAGGTATCCATTCTTGTTATCATTTCCTCGAATCTTTTTTCAAATCTTTTTTCAAGGTTCTTAGTTTCTTTGCATTGATTTAATACATGATCTTTTAGCTCACAAAAGTTTCTCATTATCCATCTTCTGAAGTCTAATTCCGTCATTTTGTCGCAGTCATTCTCCGTCCAGCTTTGTTCCCTTGCTGGTGAGGAGTTTTGGTCCTTTCTAGGAGGCGATGTGTTCTGGTTTCAGGTGTTTTCCTCCTTTTTGCGCTGGTTTCTTCCCATCTTTGTGGATTTGTCCGCCGGTCGTCTGCGTAGTTGCTGACTTTTCGTTTGGGTCTCTGAGTGGACACCCAGAATGTTGATGATGAAGTATTTCTGTTGCTTGGTTTTCCTTCTACCAGTCTAGCCCCTTCGCTGTACGACTGTTGAGGTCCGCTCCAGACCCTGCTTGTCTGGGGTGCACCTCTAGTAGCCGTGGCACAGCGAGGGATGCTACCAGTTTCTTTTTCTGCTCTCTTTGTCCCAGGATGATGCCTGCCTAATGACAGTCCTTTGGATATAGAGGGGTCAGGGAGCTGCTTGAGGAGACAGTTTGTACTTTATAGGGGTTTAATTGCTGAGCTGTGCACTCTGTTGTTCATTCAAGGCTGTTAGGCTGCTATGTTTGATTCTGCTGCAACACAGCTCATTAAACAACCCTTTTTTTTTTCTCAAATGCTCTGTGTTGAGGGGTTTGAGCTTTATTTTTGGATGTCCGATCAGGTGTCCTGCCCAGCTCAAAGGCAGACTAGCCACTGTTTGGCTGCCGAGGCTCCGCCCTGCTGTTGTGTGATTCGCGCTGTTCCTGCCGGCTCTGCTGTGGTCTCCGCCACGCCCTGCGGCGGAGTCTCTTCGTTGTAGCGTGTTGCCTCAGCAACGGCAGGCTGCGTCAGCAGTGGGCGTGTATCTCAGTTGGGGCGGGTTGCCTTGGCAACGGCTGGCTGCCTCAGCAGTGGGCGTGTATATCAGTTGGGGCAGGTTGCCTCCGTAGTGGTGGACGCCCCTCCCCCACAGAGCGTCTCGGACCGTCTGCCCGGGATAGTTTGAAATCGCGGTTTTGTTCGTCCCACTGGGTATCCCAACCGATCTGTCCCTGCAATCCCCTGGGCTGGGCTACTGTGCAAGTCTCGTTCAGTCTCAAGTCCAGCCCTCTCAAGTCTCAGATTGCCGGTTCAACAAGGCACCCGGACAAGCGTGCCCTGTGGGGATTGCTGGGTAGGGCCGGCCGCCGCCGCCCCGGCTGCCGGCTTCGCCAGGCAGACCTACTGCCTGGCGTCCCGTGTCTTTTTATACTTGGGAGTTTCCCCGTTCTGTGGGCAACAAAGATCAGTCTGGAAATGCAGCACTGACTCACCGTTTGCGAATTCAACGCGGGCTCCAATCCTGGGTTGTTCTCACAGCGCCATCTTGAGTCCCCTCCCGATGCCATTCTTTTTTATGCCTGCATAGTATTCCACAAAATGTTTTTTTTATTTAAAACTACAAACAAAATGTATATTACTGATTTTTATGTTTATTCAGTTACTTTCCTCAGTGTCCTTTATTTCTTCATTTAAATTCTAGTTACTTGTCAGCATTCTTTCATTTCGGTCTGAAGATCCTTCTTTAGTACTTCTTGTATGACAGTTTTGCTAGTAATAAATTCTTTGTTTCCTCCTTCATTTTGAAAGGATAGTTTTGCTACATTTAAAATTTTTGATTAGAAGTCTTTTTATTTTATTTTATTTATTTATTTATTTATTTTTGAGACAAAGTTTTGCTCTTGTTACTCAGGCTGGAGTGCAATGGTGCGATCTCAGCTCACCGCAACCTCCGCCTCCTGGGTTCAGGCAATTCTCCTGCCTCAGCCTCCTGAGTAGCTGGGATTACAGGCACCCGCCACCGTGCCCAGATAATTTTTTGTATTTTTAGTAGAGGCGGGGTTTCACCATGTTGACCAGGATGGTCTCGATCTGTTGACTCGTGATCCACCCGCCTTAGCCTCCCAAAGTGCTGGGATCACAGGCGTGAGCCACTGCGCCCAGCCAGAAGTCTTTAAAAAAATGCCTCTGTCTTCTATACTTTCTGATGAGAAATCAGCTGTTAATATTATTGGGAATCCATTGTTTGCAGTAAGCCACTTACATTTTGCTGCTTTCAAGATTCTCTCTGTCTTTGGCTTTAGAGAGTTTTATTATGATATACCTTGGAGTACATATCTACAAATTATAGTACTTGGGTTTATTGAGCCTCTGGGATGTGTGGACTACTGGGATTTGTTTTAACAAAATTGTGAGGTTTTCAGCCATTATTTTTTCAAATATTCTTTCTGCTTCTTTCTCTCTCTCCTGTCTTTCTATACTACCAATAACTATATATTGGTATACTTGATAATGTCCCACAGGTTTCAGAGATTTCTTGATTTTCTTCACTTTTTTTTTTTCCTTCTGTTTCTTGGGCTGGATAATCTCATCTGACATATTGTTAAGTTCTCTGGCCTTCTAAACTTTGCCATTGAAACCCTTTAATGAATTTTTCTATTTTATTATTGTACTTTTCAATGTATGAATTTCTGTTTGCTTCTTTAGAAAAGTTCTATTTTTTTATTGATGTTCTCTATTTAGTGAGATATTATTCTTATCCTTTCATTTAGTTCTTTAGAAGTGAACTGCTTTCATTATATGGATATATCTAAAGTAGCAGGTTGAAAATAGTTGCTTCATATGTTTAATGGCTGAGATTCTTTAGAAGCAGTTTCTTAGATTTTCCCTGTGCAGGAAGCAAACTTTAGAGGTTTTTTTTTTTTTTTTTTTTTTTACATGTTTTATAGTTTTTGTTGAAAACCAGATATTTAAAATAGTACATTTTGGCATTGAATATAGGATTCCCTACAATTCTTGGTTTCTTTGTTATTGTTACTATTTATTTTATGACCTTTCTAACCTAAATCTGTGAAGTAAAGTGTTCTTTAATTATGTGGCCACTGAAATCGCTTCTTGGTTAGCTTATTCATAATCTACTCCTTATACAGAGATTTATTTAAATGCCTCTGTAGAAAAAAAATAGGTCTCCCAGTCTTTGTTGGGGGACCCTGAGTGTATAATGAAGTATATCTTTAACACTAAGTGATGCAGTTGAAAACATTTTTAGGCTTCACTTTCTGCTTGAAGAAAGTCTCAAGGTCAACTGCAGGTACAGACTTTGGGTTTTCTCACATTTTGCTGTGTCTGTCTAGATTCCCAGTAGTACATCAACCTTTTCAAAGTCTCCATAAAAATTTCACTCTTCAGTTTTTCATTTTAAGCTCTTTGTTTGCCCCAACTCTTATCTGCCACTTCAGATGTGAGACACTTGGCTCCAGTTGTTTTCACAAGAGCCCCAAGGGGAAAATGGACTTAAGAAAGCTCTGCAAATAGAGTCTTTCAGAAAACTCCCAGATAGGTCAAATAATTGTGTTTTGGGGAATGAGACCTTGAAGCCACTCAATCGCTTTCTGCCATCTCCATTGGATACCAGGCTTCTAGTTATCTCTGTGATTGCAAGATGTTGATTTTCAAGGCTACTTAAGAGCTGACAAAGGGATAGGAATAGTTCAAGTTGTAAGCTACAATAGATGCCCACCAGAGTGTTGTCATCCTCTGATTAATAGTTTTCTCATTGCTTCTATGGTGAAGAGAATGGTTAGGAGTCTTTACTCCTCTATTTTTGCTAATGAATGTATTTACCATTGGTATTAGTTTGGTAAACCACCATAATAAAGTATGACTGAGTGACTTAAAGAATGGAAATCTACTGTCACACAGATCTGAAGTCTAGGAGTTTAAAATCAAGATATCAGTAGGATTGGCCCCTTCTGAGGGCGGTGAAGACAGAATCTGTTTCAGATTTTTTTTCCTTAGCTTATAGATGAATATCTTCATATTTTTATGGCGCTTTTTATGCATGTGTGTCTGTTGCCAAATATCCTCCTTTGTAATGACAACAGTCATATTAGTTTAGGGCCCACTCTAATGATTACCTCTGTAAAAGCCCTATTTCCAAATAATGTCATAGTTTGAGGTATTAGAGGTAGGAACTTCAATAAATAAATTCGAGGGGACCACAATTAAATCTATAGCACCATCATAATTCATCTATGTAGAGAAGTCATGTCATTAACTTCACTGATGCAAAAGGATTATAAGACTCAAAACACATTCATGTTGGTGAGGAAGGAGAGCCCTTCCTCTTAAACTTCTAAGGCCAGTTCCCCTTTAGACGTCTACATTGTGTTTCATACAGAGAAGTTAAAAGTCAGCCAGAGGAGATCAGTGGAAGGACAGGTTGGTGAGGCCAGGCTAAGGATTAAACCCCCTACTATTAACCACAGTCCTATCTATAGATCAGGGAGGTGGTATGGAGGAATTTTCCCCCGAAGGCATTCTTTCTCAACTGCTCAGACTCCCACCTAGTCATGTCCCCCATGCTCTAGACCCTTTCACATGTGCACCTCTTAGACTGTAAGCCTTTAAAATGGCCAGGGTTTTCTTTGTTAGGGAGCTCAGTTGTTGAGGCAACTCCCGGCCGAATAAAATTACCACTTCCTTCCCTGTTCGGTGTTCGAGAGGTTTGTTTGTGGCTGCTCCTGCTTCATTAGAAGTAGTCAGTAAATTAGAATTTGATAAGCATTTCCTTTATGTGATATCCTCATGTACACATATGAGTATGTGCATATTCCTCGTCCCCTATCAATTTGCACCTTACTTAGTAGGGATACACTAGAGGCTTTCCTGCTATTGTCAGGAAAAAAAAAGAATATTTACTATCACTGTTGCTATTATATGTAAGGCTAAAAGTTTGAGCCAGTGAAATTTGAAAACAGAATTAGATGCCTTATAGTTGTTAAGAGAGATGTGTGATTATGAGTTATTATTATATGTTTGGATAGCCCCCAAGAATCAATGTGAAAAAAACCTCTGTAAACAACATGAGAACCTAGTAGATTTACAAGCAACATAAAAAGAAAATCTATGATTTCAAGGGTACTACTTTCAAGTATGACAGTAGTTTTCAAAAAAAAAAAAATATCAGTGCTGCTGCCAAAACAAGTTATTAAAAAATCCAGATCAAAATAGAAGTAGACAATCCAGATAAAAAATGCATTTGTTTGAAGGCATTAGGGAGCTGCTGAGAAAATCAATAATGAGGATTCATAATGTTTAAGAATTTAGCCAATGTTTTGGGAGCAAAATTAACAGATTGATGTGCTTATTTCTCTGTTACAGTCTTCTCATCAGAATCCTAATCTCTAAAGTTCATCATTTTGGTCTCTCCAGCCCTATGGAGCTGTGAAATGTCTGCCGCTTTCTCTGACTCATTGTACTTGCCCTCTACAAAACCATTAACTGAATGATCTGTGTCTTGCACCATTATCACAACTGCCAAATTCTCCCACAAAAAAATGTAGCTGCATAATTTTGTTTTATTTCTGTTTCTTTATTATTTTGAAATTTATAAGGAGCATAATTTCATCCTAAAATTATATATTCAGGCAAACTTTCTATCAAGTGTTAAGATAAAGATAATTTTCAGGCATGTAAATACTTGAATGTGCACTTGCTATTTAACCTTGATTAATAATGTATATGAAGAAACACCTGAGTTAGATTTGTAATCAGATTATTAATGGATTCAACCTAGGTGAATGTCAAAGGAAAGTCCCAGGACAGTAACCATCTAAAAGTAACAAAACATTACACTTACTCTAGATTGGAAAATAAAGAAAAGTCTAAAAGGAAAGTTTTCTAGGAAGTAAATGTTTTTCTGTGGAATGGCAGAGACAAGGAAGAGACTGAGAAAATTTTTAATTTTTATAAAGAATAATTTTTTTAATGAAAGTCTCCAGAAGAAACAAAGTTACAGAAGAAAACGTGGTACATATAAAACCAACTGTTCAATTAAAATGAAAAGCTGTATGTTCAATATGACAACAAATTATTTGCTAGTTATCAAAAAAAGTTCAGAATATTGGGAAGAAGGCTTGCCGTTATTCTCCTAAGAAAAAAGAAAGGGAATCAGGAACTCCAGAGTAAAACACTAATATCATCTCTTATGTCGTTAGCATAAAGAGATAATAGAGGGAATGTAGCTTTCTGTTACTCTTATTCCCTTCCTCGCCTGCCTTTCTGACTTCTGTCAAAGCTCTTACCAGATTCCAGCCCCTTGATACTGGACTTCCTACCCTCCAGAACTGTGTGAGAAATTTCTTTTCTTCATAAGTTACCTTGTATGTAACACAAGATAACTATGTATTTTCTTATAGCAACACAAAATTGAGACAAACGCTAAAAATCTTCAGGAAAATATTTTTTGAAACAGCCCCAGAGACACTGGAAAAAAAAAAGGCAATATTCTTCAAATTAGCAACAATGGACATTAGAAGACAATGGTGCAATGTTAAAGCCTGAAAGAAAATGATTATAAACAGGGAATGCTATTAATGAACAGCAAACATTCAATTAGGGCAATATTAGAAAGTGTACAAAATGAAGACCCTACCCCAAAGGGTTTATTGAGAATATAACCAGACCATAGTTTATATTTATTAATACAACTTTTTCCTAAGTCCAGTTAGTGTATCAAATAGGAATGTTACAGCACTGTGTCAAAATGGTATGACAGCATGTCATTGTTGAGATTAAAGATAAATATCACAAGACCACCAAGAAGGAATGAAAGTTGCCCATTAGCCTTTTCTCAAAATAATGGCTACTGTGTGTGAGGTATATAAAAACTTCTTTAGTTTAAATTTTTATGTTCTTAACATGGAACTGTATTATATTTGAGATTGACAGGTATTTTAGAATTCTAGAACTGGGAGGCATAACTGTTTCAGATTTTCAGATGAAGCAATAAAAAACTGAAAATTTGCACTTTTAACTAAATAGAATTCATCACAGTTAGAAACCACCTTTAAGAATTTATCTTTTTTTTTTGTTTTTCTGGCTCGAACTATTCAACTTAGTCTGAATACTTCCAAAGACAGGTTGAAAAGGAGTTTCAGTTTTTTTAATTTATTCCTTTATATGAAATAAAAACATGCATTCTCATATCTTCCGCCTAGTTTTCCTGATTCGGCCTTCTGGAGTAATATTTAGCATTTTAAAGGCTTTAAAGAAAACCCCTTTGCCACCTTTGAAAATGCAGATATATCTATGAAAGATAACTGCTTAAAATTAGATTTATGAAAGGCACCTTTTAAAATTTAGTGGGGTTCTTTTGAAACTGTAATGAAAGAAACTTCTTTGGAATTATGATTTCCATGGTAATGTGCTTTAAAAACTAAAACACAAATGTTTGGCAATTAATTCATTTTCTTTTCATATATAGGCTCCTCCAGATCCATGTCATTATTTCTATAAATAAAATCCTAAAACATTTTATATTACCATATAGCAAGCTTTAATTGCTTAACCATTTAAGAAATTTGTCTATTCATTTTGTAGTCATCAGGGATATAAGGTATATATAACATCCAAATATAAGCGATTTAGTATAAATATTCTGTCATATTTTACAAGTGTAATAACAGAATATGATAAATAATTGCTGTTTGAGATGCAGAAAAATCTTAATCTATTTCCCTGTTTGAAAATATATAAAATGTAACAGTAAGTAGCTTCACTGGCCTTGTTTCAATAATAATGTTTCTGTAACGGTGTCTATGAAAAGCTTAAAAATAAGCACATTTTATGATAGCAATGTTTTGTGAAAAAATAATACTGTTAGGTATAGTCTTTGTTCATAAAGATTTTGCTTTGCTTGGTGATTCTGTTATGCCTACTCTTATAGGATGTTTCCTGAGTGCTTTGTCATGTTTTCTTATGTAATAAAAGTAAGAATAAAAATACACATTGCCATAATAGTGTTATGGCAAGACATTTTTGCCAGGTAGTATGAACAATTTCTGAATGCCATTATGTGATTATGCAGTAATGCACAACAGGTTATATTACACTGAAATTCTATAATAGGTGCTGAAATTGCCTCTCAACATCACACCCGGGAGTATCTCTTTGAAATTTTTACATGATAATTTCACAGGTTTATAAAAAAAGAATAAATGAAGTCATTAAAAAAAAAACATTTTTCTTAAGTAAATTTAAATGCTTTCCATCACACACTGTGCAGTCGTTAAAGCCTAATGCATTTTGCTGGGAAAATATTTCACAAGATTTTTTAGCTTTTTTTACTGGTAACTCAAAGTTTTTTAACTTGACTTATTTAAATTTGGTTTCTGTCTTGGAATATAATAGAGACAATTACCTTCTCAATTTCCAAGGTGGTAGTTTATCAATCATACTAACAAGTGCTTGTTTCTTCATTTCATAGAGTTTGAGTCTCTGACTTTTTTATATTTCCTCAACCCTCAGATTGCTTTCAGTACTTTTTTGTGGGATTTTGTTTTCTGTCTCAGATGAGAGTGGGAATGCCCTTTCTACTGATGGTGAAAGTTTACCAAACAGAAGAGCACTCCAAAGATATATAAATCATGGATAGCAACCTATTCCCCTAAATTATATATAAGAACACCAGAATCAAATATTTAAACTTACACTTTTGTTATATATAAAGTGAATGATTTTGCTTATCAACGAAGTAGTAGAGAAACTATGTTTGCCTTTTTAAAGTATTTTTATTTTTATTTTCTAAATTACCCAAAAGTAAGAGCAACAAATGCTTTTGACCTCTTAACAAAATTTTGAATGCCCTCTCTTATTATTTGTTTCTGCAGAAACTGACCCTGGGAAAAGTATATTCAAGATAAATAGATTATTAGGGCCACTGGTAAGGAAGACAGATGTGAAACAGATAAAGAAACCCGTCCAATAAAGTGGCTAACCAACCAGCTGCCACAGTGGCTGAATGGAACCTAACTCCATGGTGAAACTCTGGGAAGCAATTGAGAACACAAAATTCAGAATTATCTCTAACCAAGGTTAGGGGAGCTAAAGATTAATGTATCAACTCTAGAGAGTGATTGGCTGGTACTCTCAGAGTAAGGAAGTGGATATTCCATAGCACTTCCAGACTCTCAGGAGCACATGAGTAGAGTGACCATCTGTGGTTCCAGAAACAAAGCAGATTCTGGCAGTGTAAGCTGTGTTAAGCACAAGGCAAAATATGTTATTTTCTGTTACATAGAAAGTGGTAATCATATTTTCTGTGGTTTCAACTAAGATCCAGATATTTGTGAATAGAGATTATAAAATGGAATTTATGCTTCCATGTACAGTAAATACTCATTAATCTTGTTTACTCTTGGCTATCAGCTATGCATTCCTCAATTGATAGTTGAATGAACTCATAGAAACTATGTCATCTTCCACTTTATATGTTGAAGATCCCTAAATTCAGCCATATCTAGATGTCTCTCCTGAGTTTCAAGCATTTGTCTTTTTTTGTAGATCTCATTCTAAGTAATAATATTTTAAGAAAATGGCAGCTAACATTAAGTACATACTTTGTGCTAAAAACTACCTTATGCAATAAGCTTTGTTATGTGATATGGTTGGGCTCTGTGTTCCCACCCAAATCTCACCTTGAACTGTAATTCCCGAAATTCCCATATGTCAAGGGTAGGATGAGATAGAGGTAACTGAATCATGGGTGTGATTCCCCCATGCTGTTCTCATGGTAGTGAATGAGTCTCATGAGATCTGATGATTTTTTTGAGTTTCTGGCATTTCCCCTCCTTGCACTTACTCTGTCTCCATCCTGCCACCTTGTGAAGAAGGTGCATGCTTCTTCTTTGCCTTCCATCATAATTATGAGTTTCCTGAGATCTCTCCAGCAGTGTGGAACTGTGAGTCAGTTAAATGTCTTTCCTTTATAAATTATTTGGTTTCAGACAATTCTTTATAGCAGCCTGAGAATGGACTAATACAATATGGATTATCAGAATTAATCCTCACAACAAGCCAAGAAATAGCTACTGTTACTGTTAATATTTAACAAATGTGAAACGAAGGCTTGAGAATTTAATTAGCTTGTTTGAAATTAGCTAATGTATGGTGAAGTGTGATTGAATCAGGAATTCTGATTCTAAAGTCCTGGTAACAAAGTTTATCCCAGGATATATAAATAAGAGATTACAGGAAATTGGCTTATGAAATTGTGGGGCTTATTTGGGAAGTATGAAATATGCAGGGCAGGCTTTCAGGAAGGACAGGCTATAACTCTTGGGCATAAGTTCATTCTGTTGTTCATATTTGTATTTCATTTTCAGAAAAGTTTTACCTCTGCTTTTAAGGCATTTCAACTGATTGAATCACAGCCACCCAGCATATGTTAGACAATCAGGACTTTAACCGTATCAATCAAATACCTTCCTAGCAACACAAAGATTACTGTTGGATTAAATAACTGGAGAATTCAGCCTAACCAAACAGACATAAAAAACTGATCAGTTTCTAATCATTAGAATAGATGCTTTTACTTACATAATCAACAATACTTCGAACTCAGCAAGATCAAAACATCTCCTTAAAATAATGTTATTTTTCTACATTTCTCATCACAGCCCTGTCTAGAATCTCCATGAAAAATAAATCCAAACATGTTGATTCCTTCTGCAAACCACACACCATTTTTTAAATCATTTTGATATTTAGCACATAGCTAATAGCATGATATATGTGAAATATTCAACAAATGTCTGTCTGAGTGTATCAATTTACCTTTACCTCACATATATTTTTCTTAAAAAACTAAGATGTTCATTAATATATTTTTGTAATCCATATGTAAATAAATAGATGATGTATTTTTTAACCATCATTACGAAGGCCATATAAGAATGAAATGAAGTTAGTTTTTCCAATTTCAATTTGTGGGTATTTTAAATAATGTGAAGCAAATGAACATATATCTACATTCTGTAAGTTTTTTCTAATTAGCCATTAAGTAAGTTTGTATTTATCCCATATTATTATTCATTATTAAAGGTAAGATGATAGCTTTAAATAAATACATATTGATAAAATCAATAATCTAAGGCCTTCTGTTGAATCATTTATTCATTTATCCATTCATTTATTAACTCTTTAGTAGAGTGTTATTATTCAGGCACAAGAGGTTTAAAATTATATGATATGAATTTTGCCATAAAAAGGTCAACATCTGTTTTGTATCATCCAACAAAGAAATTTAGTACTATGTTTTCATGGTATTAAGTTAGCAAATTTACAGAAAAAAATAGAGCAAGTTAAAAATAATTTAAAATGTTTGGTAGATGTGTTTTTATTGTGGTTTACGTAGAAGGACGATTTTGTTCAAACTAAAGAGTCATGGGACAAACATTCATATTTTATGAGAAATAACTAAAAAGTTGAAAGTGTGCATGTTATGGCATTATTAGAATTTCACACGTACACCTACATTTTCCAATACAATTCCAGAACATTTGAAACTACAAAGCAGTTTGTCAGTTTATAAAAGCAAAAATTCTACAAAATAACTGTGAAGATAGTGAAAGTATTCCTTTATAAATAATGAATAGTCTGGAGAATTTTGATTGAGAAATACAAAATAATCAAGTTGTTAATGTCTGTAAATTGTGTATTTTCAGAATAATGTACTTTGTTGGGCAAAAGTGGCAACCAAAGGATAGCTTGATAGTGTGACAGGATGAATAAAAGAGCTGGTTCTGTGTAGTATTTTTTTCCAGTCAGATATGTTAAATAAAGAACAACTAAAATGTCAAAAAGAAGGGTAAAACAGCATGGTGCCGGTATAAAAACAGATGCATAGATCAATGGAATTGAACAGGGAACCCAGAAATAAAGCCACATAACTGTGGCCAACTCATCTTTGAGAAAGTCAACCAAAACCTACACTGGGGAAAGGATACCTTATTCAATAAATAGTACTGAAAAATTAGATTGCCACAAGCAGAATAATAAAACTGGACCTTTATCTGTCACCATATACAAAAATTAACTCAAGATGGATTAAATACCTAAACACAAAACCTAAAGCTATACAAATACTAGAATAAAACCTAAGAAAAACTCCTCTGTATACTGGCCCAGGCAAAGAGATCATGACTAAGACCTCAAAAGCAAATGTAACTAAAACAAAAATACAGAAATGGGGCTTAATTACCAAAAAGCTTCTGCACAGCAAAAGATGTAACAGTGAGCAATCAACCTGCAGAATGGGAGACAGTATTTGCAAATTACTCATCTGACAAGGGACTAATATCCAGGATCTATAAAGAAGTCAAATGACTCAACAACAATTACAAAAATAACAACAAAGAACTCCACTAAAAGTAGTAAAAGGGCATGAACAAATATTTTTCAAAATAAGACACAAAAATGGCCAAGCATATTAAAAATTGCTCAATATTAATAATATAAGAGAAATACAAATTAAGACCATAACAAGATACCATCTCACACCATTCAGAATGGCTATTTTTAAAAAGTCAAAAAACAGATGTTGTCAAGAATGTGGAGAAAAGGGAACATTTGTCCAATTGGTAGGATTATAAATTAGTACAACCTCTATAGAAAACAGTACAGAGATTTCTCAAAGAACAAAAATAGAGCTACTGTTCAATCCAGCATTCCAACTACTGGATATATACCTTAAGGAAAATAAATTGTGTATAAAAGATCCCTGCACTTGTAGATGTATTACAGTACTATTCATAATATCAAAGATATGGCCTCAGCCTAAGTGTCCATCAGTGGAGGATTGGATAAAGAAAATGAGATATATTTATAAATATATCACATTTTTACATTCAGGTATACATACAAGTAAAACAAATGAACATATATCTACATGCTCTTAAGTTCTTTTTAATTAGCCATTAAGTAAGTTTGTGAAGCAAACTCAGCAAGATCAAAACATTTCCGTAAAATAATGTTATTTGTTAACATTATTGTGTGTGTATGTATATATATGTATATATCCCATATATGTCACATATAATGTGAACACATAGATATAGATATATATATCACATATGTGTGTGTGTGTGTATATATACACACATGTGTACACATTATTTAATGGCCCATGTGTGAGAACATGCAGTATTTGACTTTCTCTTTCAGAGTCATTTCACTTAAGGTATTGGCCTCCTTATACATATTGCTTATACATAAAAGAGCTGGTTTTATACATATTGCTGCAAAAGACATGATTGCTTTTTAATGGCTGAGTATGTATGAGTGGTACACACACATAACAAATATATATATCACATATATGTAAATCTGTACAATTGTATTTTCTTTAAGTAAAAGTAGAGATTTAATGGTACTCAACATTATACTTAGTGTTTTGCTATTTAGAATTGATGAAGAAAGAGGCAGTAGTTAAAATTGTGTTTTTTGCTCAGAGGAAAATCTGATCCTCCCATATTGTATTTCCAGACCAGGAAGAAAAACATTTAAAAATCAGTAATCAAAGAAGTTACTGGAATAAAGACTGCCTATCAAAAAGATCTATAGTCCAGTATATACTTTTCTTCCAGAAATTTTAATAGCGTTAAACACAATACGTAGATTTATACTCCCAAATCAATTTTATTTTTTCAATGAAAAATGTTAGGTGAGAATTCTAAGGACACAACAGGTGATATTTTCCTTTTATGTGTATCTTTGTTTGATTTATCTCCCCATCTTTTTAATCTTGGTTAAGGAAGTAGCATCAAGTTCAGTTTCCCTACTATGCCAAAGTCCCAGGGCATAGCCTCTTAATAGCAATACCATCATCGCCCAAAGTATAGCACCATCTACCACTTTCTCACTGCTGACTGCTTACAGCTCTTGAGTTCCAGTTTTAGTTACATTGTGAGGGGGGGAAGGCTAGAGAGTAGTCTTTTATTTTCTGCAAGTTTAGGAATAAAGTAATGAATAAGCATTTTCCAAAGATCTAGTTGTTTTTTAGTGACAAGATGGTTTAAATAAAATTGCCATACAGTGGCTGTGGAACCTACATTCAGATATTGAACTCTGTAAATATATTACCCATATAAAAGTTAATTAATTAGAAATTATTAGAGAGACATAAGACAAATCAAACATGAATATTCAGTATGACCGACGTGAAAAACAAGGAACTACAAGGCCAGTTGCTTGGAAGACTGAACATGTTTCTTTGGCACTAAAAAATACGGAAGAGGACTAATACATAAAAATTAATACTTTTAACATCATGGCCACAGAATCAGAAGTACAGTAGAAATAAGGCAATGCCATTTGGTTGATGATAACTTCGTAATATATAAAACTTTAGAGTTTTCTGTGATTTTAAAAGTTACAATATGCTTCACCTTTTTCTGAATGATGGTATTTTTAACATTCTGCAAATAACTTTTACTGTTTTCGTTTTTTTTAATGTAAGTAGGCTTTTCTTTCTTTCTTTTTTTTTTTTTTTTTTTTTTTTTTTTTTTTTTTTGAGACGGAGTTTCGCTCTTGTTACCCAGGCTGGAGTGCAATGGCGCGATCTCGGCTCACCGCAATCTCCGCCTCCTGGGTTCAGGCAATTCTCCTGCCTCAGCCTCCTGAGTAGCTGGGATTACAGGCACCCGCCACCGTGCCCAGCTAATTTTTTGTAATTTTAGTAGAGACGGGGTTTCACCATGTTGACCAGGATGGTCTCGATCTCTTGACCTCGTGATCCACCCGCCTTGGCCTCCCAAAGTGCTGGGATTACAGGCTTGAGCCACCGCGCCTGGGTATTATATTTTCAGTTATTTTGCTTCCGCTTGTCAAAAATTCTTCATGGGTTTGGTCAAATTGTCCTGTAACCTCTGATAGTTTCAAATTTGAATTTAATTTTTTAAAGTAAAAGAAAACTTAGTGGACCAAATAAAACATTCAGAAGTGCCTGTCATTCTATCTGTGCTTATTTAAAGGAATATTTGAAAAATTATACTCTCATGCTATTAATTACCAGCAAAATAAATGCTGTTGTATTTTGTTTCCTTAAAATAAAACCAATTTCTACTCTTACTGTAATTATTAAGAAGTTTAAGATCTATGATGGCAATCAAAGTCTGGGCATGTTTGCGGAGTGTAGCACTTTTTGCCATAGACAGACACCCTATTTTGGACCCATGTTGAAGTTTAGTGCTAGGAGTGTTGGAGCTATGCAAATTAGTCATTTTGGATTGGTTACATCCAAAGCTGAACTCATCCTCTTCCTATTCAAACGTTCTTTTTGTGTCCATCTCAGGTGGTGTCACTATAACTCTCTCAGTTGCTTAAACCAGCAAACTTTTGGACCTTCACAGAAACAAAAAAGTTTTCTGATCTTTCTCCTCTTATGTTTAGTACCAACTTCTTCAATTTTTTTATATAACTCATCATATCAAAACTGATTTCCTCCATTCTCTCAGTCACAGTTCACATCTTAACGATCCCTCTCTCTTGCTGTAAACTTACCTTTTTATCTTTTTTTGGTTGTTGTTTCTACCTATTCCCTTACATTCTAAACTCGAGCTGCTGAGCTGATGTTTCTAAATGATGCGAAGAAGATTATGAGTACTTAGAATCCTTCATTGCCTTTTCACTGCTAAATAATTTTATTTTCCATTGTTATCTGACCCACAGTATGACCCTAAGACTTTTTATAGTCTGGTTTCTGACAGTCTCTTCAGCTTCCTTTCTCACTAATCTCTGCCTAAGCTCTGTCAGGTTAGCCCTTACAGAACTATTCTAACAAATGTTCTGTGATATATACATTTTTTTTCACTTGAAAATGATACTTTCTTTTCCTGAAACCCGGTGAAGGCATACAGAAAATGGCAACAACATAAGCTGAGAGAGAAAGAAAAAGCTAAAAAGAGAAATAAAAGATGTACATAATTTCCTGGGAAACTCAACTAGGAAAATAATACAACTATATCCATCCTAAAGATCAGAGAATAGGAGAGAAGATGGCACCAAGCAAAAATTGAACACAATAATTCTGTGGTAGAACAGAAATATAGAAACCATATTTTAGAAAACATAAGAGTGCAGATGCTGTTCTTTCTTACAAAAATGAAAAATGAAGTTTAAAAATGTAAGGGGCTTACCAAAAAATATCTTAAATATTTAGACATATGTCTCCAGAAGTAGAATTGAGAGCTGGAAAGAATTTAGGCATAGGAGTGCTGGGATATTACTTGTTGTGATTGTGATACATTTCCTAGTACCATTTAAATTGTTATACTCCACATGTATTTAAACTAAAAGAGGATAAGAGGTTTCTATTCCCCATAAGTTTTAAGGTTATAGAACCAACAAGAATCCTTGTATCATTGCTAATGAAAACAAATGAAAGTTCTAGAATATTCAACAGTATAAAACACCAAGAAATAATGACATATGGAGTTAACACAGGAAAAAAATAAAGTTCAAATTTATGACAACAATAACTTAGAAGTTGGGACATGGTGAGGGGAGATAAAGGGTTCTAAGAGACACAATAATCACTAAGAAATCCACAAGAATATATGCACTTCAAAATGACGGAAAAACAAATTTCGAAAACAAGGTAATATATACATGTAATCCAAAAGAAATAAAGAAATTAGGAAAAGAAATCAACCAAGACAAATAGTAATGGAAACAATGATAAAACAATAAAAATAACTCATAAATAATCATCGTCAGACTGAACTTTTAAAAATGACAAAGTATAAAAATGTACCTCTAAAACCATATATTAAGAAAAGTTGAATATTTTGTACAGACGTTATACCTAGAAAACTAAGTCTAATTCTATAAAGACCAAATAAAATAGACATTGTTAAAAAGTGGAATTTAAAAGAATTAGTTTGTGACTATAAAAGTTCAATTATCTAGGAATTTACTATAATTTTAAGTTACTACATCCATAATGTCGATTATATCTAAAAGTGGTATACACATACGTATAGATGTAATAATAGTTTGAGTATCATGATAGAACAGTGTATTATTAGAATGAGACTTACACATACCGCTTTAAAAAATTTTTAGAAAGATAGATAGGTTTTTAGTAACATAATTAGCAAACAGCCTAATGAACATATACAGAAAAATACATACAACTGCAGAATTCAAGTATTATAAGCAAATTCAAATTATTACATGAAATAAAAGAATTAAAAAACCTATGAACTACAAAAGTATAAATCTTGTAGTACTATTTCATCATAATGTAATAATTTTATATATAAAAATAAATTTAATTATCTGTTTTAGAAATAATTCTAATACTCATATCCAATTTTAGAAAACATAATGGAAATTTTGAAATATTTAAAACTGAAAAGTAATAAAACACTGTATTTGGTTTTGGGATGAAATTATATGAGGCTTACAGTATACATTGGATAATTATGTTAAAAAGAAAACCATTAGAAATTAATGGTCTAATTAACCATCTGAAGAAATTAGAGAAAAATAATAAACCTAAAGGATTATCAAAGGACATAAAAAGAAATGTAAGAACAAACATTAATGAAATACAAGATAATATAGTAGGAAATACAACAAAGAGGATCAACAACCTTAAAATTATGACTCTAATAGGAATCTGGAAACAATCTCAGTCCCTTTAATTGTTTTTTTTTTCTATTGGGGATTAGAGAGATAGAGGATAATGGAAATAAGACATTAAGGCTTTATACCCTAAAAAATAAAACAGCCTTTATTAGCAGTTAACATGAATAGCTTAATTATGTAGAAAAATTATAAGAAATCTAAACCATCTCCCCAAAATCTCCTAAAACCAATAAATTACATAGAAACAAGTCTGATAATATATGAAGGATATATGAGGTCATCTATTATAGAAAATAATAATTCCAATGTCTATTTTGTGTACTATTCTTGATATTCTCAAACTGATTACATTTGGAGTTTGGGTCAGTCTGGACTCGGATCAAAAGGTAGAGGCCACTGATCCATTGATTTAAACAAGAAAGAGGACATGACATACTCACATAATGAGCATGACACTAATATGGCACTGTAACAATTTAATAGAAAATCTGTTTCTCCAAAAGGGACAAAACATGGTTTAGCTATGGAGGTAAACTGTGAATTAACTGTAAACTGCTGTAAAATTCTACACCATGGGGTGGAAATAGAAGTTTTAATTTTTGTTGCTGTTCCATAGTTTTCCTCCAGTGTCCCAGAAATAAGTCAATTGCTCATCAGTTGTGCAAAAAAGCAAAATTAAAGTGATTATAAAATTTTACTACCTTTAAGCGAAAATGTCATTGTTATATATGCTTGATTCTTGGTATCTTTGCCATCAACATTTAAACTTGTTTTCAATAGAAATGTTTCTTCTCAATTGTTACTATTTATTTAAAATATGACACATATTTTCAATTCACAGGAGATAAGGCTTCAAGCATGCTATATTATGAGCTTATTTCAGAATTAGTAAGATCCTTTTAATATTTCTCAAGAAATTCACCGAAGGAAGATTCAGGATGGGAGAAAGTTATTACTGACCATTTGTATCCTGTTAATATGTTAGCATTCAGTGTTTAATATATTTCTTTGAAGTCAGGCTTTCTCATATGTTTGATCTAATAAAAATTTGGGGCCTAGCAGATAAGAGTATATCTTCTGTTTCTCTATGTAAGCTCTGTTAAATCCTTTTCTCAAGCCTTCTGTAGAAGTTGAAAAGTTATTAATTACTCCTGAAATTTACTGCTTTTTTTCCCCAGGGAAGATAGCATTTGTGAATCTGAACTTTCTAGCATTTAGATGCTTCTACAGAGCAAGTGTATTTACAATTATGTAATGAGAGTACTCTCAAAAATACCCATCATGAGAACTGTACCAGCACTTCTTGACAAGTTTCTTCGTTTCTTCTCAGCCAAATGTAAACCTTTATTAATTCATTTACCCTTTCAGAATAATTTGTGCACTGATGGCAATTAGATTAGAAAATCACAAAGGTGTATTACTTTTAATTGACCTTTTATTTCTTGTTAAATATAGAAAAACTGCCTTAATGTTATCACTTTGCAATTTTCTTCCTGGGTAAATGAGTATGTCAGAGAAAAAAAGGTTTTAGGTAATACTTTCCGTCATTTTCATCTTTTACACAGCCTCGGGTAGGAGAGTGGCTTTTGGAATTTATATGTAACTAAGTACAGTTGTGATAAAGTCTAAATTTGTTAATGCTGATTTGTATTCTAGCTTACAGTATCATTACATAGGCAACACTGCATTCTCTGAAACTGTCAATAGGCTATACTAATGTGTGGATCACAGTATTTACTTTGTGGGACATTTGTCACTAATGTAGAAAATTAGGTAGTAGAAGGTTAAGTGGTTTCAATAAAAGATTGTTACATCTTTTATTTTTAGTGATAGGTCCAAGCTAACAAAACTTAGTAATTTATATTGTGAATTTACATGGCAATTTAGAAAAACACTCTGCAATTTCTAGATTAGTAGGTGTAGATAAAATAAAAAAATCACCCAAATAAAATATCAAAGCTTTTGTTTAAAAGACTCAAAGAAAAAGAACCATATTTTAATAACAACATTGAGATATCTTAAAGACTAATGAGATAACTTAGTTTATATTTAATGGTAAGGATGAAAGGAGCATTGGGATCCTGAAAGGAGCAATTATTTCAAGTGTACAAAAAATCAGGATATAAAATATAAAATATGAGTCTTAAAAATTATGAGAATGAGGAAATTAGCAAAAAAAGCAAAGGGAAAAACAGCAGTTTAAGTCATTATCGCTACTTAGAAATTTGAAATTGTTCTTTTTAAAAATAAGTAAAAAGAGACAGTGGCATAATCACATTTACTATTCAGTTTTGATGAAATTCAGTCCTTTTTATTAATTATTTGTCAAACTGTTGAAATAATGTTCACAATTTGGAAAAGAGCTAACATAATTATATATGTTTAAATATTTTACTTTTTTCTAAGAAAAAGCAAATTTTTTAAAAAAGTGAAAGTATACATACTGAAGAATTTATATATTTTTTAAATATATATTTTATTGCAGTTTAGGTTCTGGGGTGCATGTGAAGAATATGCAGGATTGTTGCATAGGTACACACATAGCAATGTGGTTTGCTGCCTCCAACCCCATAACCTATATCTGGCATTTCTCTCCATGTTATCCTTCCCCAACTCCCTACCTGCCGCTGTCCCTCCCCTAGTCCCCCACCCAACAGACCTCAGTGTGTGATGCTCCCCTCCCTGTGTCCATGTGTTCTCATTGTTCAGCACCTGCCTATGAGTGAGAACATGTGCTGTTTGAATTTCTGTTCTTGTGTCAGTTTGCTGAGAATGATGGTTTCCAGGTTCATCCATGTCCCTACAAAGGACATGAACTCATTTTTTATGGCAGCATAGTATTCCATGGTGTATATGTGCCACATTTTCCCTGTTCAGTGTATCATCGATGGGCATTTGGGTTGGTTCCAAGTCTTTGCTATTGTAAACAATGCTGCAGTGAACATATGTGTGCATGTGTCTTTATAATAGAATGATTTATAATCCTTTGGATATATACCCAGTAATGGGATCGCTGGGTCAAATGGAATTTCTATTTCTAGGTCCTTGATTATATTTAATGAGAATAGCATCTGGGTATGATGAACTAGATATGATGTCTTAAGGTTAGATGTACTTTAAAACACTCAGGTTTCTCGTCACATCATGTTGAAAACTAAATATTAGAAAGTATGGGTCCTGAAATTACACATTCCAGTGAAATAAAGCTTACTTTCAATTTGTCCTTATTTTATTAGAAAATAATTAATAATGCTCTAAGCATTCATTTTCTTTTTCCAAGACAGGGAAGTGGCACTTCTCAGCATCCTTGGCAGTAAGGAATAGCCAAACATTACTGAGTGGGGTTTAAAGTACAAATACGTAAGTGGAGAGATATGCCATATTAATGGCTGAGAAGACTGATATTATGAATTTATCATCTCTACTAAGATATATTTATAGAGACAATGTAATCTGAATCACGATTTCAATATTTTTCATAATTTTGTGATTACTTTGATACCAATGAAGTGTGAATAGATAGAAAATGGATGATATATAGAACTGGGTCATAAGAATGCATTTCTCCAAGCTAACTCTCCTCTTTTCACTGTTCGCAATCTGGTGTAGTGATTCAGTTTCAATCATGCATACGATGGCAATGCTTTTGTTGGGCAACAAATGTAATCAACCTGGAACCTTAATTAGGTAACAGAGCCAGCTTGCACATAAAGGGATAGCTTAGCTTGAAACTCTTATGTGGGCAATAAGGTAGGTTTTATGTCCCCACCCAAATATTAAATTGTAATCCCTATAATCCATAAGTGTCTAGGGAGAGACCTGATGGGAGGTGACTGGATCATGGGGGCTGTTTCCCTCATTCTGTTCTCATGATAGTGAATTCTCCCTGAGATGTGATGGTTTTATAAGGGGCTCTTCCCCCTTCACTCTTCCCTCTTCTCTTTCCTGCTGCCATGTGAAAAAGTCCAAGCTTGCACCCCTTTCCATTTGCCATTATTATAAGATTCCTGAGGACTCTGCAGCCACGCAGAACTGTGAGTAAATCTTTTTCCTTGGGAAAGAGCTTCAGTTTACCCACAGTCCCACATAGCTGGAATGGTGAGTAATAAGGTTATGGACTATTACAGTGTGAAAACAAACGAATACAGTGCGAAACTCCTCTTTTCTCCTAGTTATTTTTATTTTAGGTTACTTTGTTATATTAGTTTGAATTGTAACTCCTTGGTTCATAGAAGTCAACAGTGACTTGCTCTGGCAAATAAAGTGACTGAGGATAAAATTCCTTTCAAAAATATTGCTTGGAAATCAGCTTAGTGCTCATCGTGTTGTTTTTCTTTCTGTTTTATAAGAGTATTCATGTTCCAGAGATCTTTTTTCTGTCAAATTAGTTCTGGACTAAAGACAATGTGTAGCAAGCCCTAAGATAGTGCACTATGAATGCATAGCATGTTGGCAAGTATTAAGCCTTTGTTATTGTAAGATACTGAGATTTGTAGTTTTTTTAGTAGCTGCAGCATATCCTTGAACCCCTGGCTAATTTAAGAATGTTATTTTGAACCCTGATTGATACAACCCTACTTAGTCATTTCATAGTTTTTAATCATTTTACTGTGGTAAAATGAGAAATGGAAAAGTCAGTGACTGCTTCTGTGTAGAGTATAAAAGAAAAAAATACCAAGTGAAAAATATTTTTCTTTTAGATGTACTAGAATAATGTTATCTACAAATCTAATGGAGAAAAGGTAATACATAGATCAATTATACACAGCTGATAAAATCCAAAGTTAAATGAACTAAGAGAGTAAGTATAATGAAGAAAGCTGAGATTTAAAGAGCATTGGTGGGTTTCTCATTTTAATTAGAAAGTATAGAGGAAAAGAAATTAAGAAAATAGGTCAAAAATAATGCTAAATCAATACTGAACTTGGAAAGGAAGGCTGAAAATGGGAGGATGACTAGCTGTGCTGCTTGCAGTCCAAACATAAATGCAGTTTGGAAGAGGGATAAAAGATGCTTTTGAAGAGGTCATTGGACACTGTCACTTATTTGGCCTCAGACAAAACCAGTTTAGCATGAGCTGAGGAAAAACTAAATGGAAATAGCAGGAAAAGAATATACACTCCAAGTGTTTGGAATTGGAAAGAAAGCAAAATGAGACCAATAAGTGGAGAAGGTAAAAAAAAGCCAAACAAAAGCATTTCAAGGATCACTGGAAATGCTTGAAAGCAGAAAAAAAAAAATTGACAGAGGATGATTAGAGAGTGTAAAGTGATGAAGTTTGAAATCACCACTCTACAGGTGAACAAAGCTGGGAAGCCAAGATGAGCAAGGTGAAGCAAGCTAGGATTTCCGGGTCGAAGTGCAGGGAAAAGAGAGTAGAAGATGATATAGAATCAGGGAGCAGCTACGAATATAGAAAATAGTGGAAATACAGCCGATTCCAAAGCATATATATTTTATTATTCTTTAAGTGTCTTGAATGAAATATTCTAACTACACATCATGCTTTCCCTTCATGAAGTAATATTTTTTTTTAGAGAGGGAAAAAGAGGAAAAAAAGAGGGAAAAAGAGAGAAAAAGAAATATTACTTCATTCCTAAAATAGGTATCAATAATGGCCGATCAATATTTTGTGTGTTTAAAGTGGATAATATATATTTTGTGTGTTTAAAATGGAGAGCTCTATTGAGTTTATTGTTCTGGATCTGAGTTCAAGTCCTGGATATCGTTATCGATTTTCTGTCTCGTTGAATCTAAATCTCATTATGGGTCTTATGTATCTGGGTGTTAAGATCTCTTATTATTACATTAATCCTTTTACCCTTGTATCCTTGTAACTTTAAAATCTATTTTATTAGTTATGAGAATTGCAACTCCTGCTTTTTATTTATTTTTGCTCTCCATTTGGTTGGTAAGTTTTTTTCCAAGCCTTTATTTTGAGTCTTTGTATATCTTTAGATATACCGTTAGATTTTGTCTGTATCTTTTGATTGGTGGATTTAGTCGATTTCAATTTAGGGTTACTACCATTTGATATTAACTGGCTATTTTATACTTTCGTTGATGTAAATTTTTCTTTATGTTAATGCTCCTTACTTTTTGGTGTATTTTTAGAAAGGCTCATACTGGTTGTTCCTTTCTATATATAATGCTTCTTTTAGAAGTTCTTGTAAAGCAGGCCTGGTGGTAATAAAATCTCTGAGTACTTGCTTGTTCCTAAAAGATTTTATTTTTCCTTCAATTGTAAAGCTTAAATTGGCAGGATATGAAATTCTGGGCTGAAAGTTCCGTTCTTTAAGTACATTGAATATTGGCCCCCACTCTCTTCTATCTTGTAGGGTTTCCGCTGAGAGATCTGCTGTAAGCCTGATAGGCTTCCCTTTATGGGTAACCTGATCTTTCCCTCTGGCTGCCCTTACTACTTTCTCCTTTGTTTCGATCCTGGTGAATCTAACGATTATGTGCCTTGGGGTTGGTCTTCTTGAGGAATATCTTTGTGGTGGTCTCTGTATTGCCTGGGGTTGAATAGTGTCCTGCTTTGCTAAGTTGGGAAAATTTTCCTGGATAATGTCCTGAAAAGTATTTTCCAGCTTGAATTCATTCTTTCCATCACATTCAGGTACACCAATCAAACATATATTAGGTCTTTTCACATAGTCCCATATTTCTTGGAGACTTTGCTCATTCCTTTTTATTCTTTTTTATCTATTCTTGTCTTGTCGTTTTATTTCATTAAATTGGTCTTCGACCTCTGATATCCTTTCTTCTGCTTGATCCATTCGGCTATTTAAGCTTGTACATATTTCACTAAGTTCTCGTGTTGTATTTTTCAACTCCATAAGTTCATTTGTATTCCTCTCTATATTGTCTATTCTTTTCATCATTTCATCGAACCTTTTTTCAAAGTTCTTAGTTTCTTTACGTTGGGTTAGAACAAGTTTCTTTAACTCCCAGAAGTTTCTTATCATCCACCTTTTAAAGCCTACTTCAGATAATGGAACACAGTCCTTTTCCATCAGGGCTTGTTCTATTACTGATGAGTCCTTTTCCATCAGGGCTTGTTCCATTGCTGATGGGTTCTGATTTGGGGTATACTCGGCCTTCTTAGGCTGTTTTTTTCCCTTCATTGTAGATGAACCGCCTTTCTAATTAGGTTTCTGAGTCGACGTCAGATTTATTGATTCCCAGTGCAACCCACTGTGGCGGCCTAAATAGCAGCGGTAAGACTGATGGTGCTCTTCTGCCCAGGAATCTCTGGTCTGGCTTCCCTCTTGAGTCCGCAACAAGCGGCTCTGACTTCCCGGAGCTCCAAACTCCAGTCAGTAGGGGAAGCGGTCCCCTTTGCTCTGCTTGAAGAGCTGCTGCGCTGAGGCGCAGGCAAAACCACTGCTGCAGCCACGAGAGTCGTGCTGGCAACCCGTGGGCCTCCTCCACTGGGAATCAACTGATCCATAAGTGACGAAAATTCATCTAAAAGTGTGGCGTCGTCTCGTTCTCTGAGCTTTCACTGGGAGCTACAATCCCGAGCTGTTAGTGATCGACCATCTTCGATCGGTCTCCCCATGAAGTAATATTATAAACACCTTCCTATTAATATAGCTTGATTGCAAGAATCAGCTAATTTTTTCAAACTTACTTAATGCTTCATTTTTAACAACTATTGAGAAATGCAACACACACAGAGAAAATGTACTTGCATAAAACCTCTATGTACAGATTAACAAAAGTTTATAAAGTGATCTTCCATGTAACCACCCAGTTGGTCACAAATAAAACATTGGAAACTATTCCCAGACACTCTTTGTGTCTTTTCCTTTTCACAACCACCTCCAGCCCCTCCCTTCAGGTAACCACTATCTCATGCTGAAATTACTAAAGTGTCAAAATAGGTTTATCATGATAACTGCTTTCATAAACCATAGATAAGTTTTGCCACCTTTTATTTTTAATTTGATATGGAGTTTTGCTCTCGTTGCCCAGGCTGGAGTGCAATGTCGAGATCTCAGTTCACTGCAACCATTGCCTCCAGGGTTCAAGCAATTCTCCTGTCCGAGCCTCCGGAGTAGCTGGGATTACGGGTGCATGCCACCACGCCTGGCTACTTTTTGTATTTTTAATAGAGAAGAGGTTTTATTATATTGGTCAGGCTGGTATCAAACTCCTGACCTCAGATGATCCACCCATATTAGCCTTCCAAAGTGCTGGGATTACAGGTGTGAGCCACTGACCTGGCCGGTTTTTCCAACTTGTAAACTATATAAATTGAAACATTTAGGATATATTATTTATGTCACATTTCTTTTACTCAACATTATGTTTATAAAATGCAACAATGTTAATGCATTGCTGTTTGTTTAATATATTATCCTACTGAATTTAATATATTATCCTACTGAATTTAATATATTATCCTACTGAATTTAATATATTATCCTACTGAATGATTATCCTACTGAATGATTTCTCCACAATAGTGCCATTTAATGTTGATGAAACTTTGAGTTATTTCTAATACAGAGGTCTTACAGGTAATATAATTATGTACATTTTGGGGCCAATTATTCTGGAGAATTTATGAGAGCACTTGTCAGAATTCTGGATCAAGTTTTGTTTTATTTTTTTACTAGACAATGGCAGTTGGTTATACAACATACATTCTGAACAACGGTATAATAGTATTTCTGTTTCTCCACATACTTGTCACCAGTATGTTTTTGTCAGAATGTTAAATGCTACCTTTCTTTACTGTTCACAATTTTAAGTAATTGCAATCTTGAACTGTATTTTAGTCATGACTAATGAAATTAAACTTTTATTTCTGCAAAGTTTATTGGGCTCCTCTTTCGTAAGTGTGTTTGCAAATTTTATACGTTTGTGGTTATTTTTCTTATTTTTGTATAAGTCTATTTTTGCTATTGCATGATATCTAATTGTCCCAGGACCATATATTAGAACAGATGTTCTTTCTCCATGGATCTACAAAACCTTTCTCATTTGGAAGTATACAAAGTGTGTAGGTTTGTTTTTGAGATATCTTCTCATTTTATTAAATTGTCAATCCAAGAGCCAAAATATTAACTATATTTACTATAGACAATAGAATTTATTGTTTTCCAGCAAAGCAAGTCCCATTTGCATCCTTCTCTAGGAATACTCTAGGAATACCACAGATATCCTTATTTGCATTTTCCAATTTACAAAAGAGCTGAGCTTGACAATTTTCACATGCACAAATTATCAGATACCAGTTGAGATGGTACTGTGTACATCAATTGGGGTGGAGAATATATATATATGTATATATAATATATATATATAATGTATATATTATATATCATATGTACATTATAATATATATAATATATTTTTTATATATTATATATTGCATTATATATATAAATATGTTGTAATATATTTAATATGAGATATAGATATATAACATATATAACTTTGTTTTATATATATCATAATATATATAAAACATAAAGTCTACATTACATCAATATATCCATTTGTTGATACATATTTATAATTACTCCCAGTAAAGGTTTCCATTTTTCCTTGTATAAAGCTTGCAAATCTGGTATTATATATATATTTTTAGGTAAATAGTAGTTTTATGCTAGTTAAATATTGAGAGTTTTGTAGGTGTTATTGTTGCTGAGACATAAAATTACAAAAAGGTTCCATGCTTATATTTAAGCTCTTCTTATTTTTAATGCTTTATTGGCTGTTTTCTAGGTATATAGTCATCTAATCTCCAAATAATGATAGATTATATTCCTTCTTTTCCAATCCATATATATTATATTTATTTTTCTAGCCTCATATATTGGCCATGCCACTTTATAAAATGCCAGTAGGCATCAAGAGAAACGTCACCTTGTTTTTTATCTAAAGGAAAGTATTTCTAAAGTCTCACTATTAAAAATAATGATTGCTGCAAGTTTTATTGCAGGTAAGCTTTAAAAGAATTAAGAATTCCCCATATATTAGTTTACCATGAGTTCTTTTTTAATCTTGAATTGATATTAAATTTTATTAAGTGACTTTTCATTGCATATGCAAAAATCATTATGTGAAATTTTTATTTGTAAAATAAAACTTTTTCATATTAAATTTCATATTAAAATTTCATATTAAATTTTATATTAAATTTACCATCAAATTAATTAGTTATTTTAACATCATTTTCTAATACCTGGAATTGTTTAGGATACATGTTCAATGGCAAGATCAGACTTAATTTTTCTCTTAGGGTTGTCTCTGCCAGGTGTTGCTATAGAGATACAGAGTTCTAGGTCAAGAATTTTCTTGAATTTAGCTCATGTCTCAGAGAAATCAACTAATCAGTAATCTATAGAACTTCAGGAGCATATAAAGAAAAAATTCCAAAAGATGAGAAAACAATGTGAATAGAATGAAAATTTTAATAGAAAGATTGAAATAATTATTTTTACAAAGCAAGCAGAAATCCTAGAACTATAAAATACAGAGAACGAAATTTAAAAATGCAATATATAATATCAACATCAGAATTTTGATCAAGTAGAAGAATTTTGGTAAGAGAATCCTGAAAGCAGCAAAAGAAAAAAAATATTTAAAAAAATTTCAATATGTCTAGCAGTGGGTTTTTCAGCAGAATCTTTATAGGCTATGAAAATAGGATGATATATTCAAATAATTGAAGAAAAAACAACTTACCCAGAATCTATAGTAAAGCTGTCCTTGAGAAATAAAAAAAAGAAATAAAGACTTCCCAAGACAAACAAAACATAAAAGATGACATCACCACCAGCCGACCATATAAAGTGTGCTAAAGTGGGTTCTTCAAGCTGAAAGAAAAGAACAGTAATGGGTAGCACAAAAACCTAAAGTATAAAACTCACTGATAAGGGTAAGTACACATTCAAATTCAGAATATTATAATACAATAATGGTAAAGTATAAATCACTAAATCCTTAATACAAAGGTTAAAAGACCCAAATAATATAAATAAAAGCTACAATAACTTAAGAGACATGCAATATAAAAAGACTTAAATTGTGTCATCAAAGTTTCAAAATATGGAGGGAGGAGTACAATAAAGGTGTAGAGGTTTTGTTTTAAATCTGAATTAAATCATTCTCAGCTTCAAATAGCCTATTATAAATATTATATATAAGCCTTATTATAACCACAAAGCAAAAACTTATAGTAGATGCACAGAAACTAAAAAGCAAGGAATCAGAATATGCCACTAAAAAAAAGCCATAAAATAGGACAAGAGAGAAAGATTCTACAAAACAACTTGAAAGAAATTAACAAAATGCCAATAGTAAATTTTTACCTATTAATAATTATCTTGAATGTAAATATGTTAAATTCTCCAATCAGAAGATAGAGTGTGACTTAATAGATTTTAAAAACAAAAACAAGACCCAAATATTTGTAGCTTACAGGAGACTCACTTTAGCTTTAAGGACATATAGAAACTGAAATTAAAGGGGAAAAAATGATATTATGTGATAATGGAAACCAAAAAAAGAAAGCAGAGGTAGCTATACTCATTCAGAATGAAATAGAGAAGTTCAAACTCTAAAAAGAGAAAAAGAATATTATATACTGAAAATTGTATCAGCAATGAAACTATAACAGTTGTAAATACATATTCACCCAACATTGAATCACCTAAGTATATAAAACAGATATTAAAACTAAAGAGAGTAGACTGTGATACAATAATAATAGGAGGTGTCAATACTCCACTTTCAGCAATGAACATATCATCCAGACACGAAATCCATTAAAGTCAAAATTAAACTACACTGTAGATCAAATTGACCTAACAGACATATATAGAATTCCATCCAACAGCTGTAGAATATGCATCCTTCTCAACAAAACAAAGAACAGTTTCCAGAATAGATTGATCACAATTTAGGCCACGAAGCAGATATAAACAAAATTAAGAAAATTTAATCGTATCAAGTACACATTTGGCCACAATATAAAACTAGAAGTAACAGAAGAAACATGGGAGAATTCACAAATACATGAAAATTAAACAGCATGCTCCTAAAAAGTAAATAGGTCAATGATGAAATTTAAAAGGAAATAAAAAAAAAAAAACAGAAACACAACAAACCAAAACTTAGTGGAATACAACAAAAACAGTTCTAAAAGGGAAGTTTCTAGCAATAAATGGCTTTATCAAAAAAAAATTCTATCTCAAATGAATAACTTGACATTACTCCTAAAAGAACTTTTGAAATAGAAAAAAAAATAAAGATCCAAGATGTAATAAATTGAGACTAGAAAAACAATAGAAAAGATCAACTAAAAGTTTCTTGAAAAAAAAAATTGACAAACTTTTAGCTAAACTAAGAAAAATAATGTTTAAATATATAAAATGAGAGAAAGTAGACATTACGAGTGATACAACAGAAATCCTAAAGATCATAATTATTATATACAATTGTATGCAAACAAGTTGGATAACCTATAAGAAACTGATAAATTCCTGGACACATATAACCTATCAAGACTAAATTGTGAAGATATGGAATATCCTAACAAATCAATAATGGGTAAGAAGATTGAAATAATAATAAAGGCTAGGACCTGATAGCTTCGTGGCTGAACTCTACCAAACATTTAAAAAAAAAAACAAAACAAATTTTCTTCATACTTCCAGAAAATTGAAGAGGAGGGAATACTTCCAAACTCATTTTATGAGGACATCATTATCCTTATGATAAAAAAATATAAGAATACAACAGAAAAAGAAAGCTACAGGCCCAAAGCCCTGATAACCATGAACATAAAAGTTCTCAACAAAATATAAATAAACCAAATTCAGCAGCACATTAAAAAATCATTTATCATGATCAAGTGGGATTCATTCCAGAGATGCAAGGATAGTTAAAATATATATAATAATAAATGTGATACATCACAATAACAGACTAAAGAAAAACAATAGTATATAATCATTTTAATAAATGCAGAAAAAAATTGGCAACATTTAACATTCTTTTATAAGAAAAACTATCAACAGATTATGTAGGAATGAGATGTTCCTAAACATAATAAAGGTCATATAAGACAATGGAGAAATTTGAAAGCTTTTTCTCTAAGATCTGGAGCTAGACAAGAATGCCCACTCTTGCCGCTTCTATTCAATATAATACTGGAAGTGCTAGTCAGAGCAATTAGGCAAGAGAAAATAATAAATGTCATCTAAGGTGAAAAGAAGTTAAGTTTTTCCTGTTTGCAGATGACATTGTAGTATACTTAGGAAACCCTAAAGAATATACAAAAAAAATATTAAAACATATTTAAAATTTTAGTAAATTTGCAGAATATACAATACAAAAATGAGTAACATTTTTTTTAAATTTTGTATTGCATTTTAGGTTTTGGGGTACATGTGCAGAACGTGCAAGACGGTTGCATAGGTACATACATGGCAGTGTGTTTTGCTTCCTTTCTCCCCTTCACCCACATTTGTCATTTTTCCCAGGCTATCCCTCCCCAGCTCCCCCCCTCCACTGGCCCTTCCCTTTTCCCCCCAATAGACCCCAGTGTTTAGTACTCCCCTCCCTGTGTCCATGTGTTCTCAATTTTCATCACCCCCCTATCAGTGAGAATATGTGGTATTTCATTTTCTGTTCTTGTGTCAGTTTGCTGAGAATGATGTTCTCCAGATTCATCCATGTCCCTACAAATGACACAAACTCATCATTTCTGATTGCTGCATAATATTCTATGGTGCATATGTGCCACATTTTCCCAATCCAGTCTATCATCAATGGGCATTTCGGTTGGTTCCAGGTCTTTGCTATTGTAAACAGCGCTGCAATGAACATTCGTGTGCATGTGTCCTTATAGTAAAATGATTTATAGTCCTTTGGATATATACCCAGTAATGGGATTGCTGGGTCAAATGGAATTTCTATTTCTAAGGCCTTGAGGAATCGCCACACTGTCTTCCACAATGGTTGAACTAATTTACACTCCCACCAACAGTGTAGAAGTGTTCCTTTTTCTCCACATCCTCTCCAGCATCTGTTGTCTCCAGATTTTTTAATGATCGCCATTCTAACTGGTGTGAGATGGTATCTCAATGTGGTTTTGATTTGCATCTCTCTGATGACCAGTGACGATGAGCATTTTTTCATATGATTGTTGGCCTCATATATGTCTTCTTTCATAAAGTGTCTGTTCATATCCTTTGCCCATTTTTGAATGGGCTTGTTTGTTTTATTCCTGTAAATCTGTTTGAGTTCTTTGCAAATTCTGGATATCAGTCCTTTGTCAGATGGGTAAACTGCAAAAATTTTTTCCCATTCTGTTGGTTGCCGATTTACTCTAGTGACTGTTTCTTTTGCCGTGCAGAAGCTGTGGAGTTTCATTAGGTCCCATTTGTCTATTTTGGCTTTTGTTGCCAATGCTTTTGGTGTTTTGTTCATGAAGTCCTTGCCTACTCCTATGTCCTGGATAGTTTTGCCTAGATTTCCTTCTAGGGTTTTTATGGTGCCAGGTCTTATGTTTAAGTCTTTAATCTATCTGGAGTTAATTTTAGTGTAAGGTGTCAGGAAGGGGTCCAGTTTCTGCTTTCTGCACATGGCTAGCCAGTTTTCCCAACACCATTTGTTAAACAGGGAATCCTTTCCCCCTTGCTTGTTTTTGTCAGGTTTATCAAAGATTGTATAGTTGTAGATATGTTGTGTTGCCTCCGGTGCCTCTGTTTTGTTCCATTGGTCTATATCTCTGTTTTGGTACCAGTACCATGCTGTTTTGATTACTGTAGCCTTGTAGTATAGTTTGAAATCCGGTAGTGTGATGACCCCCGCTGTGTTCTTTTTGCTTAGAATTGACTTGGCTATGTGGGCTCTCTTTTGGTTCCATATGAAGTTCATGGTGGTTTTTTCCAGTTCTGTGAAGAAAGTCAATGGTAGCTTGATGGGGATAGCATTGATTCTGTAAACTACTTTGGGCAGTATAGCCATTTATATACCAACAACAAACTATCTAAAAAATCAAGGTCAGGTGTGGTGGCTTACACCTGTTATCCCAGCACATCAGGAGGCCAAGGCTGTAGGATCACTTGAGCTGAAGAATTTGACTCCAGCCTGCTCAGCATAGCATTTCTACTTAAAAAAAAAAAAATTAGTTTGGCATGGTAGCATGTGCTTGTAGTCCAAGCTACTTGGCAGATTGAGATGGAAGGATGACTTGAACCTGATAGATCAAAGCTACAGTCAGCTATGACTGTGCCACTGCACTCCAGCCTGAGTGACAGAGACCCTGTTCCAAAAAATAAACATTTGACATAAAAAAAGAAATCAAGAACACAATGCCATTTACAATAACTACAAAAGTAAAATAGGAAAAAAATTAAACCAAGGAGGTAAAAGAGCTCTACACTAAAACTATAAAACATTGTTAAAAGAAATGGAATAACACAAATAAATGAGAAGGTATGTCTTATTGACTACAAGAATTAATATTGTTAAAATGTCGATACTACACAAAGATACCTGCAGATTCTATGCAATACCTATCAAAATACCAATGATATGCTTCACAGAAATAGAAAATCATCCCAAAATTCATGTGGAACCCAAATAGCCCTTAATATCCAAATAAATTTTGAGCAAAGAGAACAAAGCTGGAGGCAGCACAGTACCCAACTTCAGCATGTACTGCAAAGCCATGATAACCAAGACAGCATGATACTGGCATAAAAATGGACCCATAGACCAATGAAACAGAGAGCCCAGAAATAAATCCATGAATATATAGCTAATGGATTTTTAATTAAAGTTCCAGGAATACACACTGGGGGAAAGAACAGTCTCTTTAATAAATGGTTTTGGGAAACTAGATATCCATGATATCCACATGCACCCCCAAAAGTATAAACTCTTATCTCATACCATTTTCAAAATAACAACTTTAAGTGGATTGAAGCCTTAAGAATCTATGAAACTGCTAGGAGAACACAGGGGGAATGCTTAATGACGTCCGTCTGGGCATTGAGTTTTGGATAGGACCCCTAATGTATAAGTAACAAAAGCAAGTATGGACAAATAAGATTTCATCAAACTGAAAAAAATACCAAACCCACAACTTCTGCACAGCTAAGGAAACAATCAACAGAGTAAAGAGACAACCCACAGAGTATAAGAAAATATTTGCCAAAACGCATATGATAAGGAATTAATATCTGAAATATATGAGGCACTCAAACAACTAAATAATGAACAACCCAATTAAATAGCAAATAATTTCTGAATAGACATTTCTCTAAAGAAGACTTACAAATGATCAGCAGTATATGTAAAAATCGTTGCTAATCATCAGGGAAATGCAAATTAAGACCACCATAAGCTATTACCTAGCACTTTCTAGGATTGTTATCATCATAAAGCAACGAGAGTTGATGAGGATATAGAAAAAAAGGCAACCCTAGCATACTGTTGGTAGGAAGGTAAATTAGTATATAGCCATTATGAAAAATTGTATGGAGGTTCCTCAAAATTTTAAAAATAGAACTACCACATTCTGGAATCTCACTATGGGGTATATATATATATTGAAGAAACAGAATTCAGTATTTTGAAAGGATATCTGCACTCCTATGTTCACTGCAGCATTATTTGTGATAACCAGATATGGAATTAACCTAAGGGTCCATTTACAGTAGCTACAAAAGTAAAATACTTAGGAAAAAAATTAAACCAAGGAGGTAAAAGAGCTCTACCCTAAAACTATAAAACATTGTTAAAAGAAATGGAAGAACATACAAATAAATGAAAAGGTAGTTTTATTCATTGATTGGAACAAATGATATTGTTAAAATGTCCATACTATCCAAAGAGATCTACAGAGTCTATGCAATACCTATCAATGTATTAGTCAATGGATGGCTAGAGAAAATATGGTACATAAACACAATGGAATATTATTCAGCCACAAAAAGAAGGAAAATCTTGTTATTTGTGACAACAGAGATGAACCTAAAGGACATAGTTAATTAAAATAAAACAGGCAAAGAAAGACAACTACTGCATAATCTCACTCATATATAAAATCTAAAGTAGTTGATTTCATAAAAGAAAAGGTGACTGGAGGTGGCCAGGAGCTGGTGAGGTTGTGTGTGTGATGTGTTTGGTTGAAGATATATTAGTCAATGCCTACAAAACTTTATTAGATAGAAGGAATAAGCTCAAGATATCTATTTTACAGCATAGTGACCATAGTAAAAAAAAATTGTGTTAAAAATGCTAAGAGAATAGATGTAATGTATTCTTACTACAAAAATGATAATAGGCCGGGCGCGGTGGCTCAAGCCTGTGGTCCCAGCACTTTGGGAGGCCGAGGCGGGTGGATCACGAGGTCAAGAGATCGAGACGATCCTGGTCAATATGGTGAAACTCCGTCTCTACTAAAAATAAAAAAATTAGCTGGGCATGGTGGCGCGTGCCTGTAATCCCGGCTGCTCGGGAGGCTGAGGCAGAAGAATTGCCTGAACCCAGGAGGCGGAGGTTGCAATGAGTCCAGATCGCGCCATTGCACTCCAGCCTGGGTAACAAGAGCAAAACTCAGTCTCAAAAAAAATAAAAAAATAATAATAATAATAATTATGTGAGGCAATGCATATGCTAATTAGATGGAGCTAGTCATTCCACAATATATAAATACTTCAAAACAATATGTTGATTACAGTAACTACATACAGTATTATCTGTCAATGTAAAAATGAGATAAAATTATGTTCACAAATTTTTAATCAAATTATTTAAGAATTAGTATCTTTCAATACAGCCAACTTTAATTTCTTATTATAATTATGTAGTTTTGTGTTTAAACAATATTAATTTTCTCTAGTAGCTTTTGGCTAACAAAATTTTTCTTTGGCTTTTTAATTTTAATTTACCTTATTGTTAACTGAGAAATATTTTTAGTTAATATTTTTTAAGGATACGGTTATTTTAGTTTTTGACCATTAAACTATTTGAGGCTATCTTTTTCTTGCTTTCATAAATGGAAATTAATCTGGATATACATTTATTGGGTCAGAAATTCATTTTTTTTCTAATATTTTTTTATGAGTTGAAAATCAGATAGATGGTTATTTCTAGTAGTTTTTTTCAATATGAATGCTTATAGGATAATTTCTGTTGAATTTTAATTTCAACATTATGTCAATGTGCATAGAGCTGTGGGTATCCTGTAATTAATTCCACAGATAATTATGTTCCGTATTCTCAGTTTCATTTTCAAAAACATCTGGTTTGATTTTGCTCTTATCTTTTGACTCATTTTCAAATCCTTAGCCTAGATTTCTGAGTCCTCAGTAAACTTTGCAAATTTGTTCACCGTACCACTTGTTTAACTTGTGCGTTGTCAGTTCTGCTCATTACACTAACTACTGTTGATTTTAATTATCTTACTCAATTTTAAGTGATAAAGAGTAGAGATGGAAAGAGGTTCACTTTATTTTAGGCTGGATTTCTGTTTCCACATGTATAGGCAGCCAATTTTATATCACATGACATTCCTTCGAAAATTGCAGTTTATGTGATTATAACTTGCTTAATAGGTACACAAAATAATAACAATACTAGTGTTTTTGTTGTTATTGTTATTTTAAATCTTTTAAGATGTTTACATAGGCTAGAGTGAGATTGCCACTGAGAATATAGCGAATATTAGAATAAACTCTAATGGTTTGTGTCTTTATGGAATTACCCATTTCTTCCCTTAAACAGCTAATCTATTTTGACTAGGGAGAGTATATTTTCTGAGATGCATTTTTTATTCTTTACAACAACAAAGTCTTTCACTACCTGTATCATTCTTGCACTATCTGTGCTGCCAGTGACTGGGTTTCTAAGGCATATAAGATGTACATGTTAACCCACAATCCACTTTGTACACTCAGCTCTCTCTATACGTAATTCCAAAGGCTACACGATAGGTAGTCACTTACTTTGTACTCTATGTTCCTGTTCAGCCAATAGTGAGCTTCTATTCTTCTGGGATTATCAAACTACCAATAATAATATTTAGTCCCCATTTGACTCATTTTATATATATTAGAAGATAGAAAAAAAAAGAGTTGAGTAATTAAAATCTTTAATCGCCATGCTGCAAGAATTGATCTGAATCATTTCTTGGACTTGATATGGCTGTTTTTAATGGGAATTAATAAGGTAATGTTTTAACCAAAAGAAAGTTTGGGCATTACAATGTTTTCTTCAATACCACTTACAGAGATACTTTTTATTCCACCTATTTTCAAACTGATCTGACTACATAAGTACTACTGTGTTGACTGCAAATGGTTGTCTCTTTGTATAGTAAAGCTACCTATAGATTTATAGACCAAGTTTTTGAACTTCTGACTTAGTAGCATTAGAAGTCTAAAAATTTATAACATACCTAGCACTTCAGCAACCACAAAAAAGCCTTAAAATACTTCTTAAAATGATTACAGTAGATATACCAAAATTTAATTGTAGATTTTTGTAAATTGATGTTTTATCCAGGAAAAGTCTCTTAACTGTCAAATTACTACAGCTGCATGAAGAAGATTGATCATAGTTAGTAATTAAAAATAATTCTGACAGATAATGAATGGGAATATAAGATTAAGTAGCATTATGTGTGGGAAATTTAGATCATGTAATTTACATATTAGACAAAAGCTTTTGTTACAAACAAGATCCTCTCTTATCTGACAATATTTAAGCTAAATGATGGCAATTGACCTGTGATTGTCTTTGCTTTGCCAATGTAATGTTACTTACAAAAGGAGTTAAAAGGGTTATTTAGATTTCTTAATGAAAATTTTCTAGGAAAAATAAAGTTGATTTAATATAAAAATACATTCACAGAAGGACCTGCCAAATTTTAAATTTGACCTGTTATGTCAAACTTGAATAAGGCCTTCTAAGTATGTGACCTATCATAGAAAATGTTATGTCAAACTTGAATAAGGCCTTATTCAAGTGTGTGACCAATCATAGAAAACTCTTGTCTTTCCTGTGTAAACACAAGAAGACCCTGGTTGATAAAAAAAAAAGTCTCTGAGTACCCATTTAAATAGGAAACTTAATTTATACCTGCACTTTTTTGAAGACAGAACATAAGTAGGGCATGGGAGCTTCTAATAATATTATATAAGAATTACAAGTTTAAAAGTATAATTCATCAGATTTTATGGACAACATGGAAAATCCTAGAAAATCTTGCATGGGAAATTCCATTCCTGCTGCTATTGCTTATGGAAACACCCTCTTTGTTTTGTCCAGAAATAATTCTGGTATGGATCAAGGACATCTAAAAGAACTACATAAGAGTGGACCATATAATATTCTCTATAATGACATTCTATTTGATATCCTTAAAAGTTGTAACTTTTTTGATTTATAGGTTTATGAAATTTTGAAGCAAAAATATGTTTTTTTTTAAAAAGAGAGAAATTAGGAATAAAAAAATAGTTAATGGAAAAGAGATACATTTTATAGTAGGAATATGAATAAATTGATTCAGTGGTTGGAAAATCAGGAACAAATGTATATTATGTATATATATTGGAAATTATTTCTTAAATTATGTAGATTATATATAAAACCCAGCTTCCATAGCAAGTTATGACTGCACCTATAGGAAAGATATTACTGACAATAATGAAGTCATTATTTAGGTCAGATTTACATGTGAAACAGTGAATCATCTTAATCTGTTACACTTATTCTGAGATCACAGGTTCATAACGACAGGGTCCAGCTATTTCATTATTTCATTTTAGACTAGATTTCAGTCATCATGTGGCATTACATTCTGCTGGAAGGATTTTTCCAGAAACAGAGTCTGGATTATTGTTCTCCTATAAAGTATGTATATTTTTAAAAGTTAATCTGAACAAAGAAATGTACAGAACGAGTATCTAGTGGATTAAATAACAACATAATCATTCTTGCCTATAGACATAGGTCAAGCCATATAAAATTTATATGATGTATTAATATGAGGGTTAAATATCAGAATCAATTGAACCAGCTTCCCTCCTAAATTAATAGAACTACATATCTGGATATGACACAAGATAATCTTATTTTTCTAATGTTTTCATATAAGAGAAATTTCTATACTTGTACAAAAATTGGAAGAAGAAATCTACCGTCTTATGAAATTTACAGAATTATAATACAAGGGATATTGTAACAGACTATAAATCATTAGTTAACTCAATCCTTTTGTGTCTCTTAATTGTTTATCTGATTTTTACTCTTGTTTGCTGTCCAGTTTCTCTCCTGCCTTTTCATAATGTTAGTTAGGATGCTTTTGGACATATCAGAAATCCCAACTTAAAGTGGCTTCAAAATAAAATCATTGTGATGGTTAATTTTGTGTCAACCTGACTAGGCTTTAGTACCTAGTTGTTTGGTCAAATACTGGTTGAGATGTTGCTATGAAAGTATTTTTTACATGTAATTAACATTTAAGTCAGTATACTTTGAGTAAGGCAGATTACCTTTTATAATGTGGGTGGGCCTAATTCAGTCAATTAAAGGTGTTAAGACAAAAGACTCATGTCCCTAGGAGGGCATCAGGAATTTTGCCTCTAGACTGCCTCTGGGATCAAACTGCAATTTCAACTTTTCCCTGGGGTGGCTTCCCAGCCTTCACAATTGCATGAGCCAATTTTTAAAAAAATCATCGCATTCTCACATCTTCTACCGGTTCTGTTTCTCTGGAGAATCCTGAGTAATGCAATCATTTTATATCATAGACAAATCCACAGAAGGAACAGAGAAAACACAGTCCTAGTTTTATTTCTCTTGACTCTCTTAGTTGCAATCACTTCTGAATGTCTTACTCTGTTTACAAGAAAAAACAAGATTCCTGACCTCAAGAAAGAAGAACCCCAAGTCATAAGATGAACGTCATTTTGTACAATGTCATTGAGCCCAGTAATGTGATATGCTCATGAGAACCAACTAGTTGTTGTTTTGTTTTCATCTAATTTCTTTAAATAATCACTGGCCAAGAAAATGGGATTTGATTGCAATCGATTTTGATAACTGAGACCCACTCAGGAACCAAGTTTAATATCAGATTCAATGAGGCATTCATTACATTGTAGAGAGCATAGGTTTCTGAGAGTCATTTGTGTGCTTTTAGGATGAAAAAAGTAGAGAAGGAATGATAGGTAGGAAACAAATTATAACCAGTCTTTTTAATCTATATTGATAAATTATATGACCTATTTTCCAGACTACTAATTCAGCTTTCTTTTTCAACTTGGAATTATTCTGTGATACTACAGGTGACCTTGAATGATCAGGCTTTGCATATTTTCCATACAAACTATAAGGAAAAAGCAAAAATAAAACCTTAGAAGACTGTCTTTCCAATCTCCTAGTAGTACAACTGTTTACTTTTTAATTGATATATAATAGTTGTATGTATTTTGGGGGCACATGTGCTATTTTGATACCTGTATACAATGTGTGATGATGAAATCAGGTAATTGGGATATACATAACTTAAAGCATTTATTATTTATGTTGAGAACATTATAATTCTCTTCAAGATACTTTGAAATATACAATAAATGGTTGTTAGCTATAATTTCCCTACTCTAATGGCCAAGGCAAGATAACACATGTATTGTTAACACGTTTTGTTACAGTAATTTTCCTACTGTAATATTGAGTACTATAACTTATTTTGGTAATTGAAACATGCTCTTTGTTTGAGGACAGGAGTTCCACTTTTAAAACAATTTTGGGCCTGGTATGGTCACTCATGCCTGTAATCCCAGCACTTTGGGAGGCTGAGGCAGGCAGATCATGAAGTCAAGAGTTCAAGACCAGCCTGACCAACATGGTGAAACCCTGTCTCTACTAAAAATATAAAAATTAGCCAAGTGTGGTGACTTGTGCCATAATTTCAGCTACCCAGGAGGCTGAGGCAGGAGAATCGCTTGAACCCAGAAGGTAGAGGTTGCAGTGAGCTGAGATCGAGCCACTGCACTCCAGCCTGGGCACGACTCCTTCTCAAAACAAAAAACAAAAACATAAAAAAACTTTGTTCATTTCTTTTATTTGTATACAATTATAAATGTTTACCCTTATCCTCCTACTTTTCCCAGGAATTAAGAGAATAAATGCAGAGTCATTAAACATGAAAAATTGAGATGATTCACTTCAAATTTAATCAGAAAGAATACTGGTAAAAGTTATTAGATTATTAGTTTTTAATTGTTAAATTTCTTGGTTTTAATAAAAAGCAAGTTGTAAAGAGCTAGGTTTTCTTTAACAGGAAAGTGCTTCCACCTGCAACCTAGCAAGGAGAGAGATATCTCAATCAAAAAATACCCTAGAAGAAAATATAGATCTTAAAGAAAAGTTACACTATTGCACAGTAAGCACAGACTGCCTATGTTATTACCCTCAAGGTTTAGTTACTGAACCTTGAAAGTTTCAAATTTTATTTTCATTAAAAAGCAACAAGATTTCATAAACAGAATTAATCGCACACATTCACAAAATGCCCTAGAGGATTTAAATTATAAGCCCAAGTTTCATTATTAATACCTAGTTCATTTTATCTGGGATAAAGTTTACACTCAATATTTTATTTTGGCAAAGTCTGCTCTTCTTTTATTGCTCAAGTAATAGCCTAGTCAGGGTAAGGCATGTTTAAGGATATTACAAAACCATTCCTAAAGCAAAGCATCCCTAATGGATTAAAAGTAAAATATAACTACAGGTATATTTGTATAGAAAGCCATTGAACTATATAATGCTATCCATGGATTATATAAAAATAATCAAGAGTTTTTAAAAGAAAACTGTGTATAAAATATCTATTTCACCTTCTATATGCAAAAAATAAGAAATACATAAGAAATTTCCACTAAATAACTGCATGGGCAAAGTCATGTGCTATTCACTGTGAAAGAGGTGAAATATAATAATAAAATAAAATATATATAATTTATATACTGAATAAAATTCAATATTTAGTGGCAAAATCAAAGTATAAATAGACAAATGTGAATAATATGTATAAAAATATGAAACATTAAAAAGCATTGAATAAGGCCAAATGTTTATAGTGAATTTAATCAAATATTGAGAAATCATTGTAAGCTGTGGTATCATGGAAGGGCTTCAAGGCAGAAGAAACTGTTGAGCTGAAAATAGAATAAATAGAATTAATATAGTTAAATATGTAAACATTGCTATACCAAAAATAAAGTATACATTTTGATATAAAGAGTGAAACTTAAATGAAAATGACAGAAAGTTCCTAAGGATTTACAAAAGGAGATTAAGATCAGCAGCAACACTTGAAAGCATGTGAAATGTCTGTAGTAGTGGACAAAATATTATTGAAAAGATCAGTGAAGTATTTTTCAACTAACAGAAGTTTTAAATTATAATAATCAAAGTTGTTAAAAATACGATAAAGTGATAACTCTCAGATATTACCCCTTAGAATATTAATATATACTTTTAGTATAAGTTAAATTTTTATTGTGTTTCAAGAATTTCAAAGCATTTAAATTTTTGGCCCTGTAGTTTTACCTATAAAAATATATCTAAAGAAATAATCTAGCACAAAAAATGATAGATGGGGATGTTGATTACTACATTTCATGAAACACAAAATAGAAGAAGGCTAAATAGCCAATGGTTTGGAAATTGCTACAATAAAAATGATTTGTTCATGAAATGAGATGTAATAAAATAAGTAGAAATGAATTAAAAATTATCTTGTGTTAATGTTATGTGAGTAATGCTAAAAATAAAATTGTATTTTACAATCCTACTTCTGTGAAAACTATTACAGTCATGCCACATAATGACATTTTGGTCAACCACAGACTACATGTATGATGGTTCCATAAGATTATAATGGAGTTGAAAAATTTCCTCTAATGTAGCAGTGCAACACATGATTCATGTTTTGGTGATGCTGATGTAAATGAACCTACTGAACTTCTAGACATATAAAAACGTAACACAAATAATTTGGTACAGTGCAATAATACCTGAAAACAAAAGACTATGTTATTGATTAATGTACTTACTGCACTTTACTTTTTATTGTTAGAGTATACTTCCTATATCTATTTTTTTTAAGTTAACTGTAACACAGCTTCAGGCAGTTCCTTCAGTATTTATTCCAGAGGAAGGCATTGTTATCACAAGAGGTACCACTTGCATGCTTGTTACTGCCCCTGAAGACCTTCTAGTGGGACAAGATATGGAGGTGAAAGACAGTGATCTGATGATCCTCCTGGTCCTGTGCAGGCCTAGAATAAGATGTGTGTTTGTGTCCTAATTCCTAACAAAAATTTTCAAAAGTTAAAAAAAAATAGATAAAAGCTTATGGAATAAGGATTTAAAAAGAAAATGTTTTTGTACAGCTGTACAATGTGTTTTAAGCTAAGTGTTATTAAAAAAGAAATCATTTAAAAATTTTAAATTATTATAGTAAGCTAAGGTTATATAAGCTAATGTTAATTTTTTATTGAAGAAAAACGTGTTTTTAATAAATTTAGTATAGCCTAAGTTTATAAAATCTATAGTGGTACACAGTGATGTCCTGGGGCTTCACATTTATTCACCACTCACTCACTGACTTACCTAGAGCAACATCCAGTCCTGCAAGCTCAGTTCATGGTTAATGCTGTGCACAGGTGATATGGTTTGGCTATGCCCACCCAAATCTCATCTTGAATTGTAATTCCTACAATTCCCATGAGTCATGGGAGGAACCTGGCGGGAAGTAACTGAATTATGGGGATGAGTCTTCCCCGTGCTGTTCTTATGATACTGAATAAGTCTCACAAAATCTAGTGGTTTTAAAAACTGGAGTTTTCCTTCACAAGCTCTCTTCTCTTGTCTGCCACCATGTGAGATGTGTCTTTCACCTTCTGCCATGATATGAGGCCTTCCCAGCCAGGTAGAACTGTAAGTCCATTAAACTTCTTTCTTTTTTAGATTGCCCAGTCTCAGGTATGTCTTTATCAGCAGGTTGATTAATATAGTCAATTGCATCTTTATATGTATATATCTATCCTATTAGCACTGTTCCTCTAAAGAACCCTAATATAACAGGTGTACCATATTTCCATCTCTTATATCATATTTTTACTATATATTTTCTGTGTTTAGATATACAAATGCCATTGCATTGCAGTTTACATTATTTAGTATAGTAACATGCTGTGCAGGTTTGTAGCCTGGGAGCAAGAGCCGATACCATATAGCCTAGGTGTGTAGTAGGCTAGATCAGTCAGGTTTGTGTAAGTACTCTCTGATTTTTGCACAATGAAAAAGTTGCCCAATACCACACTTCATAGAATGTATTCCCCTTGTTACACAATGCATGACTACATATATAATTGTTTTCACTTCTATCTATATTTATATAAATATATATAAATGCCTCTATATTCTAATCCATTAGTTAATATTTCTAACATATTCAAAATTAATGTTACTTATCATTTGAAATCTATACTATAAATTTGAATAATACATAATAAACAAAAAATCACTTAAAGTGACAACAATCCAATATGGTAAGTAAAACAATATTAATACGAAGAAAAACACTGAATTGGAATTCTGGATATATGTCATGTTTTCATAATTTAGAAATAATGTTCCCTGAGAATACTGGCAACCAAGAACTAGAAATATAAACTATCCAGGTCTCATTATCTTTAGGAAGAAAATGTGTTTTTTCTAAGTGCTAAGTGAATTTATGGTATTGATTTCTCTGTAAAGGATGTTTTTCAATATCCTCTGGAGCAGTTACATAAAGAATAAAAATTGACTTTATGTGGCCATTTCTTGTATCAATTGCCAGTAACATTTGTTGATGTACAATTATATTACATTTCTGTGGAAGCACATCTCCTTGCAGTTTAAGGAATATAGTCAAGTTACATATGCTTTAGAATATATACTGGAGAGAGTAAGATCAGAGACCCATCAAGATGGATCATCATACTGTCATTTGGACTCCTGTCTCATATGCTAATTTTAAATGTCTCTGATTAGATACATGGCAGGCTTTTGACAACTGATGTCTCTATGCAACATCATATTTCTTACTTAAAATCCTGAAAAGATACTCTTACTATAGCATATAGTCAGGTTATAGGATATGTACTCTCCAAGTTGAACAATTTTCTAAATGGAGGCTTTCCCAGCCTCATACAGAGGAAAACTGAAAGAGATGTTTTTCATGTAAAATACTTACAAGCAATAATTAGTACTCTGCTTCCTAAACCATTATAGAAACAGTATGTTTTTTTTGTAGAAAACCGGTTTATTCTTTAACTTGATAGTTGGTAAAAGTAAATTTTAAATGATAGCACAGGAAAACTAAATAAAATAATATTTTGAGTAAATGTGAATCAGTCATGTAGAATAACTGATTTAAAAGATTTTTATTTGCATATTTATATTTTATTTATAAGGACAGTAGAAGAGGCATGTTATTTGAAAATGCATTAAACTATTACTGGGGAAAGAGACAGAAGTCATAGCCACACCCAGTAAATTTCAGTTCACCAAAACCCTCATTCATGTTAATATTTTTCTTCATTGAGATAGATTTGTATAGATAGATGAATAGAAATTTCTATAATTATTTTTATATATAGTTTCTATTAATAAATAATTGATGCAAAATTAATATATTACTTGGTAAATTAAAGTTTCTTTTTTCATTCATATAAATAAAATATAGCAATGATAAATACAAAATAAGTAAAATAATACAAAACAATATATGATATATCAATCTGTAGTATGTAAAAAAGCAGCAGATTATGAGACTAAGCAGTAAAGGGCTGCAATTTAGTGAAGAGAAAGCTGGTATAGTGCACTGTGATGACAGACGACATTGTACCTTAGAAAAATAGGCAATGACAGAAAATTTTACTAACATCTGAGACTGAAATATGCAGAGGCTTATTCAAGTAGATGTGGTGGAATCATTTTAACAAATTCAAACATGTATTAGAAAAACTAGAAGTTTCTTCCTTCCTCCCATATCCACAGTCTAGTGGATCATTTACTTATAGTGATTTAAGGATGTAGCCTCCTTCCACCTACTATCCTTTAGAATCTGGTTACCATCCACATACATCTAACAGAAGGGGACAGAAATCAGAGGAGGAATACCTGTTGCTTAAATTCTTGGACTACAGTGGCTCATATTACTTCACTAGATCTGTTGCCAACACACGTAAGTGTAGAGCAGGGATAGAAACCCAATGTATTAATAAGCTTAGAAGAAGGGGGAAAAAGACATTGATGAACATCTGGCAGTGTTTACCACAAGACAGTGTGAGTGAAGCATGATATGTAGAATGTATTAAAATTTTGAAATTTTTACAATTATATAAGGTAAGTTGGGGAAGCTTTATGATAGCCATTTTGCAACTGAGAAAATGTTGAGACCTTTATAAAATCCTCTCAGGTTTTCAAACCTCCTCTCCCATAGTTCTATTTCATTAAGGGACTATGCTTATCATAAGGAATCATGTTTAACATAAGGCATAACTGATGACTTCCATTAGCACAAAGTCATATTGTCAGGTAACTAATCCAGCTTTGGTTTTAGAGTACTGTTTTATTTCTCTGTGTATAAATTTCTGTCTTGGACAAAAGACATGAAGATCTAGAACACAGTCTTTATTTTGCCAGGCTTACCACCATATGTGAAATACTTCCTCTGAATCCAAAACAAGGTCTTGGTGTCTCATAACAGACTACCTTCAAAAGACCTGTTTACCTGCTTCTGTAATCTAGTGTTGCATCTCCCCAGATTTTTCATGTAGGGCTCTGCCTGCTCATTTGCTTCTCAATGTCCCACACTCAACAACAGATTTGTCAATACCATCTGCCACCTTCCACCCTGACAACATTCATATGCTATATTGTCAACACCATGGAGTACCCTCAGTGCTAACTTGGAGTTTGCTCTCCAGCTCTTTCACTGCCTCAGGTGATGAGTCTGTTTAGGTCCCCACACCACCACTCACCTCTTGGCCTCCTTTGGTACTTTAGTTCTAATTGTGTCACAAGATAGGACAGAATTGGAATGCATCCACACACATCAATCAGTAGTCTAATTTGAAATCCATAATACATTTACCACACAACCATAACTTCAAATAAGTGACAGTGAAAAGGTCACAGTCATCGCTGGCTCTGATATTTGCTGCTGTCTCCCATAACACATTGCAACTTATGAGAGATAAGGCAATAAGTTTCTAATTTCAGGCTTGTCATTTAGGTCCATTTTTTTGGTTGTTTTTTAAAACTTTTATTCCACTGTAGCTTTTAAATGTTAATAGGCATATGAAAGTATATTAAAATTCTTGAAGCTTACTTAGATTTAAACTAACAAGAATATAACTTGTCACAGACTGTCTAGAAACATTTAGATGGCCCTTGATATTTCCATACCCCTGAATGCTATGGCACTGAGACTTAGTTTGAATAATTTCATACAGGGTTTTGAAATGTATGTATACTTGTACATGATGCAACTCCTGGCCACTTCTCAGCCCGTATGTTTTCTTTCTATATGGAACCACAATGAAGTGGTACAAAAAAGTACAGCTATTTAAATTGTTTATCCTCTCCATTAAATATGCCCATAAGACTGGCAGCCAGTACTACTCATTGTTCTGCTAAACATAAGCTTCCGTGACTTCAGGCAACTACCATGTGTTATATTTTAACAAGTATAGAGAATCAGCTTCTTTCAAGTTGGCAAGAGACATCTGCAAGGCATTTCTGGGGTGGTACCAACATAGGAAATGACACAAGTAGCATCACCTCATCTTCAATATTCCCTCTCTGTCCCTACATACTTATCAAGAATTTAGTAAGGGTGTTTCCAGAATCAATGCCAGATGTTTTTTTTAATGGCTTATTCCCCATACATTTCATTCTTTTGTCCTAAGTCTGGTAAAAAACAAGAGAGCAGGCCGGGCGTGGTGGCTCAAACCTGTAATCCCAGCACCTCGGGAGGCCGAGGCGGGTGGATTACGAGGTCAAGAGATCGAGACCATTCTGGTCAACATGGTGAAACCCCGTCTTTACTAAAAATGCAAAAAATTAGCTGGGTGTAGTGGCGCGTGCCTGTAATCCCAGCTACTCGGGAGGCTGAGGCAGAATTGCTTGAACCCAGGAGGCGGAGGTTGCGGTAAGCCGAGATCGCGCCATTGCACTCCAGCCTGGGTAACAAGAGCGAAACTCAGTCTCAAAAAAAAAAAAAAAAAAAAAAAGAGAGAGCAGTCTGTGGTTAGGAAGTGTTTCTCTGTTCATCCCTTCATTATCAGAAAGTGTCTAAGTCTCTTTGGATGCAGATGTAGCTGCTGTTAGACACTCACACCTTTCGGCTGTCAGTTTTCCTACTAAAGACACGTGCGTTGTCTTTGTGCTTCATATAATTATCCTATTAGTTGCTACTTCTGGTTACTGCTTAGTAAACACCGATAAGAGATGAAAATGTGAAAATTTGACATTGTGGTAAGTTATAAATTAAAATTTTGAACATAATGTCTTCAAAAGGACTCTAAAATTGAATCAATTTATAAAATGGAAATGAAGCTTATCTTTTTAAACAGACTAAACATTGATTAGAGAAATTAAAAATAATAATCTGACAAAATATACAGTCATGGTGCTTCACTCTTCCAGTTTTCAAGGGCTCTATTTAAAATTAAATACAAGATAGTCATGTATATAATAAATCACATAAAAATATATATAGAATATAAAAATGAGAACATTATGTATTATAATACATAGAATATATGATTCTATTAGATGTTCTATCACCAATTTTTTTCCTGAAAGAGTGGAAATGAATAAAAAGTCAGGTAGTGAAGAAATTTAAAATCACTTTGAAAATATGAAAAATATGCTAAGTAAATCAAAGTACAATTTTATTAATGCTGTAAGCCCCAGTGCTACCAAAAATGCATGTATACACATTTAGGTCCTGTTCTTAGCTCATTAGTTAGTTCAACTTTCACAAATTACATATCCCGTTTATTTGTCATGCCTTCTGATAATTTGAGCACATGCAGTTATTGTCCTCAGATAAATTCCTCTTAGTGAGGATGTTGACAAGAGGAATGAGATTCTAACTGTCTCTGACAGTGAATCCAATTGACAAACAGATTGCATAACATTTTACACTAGAATACCCTTACCAAGACGCTTGTGAAGATTACTGCAACACTGTGAAATTGAATGTACTGGCTGAAGTGAAGATAACCATTAAACATACATTTTATAAGCCCAATGGAAATCTCGAGAGTGGGTGATTAGGAATATGACATTTTAAATGTCATAGAAACATCTACTTCATGCAAAAGTATCCAGTGTCAAAGATTTTTATTTAAGATTCGGTCTTCTGACATATTGGTAGAATTTAAGTAAATAAAGCTTGCAACCAGCAATGATCACAATGTTTCAGGAAATCGGCTAATATACACTGAGTGACCAAGAAATAACCATGAATGAGAATTATGAGACTGAAGGACAACACAATACAGGGAAAATATAGCAAATGTAAGTGTGAGCTGTACATTTATTAAAAAAAAAAACTAGATATGTTGGCTATCAGTGTCTTTTTACACCTATAATGCAACAATTTAATAGCAATAAAACATAGGTCATGCTTAGCATATCCACAGACTAAAGGTAGGATAAATTTATTTTACTGTTACCCTTATTTTTTTGTTAGAACAATCTATTTTTAAAACTTATTTTATGGACTTAACCAGAAAACACTGAAAAAAATTGATGCTTGTCATCAGGTTTACGTATCACCTGCAAGATAAAGTAAGCATATTAGAAAAAGAAATTTCAAAATATTCAGTGGCATAGTTCAAAACTGTATACAAGCAAGTAATTGCCTGGAAGATAGTATACTGTGCGTACTTTTAGATATTATCAATTAGATGTTTTATTTATAAGGCCCTGAAATCACTTAACATACAACACTAGGAATGCATTTACACTGTGCATTGCCATGCTATTTTGGCATGTTTGATCAGCTTTGCCATTTCAGACATTTAGTAGTTTTTGTATTGATTCATTTATTAATCAGAGCATTTTTATTTCAGAATTAGTATACCAAAACTGTTCTGAGTTATAATGCAAATATGTCCTATCAAAGACTAAATTAACATTTTACTGCTGTTAACTAGAGGCAGTGTCTCATAAAAAAATTAGATGACTATCCCAAAGCTTTACATTTGAGCTGTTCAAATTACAAGATGTCTATCTATGCTTATAGATGAAAAGGAGGAAGTTTACCTCCTTTCCCTGCTGACAAAATAACAGGTTTCAAATCTTAGATGAAAGTTTTGATGTCCAATTAATGTAACTATATTTTTAAAAGCAAGGAAACAATTAACAAGATTATTTAATTCCTCAATTAAAAATTATATAATTAGTAAGTTCACACTTACATTAGAGTAAATGTAAATTAAAGAAATATTAACTTATTTCTAATCCTCATGCAGATTTACCGATTATGTTATATAATAGGAAAAAGTTTATTTCAAGTAGTTTTCCAGTTTCATCACTGAAAGATTATAGTTGACTGAAAAGAAAAGCAAAACTTTGTTCATCTTTGTGAGTGTAATTTGGTAAATGTTTTATTTAGCAACTTTCCAAAGGCAATAGTTATGCATTAGTGTTCACTCAAAAAATTCTAGTTCCTAACCCTTAGGGGTTTACACAGCAAATGTCACATTTTTCTATCTGTGGATAAATTCATAAATCAATGTGTACAGCTCATATTGCCTGAATCTTTATAGCAAATTTTAATCAGCTAAACACATACAAATTTTGCAACACTCCATCCACTGCTATGATGAGATCAGAATACAGCAAATGTAGGTTTATGACCAAGAAATATTAATTTAAGGCAGATTAATTTCAGGCAGATTCTGAGTAAAACACCTTATGAAATTGTGACTAATATTTTATTTCAATGATTCAATCATGTTTTTGCACTATAGAGAAGACAATTTTGCTATTCATATGAGAATGGTTTCAGATATAATAGATATTTTGTCAAGATTCTACAAGGTTTTATTGCTTAAAAACTAGAGTGAAGACATATATTTAGGCCATAAGGATGGAAAAAGAAAAGACAGACAGACTAGAGTATACATCATCTTGTTTTGTGATGTTAAGAGTATATACTTGGTGGTGTCCATCCAATAACATAGTTCAGAAAACATTCTGCATTAGTCAGGATCTTGAATAAAACAAAATTAGAAGAATGTTGGCAAGGCAGTTTGGAAGGGAGGTATGAGGATAAACATTTTCAAATATGCACTGAGTGTAAGGATCATCTGTATCCCTACAAGTGGCTAACACTAAGCCCTGTGTGACAGTATTCACTGGAATTAAGAGAGACAACAAGCCATCAGGTGGCAAGTTGGTGATGGCAGGCTGATTGTGTAGAATGGTCTGTCTTGGAGGATTGGAGCGGGTAAAGGTTGTACTCAAGGAAAGATATATGTTACTAGGATATGAATTTGCCTTGTGTGCTTCAGTGTTCATGCTATTATTATTTGTAGATTACAGAGTGCCTGAGTCCACGCACAATATGGTGTTTGACTAAAAGATATGTTTTATATGAAGGAGGTACATCTATGGATTTATACTCAAAGTATTCAGTTGTTTACCATTCCCGTGGAATGATGAGGGATAATGGTAAAGACTCATTAACTAAGTACACTGGGAGAAAACGTTCTAAAAGGCTGAAGTGCTGTGCTATAGGGTACGTTTTTGCTTTAAACCAATGGCCAGTATGTATTGCCATTTCCCACTTAGCCAGATTATGCAGGTACACCTACAAAAAGATAGAAGAATATGTGGCCCCTTCACATTTACAGCCAATAATAATAACACACTTAGGGACTTTATTTTCTTATAACTCTAAGGTCAATATACTTGAAACTTGTAGGAGTAAGAGAGAAGTGCTTTTACAGAACAAACAGTTGGTTTCAATAAACTGAAAATTGAAAGAGTCACCTGGTATTTTTGTTATTTAAATGTCACTGAATCAAAAAGAAGTGAGTCAGTAATCCTAACTACAACTTATACTTCAAAATGGGGGCAAGGAGGAGGTGTGTCAGAGTCAGAGTATTGACTACATTGACACTTAGTATTCCCATTCTTTATGTAGTACTCAGTTTTCACACTGCTATTAGAAAATACCAAACACTGGGTAATTTATAAAGGAAAGATTTTATTGAATCACAGTTCCACATGGCTGGGGAGCCGAAAGAAATTTACAATCAATGCAGAAGGGAAAGCCGGCACCTTCACAAGGTGGCAGACGAGAGAGCATGTGAAAGAGGAACTGTCAAACACTGATAAAACCATCAAATCTCATGAGAACTCACTATCATGAGAACAGCATGGGGGAAACCATCCTCATTACCAATTACCTCCTTCCCTCCACATGTGGGGATTGCAGGTCACTTCCTTGGCATGTCAGGATTACAATTAAGATGAGATTAGGGTGGGAACACAGAGCCAACTATAATCACTTGAAAACACTATTAATGGAAAACTGGAAACTCAAGACAAAACTACTGAAGACTTCTAATTTTCTATTTTGGGAACACAGTTTTTATTTTTTTCAACCAAAGGTATAAAGTGATGGCTAGGGTGGAAATTTGCGTATTGTATATATATTCTCTGTTTCAACCTCTAGGTATATTCTCTATCCTGCCTTGTCTTTCTCTTTGAATGAAATAAATTATTTCCTAGAATTTCCATGTGAGTTTAATTAAAAGGAGTCTGGCAAAAGGAGAGAGTAGTTTGGTACTGATTTCTTTTGCTTTCTGCCATTCAGTCCACAATCAAGTAGGTTCTGCATTCTTCTCCCAGAGGCATAATTTCTGTCTGGGCCTCATTCTCAAGGAAATAGCCTTCACTTGGTTCCAGCAAAGGTCCCTTGGCTCGTTCACTCTGGCCTAAAGGTGATGTCAATTTCCTACTGTTCCTTGGTCCCAGAGGCATTGTAATCTTTTCATTTTTTTTTTGTCCACTCCTCCTTAATAAATTGTCTTTGTTAAACTCTCTTCATATACCCCATTAATCGTTGTCTTCTGTTCCTAGTCAGGTTTCTGACTAATAGGTTATCTTAGTAAATGGCCCAAGAAAAGTGACGCATTTTGGGTAATTAAGAGTAGTTCAAGAAAATCATAAAGGAAAAAAAAAAATTGAAGAGAGGAATGTACCAAAAAGGAGCTTGAAAAACTAATGTATTTTTAAAACCCGATGACATCAACCACAACATTAAACAAAACATTAAGCCCAACTTCATATAATGACATTTTAGAGAGTTGTTTGGATTATAAGACAAAGAATGCATCTTCTATTTAGGAGGAATCTGCCACTGTTTTTTGGCTGTACTCTTTGATTGCCAAACTGTTTAGAAATAAAAATCAATAAGCGCATTGACTCCTAATGAGCTCAGTTCTAAACTTCTGAATATCAGCACTTTGAAGTAGCTTTGTTCTTGGATGTATAACTAGAGATAAAATATCTGATTAGCGAAACTGCTATGGTTTGCATATGTCTCCTAAAGTTCATGTGCTATTATCTAATTGCCTTAGTAAGTATTGGAAGCTGGAATCTTTAAGAGGTAATTAGGTGACAGGGAATCTGTATTCATGACACATTAATGTTATCGACATACAGGAGTAAGTTGGTTATTGTGGGAGTGGGCTCCTGATGAAAGGTAGAAGTCCAGCCACCAATTTCCGTCTCTCACATGCCTACTACTGCTTTACGCCTTCTACCGTGAGACGGCCCTTGCTAGGTGTTTTGAACTCCCAACCTTCAGAACTGTGAGGCAAACCAGAGTCATGGGAGCATAGACAATGCAGAAAGAACCTACTAGGGTAATGCCTAGTGAAAATGTGGGTTTGAAGCTTCCAGAAAGAGCCCCCAGTAAGGAAATGCCTAGTGAAGCTGTGGCAGTGCGACAGCCCCTAGGAGCCCAGAGCCAGCATGCAACTCCAACCCAGGAGAGATCGAGTATAAATGGAGCCCAGGAAAACCACAGGAGTGGGGCTGCCTGAGGCATTGTGAGCCTAATCTGATTAGTGTGCCCAGGTTGTGAGACAGGAAGTTAGAGGAGATAGTTCTCCAGCTTTAAGACTTAATGTTTTCTCTTTGGGTTTTGGACTTACTTGGGGACAGTTGTTCCTTTTCTTCTTGCCCATTTCTCCCTTTTCAGAATGTCTATCTTATGCCTGTCGCACCATTGTATTTTGAAGTAGGTAATTTGATTTGATTTTGTAGACTCACCACTGGAGGAATTTGCCTCAGAACAAATTGTACTTTGAGTTTCTTCCAGATCAAATCTAGATGAGGCTCAGGACTTTGTATTTGAGTTGATACTGGAACAAGTTAAGACTTGCAAAAATATTACGATGGAAGAAATATGTCTTGCATTGTAAAAAAATATATAAATTTGGGGGCCAAGGGGCAATGCTGTGGTTTGAATACATCCCTCAAGGTTCATGTGTAGGAAACTTAATAGCTATAGTAACAGTGTTGGTAGGTGAGACCTTTCAGAGGTGATTAGATCATAAGGGATCTGCCCTCATTCATTATTTAACACCATTGTCACAGGAATGGTTAGTTATTGCAAGAGTGGTCTTCTGATAAATGGGGAAAATTTGGTCCCCATTTTCTCTTTTACTCATGTGCTTGCATCTGCCTTCTGCCTTCCATGATAAGATCACCCTCTCACCAGATGCCAGTGCCATGCTCTTGGACATCCCAACCCTCAGAATTGTAAGAAATAAATGTCCCTTTCTAAATAAATTATTCAGCCTGTGGTATTCTGTTATAGCAGCAGAAAACACACTAAGAAAATACCCTACTTTGAAAAAAGTTGTCGTACCAAAAATGCATCTACTGCCATATTCTCTATATTACCTTTTACCTTAGGATAATTATTCTATCTTTCTCTGAATATGCTTTTAAGTTATTTCCATGATTAAAGTCCCTGATTTTGGAAATTTTATAAATAACAGAAATATTGTGAGCAGGAAGGCTAGAGTAGCAATGAAAAAATAAATTTTGGACATTAAGGGGATCTGGTAGCATGAGAAGATCAGTACTACATCATAACAGAACTGATTTCTTCTTCAGGGTAAATATTTTTCAAATTATTATGCATTTAAGTTCAAACAGGACTTGATGTTTGAAGAGTACATACAATGTTAATTATAAGAATTGTTATTTATAACTTTAATGTTAAAACATGAGTCAGTATTTTATGAATACCCCTGTATGTGGTTTTATGGCTTTATCTTCATTGTTTTATCTTTTTAATAGAGGTATAAAGTTAGTAAAATAAATGCCTTTTATTGATGTGGTTCTAGAGCATTGAAAAATAAGAGTCACCACCACCACAATCAGAAGATAGACTGTTTTAATCACATTAAGGAACTTCTCTTTATTTTTAAATTAATTATGATTTTTTTCTTATCAAGTTTGTTGAATGTTGTTGGGTGTCTTTCCTGTATATATTGAAATAATTATGTGATTCAAAAAATTATAGTTAATTGGTGAATGATATGCATTGGTTTTCAATTATTAAATCAAGTTTGCATTCTTAGATAAATCCCATCTGGTGCTGGTATAATATACATTTATATATTATTCGGTTTGATTTGTTAATATTTTGGTAAAAATTTTACATCTATGTTTATTATAATAGATACTGATCTCTAACTTTATTTTCTTATATTTGGGGATCAGAAAAAAGTTTAGTAATATTTGAAATTTCCTTTAAGCTGTCTATTAATATACTCAAAGTGAGTTTCTTGTAGACAACCATGATTGTTTTGTTCTGTTATTCTATTCTAACAGTATCTATAATTTCTGGTTTGACAGTTTATCTTTAAGTATTGTGTTAGCCTGTTTTTATGCAGCTGATAAAGGCATACCTGAGACTAGGTCATTTATAAATAGAAAGAAGTTTAATGGACCCACAGTTCCAAGTGGCTGAGGAGGCCTCACAATTATGGAGAGAGGTAAAAGGCATGTCTTACGTGGTAGCAGAGGAGAGAAAGAGAACCAAATGAAAGGGGTTTTTCCTTATAAAACCATCAGATCTGCTCATGCCTGTAATCCCAGCACTTTGGGAGGCTGAGGTAGGTCGATCACGAGGTCAAGAGATCGAGCCCATCCTGGTCAACATGGTGAAACCCCGTCTCTACTAAAAATACAAAAAATTAGCTGGGCATGGTGGCGCGTGCCTGTAATCCCAGCTACTCAGGAGGCTGAGGTAGGAGAATTGCCTGAACCCAGGAGGTGGAGGTTGCGGTGAGCCGAGATCGTGCCATTGCACTCCAGCCTGGGAAACAAAGAGCAAAACTCCGTCTCAAAAAAAAAAAAAAAAAAAATTAGCTGGGCATGGTGGTGTGTTCCTGTAGTCCCAGTTACTGGGGAGGCTGAGGCAGAAGAATTACTTGAACCTGGAAGGTGGAGGTTGCAGTGAGCCAAGACTGCACCACTGCACTCCAGCCTGGTGCCTGGCGACAGAGCGATACTGTGTCTCAAAAAAAAAAAAAAAAAAAAAAGAAAAAACAGAAATCATATCTCATGGGACGTATTCACTACCAAAAGAACAAACAGTATGATGAAACTGCCCCCGTGATTCCAGTTATCTCCCACTAGGTCCCACGAGGAACTACAATTCAAGATTTGGTTGAAGACATAGCCAGACCATATCAAGTACTTTAAAAATATTTTGCCACTTCCTTCTGTTCTCTGGGACTTCTGATGAGAAATCAACTGTCCTTCAAATATATTTTTTTTCACTATAGTTGGTGCATCATTTCCCTCTAGCTGCTTTTAAATGCCATCTTGAAAATTTTTCACCAGTTTTATTATCATGTGCCAGAGCATGGATTTCTTTGAATGTATCCTGTTTGGAGTTCAGTTAGATTCTTGAATCTATAGGCTTATGATTCTCACCAAATTGGGAAGTTTTTAAAGAATTCTTCAAAACTTTATTTTTTGTGTGCCATTGTCTTTTTTCCTCTTTCTTTGGAATTCTAGTGTCATGAATGTTAGATATTTTGTTAAAGTCCCATAGGTCCCTAATGGTGCTTTACCTTTTTTCTCTCCGTTTTTCAGATTTCATAGTTTCTGTTTATTTTTCATCAAATTCACTGCTTTTACTTTTAAATCTCAATTCTGCTATTCAGTTATTTAGCTATCAAAAATTATCTGCGTTTTTATCTTAAAAAATGCTATTTGTATATTCTTTTTCTTTTTTTGCTAAGTCTTTATTCATTTACTCAAGAATGTAATTGTGTGTGCTGGTGCATTTTTAGAAGAACTGACTTAAAACCTTTGCCAGATGATTCTCACATCTATATCGTATTGGTGTATGCTTCTTTTAATCATTGTTTTGTGGTTCTAGGATTTACCTCGTTTTCAAAGCTATTACAATACTATTCTATCTGTCTCATGTATGTGTTACCCTCTTATCCATTGTCATGATTGAGATTCAGGCATTGGTCTATCTTTAGTTTAATTTTTAAAGTCTATGCTGCTGTTTTCAATCATTGAATCTATTTTTTAAATGATACAAATGTCTCGAAAACAATTTGACACTGCATATTTGTAATATTAAAATAATTTATGTCTCTTGATCCAATTATTCTCTTAAAATCTATTCTAAACAAATAAAGCAATGATCAAATATTTATGAACAAAGTTCCACTTTCTCACATTATGCATAAGAGCCAAACTTTCAACCATATACAAATGTCCCACAATGGGGAACTTCTGCTGTTATTATCAATGCAAACTTTTAATAACAACAAATAGAGCTATCATATTGTTGAAAAGATATATTTGGCCTTACAGTAAGTATTGTGAGAATCACTAAAATGAACAAAATATTTAGACCTCTTCTTTGATAGACATATTATACAAATAAATGTAACAATTAAACAATAAAATATTATTATTATTATTTGAGATGGAGAATCATTCCATCGCCCAGGCTGGAGTGCAGTGGTGCAATCTCGGCTCACTGCAACCTCTCCTGCCCAGGTTCAAGCAATTCTCCTGCCTCACCCTCCCCCATATCTGGGACTACGGGCATGCACCACCACGCCCAGCTAATTTTTGTATTTTTTAAATAGAGATGGCATTTCATCATGTTGACCAAGATGGTCTCGATCTCTTGACCTCACGATCGACCTACCTCGACCTCCCAAAGTGCTGGGATTACAGGCATGAGCCACTTCACCCAGCCACAGTGATTTTATTCACTTAATAAAATATTATTAAGTGAATACAAGTTGTTAAAATAAATTATTTCTAGATAATTTTAGATTGATTAGATCTTACATGTTTTTAAAAACTGCGAGAAAAATACCAACTTATATATCAGATTTTAATTTTTTATACTCCACATTATATTACATTATATTCCACATTGCTTATAAAAGTAAACATTTCTGGGAGTCACTTTACCAAGAAATACAATGAAAAATTCTTCATTTTACAAGTTCATGGGAGGGAAATCAAACCCTGTAGGCCACATATAACTGACATTTGAAAATACTTTAGAATGTGGAGTAGTTCAAAACAAATAATTAAAAACATCACCAATATCCAAGTCCTAAAGTCTTTTCAAATGCCAGTTATAAGTAGCCTGTAGGGTTTTATTTCCCTCCCATGAACTTGTAAAATGAAGGATTTTTAATTGTATTTTTGGGTAAAGTGATTCACAGAAATGTTTATTTTGTCATGATTGCTATTATTAATATAATTACCTGTTCCACGGTACATTCCTAGGGATTCAGGAAACACAGCTAAGAAATGCATTTATCTACGATGACTAGAAACAAGAAATAACTAAAAAGATATGTTTGCTTATTTGTCTACATAAAAAAGTCTTCATATGGGCAGGCTGGGGCTCATGTAGGGTTCCACTATTATTGGGGTCCATTTGTCTCTTGTATTGTTTTTAAAATTTTAATTGAGACAGGTACAATTTTATGTGTTTATCATATACAATGTGACATTTTGAAGTATATATACATTGTGGGATGACTAAATTTAGCCCGTGAATATTTGCATGACCTTACATAGTTACTATTTTTGGGGCAAGAACACTTATCCACTCTTAGTTTTTCAAGAATACAATATATTAACTATAGCCATAATGTGGTACGATGTATCTCTTGAATATATTCCTTCAATCTGACTGAAATTTCTATTCTTTAACTGACATTTTCCAACATCCCCACACTCCTAGCCTCCCCAGCCCCTGGTAATCACCATTCTGCTCTTTAGTTCTATGAAAGTAACATTTTTTTAGATCCCAAATGTGAATGATCCTACGTAGTGTTAGTCTTTCTGTGCCTTATTTCATTGAACATAATGCCCTCCAGGTTCATCTGTGTTACTGCAGATGTGTCCCATTTATCTTTTTGCTCCACGTCATCATTGTCTTCTATCTTCACAAACCCCTACTGTCTAATTCAGCAGAGGCAGTTCCAACCACCACATATATATTGAATACAAGAATGGATAATAATGACATTTATAAAAAGCCATTCCAAAGCCTTTTTGTCCCTATTTGAGGAGTTCTCTGTTATTCCCCCAAATCTTCTTTGTTTGCATCATCAGCCAGAACCTTGTTGTTTTCTTCTTGTGTTTTTGTTTTGTTTTTGAGATGGAGTCTCGCTCTGTCACCCAGGCTGGAGTGCAGTAGCGTGATCTTGTTTCACTGCAGCCTCCTCTGCCTCCTGGGTTCAAGAGATTCTTCTGCCTCAGCCTCCCAAGTACCTGAGACTACAGGCACGTGCCACCACGCCCAGCTAATATTTTGTATTTTTAGTAAAGACAGTTTCACCATATTGGCTAGGCTGGTCTTGAACTCCTGTCCTCATGATCCACCCACCCTGGTCTCCCAAAGTGCTGGGATTACAGATGTGAACCATCATGCCTGGCCTAGCCAGAACCTTTTTACATGGGCATTTGTGAATAGTTAGCTACAATATAGGCAGGGATATGTAGCTCTTGTATTGTTCTCTTCTTTCTTCCTGTTTTTTATTGGTTTCCTTTCTCTTTTATTTTTGCTTCTAAGAAAAAGACAGTGAGTGAGTATCAAAACTGCAACTAGCAATCACTGCTACTGTTCTATTGACTGCCAGTGTTTAGTAACTGAACCAATCCTAGAGCACTTTCTAACAAGAGGACCATATTTTCTGGATGCAAAACTATCATTAGGTCAATTGAAGACATGTTTAGGATGTTCATCATGTATATTTCTCCTTAATATTACTAGTACCAATTTTAAGAAATTATTCTATTTGATGATGAGGAAAACTCGCAGGGAGGAAGCCACATCTAATTAGTCTAAATTAGGCTACTCCTGTATCAATTCAATGAGAAATCAAATGCTTTATTCAGATAATATTAACTATAACCCAATTCATAAGCCTCTTTTGAATACTTAATTGCTCTTTAAAAATAAATAAAACCTAAATTAACCAAGAAATGATAATATACGAATATATACAGTCTTGGCATCCTTCAAAAATGCCAGATTATTTATTCAGACTATATTGATTATATATTGTGGTGGGCAATGCTGGCTGCTGAATTACAGTCATTCCTTGCATTCACTAATGGAATCATTCTTGCATTTGGCTTTAGGAATCTGTACACTTTAAGAGAGACAGGCAACTTCCAAACCTCAGGAATAAATATTTATTAAGCTAAGCCAGTCATGTTAATATTAATCCTACTCTATTTGTTGGTGATTAAGTTAAGATTAAACCGATGATAGTATTTTTTATCAATTTGTATTGTGGGATATATCTGTTATAAGCATTCTTGTAAATATTTAATAATTTTTAAAATGGAGAGAAGAAATAGTTACACTTATTTTTCCATTTCTGGTTATCCAAACCCTTACCCCAAGGGTATAATACTTGGAGTTCCATGAAGCCAACCTGTCATTATGAGGCTACAAGTTTGAAAGTAGTCTTCAACTGATACCTCTTATTCATAGGACTTTGGGCTTCAGCTTCAAGTATGTTATTCTCCAGGACTGCAATTATCCAAACAATGATTTAGTATTTTGCTAGGAAAAAATGTATATCATTTTCCTTTTCTCTAAATAATTATGCTAATTTCTAGACATTTAAATGAGAAACGGGTTTAGATTTCCTTAAGGGCTGTCTGTTCTTTCCAGTCTAACCTTGTTAAACCTAGAAATCATAGCATAAAGACTGCCTTGGAAATTAAATAGCAGGCTATCTGAATTTCCCCAGCAACTTGGTTAGAGAGTAACATGCAGAAAATCATCTATAGAAAAACTGTTTTTCAATCAACATTATAAAGATATATAAAGAAAAAATATTACAAAATCTTTCACAATTTCAAAAAAGTGTACCTCTTTTATAATTCTGAAAAAAATCTGCAACAGCATATGTCAACAGATTCAAATTTTAAAATCCAAGATTTTTATTGAACATTTATGTGACCTCCTGAGTTTTCATTTTTACAATAGAGTTCTAGGTGACATTAGATAGCTTTAAATGTATAATATAGAAGAAGAAAATCAAATTAATTTTCTTATCTTCCAGGTTTAGGTTTAGCAAAGATTCATTACTTTACAGTTCATTAAACAAGTAATATTTTTAAAAATATACAAAATAATGCATCAGTGACCTGAAATGCAAAACTAATGAGGTCAGATATGTGAATCTGATACAAAAAAAAATCATTTTATGTAAATGTCGCATAATCTTATAGTTACTTAAAATTAGCTTTATAATACTTGTCTCAGAATTTCTGTTGCCATTGTAAAGGTCAATCACATTTAGGTGAAGAACGATATTTGTGCTTTATTCATTATGTTCAGGATTTATCTAAGTGACATTTTGAAAATACTTTATGAATAGACCTTTAATAATTTCTAACACTTTAATAATTTCCCCTTTCCTCATTGTTAGTGGAATTTACACATGAAAATGAAGCATTGATTAATGAGCTTTTTATATAACAGGAAATATTATCAAGGATCCTTCTCTACAAGAATTCCTCAATAAGAAGTTATCTGTTCTATAGATAATAATTACTTAACTGACCACAAAGAATATAATCCAATAACTCAATGATTCAGATAACTTAAGTTTCTGGTGACCTAGCTTCTCAGAACTTTGGTTTCCTTCTATTAGTTAGGGTAAACATTTTTAGCTGCTAGATAAAGCCCAAAGATTCTGTGATTTTTATTTAGAAATGAAATTTATCTTTTATTTTCATAAGCATCAATTGAAGGTTGATTCTTTCTGTGGTGTGAGAAAATGAGTGAGTGTGTGTGTGTGTGTGTGTGTGTGTGTGTGAGAGAGAGAGAGAGAGAGAGAGAGCGAGCATGTATGTGAGACAGGAGAGAGAGAGAGAAAGAGAAAAGTAGCTATGGAGCAGGTGGGAACATTATGTCTTTCTACTTATTCAAAAGGCCAGCTTCCAGTGAACTTTCTTATGTGGCTTTAAGGTTTTCTTGGCTTTGGAGAATGAAGAAGGGCAAAAAGAGACAGGATAAAGAAGGCAGGCACATTAGCTCTTCATTGCGCTGAAATACAATTGACCTAGATCACTTAACTTAAATTTTTGGGGGGATACCTATTCATTTGGCACCAGCTAGATGCAAAAGGGCTAGGACACAGTCTAACTTTGTACTCAAATGAAAAGAAAATTCATTTGTTGATAACTGTGATGGCAATGCCATACCCTTATCCAAATATTGTAGTAATGATAGCCTTAATATTTGTCAATCAGTGTCTGGAACATCATGGACCATTTATTAATGTTTTTAAACTCTGTCTCAGTGAAAAGAAATGCCTGCCAAATAGCCTTTTTTTAGTGTTTCTTCTATTTTAGCGTAAACTGAAATTCATGAAAAACCTCTTTTTAATTAAAGATATTAGTAATGACTAGCACTTACTAGAATATTTAGTTTTAGCAAAATATAAATTTTAATAGTTCCTTCTTTATAGCTTAGTTAATAAAACTTGTTTAAATAATTCTTTATCTTAAGGACACATTAAATATATTATCAGCTCTTTTAACCTCAGTATAAGGTGACATACAGAGATAAAATGCTTACAATTAGTTCTCTAGATTACAATTTTATATATTTTTAGTATTTTATTGTAAAATTTCTTCTGTTTTCAGTTAAAAAAAATAGTTGATGATTCATGTTGGCACCCAAGCTTATGCTGCATAACTGGAAAAAAAAAAACTGCTCTGAACCATTCGAGACTCCAATACCTCACACTTCCCTTTTCCCTGGGATCTCGAACCCAAAACTCTTAGCTGTTTGCATGGACCCAAACACTAATTTTTGTGTCTCTATTCCCATAAGATTGCAAAAGCTCTGTTCACTTCTCTGTCTTTTATCCACTGCCTTTTTCTGACATCTGTTTGATACCTTACAATAATTAAAAATCATCAGATTATCCAAAGGCAAATATAATGGCAATATGTGGCTTCACATGCCACACTCGCATTCACAAGGGTGCGCGCGCGCGCGCGCGCACACACACACACCCACACACACCCACACACACTCTTGCATTTTCTCAAGGATCTTTTCTCATCAAGCCCTGACTGCCTCGACAGCTCTTCTGTGGCTTCAAAAGATTTTTAAAATTCTGTTTGTGACAGAAGTGTTGATATTCTACAGAACAGTCTGTCATATCCCCAGAAGGAAAATTCCTGTAGTTTTAAATTGCACTTACTTACTTCATATCAAGAAAAGTATTTCATGTTTTATTTCCCATTCATGCTTCCACCTTTATAAATTGTCAGTTTACAATTGTATACCATTTTTCACTTACTTGTTTAAATTTCTCTCATGATGTGTAGAACTTATATATTTAAGAAAATAATATATTATTAATTTCACATGATATACATATTTTCTGCCACAAATTCCCCATAGAATACAGGCTATTTTTTCGTTATTTAAGTTGAGTATTTATTTTAAGATACCAAATTTATCCATCTTAGCACTCAATGATTTATTCATATTTTAGCCTAATTCATTAAATAGGAAGTTTAATTATTTACATTTTAGTCTTTATTAAAGTGAGCATTATGCACTATAAGTTTTTCTCAAAGTATGATCTAACTGCATTAACATTTTTGAAGTGTTTTAGGTTTAGCCATATAAAATTGCCATTTTTATAGGTCAAACGATTGAAAAACAATGACACTGTAGTATATACTTAAATCTAAATATTGTGGAAATTATCACTGGTTTTTTATTTGTTTTACTATCATTTAAATGTAGTAAAATTCAGCCATTTTAGTGAACAGTTCTGTGAATTTAATAAATGCCCACACTTATGTAACCATCACCTTAATCAAAGTATAAAATAGCTCTTATGAACCCTCCATAATTCATAGTTTAATCTTGTGCCTATTCATAGTTTAACCTTCCCATTTCTCCAACCACTGGCAGTCACTGATCTTCATTTTTGCCTTTAAAGAATGTCATGTAATTGTAATCTATGGTATGCGGCCTTTTGAGTCTGGTGATTAGCACTTTGACTTAGCATAATGCATCCATGTTGTCACGGTAACAGTAGTTAGCACTATCTTTTAATATTGAATAATATCCCACAATGTAACTATATCACAGTTTGCTTATCCAGTCACCAATTAAAAGATATTAAGATCATCTACAGTTTTTGATTAAAATATTCATATCAGGATTTGTGTTAATAGGTTGTGTTTTCACTTGGGTAAATACCTAGAAGCTGTATTTTTGAGTCGTATAGTAAATGTATGCTTAACTTTCAAAGAAAAGGCCAAGCTGCTTATAAAGTAGTTGTACAATTTTGCAATCTAATCAGCAATGTGTGAAAATTCCCGTTGTTCCAGATCCTTTCCAACAATTAGTATTATCAGTTTGCATTACTTTTTTTTTGCCATTTTTTGTAGTCTTAATTTGTCTCTTTTCATATGTTTATTTATAATCAGTATAGCTTCTTTGTTGGAGTATCTCTTCAGATTTTTTTCCCATTTTTACTATGTTGTGCATTTTCTTATTGACTTTAGAGAGTTTTTTATAAATTTCATATACCAGTCTTTTATCAGATACATGATTTGCAAATTAGTATATGAGGTAATTATAAATCTGAATCTGCTTTTTGAGGGTGTTACTGGTGATTCTTCCCCATGGTGAATTACTTTTTCTTGTACGTTTTATTCTGAATCCATATTAAATTGAACTAGGTAAAGTCTATGAGTATTAAAATCTGTTTCTCTAGGGAGAATGGATTTTTGCTTCTTGTAGGTACCTAGTAAAATAACAATTCATAACTCTTTTAACTATTAGTTTGAATTTGCTGTATAATACAGGAAATGTATACATGTCTGTGATGCCAGTAAAGCTTTTGCTAAGAATTCTTAGAGAAGTGACCCTTTTCCTGCTTGAATCTGAGGCCAACTACAAATTTCCTTGAAATAGCCCTTTGCCATCTGTTGGAATTTACACACATACCCTTCTATCAAGGTGTATTTCTTACACATTATTTTATGTTTGTAGTGCTCTTATTTCATTGTCAACTCATATGATATCACCAATACTTTTTTCAACTCTTTCTTAATTTTTCTACTGGGAATTTTTTTTTTAAATGTCAAACTTGGCTTTGAATTCAAATTTGTTCAGACTTCTTTTAAAGACAGATTTCTGTGTCACACAGTCCTCCACTTTGTTTAGGACTAATTTATTGATTATAGGTGATATTAAGTTGTCAACTTGTTCTAGATTAAAACATTAGAGAAGTACAGGCTTCTTGCAGAGAATAACAGAGAAGACACACAAAAAGGAGGGTATAAAAGATATGAAGGCAATTTCAAATGACATGATCATTTCTAGTTCTTGATCCTTTTTGAGTCCCTCACTAGAGCTCTGATTTCTCATTACAGAAGACATTTCTATGTCCTTGTAATGCTCTCCTTTTGCTTAGTCTAGGCCAGGGGTATTGTGCTGCTTTCAAAGAACATTCTAATCCCATCCTAAGCAGTTGTTGTCTGGCTCCCAGTTCCAGACAGTGGCCACCATACTTCCTCCTTTTGGTTTCGCCAGTTTTCTGGCTTGCCTTTATCTTCCTTGAGACACATAAATAGTCAAGGGAAACATGGCACTTTAGAATCGCAGCTCATTACTCTTTCACTTGCAGGAAACTATTCTTTCACACAGCACTTTTGTTGCCCTCACCAATGGCTGAATCTCTGAGCCACCTGCAAAATGTTAACTTCAGACATTGTGCACTCTCTCCACATCAGTTCTTCCATATTTCTCATCCAGTTGCTTTCACTACAACTGACTTTTGTTTTTCTTTCCTCCTAGTTTCCCTCCTCCATCTCCTCCTCTTTGTTCTTCATCTTCATCTTTGTCTTCTTCTAAGTAGTGGGGTCTCTATTCCTTTTGTCTCTGCTTGATTTCTATAGAATAAAATTCTTTGTCTTCAGTTTATTCCCGTATGTGAATCGGTACACTATTAAACCACCCTCTGGCCAAAATCACCTGTTTCCCATGAACTTCCTGTCTCACTTGTCTGGCAAAGCCACAACCCTAGATCTCTCCAGATTTTCCCGGGACTATCCAAGCTGGCGAACACTATTGGAGAGAGTCATGCCATCACATTGTTGTCACTGATATTCCCGCTCACTATACTAAAGTGAGCCCTCCATGATGCCAGAAAATTCTTCCCTGATTTCCTTTTCATGTTTTTCATTCCTACTCCAAATTGTCTGTTGTGAGGTTCACTTTCCTCAAACATTAATCCAACTGCCGTTCTTCTTAAATACCTTACCTGTACTATATACAGATAAAATAGAGAACGTCCTCAATACTCTGCCAGCAAATATGCATTTATGCCTATTCCAATAATTGTATTTTAATATTCTGCTTGCACTATGTTCTAATTCTGTCCACCCCAGTGAATGCCATTTTTGAATAAAGTATCCCATATGGATACTTATTAAAGGGATAAGTATGCTTTAATAAATATCAAATCTCATCATTTTTTCTTCTCTGTATGCCCTTTCCTTCAATGTTTAAATATATTCAAGTTTTTCCTGTGTGAAAGAATAAACGTTAAAAGATAGTATTATGTGAGTCTATGTTTTCTTCTATTTTTTTTCTTTAACTTTTCCTTGCTCTGGAAATATTATTACTAAATCCTACAATAACTTTCATCTTGTCAACTACCAATACCCAGCAATATTATTTTTAAAGCAATATTTTTAAAAAATCTGCAATCGCTTTGTCTATTCTTGAACACCTAATAATTTCTCCACTTTTCATAGTTTGGCATCAGTCTCCACCACTTCAGGAAAATTTCCTTCACCAATTTCACCCAGGACCTCTTTGATATTAAACATAATGGAGCATTCACAATTTCATTTTCCTTTAGCTATCAGTGATATTTCAAATAGTTAATTCTCCATTTCTCCTTTTTTTCTTTAAATTCTATTTCCTTGATTTCTATGACAGCACACTCTGACGTCCACTTCTCAAACTATTTTTCTGGCTTCTCCAATATCAGGCTATCACTCATATAAAGATGTTTCTGATTCTCTTCTCTCTTTTCTTCAGATTCTCTCTTACTTTTTAAAAGTAAAATTATTTTACCTAAAGTTCTGGGATGCATGTGCTGAATGCACAGGTTGGTTACATAGATAAATGTGTGTCATGGTTGTTTGGTGCACCTATCAGCCCATACACATTAGCCCACAGTCCCACACACATTTAGGTATATGTCCTATGCTCTCCCTCCCCTTGCCTCCAACTCCATGACAAAGCCCTGTGTGTGACATTCCCTTTCCTGTGTCCATGTGTTATTGTTCAACTCCCACTTGTGAGTGAAAACTTGAAGTTTTTGGTTTTCTGTTCTTGTGTTAGTTTGCAGAGGATGATGGTTTCTAGCTCTACCCATGTCCCTGCAAAGGGCATGAACTCATTCTTTTTAATGGCTGCATAGTGTTCCATGGTGTATATGTGCCACATTTTCTTTATCCAGTCTATCATTGATGGGCATTTGGGTTGGTTCCAAGTCTTTACTATTGTAAATAGTGCTGCAATTAACATATGTGTGCATGTGTGTTTATAGTAGAATGATTTATAATCCTTTGGGTATATGCCCAGTATTGGGATTGCTGGGTCAAATGGTATTTCTAGTTCTAGATCCTTGAGGGATCACCACACTGTGTTCCACAATGGTTGAAATAATTTACACTCCCACTAACAGTGTAAAAGTGTTCCTATTTCTTCACATCATCTGCAGCACCTGTTGTCTCCTGATATTTGAATGATCACCTGTATTATATACAGATAAAATTAGAGAAGAGAACTCTCTCAATATCCTGCCAGCAAACCTGCTTTTATGCCTATTCTAGTAGTTGTATTTTAATATTCTGCTTGTACTATGTTCTAATTTGGTCCACCCCAGTGAATACCCTTTTTGAATAAAGTATCCCATGTGGATACTTATTAAAGGAATAGTATACTTTAATTATATATATATAATATATATATATATATATGTATATAAAGTCTCATCATCTCTTTCTTCTCTGTATGCCCTTTCCATCAATATTTAAACATATTCAAGTTTTTCCTGTGTGAAAGGATAAAGGTTAAAAGATGGTATTATTTGAATCTATTTTTTTTTTTTTTTTTTTTACTTTTTCTCACTCTGGAAATATTATTATTAAAAGCCTACAATTACTTTCATCTCATCAACTACCAATACCCAACAATATTATTTTTAAAGCAGTATTTTTAAAAAATCTACAGTCACTTTGTCTATTCTTGAACTACTAATAATTTCTTCACCTTCCATAGTTTGATTTTAGGTTTTACTTTTAGGTCTTTAATCCATCTTGAGTTAATTTGTTTATAAAGTATAAGAAAGAGGTCCAGCTTCTGTTTTTTTTGCATATTTCTAGTCAGTTTTCCCAGTACCATTTATGAAATAGGGAATTTCTTCCCCAATGCTTGTTTTTGTCAGGTTTGTCAAATATCAGATGGTTGTAGATATGTGGTATTATTTCTGAGGCCTCTGCTCTGTTCCATTTGTCTATATCTCCGTTTTGTTACCAGTACCTTGCTGTTTTGGTTACTGTAGCCTTGCAGAATAGTTGGAAGTCACATAGCATGATGCCTCCAGCTTAGTTCTTTTTGCTTAGAATTGTCTTGGCTATATGGGCTCCTTTTTTGTTCCATTTGAAATTTAAAGTAGTTTTTTCTAGTTTGGTGAAGAAAGTCAATGGTAGCTTGATGGGAATGGCATTGAATGTATAAATTACTTTGGACCATATGACTGTTTTCACAACATTGATTCTTCCTATCCATGAGCATGGAATGTTTTTTCATTTCTTTGTGTCCTCTCCTATTTCATGGAGCAGTAGTTTGTAGTTCTCCTTGAAGAGATCCTTTACATCCTTTGTAATTTCTACTCCTAGGTATTTTATTCTCTTTGTAGCAATTGTGCATGGGAGTTTACTCATGATTTGGCTTTCTGTTTGTCTATTGTTGGTGTATAGGAATGCTTGTGATTTTTGCACATTGCTTTTGTATATTGAGACTTTATTGAAGTTGCTTATCAGCTTAAGGAGTTTTGGGGCTGAGATGATGGGGTTTTCTAAATGTACAATCATGTCATCTGCAAACAGAGCCAATCTGACTTCCTCTCTCCTTATTTGAATACTCTGTCTCTTTCTTTTGCCTGATTGCTCTGGCCAGAACTTTCAATACTATATTGAATAGGAGTGGTGAGAGAGGGTACCCTTGTCTCATGCTGGTTTTCAAAGTGAATGTTTTCAGCTTTTGCCCATTCAGTATGATATTGGCTATTGGTTTGTCACAAATAGCTCATATTATTTTGAGGTGTGTTTTATAAATACATAGTTTATTGAGGGTTTTTAGCATGAAGAGGTGTTGAACTTTATCAAAGGCCTTTTTGGCATCTATTGAGATAATTATGTGGTTTTTGTTATTGGTTCTTTTTATGTGATGAATTGTGTTTATTGATTTGCATATGTTGAACCACCCTTGCATCCCAGGGATGAAGGAGACTTGATGGTGGTGGATAAGCTTTTTGTTATGCTGCTGGATTCAGTTTGCCAGTATTTTATTGAGGATTTTTGCATTAATTTTCATCAGGGATATGGGCCTGAAATTTTATTTTCTTTTTGTGTATCTGTCAGGTTTTGGAATCAGGATGATTCTGACCTCATAAAATGAGTTAGGGAGGAGTCCTTCTTTTTCTATTGTTTGGAATAGTTTCAGAAGGAATGGTACCAGCTCTGGTAGAATTCATCTGTGAATCCATCTGGTCCTGGGATTTTTTAGATGGGCATTTTTGTTGTTGTTGTTGTTTAGATGGACTCACACTCTGTTGCCCAGGCTAGAGTGCAGTGGTACAATCTCGGCTTATTACAACCTCTGCCCACTGGGTTCAGGCAATTCTTCTGCCTCAACCTCTCAAGTAGCTAGGATTACAAGCCAATGCCACTACATGCAACTAATTTTGTATTTTAGTAGAGATGGGGCTTCACCATATTGGCCAACCTTGTCTGTAACCGCAAATGATCTGGCCACCTTGGCTTCCGGAAATGTTGGGATTACAGGAATGAGCCACTGCACCTGGACACTTCTCTTCTTTTTTTAATCCATGATCCTTGAGGGATTTTACTTATTACTATGTCCTAAATTATTATTCTATAATTATTTACAAATCTTTTTCTGAGGTTAAGTATCTCAACTGGATCCTCATGTCTATATTCAGTCACCTCTTTTATACCACTATAAAAGTGATATAAAAGGATGCTCAACCTTCCTAAATCCTGGTTCATCTTCTGGGTTTAAGACAACAAGAAGCCCATTGCCTTACTCCTTTAAATGTCTTCATTTTTGTCTGTTTTTCTTTGAACACAATATGAGAACAATATTTTCTCTGTTAATCGGTTCTATGTAGGGCAAACCAAAACCAGCAAACAGTCAAACACACACACGCAAACAGCAACAACCATCCGTGGTTAATTCAGAATGTTGTCACTGGAATACATAGCAGGGATTTTTGTAGTGATTATTTCAAAGACCAAATAAAAGTTATGATTTTAGTCCTTAAAATCTTTCAACATTATAAATTCAAAAAATATCCTCAGTTGGAATACTCACACTACCTCCAAAAGCATTTTCAATAGTGGAATATTTGAGAAATTTTTTTTTTTAATTTTTTATTGGATTATAGGTTTTGGGGTACATGAGCAGAGCATGCAAGACAGTTGCGTAGGTACACACATGGCAGTGTGCTTTGCTTTTCTTCTCCCCTTCACCCACATTTGGCATTTCTCCCCAGGCTATCCCTCCCCACCTCCCCCTCCCACTGGCCCTCCCCTTTTCCCCCCAATAGACCCCAGTGTTTAGTACTCCCCTTTCTGTGTCCATGTGTTCTCATTTTTCATCACCCACCTATGAGTGAGAATATGCGGTGTTTCATTTTCTGTTCTTGTGTCAGTTTGCTGAGGATGATGTTCTCCAGATTCATCCATGTCCCTACAAACGACACGAACTCATCATTTCTGATTGCTGCATAATATTCCATGGTGTATATGTGCCACATTTTTCCAATCCAGTCTATTATCAACGGGTATCCTTAATGTTAAACATGATGAGTTGCCAACTTAATTTTAATAATGAAAAGAATTGGGTCCTGCACCTCCCTCACTAACCAGGCTGATTTAACAAGCTATGCATTGAATGTCATGTGAGATTGAGAATCTTGTGTTAATCAAACAGCTCCAATCCATTCATTGTATATTAAAAAAAAAAAAACCCATCTGATCTTTGGTCACTTCAGTATTGGAGCCAGGAGAGAAATGACTCCACATGATTTGAGAGTAATTGTCTAGTCCATTGTTTTCCATAGTTTTACTTCTGCCTTCTGGGGGGAGCTTTCCTTATTTCTCAGTCTATTTCAGGCCCATAAGGAGAATGAAACAGTTTCAATACATTATTGTGCTACTAATAAAATTTTAGTATAAATAGATTATTATATTTAATAGCTAACATTTAATAACCAATACAGTACATCACAAAAGTCCACCATAAAACTTTTTAAATTGATACCTAATAATTTTACATATTTACAGATTAAATATGCTATACTGATACATGCATATAATATGTAATGTTCAAATCAGGGTAATTGGCTTATCCATCATATCAATTATCATTTCTTTGTTTTGGGACTATTATTTGCTAGCTATTTTGAAATACGTAATAAATTATTGTTGTATAGTTACCCTATTTTGTTACTTGGCACTGAAATTTAATTCCTTCTATATAACTGTATTATTTTGGCCATTAAACAACTTCTCTTTCTGTTCTCCCTCTCCCCTTCCAAACCTCTGGTAACCATCATTCTATTCTCTTCCTCTGTGAGATCAGTTTGTTTTTTTTTTTTTTGCTCCCACATATGTTTAAGAACATGTGACATTTGTCTTTCTTTGCCTGGCTTATTTTACTTAACATTATATTCTCCATTTCTATCCATGTTGTTGCAAATGACAGGATTTTATTTTTTTTAATTGCTAAATAATACCCCATTGTGCTGAGACCACATTTTCTTTATTCACTCATCTGTTGATGGGCACTTAGATTAATTCTATATCTTGGCTATTGTGAATAGTCTTGTAATAAACATGGGAGTGCAAATATTTCTTCAGTATACTGATTTTCTTTCTTTTGGATATATGCCCAGCAGTGGAATAGCTGGATCAGATTGTCATTCTATTTTTAGTTTTTTGAAAACCCTCCACGCTGTTTTCCATAGTGGCTGTACTAATTTTCATTCCCACCAACAGTTTATAAGTGTTTTCCTTTTTTTCACATCCTTGCCAGCATTCATTTAGTCTTTTAGATAATAGCCATTCTAACTGTGGTGATATGATATCTCATTGTGGTTTTGATTTGCATTTCCCTATGATTAGGGATACTGAACATTGTTTTCATATACTTCTTGGCCATTTGTGTGTTTTCTTTTGAAAAATATCTGTTCAGATCTTTTCCCATCTTTTAATTGGATTTTTTGTTTTTATGCTATTGAGTTGTTTGAGTTCCTTGTATATTCTGGTTATTCATCTCTTATCAGATGTATTTAATAAATAATACATTATACCACACAAAGCCACCACAAAACCTTTACATTTTTTAACTTTCTTCATCCAATTAGTTGTTTATAATCATCATCTTCCTAACCTATCGATACATTTTTTTCTTATCATTTATCTAAATTTAGGCTTTTTTAACAGATACATTTAAACCAGTCTCTACAATATCATCTCCTTTCTCTTCTTTATCTTCCAGCACTCCCTGAGGAAAATCACTGAAAAAAATTTGGTATTTTTGCACAAGTCCCCTTTCTTGATGAAAATGATTATGAGAAGTGCAGATAGTAGAAAAGGACTAAAAGAAAATCTGGCCCTGAAACTGCCTGTGTACATCAAATATGTTTACTTATTTAAAGACTCTGAGGAAGAAAGCAAATGCAAAATTAACAGCAGGGAGATAATGTTCTTAAGAAGAGGTGCAGATGTCCAGGAATTTGTATCTAGCCAGTAAGTATACAGTTTGCGAAATAACAGTATTGTGTGAAAATGATGCCTACACTTGAACTATCATAAGCATAGCTCTAAACCTCCAAGGCAAGCTTTCTTTTCAGACACAAAGCTAGATGAATTCTCTGTATGTGTCCTGTGTAAATATATGCCTAAGTCCAATGTTCTGGGGCAAAAATAATGCATAGGTCTCATTGTCACAATACATAATATGCATGCCAAAGTATGGTTTACTCAACTATAAATATGATTTTATCAGTTTGTCCCAGCTCCCAACCACACACAGCCTCATCTAAGAACTTTATGAACTTAATACATATAATTGGAGTTAGGTGGGTTATCCAGAGAGCTCTAGGAATCAAGCTAATCAGGAATTCTTTTGTTAGCCATGGCAATCATTTGGAAGGAGGCTATTTACAAGTAGAAATGCTTGGTCATAGAATATGTACATTAGACTTTTTTTTTTTTTTTTTTTTTTTGGCTAGCTACTGCCAAATTCCTTCTCTCTCACCTCTGAGATTTTAATCAACAAAATTTAGTAAGTAACTATTTCCTACTAACAATTTTAAGATAAATGTCAGAGATGAATTATAAGAGGGTCCAAGAGGAAACAGAGCCAGAATAATATGAGGACATTTAGGCCATTATCAAGACAATGACATTTACTCTGAATGAAACTGAGAGTCAATACAGAGGCTTTCCTGAAGTGTGATATGATGTGACTTATTTATTTAAAGCAGCACATTGGCCACTGTGTTAAAAATAGATGTCAGGTTGATATCACTTTGCTTCCTATTATAGGAAGTGATACTAGTCAATGAATTCCATAATCCAGATAATGACTTGAATCAACGTGATAGCATGGTAGATATTCAGAAGTGATAGGACTCAATATATGTTGACGGTGTGGCCAATATTCTTAACTAATGGTTAATTAATTAATGGGTTAGATGTATGGTGAATGAATTAGATCTATATTTTAAGAAAAACAGAGTCCATGAAGGCTATGAGTATTTTGTGCTAAGACAATAGAACAAAGGAGTGGCCATCAATTGCTGAGGAAGGTTGTAAACTAAGTAGAATTGAAGGGATGCAAATTTTAGATTTGGTCCTTTTGAGTTACAGGTATTCAAGCTTCTAAGGGGTATTGTTGAATTAAGTTGTACATGTTAACTTGGATTTCAGGAGTTAGGATTTCTGGAGTTTAGCCATATAGATGATATTTAAAGCCATGATACCAGATGAAATTACCAAGATGATATGTGTTTATAGAGAAAATAATAAGACTCAAGAATAAAAGCAGAAACCTGAATGAAACTTAGAAAGGAACAAAATGTGTGTTTAGGAAATAGGGTATTGTGTCCCAAGAGCCAACTGAAAAACAAAATATGTCAAGAAGAATGGAGTGATAAATTGTTTAAAATGTGTCTTATTGATTAAATAAAATGTGAACTGATAATCAAATATCATGACTAGTAATATTGAGTCATTGATAACTTTGACAGGAACAGCTTGAATAGAATCATACAGTGAAAATTAGATTAAAATGGATTTGTAAGTGGTAGAAGAGGAATTGAACAGAGTTGATAGATACAACCTTTAAAATATATTTTATTGCATAAAGGAACCAACAAAAAAATACCCAATGAAGAAAGTGGGGTCACTTTTTCCTCTGTCTCTATTTCAAATGGTGTTTTTTTTTTTGTTGATGCAATGTGATGAAGATCACTTTCAGAGGAGATGGAGAAACAGGGATGCTAGTTTTGATGGACCACGCATTCCACAGCATATAATGTCATCGTTTTAGGAGTTGGAGCAAGGTAACAAATTGAACAAAATAGAACTCAGTTGCAGATAAAGAATGGACAATGTGTGGGTTTTTTTAAAATTATATTTTAAGTTCTCAGATGCATGTGTAGAACATGCAGGTTTATATAATATAAATGTGCCATGGTGGTTTGCTTCACCCATTAACCCATCATCTACCTTAGGTATTTCTCCTAATGCTAACTCTATCCTAGTCCCCCACCAAGTGACAGGCCCTGGTATATGATGTTCCCAACCTTGTGTCCACATGGTAGCATTGTTTAGCTCACACTTATGAGTGAAAACATGTGGTGTTTGGTTTACTGTTCCTGTGTTAGTTTCCTGATAATGATGGTTTCCAGCTTCATCTATGCCTCTGCAAATGTCATGAACTCCTTTTTTATGACTGCATAGTATTCCATGGTGTATATGTGCCACATTTTCTTTATCCAGTCCATCATTGATGGGCAATTGATTGGTTCCAAGTCTTTGCTATTGTAAAGTAATAAACATTCATGTGCACCTGTCTTTATGGTAGAATGATTTTTAATCCTTTAAGTATATACTCAGTAATGGGTTTGCTGGGTCAAATGGTATTTCTGGTTCTAGATCCTTGAGGAATCACCACACTGTCTTCCACAATGGTTGAACTAATTTATACTCCCACCAACAGTGTAAAAGTGTTCCCATTTATTCACATCCTCTTCAGCATCTGTTGTTTCTTGACTTTTTAGTGATCACCATTCTGACTGGTGTGAGATGGTATCTCATTGTGGTTTTGATTAGCATTTCTCTAATGACCAGTGATGATGAACTTTTTTTCATATGTTTGTTGGCTGCATAAATGTCTTCTTTTGAGAAGTGTCTGTTCATATACTTCACCCACTTTTTGATGTGGTTGTTTGTTTTTTTCTTATAAATTTCAGTTCCTTGTAGATTCTGGATATTAGCCCTTCATCAGATGGATAGATTGCAAAAAGTTTCTCCCATTCTGTAGGTTGCCTGTTCACTCTGATAATAGTTTCTTATGCTGTGCAGAACCTCTTTAGTTTAATTAGATCACATTTGTCAATTTTGGCTTTTGTTGCCATTGCTTTTGGTGTTTTACTCATGAAGTTCTTGCCCATGCCTCTGTCCTGAATGGTATGCAGATGACATGATTGTATATTTAGAAAAGCCCATTGTCTCAGCCTAAAATCTCCCTAAGCTGATAAGCAACTTCAGCAAAGTCTCAGAATACAAAATCAATGTGCAAGAATCACAAGCATTCCTATACACCAAGAATAGACTAACAGAGAGTCAAATCATAAGTGAACTCTCATTCACACTTGCTACAAAGAGAATAAATCCCTAGGAATAAAATTTACAAGAGATTTGAAGGACCTCTTCAAGTAGAACTACAGACCACTCCTCAAGAAAATAAGAGGGGATACAAACAAATGGAACAACGCTTCATGCTTATGGATAGGAAGAATTAATCATGAAAATTTCCATACTGCCCAAAGTAATTTATAGATTCAATGCTATCCCCATGAAGCTATCATTGACTTTCTTCACAGAATTAGAAAACAAAAATACTTTAAATTTCATATGGAACTAAAAAAGAGCCCATATATCCAAGTCAATTCTAAGCCAAAACAACACAGTAGGAGACATCACACTACCTGACTTCAAACTATACTACAAGGCTACAGCAACTGAAACAGCATGGTACTGGTACCAAAACAGATAAATAGACCACTGGAACAGAACAGAGACCTCAGAAATAATGTCACATATCTACAACCACCTGATCTTCAACAAACCTGACAAAAACAAGCAATGGGGAAAGGATTCCCTATTTAATAAATGGTGTTGGGAAAACTGGCTAGCCATATGCAGAAAACTGAAACTGGACCCCTTCCTTACATGTTATACAGAAATCAACCTGAGATGGATTAAAGACTTAAATGTAAGACCCAAAACCATAAAAACCCTGGTAGAAAACAACATGGGTTTTTAGGGCTTAATTTGTTTTGTTTTATTTTTTGACCAATAGAAAAGAAAGATGTAATGATATTAATATCTATAGAAACAGAGGCAAAAATAAGGTGAAATGTTCCCCATAATTACACAGCTAGTAAGTGGAAGATCCAGATTTTGAACATGATTTATCTGCAAGGTTATACTCTTAACTACTGTACAGGACTTCCAATGTTTAAATGAGGAAGATTTATTCAGGCTTCATGTTGTTCTACAAACATTGTTCACCTTTATTGTTCATCTTCCTGCTTTTAAAATTCTTATTTCTTGTATTAATGTGGATGATGTTCGATGTATGTTTACCTCTTAGATTGAGTTTTATAGAACATCCAGTGTAATAGGAAGGTATACAGAAGCAGAAACTTTTCTTATATGTGTGTTTATCTTGTCTGTGTTTTATACAGTTGTTACAATAGAGGTCTGCCCACAGCTACCGCTAAGGGAGCAATCTCATATAACTTTCAAGTTCTCTGTTACTATACTTGCTGTAAAAACTGTAGGGTTCCTCAGTGAAATTGCTGTCAATTTTTCCAACCTGCACTAGAAAAGAGATTCCAGATGCAAGACTAACCATGAGGCTCATGGCTCACATTTCGTTCTGGCCCTATATACTTTAAATCCTTTAAATGGGAATTAGTGTGATCTTTTTATTGTTATTATTATATTTTGAGCTCTGGGGTATATGTATAGATTGTGCAGGATTGTTACATAGGATTACACATGCCATGGTGGTTTATTGCATCCATCCCCCATCATCTACATTAGGTATTTCTCCTAATGTTATCCCTCCCTAATCCCCCGACCCCCTGCTATCTTTCACCTAGACCCCATCCTCCAAGCAGGCCTTGGTGTGTGATGTTCCCTTAACACAGTTCTTTCTATTCACTTCTGAGAATGCTGGTTGTCTCAGAACTGAATAGCTTTAGTTAGATTTGTGTCTTTATTCAGATTACAATGAGGAGCAGATTTTTTTTTTTAAAGACTTACAAATACTCCTTTATCTAATTTTCAGTGACACTTGAATGTTTTGAAAAGTGTATTTCCTAGGCCATTTTCCTCATGGTGAAATGCATCTCTTGAAATTTCTTGTTTGTGTTGTATGTGAGGGAATTGGGTTATAGGAGATGTTGGTTAAAAAAAATTGTCTTAGATTCCTGTGTTAAGTGTACATTCAGTGTGTTCATTATTGATAGAAAAATATGATTTGATTAGCAAATCAAAAACAAGCAAAAGAAAAAATCAAGAATGTATTACACTTCTAGAGAAAATTTTTAGGTCAGGAAAATTTGGGAATATTTATGGATATTTAGTTCTTTGACATTTTATCATTTGTATCTGATGAGCTACACCCAGTGAGATGCCATTTGACTAAGATATTGCAGTGTTACACATATAAATTTGATAATGTCTCCTTAGTTTCACTTGGTTATTACTGGTACATTCATCACCATCTAATTATGAGAGGCAGTCTCAATGTAAACAGCAATATACCCTTTGGAGAGCTGCTCTGATGCAATATAATATTTCTTGTCAAAACAAATTAATGTTTGTCTCATCCACTTCACTGTAGACTATGGGGCTTCTCTCTCTTCTACTTACAGAAAATACCTTTTGTCAATATGATCACACACAACTTATGATGCATTACAGAATAAGTAAATTTATTTGGCTGCCACTTTCAAGTGACATGCTCAATTAGCAATGTTCATTCTTGTATGTCATATTTACCACTTAGTCTGTCTTCTTTCAAACTCATTTTCCTTGTAAAATCTTATCAACAAAATGAAATTCATCTGGACATTGCATAAGGCTATTACAAAAATAAAGTATATTTTTTCATTCTTTGCTTTACAAAACTTGTAACAGAAAACATTTAACAAGTTTCATATGATTATATAATTACAAACTGATAATGGATCATGAAAGAAAAATGTCATCCAATAACACCTGTTACAAGTGAGATAAAAATGTTTGCCACATTAATATATTATGAAATTTTATTCACAGAAGAAATTTTTTAAAATATAAACTTATAGATTAAAATAGTTACAGATCCAACTTTTTATGCATTTTTGGTTAAATTAATTTTCCATCTCATCTAGTAATGAAATGACACATGAAAACACTTCATAATTTCTGTGTAATCATATTAAATAGAGAGTGCACATTCAGAGCTGGCTTCACTTATACTATTCCAAGGCTAAGTTTATATGCATGCCAGGAAGATGAAAGAGGAAAATGTAGCATAAATGATAGTTTTCACTTTTCCTTGAATAATGAGCACTTAACCCAGTGAATTATAATTAAATATTTTAATATTCTTTCCCTTGTTCTCTTCCATACTCACAGTCCAGAAGTGATGGTTGCTAGAGACAACTTGGAAACTTACATCAATTTCAACCTTCTTTGAATTTGAATTAAGACTGCTATATTGCTTTACTTTTTCCCTGTGGAAATTTGTGCCAAAATCTGTTCTAGTTTGCTTTGTATTCATATATAAAATTTATTTTTTATCTAGCCATTTACCAGCAAAGAACAATAAACCTGAGATAACACTAAAATTGAAACATTTCATTACTTGCATTTCTACATTCCAGCAATATTGATGAATTATTGTGAACATTCCTGGAGCCAATAATTTTTTATACTTTAATTTGTTGCATATTTATTTTTTACTCCCTTAAAATTCTTTGTTGTTGGGGTACAATGGTATACTGTTTTTATCTATACAGTAAACAAGCTATAAAATATCTTGAATAAAAAAGTAGTTGTATAACATGTTCAAACTTAAACTACATAAATTTTCAATTAGAATTGATATTACGAGAGGGAATGCATAAAACATAGCCAGTTAAAAAGTATCTTACCTTTATGATAAATTATGTGAATATCTTTCTAAAAATATACATTAATTTTTAAATCATTTCTCTAAATGTGAGTTTTCAGAGAATCTTTTTCCAAGAGATTTTTTTGTAGAGTTCTTTTTCTCTCTAGCCTATGTCATATAGGAAAATAAGATATACTAATACTTTATAAAAGAAGAACATTCACTAAAATTAAATCCACAGGGACACTGAAGAGAGTTGATAGAGATAAATTTCCTTACAAATAGAAAAACACGCAGGAAATCTATGAAAAAGAAAATGTATTCAAATGTCATTACTGTTTGCTGGCGCACTATCTTATACAAAGTTAGTTTTACTCTATTGTCCTCTGCAAAAAATTCTTATCAATCTAACATGAACTGAATTCAACATCTCTAAACTTTGTTACAATAAGATGATTTATTTATACCTCCTTATGTATAATCAATGTGAGTTTTATGAATAAACACCCATTGAGAACCTGTGGGGGTTTCTTGATAACAAAATTAACTATGTTAATTTCTGATAAATCAAGGATGCATAGACCTTGGCCAATTCATTTTTCATTTGCTAATTCTCACGTGTCTACAAAGAATTTCCAGAAAGCTTTAGGCAACCAGAATAATATGTGTAAAACAAGGTTTCAAAAATGTCCAGGTCTTTCTGATGGGAGAATTTTTTCAAAGGAGTAGGCTGAATGAAGTTGTTAAGTTGCCTAGAGTTCAAGTGTAACTCCAGTCAATATGACTATTACCAAAGTTTTACCCTCACCATAGAGCATCTCTTTCTCTCCCTTAGTTTATTATTCTTTTGCTTTTACTTTCTTTCCCTTGTTTTGTCACCTGTGCAGTAAGATGTCTTGCCACCTGTGTAGTAAAACCAGGAATTCTGTATATGTTTGGGTCTGTTTAGCCTATTCTAATGTAGATCACTGAGGTTTGCCCACTGACAAGGCTGAATAGCTGAATGAAACCTTTCTGTGGCCAAACCAGGTAATCAAAAGACTTTGACAGGTTTTGAAACTTAAATGTCCTTAGTTTTTCTGGTTGTGATATATATGTATATGAACCTTTTAAAAGGACAGACTGCATAATGAGTGAGCAAAATTAGATATGTTAGGTCCTGACCAAATATTATCCTTTTGAAAATAACCAACAGGAATTTAGTGCTGTCTTAATGTGTTTGGGCTGCCATTAAAACACAGACTGGGTGACCTGAACAACAGAAATTTATTTTCTCACACTTCCAGAGGCTGGAAGTTTTTAAGGTAAGGGTGCCAGTACAGTCACTTTCTGGTGAGGGCTCTCTTCCTAGCTTGCACATGGCTGTCTGACTTCTGGCAATGTCCTCACATGGTCTCTTTGGGTGTCTCATCTTGCAAAAACACTAATGATATCTGATCAGGGATCCACCCTTATGATCGCATTTAACCTTAATTACCTCACATTTGGGGTTGGGGTTCAACATATGAATTTTACAGGGACACAAATATATAGTTCATAATGAGTATGATTGCATTTATGACAGGAAGAGAAAGAAAAGTATATTAAATGCTTTCAAAATTCTTCCACTCCTGAGGAAGTGAAACAAATACATGTAGACACAGTAGAAAAGCTACATTTTTAGCCCATGTTTTGTTGAATAATGATGAGAAAGGGCTATAGGGTGAAAAGGGGGACAAACAGAAAAAAATATCACACCCAATTAGTCAGGCTATTGCCTTTAAGACTGAATATACACTGAGAAAAAATCAAAACCAAAAGTTTATAAGTGACCTAATCTTTTTGTTTTATATAAGCAAGACTTAATGAAGAAATTTTTTTTTCCAGCAATTTCCAATCGACTTCCAGATTGAACTGCAAATTGCTGCTTATGCTTTTCTCATGCTGCTTAAAGTTTGAGTTTCTGTCAGTGCTGCCAAGGAAAGTCAAAGTCTGAACAGACCAAATCATTGTCAGTTTACTGTGTCCATGTTATGAGGAATTAGCCCTAATGAGCCCTAAAGGAGGGGGCACAGATGGATGAGAAGACAGCTCATGAGTTCTTACCTTGAAAGGGAGCTTCGTGCTGAGTTATGTATGAAGTAGCATTTTTAAAAGTTAAATATGTCATGGGATATAAAGTATTAGAGTGCAGAAGCTTCTTTACGTTTACTGACAGAAGATTACATTTAATCTAAATGACAACAATTTGCCATTGATAGAATTCCAGGAAGAAAAATAATTGGGTCAAAACAATGAACATACAAAATAACTGTGAAAAGAGTTAAGGGCAAGCTATAGCCAGACATGGCCAGACAGGGAATTTTGAGAGCTAATTATATGAAGGGAAGAATATTATAATAAGTGCTTTACTGATGATTATAAGAAAAAGAAGAAAGTTAAGATGTATGAAACTAAAACAATAGAAATTAGAAAATAAAAGGTGGCTTAAATCAAAATTAGTAAAATGGTAAGGTAATAATATTAACAATAAGGATAAAATTAGGCAATAAAGAGACTTCTGAAGAAAAGCGAGGAGATGCATGCATTTTTATTGAATTTTGGGCACCAGAGAAAAGGTTTAGAAGACACATTATGCCAGAAGAAACAGTTTTATTTGGTACTGACTACAGAAATTGTGATATATTAATATTGATTACATAGATTTGCATTTGTGAATTTAAATACAACTTTTACTTATTTGAGTACCTTATTGCAGACATGTGATTTTGGTTATTCCAGGTAGAGTTACTCTGATGATTTTATGCATTCAAGAATCTACTGTAAATCCTATCCAAGAAAATCTAGTATCAACTATAGATATAAATAACAGAAATCAGATCATAGAGATTAAGACAGAGTTATTCTTTACATATAAACTGTAACACCTCAAGAACTTTAATTTTTATGATATAAATTTATGTTAGAGTATCAATGAATGTCAGGTTTGAGTATTAAAATGTGAATGTTGTTGCAATAACAATTTACATCCTTTAATAGAGTAAATAACTTCTATGTGCTAACAGTCTCCTTTGTGTAATACAAATTTATTTACTCAGTCTTTTCTTCAATAGAATTTGTTTCCTTACTCTGTGATAGGTTTTCTTGCCCTCTAATGGTCAAGCTATCCTGGCATGTTTCCCTTAAGAGAAACACTATTATGTGGGTAACTCAGTATTCTACCAAATGTGCATTCACTGCTAAAATTAAAACTCACCTATGATATGTCTAGAAAGCTTATTTCTCAGAACATTCCTGATAATGAGACTTCTCATCCTAAGAGATAGTATTTGTCTAATAAGAAACCTTGAATCATACCAGGGAAGGCAAAATCTCTTCCTCTTTCTTTTGCTGCTAACCTTCCATAATTTTTGCTCTAGGTAGCCACCAATTGGTTTATGTCTTAATTAAATTTGTCCATTCTAGAGTTTTACAAAAATTTAGTATTTTTTTATCTCCCACAAATAAGTGAAAAAATGAAAAGTTTGTTTTTCTGTGCCTGGCTTATTTCACTTAAAGACCTCCAGTTCCATCCGTGTTGTTGCAAATGACAGGATCTCATTCTTTTTTATGGCAGAAGAGTACTCCTTTGTGTATATGTACCATATTTTCTGCATTCATCCATCTGTTGATAGACACTTAGGTTGCTTTCAAATCTTGACTATTGTGAATAATGTTGCAGTAAACATGGGAGTGCAGATATCTTGTCCATATGCTGATTTTCTTTCTTTTCGGGATGTACCTAGGAGTGGGATTGTTGCTGGATCATATGCTAGCCCTATTTTTAGTGTTTTGAGGAACTTTCCAATTGTTTTCCATGGTGGATGTACTAATTTACATTCCCACCAACAGGGTACAAGTGTTGCCTTTTCACCACATCCTCTCCAGCATTTGTTATCTCCTGTCTTTTGGATAAAATTTATTTTAACTGTGATATGATGATATCTCATTGTACTTTTGACGTTTTCTGATGATTAGTGATGCTGAGCAGCTTTTCATATACCTGTTTGCCATCTGTATGTCTCCTTTGACAAATGTCTTGTCAAATATTTTGCCCATTTTTTTGATCAGATGAGATTTTTTTCATATATTTGAACTCCTTACTTATTCTGGTTATTAGTCCCTTGTGAGATGGGCAGTTTGCAAACATTTCCTTTTATTCTGTGGGCTGTCTCTTCACCCTGTGGATTGTTTTCTTTGTTGTGCAGAAACTCTTTAACTGGATGTGATCCAATTCGTTTATTTTTGCTTTGGTTGCCTGTGCCTTTACTTTCAGTTTATATGTCTTTATGGCTAAGATGAGTTTCTTATAAGCAGTAGATTTTTTTGTGTAATTTTTAAAGTTATTCAACAATTCTGTATCTTTTGGGAAGAAAATTTAATCCATTCATGTTCAATGTTATTAATATGTGAAGCTTTATTGTTTTCTGGCTATTGTATATATTTTTTGTTCCTTTCTTTTACTCATTGATTTTCATTGTAGTTTGGTGGATTTCTGCAGTGGTACCATTTGAGTCTTTTCCCTTCCTCCTTTTTGTAATTGCTTTGCCAGTGAGTTTTATACTTTCCTGGTTTTCATGATGTTGATAGAGTTTGGATGCCTTTTCCTTCCAAAGTTATGTTAAAATATAATCCTCAATGATAGAAATGATGTCTAGTGGGAGGGGTTTGGGTCATGAGAATAGATTCTTCTTCTTCTTCATAAATATCTTGTTCCCTTTTCAGAGTAATGAGTTCTCACCCTATTCATATGAGAGCTGATTGTTTAAAAGAGTGTGACTTGTCTCCCTCTCTTCTCTCTTGCTTTCTGTCTTGCATTGTGATACGCTTACTCTCTATTTGCCTTCTGCCATGATTTAGGGCTCCTTAGGCACTCTCCAGAGCAAATTCCAGCACTGTACTTCTTGAAGAGCCTTCACAACCATCAGTCAAACTAACATATTTTCTTATAAATTACTCAGAGTTTTTTTTGAATCTTCTGAAATTGAATACAGATTTTTATTTTAGCACTTCTTTTAGTCAATAGCTACAGTCACAGATTACTCTGTTTGTGCTATGTATTTTATTATTGAGATAAGGATAGTAAATTAAAACTAAAATTAAATATATTAATTCTAATCTAATTTTCACACTTTTTTCCCATACCTTTCTAAAGAAATCTGGAAGAGGAAGTTAGTACTGATACTATGTCAAGCAAGGAAAATTACCAGATCTATGTGTAATGTGGGGAGAGGCATCTGAGAGAATGTGTGTCTTCATATTACTTTAAAATGTATTTGATACATTCAAAAAGTTATTTTTCTAGTAGATGTGAAGAATAAGGATCACATTTCCTCAGGATTAGTAGACAGGCATTTTATAAAGATGCCCAAGATTTTGAATTTGTTTTCATTCATCATCTTCTCCCACACCACAAGTCAGATGTCACAGAAAGGGAAAAAAAATTAAAAAGTAGCTATTTGATTTGCTTTGTAGTCACAATTCAAAAATTAGTCCAATATAAAAATTAGGGAGTCAGGATTTGAACCAGGTCTATGTGTCTGTGTAAAGTCTATGCATGATTTTCCTTCCATGAGAAAATGTGTCTCACTATAGATGACACAATTTTACACCTCCATGTCTTGATGTTCTAAATTTTGCCTTCCCCTAGTCTGCAGAAATGTTCTTCCCCCAGTCTGCTGAACCTTCGTTTTTAGGCTTCCAGGGTCCACGCATGTCTTGAATGTAATTTTATATACAGGAACTTCCCGTCTCTGGGATGCATAGTTTGCAAATATGAAAAAAACTCTTTGAAGCAGTTATTTGTGACTATCATATAGAATGAAATTCATGAATCTCAATTACATAGATGATTCAGGCTAGAACCAGCAATTTGTAAAATTATGTTCATATTTATGAAGTTCTAAGAGTCCTGTTTGGTGTTTCTCACATATGTGACATTTTGATTCCAAATGTGCTTATTCTTTTATTTATCTGTATATCATAGATATGAAAATCTGTAGTTTCTCCCAAATAGTTTTGCCCCCCACCACCCGGAGAAGATTCCTTGATCTTCTACAGTCAGTAGAATCAAATTATTGTATTATGGTTTTACTTATAGAATTATAAGTAAAACTTATAGAAAAATGATATATCTTATCAAAGCTTAGGTAGGTTCTTTTATTTTTAATAAAGTCTATTTCTATATCAAATACTTTGTTTTACAATTTGCATTCTGATGCAAAATGGAACACTGTATCTCTGTGTGTGTGTGTGTGTGTGTGTGTGTCTGTTCACTCAAGGTGCCCCATTAACAGTTAGGTCATGTGGCAAAGGGCAACACACTAGCAGGATTACCCAAGCACTATTTACACAGTCTGAAATTTTTTTCTATAGTAATTCAAATAGACTAATAGAGATGATAATTGCTATTTTTTAGTTTCCGGGATTAAGACTCCCTTGTTCATTTCTTGTAGGATTGGTCTGGTGGTAAAGAATTCCCTTAGCATTTGCTTTTCTGGGAAAACCTTTATTTTTCTCATTCATATGGTGTATTTTTGCAGGAGACAGTATTCTTAATGTTTTGTTTTGTTTTGTTTTTGTTTTTTGAGACAGAGTTTCACTCTTGTTTACCCAGGCTGGAGTGCTATGGCACAATCTCGGCTCATCACAACCTCCGCCTCCTGGGTTCAGGCAATTCTCCTGCCTCAGCCTCCTGAGTAGCTAGGATTATAGGCACGCGCCACTATGACCAGCCAATTTTTTGTATTTTTAGTAGAGACAGGGTTTCACCATGTTGACCAGGATGGTCTCGATCTCTTAACCTTGTGATCCACCTGCCTTGGCCTCCCAAAGTGTTGGGATTACAGGCGTGAGCCACTGCGCCCCACCAGGAGACAGTATTCTTGGCTGATACTGGTGGGATTTTTTTTTTCAAGCACTTTAAATATATCATCCCATTCTTTTCTGGTCTGTAAAGTATCTATGGAAAAATCTATTATTTTTCTAATAAGGTTTCCTTTATAGATAACTAGACACCTTTGCTGTTTTTAAAATTTGCTCTTTATTTTTGACTTTAGATATTCTAACTATAATGTGCCATGGGGAAAATATTTTTGCATCATGTATGCCTGAGGATTGCTAAGGTCCAATATAGAAATGTCTAAATTTATTTCAATACGTGGGAAGTTTCCATCTATTATTTTGTTATATAGGTTTTCTATTCATTTCTTACTCTCCTTGCCTTTGGAAATGTCAATAATTAGAGTAGCTTTTCATATGCCTGAATGTAAATAATATTAAATGTTTTATGTTGTCCCAAATGTCACAAAGCTGTTACATATTCTTTTTAATTTTTCCTTTTTTCTCTATTATTTTAAATGAATTGTCTACATGTTCTGGGATTCTCTATTCTGTATATTCCAGTCAGTTGCTGAAGATTTTCAATGTATTTTATAGTTCCTTCAATGAATTGTTCAGTTCCAGAATTTCTATTTGGTTCTTTTTAAAAATTATCTATCTCTTTGGTACATCTCCCATTCATATTCTGAATTGCTTTTCTTCTTTTTTTGATATTGTTTTTCAGGATTACCTTTTATCTCTGAGCATTTTAAAAATAAATATTTTTAATTCTTTGAATCTAAGATTTCAAAAAATGTATTTGATTAAAGCCTGTTGCTGTAGAATTACTGTATTCCTTTGTTGGTGTTATATTTTCTTGGTTTGTTATGTTTTCTATGTTTTTACATTGAAATCTGCATGTCTGGTGTAATAGTCATTTCTTCCTGATCTTGAATTTACTTTTGTAGAGAGGAATTTTCTACGTATCTGTGATGTTGGTTAGGTGAGGCACTTCGGCTTTGATTCAGAGTGTATACAGTAATTTTGTCTATACAATTTCTTTGGCTGAAAATAGTGATAATGTTGTGATTCATTGGAATGTAAGGGTAGGGATATTAGTGGAGGCTGTGGTAAAGTTGTGCTGGGAACTCAGATGCCAGGTGGGCCAGTCTCTAGGCCCCAGTATTAGCAGCGGTGGATTGTGTATGCCTATCTTTGTGCTCCAAGGCAGTGTAGGTAGCACCTGGTTTGACAGTTACCAGTAGGCCAGTTCTTGGGTTGGTGGTTTGCATAGTGTGCTAGGTAGCTCAGGAGGTTCTCAGGTTTCTGGGAAGCTGGCATGATGGGCATGGTGGCAGTAGAAGTGATGGGACAATCTTCTGGGATCAAAGCAGGGTGAATTGGTGTTGTTGGTAGCTGTAGTACAGAGTTGCCCCGCCCAGCTACAGACACACTACTCTCAGGATCTTCTGTTCTCTGAAACAGCAGTGTTGCAGCACCAAGAAAAGTGAGGGAAGAATCTTGCTCTTTTTCACCTGAGCCTGGGCAATAAGGCCACACCACTAGTAAGTCACAGTCTCCACTCATAGCCTCAAGAAGTTAGCCCTCCACCTCTCTTGCCCCAGCCTACAGTGACAGCAGTAATGGGCATGCAGATGGGGAGGAGATATCATACTCTATATGTAAGCCTGAGCACAGAGTTTTGCTTCTTCACTCAGAGGGAGTGTTTTTCCTTGTTTTCAAAGCCAAGCACAGAGTTTATACCAACAGAGGGAGTGGTGTTTTGTAGCATTGCTAGGGTGGAGACATTTAACAAAGCCCTGGACAGAGGACTTTCAGGAACTGGAAAGCTGTTTTTTTTTTTTTTTTTTTTAAATGTCTCAGGGGCTTCCTTTTTTGTTATGATGTACCATCCTTCCCCCAAAAGTAGTATTCCCTATAGGCCACAGTACTGGAGTCCCTGTAGCACCTTTGGGTCTATTCAGCATTGTGCTGCTGCAGCCCTCTGGGTCAACAGTGCAGGGCTGGATGCAGTCCTATAATGGCTGTACTCCCAAATATCACACTGCCACAGAGTCTCAGGTCTTGGGACCACGGGGAAAGGAGGTTGTGTTTTATGACCCAGCATGAATTCCTCACATTCTGCAATGCTCCCACTGGGTCTTCAAATCATCATCCACACTACTGTCAGGGTTTATTAGGGTAGAGATGCTCTTCCATGGTGTGATTCATGACAGTTCACATTGAAAAATGTGAACTACTAAATCTCTCTCACTTACCCTTTTCCAAAAAAAGCAAGCCATATAGGGCTTCCAGATGATCTCAAAACAACTGGGAGAAACAGGAGAATTCTGTTTTTTTAAAATATACTTCAAGTTCTGGGGTACATGTGCAGGTTGTGCAGGATTGTTACATAGGTATACACATGCCATGGTGGTTTGCTGTCTCCATCCCTCTGTCATCTATATCAGGCATTTCTCCCAATGTTATCCCTCCCCAAAACCCCACCCTGTGCTAATCCTCCCCTAGACCCCCTAACCCCCAATAGACCCCAGTGTGTGATGTTCCCCTCCCTTTGTCCATTTGTTCTCATTGTTCAACGTCCACTTATGAGTGAGAACATGCGGTGTTTGGTTTTCTGTTCTTGTGTCAGTTTGCTGAGAATGATTGTTTCCAGCTTCATCCACCTCCCTGCAAAGGACATGAACTAGTCCTTTTTTATGGCTGCATAGTATTCCATGATGTATATGTGCCACATTTTCTTTATCCAGTCTATCATTGATGGGCATTTGGGTTTGTTCCAAGTCTTTCCCATTGTAAACAGTGCTGCAATAAATATATGTGCACATGTGTCTTTATTATAGAATGATTCATAATCCTTTGGGTAGATACCCAGTAATGGGATTACTGGGTCAAATGGTATTTCTAGTTCTAGATCCTTGAGGAATCACCACACTATCTTCCACAATGATTGAACTAATTTATACTCCCACCAACAGTGTAAAAGTGCTCATATTTCTCCACATCCTCTCCAGCATCTGTTGTCTCCAAATTATTAATAATTGCCATTCTAACTGGCATGAGATAGTATCTCAGTGTGGTTTTGATTTGCATTTCTCTAATATCCAGTGATGGTGAGCATTTTTTCATATGTTTGTTGGCTGCATAAATGTCTTCTTTTGAAAAGTGTCTGTTCATATGCTTCACCCAATTTTGATAAAAAATTTTTTCTCGTAAATTTGTTTTAGTTCTTTGTATATTCTGGATATTAGCCCTTTGTCATATGGGTAGATTGCAAAAACTTTTTTGCCATTCTGTTGATTGCGGGTTCATTCTAATGATAGTTTATTTTTCTGTTCAGAAGCTCTTAAGTTTAATTAGATCCCATTTGTCTATTTTAGCTTTTGTTGCCATTGCTTTTGGTGTTTTAGTCATAAAGTTCTTGCCTCTGCCTATGTCTTGAATGGTATTACCTATGTTTTCTTCTAGGGTTTTTATAGTGTTAGGTCTGATGTTTAAATATTTAAACCATCTGGAGTTGATTTTTATATAAGATGTAAGGAAGGGGTCCAGTTTCAGCTTTCTGCACATCGCTAGCCAGTTTTCCCAACATTATTTATTAAAAAGGTGATCCTATCTGCATTGCTTGTGTTTGTCAGGTTTGTCAAAGATCAGATGGTTGTAGGTGTGTGGCATTACTTCCATGGCCTCTGCTCTGTTCCATTGGTCTCTATCTCTGTTTTGGTACCAGTACCATGCTGTTTTGATTACTGTAGCCTTGTAGTATAGTTTGAAGTCAGGTAGCATAATACCTCCAAATTTGTTCTTTTTGCTTAGGATTGTCTTGACTATGTGGGCTCTTTTATAGTTTCATATGAGGTATAAGGTGTTTTTTTTTTCCAATTCTGTGAAGAAGGTCAATGGTAGCTTGATGGGAATAGCATTGAATCTGTAAATTACTTTGGGCAGTATGGACATTTTCACTATATTGATTCTTCCTAATCATGAGCATGGAATGTTTTTCTATCAGTTTGTGTCCTTTCTTATTTCCTTGAGCAGTGGTAGGTAGTTCTCTTTGAAGAGATCCTTCATGTCCTTTGTTAGTTGCATTCCTAGGTATTTTATTACCTTTGTAGCAATTGTGAATGGGAGTTCACTCATGATTTGGGTCTCTGTTTGTTACTGGTATATAGAAATGCTTGTAATTTTTGCACATTGATTTTGTAGGCTAAGACTTTGCTGAAGTTGCTTATCAGTTTAAGTAGATTTTGGGCCGAGACAATGAGGTCTTCTAAATATAATCATGTCATCTGCAAATAGAGACAATTTGACTTCTTCTTTTCCTAATTGAATACCCTTTATTTCTTTTTCTTGCCTGATTACTATGGCTAAAACTTCCAATACTGTGTTGAATAGGAATGGTGAAAGGGCACCCTTGTGTACTGCCAGTTTTCAAATGGAATGCTTCCAGTTTTTGCCCATTCAGTATGATATTGGCTGTGGGTTTGTCATAAATGGCTTTCCATATTTTGAGATATGTTCCATTGATACCTAGTTTATTAAGAGTTTTTAGCATAAAAGGCTGTTGAATTTTGTTGAAGGCCTCTGCATCTATTGAGATAATCATGTGTTTTTTGTCTTTGGTTCTGTTTATGCAGTGGATTATGTTTATAGATTTGCATATGTTGAACCAGCCTTGCATCTCTGGGATGGAGCCTACTTGATCAGGATAGATAAGCTTTTTGGTATGATATTGCATTTGGTTTGCCTGTATTTTATTGAAGGTTTTGCATCAAAGCTCATAAAGGACATTGGCCTGAAATTTTTTTTTCTAGTTGTGTCTCTTCCAGGTTTTGGTATCAGGATGATGTTGGTCTCATAAAATGAGTTAGGGAGGATTTCCTCTTTTTGTATTGTTTGGAATAGAACCATCAGATCTGTGAGAACTCACTCACTATCATGGGAACAGCATAGGGGAAACCACTCCTATGATCCAATCACCTCCCACCAAGTACCTCCCTTGATATGTGGGAATTAAAATTTGACTTGAGATTTGGGTGGGGACACAGAGCCAAACCATATTATGTCCTATACATCATGTAGGCTTTGCCCTATTCTCATTTCTTTTTCTTTATTTTGTTGTGAACAGATTACTTCAAAATACATAGCTTCACATTCTGAAATTCCTTCTGCTTGATGTAGTCTATTTTGAAAGCTTTCAGTGGTATTTTATATTTTTTTTAAATGACTGCTTCAGTTTCAGAATTTTTGATTGGTTCTGTTTTGTATTTATCTCTTTGATACATTTCTCATTCATATCCTGAATTGTTTCTCTGATTTACTGTCTTATTCATCTGTGTTCTCTTGTATTTCACTGAGGTTTTAAAATACCATTTTTCTGAATTCTTTTTCTGTGGCTTCAAAAATTTCTTTAATTTTTGAATCTGTTGATGGAAAATTATTTTGGTCTTTTGGAGGTGTTACACTTTCATGCTTTTACATGTTTCTTGTATTCTTACATTGATATTTATGCATGTAGTATAACAGTTGTTTATTCCACTTTTTTAATGTGCTATCATAGGGGAGAGCTTTTCCCTGAAGATGTGTCTATGGTGTTCACTGAGTAGGCTACTTTGGATTTGATTCTGTCTGTGTATAGTGTGGTCACTATATGATTTATTTGACTATAAACAGCATTATGTCATTGGTGTCTGTGATTTCATCAATGATGTAATGTGCTGCTGTTAGTGGATGCTACAGTAAAGTTTTACTGGGAATGGGGATATGAGGTGAGCCAGTCCTCAGGGTCCAGTGGTGGCAGCAGTGGGCCAAATATGCCTGCTTTTGGGGCCCAAAGTGGTTTACACCATGTTAGTATATCTAAATATACTGATTCTTCAGCTTCTAGGCTATAGTTTGTTTGGGTGCTGGCAGTGATAGTGGTGGGCCAGGTTAGGCAGGTATGCTGTCCTCTGGCAGTGGGTGTGACCTGGGTGATTTCTGTAAGATTGGTGAGACAACCATCCAGGTCTGAAATGGTCAGCACTAATATTGGTGATGGCTGTGATGAGATAATCAGGAAAGTCCCCACACTGGCAGTGCATGTGGGTAGGTACCTGCTGTAATGGTAGTGGAAGGTTAACTGGACCCAACTTCAGGTCCCCAAAAATAGTGCTCAAGTGCCAATAGTAAGTAGTAGAGGGGGCTGGAAGATCCCCAAGGAAGTGGATGGCAGATTTAGTCACTGAGGAAGGTGCAGGTAAGCTGGTCAGTCCTGTTCTCAAGCCCACCTCCACATGTTGCATGCAGATGCTGGCTGTGGTTGGCAGTCACAGGGTAATCTGAAGATCCCCAGCAGAATGCTCAAATTGGGTACAAGTGCCACTGGGGATGGCAGGATTAACTTCAGTGGCACCAGCTCTAGGCAGGCAGCTGGGGAGTATGCATTTTGACCCTAATGACAGCTGTGGGTAAGGCAGCCTGTTCTTGAGCACTTATAAAAATGTGGCAGATCCCACTGCTTAGGTGATATGGTTTGACTCTACCCAATCTCACTACCCAAATCTCACATCAAATTGTAAACCCCACATGTTGAGATTTAGGTAGTGTAATCTCATAGGGGGTTACAATTTGATAGGTAGTGTAATCTCATATCAAATTGTAACCTCCTCATATCAAATTTGGGTAGATTTGGGCATGTAATCCCCACATGTCAAGGGAGGGATGTGACTGGATTATCAGGGTGGTTACCCCATGCTGTTTCTGTGATACTGAGCAAATTCTTACAAGAGCTAAGGATTTTATAAATGCAAGTTTTTTCTGCACTCACACCTGTGCTCTCTTATGCTTGCTTCCACTTCCACGATGATTCTAGTTTCCTGAGGCCCCCCAGCCTTGAAAAACTGAGAGTAAATTAAACCCCTTTATTTATAAATTACCCAGTCTTGGATATATCTTTATAGCAGTGTGAGAACAGACTGATACAATCAATTTGTACTGGAAGTGTGGCGATGTTATAAGAATACTTGAAAATGTGGAAGCAACTTGAAACTGGGTAATAGGCAGAGGCTGGAACAGTTTGGAGTGCTCAGAAGAAGACAGAAAAATGTGGGAAAGTTTGAACCTTCCTAAAGAATTGTTGAATGGCTTTTACCAAAATACCAATAATGATATGCACAATGAAGTGCAGGCTGAGATGGTCTCAGATGGAGATGAGGAACTTACTGGGAACTGGAGTAAAGGTCACCCTTGCTATGCTTCAGCAAAGAGACTGGTGGCATTGTGCCCCTACCCTTGAGATCTGTGTACCTGTTAATTTGAGAGAGATGATCTGAAATTGGAACTTATATTTAAACAAGAAGCAGATCATAAAAATTTGGAAAATTTGCAGCCTAACAACATAGTAGAAAAGAAAAACCCATTTCCTGGAAAGGAATTTAAACCCACTGCAGGAGTTTGCATAAATAAGGAAGAGCCAAATGTTAATTCACAAGACAATGGGAAAAATGTCTTCAGGATATGTCAGAGAGAGGCTTCACAGCAGCCACTTCCATCACCGACCTGGAGGCCTAGGAGGAAACAATGGTTTCCTGGGCTGGGCCTAGGACCCCACTGCTGCTCTGTTCAACCACATAACTTAGTGCTCTGCATCTCAACTGTGGCTAAAAGGGATTACCTACAGCTCAGGGTGTTGCTTCAGAGGGTGCAAGCCCCAAGTTTTAGCCACTTCCATGTGGTATTGGGCCTGTGGGTGCACAATATGCAAGAACTGAGGTTTGGGAATCTCTGCCTAGATTTCAGAGTATGTATGGAAATACCTAAATGTCCTGGCAGGGGTCTGATGCAAGGTGGGACCCTCATGGAGAATCTCTGCTAGGGCATTGTGGAAAGGAAATGTAGGGTTGGAAACCCCACACAGCGTCCCCACTGGGGTACTACCTAGTGGAGCTGTGAGAAGAGACCACTGTCCTCCAGACCCTATAATGGTAGATCCACCAATAGCTTGTACCAGGTGCCTGGAAAAGCTACAGACACTCAGCATGAGGGCGCAGGGATTACTCTGGAAAGCCAGAGAGGCAGAGTTGCCCAAGGCCATGGGAGCCCACCTCTTGCATTGATATTACCTAGATGTGAGACATGGAGTCAAGGGAGATTATTTTGGAACTTTAAGGTTTAATAACTGCCCTATTGGATTTTGAACTTCTATTTGTCCTGTAGCCCTTTTGTATTGGCCAATTTCTCCCATTTATAATGGGAGTATTTATCCAATGCCTTTACCTCCATTGTATCTTGGAAGTAGCTAACTTGCTTTGGATTTTAAATGCTCCTAAGTGAAAGGTACTTGTCTTTTCTCAGATGAGACTTTTAACTTGAACTTTCAAGTTAATGCTGGAATGAGTAGACTTTGGGTGTTTGTGGGAAGGTTTTGAAATATATAAAGAACATGAGATTTGCGAGGTGCCAGTGGTGAAATAATGTAGATTGACTCTGTCCCCACTCAAATCTCATGTCATATTGTAACCCCTACATGTCAAGGGAGGGATGTGCAATCCCCAGGTCAAGGAGAGAAGTGATTTGATTATGGGGTGATTTCCCCCATGCTGTTCTTGTGATAGTGAGTGAATTCTCATGAGAGCCGATGGTTTTGCAAATGACAGTTTTTCCTGCACTCACACACATGCTCCTTCTTGTCACCAAGTAAAAAATGCCTACTTCCCCTTCTGTCATGATTATAATTTTCCTAATGTCTCCTCAGCCATAGGGAACTGTGAGTCAATAAACCTATTTTTTAAAATAAATTACCCAGTCCCAGGTATGTCTATAAAGCAGTGTGAGAACAGACTAAAACATTGGGGCAACTGGGCAATACAATGGGGCAACTGGGTTGCTCCAATGTCTCATGCTTCAACCACGGTGACAGTAGCCAGCTGTGGTGGTGGCTGTCAGGGTTGGACGTCAATGGGGCTCCAGGAATGAGAATATTTAAGGACTTTTGGGCCCAGGGCCTGATGCAGTCTGATGGGGGCTGGAGTCACAAAATGACATTACAGTAGCTGCTTAAGACTCAAGGGGTGTATGGGACCCAGTGTGATCTCTCAATTTGGAGCAATTTCACTTTGCAGTTTCCAGACTGTTCCTTATTTTTGTCTCAAGACCTACGAAGGTTGAAGGGTTTTCCTGTGGTGGATAGGATTGCAGGATTCTTCATTGGGAATATGGAGCTCTAAGGATCTGTAACCTTCTCTTTAGCCACGTTGGGGGCATATCCAGGCTTGCAGCTGATCTTGGTCTAGCAAGCTCCCTCACTTCCCTCTCCTTCCTTGCCTTAGGTTTTTCCCTTTCACTTCTCTGTTGAATTTTAGTGTTCTCTTAGATGATATATTCAAAGTGTTATTATCTAATTGCTATTATTTTCATTCTTATTTGTGGAGGAGGCAAGTAGCAGATGTCTCTAGTAAACCATCTTGAAGCCCCTCCACAACATATATTTTACAGAGCAAATATTTTTATTTTGCTAAGGTCTCTTTTATCAGTTTGTCCATTTTTTAAGTTTAGGTTTTGTATTTTATGTTTTGCATTTTATATCTATATTTATAATTTAATTCTGTGTGCACACCCTGTTCCTATTCAAAGCTAAAAAATAATTTCTCCTATATATTTTTTAAGTTTTAGTTTAGGCCTATGCTTTATTAAGGATACAGTTTATGGCCTGGTGGAGTGGCTTATGCCTATAATTTCAGCTCTTTGGGAGGCCAAGGTGGGAAGATACCTGAGGTCAGGAGTTCAAGACCAGCCTGACCAATATGGTGAAACCCTGTCTCTACTAAAAATAGGAAAATTTGCCAGGTGTGATGGTGCCTGCCTGTAGTGACAACTACTTCAGCGGCTGAGAGAAGAGGATTGCTTGAACCCAGAGGTGGAAGTTTCAGTGAGCCAAGATTGTGCCACTGCACTCCAGCAGTGGAGTTCTATATAACTTCAGAATCAGTATGTTAACAAAGTAAGACTCCATGTCAAAAAAAAAAAAAGGATACAGATTATGTATATGTCACATTTATAGTTAAGTTTTGTGTATGGTGTGATATAGTCATTATCTTTTACATGTATATGAAGTTGTTCATATACCATTTGTTAAAAAGTTTATTTTTTTCTTCACAAAGTACTTTCCTGGCTTTTCAAAATCCAATTGTCTTTGAATGTCTCTTTCTGGTCTTTATATTCTGTTTTATTAATTAATATGTTCAGTCTTATGCCAGTACTGTGGTTGATTATTTTAGCTCTATACTTTAAAATTAGGTAACATAAGTTCTCTCAACATAATTTTGACTATTTTTCAAAATTGTTTTTGCTATTCTAGAAACATTTCACACTTCTACATAACTTCAGAATCAGTATGTTAATTTTCACAAATGTCTTCTGGGACTTTAATTGAAATAGTATTTTATTTCTGGATTAATTAGAAGGAAAATTACACTTTAATAACATCGAACTTTTCCATGGGTATAGTATAAATTTAATTTATTTGTATTTAGTGTATAATCCATGAGTACAGTATATATTTCAACTTATTTCAGTCTTCTTTAAATTTTCAGATATGTATTATAATTTCCTATGTGTTGCTTTTTCACCCATATTTTTAAAAATATAAACATTCCTTGTTTTTATTGTATTTCTTAAACAATGGTTTAAAATTTATTTTCTAATTGCTTATTTTTAAAATACAAAATACACCTGATTTTTATATTTTTTGTATTCTGAGATATTGCTAAATTCTCTTAATTTTAATAGCATCATACCCTTTTAAATTGTATGTGATCTCTCCATCTTCCTTCATAAGAAGTAGGATTAGCTTTCTCTAGAGTCTAAAATGTACTTTAGAATTCTTCTGAAGTCTAATTCATGAGAAATGATTATAGCTTTCCTAGCATACTATTTCCATCTACTTCTTAAAAATCTCCATAATTATGAGCTCTATTGCTCATATAAAATATATATAAATGTTTTAATAGCAATATGTAAACTACTTGAAGCAACGATTAATCCAGATCTTAAAAATTCTCACCTCTACAGTGCTATTAAAAAAACTTACTCCTTAAGTCATCCTTATAATAATGAAAAAATATAAACACCCTAATGATATTGCTAAAATATTAAACAATTTTGTATCATCCTTTAAGTAACAAAAGAATGCATATTGTTCCAGATAATTATCCAAACACTTCATGAAATACAGTAACCAAAAAAGTTTATAATATTTTTACAAAACCCAACTACAGATATTAAATGTGCAAAGTTTAAAAGAGCTTATGTGTATTTTTGTTGTTGTTTATGTTTTGTTTTGTTTTAGATGGAGTCTCACTGTGTCAACCAGGCTGTAGTGCAGTGGTGCCATCTTGGCTCACTGCAACCTCCACTTCCTGGATTCAAGAAGTTCTCCTGCCTCAGTCTCCCGAGTAGCTGGGACTACAGGCACATACCACCACATGAAACTAATTTTTGTATTTTTATTAGAGATGGAGTTTCACCATATTGGTCAGGCTGGTTTCAAACTCCTGTCCTCAGGTGATCCACCCACCTTAGCCTCCCAAAGTGTTAGGATTATAGTGAGCTACTGCACTCTTGGCCAGAATTTGGTGTATTTGAAAAGCAACATAATATTTGCAATAGCATTAAACATATTGTAGATAGCCTTAGAGAATTATTACTCGTTCCAAAGAAACATTTTTAAATAAGTCATTCTTTTTAAAATATTACTATATAATTGGATGCCTGTTTATAAAATCATAACATTCCTTTTCAATGATATTTTATATTTTTAAAAAAAATCCATCAATGTACATATATTTGCTCATCTTTCCATGAAGTAGCAGCAAACAAAATGAGAGAAAAAGTTGACTATTTTCTTTATTTTTCCAAATAGATACAAAATACTTTAATATTTTTTCCTCTCATACACAGTTATCTTGTTCTCATTCGTTTTTAGTTTCATAAAAAGGGCTGTGAAGTCCTTTCTGATGGAATGGGGCTGGAATGGAGGTTATTCCTGACATAGCAAGGAGGAGGGGTTCTACCAAGTTTAGAAAAAACAAAAACTCTCTAGGATAGAAGACCTTGCACTCATTAGAAATGTACTCATCAAATCTAAGGTAGCATGGTGAACACCATTCAATTAGCTTTAGAACAATTGATAGGCATGATTGTTTTAATGTAATCCCATTATTCTTGCTAACTCTTGGTTTAAAAAATGGGTATATTACTAGTAGATGTATGAGAGGGAGACTGCTGGAGTAGATTCTAAGAATATTTTAACTTGTAAAAAGTGATATCCTCATTAAGATACACTATATCTTCTATTTTCTGATGTTTGTATCTGAATAGGATATCTGAAAGTTGTGGCTTTGAGTTATGCTTGATGATAAAATGTTGAGGCCAGCAGAGTGGAGAGATTAAAAAAACCTGTTTCGTTGTGGACAACAGCCACTGAATTAAATAAACTTCCAAACCATCCTACCTCTTGATTTGCTGATACATGAGATAATATTCCTATTTAAGGCAGCTTGAAGCAAGGATTATTGTTCATGTGGCTGAAGCATCATAACTTACACAAGTGAAACCAGAGATTAAGGTAGTTTTTGGACACACTGCTCACAAAGACATTTTGTGGGTTAACCTTTGACAATACCCTAACCTTAAACACCGAAGAGTGAATCAAAGAGCAGAAAATTATTTCTAGATTGTCCTCATTAGGGTGGGATTTCATACTAAATCAGGTCAAGCTCTCACTTATTCAAGAAATAAACACTTATCCAGGGAATATATTTACACTTAGGCAGGAGAAGAAGAGTCAGGCATTAGTGATTCCCATGTATTTCACTCATTTCTATTTTCAATTTGTATCAGATACATATGTCAAAAATGAATCCCTCTCTCTCCCAGAGAAAACTTAAAATCCCCAGTATGCAATGTTACAGTTCATAGCAGCTGTCCTGCCCTAACAAATGCAGTTGTGTTGCATCCCTAACTCTAAGTTGCTTAACCTTTTGGAAGAAAACTACCAAAAAAAAAAAAAGATGAAATTCCAATATTTATAACAAGAAGGAGAAGGAAAACTCTTAGAATAGCAGGGCACTGATATGATATGCAACATGAGAAGATAATTTGACCAATTGATCAGAAAATTTAGAAATATATATCCCTGATCTTCACTCATAAGTTCCCTACAGTATCTATACTAATTCAATTAGGAAAGGAAGCAAGAAAAATGGCAGAATCACTGAACTATATAACACACACTAAGTGCATTAAAAGCATTTTATAAATTGTTTCAAATAGCTTAGACTCACAATTTACTTACATGATGCACATGAAACTATGTCATTTTATCCTTCAGTGTAATTTAATGAAAACTAGAAGATGAAATTTTCTAATCAACACTTGAAAGGATAATCAAATAATAATTATCCTTTCGAGTTGAGTGAAATTAAGGAAGAAATAAGAACCAGATAAAACAAGACATTTTCCACATTCTATCTTCAGCATATTTCTCCACATTTCCATTCTCCTAAGTAATGCAAAAGTAGGCATGGTTTTACAATGCATATGTGTAATATTTTTCTGTCATTTGATTTTTAACCAAGGACCATGCTTAGATTTACTCATAGTTGACGTCTAAATTTGTAAGGAACACAGAAAACTATTAATCAAGTAATTGGAAAGCTTACTTGACTTAGCCATGGTTCATCATTATCTATATGAAATAAGAAAGTACACATTATTCTGTTTGAAATGGCAGTGCAAGTAGAGAGAGTACTCTCAAAAGTGTTTTAGAAAAAATCATAAATATCTTCCATTGAGGTACACCTCTAAACAATAACACCCCATTTTTTGGAGGCTTATTCTGTCAAGAAATTCTAACCAACATGTATGTACTATATTATGAAATTTTTACAAAACAATATAACACAATAGGTATTATTTTCAGAAATGGAAACAGAAGTTTGGAACAACTAAGTAATCACTCATGGTCGCACCGCTTATTAGTCCTAGAGCTGGAATTTAGACTGAGTTTCCTTGAACTCAGCTTATGTAATAATAAAAAATGAACTACCTGCCCCCATCAATAATGAAACATATGTTTAAAAATCTATTGAACTAAATAGTAGGAGGTGTTGAAAGAAAAGATACAATTTGTGAATACTCACAATTCATTTGAAGGAAGAATAAGTACATGTATGAATATTTACTATCTAGAGAAATAAAAAGTATTTTTATACAGAAACAAGTCATGCTAATATAATTTAGAATTGTTTATAATAGAAAACATAACTAATAATCACATTATAATATAGTCATGTGCTGCATAACAACATTTCAGTCATCAGTGGACCATATATCTAATAGTGGTTCCATAAGATGATAATACCAAATTTTTACAATATTTTTTCTAGGTTTAGGTACACAAATCCTTACCAGTGTGTTAAAATTACATAGTATTCAGTAAAGCAGTACTGTAACACATTTGTAGTCTCAGAGCAATAGTCTATATCACACAGCCTCGGTGTCTAGTAGTCTGCACCATCCAGGTTTATATAAGTCCACTCTATGATGTATATGCACAGTGATGAAATCACCTAAGCACATTTCTCAGCATATATCTTTGTCATTGAGCAAATGTTTGATAGTACATAATATGAAAATAGAATTTACTCTGAATACAGGGTACTTCAAAATAACAGAATTTATAAATATTTTTTGTCACACCAATAAATAAAAATAAATATATTTCCTCAATAGTTACAGAAAATATGTGCTTAAATATAAATCAAGTAAGCTTTAATTTTAAAAGTGTAATAAAAGATACCTTCTTATCCTAGTAAATATTATTACATGAGTAAGCAAGTACATCTTTTCTCTTTTGGAGCTGGAGATGCAACACTAAACCAAATTTAATTGAGATAAAATATGTGGTGAAGAAATTTAGGGAAACATAAGTAGATAGCATAATCTTGTCTGTTCTGATCAAGAAAGCTGCTTGAAGCTATATTATGAACAGAAATCAATTCTGTAAAGAGGAGAGAGGTGATCACTCTAGGAGGATGGACCATCACTCCCAAAGGACCTGAAGTAGATAAGATTATGATATATTCAAGGGCTCAAAAAGTCCAGTGTGTTTGGGAAATAATGAGGAAAGGAGTGTGACAAGAGAAGATACCAGAAGATTTAAGACTTACATTCTAAGGGCAATGGAAGGTCATTTGAAGTTTTTTCTCATTCAAGAGATGTTTTAACTCATTCATTCTTTCTTCCAGTTATTCAACAATTATTAAGCATCTACTGTGGACAAGACTGTTATACATATTGTGATTTGGAAGGGAGCACAATCAAGAAGCTCCGTTCCCAATGAGCTTGTTCTTATAGAGGAGGACAATCGACAAACCAAATTACAAGTTAATACATAAATATGAAGAAGCCATATTTACTAAAGATAAAAACAGGAGACAGAAAAAGAAACTACAGAAGCTTAAATTGTTACAAAAGTTCTGTGGGTCTTGTTAAGATATAGATTCTAATTCAGCGGTTCCAAAGTGAAGATTGAGATCCTCATTTCTAATAGTGTTCCAGGGATATAACAATGCTGAACCGTGTCACACATTGAGTAGCACGGAGACAGAAAATAACAAGTTGTTTAGGAAAGAAACTTCTGACAAATTATATTTAAATAGAGTCACCAATAGAGACTTAACAATATATCCCTCAAAAATGTATGGAAATATAAATAGTTCTACAATAATAGTTGGAGACATCAATATGACAGGGTTTTTTTTTCAATGTAAGCACCATCCAACAATATTGCACTTTTAATAATGGACAGAATGACCAGTCAAAAGATCAATAAAAAAATAGAGCTCTTCAGCAACACTATCAGCCAATTGGATCAAGCGAGTATGTGCATAATACTACACCTAACAACAGCAGAAGACACACTGTTCTCAAGAGCAGATGGAACATTTTTCATAACAGACTATATGTTTGGGCACAAAATAAGTCTTAAATTCAGAAATATTGAAATCATATACAGAATGCTTTCAGGCAACAATGGAATGAAGCTAGAAATCAATGATGTAAGGAAAACTGAAAAATTTACCAATATGTGGAAATTAACGCTTTTAAAAAAACAATAGGTTGTGAACTGGCAATTAACAGAATGGGAAAAAATTTTTGCAAGGTACCCATCTGACAAAGGGCAAATATCCAAATTTTATAAAGAACTAAAACAAATTTACAAGAAAAAACAACTGCATCAAAAAGTGAGCAAAGGATATGAACAGACACTTAACAAAAGTAGACACTTATGCAGCCAAAAAACATACAGAAAAATGCTCATCATCACTGGTCATTAGAGAAATGCAAATCAAAACCACATTGAGATACCATCTCTCGCCAGTTAGAATGGCGATCATTAAAAAATCTGGAGATGGCCGGGCGCAGTGGCTCAAGCCTGTAATCCCAGCACTTTGGGAGGCCGAGGCGGGTGGATCACGAGGTCAAGAGATCGAGACCATCCTGGTCAACATGGTGAAACCGCGTCTCTACTAAAAATACAAAAATTAGCTGGGCATGGTGGCACGTGCCTGTAATCCCAGCTGCTCAGGAGGCTGAGGTAGGAGAATTGCCTGAACCCAGCAGGTGGAGGTTGCAGTGAGCCGAGATCGCGCCATTGCACTCCAGTCTGGGTAACAAGAGCGAAACTCTGTATCAAAAAAAAAAAAAAAAAAAAAAATCTGGAGATAACAGATGATGGAGAGGATGTGGAGAAATAGTGTGCTTTTACACTGTTGGGTGTGTAAGTTAGTTCAACCATTGTGGAAGACAGTGTGGCAATTCCTCAAGGACCTAGAAATAGAAATTCCATTTGACCCAGCAATCCCATTACTGGGTATATACCCAAAGGAATATAAATCGTTCTATTATAAAGACAGGCACACATATGTTCAGTGCAGCACTGTTTGCAATAGCAAAGACTTGGAACTAACCCAAATGCCCATCAATGATAGACTGGATAAAGAAAATGTGGCATGTATAGACCATGGAATACGATGCAGCCATAAAAAAAAAAAATGAGTTCATCTCCTTTGCAGGGACGTGGATGAATCTGGAAACCATCATTCTCAGCAAACTGACACAAGGACAGAAAACCAAACACCACATGTTTTCACTTATACGTGGGTGTTAAACAATGGAACACATGGACACGGGGAGGGGAATGTCCACTGGGGCCTGTTGAGGTACCGAGGGTAGGGATACCATGGAGCGGGGAGATTAGGGAGGGATAACGAAGAAATACCTAATGTAGGTGACAAGGGGGATGGAGGTAGCAAACCACCATGGCAAGTGTATACCTATGTAACAATCCAGCAAGATTGCACATGTACCCCATAACTTAAAGTATAATTAAAAAAGAAATTGGTCAAAGAAGAAATCACAAATGAAATAAAAAATACTTTTTGATAAATTATAATAAAACATACAAAAATACATAGGATTCAGTGAAGGCAGCAGTGAGAGGAATGTATAGCTGTGTATGTCTGCATTACAAATAACGTCTTGAATTAATAAACTAATTCTACATTTTAAAGAATTAGCAAAAGATGAGCAAACTGAAATCCTAGCTAGTAAAGAAATAATAAAGATTCTAAAAGCGATAGAGAATAAAAATAATTAACTCCCATTAGCATCAAAAACAATAAAGGTAATTACTCTAGGAGAAAAATGTTGAGGTTGTCATAAAAAACAAACTAATGGCAAGATTTTGAGCTAAATATGGAGCTCAAGTGAAGATAATTCACTTACCCTGAATCATTTCATTCATGTGAAACTGGTATTGTGATATAAAAATTTTGATGACAGGAGGGATGGAGGCAGCAAACCACCATGGCATGTGTATACCTATGTAACGATCCTGCAAGCTCTGCGCATGTTCCCCAGAACTTAAAATAATTTTTTGAAGAATAAAACAAAATTTTAAAAAACTGGTTGACTCTGTAGTAAACAATGCTTATAAATGGGAGTTGATTTTCAGTTACTGAAATGAACGCTTATCCAGAAGATAAGACAGTAGAGCTGAAGATGTATGGAGAAAGGAATGACTATTGTCAACTCTTCAATACTATTAATTTTTTTTCAAAAAATTAATTTAGTAGCAATTTAATACAAAATAATTAATGTTTCAGTAAGTAAAGGAAGAATGTTATCTCAAGACAGTGTCCAGATTATTAAGACTGGGGAGAACAGATTGTCATTGACTTCTCAATGCAGTGAGTGGGTAACCAGACAGTGCCTCAAATGGGAAGAACTACATATGTCAGAGGCTTAAAGCTTTGTGACTATAATTAGAAAATTCAATAATTTCCTTTCCTCAAAGATTAGACAGTCAGCCCTTGGGCCAGCCATCTTGGAAAACCCATTCCTCATTTTGATTTCATATTGTTTTTGAAGTCATAATCAATGCAGCACTTCGTCAAATGAAACTAAGAAGAGCAAATATTAAAAATAATAAGACCACACAATCATTATTTTTAGATGTCGTGATATATACCTGGAAAAGTGAAAGAAATTAGAATTGATAAACTCATGTAATAAAATAGGACCAACACCAGTACTATATCAAATTCAAAAACATTCTTTCATAATAGCTTCATCTAGTTAATATATATATAATAAAGAAAAATGTATCATCTGAAACAAATATATATGAACCTATAGAAAGAAACAATCTACAGCGCCAAACTTTTTTAAACAATTACCTACTTGTACTTTTATATTCTTTTAGTCTTTCACCTATTGACATCTAATTCCTTTTTGGTATCAAAATCCAAAAGTACATTTCTCATGGATTATTTTACTTAACCTTTCAGCTAATCACATGCCTCTTTTTGAAGAAGTCTATTCTTGTTCTATTAAATCACACATTCTAAGACCTTCATCTACTTTTGTCTTTCTCCTGTATTTGCTTTCTATTCTTCATCTACTCTGCTTTAAATATTACTTAACAAGATTCCGTTTTTAGCTTCTTTTCGTCACCACTCTACAAATTCTTCTCATGCCCTTCCATTACATAAATTTCTACCTTCTAGCTGACTGCCAAAATACTAACTGCAGCCTATAGCACTCTTTCTAGAATATTTCTCATATATCCTAAATGCTACATTTCTCATGTGATATTTATAATCTTTCTAACTTCATGTATCAGTGCATGGCTTCAGTATCAATCCACCAATGCAAATCAGAATTCTGAATGTGATATTTGATTCATTCTCCTCTTTTGCCCTACTTATCTATTGTTCTAAATAATTCCTAAGTTAATCATAATTTTTTCTTAAATAAATCATTGTTTTAAAAATGTACATAAAATTTATTCTTATAGTAATGTCTGCTATGCTGGTTACATCTCCCAGTATCTTTCACATAGATTATTGCTATAGATTCCAAACTGTTACCTCTCACTTCCCTTTTTACCTCCTTTAATATATTTTATATAGGCAACAACAGCCACCCTCTAAGTTAATCTTACAACCTTATGTTCCTACATAAAACATTTCAATGGCTTATCATCTCTCCTTAAAATAAACTCTAAACTCAAACTAGCTGCTAACACTCTCTGGTCCACTTATTTTCTGCTCCATTGTCTGGTCTGCGTATTTGCCACTTTAGCATTATTTCTCAATATATCTCTTAGAGTAGCAAATCAGCCACACTGAGTTTCTTTCAATTCCTTGAGAGTGACTTATAAATTTTCTCCTGGATTTGGTCATGTTGTTTCCTATCTTAGACTACTCTCTTCCCTATAAGGTGTACTGCTCTGATAGTTACTCTTATACATTCTTTAGGTCTCAGTTTAAATTTTGCTTGTTTGTCTCAAACTGAATTTTACCTTCTTGGCATATATTTCTATAATATACCTTTTAAAAATTACCCATATTATAATTGTATCTCTACAAAGTTGTAAATTCTTAAATTGGCAAGAGTTGTGTTTACTTTTTCTTAATTTTTGTTAATTTTGTCTGGCTAGCTCACGTCATACGTGTCACTTATGTACTCAGCCTTGCTTCCTGTTTCACAGAGAAGTAATTCTCTGTTTCTCCAGCTTTTATCTATAAAATTTGCATCTGCATTAACCATCTGATATTGACTTTATTCTGAAAAAAAATTTTTGTTTATTTTATCATTTACATCAACCATATATATCTTTGTTCTTATATTGCCTATTCACTTTCTCTCAACTATTTTCAAACTTCCTCTCTTTAGGAGATATACACTGAAGAGGATAAATGTTCTAATTATCTTGCTAATAAGTATATCTACCCCTGAGCTTCTATTTTCCTGGAAGTACTGCCCTCTCTTTTCTCTCACCATGAAAGCCTTAATTAATTTTCCAAACTTGCTGCCTCTACTTTTTTACTCTCTGTTGTATTAGAAGAGAATAAATTTACTAAAATAAGCATCAATGATTGTCTTCCCTGATTAGAAACCATTTGATGGCTTTACACTGCTGCCAAGAAAATCAAATATAGTAGAATATAAAAGCCCTCCTGTCTTAGTGCTGCTTTTGTGAACATTGTATGCCCTTGATTCCTTACAGAGGACAGGATTCCCAATGTGTCTTTAGAACCAAAATAAATTATTAGTAGCTTTACTGTTTCCTCCTACTTAGCCCATGCACTGGTTTGAAGAGTACCCCCTCAAAATGCATTCTACTTGAACCTCAGAATGAGAATTTATTTGGAAAACAAAATACACACACACACACAAAAAAAAAACCCAGATGTAATCCAGTTAAAATAAGAACATATTGGATTAGGGTGAGCCCTAAATTCAGTGACTGGTGCCTTTATGAAATGAAGTTAATTTAGACACAGAAACATACACACAGGAAAAATGCATGAAGACAGGGGAGAATGCTATGAAGACAGAGGTAGAGCTTGGAGTAATGCTTTTATAGGCCAAGAAAGGCCAAGGACTTCTGGCTACTACCAGATAGTTAACAGGCAAGGGAGGATCTTAAAGTCTTCATAAAGGGCATGGCTCTGTTGATACCTAGATTTCATACTTCTAGCCTCCAGAAATATGAGAAAACAAATTTGTGTTGTTTAAGCCTCTTGAGTTGTGGGAATTGATGTGGCAGCCCTACATAATTAATACACTCAGAATTCAGCGCAATAGCACTTGCTAGTTGCTGGTTACACAATTCCAAATCTGAGTGGATAATTATTTACAAATTTCACTTTTTTAACTACAGGTATAGTTATTCTACCATTCTCTTCATAGTCTTAGAAACTCTTCTTTATTGTGATATAATCTAAATCTCAGGATATAGAACAAATTACATTTGGGATTGCTCATAGTCAACCACAATTTAACAACTGCAATGAAGGTAATTGAGAATAACTGGGGCAATTGATTAAGTTCTATCTTCCTTTTGTAAATAAGACGTTTTACATAAGTTTGTGTTGTTTTTTGTTTTTTGTTTTTTTTTTAATCTTAAAAGAGTTTCTGGGAAATCATAGGAAAGGGTGCCCTGAAAAGAATTATTTATCTCCATTGTTGGTTGTGCTCCTTTTTCAGTCACTACTGGCAAATACCCTGTACGTTTGGAGGCATTTATAAGGAAATGGCTAGGTGGAATATTAAATAATCTCCCCAGTCAAGGGGGCCCCTATTTGTCAAATCAGAAATGCCTTTTGTTTCAGTTGCTACAGGATCTCAGGAATCTGCTGAGATGCAAATTCCTTTCACTTACACTGTTTACTGGGAAGGCCACTGGATCCATTTGGCTTTAAGACCACTGGATCCATCCATCACTTTCTAATATACTTGATTGTAAGACAGTCCTGTATCTCTCATGTGCTAATAAAAACGTGCATTTTTACTTGCATGCACACACACATTGTATCTCATAAATCAAAAAGAATCACCAGCTAATCATTTTATTGTATCTCTACGGAGATTGTGCGTTACTTTTATTTGCATTCAAAAGGGAAGACAAAAATCTCAGTAAAATTTAAAAAAATGCTTAGCTTTGCTGGTTCAATAAAGCAATACTGTAAGGTAAGGAACTGATATTTTTTTTCAATATTTAGACTTGTGATGGTTAGTGGACTTTAGTCAGGGAAAAAAGTCATTCTGTGATATTTTGGTTTGAAAACTCAAAGCTAAAATGTATGAAACTTGGTGAGAACCAGGACACTATCTGACAGAGTAAAAAGGTCACCATTCATGCTTCATCCTCTTCTACAAACACCGAGACCTATGGAGTATACTTTAGGAAAATTCTGCCAGAAGAAACAGCACCAGAAGCAACACTTGAACAGAGCTGTAACTGTAATCATCATAATTGCACTACTAAAACTAATGAAATATCATATTGAAATTCATCCCTGAAACAGTCATGATAAAATACATATTTCTTCCAAGCTGTTAGTCACCAATCTTTGAAAAAGCATTGTGGGAGTAAATGTCAACACTTTTTCCATGTAATGTAACTGCTAAGTTCATAGGAAAAAAATTCAGACACAGCAATTACGAAGATGGGCAAATGACAAAGAAAGCAATTCTGTCTGATGAAGAGATATTTCAGGGAATGTGTTACTGTAATGCAAATGCTACATTCTCCTGATGTTTTTGTTAAAAGGACAAACTACTTTATTGCTGTTGTCAATGTAAGGCAAGTGTTGTTGGTGTGCTTTACATCTTGAGCTCCAAGTTCATTTTCACTTTGAAGCAGGGAACAGGTAATAGATCTCCTCCAGGGAACAGGTAATAGATCTGCCACTCTACCTGGATCCCTGAAGAAGACAGTGCTTCAGCTGATGAGCGGTGCATGTCAGTCCAGGCATATCTGTGAGAAGATGATGACCTTATAGCTGCCAATGGCTTTCAAGTAACAGACAGATGGCAAAAACAAGCCTGACAACACCAAGATGAGGAATTTTTAAAATCAAGTGTAAACTAAATAGTTTGAATCTGGTTCACAGTGAGATGTACTTTGTCATTGAGCATTGGTGTCAAAGAACTTTAAACAAGACAAAGTTGGCAAGGTAATTTATGTTACATCTAACACATTCAATGGAATATTGAAAATTTAATATGCTGTCCATATTAAGAACTTCTGATATTATCATTAGCTACCATAGGAAGCTTGACACTGATTCTATCATTTCTGTTTTCCCGTTTTTAAAGGGAGTAAGCTTTTCTTCACATCAAAGTTGATTTGCTTGTTCCCTCAAAAGATGTAGTAAATAGTTATTGATCAAGAAAGTAGAAAAATGTTTCTTTTCTTGAAGAAAGTTTAATCAGTGAAATGGCCTGATTTTCTCATAAGAAGAATAAATAGAGAAATGTTGCAGCCTCACCACACCAGTCCTAAAATGGGTGAAATAGTTGTCATATAATTTTCAGAACATTTTTCTGAAATATATTGAGACTCATTTATCATTTGAATAATTACTTCCCTAGAAGCAAAACTATCTCATTACTATTTTCTGACACATTTATATTCTATATTCCACTGTATCTTTCGGAAGCTCATTCTATTTTTTTTTTTTTTTAATTTTTTATTGGATTATAGGTTTTGGGGTACATGAGCAGAGCATGCAAGACAGTTGCGTAGGTACACACATGGCAGTGTGCTTTGCTTTTCTTCTCCCCTTCACCCACATTTGGCATTTCTCCCCAGGCTATCCCTCCCCACCTCCCCCTCCCACTGGCCCTCCCCTTTTCCCCCCAATAGACCCCAGTGTTTAGTACTCCCCTTTCTCTGTCCATGTGTTCTCATTTTTCATCACCCACCTATGAGTGAGAATATGCGGTGTTTCATTTTCTGTGGGGAAAAAATTTTCGCAGTCTACCCATCTGACAAAGGGCTGATATCCAGAATTTACAAACAACTCAAGCAGATTTACAGGAAAAAAACAAACAAGCCCATTCAAAAGTGGGCAAAGGATATGAACAGATACTTTACGAAAGAAGACATATATGAGGCCAACAATCTTATGAAAAAATGCTCATCGTCACTGGTCATCAGAGAGATGCAAATCAAAACCACATTGAGATACCATCTCACGCCAGTTAGAATGGCGATCATTAAAAACTCTGGAGACAACAGATGCTGGAGAGGATGTGGAGAAAAAGGAACACTTTTACACTGTTGGTGGGAGTGTAAATTAGTTCAACCATTGTGGAAGACGGTGTGGCGATTCCTCAAGGCCTTAGAAATAGAAATTCCATTTGACCCAGCAATCCCATTACTGGGTATATATCCAAAAGACTATAAATCGTTCTACTATAAGGACACATGTACACGAATGTTCATTGCAGCACTGTTTACAATAGCAAAGACCTGGAATCAACCCAAATGCCCATTGATAATAGACTGGATTGGAAAAATGTGGCACATATACACCATGGAATATTATGCAGCAATCAGAAATGATGAGTTCGTGTCGTTTGTAGGGACATGGATGAATCTGGAAAACATCATCCTCAGCAAACTGGCTCATTCTATTTTTTAAGAAGTGTTTTTCATTTTCCATGTAATTTTTGAAAAAATGAACCATTCACATTGGGATTTTTAGAAAGTGAGCTTTTTCCTAGGTATTGTGTGTTCTTTCTCACTTTACCTCCTTTTGTCTTCAATTAGAAGAGAGACTGATTTCTAGAGGTCTAAATTGTCTTTCCCACTGGCCGAGCTCACTTTATATAATTTGATATTGAAGCTCCAGAAAATGTCACACTCAGAAAACTAAACACTTTGCTCAGATTTCCTCATAAACTCCATTTCACAGTTATCCTAACATACTCATACTGAATATATCTATGATCTTAACCTATAGATGCATTATCTTCTCAATTATTTGGTTTAGAAAAACTTGTATATTTTCTTTGTGTTGGGCATTGTAATAACACCTTTGGAGGACAAGCAAATAAAACACAGCAACTTTCTTAAGGATCCCAGTGTGGAAGAAACTCACCTTTCTTTCCCATTCAACAGCAGACTGGCCTGGCTTACAAAAATCAGCACCTACATTGAGTTTTCTGAGAGTTCTCTCTCGTAGCAACCTCATCCTCTGCCTTGTCCACAGCAGGCCAGACATGCCAGAGAATACAAGCATTCTAAGATGATCATCACTCAACCAATGACTGATGGGAATCCTTATATCAGTATATCAGTATAGTGGCTCCCTTTTCTTTTGTGTGAAATAATTCAGAGTCTCCTATTCCCCTTCCCTAGTGGGAATACGATCTTACTGCTTATATTGGTAACTTATTTTACAGCATTCCTTTGAAAGACAGTTTTCTCTTTACTTTCTCTCTTCCTGTTTTTTATATGATGCTCCAGAAGCAGAGGCATAGTGTTCAAATAAAAGTTGTGTTGTGGGAGATACGAGAAACACTGGAAGGGAAATGAGTAGGTGATACAGAGAAGAAACCCAGCTATTCAAGTGTGCGTCACTAATCTAGAAACCACAGGGATTGCTTCACTCTTGGGGAAATGGCAAATGCATGACTCAGAGTTGTGTCAACCAAGAGAAGAGATAATCTGAGATTATATACCAACAATCATAAATTATTAATTGAGGTCTTTTTGGGGTGGTACTTCTAGCCTGCCAATTGCACAAGCAGAGTGGTCTCCATATTAGGGAAAATTGTTATGCATAGAGATGCAGATACTGGTTTCTGGAAATCAGAGTAAGCATACTGAAATGAGATTTGAGGATACTTGGTGGGACATTGATAGTGTCTGCTATCCTTCCCCATTTGCCTATAAGATTTATCTGGGATCTTTCCTGACACTTTATTTGGACTAGAATTTTTGTCTCAAGAGTACTCTCGGAGGATCCTAAACTACGATAACCATGTTTGATTGTGAAGATACTTAAGTTGAAATAAATATATTAAATAAATTAAATGTATAAGAACATGCTACAATGCCAGAGAGGGAAAAAAGGAAAGAGAATCAGGAAATATGGAGACGAGAAAGACTGAGATAAAAAACTTACAACCAGTAGATGTTAGGGAGATGAAAACAGAAAGGAAGGGGCAGGTTCTTGGAACATTTCATCAAATGTTCCTGCAGCATCAAGGGCTGGGCAGTGGGAGTTGGCTGGCAGGAGCAGGCAATAAGGTGATGCATTTCCTCATACAGAATTAAAACGAATAATACTAACTCAAAATTAGTCTTTTTTATTATCACAATATAATTTTATGACTGATATAAAAATATTAGTATTAGTATTCTAAACAATAAATATGTTCTAAACTATCTAACAATAGTTTTGAACATAAACATCTGTCTATGTGAGCATATTATCTATTTATAATGTTTATGTTCTTAACTATTGTTGCAGTTGCACAATACATGTTATGCTATATATATGTACTTTTTGTTATATATTTTTAAATAAATATTATACTTCACACAGACATTAATTTAAATAACCCCTAGTTATTTAGCACTCAGGTACCTAGATTGGTTGGAAGAATTTGTAGAAGTATGGAGCTTTTTTCTGGTGAAATTTTTGTCTTCCACCCAGACAGTGCTTTATATTTCTGCATTTAAACAGTAGGTTTGAAATAAGCAACAATAGTACAGTGACTGTAAGATGAAAAAACAGAAACTGAATTACTTCTATTCTGTCATTTTCAAATGCCAGGACAAATGATAAAAGACACTGCTTTTACATTACCAGCACAAATTAAATTGTCAATGTTTGAATGACTTGGTTTTTTATCACAGGTTTTTTTTTTTTTTTTTTTTTTTTTCTTTTTGAGGCCGAGTCTTATTATTGTTGTCCAGGCTGGAATGCAAAGGCACAATCTTGGTTCACTGCAATCTCTGCCTCCCAGGTTCAAGCAATTCTCCTGCCTCAGTCTCCCCAGTAGGTGGAGTTACAGGCATGCACCACCATGCCTGGCAAATTTTTGTATTTTTAGTGGAGACAGGGCTTCGCCAGGTTGGTCAAGCTGGTCTCAAATCCCTGACCTCAGGCGATCTGCCCGCCTTAGCCTTCCAAAGTGCTAGGATTACAAGCATGAACTATGGTACCTGGTCTTATAGTTTTGTCTGGAAAATAACACCCATGTTCGGTATCTTTCAGCCTTTTTTGTTTCAGTGGGAAAAAAATCTTTAGGAGTTTTAATAAATATATTAGCAATTTTAGAAAATTTTTGACACACACACTTTCATGTGAAAGGGTTTTTATATTAAAATATATAAAAACATAGTTCAATCAATCAAGTAGAAAAAATTGATAATGTGGCTATACTGTTTGTGGAAGTTAAACATATTAAAAAGTATACATATTTGTATTAAATATAAATAGATATTTTGGTGTATAGTCTTGACTTTTTCCTTTTTCAACTTTTATTTTAGGTTCAAGGGATACATGAGCAGGTTATTTACATGGTTAAATTGTGTATCACTGGGGTTTGGTGTACAAACGAATTCATCACCCAGGTAATGAGCATAGTACCTGATTGGTGGTTTTTCAATCATCACCCTCCAGCCTCTAGTAGGCTCCAGTGCCTATCTGTCAATTCTTTGTGTCCATGTTTACAGTGTTTAACTCCCTCTTACAAGTGAAAACATGCAACATTTGGTTTTCTGTTCCTGCATTAATTCACTTAGAATAATGGCCATCAGCTATATCTACATTACTGCAAAGGACACGATTTCATTTCTTTTTATGGCTGCATATTATTCCATGGTGTATATATATCATATTTTCTTTATCCTGTCAACTGTTGATGGTCATCTCAGTTGATTCTGTGTCTTTGCTAATTTGAAGAGTGTTGTGTTGAACATACGAGTGCATGTGCATTTGTATTCCTTTGGATGTATACCCAGGGAGTATTGCTGGGCTGAATGGTAGCTCTGTTTAAAGCTCTTTGAGAAATCTTCAGACTGTTTTCCACTGTGGCTGGAACAACTTCTGTTCCCCCAGTGTTACAGGCATTTCATTTTCTTTGCAACCTCATCAACATGTTATTTTTTGACTTTTTAATAATAGCCATTCTGATTGTGTGAGATGGTAACTCACTGTGGTTTTGATTTGCATTTCTCTAATTATTAGTGCTGTTGAGCATTTTTCATATGCTTATTAACCATGAGTATGTCTTCTCTTGAGAAGTATCTGTTCATGTCCTTTGTCCAATTTTTGATGTGATTGCTTGCTGTTTCCTTGATGTTTAAGTTTCTTGAAGATTCTGGATATTACACCTTGGTTGCAGCATAATTTGTGAATATTTTCTCTCATTCTTTCAGTTGTCTGTTTACTCTGTTGATAGTTTCTTCTGCTGTACAGATGACCCTTAGTTTAGACACCCCCCTTTTCTTTGCTGCAATTGCTTTTGCAGACCTTGCCATAAAATCTTTGCCAAAGCCTATGTCTGGAATGATATTTCCAGAAATAAAATTTCCCTAAAAGCTTAGATTTTCATCTAGGGTTTTTTTTTTTTTTTTTTTTTTTTTACAGTTTTAGGTCTTACATTTAAGTCATTAATCCCTCTGGAGATAATTTTTGCATATGCTGAAAAGAAGGGGTTTCAACCTTCTGCTTATGGCTAACCACTTTTTCCAACACCATTTACTGAATAAGGAGTCACTTCCCCATTGCTTGTTATTGTCAATGTTGCGGAAGAATAGATGGTTGTAGGTTTGCAACTTTATTTCTCATTTCTCTAGCCTAATCCACAGGACCATGTGTCTTTTTTTCTAACAGTAATATGTTGTTTTGGTTACCATAGGCTTGTAGTATAGCTTGAAGTTGGGTGGTGTGAAGCCCTTGGCTTTGTTCTTTTTGTGTAAGAGTGCTTTAAATATCTGGGCTATTTTTTGCCTTCATATAAATTTTGTAATAGTGTTTTCTAATGCTGCAACAATATATATATATAAGAGATATATATTTGCTAGTTTAATAACAAGAGCATTGAATCTATAAATTTCTTTGGGCAGTATGGCCATTTTAGTAATATTGATTCTTCCTATTCATGACCATGAAATATTTTTCAGTTTGTTTGTGTTGTCTCTGATTTCTTTCAGCACTGTACAAAAAAAAATGTGTGATCATCTAAATCTCTTCATAAGTCTCTAAAAGCTTGTTTTATGAATCTGGGTGTTCCAGGGTTGGGTGCATATATATTTTGGATAATCAAGTCTTGTTGAATTGAGCCCTTCATCAATATGTAATGCCTTTCATTTTCATTTTAAATCATTATTGTTTTAAAGTCTGTTTTGTCTGAAATAAGAATGCACCCCCTACTCTTTGTTGTTTTCTATTAGATTGAAAGGTCCTTTCTCATGCCTTTACTTTGAAAGCAGCTGGGTATCATTGCATGTGAGATAGGTCTTGTGAAGACAGCATACAGTTGGGCCTTGCTCCTTTATCAAACATGTTCTACTTGTTAGGTTTATTACTAGGTATTTTATGCTTTTTGTGGCTATTATAAATGGGATTCTGTTCTTGATCTGGCTGTCAGCTTAGACATTTTAGTATATAGAAATCCTCTTGATTTTTTGACCCTGATTTTGTACCCTGAAACTTTCCTGAAGTTGTTTATCAGACCTAGAAATTTTGGGGCAGAGACTATGGGGTTTTCTCAGTATAGAATCATATCTTTCGTGAAAAGAGATGGCTTGACTTTCTCTCTTCCTGTTTGGATATGTTTTATTTTTTGCCATTGCCTGATTGCTCTGGCTAGATCTTCTAGTACAACGTGGAATAGAACTAGTGAGAGGGGCATCCTTGTCTTTTTCCAGTTTTCAAAGGGAACAGTTCTAGCTTCTGCCCATTTAATATGATGTTGGCTGTGGGTTTGTCATGGATGGCTCTTACTATTTTGAGTTATGCTCCTTTGATGCCTAGTTTGTTGAGGATTTTTAGCACAAAGAGATGTTGAATATTTACACATTTTTTTCTGCATTTATTGATATTATCATATGGTAGCACTGTTTATTTAATGAATCACATTTATTGATTTGTATAGGTTGAACAAACCTTGGAATTTAGGCTTTTCTTCCAAGCTCAAGTGATTATTGCCAAATTCAGTTTCCTTTCAGCTGCAGACATTATGAAGGCTGCATATTCCAGGCCAGCAGAATGTGCCTCCCATTCGTCTTCAATTACAGGCTCATCTGATTAGGTCAGGACCACCCACACTAAGCTTCATTTTTATTAACTCAAAGTTAAGAGATTAGCAACCTATTTATGACAGTCATATTTCATCATTTTCCCAGACCATGCTTCATATATTCTGTACAGGTTTTTTAGACGGCTTTACTAAAAAATATAAAAAGAAGTATGCTTAGTCCCTTGTACCTTTTGAAAAGACGATAAAACATGATAAAATCTATAACAAACTTGTAGGGATTAAGGTTTTAAAATATGAAGAATAATGCTATTAATTTATCAACTAGCCAATATATAAATGTAATCAGTTAAAATATATAAATGAATTCAAAAATTATCAGTTATTTTTCATACTATAAAATTATTTTTTTTTCCTTTTGTTTTTTTTACTAGCATGATTATCTAAATAACCTTCAAGGATTGTGCTATTTTGTTTTGTTTTGTTTCTCTTCTGGCCATTAACATTTATCAACTTGTTTTGTGAGTTTTAACGGAAAATATTTTGTCAAATAGAAACAAGGAGCTAACAAATAATTATGCCTCAGTTTTCAAATATTCAAAGATTGATTTTGCTGGAGAGTCAGTACTGCAAATGTCAGGGAGAATGACATAACGTGACAACTACAAAGAATTCAGTGTGTCTAAATAAAGAGTGAAGAAATTTCAGGAGATGAGTGTAATAGAGTTAGTGTGTGTTTTAAAATTGTTGATTGAACATGTGTATTGAAGCTCAGGTAAATACAGTAAAAGGACAAAATAACAATGAAAATCACCAGGAGAAAAAAGAGCAGGAAAAGAGATAATACTGATCACAATAAAAAAAGATAACAGAATGACAACTTTAGACCAGAAAAAGGAAGTAAATAGTCAACATTATGAGTAAGAAATTTTATATAAGAGAGACATCTTCAAGAAAATGAAATTAATAGAATATGTGTTATGTTTTACTATCTTGAGAAGATTTATACTTAATTTAGAGAGATTGGAAATGAGTTAATAACAGTAATACAGAAAAAGACAAAAGTATAATGACTAATTCTAAAGAAAAGAGAAAAGCTGTATAACAATATAAATATGCCCTACCTGTGAATGGTATTAACAAGCAATAATAATACACTTCATGTATATTTCCTTCACTAAAAATTATAACTACTGTGGCATTAGAATCTGATGTGTTTAAGTAACAATTTATTGCCTACCGGGTATGTGAAAAGAGTAAACAGCTCATCTTGATTTTATGTATGGCCAAGTGATTATTTCTGACTAATGGACTATGAACAGAAATAATGTACAGCATTTCTAGACGCTGTCTAAAATATCTCAAAATCTCCTTCACTTCCTTGCTTTTTCCTCAAATTCAGCTGGATGGAGGCCTCTATGAGACAGGTACCACCTTACATTGGAACAGTTTGAATCCTGGAGTATTTGATAAGAGGAAAACTTCCTAAAAGAGCATGCTACTGAGAAGTTAGTAGTTACATTAGATTTTGATTGAGAAATAAATGTTATATTAAGTCACAGAGCTCCTTGATTATTTATTTGTTTTCATATAAGAACTAGTATTTCTTGACCTAACCAGTATAGAAATTCAACTGGAGTTCCACCATAGCTTGTGGATGATTACCATGGTTAGAGCTGTCATTCTATGTTGAAAGGTAAGAGTATTTCTGAGGTTTGAAAGTGTTCTAGACTCTTCTTTCCAGTATCTTAGCATTAAAAAGTGGAAGAACTATAGAATAGCACCAGAATCAGTGTCTAGGTCATTTTCTTTCTTCCTTCCTGAATTAGTGAGTGTTCTCCAGAGATACAGAACCAATAGGACACACACATACATAATGTCAACATAAAATATATAGAGAGAAATCTCTAAGTAAAATGTTGTTGTTGTCATTTTTGAACTTGGGAATAATATACTAGAAATAGGATTGTAATCCAGGACACACATACAGAGATCAGGGTGGTCTGTATGTCTAGAGAACAAAGGATAAACAGGATTTCACTGGGAAAAGGGGAGCTTATTTGTCTTTTGGGAGCTGGCAAGCTGTGATTGGTGAGTGGTGGCAGTTGCTAGATATAACTTGTAATTTTAGATACAGCAGGCTGTTTCATAGGAGTGGGCTTGTGAGACAGTGTCAGGCAAATGTTTTTGTGTAAGCAGCTAGCTGTCCTTGTGCTGCTATCTTTGTGTGACTCACGCAGTAAGCTGTGGTTTGGAAAAATTTCTTGTGATAGTTTCTGATATCAGGCAAATTGTGCAGCAGAGCCCTCCCTTCATGGCCTTTGCCAGCATTTCACACAACTAACTCTATTTTAATTTGACAACTTTGGCAATGTGTGTATGTGGTATGTAGACTCACATGATTATGGAAATGGGAAGTCCAAATGTAGTATGGGCTGAGAGTCTTGAGACCTAGGAGAGCCCATGGTATAGTTCCAGTCTGAAAGAAATCTGCTGGACAATTTCTTCTTGTTTGGGAGATGTGTCTTTTATTAGATTTAGGCCTTCAGCATATTGCATGAGGTCCACACATGTTATGGAGGGCCATTTGCTTAATGAAAGGTCACTGATATAAATGTTAATCTCATTCAAAAACACTTACCAAGTTGAAACATAAAGTTGACCATTACACTTTCTCTTTGTTTTCTTTCTTCCTTCCATGATAGAGATGTTTTCAATTGGTATATATGCTTATCTGTTAAAGGAACCATAGGCACACAGGCCAGGGAGCTTGAGCAGGAGAAGGGAGAATGAATCAGGCAGTTTGCCTGAGTTGGATACAGAGTGCAGATGGAGATAATAATCGTGATCAGAAGGAGAGAAATTTCTCCTGCTGAGAAGGGAGAAAGCCCCAGTGCTTTCCGTCTCCACTATACTTCACTCTTGCTCCTCCATCCCAGCCGGTTTGCAAATATAACATCTTCAGTGTCTAAAATACTGTAGTTCTTCTCTGAGACTATACCCATCTATATAATTTCCCTGTCAATCCCTCATTCCTCCAAGCCCTTAGTCATAAGAGTCGATAAATTAGTAGATATGTGTCTTCTAAGGCTGCTTGCTCTATAAAACTCTGTCTCCTTATTTGCTAATTCAACACTCTTCTTCATGTTCTCACCTTCTAAATTCAGTCTCCTAAACATTATCAAATATAATTTTTTAAATGTCGTCTATTGAGTTTAATACAAACTCAAACTCATACTACTTAACTTCATCCAGGGCCTCACTAAAAATTAGAAACATGTTTGCATCTTACTGATAGCATGTTGACATTTCTGGAGACTAAGGTGATTTCAGCATTCAACTTTGTTTTCACATGCTTTTTATTTTATTTTTTTGAGATAGAGTTACGCTCTTGTTGCCCAGGCTGGATTGTATCAGTGTGCTCTTAGCTCACTGTAACATTCACCTCCCAGAGTCAAGCGATTCTCCTGTCTTAGCCTCCCAAGTAGCATATGCCACCATGTCTAATTTTGTATTTTTAGTAGAGATGGGGTTTTCCTATGTTGGTGAGGCTGGTCTTGAACTCCTGACCTCAGGTGATCCACCCACCTCAGCCTCCCAAAGTGCTGGAATTAGAGGTGTGAGCCACCTTGCCCAGCCCTATGTCACATGCTTCTTTCTTCTTCCTACACAAATTTTTATTTCACTTTTATGAAATTACACTAATATTACCCAAGATTTTCTTAGGACAGAGTAAGTAATCTGTCTTCTGCCTCTATATTCCTGTTTCTGCAGAACTTCATTGTTTACCATGCCCTTCTTAAAAGTATCTCATTTCTTGGTTTTTATTAGACATTTTTCTGTTTCCTGAAACTTCAAAGACAAAGCAAAATTATCCTATGAAGTTTGGTTGTTTTTTCTCAAAGTCTACATTTTTTAAATGTAAATTCTTCTTTTGTACTCATGGCTACACACAGAAATTGTGAAGAAAAGTTAATGGTTTTTAGTTTTGACCAACATCTAACAAGGCCTTAGAAGTGAACATTTTTCAAAAGACATTATTTTCTCTAGCTAGCTCAGAATATTTGGAAGCATTTGGAAATATTATAACAAGCATTACTCAGTAAAAATAAAAGGACTATTCTACTTTGGTATAGAATGAAGGAAATATAACTGATCATCTAAGAAGACAAAAGTTGACATAGCTATAACTACTAATATGTAGAACTGCACATATGCAGCTGAAATTGAAATAAAGGGACTTAAACCACAGGCAGTGCTAAAATTTGTATCAACACAAATACAGATATTTATAAAATTGAGGCTATCTCTAACTTGGGCACTAAGGAGATTGACTATAATCATTATATATATATAATATATATATATTATAAGAATTAATAAACTAAGCTTAAATCACAAAGTTAGGATTTGGGCTCAAAATAAATTAAAACCTCCTTCTCTTTGCAAAGTTTATTAAATACTGAGATAAATTAATGAATAAATTTATATAAAGCAAAGTCTTATTTCTTCAGTGTTTTGAATAACAGGGTTGGCACCAATTTATATGATCTGAAATATACACAAGGCACAGAGTGGAACTAAGTGGGCTCTTGAGAACTGTGTAATGCTATATGCTAAGAGCCATGAGTTACAATGTACTTACAGACAAAAGGGTTAGGATACACCAGGGAAATAAGAATTGGGACAGATATAAAGGAAACTATATTTTCCTTTGCTTTTTATATTTTATATAAATAGGAAATACACAAAAACTTTTATGCAGATATTTGGGATGGACAAACATTTGCAAACCTCAAAAAGAACACAATTTTAGGCAAAATTATTCAGTTGTTCTGTTGGATGAGATTATGCCATAACAAGGCAAGTCTTTATTATTTTTTCTTAGATCATAACTAATAATTGAATTAAAAGTATGTGTATGATATAGAGACAATTTGGAGCATAACCTATGTTTTTTATTTTTTCCTCATATTTGCTAATACTGCTTTTTTACTTGGAAGCATACAGAGAGAAAAACTCACGTCTTGGTCTTTAAAGGACAGTTTGAAAGAGAATCATATCACTGACCTAAAGGTGAAAAACTGCCTCATGATAGCTCTAACCTTTGATCTATCCAGCATACTAACGATATTATTTTTGACAGAGATCCAATGAATTTTAAATCTGGTCTCTATAAACCATCTATAGCTATAAGCAATCCTCACAGGCACTCTTATGCAGTATTTATGAATCCTTTTGGAACAGATTTCTTACTATATCTCCATCTGATAAGAATAGGAGAAAAACTGAATATCAATATATTTCAAAATTTTTGTCCCTAGACCATGTAACTATACTCAATGAAGAGCTTCCTGGAAAATATAAAACTTATTCACCATCAGTTGCCACCATTGTACCTAGCAAATTCATCTGAGCATGCCATGATCAACATTTGAAGGAAATGGTAGAAAAGGCACTGGCTGAATGCCTTATAATTTAGCCTGAGTAAATCTTCCTGGAGAATACAAAGTGCTGGAACTCTAAGCAAGACAATGCTATGAATACATTTTGGAAACTTTTACAAGAAGGAAAACATGCTGATCTGAAGAATGACTTCCTTTGCTTTTGCCATCTTCGGAATCCAGCAACTGTAACAGTAAAAGGTGGCTTTGAGGCTGAAAAGTTATTAATAATGAAATAATAGCTCAGTGTTGTAGTCCAAGGGGGAGGCGGAGGGAAATAGCATTGGCTTCCAGCAGTCAATGCTATCCTTTTATCATTAGTTGCTTCACTTAATCACTGATATACTCACAGAGCTTGTGGCATAGTAAAGATCCATGAGCTGATGAGAAAATAAACTATATCCTTGGTGAGAATTACTAGAATAATCTCATATTTTCTAGCCTTAGGGATGAAGCTTCAGTTTAAAGATTGTACTTTCAACAGTTGTTTCTGAAATGTAAATAATGGCCATCAATATTTTCCTTCCAGTCAAACTGTCATGTTAATTCCTTATGCTAATAATTATTGAAAAGCACATGGAAGAGCCACCATATGTAAAACTGCCCCAGAGTTCAACAGGCTGAGTAAATCATCACTTGAAAGAATTTCAAACAACAGGAAAGAATTTTTTTTAAAAGTAAACCAAGAAAAGGATTGAATTATAAGGAAGTGAAATTTAAAAATTGTCTATTATGCTTTTACTCATAAAAACATATTGATTCACCTCTATCAGTAATTTAATTGCAGATTTTTAATAATTCTGTAGTTTCTTCTATGTGTATGAAAAAACACCATGAAATATTTTTAATATCACAACAAAAAATGAACCACTTACAGTGTCTAAGTATCTGTAATGCTATAGTCATGTATTTGCACTATGCTGATAATACGTACCCCGCTGGACCAGATGCTACTAAAAGGAATTCTTTCATTTGACTTGGAGCGCTGTGATGACGGTTAATCTTACAAGTCACTTAGCTAGGCTATAGTGGCAAGTTATTTGGTCAAACACTAGTCTAGATGTTGCTGTGAAGGTATTTTAAATGTTGATTAACCCTGATTTTATGATTGAGTAAAGTATATATGATTCAGACAATTTCATACATGTAGCCATCAAATAGTTACAGATCTACAGAGGACTGTCTGCTCTATATACTTTAGATACTCTTATTTTTTAAACTTTTATGTTCAGGGTTCATGTGCTGGTTTGTTATATAGGTAAACTTGTGACTCACAGGTTTGGTGTACAGATATTTAGTCAGCCAGGTAGTAAGTCTCATGCCCAGTGGTTTTTTTCTGATCCTCTGCCTCCTCTCAGCCTCCACCCTTGAATAGGCTCCAGTGTCTGTTGTTGCCTTTTTTGTGTCCATGAGTTCTCATCATTTAGCTCCCACTTGTAAGTAAGAATATGCAGTATTTAATTTTCTGTTTCTGCATAAGTTTGCTAGGGATAATGACCTCTAGCTTCATCCAAGTTCCTGCAAATAACATGATCTCATTCTTTTTTTTATGGCTGCATAGTATTGCAATGGTGTGTATGTACCACATTTTCTTTTTTAAATCTGCCATCAGTGGCATTTAGGTTGATTTCTTGTCTTTGCTATTGTAAGTTGTGCTAAAGTGAACATATATGTGTACATATCTTTATGATAGAACAGTTTTTAAACCTTTGGGTATATACCCAGTAATGGAATTTCTGAGTCAAATGTTAGTTTTGCTTTTAGCTCTTTGAGGAATCAGCACACTGCTTTCCACAATGGTTGAATTAATTTGTACTCCTAACACTGTGTAAGTGTTCCTTTTTCTCTTCAACCATGCCAGCCTCTGTTATTTTTATTTTAATTAATTTTGAGACAGAGTTCTGTCACCCAAGCTGAAGTACAGTGGCCTGATCTCAGTGCTGTAACCTCCACCTCCCAGGTTCAAGTGATTCTTGTGCCTTAGCCTCCCAAGTAGCTGGGACTACAGGCATGCACCACCATGTTCAGCTAAATTTTTTTGTACTTTTAGTAGAGACATCATTTTGCCATGTTGGCCAGGTTGGTCTTGGATTCCTGGCCTCAAGTGATCTGCCCTCCTTGGCCTCCCAAAGTGCTGGAATTACAGGCATGAGCCACTGTGCCCAGTCCAGCCTCTGTTATTTTTTACTTTTTAACAACAGCCATTCTGACTAGTGTGGGATAATATCTTATTGTACTTTTGATTTGCATCTCGCTAATGATTAGCAAGATTGAGGGTTTTTCCCACGTGCTTTATACATGTTAGCTACATGTATGTCTTCTTTTGAGAAATGTCTGTTCATTTTCTCTGCTCATGTTTTAACGGGAATATATATATATATATATATAATTTAAGCATCTTACAGAGGCTGGATATTAGACTTCAGCAGATGCATAGTTCACAAATTGTTTTCTCTCATTCTATAGATTATTCTGTTGACAGTTTACTGTGCAGAACCTCTTAAATTTAATTGGATTCCATTTGTTCAAGTTTTGCTTTTCTTGTGATTGCTTTTGTCCTCATCATGAAATCTTTGCTAGTTCCTATGTCCAGAATGATACTGCTTAGGTGGTCTTCTAGGGTTTTTATAGTTTTTACATTTAAGTCTTTAATCCACCTTGAATTAATGTTACTATATATTGTAATGAAGGGGTTCAGAGCCAGTCTTCTGCATATGGCTAACCAGCTATCTCAGCAGCATTTATTAAATAGACAATCCTTTCCCCATTGCTTGTTTTTGTCAGCTTTATCTAAGATCAGATAGTTGTAGGTGTGTGACCTTATTGTTGGGTTTTCTATTCTGTTCCAATGATTTATGTGCTTATGTGTCTGTTTTATTACCATGCTGTTTTGGTTACTGAAGCCCTGTAGTATAGTTTGAGGTTGGGGAGCTTCTAGCTTTCACCTGGAAATTGATGCTTCTATCTTTCTTATTTATGCTTAAGATTTCATTGGATATTCAGGTTCTTTTTTGGTTCCATGTTTATTTTAAAATAGTTTTCTTCCTAATTCTGTGAAGAATGTCATTGGATAGAAATAGCCCTGAATCTGTAAATTCCTTTGGGAAATATGGCCATTTTAATGATATTAATTACTCATCTATGAGCATAGAACATTTTTCCATTTGTTTGTATCATCCCTGATTTCTTTGAGCCATGTTTGTAATTCTCATTGCAGAGATTTTTCATCTCCCTGGTTAGCTATACCTCTTGGCATTTTTTTTTTTTTGTGCCTATTGTTAATGGGATTGTGTTCCAGATTTGGCTCTTGGTTGTTGCTGGTGTATAGGAATGTAGTCATTTTTGTACATCGACTTTGTATCCTGAAACTTGGCTGAAGGAGCTTTTGGGCCTAGACTATAGGGTTTTTTTAGATATAGAATCATGCTACCTGCAAACAGGGACAGTTTGACTTCTCTGTTCCTCTTTGGATGTCCTTTATTTCTTTCTCTTGCCTGAGCACTCTGACCAGGACTTCCAATATTGTATTGAATAGGACTAGTGAAAGAGAGCATCCTTGTGTTCAGTTGGTTTTCAAGGACAATGTTTTCAGCTTTTGCCCAATTAGTATGATGTTGTCTGTAGGTGTGTCATAGATGGCTCTTACTTTTTTTTAGGTATGCTCTTTCAATACCTAGTTTATTGAGAGTGTTTAGCATGAAGGGATGTTGAATTTTATCAAAAGCCGTTATGCATCTATTGAGATAATCATGTGGTTTTTGTATTTAGTTCAATCTGTGTGGTAAAGCACTTTTATTGATTTGCATATGTTGAAACAACCTTGTATCCCAGCCTTAAAGCCTACTTGATTGTGGTGGATCAAGCCATAGAGTGAAGGCAGAAATGTCTAGGACTGCAAAACAGCAAAGATAGTAGACCACCTCTTCTTCTGGAAGCTCTGTCTCAGGGAGGTGTAAGACTGCTACTGGTGGGTGACAGTAGATCCAAGCCAGTAGGTCTTATCCTGTGAAGTGCTATGGAAATGGAGCTTGCAGTTCATTGCTGCTCAGCTACCTGGATTCAACTCCTTTCTTAGGAGTATGCATGGGGTTCTAACCTCCTGCTTTGCCAGAATTGTAGCTGCCTTTGCAGGGAAGCCCAGATTTCTAAATCTCTTGGTGATCCATGTGTGCCTGAGTGGCTGCTCTCTTGAGAGTTAACGTAGCTCTGTGTGTCAGACTGAAGGCCCTGGTGGGGTGGGTTCACAAGGGGATCTCCTGACCTGAAGGTTGCAAAGATCCATGGGAGAAGTATGGGTCCCCAGGGTTGCTCAGTCACTCACTGCTCTCCTGGATAGGGAAGGCTCTCCTGGCTCTATGTTGCTCCTATGCGGGTAGTAGTCGTGCCTTGCTTTTCTCCATTCTCCATGAGTTGAGTTGTTTTATTGATGATTCTTAATGACTATACCTGGATGTTCCAGTTGAAGGTGCTGGTATTTACTCACCCTTTGTATTTCTCTCCATGAGAGTGGAGCACACTAGGTATCTCTAGTCAGCCAGCCTCCTGATTAATATTTAAAGCAGTAGATTTTGAGTAGAAAAGATTATCTTCCATAATTTGGATAAGCCTCATCCAATCAATTGGAGATCTTCAAAGACTGAATTTCCACAAACAATAAGAAATTCTGCCTCCAGACTGCTTTTGAATTCAAAGTTGCATCATCAATCTTCTCCAGGTCTCCAGCCTGCAGGCCTGCTATGAAGATTTGGGAATTACCACCTTTATAATCACATAAGCCAATTCCTTAAAATTTGTCTACACACACCCCTTATAAGTTCTGTTTCTCTGGAAAATTCTAACTTTGTGAACCTTCTAAAATTGTGCCTTTTATTCTTCTTCCTAATACAGAAGTCACTTACTTGCTTTTATATGTTTATTAATATTCAAAAGTAAGAGCTTCAGGATGTGACATTTCTGGAGAGCTCATCCTTATTCATTTATTCAAGAATTATCTATTATAAGTGACGTAAAAGTGCTCCAACATTCAAAGATATAGTAGTGAATAAGATAATGTTTTTTTCTCATGGAGATTCTATTCTTATAGAGATAGCCAGAAATACCCAAAAAGTCACTACATTTTTAAATACAATTTATTATATATTAAATGTTATCTAATGTTAGTAGTTTCTTATACCAAAGTGTATAAATAAAATTAAGATGATTCTGGATTAAACAGAGCTATCTCATGACAGTATTTAATAATTTAAAGGCTTTCAGCTAATATTTAATATACATATAGAAATGTAATTGTATAATAGATTGATTAATTCATTTTTCCTTGGCTCAGTCAATTTACATATCTCTTATATGTCTAAGAAGTATTTAGAACAGCTTGAAGAGAGGGCAAGTAATTGTAACTGCAATTTTTGTAGTTAGTAGTGTAAAATGCAAAAGAAATAGCCAGTACCAGTTTTTTCCTTATTAAAATTTAAACTTAGATTGTAATTTTGAATAAGAAACTACTTTTGTTAGGTGCATTCATAAAGTAGCTGCATTTCTAATTCACATTCTGGTAACTACTGCTACTAATAGAGAACTTCATTATTTCTCATTAGAGTTCTACTAACATCATTCTGAATAGATGCCTTTTACTGCCAGGCTCTGCCATCTTAAATCTAGCCAATACACCTCTATAAATGCTAGGCCTCTAAGTCCAAGCCTGGCCATTATAGCCTTGGTGACCCACAAGTACACCTCTGGATGGTCCCCAGAAGCCACAAAGTCTGAAGTAATCACAAATAACCAGGTGGCCACAGAAAGAAGTAAAACAACTTGTTCCTGCTCAGCATTGTGGAATGTCTGCCCTCCACCCCCCAAACGTTGGGTATCTCAAGACCCCCACCCCTGTAACTATGTAATTTACTTCACCCTCCTCTCTGCTTGCAACTGATAGCCCCACCCTTATGATCATGCTTGTTTGTAATAGATGACCCCTACCCTTGTGATCATACATCCCCATGATGCCCTCTTCCTCCCTAAAATAGATTAATGCATTTAACTGTCCACTTGTTCCAACCTATAAAACCAAATCCTATCCCACCACCTTCTGCTGACTCTCTTTTCAGACTCAGCCTGCCCATACCTGGGCAAATAAACAGCCATGTTGCTCACACAAAGCCTACCTGGTGGTCTCTTTATATGAGCAACATGCCTAACATTTGGTGCCAAAACTCAGAATGGGGGACTCCTATAGGAGACCAACCCCTTGCCCCCACTCCTTAGAATCTCTCTGTGAAGAGACCTACCTACAACCTAGGTTCATCATACCAGTCTACAAATCCACTCACCATCCTCAGATCAGGTAAGTGGTTTGCCTCAACTCTTCTCTCTAGCCCTTCTCACTGCCTGTCAGCTTCCTTCTCCTTTGTTTCATTTTCCTCTCCCTTAAGATAGGACGTTTTGTGAGGTTCATGACTGGAAAATATCCTACATGGGTCATGGTATTGGGAAGACAGTCTTCCCTTGGTGACTGATCAATTACAAGCCATCTGCTCTGGTCACTCACTTGTAGATGACGGATCAGTGCAGGGGACACCCCCTTTGACCAATTTACCCAGATACAGACCAAGGTTTAGTCTGGGACACTTGCTAAACTGCTTGCTCACACATTCACTTTCCTGTCTCTACTACTATTCTTAAACTATGGGCAACTTCCTGCCCTCCATTTCTCCTTCCTCTCCCTTAGCCTGCATTCTAAAAACCCTTCAATCTACGTGCCTTATTTTCTTCTGCAATACCTTTTGGCCACAGTATACATTGGATGATGGCTCTTAATGGCCAGAAAACAGCACTTTCAATTTTTTTTATTCTGTGAGACCTAAGACAATTTTTGTCAAAAAATGGGCAAATGGTCTGAAATTCCTTATGTCCAGGCATTTTTTTTTACACTCCAGTCCCTCCCTAATCTCTGCTCTCAATGCAATCCATTCCAAATTTTCCTTCTCTCCCTTCCGTCAGCTCCTCCTACCTCCACCAGTGACTCAGAATCCTCCTTGTCCATCGACCCTTCCGACCTTTCTCCTCCCCACCTGTCTGACCCAGACCCTAATCCCCCTCCCAGAGCCTCCCTTCTCCTCCTGTCCACATCCTACCTCCTTAATGCCCCTCCTGTTACCTCCCCACCTCATACCTGATCAGGCTTGCAGTTTAGTCCTGTGGCTAACTCCGCTGCCTCTGGCCAACAATTCCCCCTTCGAGAGGTGGCTGGAGCCTAAGGCATAGTTAGGGTGCATGTTCCTTTCTCTTTATCCAACCTTTCCCAAACAGGCCAACGGTTAGGCTCCTTTTCATCAAATCCTCCAATACTTAACTCAGTCCTATAATCTCACCTGGAGTAACTTAAATATCATCCTTCTACTCTCACCCCTTAAAAACGTTAATCACCCAATCAGCCCCTAACATTAAAAAGCTACAGAAATAAAAATCTGGCCCTCAAACCCCACAACAGGAATTAACCTCACCTTCAAGGTGTTTAACAATAGGAAGAAAGCAGTCAAGCAGCAATGCATTTCGGAACTGCAACTCCTTGCCTCTGCTGTAAGCCAAACCTCAGCCACGCTACTGGCTCACAAAGACTTCAAAGCACCCCGACTGTAGCATCCAGCCACCTCTCCCAGACCTTGCTTCAAGTGTTGGAAACCTGGACACTGGGCCAAGAAATGCCTGCAGCTTGGTATTCCTCCTAAGCCCTGGCCCATCTGTGGGGGCCCCGACTGGAAGTCAGTCAGATTAACTCACATCACTCCTCCTTGGCTTGGCGGCTGAAAACTAACATTGCTGGAACATCTCAGAGGACCCCTGAACCATCACAGATGCCAAGCTTTGGGTAACTCTTGCAGGACAGAGAAGTCCATCCCCTCCTTAATCAACATGGGGCCACCCACTCCACACTGCCTTCTTTTCAAGAACCTGTCTCCTTGGCTGCCATACTGTTGCAGGAATTAATGGCAAGGCCTCCAGGCCTCCCAAAACCCCCCTAGTTTAGTGCCTATTAGGCCAATACTCCTTTCCATATTCTTTTCTAATCATCCCCACTTATCCAGTTCCCCTGTTAGGCCGAGATACCCTAACAAAATTGCCTCCTTAACTATTCCTGGACTACAGCCACACCTCATTGCTGCCCTCTTCCCCCTACCTTAATGGGACACCACCTCCCCATTCATCCTGTAGTGCCAAACCTTTATACTCTCCCCGACTTCTCTGAAACTTACCCAGATTCCTAAGGAAACTTAAATGCCCTTCTCCTGTTTATCTGGCTGCTTCACCCTCTTTCTCCATTCTGTATGCCAAGACATTTCCTGGTTCCATTCCGGGATGCCACCCTTAACTTTATTCTAAAGTAAATAAATAACCTTCTTTTCCAAGGTATCCTGTGCAACTGCTCTGCCTATTCCTTCTGTTCCCCTGGCTGCCACAGATAAATGCACCTGTACAAACCCTTAACTTAACCCGTTTGTTATACCAATCCAACCCAACCCTATTCCTTATACACTGCTAAAATTCAGGGTTGTGCAGTTGGAGTTCTTACGCAAGAGCTAGGTCCATGTCCAGTTGCCTTCCTCTTGAAGCAACTTGACCTCACTGTCCTAGGTTGGCCCTCATGCCTGCGTGCAGCAGCTGCCTCTGCTCTACTCATCGAGGCTTTCAAAATCACAGGCTATGCCTCACACACTCTATACAGCCCTCACAATCTTCAGGCTTTAGTATCCTCTTCACATCTCCCACATCCGTTATCTGCTCCATGTCTTATCCAACTCTATTCACTACTGAAACTCCCATTGTGACTATTGCACACGGCACCAGTTTTAATCCAGCCTCTCATCTAATACCCAACATAAATACAAACCCCATAATGATCTCCCTAATCAATCTAGTATTCTCCCCATTTCCACATATTTCTCTCTTTCCCATTCCAAACCCAGACCACGCATAGTTTATTGATGGCAGTCCTTCAAAGCCCAGTCAGCTGGCAGCAGCTAAAGCTGGTTAAGAGGTTGTATCCCACTCATCTATCATTGAGGCTGCTACACTCCCTCCCTCTACCAGTTCTCAGCAAGCTGAACTAATTGTTTAACCCAGGCTCTTACTCTTGCTAAGAGACTACATGTAAATATCTACACTAACTCTAAATACGCCTTTAATATCCTACACCATCATGCTGCCATATGGGCAGAAAGGGGCTTTCTCACTACCAAGGGATCTTCCAATGCTCCTTTAATAAAAGCTCTCCTTAAAGCTGCCCTTCTTCCAGCCAAGGCTGGAATTGTCTACTATAAAGTATACCAAAAACTTTAAATCCTATTGCCCAAGGAAATGCTTTTGCCAATGAAATAGCTAAGAAGGCAGCAAATGCCCAATATCCCGTCGTAGTGGACAATATTTTTGTCTCATCAATTACCCCTGTTTACTCCCCTAAATCCTTAACCTACCAGTCGCTTCCCACACAAGGCAGTTGGTTTTTGGAAAATTTCTTCTTCCTGCCTCACAAGCCCATTTCATCCTCTCTTCTTTCCATAACCATTTTCATATAAGCCTTTGGCCTGTCTCTGAGAAACTCTCATCTCCTTCCCTTCATGGAAGTCCATCCTTAAAACAATTACATCTCAGTGCTCCATCTGCCACTCTACCAACTCCAAGGGATTTTTAAAACCTTATCCCTTTTCCACTCACCAAGGGGGGATTTACCCCCATGCAAGATTGGCAAATTAATTTACTCATATGCCTTTGTGTCAGAAAATGTAGATGTCTTCTTGTATAAGTGGATACTTTACAGAGTGGATTAAAGCTTTCCCTGCTGGAACAGAAAAGGCCACTCCTATTGCTTCTTGTCTGTTAAATGATATCATTTCCTGATTTGGCCTGCCAGCTTCCATCCAATCTGACAATGGCCCACCTTTCATTAGCCAAATAACCAGAACGGTCTCTCAGACCTTTAGCATTCATTGGAATCTCCATGCCCCTTACCCCACTCAGTCATCAGGAAAGGTAGAGAAAGTTAATGGCCTCTTAAAAATACATCTTACCAAACTCACTCTTCAATTGAAAAAGGACTGGGTATGCCTTCTACCTATTGCTCTTCTCCAAATTCATGCCACTCCATGGGAACCCACAGGATATAGCTCCTTTGAACCCTTGTACGGCCACACCCTTTTGCTTGGGCCTAACTTTCTCCCAGACACTAGCCCTCTTGGAAACTACCTATAATCCCAGTTCTCCAACAAACTAGGCAGATTTTGTCAAGCTGCTAACCTCTTCTTACCCACTCTAGATACCAGGCCTTATGAGGACAACTTAGCCGGATGATCAGTGCTGGTCAAGGATCTAACTTCTCCAGCTCTACAGCCTCAGTGAAAGTGTCTCTACCTGTTTGCCCACAGTACCCCAACTGTTGTCTGTCTACATAACCATCCCCACTGGGTTCACTGGACCAGGATTAAACTGCCCATCAGACAAACAGCCTAGCCCATCCACCTCCTCTTAGAAGTCACAAGTATCTCTCCAATTTCTCTTAAGCTAACTTGAATTCCTGAAGAATAGACTCAAACCACACATGAGTTTAGTTTATATTGACATTGGCAGGAACCCCTCTCTTGACTTTGCTATTTGCAGCAGAACTCTACACAGTAACCCCTAAAGCTTGGGCTATACCACGCAAGCTATTTCTGTTACTTTCTGTCTAATCATACATCTGATAACCCTTTTCATCTACATTTAAGTGCCCTATGCCTGCTTTGCCAGTTTACTGTTTTCCTCCAGACCATTTTAGCTAATATTGCGTAGTTCTACCCACAAACTTCCACCCTCGACTCCTTTATCATGTGGATAAATGGCCTTGAGTGGCAAGGGACACTCCAATTCTTTCACCCTAATGAAGTTCTCCTCTTTACTTTTCTACTCACTCTTATCTCAGTCCAATTCTGTCATTCCCTACTCCATCCTAATTACCTTCCAATCCTTACTCCTGTTATATTCATCTTCCTTCTTCTATTTGGACCTTGCATTTTCCAATTAGTCTCTAATTCCTACAAAACCATATTCAGGCCATCGCTAATCATGCTATATGGCAAATGCTAACAACTCCACAATATCACCCCCTGTCCCAGGACATCTCAGCAGCTTAAGAAAAGATGCCTTGTTCAGCCCAAAAACTCATGAAACTGATAAGCAACTTCAGCAAAGTCTCAGGACATAAAATCAATGTGCAAAAATCACAAGCATTCTTCTACACCAATAACAGACTTAAAGAAAGCCAAATCAAGAATGAACTGCCATTCACAATTGCTACAAAAAGAATAAAATACCTTGGAATACAACTCACAAGGAACGTAAGGGACCTCTTCAAGGAGAACTACAAACCACTGCTCAACGAAATCAGAGAGGACACAAACAGATGGAGAAACATTCCATGTTCATGGTTAGGAAGAATTAATATCGTGAAAATGGCTATACTGCCCAAAGTAATTTACAGAATCAATGCTATCCCCATCAAGCTAACATTGACTTTCTTCACAGAACTGGAAAAAACCACCATGAACTTCATATGGAACCAAAAGAGAGCCCGCATAGCCAAGTCAATTCTAAGCAAAAAGAACACAGCGGGGGGCATCACACTACCGGATTTCAAACTATACTACAAGGCTACAGTAATCAAAACAGCATGGTACTGGTACCAAAACAGAGATATAGACCAATGGAACAAAACAGAGGCACCGGAGGCAACACAACATATCTACAACTATACAATCTTTGATAAACCTGACAAAAACAATCAATGGGGAAAGGATTCCCTGTTTAACAAATGGTGTTGGGAAAACTGGCTAGCCATGTGCAGAAAGCAGAAACTGGACCCCTTCCTGACACCTTACACTAAAATTAACTCCAGATGGATTAAAGACTTAAACATAAGACCTGGCACCATAAAAACCCTAGAAGGAAATCTAGGCAAAACTATCCAGGACATAGGAGTAGGCAAGGACTTCATGAACAAAACACCAAAAGCATTGGCAACAAAAGCCAAAATAGACAAATGGGACCTAATGAAACTCCACAGCTTCTGCACAGCAAAAGAAACAGTCACTAGAGTGGATCGGCAACCAACAGAATGGGAAAAAATTTTTGCAGTTTACCAATCTGACAAAGGGCTGATATCCAGAATTTACAAAGAACTCAAACGGATTTACAGGAAAAAAACAAGCCCATTCAAAAGTGGACAAAGGATAGGAACAGACACTTTACGAAAGAAGACATATATGAGGCCAACAATCATATAAAAAAATGCGCATCGTCACTGGTCATCAGAGAGATGCAAATCAAAACCACATTGAGATACCATCTCAATGTAAATTAGTTCAACCATTGTGGAAGACAGTGTGGCGATTCCTCAAGGCCTTAGAAATAGAAATTCCATTTGACCCAGCAATCCCATTACTGGGTATATATCCAAAAGACTATAAATCGTTCTACTATAAGGACACATGTACACGAATGTTCATTGCAGCACTGTTTACAATAGCAAAGACCTGGAATCAACCCAAATGCCCATCGATGATAGACTGGATTGGAAAAATGTGGCACATATACACCATGGAATATTATGCAGCAATCAGAAATGATGAGTTTGTGTCATTTGTAGGGACATGGATAAATCTGGAGAACATCATCCTCAGCAAACTGACACAAGAACAGAAAATGAAACACCGCATATTCTCACTCATAGGCAGGTGATGAGAAATGAGAACACATGGACACAGGGAGGGGAGTACTAAACACTGGGGTCTATTGGAGGGAAAAGGGGAGGGCCAGTGGGAGGGGGAGGTGGGGAGGGATAGCCTGGGGAGAAATGCCAAATGTGGGTGAAGGGGAGAAAGGAAGCAAAACACACTGCCATGTGTGTACCTACGCAACTGTCTTGCGTGTTCTGCTCATGTACCCCAAAATCCAAAATGCAATAAAAAATAAATAAATAAATAAAAGAAAGAAAAGATGCCTTGCCAACCCTCCCCCTTCATTTGCCTGTCTTATCCCCAGTCCTGTTTGATAGTCTTCACCCTTCGAGGATCAAGCAGAAACACCAACCCATCACTCATTAATTCCAGGTAACACCTGGCTACTGTCAAAATGCAGCATGACACCTATCCATAACCCACACATATCCCTTTTAGTCCAAGTCTTCTGGGACCCTCCAACCAACCTTGGATCAAGGTTTCATCACTAAAGCTATTATGCTTCCAAGGACTTAACCAAACACTTACTAAACTATAAAAATCACAGACTTTTAGGTGTCCATGCAGTCCCCTGTGACACTCGAAGAAGCCATGAGAAACATCACCCCTACTCCCTTCTCTAACTTTTTTCTTTTATACATATAGAAAAAGATGGGAATGTTAGGCCTTCAAGTACAAGCCTGGCCATTATAGCCTTGGTGACCCTCACATAAACTTCTGGATGGTCCACAGAAGCCAGAAAGTCTGAAGTAACCACAAGTAACCAGGTGGCCACAGAAAGAAGTGAAACAACTTGTTCCTGTCTCAATTAATTGCTCGCCCTCTACAACCTGTAACCTTTGTTCCTGCTCAGCCTTGCAGAATTTCCCCCTCAGGACATTAGGTTTCTCAAGACCCCCACCCCTGTAACTATGTAATTTACCTCACCCTCCCCTCTGCTTGCAAGTGATAACCCCACCCTTATGATCATGCCTATTTATAGTTGATGACCCTTACTCTTGTGACCATGCATCCCGTGATGCCCTTCCCCTCCCCAAGATAGATCACCACCTTTAGCTGACCACTTGCCCCAACCTATAAAACTAACTCCTATCCCACTGTCCTCCACTGACTCTCTTTTTGGACTCAGCCTGCCCACATCCAAATGAATAAACAGCCATATTGTTCACACAAAGCCTGCCTGGCAGTCTCTTTATGCGAGTGACAGGCCTAACAATAAATATGTAGAAAACTTATTTTAAAATGTTCAGTGAGCCCATATCTGATCTATCCCCCCTTCCAATATGGGCCCTTTACAACATTCACAACTCACTCTCTAGTATCCTCTTATCATCTCAGCACATTGTATTACGTGGGTGGCAAAGGAATTGTGGTTTTTGCACCAACCTAATGTATGTAGCTTACTTCTAGAGTTCTGAATATATTTATATTAAATTATCACGTGAATTTTTGTCTAGATTCATCCAAAGTTCCCCCTGAAAATGGCTGCTACTCAAAATTCAATAGATCAACAAAAGAACCAGGTGGAGCTAGAGTAGCTACGATACAAAAAAAAAAAAAATTCAGTAATATTTAGAGAATTGTCTTTGGCTCATGAAAATGTTTTGCCAAGTACTGTGAATGAGATGGCTCCAATAAGAGAGTAGAGTAGGAAATGCAAGCCTTCTTCCCTCCTTCTCCACAAAAGGAATCAATAGTTATTCATCAATGACAATAGCTTTGGGAGGGCTGAAGTGTCCCTTTAAGCACATGCAGCAACATGGTGGAGCATATAAAAAAGAAAAAGAGTAACTGAATGAAAGGTATTGCTATAAAGACTGGCATATCTGAGGTGCCTGGAGGTGGCTATAGATAAAGAAGAAATGTGATGGCTATTAGTATCAGCCACAGGGTAGGTGCCATCACAATCTTCAGCAGCTTGCTTTGTAAATAACATGGATAATTTTTGCCATTGAGGTAACCAACAGTCATCCCTGTTCTATTACCTCTGAAACATATTGCAAAAAAAAAAAAAAAAAAAAAAGTTGCTGTTGTGTCTCCTGGGACTAGAGCTGTTAGGCCTCCCAGCCTCATGTGTGCCCATGTCCTTAGTCATAGTCACTCCACATGTGCTCATACACCAAATCTTGCCTCTTTAGCCACAGTATACTTGCTTGTGTTCATGGCCATGCTGGAAACAAGAAGGCCTCAAACATTAAAGCCACTGTGCCTATGGGCTAGCTGCACCCTGGGTCTAGAACTGTGGTTGCTCTCATGCGCCCTCACTTCTAACTCTAACTCTACAGCTGTTCCATGAGAACCCATTTCTCTGACATTTGAGCTGCCAGTACAGCAAGCTAGTCCATTCCCTAGATCCTGAAGTTGCTGTAGCTCCTTACATTCCCACACTCTATATCCTCACTCTGTGGCTGTGCTGTGTACACCCATGCCTCAGACACTGGAGCCAATGTTGCAATATGCTACTCTGCATCCTTGGCCTTTAAATGCTGTAGCTCTGCTCATGCCTGGACTCCAGAACCCAAATCCCTGGCTGTCCCACAAGCACCCATGCCTTGTACACCATTCCCAATGTGACAGTGAGGGTGTCTATGTTTGTGGCACTGGTATTACCACTGCTCCAACCCTAGAGCCTTGGTTTCTTTATGTATATCCATGTTTCAGACTCCAGCTCTGTGGCAACTCCATGGGAAGTGCAAATCAGACCCCCGTGGCCATTGTCACAAGCAAGCTCTCAAGTGAGAACCAGCACCAAGAGGGATCCATCCCCTTGGCCATGACTTTTCAGGTGGGATAAACAGATTGGAAGGGCCCTAGCAGCCTTCACTAGCAAAGACCCCAAAGCTTCACATGATTTTATATATAGCAAACTTTAAGGACTCCAGCAAAAAAAAAAAAAAACAGGGAGAAACTGTTAGATCTAAGAAACAACTGTAATCACCTACATCCTTGGCTGCATATAATCCCCACAAGTTCTGCCAGCACTAACCTCAGCTGACAGAGCTCAATGGAAATTACACTCCTATCTCCACAGAGCCAGAACTATTACAAACTACCTTGCCAGCACCTGTATACCCACCCATAGAGAAAGGCCTTTTCCCATTGAAACCAGTTCATAATGTCTGAAAATGGTGACTGCTCCATCAAATGTGTGGACATCAATGCAAAGCAACAAAAAAACACTTAAAAGAATAGGGAAACAGTAAACCCAGAAGAAATGGATAAATTCCTGGACACTTGAATCCTCTCAAGCCTAAACCAGGAAGAAGTCAAAACCCTGAATAGACCAATAACAAGGGCTGAACTTGAGATAGCAATTAATAGCCTACCCACCAAAAAAAGCCCAGGTCAAGAAGGGTTCACAGCCAAATTATACCAGACATACAAAGAGGAGCTGGTACCACTCCTTCTGAAACTATTCTCAACAATCCAAAAAGAGGGAATCCTTCCCAAATCATTTAAAGAGATCAACATCATCCTGATACCAAACGCAGCAGAGACTCAAGGAAAAAAAAAAAAAAAACTTCAGGCCAATATCCATGAACATAGATGCAAAAATTTTCATTAAAATACTGGCAAACTAATTGTAACAGCACATCAAAAAGCTTATCCATCACAATCAAGTAGGCTTCATCCCAGGGATGCAAGTCTGGTTCAACATATGCAAGTCTATAAACATAATCCACCACATAAACAGAACCAAAGACAAAAACCACATGATTATCTCAACTGATGCAGAGAAGGCCTTTGACAAAATTTAACAGCCCTTTATGCTAAAACTCCCAATAAACTATGTATTGACAGAACCTATCTCAAAATAATAAAAGTTATTTATTTACAACAAACCCACAGCCAATATCATACTGAGTAGGCAAAAACTGGAAGCATTTCCTTTGAAATCAGGCACTAGACAAGGTTGCCCTCTCTGAATACTCCTATTAAATATAGTATTGGAAGTTCTAGCCAGAGCAATTAGGCGAGAAAAAGAAATAAAGGGTATTCAATTAGGTAAGGAGGAAGTCAAATTGTCTCTATTGGCAGATGACATGATTGTATATCTAGAAAACCCCATCGCCTCAGCCCAAAATCTCCTGAAACTGATAAGCAACTTAAGCAAAGTCTCAGATACAAAATCAATGTACAGAAATCACAAGCATTTCTATACACCAATAACAGACTTAAAGAGTGCCAAATCATAAATGAACTCCCATTCACAATTGCTACAGAGACAATAAAATACCTAGGAATACAACTCAGAAAGAAAGTAAAGGACCCCTTCAAGGAGAACTATAAACCACTGCTCAATGAAATAAGAGAGAACACAAATAGATGAAGAAACATTCCATGCTCATGGTCAGGAGAATCAATATCATGAAAATGGCCATACCGCCCAAAGTAATTTATAGATTCAATGCTATCCCCATCACACTACCAATGACTTTCTTCACAGAATTGGAAAAAAATTACCTTAAACTTCATATGGAGTCAAAACGGAGCATGCATAGCCAAGTCAATTCTAAGCAAAAAGAACAAAGCTGGAGGCATCACATTACCTGATTTCAAACTATACTACAAGGTTACAGTAATCAAAACGGCATGGTACTGGTACCAAAACAGAGATGGAGACCAATGGAAAAGAACAGAGGACTCGGAGGCAATTCCATACATCTACAAACTTTGACAAACCTGACAAAAATAAGCAATGGGGAAAGGATTCCATTTAATAAATAGTGTTGGGAAAACTGGCTAGCCATGTGCAGTAAGCAGAAACTGGACCCCTTCCTGATACCTTACACTAAAATTAACTCCAGATGGATTAAAGACTTAAGCATAAGACCTAACACCATAAAAACCCTAGAAGTAAATCTAGGCAAAACCTTTCAGGACATAGGCATATGCAAGGACTTCATGACTAAAACACCAAAAGCATTGGCAACAAAAGCCAAAATAGACAAATGGGACCTAATTAAACTCCAGAGCTTCTGCACAGCAAAAGAAACAATCATTAGTGTGAATCAGCAACCAACAGAATGGGAAAAAAATTTTGCAATCTACCTGTCTGACAAAGGGCTAATATCCAGAAACTACAAAGAACTAAAACAGATTTACAAGAAAAAAGCCCATTCAAAAGTGGGCAAAGGATAGGAACAGACACTTTACAAAATAAGGCATATATGAGGCCAACATATGAAAAAATGCCCATCATCACTGGTCATTAGAGAAATGCAAATCAAAACCAACATCTCATGCCAGTTAGAATGGCGATCATTAAAATATCTGGAGACAACAGATTCTGGAGAGGATGTGGAGAAATAGGAATACTTTTACACTGTTGGTGGGAGTGTAAATTAGTTCAACCATTGTGGAAGTCAGTGTGGCGATTCTTCAAGGACCTAGAAATAGAAATTCCATTTGATCCAGCAATCCAGTTACTGGGTATATAACCAAAAGATTATAAATCGTTCTGTTATAATGACACATGAACATGAATGTTTACTGTGGTACTGTTTATAATAGCAAAGACTTGGAACCAACCCAAATGCCCATCAATGACAGACTAGACAGGGAAAATGTGGCACATATACACCATGGAATACTACACAGCCATAAAAAACGATGAGTCCATGTCCTCTGTAGGGACATGGATGAACCTGGAAACCATCATTCTCAGCAAACTGACACAAGAGCAGAAAATCAAACACCGCATGTTCTCAATCATAGGTGGGTGTTGAACAATGAGAACGCATGGACATAGAGAGGAGAAATCACACACTGGGGTCTGTGGGGGGGAACTAGGGGAGGAACAGTGGGGGATAGGGAGTTGGGGATGGATAACATGGGGAGAAATGTCAGATATAGGTGATGGGGAGGAAGGCAGCAGACCACATTGCCATGTATGTACCTATGTAACAATCTTGCATGTTCTTCACATGTACCCAAAAACCTAAAACGTAATTATATGTTTATATATATATGAATAGGGAAACATAACACCACCCAAAGAACACATTAATTTCACAGTAACAAGTCCCAAGGAAATGGAGATCTATAAATTACATGAAAAATAATTAAAAATAATTATTTAATAGAAGCACAGCAAATTTCAAAAGGACAGAGAAAAACAAACAAAATCAGAAAACAATACATGACCAAAACAAGACATTGACAGAAAAATTGAAATAATAATAAACAGAAAATCAGGAGCCAAAGTACACAATGAATGAAATTTGAAAATGCAATAGAGAACATCAACAGCAGAATTGATCAAAGAAGATAAAGAACCTTTGAACTCAAAGACAGTTATTTAAAAGTATGCAGTTAGTAGGGGAAAAAAGACTGAAAAAGTCATGAAGTAATCCCATGGGATTAACAATAAAACATCAAGAGAGCTAATTTACTTCTTAAAGAATTACAAGAAAGAGAAGTGAGAGAAAGGAGCAGAAATCTGATTTTAAAAATAATGGCTCAATGATTTCCAAATCTGAAGAAAATATAAACAACCAAATACAAGAAGCTGAAAAGTCTCCAAAGATACTCAATCCGGGGAAAATGACAACAAGACATATTGTAGTCAGGCTGTCAATAATCAAAGGGATTCTTGAAAGCAGCAACAACTAAAAAACAAACAAAAAACAACTAAATCCTAATATACAAGAGAATGCTCATGAGACTATCAGTGGATTTCATAAGACTATCAGTGGATTTCTCAGCAGAAATGTTAGGCCAAGAAGGAGTAAAATGATGTATTCAATGTGTTGAATGAAAAAGAAAAGCTTCCAACCAAAATTAATTTACTGATCAAAGCTTTTCTTCAACAGTGAAGGGGAAAAAAAGACTTATGTAGAAAAGGAGCAAAAGCTAAAGGAGCTCATCACCACTAGACCTACCTTACAGGAAACATTAAGGTGAGTCCTTCAATATGACAAAAAAGGATGATAATTAACATAATGAAGACATGAAAGTATAACATAAGGCTCAGTTTGTGTGTTGGCTATAAGAGACTCACTGCAATACAGCTATTAAGTACCCATTATAACAACTGAAAATTGAAAATAAAAATAAAAAGATTATTTTAAGAGATACTTCCACATTGAAGATATTCATACTGAAAGGGAAGAGATGGGAAAAGATATTTAATGCAAATAGAAACCAAAAGAAAGCAGAGGTACCTATTTTTCTATCATAAAGATATATTTTAAGTAAAAAATTGTAAAGTAACAAGGAAGGTCATTAGATAATAAAAGTGGCAATTAAATGAGAACTTATACAAATTGTAAATATGTATCCATTCATCACTGGAAAAACTACATTTATAAAGAAATATTAATAGATCTGAAGACAGAGATAGATTACAATAAAAATTGTAGAGTACTTCAGTACACCATGCTCAAAAATGAACAGATTACACAGACAAAAAATTAGTGAGGAGACACTGAACTTGAATTACACTTTAGCCCAAATTGACCTAACAGACATATACAGAACATTCTATCTAAATGCATCTGAATATGCATTCTTATAAAGCCCACAAAGAACATTCTCCAGATCACATATAGATATGTTAGACCACAAAACAACTCTTAACAATTTAAGAAGACTGAAATTATATCATGTATCTTTTCTAACTACAGTGTTATAAAACTAGAAATCAATATTGAAAGGAATTTTTTAAAATTCACAAATACATGGAAATTAACATGCTTCTGAACAACCAATAAGTCAGCAAATGAAACACGTTTTTAGGTATCTTGAGACAAAAAATAAAAATAAAACCCAAAATATCAAAACCTATGAGATACAGCAAAAGCAGTTGTAGGAGAGAAGTTTGTAATAAATGTCTACATTTTAAAAGATGAAAGATCTCAGATAAACAACACAATGTGAAACTTCAAGAAATTGAAGAAGGAAGAACAAACTCAGCCAAAGTTAGTAGAAGGAGGGAAATAACACAGATTACAGAATAAATAAATAAAAGAGACTGGAAAATAATAAACCCTGATTACAAAACTGACATTTTTAAAAGAAGCAAACAAAAGCAGCAAACCTTCAACTCAAGATATAAAGATTCAAATAAAATTATAAATGAAAAAGAAGACACAACAACTGACACAACAGAAAGATAAAGGATAACAAGTTGCTTTACAAGTACTCATATGCCAATAGTATGATAATCTGGAAGAAATGTATGAATTTCTAGATACAAACAACCTACTAAGACTAGATCATGAAGGAATGGAAATCTGAACTGACAAAAAATGAATAAGGAGATTTAATTAGTAATAAATCTCATTAAAAAACAGTCCAGGATCTGTTGCCTTTACTGCTCAATTCTATTAAACATTTAAAGAAGAACTGAAATACCAATTTTTTCTCAGTCTCTTCCAAAAACAATAAAGAGGAGAGAGGGGAATATTTTCAACCTCATTTTGTAAGACCAGCATTACATTGAACCAAAGTTATTAAAAATGCTACAAGAGAAGAAAATTGCAAGCAAATAACCTTGAAGTATATATATACAAAAATTTTTAGCAAAATGCGAGCAAACAGTACACAAGTTAAGGATTACATAGCAATCAAGTGAGATTTATCCCTAGGATGTAAGGATAGTTCCACATATGACAATCAGTAAATGTGATAGAACATATCACCATTTTTGAAAGACAAAAACCATATAATTATCTCAATAGATGCAGAAAAAGCATTTTATAAAATTGAATATTCTTTCATGATAAAAATTCCCAACAAATCTATTATAGAAAGAATTTACCTCAACCCAGTAATTACACATATCACAAGCCCACAGAGAACATCATACTCAGTGGCAAAAAGTTGAAATCGTTTCCTCTAATATCAGAAAAAGAATAGTGGTGCCTACTCTAGCCACTTTTATTCAACATGGAGTTGAACGTCCTAGCCAAAGCAATAGGAAAGAAAAATAAATAAAAGATCACCAAATTGGAAAGGAATAAGTAAAATTGTCTCTGTAGCTGACATGATTTTATATACAGCAAACTTTAAAGACTCCAGCAAAGAGAGAGAGAGAAACCATTAGATCTAAGAAACAAATTCAGTTAAATTGTAGTATAAAAAGTCAACATACAAAAATCATTAGCTTTTCTACACATTAACAATGAACTATCCATAAAAATTTAAGAAAATAATGCCATTTACAGTAGCATCAAATATACACCATGGAATATTATGCAGCAGTCAGAAATGATGAGTTCGTGTCATTTGTAGGGACATGGATGAATCTGGAAAACATCATCCTCAGCAAACTGACACAAGAACAGAAAATGAAACACCGCATATTCTCACTCATAGGTGGGTGATGAAAAATGAGAACACATGGACACAGAAAGGGGAGTACTAAACACTGGGGTCTATTGGGGGGAAAAGGGGAGGGCCAGTGGGAGGGGGAGGTGGGGAGGGATAGCCTGGGGAGAAATGCCAAATGTGGGTGAAGGGGAGAAGAAAAGCAAAGCACACTGCCATGTGTGTACCTACACAACTGTCTTGCATGCTCTGCTCATGTACCCCAAAACCTATAATCCAATAAAAAATTAAAAAAAATAATAATAAAATACTTAGGAACAATTTTAAATGAATAGGTAAAATATTTGTACACTAAAAACAATAGAATATTGATGAGGGCAAAAATAATTGGAAGATATATGTCAATGATTTCAAAGAATTAATCTTGTTAAGATATTCAGGCTACCCACACAATATACAGATTCAATAAAACTCCTACTAAAACACTGAATTCCCACTAAAAGTTTTCACAGAAATAGAATAAATAATTTTAAGATTTATGTGGAACCACAAAAGACCCTGAACAACCAAAGCAACCTTAGGTAAAAACACAGCTGGAGCTATCAAACTCTGCAATATCAAAATTGATTCCAAAGTTATAGTAATAAAAAAGTATGGCATTGGCATAAAATCAAATGTATAAATCAAGAGAACAAAATGGAGAGCCCAGAAATAAATCCATACATTTCTGGACAACCGATATTTGACAGAGATGCCAAGAAAATACAATAAGTAAAGTTCTTCCAAAAATGAAAAACAAATAACCTTGCTCTCCACAGGCATAAAAATTAAATTGCTCCTTTATATCATCCCATGCATAAAAATAAACTGAAAATGGATTATAGATTTAAATGCAAGACCTGAAACTGTAAAACTCCTAAATTAAAACCTGGGTAAAATGTACTTGAGGTTGGTCTTGGCAATTAATTTTTTGATATAGCCTTAAAGGCATAAGAAACAGAACCAAAAATAGGCAGATAAGACTGCATCAAATTAAAATGATTCTGCACAGCAAAGGAAACAATCAACAGAGTGAAAAACAAACCTGTGAAGTAGGAGAAAATATTTGCAAACCATTCATCTGATAAAAGGTTAATATTCAAAATATGCAAGGAACTCAAATAACTCAATAGTAAGAAAATAATGTGATTGGGAAATGGGCAAATGGCCAGAGGACATTTCTTCAGAAAAGACAAACAAATGGCCAATAAGTATATTAAAAAATGCTCAATATCACTCATAATCAGGGAAATAAAAATCAAAACCACAATGAGATAGAATGGCTATATTAACAAGACAAAAGATGTGTTAGAAACAATGTGGAGAAAAGAGAACTCTTGTTCACTGCTAGTAGAGGTGTTTAGAAAATCGGGATATGTTGGTCAAAGGGTAAAAAATTTCAGTTTGACAGTAGGAATAGATCTGAAGATCTATTTTAAGGCATGGTGACTATACTTAATAATGTGTTGTATACTTAACAGAGTAAATTTTGAATATTCTCACACCCCAAAAAATAAGTATGTGAGGTAATGGATATGTTAATCAGCTTAATTTTATTATTCTACCATATATGTATATATATATATACACTCATATCTACACATATATACACACACACACACACACACCATTTTGTATGTGATAAATGTATATAATTTTTACTTGTCATTAGAATAATGAACTATGAGTAGTGTAACATGTTACTGTGTGTGTGTGTGTGTGTGTGTGTGTGTGTGTGTGTATCTGTACTGAAAACATGAGACCCTGGGTGTCAAGAAAGATCTTTTTTTACTTTTATTTGAGGTTCAGGAGTACCTGTGCAAGTTTGCTATTCAGGCAAACTCGTGTCATGGGGATTTGGTGTACAGATTATTTCATCACTCAGATGCTGAGCCTAGTATTCAATAGTTATTCTTTCTACCCCCCTTCTCAACCTCAACCCTTTACCCTGAAGTAGGCCCCCATACCTGTTGTTCCCCACTTTGCATCCATGAGTTGACCATTTGGATCCCACTTGTAAGTGAGAACATGAAGCACTTGGTTTTCTGTTCCTGCATTCATTTGCTAAGGATAATAGCCTTCACCTCCATCCATGTGCCTACAAAAGACATGATCTCATTCTTTTTATGGCTGCATAGCAATCCATAGTATATATTTATCCCATTTTCTTTATCCAATCTGTCATTGATGGGCATTTAGGTTTATTTGCTGTATTTGCTCTTGTGAATAGTACTGCAGTGAACATTTGCTTGCATGTGTCTTTCTGGTAGAATGATTTATATTCCTCTGAGTATATAACCAGTAATGGGATTGCTGGGTTGAATGGCAGTTCTGTTTCAGGTCTTTGAAGACTTGTCACACTGCTTTCCACAATGGTTGAACTAATTGACCTTCCACCATCAGTGTATAAGTGTTCCTTTTTTCTCCACAACTTCTCTAGTTTTGTTATTTTTTGACTTTTTAATAATAGCTATTCAGACTGGTGTGAGATGCTAGCTCATTGTGGTTTTGATTTGCATTTCTCGAATAATCAGTGATGTTGAGTTTTTCATGTTCGTTGGCTGCATGTATGCCTTCTTTCAAAAGTTTTCTGTTTATGTTCTTTGCCACTTTTTAATGAGTTTTTTTCTTGTAAATAAAGTTCCTTTTATATGCAGGATATTAGAACTTTGTCAGATACATAGTTTGCAAATATTTTCTCCCATTGTACAGATTGTCTTTTACTCTGTTGATAGTTTCTTTTACTGTGAGAAAGCTTTTTTTTTTTTTTGAGACAGAGTCATTTTCTGTTGCCCAGGCTGGAGTGTAGTAGCACCATCTTGGCTCACTGCAACCTCCACCTCCTGGGTTCAAGCAATTATCCTGCCTCAGCCTTCCAACTAGCAGGGAATACAGGAGCACACCACCACACCTGGCTAATTTTTTGTATTTTTACTAGAAATGAGGTTTTGACATGTTGTCCAGGCTGGTCTCAAACTCCTGGTCTCAAGTGATCTGCCCACCTCAGCCTCCCGAAGTGCTAGGATTAAAGGTGTAAGACATTGCACCCAGCCCAGAAGCTCTTTCTGGAAGCAACTACCCACACACAAAATTAGACCTGTAGGCAAGGCTATAAGATCTGTTTAAAAGCTGTCTACATGAGTGATGGATTATTCTCCCTAGACTGGGGAAGAAATGGAGAACAATGAATTTTCTGTGCTTTTATGTGGGCAAGAGGTGGGTTCTATCTCCTTTTCCCCTGTAAGGATGGAGATAAGCTTCTGTTCTTTTATGTGATGTTAAAGACGCTAGGTTCTTATTCTAACTCTTTGGAATTGTAAATACATAATGAGATCCAGATAAGCCTCAATGTCACAATACAGATGTGTCTCCGAGAACTGGGCTTTATCCCTTTATATATAAATAACTAGGGAGATAATTCTTTAGCATTCCTGGAACCTCGGGAGTTTAACTTAGAGGCTTAGTGTAGTCTGTAACCATTAGCCCTCTTAGGTAGATAGCAGTCTTATTGTCCTTTTTGGATCAGCACAATTAACTAGACAAAAGGCAACAGCTCGAATTCTCATGGTGTGTGAGGAGAAAAATATTCTTGAAAAAAATAAAAACACGTCTTTATATTGCATAGATCTTCATATCAAAGGAGGTAGGCTTTTTTACAGGAGCACTGAAAATTTTTCATATTAGGTATATTCCATTTCAGTGATAGGATAGGACATTTGGCTGGGAGAAAATCTTAAGATGTTGGATAACATCTCTTTATGCCAAGCAAAATCTGGTCATAATTTGATTTTTTTCAAGCCATAGGAGGAAAAATGCACTTACTAGAGTATTTAAGTCTCTTTATAAGTTATTTTTATCACAATAATGAATACATTATCAATTTCTTGATGATGATATTCTCTTATAAATTGGTTAGAATAAGTCAGACCAACTGAATGTGATCTTTTCTGGGAACAGTGACTAAATCTAGCTTCTGGATAGACAAAATTAAAAAGTAAATTTCATATCTTTGGTTTTCTTCTAAGATAAAACCATCCTGAAGTATGGTTGACTAGCTTTTAGATTTTCCTAAAGAAATAAATGTTTATCTTTCTCCATGAAATGATACACACCTTTCAGAATGAGTAGAATTTTTGGAATGGTCATATCAGCCTTTGTTCACATGATCTTTCTTAACCTTATTAAAACAACTTCTAGGCAAATATTGATAGCTAAGGATGATCCTGGCAAAAACCATTTGAAAAACGTCTACTCTACATATTAGACTCCACCTTAGTATCCCTCTGTCTTGTCATGAAGACCACTTTTCCAGCATCCAGGTTTTATGTTGCTCCTTGACTGTTCAGGATTATCATTTGTCTCTTCTGGACCTCTATTATCTTTAGAGGTTCCTGCCCTTAAGTAGCTCATTCTATTTTCCTTTCTCTCAAATATATCTTTCTATGTTGTGTTCTTCCTCACTGGATTTACCTAATTGCTTTGTGAAAACAAGGTGGCAAAAGAGCTTGTGGTTTCCTGGTCATGTATACTAACTCATTCACTGACTGATCAAATGTGTATCTGCCATGTGCAATGTGAACATGATGAACATGGTTTCTAACTTTATGTATTGAACATAACAATCTGGGATGATATATATTTAAAGAGAAGGCTCCTAATCCTTAATTGGGGAAGCATTATAAAAAATTGGTGTGTGTACGTGTGTATATGCACATATGCACACATATCAGTTCTGTTATTTTTAATATATACTTTCCTGGAACAAAAACCACACCTATCTGGAACTCTAGGCTTTGCACTCATAAACCAGTCCCATTAGTAGACTTGGATTTTGTCTTGTTCTCATTTTCAGAATATGGTTTCCAAAATGCCTTGTTATGAAAGTAACTCTCACAAAAGTGAGTTTATTATTTTTGTATTATATTCTTCCTTTCAAATTATCCATTAGCATCACTAGTACCATAAAGTATTCATTTTCTATGGTAATAATTTTATTTTAATAATAAAAATGTGTACTCATTGAAGAAAAAAGAGACAACCAACAAGGAATAAGAAATGCTCATGAGCACAACTGCTGGTATTCCAGGCTTTCATTATGTATCCCAATAAATGTGAAAAGTTTGAATAAATTATTTCTGTTTTCTTCACATTTTAGCTAAAAAAGACCACTTGTCCAGCTTGTTTGTGTATGAATATAATTCCGTATGTTCTTTCTTCCTTCTTACAGATGCTTCTTTACTGCTAAAGGAAATGCTTTGTGGTGGTGACATTGTGGGCTATGAGGCTAACAAAGGGATGTAAAAATATATGCTGCAATTTTAACCAAGAAGTGTATTAAAATTTGTAAGTTTCAAAAATTATTATTTTTGACAACATGAAACAGTTTTAATATTTGCAAAGAATTAAGGGCATCAACATATAATACCTCATAATGTTTGCCAGTTTTCACATGATGCTTGTTATAAATAGCTTTTGCTAAATTAGATGATATGAGATTGGTAATACTGAATGACTCACCGAAAATATTTTGCACCTCCCTGATTTATGAAAGGAAAACAGCCAATTAGCACTATTAAAAAGATGATCCGCACTTTGGGGGCGGAGGTGGGTATATCATGAGGTCAGGAGATTGAGACCATCCTGGCTAACACAGTGAAACCCTATCACTACTAAAAATACAAAAAAATTAGAGGGGCATGGTGGCTCGTGACTATAGTCTCAGCTACTTGGGAGGCTGAGGCAGGAGAATCAATTGAACCCAGGAGGCAGAGGTTGCAGTGAGCACAGATCATAACACTGCAATCCAGCCTGAGTGACAGAGAGACACTCCATCTAAAAAAAAAATGACAAAAAAGATATCTGTTACATCTAACAAATCTCCTTCAAGTTTCCATGTCCTGAATAGATTTTTAAAATTTTTTGCATATTTTGATTGATATATCATAGTTTTACATACGTTGGGTAGTATATGTGATATTTGGATACATATATCAATTATGTAATATTCAAATCAAGGACTTTGGGATGTCTGTCACTTCAAACACTTATATTTTCTTTGTGTCAGAAACATTACACCTGAAATCTTTTCTTTCCTTAATTAGTAAATATAAAAGTAAGTGCTCACTTACTTTGTCATACATTTAAACTTTTCTTATTGATTAAATAAAATGAACAAATATTTTTTCTTATATTTAACACACATGAATGAATTATCTAGAAAGCTGTATAAAATGGAAAAATTACCAGCAAAAACTGTTTTTCTTTTCTTTAAAAGAAATAGCATACTGAGTTTTTAAAATATTATTGCTTAGATCTCACCTCAGCAATTTTGAATATGTAAATACAAAATGAACCCACATATGTGTATGTTTAAAGGACTTACTATAACTTCTGTTTAGAGCCAGGATTGAATTAGAAATTAATGTATTTCTAAAATGAATTTTTATAAAATGCATATTTTAATTGACCACCAAATCTGGAAAACAGCAAATATCCTTTCATGAGAATTAATTTTATGAAAACATTATTTTTGTCTGAGTCTGAGAACAAGACAAATAGTCCTGAATGCTTTTGATGAGCACATTATTGGAGAAATGATTACAAACACCATTCTTTGATCACATTGAAGTAAAACTAGAATTTACTCACAAAAACAAAAACAGAATCGTCCTTCCACCTAGATATTTATAGACTGTTTATTAGATATCTCCGAGGTAGAAAGGAAATAGAAATTGAAGTATAAATATAAAAACAAGAACATTATATATTAGAATATATAAAATTCAATTAAAGAGGAAATAAGCTATCAATTTATTGCACTAAACACTTTCATTGATTAAAAATAAAAGAATAAAAAATAACGAGATGGCCATTTAGGAGCAGCTCAGGATTGCAGCTCCCAGTGAAAGCGCAGAGGGTGAGTCAATGCCACATTTCCAGATGGATCTTTATTGCCCACAGACCAGGAGATTCCCAGGCAGAGGAGCCCCATGGGTCACCAGCGTGGCTGTTTTGACTGATGCAGCTGTTTTGGCAGTGCCCTAACTTGGCAGTTCTCCATACAAAATACACTGGTCTGGTTGCCCTTTTAAGCTGGCGACTGGAGCTCCAGGAAGGCAGAGTTGCCCATTTATTGGGTTAAACAGAGGACTGAAACAGGGAGCCAGGCCAGGAGATTCTCAGGCAAAAAAGCCCCACAAATCTCAGCGCCGTTGTTTCAGCTGGTGCAGTGGGTTGCTGCATGGAAAATCACACAGATCCCAGTGCTTTTCAGCAGGTGACTGAAACACCTGGGAGAGAGTCAACTGTTCAACTCTAAAAAAAGGCTCTGAGGCAGGGAGCCACTGATCAGGCTCGGCAGGTCCCACCCATCCCCCCCCCCAAAAAAACAGCAATTGGAAACTCTCTGGGTTGAAAGTTTCATGGCAAGCACAGCTGAACCTGGGATGATCCAGCTCTGTGGGGGAGGGGCATCCACCATTACCAAGGTACTCCAACCCTATGGAGGTAGTCTACCATTGCTAAGGCAGCCACTGTTGCCAAGGCAACCCACCATTACAGAGAGAGTCTGCCATTACAGAGGTGGGCCACCATTTCCAAGGCAGTTCTAACCACACCCATATAAACAGCACTGCAGGAAAGTTCACATGGCAGCAGAGCAGACCCCACAGCAGCTCAGCAAAGCCTCTCCAGGCAGACAGTGACTAGGCTGCCTCACTGGGCAAGGCAGCCCTGAAATAAAGGCAGCAGCACAACGGAAACTCATAAATAAAGCCCTAACTCCCCAGGACAGAGCACCTGGGGATAAAAAAGGGGTTTATGAGTTCTGCTGCAGCAGACTTAAACGTACCTGCCCAGCATCTCTGAATGAACAATGGAGCTCACAGCTCAGCACTTGAGCTCCTATAAAGGACAGACTGTCTCCTCAAGCAGCTCCCTGACCCTCATATATCCAGAGTCACCTCACAAAGGACTGATCAGACTGACATTTGGCGGGCATCATTCTGAGACAAAGAAAGCAAAAGAAGAAACTGGTAGTAACCCTTACTGTTCTGCAGCTGCTGCAGGTGATCCCCAGACAAGCAGGGCCTGGAGTGGACCTCAGCAGTCCTACAGCAGGGGAGCAAGACTGTTAGAAGGAAAACTTAGAAACAGAAATAACTTCATCATCAACAAACTGGACTTGCACTAAGAGACCCAGTCGGAAAATCAGCAACTACAAAGATTACAGGTAGATAAATCCACAAAGATGGGAAGAAACCAGCACGAAAAGAAGGAAAACACCTGAAACCAGAATGACTCTCCTCCTACAAGGGATCACAACTCCTTACCTGCAAGGGATGAAGGCTGGAGAGAGAATGAGTGTGATGGAATGGCAGAATCAGACTTCAGAAGGTGGATAAGGAGAAACTTCTGTGAGCTAAAAGAACATGTTCTAACCCAATGCAAAGAAATTAAGAACATTGAAAAAAGATTTGATGAAATGCTAATGAGAATGAACAACTTAGAGAGGAATATAAGTGAACTGATGGAACTGAAAAACACAACATGAGAACTTTGCGAAGCATGCGCAAGTTTCAACAGCCAAATTGACCAAGCAGAAGAAAGGATATCAGAGGTCGAAGATCAACTCAATGAAATAAAATAAGAAGGCAAGATTAGAGAAAAAAGTGTAAAAACGAATGAACATCATTCTTAGCAAACTGACACAAGAACAGAAAATGAAACACCGCATATTCTCACTAATAGGTGGGTGATGAAAAATGAGAACACATGGACACAGAGAGGGGAGTACTAAACACTGGGGTCTATTGGGGGGAAAAGGGGAGGGCCAGTGGGAGGGGGAGGTGGGGAGGGATAGCCTGGGGAGAAATGCCAAATGTGGATGAAGGGGAGAAAGCAAACAAAACACACTGCCATGTGTGTACCTATGCAACTGTATTGCATGCTCTGCACATGTACCCCAAAACCTAAAATGCAAAAAAAAAAAATCCATCAAGAAAAAAAAAACGAATGAACAAAGTCTCCAAGAAAAATGGGACTATGTGAAAAGACCCAATCTATGATAGGTGTACCTGAATGTGATAAAGAGAATGAATCCAAGCTGGAAAATACTCTTCAGGATATTATCCAGGAAAACTCCCCCAACCCAGCAAGGCAGGCCAATATTCAAGTCCAGGAAATACAGAGAACAACACAAAAGTATTCCTCAAGCAACCCCAAGGCACATAATCATCAGATTCACCAGAGTTGAAATGAAGGAAAAAAATGCTATGGGCAGCCAGAGAGAAAGGTCAGGTTACCCAAAAAATGAAGCCCATCAGACTCACAACAGATCTCTTGGCAGAAACCCTACAAGCCAGAAGAGAGTGGAGCCAATATTCAACAACCTTAAAGAAAAGAACTTTCAACCCAGAATTTCATATCAAGCCAAACTAAGCTTCATAAGTGAAGAAAAAATAAAATCCTTTGCAAACGAGTAAGTACTCAAAGATTTTGTCACCACCAGGCCTGCTTTACAAGAACTCCTGAAAGAGGCACTACACATAGAAAGGAACAACCAGTATCAGCCATGCAAAAAACATACCAAATGGTAAAGAGCATCAGCACAATGAAGAATCTGCATCAACTAATGGGAAAAACAGCCAGCTAACATCAAAATGGCAGTATCAAATTCACACATAACAATATTAACCCTAAATGTAAATGGACTAAATGCCCCAATCAAAAGACACAGAATGGCAAATTGGATAAAAAGCCAAAACCCATTGGTATGCTGTATCCAGTAAACCCATCTCACATGCAAGGATACACAAAGGCTCAAAATAAAGGGACAGAGGAAGATTTATCAAGCAAATGGAGAGCAAAAAAAAGCAGGAGCTGCAATTCTCATCTCTGATAAAATAGACTTTAAAGCAACAAAGATCAAAAGAGACAAAGAAGGTTATTACATAATGGTAAAAGGATTGATACAAGAAGAAGAGCTAACAATCCTAAATATATATGCATCCAATATAGGGACCCAGATACATAAGGCAAGTTCTTAATAACTTAAAAAGAGACTTAGATTCCCACACAATAATAGTGGGAGACTTTAACACTCCATTGTCAATAGTAGACAGATAAACCAGAAAGAAAATTAACAAGGGCCTCCAGGAGTTGAACTCAGACCTGGAACAAGCAAACCTAATAGACATTTACAGAACTCTCCACCCCAAATCCATAGAATATACATTCTTCTCAGCACCACATCACACCTACTCTAAAATTGACCGCATAATTGGAAGTAAATCACTCCTCAGCAAATGCAAAACAACTGAAATCATAACAAACAGTCTCTCAGACCACAATGCAATCAAGTTAGATCTCAGAATTCAGAAACTAACTCAGAACTGCACAGCTTCATGGAAACTGAACAACTGGCTCTTGAATGTTGACTGGATAAACAATGAAATGAAGGCAGAAATAAAGATGTTCTTCGAAACCAACGAGAATGAAGACACAACATTACCAGCATCTCTGGGACACATTTAAAGCAGTCTCTAGAGGAAAATATATACTATAAGTGCCCACATGAGAAGCAGGAGAGATCCAAAATTGACACCCTATCATCAAAATTGAAAGAGATAGAGGAGTAACATCAAAAAAAGAACTCAAAACCTAGCAGAAGACAAGAAATAGCTAAGATCAGAAGAGAAATGAAGGAGATAGAGACACAAAAGACCCTTCAAAAAAGCCAGTAAATCCAGAAGCTGGTTTTTGGAAAAGATCAACAAAATAGACAGACCACTAGCCAGATTAATAAAAAAGAAAAGAGAGAAGAACCAAATAGATGCAATAAAAAATGATAAAGGGGAAATCACCACAGATTCCACAGAAATTCAAACCATCATCAGAGATTATTACAAACAACTCTATGCACATAAACCAGTAAACCTGGAAGAAATGGATAAATTCCTGGACACTTGTTTCCTCCCAAGTCTAAACCAGGAAGAAGTTGAAACCCTGAATAGAGCAATAACAAGATCTGAAGTTGAGGCAGCAAGTAAGAGCCTTTCACACACAAAAAAGCCCAGGTCCAGATGGGTTCACAGCCGAATTCTACCGACATACAAAGAGGAGCTGGTACCATTCTTTCAGAAATTATTCCAAACAATCCAAAAAGAGGGAATCCTTCTCAAATCATTTTAAGATACCAGCATCATCCTGGAACCAAAATGCGGCAGAGACTCAGCAAGAAAAGAAAACTTTAGGCCAATATTCATGATGAACATAGATGCAAAAATCTTTAATAAAATACTCGCAAGCTGATTGCAACAGCATAACAAAAAGCTTATCTACCATGATCAAGCAGGATTCATCCTGGGGATACAAGGTTGGTTCAACATACGAAAGTCTATAAATGTAATTCACCAAATAAACAGACCAAAGACAAAAACCATATGATTATCTCAATTGATGCAGAGAAGGCCTTTGACAAAATTCAACAGCCCTTTATGCTAAAAACTCTCAAAAAACTAGGTATGGACAGAACGTATCTCAAAATAATAAAAGCTATTTACAACAAACCAATAGCCAATATCATACTGAATGGGCAAAAACCGGAAGCATTCCCTTTGAAATCAGGCACTAGACAAGGATGCCCTCTCTCACCACTCCTATTCAATATAGTACTGGAAGTTCTAGCCAGAGGAATCAGGCAAGAAAAAGAAATAAAGGGTATTCAAATAGGAAAGGAGGAAGCCAAATTGTCTCTATTTGCAGATGACATGATATTATATCTAGAAGAGCCCATCGTCTCAGCCCAAAATCTCCTGAAACTGATAAGCAACTTCAGCAAAGTCTCTGAATACAAAATCAATGTGCAGAAATCACAAGCATTCCTATACCCCAATAACAGACCTAATGAGAGCCAAATCAAGAATGAACTGCCATTCACAATTGCTACAAAGAGGATAAAATACCTAGGAATACAACAAACAAGGAAGGTAAAGGACCTCTTCAAGGAGAACTACAAACCACTGCTCAATGAAATAAGGGAGGACACAAACAGATGGAGAAACATTCCATGTTCATGGTTAGGAAGAATCAATATCATGAAAATGGCCATACTGCCAAAAGTAACTGACAGATTCAATGTTATCCCCATCAAGCTACCAATGACCTTCTTCACAGAACTGGAAAAAAACACCTTAAACTTCATATGAAACCAAAAGAGAGCCTGCATAGCCAAGGCAATTCTAAGCCAAAACAACATAGTAGGAGGCCTCATACTACCAAACTTCAAACTATACTACAAGGCTACAATAATCAAAACAGCATGGTACTGGTACCAAAACAGAGATATAGACCAGTGGAACAGAACAGAGGCCCTGAAGGCAATGCCACACATCTACAACCATTTGATCTTTGACAAACCTGACAAAAACAAGCAATGGGGAAAGGATTCCTTGTTTAATAAATGGTGCTGGGAAAATTGGCTAGCTATGTGCAGAAAGCAGAAACTGGGCCCCTTCCTGACACCTTACAATAAATTAACTCCAGATGGATTAAAGACTTAAGCATAAGACCTAACACCATAAAAACGCTAGAAGAAAATCTAGGCAAAACCATTCAGGACATAGGAGTAGGCAAGGACTTCATGACCAAAACGCCAAAAGCAATGGCAACAAAAGCCAAAATAGACAAATGGGACCTAGCCAAACTCCACAGCTTCTGTGTGGCAAAGGAAACAGTCACTAGAGTGAATCAGCAACCAACAGAATGGGAAAAAGGTTTTTTTAGTTTACCCATCTGACAAAGGGCTCATATCCACAATTTACAAACAACTAAAACAGATTTACAGGAAAAAAACAAACAAGCCCATTCAAAAGTGGGTAAAAGATATGAAGAGACACTTTACAAAAGAAGACATACTTGAGGCCAACAAACAAAAAAAATGCTCATCATCACTGGTCAGTAGAGAAATGCAAATCAAAACTACATTGAGATACCATCTCATGCCAGTTAGAATGATGATCATTAAAAAATCTGGAGACAACAGATGCTGTAGAGGATGTGGAGAAATAGGAACACTTTTACAGTACTGGCGGGAGTGTAAATTAGTTCAACCATTGTGGAAGACAGTGTGGCAATTCCTCAAGAACCTAGAAATAAAAATTCCATTTGACCCAGCACTCCCATTACTGGATATATATCCAAAGGACTATAAATCATTCTACTATAAGGACACATGCACACGAATGTTCATTACAGCACTGTTTACAATAGCAAAGACCTGGAACCAACGCAAATGCCCATCGATGATAGACTGGACAGGGAAGATGTGGCACATATACACCATGGAATATCATGCATCCATCAAAAACGATGAGTTCATGTCCTTTGTAGGGACATGGATGAACCTGGAGACCATCATTCTCAGCAAACTGACACAAGAACAGAAAATGAAATATCACATGTTCTCACTCATAGGCAGGTGTCAAACAATGAGAACACATGGACACGGGGAGGGGAGCACTACACACTGGGGTCTATTGGGGGGAATAGGGGAGGGAGTGCAGGGGTGGGGATTTGGGGAGAGAGCATGGGGAGAAATGCCAGATATAGGTGAAGGGGAGGAAGGCAGCAAATCACACTGCCACCTGTGTACCTATGCAACTATCTTGCGTGTTCTTCACATGTACCCCAAAACCTAAAATGCAATAAAAAAAGAAGGGTTCTAGCTCCCAATAAATAAAAGGAACAATGGAAACAAACAAAAAATAAAAAATAACTAAATTAAATCTCTAACTCAAACATTTATAAACAATAATAAAATGAAAAGAAAGCATAATAAAGAAAATAATAAAAACCATAAATTATGGGATATAAATTAGAAAATAGTGCATTAAATTAATAAATTAGGCTAGGCACTGTGGCTCCTACCTGTAATCCCAGCACTTTGGGAGGCCAAGGCAGGTGGATCACAAGGTTAGCAGTTCAAAACCAACCCGGTCAAGATGGTGAAACTCTGTCTCTACTAATAATAGAAAAATTAGCCAGGCATAGTGGCAAGTAACTGTACTCCCAGCTACTCAGGAGGCTGAGTCAGGAGAATCTCTTGAACCTGGGGGGCAGATGTTGCAGTGAGTCAAAATCATGCCACTGCACTCCAACATAGGTGACAAAGTGGGACTCCGTTTCAAAAAAATAATAAAATAAAATGAAAGTATTCAGTTTTTGAAAACTTAATAAAATGGAAAACCATTAGAAAATCTAAGGGAAAAAGAAGAATGCATAATTACATAAAATAAGAAATAAGAGACAAATAGCCATGAAAATAAAAAATATATATTTTTTAAATGATGAAGCTACTTTGCTATCCTCTAATGAAATATTTTTGAAAATGTAGATGAGAGGGACAATTTCTTCATTTTTTTCCAAAAAAATCGGGATACATGTGAGGAACATGCAGGTTGGTTACACAAGTATGCTTGTGCCATGGTGGTTTGCTGCACCTATTGACCCATCCTCTAAGTTCCCTCCCATCAGCCTCTATCCCTCAACAGGCCCTGATGTGTTTTGTTCCCCTATCTGTGTCCATGTGTTCTCAGTGTTCAACTGCCACTTGTGAGTGAGAACATGCGGTGTTTGGTTTTCTTTTCCTGTTTACGTTTGCTGAGGATGACAGCTCCCAGCTTCATCCAAGTCCCTGCAAAGGACATGATATTATTCGTTTTGGTGGCTGCATAGTATTCCATAATGTACATTTTCTTTATCCAGTCTATCAGTGATGGGCATTTGGGTTGGTTCCATGTCTTTGCTCTTATAAATAGTGCTTCAATAAGCATACATGTGCATGTATCTTTATAGTAGAATTATTTATATTTCTTTGGGTATATACCCAGTAATGGGATTGTTGGGTCAAATGGTATTTCTGGTTATAGATTCCTATAGAATAGCCATCCTCTCCTCCACAATGGTTGAACTAATTTCCATTCCTACCAATTATGTAAAAGTGTTTCTATTCCTGCACATCCTCTCCAGCATCTATTGTTTCCTGACTTTTTAATAATCACCATTCTGACTGGCATGAGATGGAATCTGATTGTGGTTCTGATTTCAATTTCTCTGATGATCAGTGATGCTGAGCTTGTTTTAAATATATGTTTGTTGGCCATGTAAATGTCTTCTTTTGAGATGTGTCTGTTCATACCCTTTGCACACTTTCCTTTGAAAACTGGTACAAGACCAGAATGCCTTCTCTCATCACTCCTATTCAACATAGTATTAGAAGTTCTGGCCAGGGAAATAAAGCAAGAGAAAGAAATAAAATTTATTCAAATAGGAAGAGAGAAAGTAAAGTTATCTCTGTTTACAGATAACATGATTTTATATTTAGAAAATCCATTTATCTCAGCCCAAAAGTTTCTTGAACTGATAAAAGCAACTTCAGCAAAGTCTCAGGATACAAAACTGATGTGCAAAAATAACAACCATGATTTTATTCCAACAATAGACAAGCAGAAATCCAGATCATGAGTGAACTCCCATTCACAATTGCTACAAAAAGAATAAAATACCTATGAATACAGCTAAAAATGGATGTGAAGGACATCTGCAAGGAGAACTACAAACCACTGCTCAAGGAAGTAAGTGAGGACACAAACAAATGGAAAAACATTCCATCCTCCTGGATAAGAGGAATCAATATTGTGAAAATGGCTATACTACCCAAAGTAATTTATAGATTCAATGACGTTCCCATCATACCACTGACATTCTTTACAGAATTAGGAAAATCTATTTTAAATTTTACACAAAATCAGAGAAGACCCCATATAGGCAAGACAATCCTAAGCAAAAAAAAAAAAAAAAAAAAAAAAAAAAAAAAAAAAAACCACAAAGCTGAAGGCATCACACTACTTGACGTCAAAGTATACTGAAAGGATATAATAAACAAAACAGCATGGTACTGGTACCAAATAAGATATATAGACCAATGAAGCAGAACAGAGACCTCAGAAATAACACCACACATCTACAACCATCTGATCTTTGACAAACCTCACAAAAACAATGAATGGGGAAAGGATCTCCTATTCAGCAAATGGTGTTGGGAAAACTGGCTAGCCATATGCAGAAAGCTGAAACTGGACCCCTTTTTCACACCTTATACAAAAATTAACTAAAGGTTGATTAAAGACTTTGATGTAAAATCCAAAACCATAAAAACCCTAGAAGAAAACCTAAGCAATTCCATTCAGGACAAAGGTATGGGCAAAGACTTCATGACAAAAATGCCAAAAGCAATTGCAACAAAAGCAAAAATTGACAAATGAGATCTAACTAAACTGAAGAGCTTCTGCACAGCAAAATAAACTATCATTGGAGTGAACAGGCAACTTACAGAATGAGAAAGATGGGTAATTTCTTAGGGAAAGGCAAGTTACTAAATGTTACCTTATTTTAGATATAATGTTTAAACAGATGAATTTTTTGAGAACTTGAGAAAATTTAATCTCACAATGCTTTCTTTTTAACCTTTCAGATATATTCACCATTCTTCTCCACCCTAATATCTGCTCAAAAAAACTGTCCTTTTTGACCATATTAATCATCATTCTTAACCTCAAAATTCTGGTAGTGTTCTTGAATCTGACCTCATCCTTTGATGAATTTAAGGGAAATGATCACGCAAGTTATTTTTCTAATTAGCTCTAAGAAAATGGTGAATTGTACAACTAGATTTCTAAATATTGAGCCATCTTTGCATGCCTGTATAAATACTATTTAGTTATGATGTGCATTTGCATTTTTGTCATGTTATTGTTTTCTATTTATTTATTTTTAGTAATTTTTTAGCAATTCCCGCACAAAATTCAAACATGTATAACTATCACTCATCACACATCCTCCATAAATATTAATATCCTACTATTTTACATATCTGTCTCTTCCTCCACTCCACAGCACCTCAACCAGTTATAATTCCCATTCTTATTATGTATTTCTTGAGGTAAATTTAGATTAATTGAAACACAAAAATCTCCTATTCTATTATCAAATATGCCATTTTTGGCTACTTTCTTATGTCCCATTCTGAAAAAAAAAAGTAGCAATTCTGTTATTATTCAGAATTTCAAAGCTGTTTGAATCTGCTTGTCTTAAAACAAGCAGATTTGTGTTTTTAGTTTTCTAATATTTAGTGCTGGTTGTATCTTTATTCATAATGCTGCATCATCTATTGGACTACATGAAAATATTAGTTTCCAAGGATTCTTTCAAAATTATTCCAGTATTTCACTGTAAATACAAAAAAAGCATGTGTTACTTAAATTATGTGGAAACATTTAGACAGTAATTTACTTTCTAGTCATGTTTAATTTGCTCTTCAGGGTCGGGCACGGTGGCTAACACCTGTAATTCTAGCACTTTGGGAGACCAAGGTGGGCAGATCATCTGAGGTTGGGAGTTTCAGACCAGCCTGACCAACATGGAGAAACCCCGTCTCTACTAAAAAAACAAAATTAGTCCGGCATGGTGGCAGGTGCCTGTAATACCAGTAGCTCAGGAGGCTGAGGCAGGAGAATGACCTGACCCCAGGAGGTGGAGGTTGTGGTGAGCCAAGATCATACCATTGCACTCCAGCCTAAGCAACAAGAGTGAAGCTCCATCTCAAAAAGAAAAAAATAAATTACTCTTCAGAATTCTATAGTGTCAAGGTGAAATGACACATGTTCAAACCACTTTTTCTGTTGAAATTCAAAGGTCATAGTCAACACATTCCTATAATATGATCTCTTTCAAAGTTGACCTAAACCTCTTCACACACATTGATCACAGTAGAAAAAAATAAAGGAAGAGAAAAGAACAGTCTCTTTTTCTAAGAATAGTTGTTCCTGTCCAGCATGGGTGAAGACTGACTCAGAATAACAGGACATTACCATATTTATCACAAGTAAGAGGAAAAACAGCAATCTGAATGAATTTTCGTCAGTCTCAGGCAACAATCTTGAAAGCCCTTCGCAAAGAAAGGTGTGGCCTCACAAAAGTGTCAAAATGTAGCATGAAGACTGTGGATGGGTTAAGGGTGTCTACCCTGGATCCCAGAAGTGGAGAGTGCACAGAGTCAAGAATGCCTGTAGCCACCCCCACTAGAGGAGGTACTGTGGTCAAAATAAAGACAGGCAAGGTATGATACATAAACCACATATGTGACTCAAGCCCAAAGGCTGGCAACAGACCTCCGATAACCTAGAGCCCTGGAGTCACACTATGTCTGACTTCAGTGAAAAACTGCCCAAATCAACACCATTCTGGCAGCATAATCTTATGTTAACATTTGAAACAAAGCCCACAGCAGGCAGTGAGAGCAATCTGCTCTTCTCATGAGAATGCTGTTCTGGAACTGGAGACAGTCTCAAGCTTAGGGCAACTCATAGGCTCAAATCTCTTGTACCAAAGGATAACCAGTGGAGCCCATACCTAGAGTACATGGTCAGAAAGAACAAACTGAAAAACAGAACTCAGAGGTCCTGGATGAGGCTCTGGGCAATATGATCAAGAAGTTCCTGCCAGCCCACGTTGGGCCCAAGCAATAAAAGTAGGAGGGACTCCCCCCCACCAGCCAAGGTTTTAGGGTGATAGTGCTTTTCATCATTACTCCAGCAATGACATTTTCCCCTGGATGTAGCAGTTGTTTCCAGACACTAAATCACCCTGGCATACTCAGAATGAGTATTATGAGGGTCCTTCAGAGGTGACAGCAGTGGGCTGGAAGCAGCTCACCTCTGACATCTGAGCTCCAGCTTTGTAGACTCCCTCTTAGACACTGTGTATTTGGGTAAATTCTACTACTTCCTCTTTACTCCATCCCTAACAGAGGTTACCTGCTTTCTGATACTATCTTACAGTAACCTCATAGGTTCTTTTTTTCTCATTAAATACTCCAGTACCAATGTAAACAATTTTCTTTATCAAATTCTGTCTATTGAAAGCACTAGTATGTTTTCTGTTTTCTTTACTGAACCCTAGGCAGATACACGTATAAATCAGGGATGAAGAAATTGTACATTGAATGGAAACAACTTTCTAATTTTGTTGAACATAAGATTTTTATTGAGATTGGTTTATGATTTATATCTGACAACTGGTTTGTGACAGGCCCAAATTTTTTGCTCTCTTGGTAGATGAATCTGGCTAATTTATATAGATTGGAGAGCAGTATGAGATTGAGAATATATATGACATATGAATATACCTACATATGTGTGTGTGTGTCAGTGTATGTGTATCTTTAAACTTACTACAGGAAAACATTTGTTGATACTACTCAATCTTGTTAATTGACAACATATTTTACATACTACACAATTCCTGTTTTCGTTTTTCTCTTTTTCCCACCACAATTAGTTGGATCCTCTGTTATAAAGTGAACTTTGATGCACAACTCTTAGACTCTTGCATTTCTCAGTGTTCTTTAATATTTAAAAGCAATGGGATATAATTACCAAAAAGGTAAAACCTGATAAATACTCTAAAGGTGTGATAACATAATGAACATGACTTTAAACAAAGAACCTTTGATCATACATGATTCATCTAAGGTTATTCTGTATTATGTTCTTCATCATATATTGCCTTTGCTGTATGACATGAACTAGAAATAAATACTCATGGGATTAAATATGCATCACTCTGTATCTACCATCACATGCATATTCATTAGAAGTACTTCAGTACAGGATTAGTTAAGTTTCCATAATGAAAGTTGAACATAATCTATTTTCTAAACTGCTACCTCGTTATTTAAAGGAGAAATTATGCTCAACAGTATTAACAAATGATATAGAACATTCGCTGATTATGGTGAAAAGCAGTAACATCTTTTATTGTGCTTACTGCTATTTTTCTTGACAAATTTAAAGCTACAGTTCTTATCAAATGAAAAACATTTTAGATAGTACATTCTTCTCATACTCTAGTACTCAAAATGTGATAAACTATAAAACTGCACACTGCAAAAACCAAGCACATTATCCTGGTTAGCAAGATGACCCAGATCTACAGATGAGGATGGGAACATATAACATCATTTGAACATTTATCTCAGAAAAAAAAAGTAATCTAATTAATCAGATCCCAACTTAGGAGTGTCAAGAAAACGTTTTTTGTAATTCATATACTCACACACAGTGGGTAACATACATATATGTTTAAGCACAAGCCATCAAGGAAAGTTAAAAAGTACTTAGTTATGCTTCAACTTACTTGTGCACAACTTCCCTATAGTAGAGCTTGTCCTACTGCCAACTAGCTTTGTATTTGTAACTATGGGTTTCAAAATATCCATACAGTACTCCTCTATGCAAAATCTATGTCATAATAACACAAAAGCCCACCATGTGAAGAAGTGTTAGGAACTAAATGTTTTACTATGTTATATTTCATTGTAATATTCAGTTGAAATGTAACTAAAGTTTCACCTATTCTACTAAACTTTTTAATATTCATATAATTAGCAGAACAAATTTATACTCAACATAGCCCCTTCCTACATACTGATCCCACACTTCTTTGTGTATAAAATATTTAACAAAACTATATGAGAGGATCTGTACTTTCCACAAGAACAAACAAATATACAACAGCTAATGAACAATCAAATATTTAACAAAGACTCAGATTCTTTTCATCTATCCCTGCAGCCGGATAATATATTATTTATAAAACAATATTTACTGATTTGTGTTCACATTTTTAAGTATATACTACTATGGTACAGAAACGCTAATGTTTTCTATTTGCAAAATGATTCTGGCTTTCTTTACAATACAACACCCAACAGATACATTTTGGAAAGAAAAAGAAAATATGGCTTAACTACCAGGAAACCAAACTTTTGATAAGTTCTACTAAGATTGAATGCTAAAACCTTGTTGATAGTCCTAGAGACATGTATCTAAGTGGCCACAGGAATGTAAAACCTATACAAATAAATGTTAACTTTTTGATATACAGCAGCATTGTTGCAATCAGTATCAGTCTATCATGAAAAAATTTTTTTCAACATCCGAAGAAAAAATAAGCGTTAACTATATGCCAAAAAAACTATGAACTCTTTGAATCGTAGTATAATGTATGTCTGTCACCTTAGTAAATGTATCATTTCCTTGTACTAAATAATTTAAAATAAGTATCACATGTAGCAATTTAAATTAAAAAATGAAAGTAGAAGGACTAAATGAATCATTATATTGCATAAACACATGTAATTTTTAAAAGTTGAAGTAAGTTTATAACTAAAATTTTAAAGGTCTACTCAGACTTTAGTTTCTAGCTAAGATGAAGTAATGTGGCCTAAGTTTTCCTCCTGCCAGAAATAATCAATCATCAGACACAATATATACAACAATGGCTTTCAAGATACTGCAGAAGGAGAATAATTGTTTGTTTCTCTACAGTGTGAGAAACAAACAAGATGATTCCTATGGTTGTCCAGACTATGGCCTTGAGAATGTTTCCAGGAAACAGTCAAACATGGGAAAACCCAGAAGTATGGCAGACTTCTGTAGAGATTCAGATGAGGATCAGGGGAGGACAGGGTACTACAGTTTGCTGAACAGAGTACTGGAGAGAAGAGAGCAGCACTGAGAAAAAGCTCTGGAAATCTGCTGAGGTATGCTTGAATATTCAGCAGAGTATGTTCAGAATATGCATGTGAGGAAATTTCCAGAGGCCAGTGGAAGAACCTTATGAAAGGATTAGAGCAAATAATGTCCAATGTACATAGGACCAGAAACAGCACCTATTTTCACAGATAGATTGAAAAATCTCATAATTCAGGATTATCTAGTAAAACAGATGGCTTTTGCTTCAGTAGTGGGGAATAAATACCCCTATATTACAAGATGCTCTGAATAACCCCAAAAAATCTTCAAAAGAAGGCTCACAAGGAGAAATGGTTTCCAAGCAACTTAACAGTGTCCCTGAACAAAGATCAACAATATTTATAGAGATGCAAAAAATATCCAGCAAAAAAGTTAAAATTAACAATGTTTGCTGTCTAAATATTACCGAGCTTGCAAATAAGCAGGAAAATACAACACGATGAGAATAAAAAAAGATAAATCATAACCAAATCAGACCTCACACAGATGTTAGAATTTAAAGACAAGTTTATTTAAATAAATATTTCTAACTAGGTTCCATATGTTCAAAAGTTAAAGACATTGAATATATGAAAAAGGCCTGAAATGAACTTCTAGAGATGCCTCAGGTTAAAAAAAACAAACTGGATAATGTTAACATTAGACATTGGATTAGGCATTGTAAAAAGAAAATGTCAATGAACTTGAAGTAGCAATAAAATATCCAAAATGAAAGAAAAGAACCACCAAAAGTGGAATAACATCAGTGAATACTGAGACAGTTTCAAGGTTCCTAATGTATGTATAGTTAGGGACCCTGTAACAAAGGAAAGAAAGAAGTCTTTTTAAAAATTAGAATAAATGACACAAAATCTTGAAATGTGATTAGAATTATAAACCTACCGAACCAAGGCACTCAAGGCACCTGTTATATTCAAGAAGTTCAAGCACAGGAAACACAAAGAAAACTATATCAGGGCAAGTCATAGTAAAATTGCTCAAAGCCGTTTATAAAAAGAGAAACTTAAGAATATCCAGAGAACAAGAACAACAACAACAAAATTACATACAGAGAAACAAAATTAAGATGACAGTAGATTTGTATGTCAGAAACTATGTCAGAAACAAAGCAAGTGAGGAGACAGAACATCTTTAAAATGTGAAAGAAAAAGCAAACCCTGCCCAAATAAAATATTACACTCAGCAAAAACATGTTTTAAAAACATAAGCAAAATACATTCTTTTTACACACCACAAATAATCACCATTATACTCTCTTTACAAGAACTATTCATAGAAGTCTTTCAGACAGCCAGAAGATGATACCATGTGGAAATATGGATTTACTTAATTGTTAAAGAGCATTGAAAATGATAATTTCTTGTGTAAAAAAACAAGATTTAACGTGGGCAAAGTCTTTGAATAGGCGCTTCACAAAAGAAGATATACAGATGGCAAATAAGGACAAAATCGTTGCTCAACATTGTTAGCTCTTAGAGAAATACAAATTAAAACTAAAATGAGATAGCACTAAACACCTATGACAATGGCTAAAATAACTTTGTATATAATGGGTGTTGGCAAGCATATGGAGTAACTGGAATCTTCTCAAACCTCTGGTAGTGATGGAAAATTGTACAAATATCTCGGAAAATAATTTAACATTTTATTAAAAGACTAAACATATACCTACCATATAATCTAGGCATTCTACATCTTGGGATTTACTTAAGCAAAAGCATAAAATAAACTTGTTTATTTTCATCTAATATTTGTAGGCTTATTTTCAGTATCCAAAATCTGGAAAATATTTAAATGTTGTTTAATAGGTGAATGGATAAGGTAGTGAGTATATCCATTAAGTGGAAAACTACTCAGCAATAAAAAGTAAAATATTGATACACAAATATAATATTAAAATAACTATTGCTAAATAAAAAAGGAGTACATACTGTATTATTCTACTGTTATTAAATGACAAAATCAATGGGAATTTAACCAATGGTTTTTTGGTTTTTTATTTTTTTTGGCAATAAGGAAAAAAGCAGGAGGGATGAATTAAAATGGAAATTAGGAAAGTTTGGAGTGGTGAATATATTTAGTATCTCAGTTGTGGTGATGGTATCAAGATTGCATACACAGGCCAAAACTTCCATATTGTACAGTCTAAACGTATGTAGTTAACTACATGTAAATTATACCTCAGTGAAGTTTTTTGTTTAAAATAGTATTCTACTCATTTTTCTTACTATGCTCTGTCCTTCTGCCTATTCTCAATTGTGTACATGTTCCACATAGAGCAAATGGAAAGGCAAATCATTGTTGCTGATAAAGAAAAGTAAAAAGTAAAAATCTTGGATTTCCGCCAAGATGGACAAATAGGAACAGTGCCGGAGCACAGTTCCCAGCGAGAGCAACACAGAAGGCAAGTGATCTTTGCATTTCCAACCAAGGTACCAAGTTCATTTCAATGGGACTGTAGGACAGTGGGTGTAGCCCAAGGAGAGCAAACTGAGGCAGCGGTGCCCCACCAGGGAAGTGCAAGTGGACAGAGGATGTGGGACTCTTCCCCTCTGGTAGTCCAGTTCAGATCCTGCACTTCTCCTGTTGCCTTTGCAACCCACAGACAAGGAGATCCCTGGGCTGAAAACCACCACAAATTGTTAGCACAGATATGAGCAGTGGCTCCAGCTGGTGCCATGAGTTGTTGGTACAGATCTGGGTGGACATTTTGACTATTGCCAGAGTGCCTATGGGACAGAACTTCCCACTCCCCAGAAAGAAGGGGAGCTGAAAGCAGGGAGACAGGTGATATGGCTTGGTGGGTTTCACCTCCACAAAGCCCAGCAAACTGAAACCCTCTCACTTGAGAGTTGTGCAGCCAGCACATCAGTTCAAGCTTGACCCAGGAAGATCAAACTTGGTGGGGGGAAGGGCATCTGTCATAGATGCTCTTACTGTGGAAATAAAAACCAGAAGAAGATTAGCAGCTGGACTGGGCCTGTGACAGCCGAGCAGCACCTCTGCAGGCAGACAAGGGACAGACTGCCTCCTAAAGCAACTCCCTGACCCCTGGATAACCAAAAAGACAACATACAGGAGAGCTCTGGCTGACAACTGGCAGGTACCCTTCTAAGACAAAGCTTCTGGGAGGAAAGATCAGGCAGGAATACTTGCTATTCTGCAGCCCTTGTGGGTGATTCCCAGGCAAGCAGGGTCTAGAGTGGACCTCCAGCTGTCCTACAACAGAGGGGCCTGACTATTAAAAGGAAAACTAAAAAACAAAAAGAAATAGCTTCAACATCAACAGAAAGGATGTCCACTCAGAGACCCTATCTGAAAGCCACCAACTTCGAAGACCAAAGGTAGATACATCCACAAAGATGAAAAGAAACCAGAGAAAAAAGGATGAATCATCAAAGACCAGAATGACTCTCCTCCTCTAAGGGACCACAGCTCCTCACCAGCAAGGGAACAGAACAGGATGGAGAATGAGTTTGATGAATTGACAGAAGCAGGCTTCAGACAATGGGTAATAACAAACTTCTCTGAGCTAAAGAACATGTTCTAACCCAATGTAAAGAAACTAAAAACCTTGAAAAAAGGTTAGATGAAATGCTAACTAGAATAACCAGCTTAGAGAGGAACATAAGTGACTTGATGGAGCTGGAAAACACAGCATGAGAACTTTGTGAACCATAAACAAGTTTCAATAGCAGAATTGGTCAAGCAGAAGAAAGGATATCAGAGCTTGAAGATCAACTCAATGAAATAAAATGTGAAGGCAAGATGAGAGAAAAAAGAGTGAAAAGAAATGAACAAAGCCTCCAAGAACTATGGGATTATGTGAGAAGACCTAATCTACACTTGATCAGTGCGCCTGAATGTGACAGGGAGAATGAATCCAGGGTGGAAAAAAATTTCAAGATACTATCCAGGAGAACTTCCCCAGCATAGGAAGGCAGGCCAACATTCAAATTCAGAAAATACAAAGAACACCACAAAGATGTTCCGCAACAAGAGCAACCCAAGACACATAATCATAATATTCACCATTGAAATGAAGGAAAAATTTCTAAGGGCAGCCAGAGCGAAAGGTCAGTCACCCACAAGTCCATCAGAAACCATACAAGCCAGAAGAGAGTGAGGGCCAATATTCAACATCCTTAAAGAAAAGAACTTTCAACTAAGAATTTCATATCCAGCCAAACTAAGCTTCATAAGTGAAGGAGAAATAAAATCCTTTACAAACAAGCAACTGCTGAGAGATTTTGTTACCACCAGACCTGCCTTGAAATAACTCCTGAAAGAAGCAATAAACATAAAAAGGAACAACCGATACCAGACACTGTGAAAACAAACCAAATGGTAAAGGTCAGTGACACAATAAAGAAACTGCCTCAACTAATGGGCAAAACAATCAGCCAGTAACAAAATGGCAGGATCAAATTCACATATAACAATATTACTGTTAAATGTAAATGTCCCTAATGTACCAAGAAGACACAGACTGGCAAATTGAATAAAAAGTCAAGATCCATCAGTGTGCTGCATTCAGAAGACACATCTCATGTGCAAAGACACACAAAAATTCAAAATAAAGGGATGGAAAAGTGTTTACCAAGCAAATGAAAAGGAAAAAAAATAAGCAGGGGTTGCAATCCTAGTCTCTAATAAAATGGACTTTAAACCAACAAAGAGCAAAAGAGACAAAGAAGGACATTACTTAATGGTAAAAGGATCAATGCAACAAGAAGAGCTAATGATTCTAAATATATATGCACCCAATACAGGAGCACCTAGACACATAAAGCAAGTTCTTAATGACCTACAAAGAGACTCAGACTCCTCCACAATAATAGTGGGACACTTTAACACTCCACTGTCAATATTAGACAGATCAACGAGACAGAAAATCAAGAATATCAAGGACTTGAACACATATCTGGACCAAAAAGACCTAATATATATCTACAGAACTCTCTACCCAAAATCCACACGATATACATTCTTCTCAGCATCACATCACACTCTAAAATTGACAACATAATTGGAAGTAAATCACTCCTCAGCAAATGCAAAAGAACAGAAATCATAACAACAACTCTCTCAGACCACAATGCAATCAAATTAGAACTCAGGATTAAGAAACTCACTCAAAACTGCACAACTTCCTGGAAACTGAACAACTTGCTTCTGAATGATGACTGGATAAACAATGAAATGAAGGCAGAAATAAAGATGTTCTTTGAAACCAATGAAAATGAAGACACAATGTACCAGAATCTCTGGGACACAATTAAAGCAGTGTCTAGAGAAAAATTTAGGGCGATAAATGCCAATGTAAGAAGTGAGGAAAAATCTAAAATCAACACTCTATCATCAAAATTGAAAGAGCTAGAGGAACAAGATCAAAAAAATTCAAAAGCTAGCAGAAGACAAGAAATAACTAAGATCAGAGCAGAACTGAGGAGATAGAGACACACAAAAACAAAAACCTCTTCAAAAAATTAATAAATTCAGGAGCTGGTTTTTTAAAAAGACCAACAAAACAGACCACTAGCCAGACCAATAAAAAAGAATCAAATAGATGCAATATGAAATGATAAAGTGGATATTACCACTAATTCCCCAGAAATACAAACTACCATCAGAGATTACTACAAAAAACTTTATGCAAATAAGCCAGTAAATCTGGAAGAAATGGATAACTCCTGGACACTTACACCCTTCCAAGACCAAACCAGGAAGAAGTTGAATCCCTGACTAGACTAATAACAAGGTCTGAATTTGAGGCAACAAGTAATAGCCTACCAACTAAAAAAAGTCCAGGCCTAGATGGTTTCACACCAAATTCTACCAGACATACAAAGAGGAACTGCTACCATTCCTTCTGAAACTATTCCAAACAATACAAAAACAGGGAATGCTCCCTAACTCATTTTATGAGACCAACATCATTCTGATACCAAAATCTGGCAGAGAGACAACTAAAAAAGAAAACTTCAGGCCAATATCCTTGATAAACGTCAATGCAAAAATCTTCAACAAAATACTGGCAAACCAAATCCAACAGCACATCAATAAGCTTATCCATCACGATGAAGTAGGCTTCATCCTAGGGATGTAAGGCTGGTTCAACATATGCAAATCTATAAACATAATCCATCACATAAACAGAACCAAAGACAAAAAAAACACATGATTATCTCAATAGATGCAGAGGCTTTTGACAAAATTCAACAGCCTTGATGCTAAAAACTCTCAATAAACTAGGTATTGATGGAACATATCTCAAAATAATAAAAGCTGTTTACAACAAACCCACAGACAACATTATACTCAATGGGCAAAAACTGGAAGCATTCTCTTTGAAAACTGACACTAGACAAGGATGCCCTCTCTCACCGTTCTTATTCAATATAGTATTGGAAGTTTTAGCCAGAGCAATCAGGCAAGAAAAAAAATAAAGCATATTCAATTAGGAAAAGAGGAAGTCAAACTGTCTCTAGTTGCAGATGACATGATTGTATTTCTAGAAGACCCCATCATCTCAGCCCAAAATTTTCTCAAACTGATAAGCAACTTGAGCAAAGTCTCAGGATACAAAATCAATATGCAGAAATCATGAGCATTCCTTCATGCCAGTGACAGACAAAAAGAGCCAAATCATGAGTAAACTCCCATTCACAATTGCTACGAGGAGAATAAAATACCTAGGAATACAACTAAAAAAAGAAGATGAAGGACCTCTTGAAGGAAATCTAGAAACCACTGCTCAAGGAAATAAGAGAGGACATGAACAGATGGAAAAACATTCCTTGCTCATGATCAAGAAGAATCAATTCCATGAAAATGGCCATACTACCCAAAGTAATTTATAGATTCAATATTAGCCCCATCAAGCTACCACGGACCTTCTTCACAGAACTGAAAAAAAAACCACTTTAAACTTCATACAGAACCAAAAGAGAGCTCACATAGCCAAGACAACAATAAGCAAAAGAACAAAGCTGGAGGTATCACGCTACCTGAATTCAAACTATACTACAAGGCTACAGTAATCAAAACAGCATGGTACTGTTACCAAAACAGAGATGTAGATCAATGGAACAGAACAGAGCCCTCAGAAGTAATGCCACACATTTACAACCATCTGATCTTTGACAAACCTGACAAAAACAAGCAATGGGAAAAGGATTCCCTGTTTAATAAATGGTGTTGGGAAAACTGGCTAGCCATGTGCAGAAAGCTGAAACTGGACCCCTGCCTTATAACTTACACTAAAATTAACTCCAGATGGATTAAAGATTTAAACGTAAGACATAACACCATAAAAACCCTAGAAGAAAACCTAGGCAATACCATTCAGGACATAGGCATGGGCAAGGACTTCATGACTAAAACACCAAAAGCAATGGCAACAAAAGCCAAAATCAACAAATGGGATCTAATTAAACTTAAGAGTTTCTATACAGCAAAAGAAACAATCATTAGAGTGAACCAGCAACCAACAGAATGGGAAAAATTGTTTGCAATCTACTCATCTGACAAAGGACTAATATCCAGAATCTACAAAGAACTAAAACAAATTTACAAGAAAAAACCAAACATATCCATTCAAAAGTGGGTGAAAGATATGAACAGACACTTTTCAAAAGAAGACATTATGCAGCCAACAAACATATGAAAAAATGCTCAACATCACTGGACATTAGAGAAATGCAAATCAAAACCACATTGAGTTACCATCTCATACCTGTTAGAATGGCAATCATTACAAAATCTGGAGACAAAAGATGCTGGAGAGGTGTGGAGAAATAAGAACACTTTTACACTGTTGGTGGGAGTGCAAATTAGTTCAACCATTGTGGAAGACAATGTGGCAACTCCTTAAGGATCTAGTAATAGAAATTCCATTTGACCTAGCAATCCCATTATTGGGTATATACCCAAAGGATTATAAATCATTCCATTATAAAGACACATGCACATGTATGTTCACTGTGGCACTGTTTACAAAAGGAAACACCTGGAACCAACCCAAATGCCCATCAATGATAAACTGAATAAAGGAAATGCGGCACATATATACCATGGAATACTACATGGCCATAGAAAAGGATGAGTTTGTGTCCTTTGTATGGATACTAATGAATCTGGAAACCATTATTCTCAAAAGGACACAGTATCAGAGGACCAAACACCGCATGTTCTCACTCATAGGCAGGTGTTTAACAATGAGAACACATGGGCACAGGGAGGGGACCATTACATACTGGGGTCTGTTGGGGGTTAGGGGGCTATGGGAGGGACAGCGGTGGGTGGGGAGGTGGGGGAGGGATAACATTGGGAGAAATGCTTGATGTAGGTGACCGGTGGATAGAGGCAGTAAACCACTATAGCATGTGTGTACCTAGGCAACAATCCTGCAAGATCTGCACATGTACCCCAGAAGTTAATTTAAAAAAAGTAAAATAATAATAAAGAAATCTTATCACTTCACAATGCCTTCCTACTTGAAAGCAGATGGTACACTCACTAATTCTATGTGATTGTGTGTGATATGTATGCATATGTTTTAATGTCTTCTTCTTAAACAGAGTTATGTCAGGTAGGTTAGACCACCCATTGATATTCATGTCTACCCAGTGAATCATTCTAAAGGTCACGACATTCCAAAAATGAAGGGAAGTCTAAATTATCTAACAAAGGTCCTTCAATAATCTAATACAGCATTTACAACGTAGCTAATTATGAATAATTCTCAGACACATCTATTTAAAATTTTCAGAAAGCTTCATTTCTCCTGAAAAAAAGAAATGTATTTCAGTGTAAGAAAAGGACAATTCTATTTGCAAATACCTGTAGCATGCATGGTGAAATGTATTGAAAATTTCACATTGGAGTTTATTTCGTAAATTTTAAGACCTTCTGTAAATGAACCCAGGTTCAGGTTCAGCTGCTCACCACTGGCAAGCCAAACACAACAGATTGGGTTGATGGGAGAAAAAACAGGTCTATTAATGAAGCCAGCAAAACTGGGAATATGGTGAACTAGCATTCCAAAGCAGCCAGAGGGTTGTATGGGAGAGGGATATGTGGAAGAGTAGAGGGTTGGTATCGAGAGGTGACCAAGGACTGCAGACATCTGGGTAAGTGAAGGTTTGAGGAAGTTGGGAACTTCTTTGTCCTTGGTCAGGTCACAATATTCCTATAAATCTTTAACTGAACATAATTATTTTTATACTCCTCCTTTAATCCCAGAGTTGTTTCAAAAATTACATGATTGCTGTTTTTACATATTATCTCAGTGTTCTAAAATTATTTTACCAATAAGATGAATGAGTAAAGTTCCCTTAAAATGGAATTTATTATGTGAATTCTTTTGCTATTTCATTGTTATTAATACTCCTCTGCTAAATTCCAAGGAAATGACATGGGTGGTCATGTTTGAGGCTTTTAGGCAAGATAATACAATGTAAGACCCTTTATATCAGTAATTTATATATTTATGAATATTAATTTTAGCCAAGAACATTTTTAATGACAGATGAAATATCCTGGGCTCTTCTGCTTAGGTACCCAATGAACTGGGATAAAAATGATCTGAATTCACAATATTTAAAGGTTATATCAAACGTTAACTATCTTAGCAACCAGTGAATCCAGAATTAAATTGCACAAGCAAAGCCAAGTAAAGCATTCTTTTTACTAACAGACCTAAGCATGAAACTTCTCAGATCATTGGAGAAAAGTTTCTTGTAACTTGCAGCTATCTGAGGTTTGTTTGTATCAATACTGTAACTCTATCAGGAAAGAAAATATACAGAAGCTGAAAATTTCACTAGCTTACCTAATATAACCACTGAGAGACGTAAAACTTATATGTTGCTTGTTTCCCCATCATCATTATCAGTAAACTCATTTTTCTTTCCTTTCTTTAGATCCTTGAGAGTAGATATTAAAACTGGCTTTTTAAAGTAAGAATTTTATATAGTCATTAAGCTAGCTATTCTCCATCAAACTGTTATTGACTAAAACTAGGATGACTTTAATGAAAACAATGGTTTACAAAAAGTGTAAAATGTCTAACTATCTTGACTATGTTCCTTATACATAGTTTCAGATTTAATAAATGCTTTGGATTTTTTTAATGAAAGGATACTATTTGCTAAACTTTTAAAAATTATATGTAAATCATTATTTTTAATTGTAAGAAAAATTATATATTTAATAAATTATATAATTATGTATAATTATATACACAGTACACACACACATACATTTACTAATAAAGAATCTACATATGCATTACCTGAAGTAAATCTCTTAATAATACTAATAAGTTTCTGTTTTACAGAGTAGAAAAAGCAGACCTGGCAAATTTAAGTGCTTTAATCAAACTAATTAGCTAAGAGGCAGAACTAAAATTTTAGGACAGATTATCTGAATTATGAGTCACATAATTCTTTATTACTTGATGATTTTTTACATTAAGTATCTAATGTTTATTAAATTTTAACTGACTGATATAAAACAATTATATGTAAGAATAAGAAGTTACCACTTTCAATAAGAAATTTAAAATATTATTTCAGCTCAGATTTAAGTTACATTCTCACTGAATGAAATTCATATTCAGAAACATATATTTATACATATATATATTACTGAGCAGTTGTTGTTCTTCTCAAACCTTCATTACATTTGTTACATTAACTAAATTATATTTCCTGGAAAATTATAATGTGATTTCAAATAAGTAAGCTAAATTTAATCAGTTGTTTTGTATATTATCTGAATAGAGACTAGATTAGTTAAAAAGAAAGAAAGAAAGAATTTTTAAAGAAACTAAGAAATCAGTTAAGAATTAGTTATACCTTGACCCGGCATGGGGAAAAAATGCCATGCCAGTGAGTACAAGTATCCAATCTTGATAGATTTATGTCAGGTGCAATTAACTCATATAAAATATGTTAAGGTTTAAAAAATAATAATCCAGAGTCTTTAAGATTATCTCACTCCCATTTTTTGGATTCAGACACCTGAGTGTGGTTGAATCTAGATACACTACATATGTAATATGTGACTCTGGGATATTAAACTTTTGATTTAATTCCTGCATACATAATTGAGACTAGTAATATCATCAATGTCTCTGGATTATTTTGGGGATTGAACGAATAAATATATCTAAAGCTCTGACTGCTATATATTAATTGTTTAATAAATATTAGGAAGCTCTAAATAGTAATTAACATAATGAGTTAATTGCTATAAACTAGGTAATAAAGTAAATGTTTAAATACATAATCTTCTTACAAAGAATTCATGAGCTAGGATCATTTCTTTAGATGAGGCAACACAAAAAGCATCCCAACAATAATCAGTGACTACTAATATTCCAAAATGCTTTGTAGATGTACAATTTCTCACTTAGATCTGAGATTGTTTACATACCAGTCTACTGTAAATTTAGCCACAAAGATACAATTCCTAAGAGGGTAATTTGGGGATATGAAAATTTTAATTACTTTGTGCATCTGCAAAGTGAAAGATTAAATTTTAGCAAGCAATGAGTAACCAACAAGGCACTATATTCTTATGTGATTTTATTTGTCCTTAGAGGATAGCTTCATTTTGTCACTTTATGAACTTGAGAAAAATTTTGTGTTTTTATGAAATAATTTTGAAATTTTAAATTCAGATTTTGTAATTTGTTCTGATGTTAACATATTTGAGAACTATACATTCTATTTGAATATCAAATCCCCTGAGAATATATAAGAAAAATTTTCATGAGCTGTAATAATTCAGTTTAATATCTATTGGTTATGTGATATGATTATAAACAGAGTAATCCAGAAGGCTGGCTAGACATCATCTTTCTTCCTGATCTCACATTTACAGATGAAAGACTTTTACTAGAATAACTTTCCTGAACTCTTTCCATTCTCCTTCCAACTTCTTTCCAAGTGAGAGAAAATGGCATCTATAAGGATATGTATGTAAATGGAGGGTCTGAGAAAAAGTCCTCAGTCCCTTCCTTTCTTTTAATCTTTCTTTCCTCCTCCTCTTCTAGTGCATTTCCTCATCATCACCATCACTGTCATAGGTATCATTTATTGTTTTCATCGTTTTAGCCTGTCTGCCTTCAGTGAAGGCATATTCTATTCAACTATAAGGTATGATACAAGTTTAGGGGAGTGGGTTCTGCTCCATGAGGAATGGGGCAGGAGGGATGGAATTGTCCAGGAGAGTTGGTAACTTGGTAAGTAAATCTTTTCTTCTGGGGTGAATGATCATTGAGCAATATTATTCACACATATGAAGTAATACTCTTCAATCTTTGTATTAATAATAAAGGTGTACCTGAATTATACATCGACTCCTAAATTAGTTCTGACTTTTGTAACAGATAAAATATCAATTCTCCCTTAAAAAATTCAACGCACCAGCATCTATTGTTTCTCGACTTTTTAATCACCATTCTGACTGGCATGAGATGGTATTTCACTGTGGTTTTGATGTGCATTTCTCTAATCATCAGTGATGGTGACATTTTTTATGTTTGTTGGCCATATAAATGTATTCTTTTGAGAAGTGTGTGTTCATATGATTTGCATATCTCCTGGCGAGGCTGTGGAGAAATAGGAATGCTTTTACACTGTGGGTGGCAATGTAAATTAGTTCAAACACTATGGAAGACAGTGGCGATTCCTTAAAGATCTAGAACCAGAAATACCATTTGACCTGCAATCCCAATACTGGAACATAAATCATTCTACTGTAACAACACATGCACACATATATTTACTGTGACACTATTTACAATACCAAAGACATGGAACCAACCCAAATGTCCATCAATGACCAACTGGATAAAGAAAATATGCCACTTATAAACCATGAATATTATACAACCATAAAAAAGAATAAGATCAGGGGGAGACCGACTCAAGATGGCACAGTGAGAACAACACAGGATTGAAGCTCTTGGTGAATGCACGGAGGGTGAGTCAGGGCCGTACTTCCAGACGGATCTTTGTTGCCCACAGAATGGGGAAATTCCCAGGTATAAAAGAGACGTGGGACACCAGTGAAGCGGGTTTGGCTGGTGCAGCCGACGGCCAGTGCAGCTGGCAGCCGGCGCTGCAGTGCAGCGGCGCTCCACACAAAGTGCACTGGTCCGGGTGCCCTGTTGAACTGGCAATCTGAGACTTGAGAGGGAAGATTGGCATATCCATCTGATTGAACAGGACTTGAACAGTGAGCCAGGCCAGGAGATTCCAGGGAAACAGTGTTTGGGCCAGGGAAGTGGGACAAACAAAATGGCGATTCCAAATGCTCCAGGTGGAGAGTTTTATTGCAGGCACAGCTGAACCCAGGATGGTGCAGCTCGGTGGGGAGGGGCGTTTGCCATTACCAAGGCAATCTACCCCTACTGAGGTACACCGCCATTGCTGGCACAGCCTGCTGTTGCCAAGGCAACCCACCACAACAGAAAGACTCCGCCACAGGGCACAGCCTGTGGCAGCAGGGCAGAGACCGCAGCAGCAGGGCAGAGCCTGCAGCAACAGGGAAGACCTCACACCAGCAGGGCGGAGCCCCAGCAGGCAAATAGTGACTAGGCTGCCTCCTAGCTGGGCAGGACAGTGCAACGGACACATAAAAAAAACCCCAACTCCCCGAGACAGAGCATCTGAGAAGAAAAGGTTTTTTTTTAATGAGTTCTGCTGCAGCAGAATTAAATGTAGCAGCCTAACAGCCCTGAATGAACAACAGAGCTCACAGATCAGCACTTGAGCTCCTATAAGGTACAGATTGTCTCCTCAAACAGCTCCATGACCCCTCTATATCCAGAAGACTGACGTTTGGCAGGCATCATTCTGGGACAAAGATAGCAGAAAAAGAGACTGGTAGCATCCCTCACTGTTCCACAGCCGCTATAGGTGCACCCCAGACAAGGAGGGCCTGGAGTAGAGCTCAGCAGTCATACAGTGGAGAGGCTAGGCTGGTAGAAGGAAAACCAGGTAACAGAAATACTTCATCATCAACAATCTGGGCGTCCCCTCAGAGACCCAATCGAAAAGTCAGCAACTACTCAGACGACAGGTGGATAAATCCACAAAGATGGGAAGAAACCAGCACAAAAAGGAGGAAAACACCTGAAACCAGAACACCGCAACTCCTGCAAAGGACCAAAACTCCTCACCAGCAAGGGAACAAAGCTGGACAAAGATTGACTGTGATGAAATGACAGAATTAGACTTCAGAAGGGGGATAATGAGAAACTTTTGTGAGCTAAAAGAACATGTTTTAAATCAATGCAAAGAAACTAAGAACCTTGAAAAAAGATTCGAGGATATGATAACAAGAATAGATAACATAGAGAGAAATATAAATGAATTGAAGGAGCTGAAAAACACAATACGAGAACTTCATGAAGCATGCACAAGTTTCAACAGCCGAACTGACCAAGCAGAAGAAAGAATATCAGAAGTCAAAGATCAACTCAATGAAATAAAATGAGAAACCAAGATTAGAGAAAAAAGCACAAAAGGAATGAACAAAGTCTCCAAGAAAGGTGGGACTATGTGAAGAGACCTAACCTACGTTTGATAGGTGTACCAGAATGTGATGAAGACAATGAATCCAAGCTGTAAAATACTCTTCAGGATATTATCCAGGAAAATTTCCTCCACCTAGCAAGGCAGGCCAACACTCAAGTGCAGGAAATACAGAGAACACCACAAAGATATTCCACAAGAAGAGCAACCCCAAGGCACATAATCGTCAGATTCACCAGGGTTGAAATAAAGAAGAAAATACTAAGGGCAGCCAGAGAGAAAGGTCGGGTCACCCACAGAGGGAAGCCCATCAGAATCACGGCAGATCTCTCGGCAGAAACTCTACAAGCCAGAAGAGAGTGGGGGCCAATATTCAACATCATTAAAGAAAAGAACTTTCAACCCAGAATTTCATATCCAGCCAAACTGAGCTTCAGAAGTGAAGGAAAAACAAAATCCTTTGCAAACAAGCAAGTACTCAGAGATTTTGTCACCACCAGGCCTGCTCTACAAGAGCTCCTGAAAGAGGCACTACACATAGAAAGGAACAACCAGTACCAGCCATTCCAAAATCACACTAAATGCTAAAGAGCATCAACATAATGAAGAATCTACAACTAACAGGCAAAACAGCCAGCTAGCATCAAAATGGCAGTATCAAATTCACGCATAACAATATTAACTCTAAATGGAAATGGACTAAATGCACCAATCAAAAGACACAGACTGGCAAATTGGATTAAAAACCAAAACCCATCAGTGTGCTGTATCCAGGAAACCCATCTCACATGCAAGGATACACAAAGGCTCAAAATAAAAGGATGGAGGAAGATTTACCAAGCAAATGGAGAAAAAAAAAAGCAGGAGTTGCAATTCTCATCTCTGATAAAATAGACTTTAAAGCAACAAAGAACAAAAGAGACAAAGAAGGCCATTACATAATGGTAAAAGGATCCATACAACAAGAAGAGCTAACTATCCTAAACATATATGGACCCAACACAGGAGTACCCAGATACATAAGGCAAGTTCTTAATGACTTATAAAGAGACTTAGACTCCCACACAATAATAGTGGGAGACTTTAACACTCCACTGTTTATAATAGACAGATCAACCAGACAGAAAATCAACAAGGATATCCAGGGCTTGAACTCAGACCTGGAACAAGCAAACCTAATAGACATTTACAGAACTCTCCACCCCAAATCCACAGAATATACATTCTTCTCAGCACCACATCACACCTACTCTAAAATTGACCACGTAATTGGAAGTAAAGCACTCCTCAGCAAATGCAAAACAACTGAAATCATAACAAACAGTCTCTCAGACCATAGTGCAATCAAGTTAGAACTCAGAATTCAGAAACCAACCCAGAATCACACAGCTTTATGGAAACTCAACAACTGGCTCTTGCATATTGACTGGATAAACAATGAAATGAAGGCAGAAATAAAGATGTTCTTCGAAACCAATGAGAATGAAGACACAACATGCCAGAATCTCTGGGACACATTTAAAGCAGTCTCCAGAGGAAAACATATAGCAACAAGTGCCCATATGAGGAGAATAAAGAAATCCAAAATTGATGCCCTATCATCAAAATTGAAAGAGCTAGAGGAGCAAGATCAAAAAATCTCAAAACCCAGCAGAAGAAAAGAAATAACTAAGATTAGAGCTCAACTGAAGGAGATAAGAGACACGAAAACCCCTTCAAAAAATCAATAAATCCAAGAGCTGGTTTTTTGAAAAGATCAACAAAATAGACAAACCACTAGCCAGATTGATTAAAAAAGAAAAGAGAGAACAACCAAATAGATGCAATAAAAAATGACAAAGGGGAAATCACCACAGATTCCACAGAAATTCAAACCATCATCGGAGAATATTACAAACAACTCTATGCACATAAACTGGTAAACCTGGAAGGAATGGATAAATTCCTGGATTCCTGAGTCCTCCCAAGCCTAAACCAGGAGGAAGCTGAAACTATGAATAGACCAATAACAAGGTCAGAAGTTGAGGCAGCAATTAAGAGCCTACCACACAAAAAAAGTCCAGGTCCCGATGGGTTCACAGCCAATTCTACCAGACACACAAAGAGGAGCTGGTACCATTCCTTCTGAAACTATTACAAATAATCCAAAAAGAGGGAATACTTCCCAAATCATTTTATGAGACCAACATCATCCTGATACCAAAACCCAGCAAAGACCCAACAAGAAAGGAAAACTTCAGGCCAATATCCATGATGAACATAGTTGCAAAAATCTTCAATAAAATATTGGCAAGCCGATTGCAACAGTACATCAAAAAACTTATCTATCATGATCAAGTAGGATTCATCCCGGGGATGCAAGGCTGGTTCAACATACGCACGTCTATCAACATAATTCACCACATAAACAGAACCAAAAACAAAAACCACATGATTATCTCAATAGAAGCAGAGAAGGCATTCGACAAAATTCAACAGCCCTTTATGCTAAAAACCCTCAATAAACTCGGTATCAATGGAACGTATCTCAAAATAATAAAAGCTATTTACAACAAACCAATAGCCAATATCATATTGAATGGGAAAAAAACTGGAAGCATTCCCTTTGAAATCTGGCACTAGGCAAGGATGCCCTCTTTCACCACTCTTGTTTAATATAGTACTGGAAGTTCTAGCCAGAGCAATCAGGCAAGAAAAAGAAATAAAGGGCATTCAAATAGGAAAGGTGGAAGCCAAATTGTCTCTATTTGCAGACGACATGATAGTATACCTAGAAGATCCCATCGTCTCAGCCCAAAAACTCCTGAAACTGATAAGCAACTTCAGCAAAGTCTCAGGATATAAAATCAATGTGCAAAAATCACAAGCATTCGTCTACACCAATAACAGACTTAAAGAAAGCCAAATCAAGAATGAACTGCCATTCATATTTGCTACAAGAAGAATAAAATACCTAGGAATACAACTCACAAGGAATGTAAGGGACCTCTTCATGGAAAACTACAAACCACTGCTTAATGAAATAAGAGAGGACAGGAACAGTGAAACATTCCATGTTCATGGTTAGGAAGAATTAATATCGTGAAATGGCTATACTGCCCAAAGTAATTTACAGAATCAATGCTATACCCATCAAGCTACCATTGACTTTCTTCACAGAACTGGAAAAAACCACTATGAACTTCATATGGAACCAAAAGAGAGCCCGCATAGCAAAGTCAATTCTAAGCAAAAAGAACACAGTGGCGGGCATCACACTACCGGATTTCAAACTATATTACAAGGCAACAATAATCAAAACAGCATGGTACTGGTTCCAAAACAGAGATAGAGACCAATGGAACAGAACAGAGGCATCAGAGGCGACACAACATATCTACAACCATACAATCTTTGATAAACCTGACAAAAACAAGCAATGGGGAAAGGATTCCCTGTTTAACAAATGGTGTTGGGAAAACTGGCTAGCCATGTGCAGAAAGCAGAAACTGGACCCCTTCCTGACACCTTACACTAAAATAACTCCAGATGGATTAAAGACTTAAACATAAGACCTGGCACCATAAAAACCCTAGAAGAAAATGTAGGCAAAACCATCCAGGACATAGGAGTAGGCAAGGACTTCATGACCAAAACACCAAAAGCATTGGCAACAAAAGCCAAAATAGACAAATGCGACCTAATGAAACTCCACAGCTTCTGCACAGCAAAAGAAACAGTCACTAGAGTGAATCGGCAACCAACAGAATGGGAAAAATTTTTGCAGTTTACCCATCTGACAAAGGGCTGATATCCAGAATTTACAAAGAACTCAAACAGATTTATAGGAAAAAAACAAACAAGCCCATTCAAAAATGGGCAAAGGACAGGAACAGACACTTTACAAAAGAAGACATATATGAGGCTAACAATCATATGAAAAAATGCTCATCATCACTGGTCATTAGAGAGATGCAAATCAAAACCACATTGAGATACCATCTCACGCCAGTTAGAATGGCGATCATTAAAAAATCTGGAGACAACAGATGCTGGAGAGGATGTGGAGAAATAGGAACACTTTTACACTGTTGGTGGGAGTGTAAATTAGTTCAACCATTGTGGAAGACAGTGTGGCAATTACTCAAGGCCTTAGAAATAGAAATTCCATTTTACCCAGCAATCCCATTACTGGGTATATATCCAAAGGACTATAAATCATTCTACTATAAGGACACATGCACACGAATGTTCATTGCAGCACTGTTTACAATAGCAAAGACCTGGAATCAACCCAAATGCCCATTGATAATAGACTGGATTGGGAAAATGTGGCACATATACACCATGGAATATTATGCAGCAATCAGAAATGATGAGTTCTTGTCGTTTGTAGGGACATGGATGAATCTGGAGAACATCATTCTCAGCAAACTGACACAAGAACAGAAAATGAAATACCACATATTCTCACTCAGGCGGGTGATGATAAATGAGAACACATGGACACAGGATGGGGAGTACTAAACACTGGGGTCTATTGGGGGAAAAGGGGAGGGCCAGTGGGGTGGGCGAGCTGGGGAAGTATAGCCTGGGGAGAAATGCCAAATGTGGGTGAAGTGGAGAAAGGAAGCATAACACACTGCCATGTGTGTACCTATCCAACTGTCTTGCATGTTCTGCACATGTACCCCAAAACCTAAAATGCAATAAAACATTAAAAAAAAAATAAGATCATGTCCTTTGCAGGGAAATGGATGAAACTGGAAGCATCATTATCAGCAAACTAACACAGGAACAGAAAATGAAACACCACATATTCTCACTCATAAGTGGTAGTTGAATAATGAGAACACACGGACATGGAGAGGGGAACAACACACATCTGGGCATGTAGGGGTATGGGGGTCAAGGGGACAAAGAGCACTAGGACAAATGCCTTATGCAAGCAGAGCTTAAAGCCTAGATGATGGGTTGATAGGTGCAGCCAACAACATGGCACATGCACAACTATGTAATGAACCTGCACATTCTGCACATGTATCCCAGAACTCCAAGTAAAATAAAATAAAAAATTTCAACACACAGGACAGTTACAATACCTTTATTGTGAGCCTAGACAGGCAGAAAAAAAGAAAAGAGACTCTAGATCTGTGAAGCCAAACCCTTCCATTTCATATTTTCATTTTGCAGTAACAGCTGTGAAGGTATTTTTATTGCCTTGAACATCTTCCAACTCTCTTACCTATTTTCCCTGGATATTTTACCAATGGAGGAAGTATAAATGTGTTCAGAAGCTGCTTATCAACAGACTTAGTGTTGACTCTCCACATATGTAAAATATGTCACTGAAATGCTATGTTGAGGTTTATTAAAATAAAATGTATGTTACTCAAACAAGAATTATGACAATTTGGTAGTAGACAAAATAACCACAAAGCAACCACTTTTGCTGCCAGTGTAGGAGCAGCCAGAGGGAGCACATTTATACTGAACTCTCAAGAGGCAGAAAGATCATATCATACGTTATTTTTGGATTTCATAATTATTTGAACTGATAAAAGGAATTACTGAACTCCCCAGAGGTATGCACAATAATTAGTTTGCCTAATAACACATTCAATTCTTTCATAAAAAAACATAAAAAGTTTTCAATATTACATATTTATTAGCGTGAAAAACTTGGTTTCCAGGTAAAAGTCCCCAGTATAATCAGGAAATCTGAGGAAACAGACTAACGAAGGAAGGAAGAAGATGAAAATAGAATGTTTTGAAATTCTGTCATAATGTTGGCATCTGTGCAATTTCCTGCTGAAGTGTGAGCTCCTCACCTAACTAGTGATAATTACTACTAATTCCTAACAATGAAAAAATAGAAAAGATAGAAGATGTTTGCGAGGCACTCATTTCAACCAGGTTCAAGATATTTTTCAGAACTGTTTTTGTGACTAGGTTCACCTAAAGCCCAGAAAGAGCAGAAAAACAGTGTATTTTGCTGAAGGAATTTCCCAAAAATTGAAAGAATTCAAGTATATGTATGGAATTTTAACCCAACATTTTTTCTTGTGACTATTGATAGCATTAATGAAGATGAAGAGGGCCCCATATACTTCTAACATATATCAAAATCCTAATGTATTTATTCAAAGAAAGTACTAAAAGCAAGGGAAGACCAAAAGGAAGGCAGAAAAAAAATAACATTTTTTTTTTCTGAACAAGATATGTATAAGCAGCATTCTGTTAACAATTTGACCTTTAGAATTGTTCCAATTATTTGAAATATTTCCATACGTGTTTTATATACGAAGAATGACATTCTAATAAGATGTATAAGGTAAATAGATAAATATACCTCTAATTAAATTTTTTAAATGATAAAATACCAAGAGAGGAACAAATAAAAATATTAAAGAGTTTTCAAAAGAATGCAAAATTTCTTCTAGAAACATGTTAGCAAGGACTTTATACATGGATACTTAAAACTAAGAATAGGAGTCAAATCATGTGAGAGCACATATTCATACTTTGCTCTCTTCCACTGAACTTTTTCTTGCAATAGTAGGACTCAGAAATTTTTTACCTTCACTCAGTGGTTCATTTCCACTTCAGGACAGGGGTAGCTTCTCTAATTTGACATGAATACAGCCACACCTCGTTTTTTATACTTCACTTTATTGCATTCATATATATATAATAATTTTTTACCTTCACTCAGTGGTTCATTTCCACTTCAGGACAGGGGTAGCTTCTCTAATTTGACGTGAATACAGCCACACCTCATTTTTTATACTTCACTTTATTGCATTCATATATATATAATAATTTTTTCTAATGCAAGTTTTGTAGCAACCATACATCAGGCAAGTTAATCAGCACCACTTTTTAAATAGCATGTGGTCAGGTCTTGTCTTTGTGTCATTTTTCCATAATTATTGGAATATTTCAAATATTAATATTACCATCATTATTGTATATGTTATGGTGATCTGTGATCAGTAATCCTTGATGTTACCATTGTAATTGTTTTCGGTGCCTGGGACTGTCTCGTAGAAGACATTGAACTTAATTGATCAATACTGTGTGTGTTTTCACTGTTCCACTGACTGGCTGTTCTCCTACTTTTCTCCCTCTCTTTAGGTTACATATACACCCTGAGCCACAACAATATTGAAATTAGGCTAATAAATAACCCTTAAATAGCCTCTAAGATTTTAAGTGAAAGGAAGAATGTCATGTTTCTCAATTTAAATCAAAAGCTGGAAATGATTAAGCTTAGTAAGGAAGCAGGTGGAAAGATGAAATATGCTGGAAATGAGGCCTCTTGCACTAAACAGTCAAGTTGTGAATGCAAAGGAAAAGTTACTTAAAAAAATTTAATAAGTGCTACCCTGTTGATGAATGGTAAGGAAGCCAAACAGCCTTATTGCTGATATGGAAAACATTGGAATGATCTGGATAGAGATCAAAACAGCCACAGCATTTCCATAAGCCAAAGCTTAATCCAGAGCAAGGCCCTAACTCTTAAATTTTATAAAGACTGAGAGAGGTGAAGAAGCTTCAGAAGGATAGTTGAAAGATAGTAGAAGTTGGTTCATGAGCTTTAAGGGAAGAAGCCATCTCCATAACATAGAAGTGCAAGGTGAAGCAGGAAATACTGATCTAGACACTGCATCAAATTATCCAAGAGATCTAGTTAAGAAAATAGATGAAATTAAGTACATTAAACAACAGGCTTTCAGTGTAAACAAAACAGACTTCTATTGGAAGAAGATGCTATCTACTACTTTCATAGCTAGAAAGGAGGAGACAATGCCTTGATTCAAGGCTTCAAAGGAGAGGATGACTCTATCATTAGGGCTAATGCAGCTGGTGACTAAGTTTTTGCCAATGTTCATTTAGCATCCCTATCATAAAATTCCAGAGTCCTGAAGAATTATGTTACATGTACTGTGTCTGCATTCTATAAATAAAACAAGAAAGCCTAGATAAATCCACATTTGTTTACAGCATGGTTTAGTTAATAATTTAAGCCCACTATTTAAATCTACTACTCAGAAAAAAATACTTTTTTCAAAATATTACTACTCATTGAAATGCCTTTAGTCACCAAAGAGTTCTCATAGAGCTGTAAAAGAAAGTGAATGCTGTTTTTATGCCTGCTAGTATAACATTCATTCTGCAGTCCATGGGTGAAGGATTTATTTTGACTTTGAAGTCTTATTCTTTAAGAAATGCATTTCATCAGGGTATAGCTGCCATAGACGGTGGTTGCCCTTATGAATTTGGGCAAAGTAAATTAGAAACAATTCACCATTCTAGATGCCATTGAAAACATTTGGGATTTATGGGAGGCAATCGACATATCCATATTAACCAGGAGTTTAGAAGTTTACTCCAACTTTCCTGGATGATTTTGAGGGGTTTAAAACTTCAGTTGACAAAGTAACTGCAGATGTGGTAGAAATAACAAGAAAAATAGATTTAGAAGCAGAGCTTGAGAATTTAGCTGAATTCCATTAATCTCATGGTAAAACTTAAATAGATAACAAGTAGCTTCTTATGGATAAGCAAAGTGGTTTTCTGAGATAGAATCTACTACTGGTGAAAATGCCATGAACATTGCTGTAAAGACAACAAAAGATTTAGAATATTGCATTAACTTAGCTGATAAAGCAGTGAGAGGATTTGAGAAAACTGACTCCAACTTTGAAAGAAATTCTACAGTGGCTGAAATGCTATCAAATAGGTTCTTATTCTCATACTGCAGAGAAATCTTTCATGAAAGGCAAAGTCATTCACTGAAGCATACTTCATTGTTGTCTTATGTTAAGAATTTGCAGGGTGTGGGAGAACAAGCTCCAGCCTGGGGGACCCTTCCTGCTTCTGCCCTAAAAATAATAAAAAAATAAAAATAAATAAAATAAATTAAAAAAAAAAAAAGAATTTGCCACAGCCACTCCAATCTTCACCATCCACCAACCTGGATTAGTCAGCAGCAATCAACATTGAGGGAAGACCCTTCACCAGCAAAAAATTAGGACTCCTTGAAGGCTCAGATGATCATTACGATTTTTTTGCAATAAAATATGATTAATTAAGGTATATAGATTGTTTTCAAGATAATGCTTTTGCACACTCAATAGACTATGATAATATAGTGTAAAGATAACTTTTATATGCATGAAAAAACAAAATTGTTGTCACTCATTTTATTGCAATATTTGCTTTATTTTGGTACTGGACCCACAATATCTCCAAGGTATGCCTATAAATTAGGTTATAAAAATAATTTATTTATGATCAACATTGACAAGGTATGAATAAAATTTTGGTGTTCTTATTCAAGTTTCTAAATAAATCTTTAGGTATAGAAAATACAGGCCTACTGGCCTAAGATTTAAACACTGCTAAGTTTTTTCAGAGTGTGTGGAAAAAAATTAAAAACCTGCCTTTTTTCCCCCTCAGGCATCTGTATAAATATTTAATATGTATCTGTTCACCATTTTAAAAATATAATTGCTAAAGATCAATACTGGAAGACATTTATGGTTCTTGTTGGCATGGAATTATTTGATTTTTTTCATTTAATGAGCACAAGGTCAAATCCCCAAGAAAGAGCTAAAGAAAATAGCCTGTTCTTGGTTTTCTATTGATTTTTTTTCGATATATTAATGAAATACATAAAAAATATAGAAATAAATTTTGTACAAATTATTCACTCACAAAGTATACATTAATTATATGTCTTTCTCCTTGTTCCTATGACAACAATTGCATTGAATAAACAGATCTATTTTATATTTCAATTATATTAATTATAATTTAACATATATTAAAATAATTTCAATTTTATTTAATGTTTATTTTTCACAAGTTATAGGGATACAGGTGTTATTTGTTTGCATTATTAAGTTCTTTAGCAGTGATTTGTAAGATTTTGGTGCACCCATAATCCTAGGAGTATACACTGCACAGTATTTATAGTCTTCTATCCCTCACTCCCTCCCACTCTTCCATCCAAGTCTCCAATGTCCATTGCATCATTTTTATGCTTTTTCATCCTCATAGCTTAGCTCCCACATATCAGTGAGAACATACAATGTTTGGCTTTCCATTCCTAAGTTACTTCACTTAGAATAATTGTCTCCAATCTCATCCAGGTCACTGAGAATGCTATTAATTCATTCTTTTTTGTAGCTAAGTATTCCAACATATATATACATATGTATGTGTGTCTGCGTGTGTGTATATATATATATATGTGTGTATACATATGTATACACAAAGTTCCATGTGTGTATATATTATATATACCATATACACACATATGTGTGTATATATGTATGTGTATAAGATATGTATATATGTGGTATATATGTATGTATATATATTATATATGTGTGTATATGTATCATATATACACATATGTGTATATATACATATGTACCATATATATGATATATACCATATATATATACACACACACATATGTATATGTATCATATAAACACATATATACACACATATGTATATAATATATATGACATATACACATATGTATATGTGGTATAATATATATACACACATATATGTATGTATATGATATATATATAATATATCTCTCTCTCTCACACACAGTTTATCCATTTGTTAATTGATGGGCATTTGGGTTGGTTCCATGATTTTGTATTTGTGAATTGTGCTGCTATAAACATGCTTGTGCAAGTATCTTTTTAGAATAATGACTTCTTTTCCTCTGTGTTGATACCCAGTATTGGATTGCTGGATCAAATTGTAGTTCTATCTTTAGTTCTTTAAGGAATCTTCCACTGTTTTCTATAGTGACTGTAGTAGTCTACATTCTCACCAGCAGTGTAGAAGTGTTTTCTTTTCACCATCCACCTCAGCATCCACAGTTTTCTGATTTTTTTATCATGACCATTCTTGCAGGAGTGAATTGGTATCACAATGTAGTTCTGATTTGCATTTCCCTGATCATTAGTGGCATTAAGTATTTTTTTAGTATGTTTCTTGGCCATTTTTATATCTTCTTTTGATAATTGTCTCCTTATGTCCTTAGCCTACTTTTGGATGGGATCATTTGTTTTTTATTACCAATTTGTTTGAGTTTGTTGTAGATTCTGGGTATTAGTCCTTTGTCAGATGTATAGACTTGTGAAGATTTTCTCTCATTCTGTGGGTTGTCTGTTTACTTTTCTGTCTGTTCCTTTTGCCATGCAAAAGCCCTTTAGTTTAGTTAGGTCCCTGTAATTTATCTTTGATTTTATTGCATTTGCTTTTGGGTTCTTGGTCATGAAACCTTTGCTTAAGCCAATGTCTAGAAGAGTTTTTCCAATGTTATCTTCTGGAGTTTTTTTTTGTTTGTTTCATATCTTAGGTTTAAGTCCTTAGTCAATCTTGAGTTTATTTTTGTATAAGGTGAGATGTGAGAATCCAATTTCACTCAACTACATGTGACTTGCCAATTATCACAGCACCATTTGTTATAAAGGGTGTCCTTTCCCCACTTCTAAGTTTTTGTTTGCTTTGTCCAAGATCAGTTGGCCCTAAGTATTTGGGTTAATTTCCGGGTTCTCTATTGTGTTCCATTGGGCTATGTACCTATTTTGTACCATTACCATGCTGTTTCAGTGACTATGGCCTTATAGTATAGTTTGAAATCAGGTAGTGTGGTGCTTCCAGATTGGTACTTTTTGCTTAGTCTTGCTTTGACTATGCAGGCTTTTTTTTTTTTTTTTTGGTTCAATATGAATTTTAGAACAGTGTTTTTCTAGTTCTGTGAAACTAGAAACTGTTTTTTCATCATTCTGTGAAGAATGATGGTGGTATTTTCATGAGGATTGCATTGAATTGTAGATTGCTTTGGCAGTATGGTCATTTTCACAATATTGATTCTACCCATGCATAAGCTTGGGCTGTGTTTCCATTTGTTTGTGTCTTCTATGTTTCCTTTTAGCAGTGCTTTGTACTTTTCTTTGTAGAGGTCCTTCAACTCCTTAGGTATATTTTTAAGTTGTTCTTTTTTTTTTGGTCTTGTATTTTTGTTTGTTTGTTTGTTTGCAGCTATTATAAAAGAGGTTGAGTTCTACCTGGTTGCTGTTGGTGTATAGAAGAGGTACTGATTTGTGTACATTAATCATGCATCCAAAAACTTTGCTGAATTCTTTGTTCATTTCTAGGAGCTTTCTGGAGGAGTCTTTAGGGTTTTCAAAGTAAACAAACATATCTTCAGCAAAAAGAGACAATTTGACTTTCTCTTTACTGATTTGGATGTCCTTCTTTCTTTCTTTTCTTTCTCTTACCTTTCTTTTCTCTCTTTCTTTCTCTTGTCTGATTTCCCTGGCTAGGAATTCCACTACTATGTTGAAGAGGAATGGTGACAGGGGCATCCTTGTCTTGTTCCAGTTCTCAGAGGGTGTGCTTTCAACTTTTCCCCATTCAGTATTATGTTGACTGAGGTTTTGTCATAGTTTATTACAGTAAGGTATGTCTCTTGTATGCCAATTTGCTGAGAGTTTTAATCATAAGAAGAGGTGCTGGATTTTGTCTCATGCATATTCTGTATCTGTTGAAATGATCATATGATTTTTAATTCTGTTAATGTGTTATTGACTTGTGTATGTTAAACCATCCTGCATCCCTGTTATGAAACCCACTGGATCATGGTGTATTATCTTTTTGATATGTTGTTGAATTCAATTAATGAATATTTTGTTAAGGATTTTAGCATTGATGTTCATCAAGGATATTGATCCATGGTTTTCTTTTCTGGTTATATCCTTTCCTGGTTTGGGTATGAAGGTGATGCTGGTTTCATAGAATGAATTAGGAAGGGTTCCTTCTTTCTCTATCTTGTGGGTTAGTGTCAAAAGGATTGGTACCAATTCTTTGAATGTCTGGTGGAGTTCTGCTATGAATCCATCTGCTCCTGGACGTTTTTTATTGGTAATTTTTAAATTACCATTTCAATCTCACTGCTTGTTATTGGTCTGTTCAGGGTATCAAATTCTTCCTAATTTAAGCTAAGTGGGTTGTAATCTTTCAGGAATTTAGCCATCTCTTCGAGTGTGAAAAAGTGTTCTTTTGTGTGTGTGAAAAGGTGTTCATAGTAGCCATGAATGACCTTTTGTATTTCAGTGGTGTTGGTTGTAATATCTCCTATTTCATTTCTCAGTGAGAATATTTGGATTTTTCTCTCCTCTTTCCTTGGTTAATCTTGCCAATAGTCTATCTATTTTATTTACCTTTTCAATGAAACCAGCTTGTTTCATTTATCTTTTGTATGTTTTTGTTTATTTCAATTTCACTTAGTTCTGTTTTGATCTTGGTTATTTTCTTTCTTCTGATGGGTTTAGGTTTCCTTTGTTCTTGTTTCTCTAGTTCCTTGAGGTGTGACCTTAGATTGTCTGTTTGTGCTCTTTCAGTCTTTTTGATGTAGGCATTTAGGGCTATGAACTTTCCTCTTAGCACGGCCTTCGCTATCCCCCAAAGGTTTTGATATGTTGTGTCATTATTGTCATTCAGTTTGAATAATTTTTTAATTTCCATCTTGATTTCATTTTTGATTCAATGCTTATTCAGGAATATGTTATTTAATTTCCATGTATTTCCATGGTTTTGAAGGTTCCTTTTGGAGTTAATTTCCAGTTTTATTCCACTGTATTTTGAAAGAGTGCTTGATATAATTTAATTTTCTTAAATTCATTGAGGCTCATTTTATGATCTATCATATGGTCTGTCTTGGAGAAAGTTCCATGTGCTCTTGAATAGAATGTGTATGCTGTGGCTGTTGGGTGAAATGTTCTGAATATACCTGTTAAGTCCATTTCTTCCAAGGTATAGTTTAAATCCACTGTTTCTTTGTTGAATTTCTAACTTGACGGCCTGTCTAGTGCTATCAGTGGAGTATTGAAGTCCCCGACTATTATTGTGTTGCTGTCTATCTCAATTCTTAGGTCTATTAGTAATTGTTCTATAAATTTGGGAGCTCCAGTGTTAGGTGCATATATGTTTAGAATTGTGATATTTTCCTGTTGGACAAGGCCTTTTGTCATTAAAATGTCCCTCTGTCTCTTTTAACTGCTGTTGCTTTAAATTTTGTTTTATCTGAAATAAGACTAGCTACCCCTGCTTGCTTTTGTGTCTATATGCATGAAACGCTTTTTTCCACCCCTTTACTTTAAGCCTATGTGAGTCCTTATGTGCTAGAAAAGCCTCCTGAAGGCAGCAGATAGTTGGTTGGTGAGTTCTTATCCATTCTGCTCTTCTGTATCTTTTAAGTGGAGCATTTAGGTCATTTACATTTGATGTTCATATTGAAATGTCAGATACCATTTCATTCATGGTGCTCTTCGTTGCCTGTGCACTTTATTTTTTGTTTTTGCTTTTTAACTTGTCTTTTTGTTTTATATTTGTTTTGTCTTTTGTTTATATATATTTTGTTTTATATCCCATATGATTTATGCTTTAAATAGTTTCTGTTTTGATGTGTTTCCAGAATTTGTTTCAAGATTTAAAACTCCTTTTAGCAGTTCTTCTAGTGGTGGCATGGTAATGGCGAATTCGCTCAGCATTTGTTTGTCTATAAAAGATTGTATCTTTCCTTCATGTATAAAGCAGAGTTTTGCTAGATATAAAATTCTTGGTTAAGTATTTTGTTTGAGGATGCTAAAGATAGGGCCCCAATCCCTTCTAGCTCATAAGGTTTCTCATGAGAAATCTGCTGCTAATTTAATGTTTTCCTTTATAGGTTACCTAGTGCTTCTGTCTCAGAGTTCAATAAGATTCTTTCCTTCATTTTAACTTTGGATAACCTGATGACAGTGTGCCTAAGCAAAGATCTTTTTTATGATCTTTTTTGCACTCCTTGTATTTGGATGTCTAGGTCTGTAGCAATGCTGGGGAGGTTTTCCTCAGTTATTCCCTCATATATGTTTTCCAAGCTTTAGAATCTTCTTCCTCCTCAGGAATACTGATTATTCTGAGGTTTGGTCATTTAACATAATCACAAACCTTCTGGAGGCGTTGTTCATATTTTCTTATTCTTTTTAGTTTGTGTTTGTTGGATTGGGTTAATTTGAAGACCTTGGCTTTGAGCTCTGAATAAATTCTATTGCTGAGACTTTCCAAAGCATTTCACATTTCTAAAAGTGTGGCCAAAGTTTCCTGAATTTTTTATTACTTTTCTTTAAGTTATCTATTTCTTTGAATATTTTTCCCTTCACTTCTTTTAATTTCCTTGCATTGGGAAGGTCCCTCCCTGATCAGCTTAATAACTACCCACCAGAATTATTTCTCTGGTCTCTCCCTGATTAGCTTAATAACGAGCCTGCTTTTTCAGGTAAATCAGGGATTTCTTCTTGAGTTGTATTCATTGCTAGTGTGATATTTTGGGGGATACTGAAGGACCTTGTTTTGTCATATTAAGGTTGTTTTTATGATTCCTTCTCATTTGGGTAGGTTCTGACAGGGGAGAGATCTAGGGCCGAAGGCTGTTGTTCAGATTCTTTTGTCCCACAGGGTGTGCCCTTGATGTAGTACTGTCTTTCCCTATGGTTGTGGCTTCCTGTGAGCTGAACTGCAGTACTGCTGTCTCTCTTTTGGGTCTAGCCACCCAGTGTGTCAACCCAGCTCTGACGAACCATCTATGGATCTCTCAGTCATGGATACCAATACTTTTCTGGTGGAGGTGATGGGGGGTGCAATGGACTCTGTGAGGGTTCTTGCTTTGGTGGTTTAATGCTCTATTTGTGTGCTATTTGGCCACCTGCCAGGCAGTGGCACTTTCCAGAGAGCATCAGCTGTGGTATGGGGAGGAACCAGTGGTGGGCAGGGCCCTAACACTCCCAAGATTATATGCCTTTTGTCTTCCAATACCATGGTGGGTAGGGAAGGACCATCAGGTGGGGGCAGGGTTAGGCATGTCTAAACTCAGACTCTCCTTGAGCAGGTCTTGCTGCAGCCGCTGTGGGGGATGGGGGGGTGAGATTCCTAGGTCACTTGTGTACCCAGGAGGATTATGGCTGCCTCTGCTGAGTCATGCAGATTGTCAGGGAAATGGGGGAAATGTGGCAGTCACAGGCCTCACCCAGCTCCCGCACAGTCGGAGGAGATGGTCTCTCTCCCATCATGCCCCCAGCAACAGTCCCCAGACCATTTTCAGGCTGAGAGCACTAAGGGATTGAAAACTTGCCCCAGGCTATCCACCTCCCAGTTGTGAAAGGAAAGAGCTGGATTTGCACCATGCCCTGAGACTTCTCATCTGGCTCAAATTGTTAAAGTTCAGCTAGAGATTTGCTTCTTCCTATGCAGTTTTACCCCCTGCTCCTCTCCTGTTGGTTCCCTGTGGTGCCAGGCAGGAATGACCTGCTAGGGGACCCTGTGAGCTCCCAAGGCCTTTCTGCTGCTTCCTTTGCCACAGTATTTTGCTCTGCTCTCTAAATTGACTCAGCTCCACGTAAAGTTGGAAACTTCTCTACAAACAGACCTTCAGCTTCTCTAGTGGGGAGTGTGTGCTCCAGAGAGGAAGGTCTCCCTTTCCCACTTCCACAGTTGGGACACTCACAGTTTTGGGGGGAATCTACTGGGTCCTACAGGAGCAGTCACGTTCCTTCAAAGGGTCTGTAAGTCCTCTCAGGATTGCTTGTCTCTATTTTAATGAGACAATTATGCACTGGCACAAACTTATGAGGAAAAAATGAATAATTCAGCAAAAAGCTATTGTCTCTCATTTTCTATGCTAATTACTGAAGCTGCATTCGATTTTCAGAATGCAGTGAGTTTTTCAATTTTCCAAGCATACATTGTATTCTTCTTTCAAATGCAGGATATCACCTTTTTAACTGTAGATGCTCCTTGACTTATGATTATGTCCTCGTCAACTCACTATAAATTGAAAATAAGTTTCTAGTCCCATGTAATTTATTAAATAGTTCACTGACAGCAAAAACCAAAATGGTTGTATGGGTTCTCAAAGTACAGTTTTTACTGAATGTGTATTGCTTTTACACCATGATAAAGTAAAATAAATTCTAAGTCAAAGTATTGTAAGTTGGAGACCATCTGAACAATGTATCCTTGGTACTTATGTTATTGATTTTTTTCTTAATTCATCATATCATCTTTAAAAAATTGATCTTGATTAAAGAAACTATATTTAGTTTGCTCTATCATATAAGGCTAACCTTGAGAAATAGGAAAATTATAGTCCTTTTTCTGATGGAGAAAGAATATAGAAATAATGTTATATATGGTTATTTCTACTGGGAAAAGTAGATTTCTACAGTGAAAAGTAGATTTCTACAGTTAAAAGTAGATTTTTCACTGGTCCCTAAAGATGTCAGAGCCTGGGGTCCAAAGTGGCTCTGACCGGAGGTCGTGGCACTTGCGAAGGCGAGGTCATGAGTTCAAAGCTAACCTGAGCAACCTTATAAGCTCAAACTGATTGGCAAAAAAAAAAAAAAAAAAAGATGTCAGAGCCTAAATATGTCCAGAGAAATATTTCTTATGCCAGCCTTAATTAACAAAGGATCAATATTATCATTTAGTATTATAAATTTGCATATTATTATAAATTTTGAATATCATAATGAATCTCAAAAACTATGCCTATCACTGCATTCACAGAAATAACCATATATAACATTATTTCTATATTCTTTCTCCATCAGAAAAAGGACTATAATTTTCCTTTCTATTTCTCAAAGTTTGCCTTACATGTTAGAGCAACTAAATATAGTCCTTTGACCATCTGAACAACTCATTTGAACAGATTCACATTCTATCATGAGTGTGACCTATAATTCTCCAAACGTTAAGTATTTGAAAGTATTAATGAAATCAATTACCAACATAATTTCACCTGCAAAATATCTCAACTGGGTTATCAATGGATTTTATCAAATAAGTACTTAAATAAAATAAGTAAAATATATTCTTGGTTTGTTACAAACAATATTGAATCTTAAAAGTTCAAATATATAGTGTTTAAATTTTGAAACTGGTATCTTGACTACAAAGTAAAAAGATATTTAATGTGTTGTGAATTTAATTAATCAATTAATTTAAAAATAACATAGACTTAAATGTAAGTAATTTGGGTTCTATCTATAACAGTCTGTATGACCTTTGGGAAATTATTTAATAAATTTTGTATATATTTATTTACAGTATGAGAGGTTTGGACATGACGATCCCTAGTATGCCCTCTAGGTTTAAAATATTGTGACTTTTGTCTGTTAGAGGATGGGGGACTAAAAGAGGGATAGCAGGGTGTGGGAGGATTCGGGAGGGATGACATTAAGAGAAATACCTAATATAGATGGCAGGGGGAATGGATGCAGCAAACCACCATGGCATGTGTATATCTATGTAACAATTCTGCACAATCTGCACATGGACCCCAGAACTTAAAATATAATTTTTAAAAATGCCGTGACTTTATAAAAATTTAACTAAAATACAACATTATGCAGTCTTCTAAGTACTGAGGAAATATATGAAGCAAAAGTATTAACTCAAACATGATTCTGAATAAATTTTATGTTGAACACTGATACCTAACCTAAAGATTTACAGATTTAATTGTATAGTTTAGGTACTCCCTGATGCTTTTTTTTTTTTTTTTTTTTTTGCATGGTGGGAGGAGAGGAAGAAATCTTGAGGGAGTATCTTGCAATCTGAATATTTTTCTTCCTAATAACATACATAAATCTGGTAATCATTACATAAAGTGTTCTATATACACTTTGTATAAATTTCTAATCTCACTTTATTTAGCCTACTATATTTAACTGTGATTTGGCTTTTCTGTTTTAACAATAAACATTTAAATAGGCAAGACTAATGATCTTTAGCAATAAAGTTAATATTTTTATAGTTAGGAAAAAATGCATAAAAATGTAGAGGAAAAATCTTATCTTAAAATTCTCCTAAGAATTTCTTTCTCTTTTCTGTATAATTTGTATTCTGAACTTTTTTGCTAGTTGGCATTAATTGGTGATAGCTGGTTGTATGTATCTGGTAATAACCATGAGATTGAGGAACTGAATGAGATAACATGAAGGGTGAGTAGTATTAATTTCAATTTTCAAATTTGTGTGTATTAAAAAATAAGCCTGAGAAGAAACAGGAAGTTTGGGAAATTAGTAATTCCTGAGGAATACAAAACTTTTACATTAATTTGAAATCTCTATGAGAAGTAATCTTTACATGCAGATACAATGAAGGCAGATTAACCCCCACATTCACGATGTCTCAAAGTCCTTGAGTACATTTATTTACATTGTAGTCTATCTGAATAGTTAAGTAGATAAGGGATTGTAGCTTCTACAGTTGGAAACTAGTGGTAACAATTCTTCTTCCAAGATAACCTACACCTGTTATAAAAGGCCAATTAAATTGCTATTTTGGAACTACCAGCCATATAACCTTTAATAGAATCTGTTACTTTTTTGAGTCTCTACTGCTTATCCACTTAAAGAAGATTCTAATAAACTTTAGAAATTTCCAGAGTGTTTCCTTTTTAGTACTTTTTAATTATCAGAGAGATCAAAAGAGCCTAAATATTAAAAATAAATACAAACAAATTAATAAGATATGCTAGTAGGTGGAAGATAATCTGAATCATTAAGACTTCATTCAATATGAAGTAATATGAGAGAAAGAAAAATAACCTAGGCTATGAAGATATATGACAATTTTGATCTATGGAGAAGTCATCAGTGAAAACTAAGTGAACCAATGAAGATGCAACAGAGGAAAATTCTCTGAAGAGACAGAAAAAAAGTAATACATATAATAAATGGTGAAGACAGAAGCATATCAAATAGATGAAAAGGAATATTTAGATTTTTTACCTCTAAAGACAACAAGGTAGACTTAAAAGTTGGAATAAAGTACAACATAAAGGATCTTCCAGCTCTGCATGTTTAAGGGGAGTGTTAGTGGCTTCTTGGGTAAAATAGTTATTAGAGTCCTTGGTAGTCTGCTTCTGCTCCCTTTGTCAGAAGTGATCATAAGATTGCAAATACTAGAACAAAATTAGGTTGTAGAAAACTGAAAAGAAATGCTGGAGGGAAGAAAGTAATAAAAGAATCCATACATCATAGTCAAGAAAAATGATTTGCTTCTAGTCTAAGAAAGGGTACAAATTCAATAACTGTGGTATGTTACTATACTCTGAGAAATCATGAAGGAGATTCAAAGAATGGATATGGGAAAGTGACCTTCCGGTTTTTTAAAGAGGGAAGGTCCATTTCATAATCCACAGGCCAGTGAGCATGACAGAGAATTAATATTAAGACAAAAGCACTTTTGTGAGTACCTACAGTAGGAAGAAGCGAGCAACAGACCTTGCATGTTATCACTAAACTCAATAATATAAAGCATTGTATTAACACTTTATATCATTGGTGCTTAATCCGCTGTGTAGGATTTGTCTGATATATAATCCTTTGGAGATTTATAAAGTTGAAGCTCTAAAGCATTATATATCTGACAAATCCTACACAGTAAGTCATAACGCCTGATCTATAATCTGGTTCTCTTCACTGTAAATCCCATGCTCTTTCTACAACATCTAATATCAGGATACTTCCTGATATTAGAATGTTAAGTTTGTTACTCCGGAGACAGAAAAAAACTTACAACTTTTCTTTTTAAAATACATTGTAGACTGTCAGGTCCCTATTGCTGTGTAACAAACCAGCATAAAAATGAATGTTTTAAAACAATGACCATTCATTTAGGTAATAATTATTTAAGTCTGCAATTTAGGCTGGGCTCATCAGATTAATTGTTCTAATCTCAGCTGATTGCTTTCTTGAATCTGCAGTCAGGAGGGAACTCTGCTTCTTGGTGTTTACTCATTTTTGGCTGGAAAAACAGTGGTGGACTGAGCACCTGGGCCATGTAAACCTTGTTATCTACCTGGCTAGACTAGGTTCAAAAGTGTTTTGAGAGAGAAGAGAAAACATGAACGATCTTGTCTCAGTTTCCCTTCTTCTATAACAAAAATACCACAGACTGGATAATTTATAAATAACAGAAATTTATTTCTCAGTGTTCTGGAGGCTGGAAAGTTAAAGATCAAAGAGCCAGTAGCTTTGGTGGCTGGTGAGAGCCTGGTTATTGTTACTGAAATGGCACTTTGAACACAGACCTCACCCGGTGGAAGTACAAAAAGCACAAAAGAGGATAGCCAGTTCCCTTCACTTCTTTTATAGTAGCATCGATCCCATTCAATGAGTGTTTAACCCTTATGAGGTAATCACATCCCAAAACCCCACTTTCTAACATCATCACCTTTGTGTTTAACTTGCAACATATGAATTTTGGAGAGACACATACATTCAAATCATAGCAGACTCTCAAGGTTAGGCTCAGAACTACAGCATCACTTTCACTGAATCTCCTTAGCCAAAACAATTCTCAAGGTCAGTCTGTTTTGTTAATCCCCTCTTCAAGCAGTCAATGAGAAAGGAATTCCTGTCCTAGGTTATTGCTAAACAAACAATGTCAGAGTCCTGATAGATGAGCTTGATGGCAGTTTAGTGATCAAGTATACCTACAGGCTGGGGAATAGGAAACCACATTACATAGGGATGCATGAGAGGTGCTTTCTGGGTCAGAGGGAACCAGATGAGTCTGTGGACAGCAGCATTCATAGGAGCACCTGCTGGTTCCCATGGGAGAATATAACTGGCTTGAGTCATTTTGCAAGCTAGAAGGAAGGTGAAGCCCATTAGATTGAGAACCCAGTAGAGTGAGCCTGGTTTGGCTGATAAGGGAACTGGTTGGTTAGACTGAGAGACTTGCCTATTTGGTAGGAGGTATATCTGGCAAAAATTGGGGAACTCGTGGTAGGGTGTTCATTCCCTGTGACACTGAAAGATATTAAGAGAGCACTTAATTAATTGCTTATAACTTTCAGGCCTTACACCACACAGCCCGGATTGAATGGGTAGAGAAATAAACTTCACTTGTGTAGTGGCTGGGTTCCACTGATTTATCTAAATTGAAACCATGTATCCTAGAATTCTCTTTCCTGCATGGATCTGGGCAAAGATTGGCTACTAGAGAAATTTGCATGGGACCTAGAAGGTGAAAGTGAAGCAACAGCCATGTTACTATTAGGTATGTAGGTGTTAATTTTAGGTATGTAGGTATGCAGCAAATGCAAATTGTCACAGATTGGCTGGCTTACCTGTCGAACTACCTGCAAAGATATAGCCAGGCCTACATTTCCTCCAGATTTTATGAATCTCTGTCAAAAACTGTAAAAGATCTTAGATTTTACCCACCTTGCAATCTAACAAATTAGCCTACTACAGTTTCACAGAGGCTGGCAGAAGACATGAAACTCTTGGATCAGAATCAAAGGACTTTATTATTTAGGATGCAATAAGCAGCATAAACTTCATGTTTTTGCTGGTTCTCCTCATTTTCTAAAACTCACACAGCCTGGAGCTGTCCAGTTTGATACTGTACATTGAAATTGAGAAACACCAGTTCTGAGAAGAAGATCATTGGTAGCTTGATGGGGATAGTGTTGAATCTATAGATTACTTTGGGCAGTATGGCCATTTTCACCATATTGATTCTTCCTAACCATGAGCATGGAATGTTTCTCCATCTGTTTGTGTTCACTCTTATTTCGTGGAGCAGTGGTTTGTAGTTCTCCTTGAAGAGGTCCTTTACATCCTTTGTAGTGTATTCCTAGGTATTTTACTCTCTTTGTAGCAATTGTGAATGGGAGTTCGCTCTTGATTTGGCTCTCTGTCTGTTTTTGGTATATAGGAATGCTCGTGAGTTCTGCACTTTGATTTTGTACCCTCAGACTTTGCTGAAGTTGCCTATAAGTTTGAGAAGATTTTGAGCTGAGATGATGGGCTCTTATAGATACACAATCATGTCATCCTCAAATTCAATTTGACTTCCTCCTTTCCTAATTGAATACCCTTTATTTCTTTTTCTTGCCTGATTACGCTGGCTAGAACTTCCAATACTATGTTGAATACGAGTGGTCAGAGAGGGCATCCTTGTCTAGTGCCTGATTTCAAAGGGAATTCTTCCAGCTTTTGCCCGTTCAGTATGGTATTGGCTGTAGGTTTATCATATATAGCTTTTATCATTTTATGATATGAGCTTTGAAAGGCCTAATATGTTAAAGGAGCCACAAGCAAACCTTCCCAACCTATACAGAGGAAAACAGTATTTTTATTATATTAGTCAACAAACAAATATACTCTTTACCCTGAAAGGAGAAACTATGTTTTCCAAGGCAGTTTGTTATACACACATTCTTGAGAAAATAGTCTGGAACTAAAGTCATCTACCTCTTCTCACAAAATGTACAGAAATTTGAGAGAACCAACAGTCCTTTTCTTCACAACAATCTCCTCCTTCAGCTTGTCCCACTCCCTCCTAGAGAAAGCATTTAGCTGCCTAGTGAGGGGTGCCAACTTCTCCTATAGTTTACCTATTCCATCACATTTGATGCTTGGAGAATGTGAGAAGCATTGTTGCTTCCAGTTTGCACTTGCAGGTTCCAGTTAGTACTCATAGTTTCCAAGTTGGTCCTTCTTCTCCCACAGTACAAGCCCATCTTCCTAACTGCCTGGCAGCAGGCACCAAAGCAACCAGTATACATACTACTATTAGTTGAATGTGTTCCCTAAATTTTGCCTGTTAAAAACTTAAACTCCAAATTCATATGTTGATGGCATTTAAAGGTGGGGAATTTGAGAGTTAATTAGCATTTGATAAGGTCATCATGTGGGTCCCCCATGATAGGACTAGTAGCTTAAGAAGATGAAGAGAGACTTGAGCTGGCACACTCTTACCCTCCCATCATGGGATGCCCTCTATCGTGTTATGATGAGGCACAAAAACCCTCACAAAATATGGCCCTGGATGTTGGACTTTGTAGCCTCCAGAACTGTAAGAAATAAATTTATTTTTTTTACAAACTCCCCAGTTTGTGGTATGTGTTACAGAAACAGAAGACAAAGTAAGACATATAACATTGTTTAACCAGCACCCAATGGCCTTTGGTTCAATGTTATTTAATAAATCCCCTACTTCATAGCAAACCTACTATTTTCTTTTCTCCCATCAATTCCTGATTGATATAAATATTAATAAAGAGGAGTTACAAAGTTACATTGCAAAGCTGTTGCTACAGAGAAAGTTTGAGATGTGCACTACAGGCTAGGAAGAAAGGATTAACTTTTTCTTTGCAGCTCCAGGTACTAGCATTAAGTCAATAGATTTATAGGGTGACTAATTTCAACACAATTAATATGAAAACCAAAGCCATTCAAAGATGAAACTTGCTCCCAGAAACTAGTGAGTGCCCTTCTACTTCAAAGTCTTCAGGTTTATTTTGAATTAGTATTTAGCAAGGATATAATAGAAAAGAACTAAACATTTGTTATGTCATGTACATGTCTCAAAATATCAAGTACAGGCCCGGAGCAGTGGCTTACACCTGTAATTCCAGCTGAATTTTGGGAGGCTCAGATGGGAGAATGACTTGAGCTAAGGAGTTCAAGACCAGCATGGGCAACATATCTCTAAATATAAAACAATTTAAAAAATTATCTAGGTGTGGTGGCTCAAGACTGTAGTCCCAGCTATGTGGGAGGCTGAGGTGGTAGGACTGTTTGAGCCTGGGAGGTTGAGGCTGCAGTCAGCCATGATTGTTTCACTCTACTCCAGCATAGGCAACAGAGGAAGACTCTGCCCCAGAAAAAGAAGAAAAAAAAATTCAAGCATCAAGAATTATACAAAAAGCCAGTGTCTGGGAAATAGTAGATAAGAATCAATTTGAGTCCAAGAAATAAGAGATAGTGACAACTGATGTTAGGGTCAACCCTATGGCTCTAGGATAGACTATAAAAAGCTGAGGCATTAGAGGTGTTGGCAGACAAATGATATTGAGAAAAAATAATTAGCCATGCAAGAGGATGAAAAAAGACAGAATTCCAATAAAAAAAATAAAGCCATGCCCATAGGCAAAATATTTTTGTTAAGTGAAAAACTTATAAAAATATGATTAGCCTCTATTTAGAAATCTACCATAAGAATATGCAGTTATACATTGTATAATGACATTTCAGTCAATGATGCACTACTTATTCAGTGAGAGTGTCATCAGATTATAATAGAAACATATTTTTACTGATCCCTTTGTATGTTTATATATGTTAAGGTACACAAATATCACTCTGTTAAAAATGCCTAGAGTATCCAGTATAGTAACATGATGTACAGGTTTGTAGCTTAGGAGCAATAGGCTATACCATAGAGCCTCAGTACATAGGAGTCTATAACGAATACCTTCCAGGACACAGGCATGGGCAAGGACTTCATGACTAAAACACCAAAAGCAATGGCAGCAAAAGCCAAAATAGACAAATGAGATCTAATTAAACTTAAGAGCTTCTGTACAGCAAAAAAAACTATCATTAACCAGCAACAGAATAGGAAAAAAAGTTTTGCAATCTACCCATCTGACAAAGGGCTAACATCCACAATCTACAAAGAACTTAAATTTAAAAGAAACAACAAACAACCCCATCAAAAACTGGGCAAAGTATATGAAGAGACACTTTTAAAAGAAGACATTTATGCAGCCAACACACTTATTTAAAATAGCTCATCATCACCGGTCATTAGAGAAATGCAAATCAAAATCATATTAAGATACCATCTCACACCACTTAGGGTGGTGATTATCAAAAAATCAGGAGACAACAGATGCTGGAGATGATGTGGAGAAATAGGAATGCTTTTACACTATTGTTGGGAGTGTAAATTAGTTCAACCATCGTGGAAGACAGTGTGGGTATTCCTCAAGGATCTGGAACTAGAAATCATTTGTCCTAGCAATCCCATTACTAGGTATATACCCAAAGGATTATAAATCATTCTATTATAAAGACAGATGCACACGTATGTTTATTGTGGCATTGTTCACAATAGCAAAGACTTGGAATGGACCCAAATACCCATCAATAATAGGTATATATTACAGCATACAGATAAAGAAAATGTGGCACATATAGACCATGGAATACTATGCAGCCATAAAAAAGAATGAGTTCATATATCCTTTGCAGGGACATGGTTGAAGCTGGAAACCATCATTTTTAGCAAACTGACACAAGAACAGAAAACCAAACACCACATGTTCTCACTCATAAGTGGATAATGAACAGTGAGAACACATTGACACAGGGGACATCACCCCCTGTCAGGGGGTGGGGTTAGGGGAGGGATAGCATTAGGAGAAATACCTAATGTAAGTGATAGTGGGATGAAGGCAGCAAATCACCATGGCACGTGTAGACCTATGTAGCTAACCTGCACGTACTGTACATGTGCCCCAAAACTTAAAGTATAATACAAATAAATAAATCAATCTTGATGTTTATTGAAAAAAAAAAAGAAAGTACACTCTTACGGTGTACACAAAAGGACAAAATCTACTAACAGTACATTTCTCAGACTATATTCCTGTTAGGTGATTCATGACCATATATTTCCCTTCAGATATTCTTCTATAAAAATATTATCATACTATATATATTTTGAGACAATTTTCACTGTAAGATAGGGATCATTGTATAGCCTCTTCCCCAACTGATGGATGATGCCAATTTAATCAAGTGTCAACATGTTCACCACATATCATTAGTTCTGTTAAGTGATGTAATAATGAATGTTTTAAAAGTAGCTGTTTTTCATGGTGTAGATAGATTATTACCACCATGAGGTATTTCAGGCTAAATCAGCCTTCTACTGATTTTTATGAAATTACTTTGTGATTACTTTAGTAGAATACTTTGTTTCTGTGTTACTGGACTCATTGGTTCCGAATGGGTTTGGTCAATGCTTTGAGGATTTTGGGGTAGAGAGGATGGCAGGCACAGTGGTTAAGAATCTCAGATCTACAACCCCACAGATTAGGTCTGAATCCTGACATAGTAATGTATTGTCTGTGTACTCTTAGATACATTGTTCAATGTCTTGCTTCAATTATTTCCTCATTTATAAATTTGGACTTAAGAAAAATGATTGCTGAGAGAGATTAAACTGGTTATTAAGACAGTTGAGAAAGTACGTGGTGCAAAGTAAAAATTTTAGCAATTTTAAATATTTTTGACAACTTTGCATCTTACTTTTTTCATTATCTTGTTACATGGGTAATGCTTAGGTTATAATAAATTCAGTATAAATAACATATTCAGTGTTTCTTCTCGAATCAATGATTTCTCTTATTCCAAGAGCTTTTAATGTTTTTTCTTTTTTCTTTTTCTTTTCTTATATCTGTTTGTTACACTTCTGTGTTTTGGGTGCTGGAAAAAGGAAATAAAGTAGATAAGATTCTACATTCACTATAATTTACCGGTAATAGTGTATAAGCATATCTATTTTAAATATTATTATCCCTATGTCTCTTTCCCTCACTTCCTCATGTATAGTATTATTTCATTGTCTATTCCTATTGACTACATTTACCAGAGGTTACTGAATTACATCAGAAGCCAGTGTTGGAGTTCGTCACGAATCCTATCATTAATAATTTATATTATTCCATTCATTAATAAATGTCTGCTGTTTCAGGTTTTTCTTTTTCCCTCAGTTTGGTTATAGTTATAGTTTCTTGAGCTATAAACAAAACAAAGTTCAGCTATTTTTTCTCCTTTTATTAAAATTATTTATGGTTTTAATTTTCATGTAGTTTTAATGGCATCCCATTTGTTTTGATTTGTAATGTGTATGTTGTCATTGTTTTTCTTAAGCCTCTAATTGCACGTTTGATCTTTTCATGATTTACTAGTCATTAAGGAGAATGGTTTTCATTTCTTCAGGCTTATTGTTATTGTTCTAGAAACTTTTATCTATAATTTTAAAGAATGAAAACTATTGCAATTTCTGACTTTCAATCTTTTTAAATTAATATGCTTAGAGTTTATTTTTTAGTTTATTTTGATCAAATGTAATAGTATGCTTTTCTTTAAAAAGACTTGAAGTATAAAGAAAATATTTGATAGGGCTTAAAATACAAAAAAAAATTTTAAATGTGATAAAGTGAAATCTTTCTCTCCTACCTCTAATTCTCAATTACCAGAGCCTCTCCTCAAAGTAAACATTATCAATGTCTTATATATCCTCCCAGAAATCATTTTGTATACATATATACATACACATATTTGCTATACATATATATACATGTGTTTATATTTTTCTTTTCATGTACAAAGAATATCATTGTTCTGTATATACCTCCACTTAAAATACCTCTTGGAGAACATTCAATATTGATAAAGAATTTCTACTAGTTCTTTTGTTCGTGGCTGAATTGGCAACATATGGATGTATCACAATATAGCCAATTATTTTCAAACCTGAACATGACATCCTTTATAATATTTTGCACTTGTTAACAATGTCATACTCATTAACCACATACCTAAATCAGTGCTTATATGCGTGAGTGACTCCATAGGATAAATTCCTAGAAAATGGAGTTGCTGGCCAAAGCATATCTATAATGTATAATGCTGATTAGTATTCTCAATTGCCCTCCTTACATGTTATACCAATTTACACACTCATAACATATTTTACAATAAAAATTAGACATTTGTCTTTGACCATCTGATAGGTGATAAACTGTATATCAGCAAAATTTCATCTTTCCTGTCTTTCTCATGAGAGGTTGAACATCTTTCAATATGCGTTAGAGCCCTTTTATATCCTTTTAGTTAATATCTTTTCCCAATTTCTTTATTGTGTTTAGTCTTTTTCAAGTTGGTTTATGGGTATTATTTATGTGTAGATAAACTTTATATACTTGTTTCATAAGTTGGACATTTACAATCTTTAAAGAAATTTCTAAGATATTGTTTTAATATGCTGTTTTTAAGTATCTTTCCATTTAAATTTAATATTTTTAAAGAACTGAATAGATCTACTTTTACTTTTGCAATATGACTGTCATGTTACAATAGAATGTGCTCAACAATTCAGACTTTTTTTTACTAAGTAGTATGTTACACATATGGTATTTCAAGTTTTGCTTTGTAACTTTATTCAACTGTTTGCATGCCATTGCTTGTCCATCTTAATCATTAACAAGTACCAGGACATTCATTGTAAGTTCTTTTCACATCTAATAGAATAAATTCCTTCTTGTGGCTTGCTTTTTCAAAATTCTCCTAGACACATTTGCTAGTTTATTACCTGTGTGAGTATTAAGTTCACCAAAGAATATCCTGTAGGCACTTTTTCTTGAGATTGCCCTAAATTAACAGATCATTTTAAAAAGAAGCGACATCTTTATACTTCAAGTCTTCCCAAAGTAAAGCATACTATTACATTTGATAAAGACATTTTTATGTCCCTTACAAATACTTTAAAGTTATCTTTGTATAAATATTTCACCATTGTTAGTGTTATGTGTTGTTGCTACTTTAAATGGGTCTCTTCTTTGATTATATATTTTCAATGGCTTTTTGTATGTATGAAATTGATAGATTACTTATTACTTTTTGTCTAAACACCTTCATGATATCTTTACTGTTTGGGCAGTATTTCCACAAGATCTGATGTTGTGTTCCAGGCCATATCATCTGAATAAAGCAGAAATGTCCAATCTTAATTCTAATTTTTATAAATCTAATTAATTTTCTTATTTTTCCTGATCAATGTTTTTTGATAGTGGCAATAATAAACATAGCTATCCTTTTTATTTTAATTGAGTGTTTCTATACACTTTCTCTTTTGCAAGATGTCACCCTGGGATTGAGATAAAAGTGGTTTGGTATAAGGAAGTATGTAAATATCTTTATTATACAGATTTATTTACTGTAAAAATATGTGTAGAAGTTTATCAAAGCATTATTTTCACTTACTAAGGACCTTTCTTTTATTTTTTCATATGTTGAATTATACCATAGATTAATAAATACTAAAGCATCTTTAAGTACCATGATTAACCACACTTGTTCATGGTATATGAAATATTCTGTTTAATAATGACCTATTTAATATTTTTCATTAATTTAAGATATTTTAATTTTTTTATGTTAAATTACCTTTCATCTTTTGTGTGTAGACCACATCATTTTAAATATAATACCCACTTTGGCATTATTTGGTCAATTTTTCCTCTTTTGTTGTATTATATAATATGTCAAAGAGCATGAAAATAATCTAGTCAGTTTACTTTTTCTTGGAATTATCCTGTGAAAGAGGATGGGTCTACTTCTTGCTTTGTGGAATTTGTGGGATAGCTTTTGTGTGCCATCCAAAGCTAGGGAGGCTTTAATATTGTGCACTGTTTGCAAGCTAACAAACTATCCTAACCTAGCTGGCTGAATGTGAGATCCGACTTTTTTTAACCCACAACAATAACACCAGAGTGCATTCATAAAGCGTATTTCCCAACCCAGTTTTGCAAAGGATAACATGGTATGGGAGCCAGATGGTTACATCTGTGTATAGCAGAAGTATAGAAATTATGAAACTTAAAGCTCATATAGGATCTGCTAACCCATCTGCTCATCCTCCCCTCCAATGAATAAAAAAAGAGAGACAGACAGAGATGGAGATAGAACTGGAAAGGAATATGTAGACTGCTTTCTTCTGGAATGTAAACACATCATTCCATAGGGAAAGAGGGAAAGTTGTATACCTGGAATGTGAACATTTCTTTCCAGGGAATTTTTTAAAAAGAAGAAAAAAAAAAACAAGGTTAGGATCTGAAGGGGAACACATGGTTCCTGGAAGAGACAAGTGTCTCTGGGTCAATCACCTTAGAATAAAAAATAGCCATGAAGTCCTTGCTTTGCCTGTGTCCTGAATGGCACTGTCAAGGTTTTCTTCTAGGGTTTTTATGGTGTTAGGTTTTATGTTTAAATCTTTAGTCCATCTGGAGTTAATTTTTGTATAAGGTGTAAGGAAGGGGTCCAGTTTCAGCTTTCTGCACATAGCTAGCCAGTTTTCCCAACACCATTTATTAAACAGGAAATCTTTTTCCCATTGCTTGTTTTAGTCAGGTTTGTCAAAGATCAGATGGTTGTAGGTGTGTAGCATTACTTCCAAGGCCTCTGTTCTGTTCCATTGGTCTATATCTCTATTTTGGTCCCAGTAACATGCTCTTTTGATTACTGTAGCCTTGTAGTATAGTTTGAAGTCAGGCAGCATGATGCCTCCAGCTTTGTTCTTTTTGCTTAGAATTGCTTTGGCTATACATGCTCTTTAAAGCATTGCCAGCAAAAGCCAAAATAGACAAATGGAATCTAATTAAACTTAAGAGCATCTGCACAGCAAAAGAAACAGTCATTAGAGTGAAGTGGCAACCAACAGAATGGGAAAAAATTTTTGCAAGCTATCCATCTGACAAAGGGCTAATATCCAGAATCTAGAAAAAACTTAAACAAATATACAAGAAAAAAACAACCCCATCAAAAAGTGGGCAAAGGATATGAACAGACACTTTTCCAAAGAAGACATATAACAGGCCAACAAACAGATGGAAAAAAGCTCATCATCACTGGTCATTAGAGAAATGCAAATCAAAACCACATTGAGATACCATCACATGCCAGTTAGAATGGCAATCATTAAAAATCTGGAGACAACAGATGCTAGAGAGATGTGGAGAAATAGGAACACTTTTACACTGTGGGTGGGAGTGTAAATTAGTTCAACCATCGTGGAAGACAGTGTGGATTCAAGGATCAAGAGATCAAGAGATAGAAATACCATTTGACCCAGCAATCCCATTCCTGGGTTTATATCCAAAGGATTATAAACCATTCTATTATAAAGACACATGCAGATGTATGTTCACTGTGGCACTATTTACAATAGCAAAGACTTGCAACCAACCCATATGCCCATCAATGATAGACTGGATAAAGAAAATGTGGCACATCTACACGATGGAATACTATGCAGCCATAAAAAATGATGAGTTTGTGTCCTTTGTAGGGATATGAATGAATCTGGAAACCATCATTCTCAGCAAACTGACACAAGAACAGAAAACCAAACACTACATGTTCTCACTCATAAGTGGGTGTTGAAAGATGAGAACACATGGACACAGGGAAGGGAATATCACACACTGTGGTCTGTTGAGGAGTGGGGAGCTAGAGGAGAGATAGCAGGGGTTAGGGAGATTGGGGTGGATAACATTAGGAGAAATACCTAATGTAGGTGATAGGGGGATGAAGGCAGCAAACCACCATGGCATATATATACCTATGTAACCATCCTGCAAGATCTGCACATGTACCCTAGAATTTAAAGTAAAATAAAATAAAATAAAGGATAGCAAATAGCTACAAAGAAGGGGATGCCTTCTCTCTTTTATAACACATCAAATTCTATTGCTCAGAAGTCCATACAGGAACACCAAGAAATTTAGGGAGTTGCTTTCCAGTATTTAAAAAAGAAAAACTTATTTTCTATTATTTTGTTTAGATTTTTTAACTCTTTTGGCATGAATTCTGGTAAAATGTGTTTATTATTCATGTTTTCAAATTTATGCCTGGTAATATATGTTTATTAATTTTGTTTGTTTTCAAATGTATTTGCATAAATGTGACCAAATCATTTGTGTTGCTTCAATTTATTTTGTTCCTATAGCTATTTCATTTTTATCATTTCTTGAATACTACTGATTTTTTCCTTTTATCTTGATTGAATTAGCTAAGATTTATTTTTTTCAAATAATCAACTATTGGTTGTATTTTTCATGAGCTCCCTCTATTCTAATTAACTAATTTTTGTTCCTGTTTGAAATAATTTTTCCTTATACTTTATTTAGTTTTTCTCAGTCTAATATTTTGATTTTAAAGATATTGCTTTTATATTGATTTTTTTCACTGAATGGAAATATTTAGGTCTATGAATTTCTATTGTACTATTTTGCCAATATGATTTTTATATTCTTAATTTAGACTTATTTTTTAATGTATAAGGCAAATTATTAAAATTATTAATGTACTGTTAAGAAAAAATGTGACCAATAAGCCCACTATTCACATGCACCTCTGGTTTTATTTTTAAATAAAAGTTTATTATTTATGATTTAGAAATTAAAATGATAAAAATGTAGTAAAATATAAAGAAAAAATGTTTTATCTTTTTTACCCATCTAATAGTTAACATCATACTTCTATTCCTTGCAAAAAATGTGCATACCCTAGTACAGGGATCCCCAACTCCCATGGCCTACTAGGAACAGGGCCACACAGCAGGAGGTGAGTGGAGGGCTAGTGAGTGAAGCTTCATCTGTATTTACAGCTGCTCTCCATGGCTTGCAATACTGCCTGAGCTCCAGCTCCTGTCAGATCAGCAGCAGCATTTGATGCTCGAAGGACCATGAATCTTATTGTGAACTGCGCATGCAAGGGATCTAAGTTGTGCACACCTTATGAGAATCTAATGCCTGATGATCTGTCAGTGTCTCCCATCACACCCAGTTGGGACCATCTAGCTTCAGGAAAACAAGCTCAGTAGCTCCCATTAATTCTACATTATGGTCAGTTGTATAAATATTTCATTATATATTATAGTGTAATAATAATAGAAATAAAGTGCACAATAAAGGTAATATGCTTGAATCATCCCAAAGCTACCTCCAACCCCAGGTCTGTGGAAAAATTATCTTCCACAAAATCAGTCCCTAGCTCTAAAAAGGTTGGAGACTGCTGCTCTGGTATTTGTGTCTCTGTACAGATACACCATTTTAAAACCTATACAAGTATTATACGACATATACCTCTGAAAATATCTCTTGGAAATCTTTGCATGTCAGCATCTAGAATTCTACTTCATTCTTTGGAGTACATGGGTACCTCCATATGTCTTTTGAACACTGGATATTGGTAAACAGGACCAGCCCTGTCCTTTAAATGAATTAAAACAGAATTGGGGAAATAACTAGATAGAGTTGTAAAATCTTCCCATGTATTTTCACAGAGAAAAAGAAAGACAACCCAAGGAAGAGTAACTAAATATGATGGGATATTTGACATTTTCTAGATATTTTGAAGTTTACATTAGAAACTCATTTTTTGACCAAGCATTGAGGGAGAATATTTCTTATTTCCAGTTAAAAGAACACATTATTTTTTCAGTTCATTAATTTTTAGTGCTACTGAGCTACAATTGGATGAAGTTATCTATGCATTTTCACTATTTAGCTGTATTTCAAACCTTCATTTCTCTCTTATATGTGAACTCTAAGTATAGAGTCAGTTATTGTGCAAATTTCATGGGCACTTGAAAAATGGCTTGTTATCTCTTTTCAGAGTAAAGCATTTAATACAACATTTAGGTATAATATAATTGCATTTTTTTTCTACTTGAAAAAAAAAGAGAAAGGATATTTCATTTTTTTTCTTAGGATCTTAGGTTCTCCCCTCTTATTTTCTTCTTTCTCTGAACTACAATGTCTCCAAGGACTACCAGCACTTCACTACATACCTACTTCTACCTAAGAAACCATGTTTTTCAGAGGTGGCTACCTCTTATTATACATAGCTTCTAGGCTTTTTCTTCTAGTCAAAGCTGTGAACTACCAGTTGCTGACTTATGTTTAGTAATTTGGCATTTATCTGCTCTTTCTTTTTATTCTGGGGGTGATTTTATTTGTGCTTTTGCTAGGTCCTTTCCTCCTCTCCTCTCTTTGTCAAAGAATGCCTTAAATCTCCACTCTTTGTTCTGTGCAATGGGAGTTCTTTTGGAATTGGTTTTAATTATGCTAATTATCTGAATTTCAAAGATATGATGTTCTATGTTTACCAGTAATGAGAAGATATGTATGAAGGCTGTGGCTATGTGGTTTTATTTGTTCTTTTTGTTTTTATGGCTTTGTTTGAAAAGACATAGAAAAGATTCAGAATTGGGCAACTATGCTAACAATATTTTCAGCATATTTTATTTTTTAAATATCTGGTTTAAGATAATAATGAATAAACTATCATGGAACTGGAGAACATAAGCTTAAGCAAATGAGAAGGAACGTGGCCAAAGGTAGATAAATAATATTGCAAAAGGAGTGGCCTAAAGAACTTTCTGAGAGTTGACAAATAGTGTGCCTCATAGTTTCAAAGAAATGACAGGATTATAAAATAAAGTGAGTTAAAGGAGAGATATTAAGAAAAGATATGAAGGAGAATATAAATTTAAAGAAGAAATCATTAAAAGAAAAAATAACTACAAAAGCAATCGAAAGAAAATAAGAGATGAGAAATATAATAAAAACAACAAGAGGTAGACTGAAGAAAGAAAATAGAATCAAGGAAGGATAAAATGGCTATGCCTGGTGAAATCACACAGAAAAAATGGAAAATCACAATTTCATTAAAATGATTTGAAAGATGATAGATCTTTCAAAGAACAGCAACTATTTACTCTCTGCAAAAAAAGGTAAAGAATAGGAAAAGTACACCTCCACTCCTCACCTCTCTTCTCTATAGGATTTGTGTTTGCTTTGTTTTACTTTAGTATTTTTTATTATTTTATTGTCAAGCTTATATTTCACATCCTCATTAATTATAACACATGCAGTTGTTATTTCTATATTGAAAAAGATAATCTTCTGTTGTCTATTGGTTCTTCTACAATAGCTTTCCTTTGTTGAATACTTAATTTTGATTATTTTGTGGGATTTTAATTTATCATCAAGATTTCCTTTTCAGAATGAGCTATGAGCTCTATTAGTTTTTACATTTTTCAAGATGTTTTATTTGAAAGAAAAAATATAGAAAAACACAGCTTGATGTGCAAATTGACAAAAATTTTACTATAGTTTTTCATCACCTTCCAGGTTTAAATATCATTATAGAGATATTTAAGGCAGGTTGACATTTTTCCCATAGAGATGATTTTATTTATTTGTCTAAGGGCCTATTGAATTTCAGAAATTTTTAGAGGTTATTCCTGAGTGATGATAGTTTTCTAGCAGTTTATTTTTCTTATGTACCTTAAAATATTTACATGAAAATCTCTATGCCTGAAAGGTTTTATTCTATTATATTTTTATTTCGTGAGCTTAGAGTTGTGGTTTTTCTTTGAATTTTCCCAATTATGTTTATGTTGGATCTCCTTGGTCTCTCTATATATCTACCATCTTTCAAATCATTTTAATGAAATTGTGGTTTTCCATTTTTTGTGTGTGATTTTACCAGGCATAGCCATTGTGCCCTTACTTGATTTTCTTTCTTCCTGAGTCTACATTTTGTTATTTTTATTATGTCTCTCACCTCTCAAATGTGTTCTATTTCTTCTTTAAATTAATCCCCCTTTATATCTTTTCTTAGTATCTCTCCTTTAACTCATTTTATATGGATAATTCTGTCATTTGCTTGAAACTAGGAAGCACTATTTGTCTACTCTCAGAAGAATCTTTAGGCCACTTTTTTTGCAATATTATTTATCTACCTTTTGCTACATTCCTTTTCATTTGCTTAAGTTTATGTTCTCTAGTTCCATGATGGTTTATTCATTATTAATATTAACCTTTGAAAAGTGTCAACCCAATAGGGAAAATAATGAAAAGAGAGAACTAGGTAACATTTTATGTTTTTGATAAAACATCTCTTCCCAGATTATTGTTGCCCTGAAAGAAGGCCTCTCCTTAATTTCAGCAAGTTAGTGGCAATTAGTGAAGGAATTCAGCTGTGATAATCTTGCAATTGCTCCTTCTCCTTTTTTGCTGTCTCACAACAATAATCTCTGTCATATAGTTAGGCTATAAAATAACAAAATTCAGTTTTGCAATGAGTCCAGTTTCTCTCCAATATGCTTATGCATATCTGGATCTGCTTAGACCTATTTTATGTGCACACATACACACTTTTTCCATGGTATGCCCTCACCATTAGATATGCTCACTGTAATTCAGATTGCTAGGTGGAACCTTAAAGATGTGACAGTTACTTTACTACTTCTAGGAAAACGCACACCCACCCGAGGTTTATTGACTAACATATGTTGTCAACATTGTACTTCACATATATTCAAATTTATGGTATGAATTATACACCGCCATTTTTTTTTCAAGCTGCCTTGCAGTGACTTTTGATGACTCAGTGACTCCTTATTACGTTTCTTGGCATTTCAAAGTTTGCCTCATATCTATACATTGAAATCAGTGATGAATAACTGGAACCTAATGACAACTTTTGCTACTGTCTTGCAATATTAATGAACAGATGCATGTCCACTTTAGAGTCTATGACTTGATTTTAGTATTACTACTACTATGACCTGATTTCAGTATTACTACTACTGAAAGTACTACTACTACTGTTTCTTAGCCAACTGCTATAATAATAATAAACTCAAAGAGCCTGTGGTCTTAAGCTCCTTTTCACAAAAACTGATTTCAATACCAAAATTTATACTAGGGTTTAATTTGTATTATTTGAGTTCTCTTTAAAGTGAAAGAGAGTATTTTCTTGTTGAGAAAAATAAAAACTCATAATACAGTAAAAATAAAACAATTTTATCATATTTAATCCTACATTATTATAATTAATTAAAATAATTTACTGAAAATTTCCTCATACATTTCAAAAATAAAAACCCTGAAAAATGATCTTTCTTATTTAAAGTTGTTTTTCATTCTTACCTCCAAGAGCAATGCAAATAAATGTTTTAACTGTGTCTACCTTTAAATGTTCCTTAAAACTGTCAGTTTTTCAGTTTATAAGGAGAAAGGTCACTTAAAATATTCACTTTAAAACAAAATTTAATAATATTCTTGCCAGCACAACAGGAAAAAGGAACAAACACTTAAGCAACCATGCTAAAAGTCATTTATTTAAGAATTCATTTTCTCACAGATACAGGAAATGAAATGCAAACAAACTAACTAAATATAGGTTTTTAATCTAGACCTCAGCAGTCTGTACATTCAGAAAAAAAAAATGTTATTGCTATTTCAGTGAGAACACAAAAAGTGAAATTATGAATAAAGAAATGGGTATAAATGGTGAAATATTTTAGGATATTTCTTAACATAAAATATCATATAATAGAGATAAATATTTTGTAGCTTTACCAGAATCTATTATAGAGCAAAAGACCTGAAACTGGAGAAGAGACTTTTAGGGGAATCTCATTTCCTCACCAATGCCACAGAATAGTATGATTACTTGAATTACTGTGAAATTAAGCTATTTCTAAACTTTTGCTAGTTTATTTTTTGTACTATATTTCATATCTTATTTGATGGAGACTGGTTACTACATAAGTACAGATAGTAATAAAAATAATCATATTCATTATTTCCAAAACTGATAAAAGAGTAAATGAGAAATATGCTTGGAAATCAGGTAGTAGGCTTTGCCTCATCATTTATTTTCTTATTATATTGAATTTTGTAACAGTTCCTATATTTTTGTAATTCTCAGTTGCTTAGATGAGGTTAATTCAGATGAGGAATGAGGAAATGCATGAGCAGGTCCACATATAATCATATTTTTATTTTTGAAAATTATTTGCAAATATATTACTGAACAGATTCCTAGCACCAATGTGTATATAGGCCGTATGTGTGTGTGTGTGTGTGTGTGTGTGTGTCTGTTTGTATGTGTGTGCTCACTCACGGGTAATTTGGCATGAATTGATGTCAACGCTTGATTTTGAAAGATAATTTTGAACTAGGCAACAATAATGCAGGCCTCCTGAAAGTAAAAAGCTGTTGATATTACTACATCTTAAGTAAGACTCTCAATAAGATGCTATTTTCATTTTTAAGAAGTATATTTAATAATTTATAAATCCTCCAACAATGAAGCATCAAAGTATAAGTTTAAAAAACACATATTAAAATCAAAAGACATTCATGGATTTCTAGAATAAAAAATACCAACAAGGCAAAGAGATTAATTAAATAATCATAAACCTATAAAATATTCATTCAATACCTAATTAGAAAACACAGTCTTTTTGATTAGAGATTTTTGAACAGATTTAGGATCTACAGAATGGATGTAAAAAGTTGGATATTATAAAAGAGAAAACAGAGAATATAATATGTCTGCTTCATGGTTATTCCTCTAATGATTGTGGAGTCAAGGATATTATATCTGAACCAGTAACTATAGGAATGGGTAGAATTTCACCAGGCAGAGAAGAATGAACAAGTTATTCTAGGCTGACAAAATAGCAACAGTAAAAGGCTGTAGGAGCAATAAAGAGAGGAATCACAGAACATACTGAAGTTTATAAAGGGCCCCGGATTCCAACTGCACCCCCAAAAGAGCAAGCTAAAAAATAGGGTTGTAAGTAAATGGAGGTCTTACAGTTTAAACGAATAAAATAAGTGTGTTCTTTTAAAAAGTGTCTGTTCATGTCTTTTGCCTACTTTTTAGTGGGTTGTACTTGAGGGCAACAATTATATGAAAAATAGCTCAACATCACCCATCATTAGGGAAATACAAATCAAAACCACAATGAAATACCATCTCGCAAGAGTCAGAATGGCTACTATTAAAACGTCAACCAATAACAGAAGCTAGTGAGTTTGTGGAGAAAAGAGAACACTCATACAGTGTTGGTAAGACTAAAAAATAGTTTAACCATTTTGGAAAGCAGTGTGATCCCTCAAAGAACTGAAAAAAGAACTACCATTTGGCCCAGCAATCCCCTGACTGGGTATATGCCCAAAGGAATATAAATCATTCTACTGTAAAGACACATGCATGCACATGTTCATTGCAGCACTATTCACAATAGCAAAGGCAGAATCAACTTAAATTCCCATCAGTAACAGACTGAATAAAGAAAATGTGGTACATATATACCATAGAATACTATGCAGCCATAAAAAATAACAAGATCATGTCCTTTGTGGGAAAATGAATGGAGCTATAGGTCATTATCCTTAGCAAACTAATGCAGAAACAGGAAAAAAAATACCACATGTTCTTAATTATAAGTGGGAGCTAAATGATGCGAATGCATGGACACATAGAGAGAAACAACAGACACTGGAGCCTACTTGAAGGTGGAGGCTAGATCTGGAAAAATAACTAGTGGGTACTAGGCTTAATACCTGAATGATGAAATAATCTATACAGCAACCCCCCATGACAAAGTTTACCTATATAACAAATATGCACATGTACCCCTGAACTGAAAATAAAAGTTTAATTAAAAACAAAGTTCTTAGACTGGTAACCACTATATGATATGGTGTAATAAATATTAACTATTACTATTTCCTGCGATCTCAGACTTAGGAAAACGTTCTCCATCTCAATATGATGAGAATTTAATCCATTTAAAAGTTACTCTTGTAGACAGTGTGAGCAAGAAGTAAAATTATATTATTTTTCCCAGTGAATAGAGAGTTGTTCCAAAAGTATTTACAGTGTATCCCATTCTTTTCACACCAATTTGAACATTTTACTTAACTTATGAATTCCTATATACAAAATTATTCCTATGCACAGATAGGTCACTTGCAGTACATGTTTATTCCTCTTCTCATACTTTCTACTAGTAAACTGTAATAGTTTCTCTCTAACTCTAATCCTGTCATAATTCTTGGTAATTTCAATATTCAAATAGTTCATTTTATGATACCTTAGTGCTATAGTTTAAATGTTTGTCCCCTCCAAAATTCATAGGTTTAAACCTAATCCACCCAATGTTATAACGTTGGAAGGTGTGGCCTTTAGGAGGTAAAGTCACAAAGGCAGAGCCCTCAGGAATGGATTAATGCATTTATGAAAAGAGCTTGAAAGAGTGGATTCACTCTCTAACCCTGTTACTTTCTACCACATGATGACACAGCAAGAAGGCCCTTGCAAGATGTTGGCATCTTGATCTTGGACTTCCTAGCCTCCAGAACTGTAAGCCAACAAATTACTGTTTATTATATATATATATATATATACCGTGAAAATGCTTACTAAATAGGGAAGATGAAGTTTAATTTAAAAAGAAGTAAAAGTTTGTTTTCTATGTCGTATTTGAGGAACCAAGAGATCATATACTTGAAATGTCCAGCATTTAATTAGCAATTCAAATTCAGATGAATAAGTGAACATCAGCTGTTTTATCATGAATAAGTCTCTATAAGATTATACTTTTCAAACTGTTTTTAAAAATTCTTATTAAAAATTTATTTGGCGGTAATGTTCATGAAAATGGCATTTGTTGAGGCTTTGTGAACCAATGAAACAGACGAAACAACTGATCAGTAAATCTTGTGCATTTAGACAGGTATGTCTTAAGGGAAGATGCCAAAAAGGAGGCATAGAAATAATCAAAGATGGAGGAGACTTGACAGTGCTTGTTACTGTGTAATAAACTTGAGAAGATAATATCTAGCCACATGAAATCAATGCCTTCAGATGTTGTGGAGACATCCCTGAAGAAGATAGAAATTGAAGACAAGAAATCATCAATACTTGTCAGGTGAAGTGACTGATGATGAAATATAGGTGATGTGTTTATTCTACTTTTTTTATTAAGCTTTGAAGGAAATAAATAGCAGTTTTAAGATAAAATTCTTCAGAAGTTCAGTTATAATGTTAATCTATTCATAGAAAATAGAAGTAAGCACAACCCATCAGCCATTATTAGTCTGTTTAGCACTTCAATAATCTGGAAATCCACTCCACTTCAGCCACTGCTATCCAACTGCAAAACATTCCATTCTGTCATCTCCCTCAACAGCTCTATTTAAATGCTAAACATAAACTCATTCTTTTGCCAAAATGACTGTTTTTCTTCCTATTCTCATTTCACTTATTCTTTTATCAACAAGGACATTCCTAATTACCTTCTATATGTATCATTCTCTTCTAATCCATATTTTTAAACTTAGTCATCTAAGATATCTAACACATCAGGCAAAATATCACAGGCTCTATTTCTTCATTTTCTATTATTTCACTCAGTTTTTAAAATGTATCCACTTGATTAAACCAATGCTTCTTCTCTACACCTTGGCATAGGATGTTGTAGAAAATTACACAGTAGCAAAATTTTATGGATTGAAGAAGAAAATTAAATCTTCCAAAGCCAACTTCAAAACTGCTTCCTGATCTTAGGTTTCTAAAATCATATTTTTCTTATTTGTATCAATTTCTTCAATATAGTATCTTGAATGCCCTTTTCACTCTTCACTGCCTTATCATTCAGATTATCTTTCTAGTCAAAATTTGAATTTTCTTTTCTTAACTTATTTAGTCCTCACACAATGCTTGATGGTTCTTTCCTTAAATGTCCCTATGTAGCTCTCCTCATAACCCTAGGGCAGGAAGCCCTCTCTCATGAATGAGATAAAGAGTTGATGATCAAAACCAGATGGTATATATAAACAAAAAAGTCATCTTGATAGCCATGAGAGAAACTTTTAATAAATCCAACATCCCTTCACAATAAAAGACCCTCAACATATAAGTCACTGAAAGAACATATCTCAAATATTAAAAGCCATCTATGACAATGCACAACTAATATCAAACTGAATGAGTAACACTGTAAGCATTTCCCTTAAGAACAAGACAAGAATGTCCAGTCTCACCACTCCTATCCAACAGAGTACTGGAAGTGGGAACAATCAGGAAAGTAAAAAAATAAAAGAAATCTGGCCAGGCGTGGTGGCTCAAGCCTGTAATCCCAGCACTTTGGGAGGCCAAGGCGGGTGGATCACGAGGTCAACAGATCGAGACCATCCTGGTCAACATGGTAAAACCCTGTCTCAACTAAAAATACAAAAAAAAATTAGCTGGGCATGGTGGCACATGCCTGTAATCCCAGCTACTCAGGAGGCTGAGGCAGGAGAATTGCCTGAACCAAGGAGGCAGAGATTGCAGTGAGCCGAGATCGTGCCATTGCACTCCAGCCTGGGTAACAAGAGCAAAACTCCGTGTCAAATAAATAAATAAATACATAAATGGAATCCAAATAGAAAAATAAGAAGTCAAATTATCTATCTTTATTGATTATATAATTCTATACCTAGTAATCCCCAAAGATTCTATCAAAAGGTTCCTGAAACTCATAAACAATGTAAGCAAAGTTTCAGGATATAAACCAAATTACAAAAATTAGTAGCATTCCTATATACTAATAATGTCCAAGCTGAGAGTCAAATTAAGAATCTAATCCCATTTATAATTGAGACAAAAATAAGATACCTAGGAATAAATCTTACCAAGAAGATGACAGATCTCCACAAGAATTATAAAGCATTGCTGAAAGAAATCACAGATGATACAAATGAATGGATAAACATCCCATGCTTTTGGAAAAGGCAATGCCATGAAAATGGTCTTACTGACAAAAGCAATCTATAGATTACACTATTCCTATCAAACTACCAGTGTTATTTTTTATAGAATTAAAAAATAATCTAAAATGCATATGGATTTGAGATAGGGCCCAAATAGACAAAACAATTCTAAGCCAAAAGAATAGAGTTGGAGGCATTAAATTACTCAACTTTAAACTATACTAGTAGCCTACAAGAACCAAAGCGGCATGGTACTGGTACAAAACAGACCCATAAATCAATAGAACAGACTAGAGAAGGCAGATATAAAGCACACACATACAGCCATCCAGTCTTTGACAAAGTCAACAAAATTAAGCAATGGGGAAGGAGTCCCTATTCAATTAATGATTCTATCCGCATGCAGAAAAATAAACTGGATCCCCACCTTCCACCATATATGAAAATTAACTGAAGCACTCAAGATGGATTAAAGATTTAAATGTAAGGCCTTAAACTAAAGGAAATGGCCTTGGGAAATAATTTATGACTAAGTCCTCAAAAGCAAATGTAACAAAAACAAAAACTGACAACTGGTATCTAATTAAACTTAAAAACTTCTGCATAGCAACAGAAGCTATCAACAGAGTAAACAGACAATTTACAGAATCAGAGAAAATATTTGCAAATTATACATCTGACAAAGGTGCATATCGAGAGTATATAAGAAAGTTACATTACCAAGCAAAAAAATAATAATCCTATTAAAAAGGGCAAAATAAATGGAAAGTTTTCTAAAAAGGCATACAAGTGGCCAAGAAACATGAAAAAATGCTCAAAATTAACTAATAATTAGAGAAATGCAAATCAAAACCACAAAGAAATACCATCTTACAGTATTGAGATGGTATTTTATTAATAATAACTACTGTTAAAAAGTCAAAAAATAGCAGATGCTGGTGAGGCTGCAGAGAAAATGGAATGCATATTTATGGTTCATGGGAATGTAAATTATGCCAGCCACTGTGGATAGTTGGAGGTTTTGCAAAAAAAATCTTAAAAGTACTATTCAATCTAGCAATTCCATTGAATAGTATTGAGGGTGTATATATCCAAAGGAAAATAAATTGTTCTGCCAAAAAGAAACATGTATTGGTATGTTCAATGCAGCATTATTCACAATAGCAAAGACATGTCAAACTAGATGTCCATTGATGGTGGCCTAAATAAAGAAAATGTGGTAATTATATACCATGGAATACTACACAGCCAGAAAAAAATGAAATTATGACTTTTGCAGCCACATAGATGCAGATGGAGGCCATTATTCTAAGCAAATTAACACAGGAATAGAAAAATAAATATTACATGTTCTTATTTGCAAGTGGGAGCTAAGCATTGGGTACACATGGACATAAAGATGAGAACAATAGACATGGGGACTACTTGGTGGTAGGGAAGTTGGGGAAGAGCTGAAAAACTATTCGGTACTCGGCTCAGTACTGGGGTGTATTAAGGTTCTCTAGAGGGATAGGACTACTAGGATAGAGGTATATATGAAAGGAAGTTTATTAAGGAGTACTGATTCACACAATCATAAGTGGAAGTCCCACAATAGGCTGTCTGTAAGCTAAGGAAAAAGAAAGCCATTCCAAGTCACAAAACCTCAAAAGTAGGGAATTTGACAGTGCAGCCTTCTCTAGTCTGTGGCCGAAGGCCCTAGGGCCCCTTGCAAACCACTAGTATAGGTCCAGAGTCCAAAAGCTGAAGAACTTGTAGTCTGATGGAGGCCAGAAGACTCAGCCAGTCAAGTCCTTCTATGTCCCTCTGCCTGAGTTTATCCTAGTTGTGCTGGCAGCATAGTAGATGGTGCCTACCCAGATTGAGGGTGGGCCTGCCTCTCCCAGTCCATTGAGTCAAAGGTTAATCTCCTTTGGTAATGCCCTCACAGACACACCCAAGAACAATACTTTGTGTCCTTCAACCAAATCAAGCTGACACTCAATCATCACACTGGGTGATGGGATAACTTGTACTCCAAACTTCTATCATACAATATACCCATATAACAAGCCTGTACATGTAACCTGAGTCTAAAATAAAAGTTGAAACACACACACACACACACACACACACACACACACACACACACACACAGGATCAGAAAACCTAATCTAATGGGGTTTCTAATTTATTTCCTTTTAAGAATTCTAAAATAAGTAAAGAAGACTTGCAAAGGTAAGAGAACAGTTTTGACAGTGCTTCAAAGTGGAATAGTGTAAGAGCCCAGAGCTGTTTCTAAAGCCTTTCCAGGATCAACCTCTTGATAATTAAGTGACATTGGATAATTCAGTTTGTCCCATTTGGATTATATTTCTTCAGAGTTGTAACTAATTCTAATAAAAGACCAAACAAAATAGCTTTCTGAAAGGAGTATTCTGTATCAAGTCTTCCCTCTGTGGGCTTTGAATCTTAGTCACAGAAATTAGATGATATCTAAGACATTAGTAGCATTCTGGGGTCGCAGACTTGCTATGGATAGCCTATAGCCTCTTTGGACTACACTTTTCAATTGATTGAAGCTGAAGAATGAGATCTAATTCTAATAAATCTTCTTGTGTCATCTGTATTTTGCTAAAGATTCTACAAAGTAATAGCTGAGAAGACCTATATTGAACATCGCTTAGAAATACAAAAAACTTACAGTAATGTTGGTAGCATCAATTTTCTAGGTCATCATGAAGAATGAGGAAGATAGAGTAACATTAGAAGACAGGAGAACTATATTGAAATAGCTACTGTATTAAGTGTTATTTTTTTTAAATTTATTGTACTTTAGCTCCTGGGGTACATGTGCAGATCATGCATGATTGTTGCATAGATACACACATGGCAATGTGCTTTGCTGCCTCCACCCGCCCCCGTCACCTACATCTGGCATTTCTCCCCATGTTATCCCTCCCCGACTTCCCCACCTCAACAGACCCCAGTGTGTGATGCTCGCCTCCCTGTGTCCATGTGTTCTCATTGTTCATGACCCACCTATGAGTGAGAATTGAGGTGTCTGATTTTCTGTTCTTGTGTCACTTTGCTGAGAATGATGGTTTCCAGGTTCATCCATGTCCCTACAAAGGACACAAATTCATCATATTTTATGGCTGCATAGTATTCCATGGTGTATCTGTTCCACATTTTCCTTGTCCAGTCTATCATCAATGGGCATTTGAGTTGGTTCCAGGTCTTTGCTATTGTAAACAGTGCAGCTATGAACATATGTGTACATATGCCTTTATCATAGAATGATTTGTAATCCTTTGGATATATACTCACTAATGGGATTGCTGGGTGAAATGGAATTTCTATTTCTAGATAATTGAGGAAGCATCACACTGTCTTCCACAATGGTTGAACTAGTTTGCACTCCCACCAATAGTGTAAGAGTGTTCCTATTTCTCCACATCCTCTCCAGCATCTGTTGTCTCCAGATTTTTTAATGATCACCATTCTAACTGGTATGAGGTGGTATCTCAATGTGGTTTTGATTTGCATTTCTCTAATGACCAGTGATAATAAACATTTTTTCATGTTTGGTGGCCTCATATATATCTTCTTTTGAAAAGTGTGTGTTCATATCCTTCATCTACTTTTGAATGGGTTTGTTTTTTTCTTGTAAATCTGTTTTAGTTCTTTGTAGATTCTGGATATTAGCCCTTTGTCAGATGGGTACAATGCAAAAATTTTTGCCCATTCTATTGATTGCTGGTTCACTCTAATGATTCTTTCTTTTGCTGTGCAGAAGCTCTGGAATTTAATTAGGTCCCATTTGTCTACTTTGGCTATTGTTTCCAATGCTTTTGGTATTTTAATCATGAAGTCCTTCCCTATGCCTATGTCCTGAATGGTTCTGCCTAGGTTTTCTTGTAGGGATTTTATGGTGTTAGGTCTTATGTTTAAGTCTTTAATCCATCTGAAGTTAATTTTAGTGTAAGGTGTCAGGAAGGTGTCCAGTTTCTGTTTTCTGCATACTGCTAGCCAGTTTTCCCAACAGCATTTATTAAACAGGGAATCCTTTTGCTATTGCTTGTTTTTGTCAGGTTTGTCAAAGATCAGATGGTTGTAGATGTGTGGCATTGCCTTCAGGGCCTCTGTTCTGTTCTATTGGTCTATATCTCTGTTTTGGTCCCAGTACCATGCTGTTTTGATTAATGTCACCTTGTAGTATAGTTTGAAATCAGGTAGTGTGATGCCTCTGGCTTTGTTCTTTTTTCTTAGGATTGTCTTGTCTATGAGGGCTTTCTTTTGGTTCCATATGAAGTTTAAGGTGGTTTATTACAGTTCTGTGAAGAAGGTCATTGGTGGCTTGATGGGGATACTGTTGAATCTATAAATTACTTTGGGCAGTATGGTCATTTTCATGATATTGATTCTTCCTAACCATAAGCATGGAATGTTTCACCATCTGTTTGTGTCCTCTCTTATTTCCTTGAGCAGTGGTTTGTAGTTCTCCTTGAAGAGATCCTTTACATCCTTTGTTAGTTGTATTCCTAGGTATTTTATTCTCTTTGTAGCAATTATGAATGGCAGTTCACTCATGATTTGCCGCTCTGTTTGTTATTGGTGTATAGAAATGCTTGTGATTTCTGCACATTGAATTTGTATCCTGAGACTTTTCTGAGGTTGCTTATAAGCTTAAGGAGATTTTGGGTTGAGATGATAGGGTCTTCTAAATATACAATCATGTCATCTGCAAATAGAGACCATTGGACTTCCTATTTTCCTAACTGAACACCCTTTATTTCTTTTCCTTGCCTAATTGCTCTGGCTAGAACTTCCAATACTATATTGAATAGGAGTGGTAAGAGAAGGTATCCTTGTCTCATGCCAGATTTCAAAGGGAAAGCTTCCAGTTTTTGCCCATTCAGTATGATATTGGCTGTAGGTTTGTTGTAAATAGCTTTTATTGTTTTGAGATATCTTCCTTCCATACCTAGTTTCTTGCAAGTTTTTAGCATAAAGGGCTGTTGAATTTTGTTAAAGGCGTTCTCTGCATCTATTTAGATCATCATGTGGTTTTTGTCTTTGGTTCTGTTTATGTGTTGGATTATGTTTATAGACTTGTATATGTTGAACCAGCCTTGTATCCCTGGGATGAAGCCTACTTCATTGTTACAGATAAGCTTTTTGATGTGTTGTTGCAATTGGTTTGCCAGTTTTTTATTGAAGATTTTTGCATCTATTTTTATCATGGATATTGGCCTGAAGTTTTCTTTTTTTGTTGAGTCTCTGCCAGGTTTTAGTATCAGGATGATGTTGGTCTCATAAAATGATTTGGGAAGGATTCCCTCTTTTTGGATTGTTTGGAATAGTTTCAAAAAGAATAGTTTCAGCTCCTCTTTGTATGTCTGATAGAATTCTGTTGTGAACCTGTCTGGACCTGGAGTATTTTTGGTTGGTAGGCTATTAACTGCTGCCTCAATTACCATCCTTGTTATTGGTCTATTCAAGGTTCCAACTTCTTCCTGGTTTAGGCTTGGGAGGATGCAAGTGTCCAGGAATTTATCCTTTTCTTCCAGGCTTACTGGTTTATGTGCATAGAGTTAGTTGTAGTAATCTCTGATTGTAGTTTGTATTTCTATGGAATCTGTGTTGATATCCCCTTTTTTATTGAATCTATTTGATTCTTCTCTTTTCTTTTTTCTTAATCTGGCTAGTGGTCTATTTTGTTGATCTTTTCAAAAAACCAGCTCCTGGATTTATTGATTTTTTGAAGGGTTTTTTTTGTGTCTCTATCTCCTTCAATTCTGCTCTGAATTGTTATTTCTTGTCTTCTGCTAGCTTTTGAGTTTTTTTGATCTTGCTCCTCTAAGTTCTTCAAGTTTGATGACAGGGTGTCGATTTTAGATCTTTCCTCGCTTCTCATGTGGGCATTTATTGCTATAAATTTCCCTCTAGACACTGCTTTAAATGTGTCCTGGAGATTCTGGTACTTGTGTCTTCGTTCTTTTTCGTTTCTAAGAACATCTTTATTTCTGCCTTCATGTCATTGTTTATCCAGTTGACATTCAGGAGTCAGTTGTTCAGTTTCCATGAAGCTCTACAGTTCTGAGTTAGTTTCTTAATTCTGAGTTCTAATATGATTGCCTTGTGGTCTACGAGACTGTTTGTTATGATATCAGTTATTTTGCATTTGCTGAGGAGTTATTCACTTCCAATTATTGGTCAATTTTAGAGTAGGTACAATGCAGTGCTGAGAAGAATGTATGTTCTATAGATTTGGGGTTGACAGTTCTATAAATGTCCATTAGGTCTGCTTGGTCCAGATCTGAGTTCAAGTCCTGGAGATCCTTTTTAATTTTCTGTCTCATTGATCTGTCTAATATTGACAGTGAGTGCTAAAGTCTCCCACTATTATTGTATGGGAGTCTAAGTCTTGGTGTAGGTCATTAAGAACTTACTTTATGTATCTGGGTGCTCCTGTATTGGGTGCATATAGATTTATGATTAGCTCTTCTTGATGCATTGGTCCTTTTACCATTAACTAATGCCTTTCTTCATCTCTTTTGATCTTGTTGGTTTAAAGTCCATTTTACCAGAGACTAGGATTACAACTCCTGCTATATTTGCTTTTCATTGTTTGATACATCTTCCTCCCAACTATTAACCAGAGATGAAGTAATCAATAGATTCAGAGATGTAAGTACATAGAAAAGTCATGTGGAAATACTAGAATTAAAAAAAGTAAATATTATAGATAGGGAAATCCTTTGGTGGCTTCATCAAAAGTGTGGAAATAGGTGAGAAAAGAATCCATAATCCCTGAAAGTGAGAGGAAGTGAACAAAAAGTGTCCAAATTGAAATACAAAGAAGAAAAACGTGTGTTGCAGAGCAAGGGTGGGGAAGGAAGAATCAGAGCAGAACTCCCAAGAGCTGAAAACAGTGTGAATCTGCATATGCATGTAATTGCTTCTTCAGGGAAAATAGAAACAGGATGGGCAGAAGAAATGTTTTAAAAATAATGGTCTAGAATTTTCCAAAATTCTATGAAATACAACAAATGGCATGCCCAAGGTGGTCAGAAAACCCCAAATAGGAAAAGTATAGAAAAAAGGGCAAACACATAAACACAAACACCTCATGGTCAAACTACAGAAAGACAAAAATAAATAGTCAATCTTGAAGGCAGTTAGAGGCAGGAGAAACAAAACAAAACAATGCAAGGCTTTGAGAGGAACAAATGTAATAGTTGTATGAGATTAATTATTAGAATTACTACAAGCTGAAATCTTAGAAATCACTGCTAAAGAACTTATCCATGTAACCAAATACCACCTGTACCCCAAAAACTATTGAAATAAAAGTAGTTTCATTTAGGGTTATTCCTGGCAAATGGCCGAATAGGAAGAGCTCCAGTGTGCAGCTCCCAGCAAGAGCATTACCGAAGGCTAGTGATCTCTGCATTTCCAACTGAGGTACCTGGTTTATCTCACTGGGACTGGGTAGACGGTGAGGGCAGCCCAAGAAGAGTGAGCTGAAGCAGGGTAGGGCATCCCCTCATTTGGGAAGTGCAAGGGGCCAGAGAACTTTATTGTTTCTCATGTTTATTTTTTTAAAAATTGAATGCCAGAAACTATGGAAAACACTAGAAAAAAGATAAATAATATTGCTACCAGAAATAAGCATGAATCTTCTTTTGTTTATTACGTGGAATTGAGTCAATTTAATAAGAACTTGAGGTCTGGGCACGGTGGCTCATGCCTGTAATCCCAGCAATTTGGGAGGCCAAGGCAGGTGGAGCACGAGGTCAAGAGATCGAGACCATCCTGGTCAACATGGTGAAACCCCGTCTCTACTAAAAATACAAAAATTAGCTGGGCATGGTGGTGCGTGCCTGTAATCCCGGCTACTCGGGAGGCTGAGACAGGAGAATTGCCTGAACCCAGGAGGCGGAGGTTGCGGTGAGCCGAGATCGTGCCATCACACTTCAGCCTGGGTAACAAGAGCGAAACTCCGTCTCAAAAAAAAAAAAAAAAAAAAAAAGAACTTGAGCTGGTTTTGGGTGTTGATGCTGTACTCTAGTTGACCACAAGAAATTCTTCTAGTGTTAACCTGCTGTTACTTTGTGCTTAGAGTAAGGCATGAGATGGCAATGGTCTTTTTCCTTTTGGCTGTTTCAGGCTTATCTTTCACCAGCCTTTGCACACCTGTGACCTGATGACATTTCTCTCTATGTAGTGCCCCTCTCCTAGTGGTATACTGTTGTTAGGTACTAAAGGATACTCTTCTCATACTAAATACAAAGCAAGTTTCCAGTTTGTTGTTCCAGTTTCAGCTTTATGCAGTGCTTATATCCCTGGCCTTAGACATAGTTCTTTATCAGAATTTTTTTTCCCTCCTATTTGTGGGAGCCAAATTCTGGCATGTATTCTTGAGGCTTAGGAGAGAAAAGACGATTTTTTCCTTTTTCCTCTACTTCACCCAGTGCAACATTTTTACTGATGCAAAATTATGAGCCACAAAGAGTTTTCTGCCCATTTCCATGTGCAGACAGTTCTTGCATGTTCTTGTACTCCAGAAGCAATAGATCTCTATTTATGTCCTGGAGGTAGAAGCTTTCCCTATTCCCTTCTTCATACATAACAATATTAACCTTAAATGTAAATTGGCTAAATGCCCCAATCAAAAGACACAGATGGGCAAATTTGATAAAATGTCAAGACCCATCGTTGTGCTGTATCCTGGAAACCCATCTCACATGCAAGGACACACATTGCCTCAAAATAAAGGGATGGAAGAAGAAACAGGCAGCAATTTTAAGCAGTTCTGCAGCTCCCACTGGTGATGGCCTAGAGTGGACCTCCAGCAAACTCCAGCAGACCTGCAGCAGAAGGGCCTGAGTGTTAGAAGGAAAACAAACAAACTGGAAGAAACAGTTTCAACATCAACAGAAAGGACTTCCATTCAGAGACCAAATCCAAAGGTCACCAACTTCAAAGGCCAAAAGTAGATAAATCCATGAAGATGGGAAGAAACCAGTTTAAAAAGGCTGAAAACTCCAAAAACTAGAATGCCTCTTCTCTCCTAAAGGATCACAATGCCTCACCAGCAAGGGAATAAAACTGGAGGGAGAATGCGTTTGACAAATTGACAGAAGCAGGCTTCAGAAGGTTGGTACTAACAAACTTCTCTGAGCTAAAGGATCATGTCCTAACCCAATGCAAGGAAGCTAACAACTTGAATAAAAGTTCGATGAAATGCTACCTACAATAGCAGCTGAGATAAGAACAACAATGACTTGATGGAGCTGAAAAACAAAGAACTTCATGAAGCATACACAAGTTTCAATAGCCGAACTGATCAAGTGGAAGAAAGGACATCAGAAATTAACAACAACTCAATGAAATAAAGCAAGAAGGCAAGATTCGAGGGAAAACAAGAGCAAAAAGAAATGAACAAAGCCTCTAAGAAATATAGAATTATGTGAAAAGATCTAATCTACGTTTGATTATGTACCTGAAAGTGACAGGAAGAATGAAACCAAATGGGAAAACACTCTTCAGGATATTATCCCGGAAAACTTCCCCAACCTAGCAAGGCAGGCCAACATTCAAATTCAGAAAATACAGAGAACACCACAAAGATACTCCTCTAGAAGAGCAACCCCAAGGCACATACATAATAATCAAATTCGGTGGGGTTGAAATGAAGGAAATAAATGCTAAGAGCAGCCAGAGAGCAGGGGTTATCCACAAAAGGAAGCCCATCAGACTCAGCAGATCTCTCAGCAGAAACCCTACAAGCCTGAGAGTGGGGGCCAATATTCAACATTTTTAAAGAAAAGAATTTTCAACCCAGAATGTCATATCCAGCCAAACTAAGCTTCATAAGCAAAGGAGAAGTAAAATCCTTTATAGACAAGCAAATGCTGAGATTTTGTCACCACCAGGCTTGCCTTACAAGAGCTCCTGAAAGAAACACTAAACATGGAAAGGAACAACCAGTACTAGCCACTGCAAAAACATACCAAATTTTAAAGACCATTGACCCTGTGAAGAAACTGCATTAACTAACAGGAAAAACAACCAGCTAGCATCAAAATTGCAGGATCAAATTTACACATAACAATATTAACCTTAAATGTAAATGGACAAAATGCCTCAATCAAAAGATACAGACTGGCAAATTGGATAAAGAGTTAAGGCCCATCAGTGTGCTGTATTCTGGAAACCCATCTTGCAAAGACACACTTGGCTCAAAATAAAGGGATGGAGAAAGATTTACTAAGCACATGAAAAGCAAAAAATAAAATAAAAGCAAGCCAGGAGCAGTAGCTCACACCTGTAATCCCAGCACTTTGGGAGGCCGAGACAGGTGGATCATGAGGTCAAGAGATTGAGACCATCCTGGTCAACAAGGTGAAACCCCATCTCTACTAAAAATACAAAAAAAATAGCTGGGCATGGTGGCACACATCTGTAGTCCCAGCTACTCGGGAGGCTGAAGCAGGAGAATTGCCTGAACCCAGGAGGTGAAGGTTGCAGTGAGCTGAGATCATGCCATTGCACTCCAGCCTGGGTAGCAAGAGCAAAACTCCAGCTCAAAAAAACAAACAAACAAAAAAAAAAAGCAAGGGTCCCAATCTTAGTCTCTGATAAAACAGACTTTAAATCAATGAAGATCAAAAGAGACAAAGAAGGGCACTACATAATGGTAAAGAGATTAATGCAACAAGAAGAGCTAACTATCCTAAATATATATGCACTCAATACAGGAGCACTGAGACACATAAAGCAAATTCTTAAAGTCATACAAAGACACAGACTCCCACACAATAACAGTGGGAGACTTTAGCACCACACTTTTAATATTAGACAGATCAATGAAACAAAACATTAACAAGGATATCCAGGACTTGAACTCAGATCTGGACAAAGCACACCCAATAGACATCTACAGAACTCTCGACCCCACACCTATAGAATATACATTCTTCTCAGCACAACATTGCACTTATTCTGAAATTGACCACATAGTTAGAAGTTAAACACTCCTCTGCAAATGCAAAAGAATGGAAATCATAACAGTCTATCAGACCACAGTGCAATCAAATTAGAACTCAAGATTAAGAAATTCACTCAATTCCACACAACTACATGGAAACTGAACAACCTGCTCCTGAATGGCTACTGGATAAATAATTACATGAAAGCAGAAATAAAGATGTTCTTTAAAACCAATGAGAATAAATATACAACATACCAAAATTTCTGGGACACATATAGAGCAGTGTGTATAGAATAATTTATAGCACTAAATGTCCACAAGAGAAATGAGAAAAGATCTAAAATTGGCACCCTAACTTCACGATTAAAAGAACTAGAGGAGAAAATCAAATTCAAAAACTAGCAGTAGACAAGAAATAACTAAGATCAGAGCAGAACTGAAGGAAATAGAGACACAAAAAAACTTTCAAAATATCAATGAATCCAGGATTCATTGATGGTTTTTTGAAAAGATCAACAAAATAGACTCCTAGCCAGACTAATAATAAAAGAGAGAAGAATCAAATAGATGCAATAAAAAATGATAAAGGGGATATCACTGCTGATACCACAGAAATACACAATACCATCAGAAAATACCATATACACCTCTATTCAAATAAACTAGTAAACCTAGAAGAAATAGGTAATTTCCTGGACACTTACACCCTCCCAAGTCTAAACCAGGAAACAGATGAATCCCTGAATAGACCAATAATAAGGTCTGAAATTGAGGCAGCAACTAACAGTCTACCAACAAAAATACATTCAGGAGCAGACAGGTTCACAACCAAATTCTACCAGACATAAAAGAGGAGCTGGTACCATTCATACTGAAATTATTCCAAACAATAGTAAAAGATGAAATCCTCCCTAACTCATTTGATGAGACCAACATCATCCTGATACCAAAACCTAGCACAGACACAACTAAAAAAGAAAATGTCAGGCCAACATCCATAATGAATATTGATGCGAAAATCCTCAATAAAATACTAGCAAACAGAATCCAACAGCACATCAAAAAGCTCAAGTTACACTCAAGTCAGCTTCAACCCTAGGATATGAGGCTGGTTCAACATATGCACATCTATAAATATAATCTATCACATAAACAGATCCAAAGACAAAAACCACATGATTTTCTCAACAGATGAACAGAAGGCCTTAGACAAAATTCAACAGCTCGTTATGCTAAAAACTCTCAATAAACTAGGTATTGGTGGAACATGTCTCTATGTAATAAGAGCTATTTATGACAAACCCACAGGCAATATCATACTGAAAAGGCAAAAACTGGAAGCATTCCCTTTGAAAACAGGCAAAAGACAAGGATGCCCTCTCTCACCACTCCTATTCAACATTGTATTGGAAGTTATGGCCAAGGCAATCGGGCAAGAAAAGAAATAAAGGCTATTCAATTAGGAAAAGAGAAGTCAATTTTTTTCTGTTTACAGACATGATTGTATATTTAGAAGACCCCATCATCTCAACCCAAAATCTCCTTAAGCTGATAAGCAACTTGAGCAAAGTCTCAGGATATAAAATCATTGTGCAAAAATCACAAGCATTTCTATACACCAATAACAGAGAGCCAAATCATGAGTAATGAACTCCCATTCACAACTGATACAAAGAGAATAAAATTCCTAGGAGTACAACTAACAAAGGACATGAAGGACCTCTTCCAGGAGAACTACAAACCATTGCTCAAGGAAATAAGAGAGGACACAAACAGATGAAAAAAAAATTCCATGCTTTTGGTTAGAAAGAATCAATATAGTGAAAATGGCCATACTGCCCAAAGTAATATGTAGATTCAATGCTCCCCCCCTCAATCTACCATTGACTTTCTTCACAGAATTGGAAAAAAAAAAAAAAAACCTTAAATTTCAGATGGAACCAAAAAAGAGCCCACATAGCTAAGACAAGCCTAAGTAAAAAAATGAAGCTGGAGCCATCATGCTACCTGACTTCAAACTATACTACAAGGCTACAGATCAATGTAACAGAACAGAGACCTCAGAAATAACACCACACATCTACAACTATCTGACCTTTGACAAACGTGACAAAAAGAAGCAAAGGGGAAAGGATTCCCTATTCAATAATTGGTGTTGGGAAAACTGGCTAGCCATATGCAGAAAGCTGAAACTGGACCCTTTCCTTATACCTTACACAGAAATTAAATCCAGATGGATTAAAGTTTTAAACATAATACCTAACACCATAGAAACTCTGGAAGAAAATCTAGACAATACCATTCAGGACATAGGCATGGGCAGGACTTCATGACTAAAACACCAAAAGTAATGGCAACAAAAGCCAAAATAGACAAATGAGATATTAAACTAAAGAGCTTCTGCACAGCAAAACAAACAATCATTAGAGTGAACTGGCAACCAACAGAGTGGGAAAACATTTTTGCATTCTACCCATCTGACAAAGGACTAATATGCAGAATCTACAAATAAACAAATTTACAAGAAGAAACAACCCATCAAGAACTTGTTCATGAAGGACATGAACAGACACTTCTCAAAAGAAGACATTTATCCAGCCAACAAACATATGAAAAAAAGCTCATCATTACTGGTCATTAGAGAAACACAAATCAAAACCACATTGCAATACCATCTCATGCCAGTTAGAATCGTGATCACTAAAATATCATGAGACAACAGATGCTAGAGAGGATGTGGAGAAATAGAAATGCTTTTACACTGTTGGGAGTATAAATTAGTTCAATGATTGTGGAAGACAGTTTGGTGATTTCTCAAGGATCTAGAACTAGAAATATCATTTGACCCAGCAATCCCATTACTGGGTATATACCCAAAGGATTACAAATCATTCTATTATAAAGACACATGCACGTGTATGTTTATTGCAGCACTGTTCATAATAGCAAAGCTTTGGAACCAACCCAAATGCTCATCAATGATATACCGGATAAAGAAAATGTGGCACATATACACCATGGAATACTATGCAGCCATAGAAAAGGATGAGTTCATGTCCTTTTCAGGGGCATGAACAAAGCCGTAAAGCGTTATTTTCAGCAAACCGATGAAAGAAGAGAAAACGAAACATGGTATGTTCTCACTCAAATGGGTGTAGAACAATGAGAACACATGGACACAGGGAGGGGAACATCACACATGGGCCTATCAGGGGTAAGTGTGCTAGGGGAGGGACAGCAGGGGTGCGGGGATAGGGGAGGAATAGCATTAGGAGAAATACCTAATGTAGATGATGGGGTGATAGATGCAGGAAACCACCATGGCATGTGTATACCTACGTAACAAACCTGCACGTTCTGCACATTTACCCCAGAACTTAAAGGATAATTATTAAAAATAAATAATTTTAAAAAGAAGTATTACAAGCTAGAAAACAATAGAATGACATCTTTAAGGGCCACACACAAAAAATGACACAAAATTATAGCCCCAATGACATTATTAAAAAAAAAAAAAATGCTGGCCAGTTGTGGTGGTGCACACCTGTAATTCTAATCCTTTGGGAAAGCAATGAAAGAAGATAGCTTGAGCCCAGAAGCTCAAGACCAACCTGTGAACATGGTGAATCCCTGTCTCTGCATAAAATATAAAAGTCACCTGGGTGTGGTGGCACACACCGCAGTTGTAGCTACTTAGATTTTGGCAGCTGCAATGAATTGTGATCATGCCACTGCCCTCAAGCCTGGGTGACAAAGGGAGATTTGGTATAAAGAAAAAAAAGAAAGAAAACAAGAAAAAAAGATTGCTAAAAAGTTTTTCTCACAAAGTGAGAGAATCATTGCCAACAGCTACACACTACAAAATATTTTTTAAAATGCTTCAAGAAGAAAAAGCATGACACCGGATCGGATTCTAGATCTATATAAAAAAGGGAAGATCAACAGAATTTACAAAAACAAATGCAAAGGTAAATTTCTTAGCTTACACATGCCAAAATTCATTCAATTCTATGATTTACTTGTGTCATTTATTGGTGACCAATTATACTCTGAATAAATTGGCTTACAGTGAAAGATAATATTAATTCTGTTCATAAATAGAATAATGTATTGGGCTTATAACACATGTAAGAGTGAAAATTAAGACAACAATAACACAAAAAAAAATGAAGGAAAGAAATAGAAAAACATGGTTGCAAGTTTCTTACATTATAATTAAAATGCAGTAATACTATTTGAAGGTAGAGTGTGGTAAGTTGAAGTATATTATACTACTTTACACTCTCAGAATATGAAATATTAAAGGAGACTGAGAATAACAACCAAATTTTGCTAAGGGCATGGAGCAACTGGAATTCCCATATATGGTAGGTACCAATGTAAATTTTATAACCATTTTAGAAATTTCTTACAGAGGTAAACATGCACATAACATACCATTCCACCATTTTACTTCTGGATATTCACTTAAGTGAAATGCAAGTATATGTTGCCAATGGACAATTATGCAAATATTCCTAGAATCTTTACTCATAGAGTAAAATCAAGAAACCAAATATCATCAGTGGGTAAGAAGATTAGCATATTATGGTATATTCATTCAATGTTGTACCTCATTACTAAAAATTAATAAACAACTGTTACACTTATCAATGAATTTAACAAAAGAAACCAGGTACAAGAGTATATATACTATATTAGTTGATTTATGTTAAGTTCTAAATAGGCAAAAAGATGGTATGGTGTAAAAATCCAATTAGTAGTTCACTGCTATTAGAAATCTAATTAGAATGGCAGGAAAGGTCATGTGCAAAATTTCAGGCATGATGGATATATTCTGTAAATTGATTGGACTGATGGTTGCATTGGGGACATGTATTTGTCAAATCTTATTAAACTTTGGACATTTTATTGCTTTTAATTTATACCTCAATAAAATTTATTAACAAAAGAAAAATAATGTAGAATTAAACCAAATAATAAAATTTAGGTATGTATCATTACCAAAGAAAATATATAAAATTACCTGACATAAAACAGTTAATATAAAAAGATAGGAAAATAGCAAGTTTCAAGAGAGTAGGGAAGTGTAACAGTAAAAATAATATTTAATGCAGTCTTTAGTAAATGGTTTACATAAATTATTTTATTGTGATAATATACGTAACAAAACTTATCATTGCAACCATTTCTAAGCATTCAGTTCAGAGAAATTAACTATTATTCACATTGTTGTACAGCCATTACCACTAATGATCTGCAAAACTTTTTGTTTAATCATCCCATATTAAAACTACCCAATGAGCAGTAACTCCCCATTCTCCTCTTCTCCCAGCCCTTGGTGATCAGGGATTACTTTCCGTCTCTATGAGTTTGACTATACTAGATAACATCATATAGTAGAATCAAAGAGTATTTGTCTTTTTGTGTCTGGCTTATTTTACACTGTATAATGTCTTCAGGCATGTATCAGAATTTCATCCCTTTTTAATGCCAAACAATATTCTATTATAGTTATATACTACATTTTGTCCATCCATTCAAATGTTGCTTTTATTTTTTGGTTATGAAAAATGCTACTGAGAAAAGTAATATTCGGCTATATCTTCAAGATCATCCCTTTAATTATTTTGGGTATATACCCAGAAATGGAATTGCTGGATCAAATGGTAATTCCATGTTTCATTTTTTGAGGAACCACCGTACTATTTTCCTTAACAACAGTACTATTTTAAATTCACATCAGCAGCGCAAAAGGGTTTCAATTTCTCTACATCCATATCAACACTTGTTTTTTGTTGTTTGTTCTTTTTTATTACTAGCCATCCTAATGAATATAAAATGGTATGTCATTGTAGTTTTGACTTGCAAATTTTTAATTATTGGTGATATTGAGTATCTATTTTTATATGCTAATTGACTGTTTATCTTCTTTGAAAATACGTCTATGCAAGTTCTTTGCAGTTCAAATATTCATTTATAATTTTTTATTTTCACTAAGTTTTAGAAAACTCTGTATATTCTGAATGTTGATTCCTTATTAAACTGGTAATTTGCAAATATTTTCTCCCATTTCGTGGATTATCTTTTTATTCTGTTGATAGTGTCCTTTCATGAACAAAAGTTTTAATTTAGATTAAGTCAGATTTGTCTATTTTTTTCTTTTGTTGCCTATGCTTTTGGTGACATACCCAAGAAATCATTGCACATCCAATATCACAAATGTGTTTTTTCATTTTCTCTTAAGAATTAAGAAATCTAGCTCATACATTTAGATCTGTGATCCACTTGAGTTAATGTTTGTATATTTTGTAAAGAAAGGGTCCAATTTCCTTAATTTGCATGTGAATATCTAGTTTTCTAGCACCATTTGTTGGGGGAAAAAACCCAAAATTTTCCTTTCTCCATTGAAAGTCTTGCTGTCCTTCTCAAAAATGATTTGACCATATATGTGAGGGTTTATTACTGGGCTATGTTAGTACTTCATATGTCTGTCTTTATTCTAGCACCACATTGTTTTGATTACTGTGCTTTTGTAAAAAGTTTTGAAATTAAAAATATGAGACCTTAACATCTGTTCTTCTCCAGGATTTTTTTGGCTATCTAGAGGCTGTTGAGATGCTATATAAATTTTAAGATGGACTTTTCTAATTCTACAAAAAAAAATTTATTGGAATTTCAACGACGACTGCACTCAATCTGTAGATTTATTTGGGTAGTATTGATATCTTAACAATGTTAAATCTTTCAATTCATGAACAGAAGGTGTCTTTCCATTTATGTATGTATTCCTTAATTACTTTCAGCAATATTTCATAGCTTTTAGTATACAATTCTTTTACCTACTTAATTCATTTCTATTTTATTCTTTTTGTTACTATTAAGTAAAAATGTTTTCTTAATTCCATTTTTTCACTGTTCATTGGATCATATTATAACAAAAACATTTATAATAATGTTTTAACTTGTGATAAATTATAGTGATGCATTAATCAGAAACAGAAAAAAAATCAAAAGAAAACACTAATATTGGGAGACTCTACCTCATCTCCCTCAGTATTTGACAGATAAAATTGAAAATAGACAAAAAAGAGAAAGAGTCATCATAATACAGAGAAAGTGCTGGCAAACTATGGCCAGTTCATCAAATCAGGCCTCTGTTTTTGTAAACAAATTTTCTGTTACGTATATTCAAACTCATTTGTTTACAGATTTGAATAGCTGTAACAAAGATCACTTGGCCCCACAAAACCTAAAATACTGTCTACTATTCTTCTTTATAGAAAAGGTTTGCCAACTCTTGATAGGGAAAATCAAATTATTGTTCTATACAGACAGTGGCTTGAAGAAATATAAAACTTAATTGACACCCAAGAAGTCTTATTGTTGTCTGTCCAAATCTCATAAAGTAGCAGTTACTGTCAGCATTAGGACCCCAATCTAGTCAGTTTCCGATCACTTCTTGGAAGTGGTTCACATGACTACTCCAAGATACAATGGAGTCTGTGAGCTACCCTGAGCTGCACTCAAAACTATAAACAGTTTTTATGTACTCTACATAAGGAAAAAAGGAAGAAGGAATACATTTGAGGCAACCTGCAATATTTTCATATCACACTGTACTCCTCTAATTCTATTAAAATAATTATTAGTATTATAAAATTAAAATAAAATATCAAAAATCATAATGTACAAGAGGTTTTCCTTGTTGCTAGTGACATAAAATAGGAAAAAAATAATAACATTCTTCAAGTAAAGACAGTTAAAAATATTTTTAAGTTCCCAGCACTTTGGGAGGCCGAGGCAGGTGGATCACAAGGTCAAGAGATCGAGACCATCCTGGTCAACATGGTGAAACCCCATCTCTACTAAAAATACAAAAAATTAGCTGGGCATGGTGGCGCGTGTCTGTAATCCCAGCTACTCAGGAGTCTGAGGCAGGAGAATTGCCTGAACCCAGGAGGCGGAGGTTGTGGTGAGCCAAGATCACGCCATTGCACTCCAGCCTGGGTAACAAGAGTGAAACTTCATCTTAAAAATATATATGTATATATATATATTTTAGTAATTGAAGCTAATTATTTTAAGCAAAACTTGGATCAGAAAGGATGATAGCATTGAATTTCATGGCCAATTAAGGAAAAATAAAATTATAATGACAATTTCAAATATGGCATTTAAGTTATATTCAGAGGGAAAAGCTTTAAATGCCTATTACACATCAAAGACTATACAATAAAAGACTGTTAAATAAAACATTGAGTCTTTCTAATCAAATAAACTCATAAATGTTTACAGAATCATAGAAAACAGAAAAATATAGATAAATGTAAAAAACACTCATTTAGAAAACATGAAAACAAATTCAGAGCTTAGTGAGTTTATTGTTGTTGCTTTCTCATGTTGCAGTTATGAAAAGATATTATGCTACAATGAACACTGCAGTTCATGTACACCAGCACAATTTACCAATTGTTAGTGGCCAGCATCTGCTCTGACTGATTGGTATGGTGGTTATTTGAATATTGTGAGTATTACCGATGTGCATACCCAAATGCTAATAAAGTTTAATGTGAGACACTTATTGTTAACATAATGAGAACCTAATTGTCAAATATAATTGTAGTGAATTCAGTTGAACTGGAAATACTTAAGCTGATTTCCTTCACTAGAGTACAAGGCACTGTCTATCTGAACTATAATCTTCAGGAAGCTTCATGTCTAAGGTTTTATTTTTTAATTTAAGTGATTGCTTTAAAAGACTTTATTTCCTGCCTTCTTGTGTTGTTTAGCCTCTTCTTTCCTTCCTTCTTTTTTTATTTTCCCCTGTGGAGTTCATAATACATTCTTGTCTCTTCCATTTGGAATATAAAATCTGTATTTCTTATGTTTGTGGTGCATGCATGCTAGATTTTGAGATGTTATAAATTCACTATAAATATTATTGAGATTGCCAACATTTCTGGGAAGAAAAAATGTATTGGGGTAATGCTGCATATCTGTTATATACTTAAAGGCAAAGACTGGGGGATGTTAGTTTTCCTAAGTAGGGAGGCTAGAATTGGGAAAAGGTAGTATAATGATAGGCTGCATTTTACATAAATGAAGAGTTTTTTAAAAAATAAAGTCTTTTCTCTTTGATTTAGGCTTGACCAAAGCTAATGCCAGACTTCTATGCTGAAAGCAATTGAGCATCGTAATATCAATAAATAATTAATATTCTGTAACCCAATCAGCCTCTGCTTTCTCTAAGTTAAAGAGAGGTCATAGAGGAAAAATACCATTTTATAAAAATCTAATGTAACTAAACAGGAATAATGGAGAAACAGAAGTATAAAACATTAAAAACAGAAGCTATCATTGCAGTTATGAAAAGATATTATGCTACAATAATTATGAGAGAATACAAAGTGAGGCTTCGTGATCATGCATTTGAAAACCTCCATAAAGTGGATCATTTGCTAGGGAAACATAACAAAAAAATTATTCTCAAAGTAGAAAACCAATAATGTATAAAACTGGGGGAAAAGTTGGAGAAATATACTTTAAAACAGACTCTCATCCATATTAATTTATGACTCAGATCTTCCAAACTCACTGAAAGGTAACTTTATTAAATGTGATCTATGCCTTACAATATGTATGTTAATAGATTTCATGTAGATTTTGATCATTCCTTGTTAATGAATTTTGTTGTCAATGTTAAAAAGGAGATGTTGGTTAAGGGCAAAAAGTTTCGGTTAGAAGGAATGGTATTGAGATTTATTGCACAGCATGGTGACTATAGTTAATAATATTATATATTTCAAAATTAGCAATTTTGAATGAGAGTAATTTCAGTGTTTATCACAAAATTGATAACTATATGAGATAATATATGTTAGTTTGATTTAAGCATTCCACATTGAATACATATATAACATCTCATTGTACCCCATATTTGAAACTACATTTTTCAATTAAAATATATATTAAAAATGTTAGGAGAATTTCATTTTCCCACTGTTATTACAAATTGTTTATTGTTTTCCCTGAAGCTATAGGTCAACTAGTCACATTTTTGAACCCCTATCAGTTTTTATATAAGACCATGTTTACCTGCAAATAAGCAAACAAAACTTGAGCAAAAATTTAGCTCACCTAATTAAACACACCAGGCCTAATCAGGTGTTCTGAGATGAGACTTGATTTAGGGCTTAAATAGGATTTAAGATCAGGATGTAGCACTTGGTTTTCCTGTTGATTTGGCTTGGCTCCATTTTTGGACACACTTTATACTTGTGGTTACTTGAGGCTCTAAGTAGCATCCAAGGCTATATCCTCTCAAGATCCTATTTAGCAGTTAAAAGAGAATCTACATCCAAACACTGCCAGTTCAAATCCTAAGATTAAAGCTGATTAGAGCAGTTTAAATCACTTGCCCATCTTTGAAACCACCATGGCTAAGAGTACAGATTACACCAGTCAGTTTCAAGGCCTCAGAGCTCATTTTTGGTGTTGGATATAGTAGAGATGATGACAGTTTCATCAGAAAATGTGTGAGCCCCTACACTGGAGAAGTTTGCTAAGAAACAGCTTCCCACCCATATTGTACTTCCCAGTTCCTTTTACACTTGTGAAACTAGGTGGAGTCATGTGACCGATTCTCAGTAATGGCCTGTGAGCAAACAGGGTTGTTTGGCCCACTCATCCTAATGTGGACAAGAAACAAATGTTCTTTCTTCAGTCTCCCTGTATTCATTTTCAGGCTGGAGGAATACTTCAAGAATCTTTGAAGTGGAATATAGGAGAGACAATATAGGAGGAGAGTATCTGACTACTGATAGACTTCTTAAAGTCAGATTATTCTTGCATTCTTTTTTAAAAAGGCATAGTAATTATGTATATCATGCACTTGGCTTGCTGACAGTCTCTTATCTTTCTTTCATATATCTTTATAAGTAACAGTATATCCTAGCCTGATTTTGTGGAAAACACTAAACCCATAAAATACATCAAGTAGCTTTTGTTATTTTCTATGCACTGGTCAAGTTATTTGTCAGAAAAAGAGGTAGGTCCTAGAAGGTTTCTGAGAATTTGTTTTACAATAATCTAAGGCTTGGTTATTATTTTTTATGTGGAACTAGAGGGGAAATAAAGAAAACATTTTTTTTCTATTATCCTATCATTTGTTCATTCACATTTAAATCTCTGGAATCAATTTTGTAACATGTTTTATGAAAAGTTAATCATTATCAGACAGATTTTTGAGGTTATTGGCACATCATATATATTATCTTTTAATTATTTGAATATCTGTCATGATGTCATTTCATTCTTAATGATTGTATTTCTATTTTCTTGATCAGAATTAAAATATTTCTCTTCTCTTCTGCTCTCTTTACTTTCGTTTCCCCTGCTGCCTTCTACTCGCTCCATCTCCCCTCTCTCTTTCCTTCTTTCTTCCTTCCTTTGTCTTTCTCATTCTTTCTTTTCTATGGTTTGCTTTGTGGTAGAGAGGAGTTCTTTAAAAATTAACAGTTGGTTTAAGTATTCAGATCTATTGGCTTTTATCCAAGTAACTATTCTACATTGCTCATGGAATAGTGCTATAAAATCTTCTGTATCCCCATTGTTCTCATTAGATTTATGGGTACAGGTGATATTCTAACAGTTTAAGAAATACTGTATTGTAGTGGTTGAACACAGCGGTCAGCCTAGAAAATAATATAGGAGAAAACTTATATGACCTTGAATATGGCAATGATGTTTCATACACAAACCAAAGGTACAGTCCAGAAAAGAAATCATTAATAAGCTGCTTCATTAAAATTAAAACTTCTGCTCTGCAAAATACAAGGTCAGGAGAATGAAAAGATAAACTACCATCTGGGGGAAAGTATTTGCAAAGTCATATCTAAACAAGAGTTGTTATCCAAACATACACAGAACTCTTAAAAGTCAACAATAAGAAAACCTGACTTAAAAATGTAAAAGACCTTCACAGACACTTCACTAAAGAAGATATACAGATGGAAAATAAGCATATGAAAAGATGCTCCATGTTTTAAGTTACTATGGTCTGAATGTTTCTGTCCCTTCAGAATACCTAGGGTGAAATCTAATCCCCATTGTGGCAGTATGGAGAGGTAAAGCCTTTAGGATGTTATTAAGTTATGAGGGCTCTGTGGTAATAAATGAGATTAATACCCGTATGGAAGAGGTTTTAAGGAGTCTTTCATGCTTTCTGCATATGAAGATGCAGCAAGAGGAACCCCTATGAAACAAAGGTGAGGCTTCATCAGACACTAAATCTGACAACACCTTGCTCTTGGACTTCCCAGCCTCCAGAAATGTGAATTATTTACAATTAAATATTTATTTATTTACAAGGTATTTTATTATAGCAGTTAAAAGAGACAAAGACACATATCATCAGGGAAATTCAAATTAGAACAATGAGATACTACTATACACCTATTAGAATGGTCAAAATCTGGAACAAAAGCAACATCAAATTCTGGCATGGATGTGAAAGAGCAGGAATTCTCATTTACTATTGATGGGAATGCAAAATGGTGCAGCCAATTTGGAAGACAGTTTGGCAGTTTTGTGCAAAACTAAACCTTACCATACAATACAGCAGTCACGCTCACAGAATTTACCTGAGTTGAAAACTTAAGTCCACACAAAAGCCTGTACAGGGATGTTTTTAGCAACTTTATTTATAGTTGATAAAACTTGGAAGTAACCAAGATGTCCTTCAGTGGGTGAATGAATAAATACACTGTGGTAAATCCAGATGACAGATTATTTGAGGCTAAAAGGAAATGAGCCACCAAGCCATGAAGAAACTTGGAAAAACATTAAATGCATATTACTAAGTAAAAGTAGCCAATCAGAAAAGGCTACATATTTTATGATTCCAATCATATAATATTTTAGAAAAGGTAAAATTACGGAGATGGTAAAAAGAACAGTGTTTGCCAGGAGTTACGGGCTTGGGGAGGCATAAATTGGCAAAGCACAGAAGAATTTTAGGCAGTAAAAATCGTCTTTGTGATACTCTTCATTACACATTTGTCAAAAAATAGAATGTATAACACTGAGAATGAACCATAATGTAAGAAATGGACTTTTGGACTTTCTGTCATTGTAGGTACATTAGCTACAACAGGTGTATCACTCTGATGGAGGATGCTGATAATGGGGGAGGCTAAAACATGTTGCATACATGGGGGTAGGGTTATATGAAATATCTCTAATTTTGCTTTAAAATGAAAACTACTCTAACTATTGTCTTAAAAATAAAATATATAAAATCACAAAACAAACAACTTATGGTCAAAACAGCTTACTAGGAACCTTAAGAAAGTTAAGCACTCTTGTTTCAGATGTATTTTTAAACATTCTCATATAGTTTAGATATACAAACAGGTACACATATATAATATTCATTTATCCACCATAGAGCTTAAAAAATAAACACAGCAATTATTCCTTCATAATTTACTATATTTTTATACATTTTTAAAATGTGTATTATAGTTTTCTATGTTTCTACACTATACGTTTTAGTGTCATTTTGTTTATATTCTTTTAAAACTTTCTTTTATAACCTAAAAAATATATTAGTTCACCTTCCACTTTTATAGTTATATTTCATAATTATATGACAGTTAATATTTTCATTTTGTTCTTAATCAGATAATTTCAACTTTGTATTATTAAAAACAGTGATGATATGAAGATTTAATATATCATATGATGCACATACATAAGACATTTGTTAAAATATACTACTAGGAACTGAATTCAAAGTACTACTAAAATGTATACATTCAGTTTTATATGATAATGTCAAATGGGATTTTCCAAAGAGTTTGTAGCCACTTTCATTCTCATTTACAACCTATGAATATTATCACTGATCAAAACATGACATTACATCCTTCTGAACTTCTGTACAATAAGATTGAAAATATTTTCTAGTCTAATGGGACAAAATGATACTTCACTGTCATTTAAATATGTGCTTTTCTAATTATTAAGAAGATTGAGTATATTTATATACATTTGCCAGTTTTGTTTGCTGTTTTGCAAAATACCTATTCATATATTTGTTTTATTTTTATTTTGAATTTTTTTTAACTTTTGATTTATAACATGTCTTTATAAAGTACAAATTATATTTTCAAATTTAATCAGTGTTCTTCCTTGTTCTTGTTCTTAAATTATCATTTTTTTTATTATACACTCACCAGACTATGGAGGATTCACCACTAGACCGGGAAGCAACAGCCTGGGCTCCAGAGTCGGCCACCTGCCTGTGCAGAGAGAAGGAGAGGGCTTATGAAGCTCCAGTTCAGTCTGGGACCCCTAGTTCTTTTTGTAATGAGTTGTTTGGCATGAGGCCCAGTCATGAGGGTGCTTCACGACTGGGCTCAAGAAACGCAAAAAGGTCAACTTGTTTTTGCAATTGTCTATTGTTTTTCAATAACTAATATATAGGAATAGATTGAAACAGAAATTTATCTGAAACAGCACTGGATGAATGCCTCAAGGGGCTCATACACCTGTTCCGGGACTTGGTGACCATTGTGTCCACGTTCAATTGAGTTCAAATTTAATATTTAAATTTTCCTCTTCAATGTCTATGCATGTATACATATGCACAGAGAGCAAATGCAAGCACAGAAACCAAATTCTCTTGGTCTCTGTTTAAAAAAATCTATACATCTATATATGTGTTTATGTACAGTAATGTCTATCTCTCTATATCTACCTATATATACATGTTTCTAATGATTATCCTAGATATACATATAAAATATATATCTTTTTAAATTGGAGTAGTCTCTTTACATTTACTAAATCTATACATACACAAACATATAAGCATTCATTAATATACATATTTAAATTTATCACCATAGTCCAAATATTTATTTTTTGTTTTTTGGGGGAGTAGTCCATTGTTAATATTCATGTCACTCAGAGGGCTGGCAAAATATTAAAGATATATTGGGAAAAGTTAGAGATTAGTCTCAAACCTTTTGGAAGGCCGAAAGGTTTTATTGGGGCAGGCTGAAGGCAGCCAGCCGGTCCATTAACTTAGGGAGAAGATAGGGATGAGGCTTTCCCAGTTAAATCTGTTTACCCCACATCCCTTTGTCTCTACTCTGTTTACTCATGTTAACTTTGTGCTGGATGGTCCTCTCAGGGGGAGATCAAAAAAGAATTACATGTTAATAATGTTTACTCTTGGCCCAGAACCTGAAGCTTTCATCATTCTTATAACCACTCTTTTAACCATGTTAATTATCCACAAGTATGTTAACTTAGAACCTCTTTTGTAAAACCCTGAGGGAATAAATGTGTGGACAGACAGAGGGTCTTGGTCAATTGGTTCCATTTCACCCTCAGAAAGCAAACAACGGCCATCCCTAGCACACTTGTATCACTGTAAAGGTGGGAGAGTGCATTCACTCACCCATCTTTGAGTCAAGGTCTGCAGGCTAGACTTCTGCCGATGGTGACTGACATCTCAGTCTCTGTTCTTGTTTTTTATTTGTCCTTAACTTTGAGCTATTAAGACAGTAGTTTAAGTTCTTCTACCATAAATGTGGAATTTCTATTTCTTCTCTAATATTTGACATGTTTTTATTCAACTCTTTGGGACCTATGTTCACCTCCCTAGTAGATTCCTATGAGATGTCTATTATGAAATGTTTAACAGTCCATTTTGCTAAATATGGACTTGGATATGAATAAGAATAGTGACTTTCACTTTCTATAGGTTAGCATTTGTATGGTATACCCTTCTGTATCTTTTTATTTTCAGTATTTCTCTATCCTCCTATTTAAGTTGTGCTGCTGTTAATATAATTAGTATATGGATAAATTCTATTTCATCCATTCGATTACTTTTTTTTTTTTTTGAGACAGAGTCACTCTGTAAGCCAGACTAGAGTGCAATGGCACAATCTTGGTTCACTGCAACCTCCATCTCCCAGGCTCAAGCAATTCTCCTGCCTCAGCCTCCCAAGTAGCTGGGATTATAGTTGTGTGCCAACATGCCCAGCTAATTTTTGTATTTTTAGTAAAGACAAGGTTTCACCATGTTGGTCAGGCTGGTCTCAAATTCCTGACCTCAGGTAATCTGCCTGCCTCGGCCTCCCGAAGTGCTGAGATTACTGGTGTGAGCCATCACACCTGGCCCCAACTATCATTTTTTAATTAGATAATTTTGTTGCCATATATATTTAAATTTTCAATTTTGTATTTGTTTTCAATTTTATCATTTACTATTTATATTTGCACCTTCTTTTTTTGTATTCGATTTATTCATTCATTTATTTAGCTTTGTTCCCTTTCCTGATTGCTTTTAGATTAAGCAAATATTTTTTTATTCTCCCTTTTCTCCATGTTAATTTACTATTTATAAATCCCCTTTTATTATTTTAAGGGTATCATAGTGATTATATTATGTATCTTCAATTTATCACGATCTAATACAAATGATCACTTTACCATTTTTCTGTAAATGCGAGATCTTAGATCATGGTAACTGCATTTACCATTCTGTGCTATTTTGGTTATTTTGCCATATATTTTATGTTTAATCTCCAAAATATTATTACTGATATTAATTTTAATCAATAAATATTAATGTATATTTATTAATCTGTTTTACTATTTTGTTTTTTTATAGTTTTTTAATGCATTTCCATATGCAATGCAGAACACAAATTTACCTAAACAATATTTATCTTTATTAATGGGATTATGCTTGTGAAAAAATTCTCTTGGTTCCTGTTTGTTTGAAAAAAAAAATCCTTCAGTTCATTTTTAAAGGACAATTCTATTGCATATAGAATTATAAATTGCAAGTTACTTTCTGTTTATACTTTCAATGCCAACTGAATAGTATTTGACCATAAAAAGGAAGCTCTGATACATGCCACAACATGAACAGACTTTGGAAACATTATTCTAAGTGAAAGAAACCACACATAAAAGGCCACATATTGTATGATTCTGTTCTATAAAATATCCCTAATAGGCAAATCCATAGACACAGAAAGAAGATAAGTGTTTGCCAGAGCGTAGGAAAATGAGAAGTGACTGCTTAAATGAGTAGGGAATTTCTTTTTGAGTTGATAAAAATGTTCTAGAGCTAGATATTGGTGGTGGTGGTGAATGTACGAAATACCACTGAATTGTACACTTTAATATGGTTAAAATGATGAACTTTATGTTATGTGTATTTTATCACAATAACAAAATACTTTGTTCTGTTAAAATTTTAGCTATCAAATTATTATTGCATCTTTAAAATTAATATAAAGCTTTTCTTTGCTGTTTATAAAATTTTATATTTAGTTTACAAAATCTTACTATTGTTTGTCCATTTGTGCATTTCATTGGATTTATCTTGTTTTAGGTTTGCAAAATTTTCTAAAATTATGGTTTCATATATTTTAACACTTGGGAAGTCATTGGTTAGTAATTTCTCAAATACAGTTGCTGCCATATAGTCTTTCTCTACCTCATCTGTTGTTCCAATTATACGTTTTGAATATTTTCACCATATTATTTAGAATTCATATATTTTTAATCACTCTTTGTTTTAGTCCATATTTTCAAGTTATCTTCTACCTCTTCTCTGCTGCATCTAATCTGGTAATCTTCATAATGTATTTTGAATTATTAATATAAAGTACTCTGTATTTCAGTTTCAGAATTTGTGTTTTTTATAGATACAGATTTAAGTTTCCGGTAAAATTCTCCAACTTGCCATCTATTCTCTTGAACATCATTTACAACATTATTTCTAATTTTATGTTGAATCGCTTGAGGATCAGAATCAGATGGGTTTGTGTCTCGTCTTTCTGTCTTCATTTGTAGGTATTTCTGTCTTGATTTTTTTTTTAATGTTAGCTATTACATATAAAGTACGGTAGATGACCTACATGTGATTCTCCATCAGAAACGATTCATTTGTTTTGCCAGGCAGTTAAAATAGGAACAGTTCTTCTTGTTTCAACCAGAGACTGAAGCTATTAGGCCGTGTATCCATCTCTGTGAGTACTGATCTATTTATAATATACATTACTCATTGAGTATCTCAACTGAAAGCTTTTCCGGGATCTCAAATGCAAGCCAAGCGTTTATACTAGTCTTCTCTTTTAGTGGTCCCTAAGTGATATTTGTTGTGTCTCCAGCTCAGTAAAACTGACTCGCTGCTTAGTCTTTTATCCTCTTGTTACAATCATCAGCAAGTGCTTTGAGAGAGGCAGAGGACCGTATAATATCAGCTCACTTCTCTCAAGTTTCCTTTTTCCCAGTATTTTTGTCAATCGTTGCCTGCCTAAGAAGTGCTATCTTCCAATGTTTGTCTGTCTAGGAAAGTGAAATAGTGAGGCTACTGAAAGCTTAGGTGCCTCTTTTGGTTCAGTCGGTTGGTGCAGCACCATATTGTAATTAGTGAATACATCGAAGTTGAAAAGTGGCAGAAAATGTTATTTTCTCTACCATGCATTTTCCTCTGAGATCTTTTATACTGAAATCCTGCTACCTTGTATGTTGTCTGGCACTTTCAGACAACTGGGGTTTTAGTCTCATAAAAGCTGTTTCATGGTAGCCAAAAGTGGCATTTTAAGCTGGCTTTTTTAATATGGAAAGTTTTTGAGCATCATGTTGAGAATAAATCCTTTTTGAAAGGATTTGTGTTAGCTCTGTCATGTGCCTTAACACAATTTTCAATTAATTTCTCAGCTTGGAATTACCCACACCAGGCAGGTGGTGTGAATTTGAAATCCAAATCCACAAAAAAAAGTGCTCTTCTTTTTCTTTGATAAAATTTTTAGTAGGCAATTCCATTAGAGCTACAGTTCTTCAAATAGTCTGGTGTTATTTTATCCACCAGATAAAATATTCTCTGTTATTAATATCCACCTTACATTGGTCCAATGCCTTATCTCTAATCCCCTATGTTAACATTAACATCCCAGGCTCTAGGTAACCAAAGACCATGTTAGACAGTTATGTCTTCAGTGGCCTCCTCCATCCTGCTGACCTTGTGCTTTTGGTGTGCCAAGACTCATTCTACTGATCCTTATTGGTGAACTACTGAATTCCTTCAAATCTGAATTATATGTCATCCTGAATTATGTAACATCATTATTATTATTATTATTATTATTTGAGATGGAGTTTCACCCTGTTTCCCAGGCTGGAGGGCAGTGGCATGATCTCTACTCATGGCAACCTCTGCCTCCTGGGTTCAAGCAATTCTCCTACCTCAGCCACCTGAATAGCTGGGATTACATGCATGTGCTACCATGACTTTTACATTTTTAGTAGAGACACAGTTTCACCATGTTGGTCAGGCTAGTCCCAAACTCCTGACCTCAGGTGACCCATCTGCCTCAGCTTCTCAAAGTACTGGGATTATAGGAGTGAGCCACTGTGCCCAGCCGCTTTCTCTTTTTCTTTTAGAATGCATTTCTAAACTCAATATAATTTTCTGAGAAACACTGCAGCTTTATGTACTTTCTACAGCAGTGATGCAGCCCACAATCAAAACACAAACACAAGTTTTGGGTTTTACAGTACAGAAATAATAACTAATACCCTTGGTCTTCTATACGATTGTCCCAATCAATATAGGAAATGTTTCCTTGTCTTTTAGAACAAGAAACCCAATCCACTTTTTTTTCTATTATAAGCATAGTATTCTACTTGGTTTTTCCAGATCCTAGTGGCCAAGAATCCATATCAATGGTTCCAGAAATTTTAAATACTTGTGTCTGATAGCCAAACCTTCAATAACTCATTTCAGTCAGGGTAGCAGGGCAATGATTTTAACGTATAAAAGCTTATTTGACAACTGCTTAATATCTCCATCTAGAAAGTACTCTTAACGTCTTAAGAACTGGAGTGTTTATGAATGTTGAATAAAATTGATCTACAGTTTGTAGTTTCTTGGGGAACATTTTTTGAAAATTGATTTTTCTCATTTTAAAGAAAGCATATAGTCTTATCTAACTCTGTTTTTCTAGTAAGTCCCTAATAGTTTCTGATTCTGATCACAAGGCAGTCTCCGCTGAATGCCTCTGACTTTGCAAGTATGTTCCAAAGCCCATCAGGTTTCATTGGTTGAGTTGTTTACTTTTGTATAAAACTGGCCGCTATGGAAAAAAAAAAGTGTGATATTTGCTGTTTTAAGATAAGAATTTTAACAGTAGATGCCACTAGTATTTTCACAGTGCTCTGGAATAAAAAAATAAATGATAAGCCATTTTTTAAATATTTCCTTTCACAAAGAACCAGAGAATTCCTGTCAGTATTCTCAGAAAAAAAAATGCACTACGATTCTATTTTATTATTCTTTTAAATGTAGCACAAGTCTTCCCAAATATGATCTCTTTTACAAGATCCTAAACTCTTTCTTAACATCCAAATGACACCCTTCCTTACCCTATCCTGTCTTACATTTTGAATAGAAATTACTCTCTTTAGGGTGTTTATTTGCAGGTTTCCAATGTAAATCAATCAAACATATATGGCCTCAGTTTTATTTTTACTCATATCTGTGATCCTAAGGGAAAAAAAAAAAAAACCTAGAGACATAACCAGCTAAACCAAATGCTACTTTAGGAAGTACAAAAGCGCTAAAGAATCACCAATTAATCTATAATATAACACACACACACACACACACACACACACACACACACCACAGATTCTTATTTTTAAATTCTGATCAAAAACGTATCTATTCAATTCAATCTTCTTGCATGATGCAGATAAAGGTTTACTTCCAAAATTAACTGCTAATGTTGTGCTTGAAAAATCTTTGAATTTTTATACTTCTTACATTTTATTAATCAATGCTTTGCTTACAAAAGCCATTTGAAATAAAATTATCACTGAGTGCTTACAAACATGTCATAAGTATACATTTAGAAGATAAAACTAATTAATTTGTCAAAATATTAACAACATCTCTATCATCCAGCTACACACTTAGAATAAAGTAATTATAGGGAACGATCCAAGATGGCTGATTGCTAACATCTCGGGATTGCAGCTCCCAGTGAAAGCGCAGAGAATGAGAGGACGCCACACTTTCAGACAAATTTTTGTCACTCAAGGAGCAGAAGATTCCCAGTGGAGGAGCCCCACAGGTCGCCAGCACAACTTTTGTGGCCGGTGCAGCAGTTTTGCCTGCACCTCAGCATGGCAGCTCTTGGTGCAGAGTAAACGGGACTGGTTCCCCTTCTGACCAACGTTTGGAGCTCCGGGAAGGCAGAGTTACCTATTACGGACTCAAGAAGGAGCTAGATGGGAGATTCCTGGGCAGAAAAGCACCATCAGTCTTAACGCCGCTGTTTTGGCTGGTGCAGTGGGTTGCTCATATTTCAGCCCTGGGAATTAACAACTTGGACATCCACTCAGAGACCTAATTTGAAAGTTGGTAATTACAAAGATGACAGGTGAATAAATTTACAATGATGGGAAGAAACCAGTGTAAAAAGGCTGAGAATACTCAAAATCAGAATGCCTCTCCCTCTAAAGAGGATCACAGTTCCTCATCAACAAGGAAACAAGGCTTGATGGAGAACGAGTGCATCCCATTAACAGAATCAGGCTTCAGAAGATGGATAATAAGAAACTTCTGTGAGTTAAAAGAACATGTTGTAGCCCAATGTAAAGAAACTAAGAACTTTGAAAAAAGGTTTGACAAAATTCTAATGAGAATAGACAATTTAGAGAGGAATATAAGTGAATTAATGAAACTGAAGAATACAATACGGGAACTCCGAGAAGTATGCTCAGGTTTAAACACTTGAATTGATCAAGCAGAAGAAAGGATATCAGAGGTCGTCCAACTTAATGAAATACAATGAGAAGACAAGATTAGAGAAAAGAGGATAAAAAGGAATGAGCAAAGTCTCCAAGAAATGTGGGACTATGTGAAAAGACCAAATTTACATTGGATAGGTGTACCTGAATGTGATGGAGAGAATGAATCCAAGCTGGAAAATATTCTTCAGGAAAATTTTCCTAACCTAGCAAAGCAAGACAATATTCAACCCCAGGTAATACAGAGAACACCACAAAGATATTCCTCAAGAAGAGCAACCCCAAGGCACATAATTGTTAGATTCACCAGGGTTGAAATGAAGGAGAAGATACTAAGGGCAGCCAGAGAGAAAGGTCAGGTTACCCACAAAGGGAAGCCTGTCAGACTTATAGCAGATGTCTCAGCAGAAAGTCTACAAGCCAGAAGAGAGTGGGGGCCAATATTCAACATCCTTAAAGAACAGAACTTTCAGCCCAGAATTTCATATCCAGCCAAACTAAGCTTCACAACTGAAGGAAAAATAAAATCTTTTATGAACAAGCAAGTATTCAGAGATTTTATTACCACCAGGCCTGCTTTACAAGAACTTCTGAAAGAAGCAATACACATAGAAAGAAACAACCAGTATTAGCCTTTCTAAAAATATACCAAAAAGTAAAGAGCATCAACATAAAGAAGAATTTACATAAAAGAATGGAAAAAACATCCAATTAACATCAAATGGCAGTAATCCTAAATTTAAATTGACTAAATCCCCCAATCAAAAGATACAGCCAAAACCCAATGGTATGCTACATCCAGACCCAAATCACAAAGGATACACAAATCATGCAAGGATACACAAAGACTCAAAACAAAGCGATGGAGAAAGATTTACCAACCAAATGGAGAGCAAAAATAAATAAATAAAAAGCAGAAGTTGCAATTCTCGTATCTGATAAAATAGATTTTAAAGCAACAAAGATATAGTGGCAAAAGGATCAATGCAACAATAAGAGCTAATGATCCTAACATCCAGATACATAGAGACTTAGACTCAATGAGAAAGAAAATTAATAAGGATATCCAAGACTTGAACTCAGATCTGGAACAAGTAAACTTAATAAATACTTATAGAGCTCTCCACTTTAAATACACAAAATATACATTCTTGTCAATACCACATCACACCTACTCATAGGTTTAAATGAAATATTGATTGGCCATTATTAATACCCATTTTTTTAGAATAAAGCAATATTTCTGTTCTCTCTTCCTCTTTTTCTTCCTCTTTCTTCCTCTCCTTCACTCCTTTTTTTTCTTTCCTTTTCTCAAAAAAAAAAAAAAAAAAAAAAAAAAAAAAAGAAATCCACTTGTAGACCTCTAGATCCAGGTCAGCAATGTCTCTCTCACTGCCTGATTTCCTTCCTTCCCTTCTCTCCCTCCCTTCCTCCCTCCCTCCCTCCCTTCCTCCCTTCCTCCTTTTCTCCCTTCCTGCCTTCCTCCCTTCCTCCCTAAAAAAAAAATAAAGTAATTATAATTCTTTCAATTAGCTGTTGAAGCATGGATTTTTTGACAACCAAAATCTGTGTTTTGGGGGGCATATATTTTATTTTTCAGCTTAATTTTTACTTTTCAATTCGAAACAGTTTGAACACACTTACCATATGGATTCCTCTAATATGTTCTTCTAACATGTAAGCCTCTCTGTATACAGTAATTGGAGAGGAAGGAATTCATGCATTTACCTTTTTTGCTACCCTTTTTATTTACTTCTTAAATTTCATCTTAATTTTAGATTCCAGGGGTACATACATATGCAGATTTATTAGATGGGAATATTGCAACCAGGTAGTGAGCATAATACCCAATAGGTTGCTTTTGACCCATCAGCTCTCTCTGCCTCCCACCTATGAGAAGTCCAGTGTCCATCATTCCCCTGTTTATACCAATGGGTGTTCAGTGTTTCATTCCCACTTGTAAGTGAGAATATTTGATTTTCTGTTCCTGTGTTAATCTGCTTGGGATTATGTCCTCCAGTTTCATCCATGTGTCTGCAAAGGATATGATTTTATTCTATTTTTTTATAGCTGTGTAGCACTTCCTGGTATAAGGAACCATATTTTCTGTGTCAGTTCCATCACTGATTGACACTTAGGTTGATTCCACGTCTTTGCTATTGTGAATAATACTGTAAGAAGACATGAGTACATATATCTTTTTGGCATAATAATTTATTTTCCTTTGGGTACATACCCAATAATGGGATTCCTGTATTGAATGGCAGTTCGGTTTTAAGGTCTTTGAGAAATCTCCAAACTGCTTTCCACAGTTGCTGGACTAATTTACATTCCCACCAACAGTGTATAAGCATTCCATTTTCTCTGCCTCCTCGCCAGCATTTGTTGCTTTTTGACGTTTTAACTGTAGCTATTCTGGTTCATATGAGGTGATATCTCCTTCTGGTTTTGATTTTCATTTCTCTGATGACCAGTAGTTATGAGCATTTTTTTATCCTATTTCTGTTGACCATTTGTATGTCTTCTTTTGAGAAGTGCCTGTTCATGCCCTTTGCCCATTTTTAATGTGGTTACTTGTGTTTTGCTTAAGTTTCTTACGGATTCTAGATATTAGAAGTTTGTCAGATGCATAATTTGTTAATAAATGTTGCCAGTATAACTGCCCAGACCTATGCAGAAGAAAGAGTAGAACCTTACCTTTCACAATATACAAAAATTAACTCAAAGTGAGTTATAGATTTAAATGTAAGTTCTCAAACCATAAATATCCTAGAGGAAAACCTAGGAAATACCCTTCTTGACATTATCTTTGCTAAAGAATTTATGACTGAGTCCTCAAAAGCAATTGCAACAAAGACAAGAATTGACAATGGGACCTGATTAAACTAAAGAACTTTGCACAGCAAAATAAACTGTCAACAGAGTAAGCAGACAACCTATAGAATGTTCCCCTTTTTATTGGGGTTTTTATACTTATACTTAAGCCAAAATATTTATCAATTAAAATTATTTTTCTTCAAAATATTCATGATTTTAAACATCTATGTTACAGACTCATGCAGTTATTTCTTACACTTTTATTTCCAAAGATATACAATGTTTATCTAGCCTCATTTGCAATTACTCAGTAATAAAGTGAATATTTGACTATCTGACAACTGTTCCATTGATTTTGCCATCCCTTTATTATAAAACCATAAGTTGTAATAGGAGTGCTGTCTTTAAAGACAATAAAGAATGAGGGTTTATTACCCCAGGTAGAATGTAGTAGTTGTATGCATGCTAAAAGTCCCAATGCCAACAACTAGAAAATTTCTGGGTAACATATTTTAATAAGCATCAGAGGACTGAAAAATAACTTGTACCTGACAGTCTAAAAATGCCAGAATGGGGAGCCCTTGAAGCATAGGCAGCCATTTCCTCTCTGAACCCTGGGAGTGGTTTTTATAGACTAATTAAAAGGAAGAATTTTGTAGGATTGTGAACTTTTGCTTGAGTTCAAATTGAAGAGTGTTCTGTTTTGTGATCTGAATGCCCATTACATGTTTGTTTCCAGTTTTTGAAAATTTATTGAGTTCTATACTTATGTGCTCTCATTTTTGTATGTATTTTATGCCTCAATTATAAATGTAGAAACTAACTAGAACAGTGTCAAAAACACAAACTAGAAAATTTTGTAATTTTATGATATCTGCAAACTCGCTGAGTTGAGAAATGGAATGAAGCATGATTTAATGGTGTCTGTAAATAACATTTGATGATGTATAATTGTGACATGATTTAAATGCATTCAAGAGTGTCACTGTTTAATTTTCTGTAATTGAATTTTTAAAAATACTGTTTATACAGTGACAAGTTCAACAATTTATGAAGATAGCTGCTTTGACCTCTTTAGATTTACCGATGAATCTAACATTGTAGTATGTTTGATGCAGCTGACCAGCACCTCTCGCTATGTGACATTACAGCAAAAGTGACTTGCCTCTTCTCTCTGATTGTGTTCTAGGTTTAACACAGCTGTATTTCCTGTAGATAGATTTCCTATTTCTTAATAGCACATTGCGCTTTGTTGGCTAGAATTTTTACCTTTTAATACAAGACTGTAAACAATGATATAAAGGTATTATATTTGTTTGTTTTGTATGAATTTGGAAAGAAATGTCAAATTATTTCACACTATAATTACATGGAAGGGATGGCATGTAACAGAAAAAAAAGGAAGAGGGAAACCCAGGAGTCACTTGAAGCCAAGAGAGTTTGAGAATGCATAAAATATGTCTGGTTCACTTGGCTTCTAAAAACTTCTTGGGATATAATAGGCATTCAGTAAAAACCTTTTCAGTTGAATAGACATGTTTTTAAAAATTCAACATTTTTATTATACCTTTGAGTAAATTAAACTCCACAAAAATATAAATTCCATGTCTTTGGAGCCTCCTGGCACATCATTGTATTTCCTCAAATGCACATCCCACATCAAGAGACACAGACACAAATACAAAATCAGAAATATGTTAACCCACAAGTGTTTTCATCACAGCATTCATTATAAAATAGAAACTACCTATACATCAACAAATGAAAATTAATGAAATCCACTTATTTTATCTCTCTCTCTCTACATATATATAGATAGAAATAGATATAGATATAGATATGTGTACAAATATATAAACTGTGTTGAATGCAATATATGGCATAGACAAGAGAATTTATTTCTGGGAAGTGAATGCTTTCAAGTTGTTATAAATCCATGTATTTATTATCTGGAAATATTGCATTAAAGTAGCTAAAAGCTTAGAGTTTGTTACATTTAGCTAATTCAAGTGAAACACTTATCATTCTAACTGGCACAATGTAAGTGCAACACTAGTATTGCTACTATATGCATTTTGTATTTTTGATGAACATGCATTGATACTGTTTTAGGTAAACAGAATATAAAAAGAAATTCTTTTATGTAGGTTTTCAGCAATATACAAATGTTTTTGAAATCACATTTAGTAACAATGCATGTTAGAAAATTATTCATTATTTTAACTACATATAGAATGTAGACTAGAGACTAAAAGAAAAATGTTAATGTTTGTTTTTTGAAAATTGGACTTATTTTACTTTTTTCTCACTTTTTTCTGTGTTTTACCAAGAAATGTCACAGAAATTAATTTAAAATAAAAAAATAGATAACATATACTCTTGGGAGAATGTAAACACGGGAGCACACTATGACTGGTATATGCTTAAGATAATATAGAATGAGAGCAGCTCTTACATTTTAACATCTAGGTCAAATTCCAGCTTTATCACTTTTAAATATTTATTATGTGATCATATTCTCTTAAGGCTAAGGTGTCAAATTTTGAACATGAGGACACTATAAACTAATGAAAGTGAACTCTACCCACTAAAAAAAGTGAACTCTCCAATTGGGATAAGTAGGAGCAAAATATTTTTGGTGATATAATCGATAACCTAAATCATTTTCTTCCTAGTATTCCAATGTATAAAGCTCAAGTCCTATATCAATTCTTCTAGTTTTTTTGAGAAATGCATCCTTTTCTTCTCAAAAGATCTAGGAAATAGCCCAAGTCACCTCCCTCCCCTTAAATCCAGAGTAAGACTCTTCATAGACCCAGACAGTGTAAACCGGCCAGTGATTCTCAATCAAGGCTATTAAGCAGCCATCAACAAAGGTTTAGTTGATTCAGTAAAGAGAGAGATTATTCCTTTATGGTCTTATTTCTAATAATTCATGAAATAATTAAAAATCAACATTTAGTTGAGTCCTTTTCTATGTCAAATACTGTGTCTGTAAGGTCAGTTTGAAATAAATTGGCAATTTAACACCTGAAGTAATATAAAGAAAGTATATAAAGAAAGAAGTAATATAAAGAGAGATTGAAGCAGTAAGAGTTACACACCATAAAATCTTCATACAATCCTCTGAATAAGATAAATCAAGAGAAACCTGTCCAGCAGACTGATATAAGATGGGGCCAGACACCTAACTAGGAAGAAGCTCTTTCATCTGATTCCTTCCATGAAATCCTATAAAGGCTGAGAACCACTTTATTTCTCACTAAAACGAAGCCAGAAACAATATGCAGGACCTCTTCTGCCTCTGGTAGCACACAGCAAGCGTGAATTTGCTAAATAAGTAATTTCTGCCTGGAGAGGATCATCCTTGTGGGTGACTAGCCACTATACTTGCAGTGTGTTTTCATCTTTCAGATTTTTTTTGAAAAGGACTAGCTCATATGACCTGATTCTGAAAAACTGCAGGTGGTAGTGGGCCTGATCAGTAATTTACTGACCTGTAAACGTATTCCTATTGAAAGGAGGCATATAAGTAAGTGGATTATAGAGGTTACTTTTTCCTTTTCATTTGGTTTTGGATATTTCAGCACATTTAATTTTCAGATATTTCTTATTAAAAAAAGCTGGAAAAGAGACAAATAAATGAATAAAACCACCATTTATTTTCACATCTGTCAAATTACAAAAATAAACAATAAAATAGGTTGACAAGTCATAAAAACAGATTTCTATTAAGATTTTCTTTATCTACATGACTGTTTCCCAATAGTGTAGATAATAAAAATATTGACCTTCACCTCTACCACTTTCATCATTTTTTCCATAAATACTTCTAAGTGTAATAGAATGGCCTCTAAATGCATTTTATGTAGACAGACACAGACGTTCTCATGGTCCCAATTAAAGGAAGTAATAGAAATAGTAAAAGAACCAGGGGAAAGAGCCATGTTGTTTTTATACAACCAAAAGAATTTGGAGGAATGCTAGTAATTTGTAAGGTTCTTACATAATTTATACATGAAAGCATAAGTATATATAATTACACTAAAATCAGTTTTGTACTGAATAATTATAAAATATGTTAAATGTTCTGAGATTTTTTTAAGATACTCATTAAATACTATTTTTAGTTTTAAATGTTTGTTTTACTTGGAAAAGTTAATTAACCCTAGGCTCATCATCTGAAAGAGCTTGACCAATTCATTACATTCCTTCCAATATTGTCATGCAACCCCAGTTTAGTGAACTGCAATGTGGCTAGTTTATTCTGGGAAGCAAATGTGACAGTACTAACGAGAAGTGTTAGAAACAATGAAAGTGCAATCAAACATTATCAAGCCTTTGTTCGAGGACCATTATTCATACACACACATTGACTCTCTAGCTGACTAGTAGAAACTGGCAGAACTGTCCGTGCTATGAATCCATGTATGTGAGCATCTAGTACTACTAAAAGCCCATATGAAGATTTTGTGAATAATAGAGTAGCTTTGATGTGATGTACATTCTTAGTGCCTGAGAAGAGAAACTGACATCTGCAAGAAAATCTGTCTAAACTAATCCTGACTTAATCAGGCCCTGAATCTGCTAATTCAATCTTTGGTCTTCATTTGCATTCTAACGAGCTGTGGCAATAACTGCAATGTTTAAGTACCAATGTAACAGTAAGTGAGTAATTGAAAGTTTCAATCATGGGAAAAGTTCATTAAGTTTCAGGTTATTGAATAGTGTCAGCTTCACAAAATACACAGGTACATAATTAGTCCAGTATTCATATTTTCTCTTGTGTACCCATTTACTTTTGCTTTGTATTCGGAAGTCATAGAAAAAAAAAGGCATGTCTCAAAGTAAAGAAAATAAACCTGGGGAAAAATGTTCTCAAACAACAGCAATAAGCTTTGAAGAGTTTTCAGAGGCTTAAACCTTAATTGAGGGTGAAAGATAAACACAAGAAAACCGTACTGAGTAAAATCATTAATTCAAAATAGGCCCAGTAGAACAATAATCTCTTTTGCTAAGACTAACAGTCATTTCTTAACCAGATAAAACCTCATCTATAATTTATATCCTTTATACTTTTTTTAGAGTTTGATTTTATATTGTTTCATACTAAAATTGAAATTCTCTTTGACTATTTAGTCAGTCACATCTCTTGTCAATGAAGATGTTATAATTTACATGCCAAGAAAGATCTGCTATGCTTGTGAGACTCACTTTCCTCATATTTTTATATTGTCACCTTAAATAGACATTGCACATTACTTGCTGTGATGGAAAATAATATGAAGCATACCCAGCATATATGAAACTAACAGTAATAAATTGTGCTGCAAAGAAAGACTCCAACTTAACTTAGGATAATTTTAAAAATTAGAAAATAAAAATGTATTTTTCAATCACTTCCAGATTTACCTGTGCTCATTCCTAATTATACCTGCAACCAATAAGCACTACTTCCATTTTACTTCCATTCGCTCTGGACAAACTAATGTGTTGACTTCACATTAAATCACTTAGGGTCACAAGCCAAAAGAACTCAAAAGATCCATAAGACTATGTGAACCAGGATATGCCCTAGATCATGTACTATTTTTTTTTTGCAGAAGCAGAGTTAGGTTCTTACATCAGGTGGAATAAGTTTTCGAGGGCAGGATAGGAAACAAGGGGGCAGACCTATGTCACTGATTGGTGGGAAAACAGCATATAAACATGTGCAAACCTTTCACAATCTTTATTAGCATCTCAAAAAACTAACCAAGGATTTCAACCGAGTTTTAAATAGACTGCTGCTTTTATACTAATTCTTATAATGAAGTGCTCTTCAACTAACTGCACTTTAGAATTACTAGGGAGTTTGTATGTGATGACTCCTAGGTCTTCACTCATAGAAATTTTCATTTAATTGACCTGGAGCTGGGCCCAAAAACCAGTATTTTCACAAACTCCCCAGGTGATTATTTAAACCATTATGCCAACATTTCGCCTTTAAAAAAAATATTGATGTAATTACACACCAGGAGTATGTGTTAAAGTAGAAAAGCTGAGCCCTCCCTGTTACCCCTGAGGCTCTGCTCACTTTCTCTTCTGTATGATTTTAAGAAGGTGAAAATGTATTTTATAAAATTTGGTGTAGACACAAAACTCTAACAGAAACAATGGTGTCACTTCAGTAGGTGAAGTCAGAATGTTCAAGAAAGGAGTCTTCTGAAACTTCATAAAAATCAGAGCAGCACACTTATACATAAATATTGTCACCCTTGCACGTTTTGAGTGTATGACTCTTAAGAGTAGCAGTAATTCATTTCGATCTGGTTCCATAGTCACTAAACAAACACGAACACCTGTGAAAAGTTAGCAATGGGTGGATGTTGATAGTAGCATCTGGAATATAATCTCGTTTAATTTAAGTATTTGTATAAGTTAAATCAGCATGGTTAGGCATGTCTTAAACTATTTTTTTAATTTGTAATTCAACATGATTGGTCTTCATTGTTTCTAGCAGTAATTATCATATAAGTATAGACATGGAAATCTGCAATTGCAGAAATATAGGCTTGAGTTAAGTTTGCAAATGAACTTTTCAAAATCAAGGTAATATTCCTCAAGAATAGCCCTCCAAAAGTAACACTAACTGCCACAAAACCAGTGCTTAGAAAGAAATTTATCACATTGAACGTGTTTATTAGAAAAGAAGAAAGATCTAAAATCAATAATCTAAGCTTCCCCCTTAGGCAACTAGAAAAAGAAGAGAAAATAAAGTCCAAAGTAAGCAGAGAAGAGAAATAACAACAAATAAAGAATAAATAAAACTGAAAACAGAAAATTGATAGAAAATATTAACAAAACCAAAAACTAGTTCTCTGAAAAGATCAATAAAATCACTAAGCCTCTAGCAAGGCTAACTGAAGGGAAAAAGAGACAATGGAAAGAGGGGGCGTCAGTAAAGATCCCGTGGACATCAAAGGCACAATGAAATGATACTATGAACAAGCGTATGCCAACAAACTTGGTGACTTAGGTGAATGGAGCAATTCCTTGAAAGATACAATCTGCTAAACCTTACACAAAAAGAAAGTCTGAGTACAACTATGTCTAATAAGAGAGTGTATCAATAATTAATGACCTTCAATATCAGGAAGCATGAGCCCATATGGATTTAATGGTGAGGTTCACTGGACATGTAAAGAAATTAGGCCAGCTCTCTGTAATCTCTTCCAGAGTATAGACTCAGAAGCAGAAGGAATACTACCTAATTTATTCTATGAAGTCACATTACCCCAATACTAAAACCAGACAAATGCATATAAGAAAAAAAAGATAAAAATTACAGACTAATATTTCTCATACAGACATAGAAATCCTCAATTATATATTAGCAAATCAAATCTAATAATATATTATAAGAATTACACACCACAACCAAGTGGGGATTTATCTCATATATGCAAATTTGATTCAACATTCCAAAATTCCACAATCAACTATTGTAATCAACACACTAAAGAAGAAAAATCAGGCCAGGTACAATGGCTCATGCCTGTAATCCCAGCACTTTGGGATGCCAAGGCAGGCAGATCACGTAAGGCCAAGAGTTAGAGGTCATCCTGGCCAACATGATGAAATCCTGTCTCTATTGAAAGTCAAAAAAAAAAAAAAATAGCCAGGCTTGTTGGTGGGTGCCTGTAATCCCAGCTACTTGGGAGGCTGAGGCAGGAGAATCACTTGGACCCAGGAGATGGATGTTGCACTGAGCCAAGATTGTGCCAATACACTCCAGCTTGTGTGACAGAGCAGGACTCTGTCTCAATAGATAAGAAGAAGAAAAAGAAAATGACAATCTTTTCAAGTGATGCAGAAAGAGCATCTGACAAAATTTAACTTCCATTCAGGATAAAAATAATAATAATGCTGAACCAATTAGGAATAGAGGGAATCTTTCTCAACTTGATAAAAAAGAAAACTACAGCTAATATCACACTCGGTGGTAAGACACTAGAAGTTTTCTTTCTAGGATTAGGAATAAGGCAAGAAGGTCTCTCCTCATTACTTTTTGATATTGTATTGGAAGTTCTACCTAATGCAATAAGAAAAGGAAATAAAAATTATATAGATTGGGAAGGAAGAAATAAAGCTATAGTTACTCAAAGATGAAATGATGATCTACACAGCATATCTGAAAAAAATCAACGAAAAACTTCTAAGACGAATAGGTGATTATAGTAAAGTTATGAGAAATCAGATTAATATATAAACATCAATCACTTTCCTATAGACCAGCAATATACTAATGGGTTAAAAATTAAAAGCACAATACTATTTACATTAACATTCCTAAAATGAAATATTTAACATTAATCTGATCTGAAAAAACATGCACCAGATCTGTATAAAATTGACAAAACTCTAGTCAAAGAAATCAAAGAAGAATGGAGAGTTATTTTATGTTCATGGATAGCAAGATGTAATATTGTCAAAAAATCACTTCTTTATCATTTAATTCATGGATCCAATGCAATCTCAAACAAAATCCCAAGTTATTTTGTGGATATTAACAAATTAATTCTAAAGTCAGAAGAGCCAAAACAATAGTGATGAGAACAGCGAAGTCGGAGGACTGACACTAGTTGACCTCAAGTCTTACTACTGTGAAGCTACAATAATCAAGATGGTTTGGTATAGACAAAAGAATTGGCAAATAGAACAATTTACAGAGTAGACAGCCTAGAACTAGAATCACATACTGTCTATTAATCCTTGACAAAGAAGCAAAGGCAATACAATGGAAAAAAAAATCTTTTTGATAAATGTTTCTGGAAAAAAATAGACATTCATATGCAATATAGGTATGTATAAACACACATACATATATATGCATGTACATACATACATAGACTGACTTTAAAGTTGTCACACAAATGAATTAAAAATGGATCATATACTTAAATGTGAAATGTAAAATTTTGAAAAATTACATAGGAAAACATATGAAAGAAACTGGTTATGAAGATGACATTTTTAAAAATGATGGATAACCTGGACTTTATTAAAATTAAAAACTTCTCTCCAAATGACATATTCAAGAGAATGAGAAGATAAGCCACAGGCTGGGATAAAATATTTGCAAATACACATCTGATAAAGGACTGTCACTCAAAATATATAACAATATTTTAAAGCTCAACAGTTAGGAAAAAAAGGAACCTGAGTTTTTAATATGCATAAGACATATATGCAATAGACACCTTACAAAATTGATATACTGTTGGAAAATAAGCATGTAAAGATACTCCACATTATTTGTCATCAGGGACCCAAAAGAACTATGAGCTAATACTATATATGTATTATGATTATGGCCAAAATCTAGGACACTGATGACATGAAATTCTGGAGAGGATGTGGAGCAACAGGCAAATTCACTGCTGATGTGAATACAAAATTGTGCAACTACTTTGCAAGACAATGTGTCAGTTTTTCACAAACTGAACATACTCTGTCCACATGATCCAACAATGACTTTCCAAAGGAAATGAAAGCTTATGTCCACATAGAAACCTGCACTTGGATATTTATAGCAGCTTCATTCATTCAATAGCTGCAATTTTGAAGTAACAGAGATGTTCTTTAGCATGTAAATGGACCAAAAAACCTTATACACCCGGACAATGAAATACTATTTATTCACTTCCAAAAAAAAAATGTCTTCATGAAGGCATGAAAAACCATAAAGGAATCTTAAATGAATACGACTAAATGACAGAAGCCAATCTGAAAAGACTGCATGCTGATTTTCCAAATGTATGATATTCTGGAAAAGGCAAAACTAAAGAATAGTAAAGAGATAAGTGGTTGCCAGGGACTTGGTGTGGGGAGAGATATCAATAGGCAGAGCATAGGGGATTTTTAGGGCAGTGAAAATACTCCCTATGATATTATTCATTATACATTTGTCCAAAGCCACATAATGTACAGTACTAAAAAAGTGAATCCTAACATAAACTACAAACTTTGGGAGATGATGATGCATCAGTGTATGTTTATCATTTAAAACTATGTACCATTCTGGTAGGAGATGTTGATAGTGGGGTGGGGATTGTGTATTTATGAGAGTGGGAGGTAAATGGAAGCCCTTTCTGATCACTTGCTGTGAATATAAAATTTCTTTAGAGAAATCAAATAATTAATGTCAAAATAAACTGAACCAAAACATTTGTATTAATGAGCTTTTGTACTTCATATATTCCATAATATATAAACAGGAGAGTGATTCATATGATTTACAATATCAAAACTGTAAAGCCAATCCTCACCAAAGCTTCTTAGCCAATACTTCTAAAAGACAAGAAAATTCACTGAAAGGCTCATGCTACATATTCATGGTAAGTATAATAGCAAAAGCTATTCTAGGCCACTCTCGTAGGCTTTAGCCAGCAAGTTCATATAAACAAAATTCTGACTTGCTGCAGATGAAATTACTATAACTAGTTACTTTGGTATAATAAGATTGTCCCATAAAAAGCAATGATTTATTTTCATCACATTTCAGCAGTTCTCACACAAAAATAAATATAGACTGATATTAGGAAATTATTTCCATACTGGAGAATACGTCAAATACACACAAATCAGTAAATCTTATAAAAGAAAATTTGAAAGCACTTAGTTCACAGGTGATCCTAGAATACATAAAACTGGCCTTCTAAATCAAATATAACAGGACATGCTGTAAAGTTCTTGGAATATCTTAGACCCTAGTGCACTCATTTATGGTCCTCAGACCATAATTTTTGTATTTGGAGAAATTTAACATAGCAACTCTTACATAATAATTAACATGCTACAGGGATACGGCCACCTGGAGTTCTATGTGGGAATAGTCATTCTAAATGGGAAAAGCAAAACAGCAGTTTTGTTAATTATTATTATTCTAAAAATAGAGAATGAAAAATTTAGGAATTATTGCTTATTAACCACATGTGTTATAATGAATCAAACTTTCTTTTTTAGTGTATTTCTGCTATAAATATTTAGTGTATCTCTTCTAATAAGTTTCCAAAGTTCAAAATCTTTTAAGTTACCACTGCCAGATGGAAAAAGACAAACACACAAACTCATGTAACACTGAGCAGACCCTTCTAATCTAATAACTAACAATGGCAAACAACAAACTAAAGTAAATGGAATAGATGAAGAGGGAAGAAACATTGCTTTACTCTAGTAATAAATGCTACAACAGAATTCAGGTCAACTAAATCAGGATAACAATGGAAGAGGTAATTAGCAGTCCTTGAGAATCATTATTAAGACAAAAAAGCCTCTGTATTTCTTTCTAAACTTTCTAAACTTGTGTTAGTCACTGTTTTTGTTTGTTACGTATTGTTGTTTGCAAGGTTTTTTATGTTTGCAAAGTTCTTCATGACACTTAAAAACAAGGAGAAAGAAATGCCCCTACTTCTATGAAACAAAACAATTCAACCCTGCTTAGTCTCAGATATATTGTTTTATCTTCACAGCTACAAAAGTTGCATTGTTGTCTCTTGGGGACAAGAAAGTGTTAAACAGCTGTGACCAGCATCATGACCAATCAGATGCTCTTGGTGCCCTCCTCGTACATATCGGGGCAGAATATCCAGTTCTTGCCCACATGAGAATAGAGGAAGACTCCTAGGTAATCATAACACTACATCACGCCTCACCCACCGAGACATAAATATGCCCCTCAAACATTCAAAGAAAACAAAACAAACACACACAAGAAAGTGTACCCTAGGAATAGAGCTGGAAGGATGGGAAGACTGTGGTTCTTTGTGGATGGGTGCCACTGGCACAGCTGCCCTCAGGTGTGTCTGAGCCTTGACTGAAACCAGATGCCTTTATTGAGGCAGAAAGCTGAAGAGTCCTAAGGCTGTTTCCAGACAGTAGGTGCCGCTGGAGACAGGCAGAAGCAGCAGCAATCCTATCTGGAGAAAGCTCACCAAATTTAGGGCTGCAGGACTTCTACAGAGGAAGATCACATAACAAGCTGCTCACATACCCATTAGTCATATGATTTGCTTATCATTCTTCCTGCTAACAGAGCTGTAATCTCAGATTATTTTTCTTCTTTTTGAAATGTGTCCTAGAGAATTGCCTTTGTGCTGGCCATTTTGCTGACATTTTAATTCATAATTTCTCTTAAAGGTAATATATCTGGGAATCTAAAGGTACATTGATAATATTTTTTTTCACAAAAATTTGAAGATTTTTCTTCTGCCCTCTATTGCTGCAATTGAGAATTCTATTATTGTCTAATTGTCATTCTTTCTTTTGTTTTTTTTCTTTTTCCCTTTCTTCTGACTGGATAGAAAATTTTGATTTTCTTTCTACCTTTGTGTTCTGTACTTTTACTCTAACGTGTTTGGGCTCAGATTGATTTTTCTTCATTCTTCTAGTGATATCTAACAAATCCTAGATATGTGAACTTATATTTATGAAAAATTTGTAGCCATTTTCTTTCAAGTATTATGCCTTCATTTTCTGTTTCTCCCTCTATGATTCTATGACACTTGATAAAGTTTTACCTTCTCTCATGTATATATATATCTTTCATATATACTTTTTGTCTTTCTGTGTGGCATGTCGTATTATTGCTTTGGATACATCTAACAACTTATCACATCTCCATTCAGCTGTATTTTCATTGTTTAAGCCACTCAATGAGGTTTTTCAAAATAACTTAATCCATTATAGTTTTAATTTCTAACATTTTAATTAGTTTGACTTTTCCTCTCATGTTCATTCTTGGCATTTCTCGATCTGTAGTTCTTGAGAGTCTTACCTGTTGCTTTCCTTGCCTTTCTATTCTGACTAAGACCTTGGACTATGAATTCAAAAAAATATTATATTTAAAAGGAATCAGTGACACTGATTAAAGTAATGATACGTAAGTGTATTTACTCTATCAAGTTCTATTTTCAAGCTGCGGTAGATAAAACAGTGTGGAATTGGGCAAGACTAGTAAGTAACCCAATGGAATAGAGATCCTAAAAAAATGATCCATGCATAAATGCAAACTTGATACATGAACAAAGGTTGTACTATAGAGCAGTGGGAAGAGAAGAGACTAAAAAATGCTTTTGTAATGATTGTTTGCATTTGTGGAAAACAAAATGTGATGGTGTACTAGTTTGCTAGAGCTGCTTAGTGAAATACCGCAGACTGGGAGACTTAACAGCAGAAATGTATTTTTCAGAATTTGGGAGGCTAAGAGTCCAAACTGAGGTGTCAGCAGGTTTGGTTTCTTCTGAAGCCCCTCTCCTTAACTAGCAGAGGGTCAGCTTCTCACAGTGTCCTGGCATGGTCTTTCCCTTGCATGTGCTCGTCCCTGATGTTTCTGCTTCAATGTCCTCTTTTTCTAAGGTCACCAATCATATTGGATTAGGGCCTACCCTAATGAGCTTACTTTAATTTCCTCTTTAAAGACCTTATCTTCAAAGATAATCATATTCTGAGGTAATGAGGGTTAAGGTTTCAACATATAAATTTTGCAGAGGCAACAATTCAGCCCATAACAGATTACTCAAATAAAAATTTTTTACAAATGGATTAAGAACTTAAATGTGAAAATAAATCTTTAATCTGCTAAAAATGTAAAAAAAAATTTTTTTGAACAGGATGTAAGGAAGGGTATATTAAACAAGGCACACACACAATTGGTCAAATCAACTAAAATTTTGTAAATTAAAAATTTTAAATTAAATAATTTTAAATTTAAAAGTATATTTTCCAAGATACCATAAAGAAGTTGATTAAAAAATCATAAACTGATAGAAGATATTTGTAATACATGTAACTTCCACAATGCATAAAGAATATATTTTGTGGAAATTAAAATAACACACTTAGGAAGCATGATTAAATTCCTGCATTGTATTGATTCCTGGAATTGCTTTTAAGGAGAGTATAAATTCCAAGGATAGTATATACACAGCTGATGTGCCTGATGTTTTCAGCTTGAAGATGATAGAATATTCTGAAAATTAATTAATTGATCCAGAAAGAACCACAGAATTAATTATCAAGGACCAGAGATATACTGCCAAGATGATTAAAGAGGGTGTTGTCACTCAACTTTATTTGAAATACACTAGTTCCCCTGGGCTGATGAGTTGATCAATAAGCCATCCCACCCCTCCATGCCTGTTCACCTAGGTCAGTATCTTTTGAATTTTTTATTATAATAACAATAATAAACTACTAGAATAGTCAAATTTAATTTTAAAATATTTGTATGTTTAACATTTTCATCACAAAGAAATAACGTTGGTGAGGTGATGGATATTTTAATTAGTTTGATTGAATCTTTCTACCGTGTACATAGATCAAAACATAACATCATGCCCATAAATATACACAATTATTATTGTCAAATATAAATAAATATATAAATAAAAATTATGTTAAAACAATTTGGATAATACTCATTACTTGCTATTCAGTTTCAATGCCTACTACTATGTTTTTGCTTTTTTTTTTTTTTTGGTGCCAAATGACTTTAGTCATAGACAAATAATAGAAATAAAAACAGAATAATGTATATATTATATTCATCACTGCTATGTAAAGACCAAATTATATCAGAACGTGATGTATGAGTAAATGTCTTACAGTAGTTCGCTTAGGGGGAAATGGTAGAATAATTCACTTTTCAGATCTTGTGTGGTAATATAGACATGTTAAGCTCACAAAGACTTGTGCAATAGCATTGGTACTTAAGGAACACTGTGAGCAACAATTCAATTTCAGCAATGGCATTTCTTACATCAAATTAATCCTCTTGATTACAATGTTTTTTTGTTTTTCTTGGAATCAATTTACAAATTTGTCTTTGGCTGTATAGTTTATAGCTGTAAGAATTTAGTCTATGTTTGCACAAGTTTAAAAACATTACAATAAAAACAATTTTTAAAATTCTTAGAATATATGAGTAGGTTTTTATTTAAATGATAGCCGTACATTACTCTTGAGAAACACGGTTATATATTTTTCCTTTAAAAATGTGGGCTTTGGTTTTAAGAAATTAAGATATCTGAAAAATAAAATTATTCCCCTGCAAAAGGGCAAATTAATAAGATAATATCTCTAGGCCCCCTCTTATTTTATAGTTTTGACTCTGATAATGGACCAAGAAGTATCCAGATGTTTAGACACCCTGCCACAATTTTAAACTGTAAGAAGAGATATTAATGTGCTGGCATTTCCTGTTTTTAATTTATTTAGACTTAATCTTGGATTTCAGACGATCATTTATTTGTCACAGCTTAGACTAATTTATCATGAATTCCTTTTATAATATGGAACATAAGCTTATATCAAAGATACTTTAGGAATTATATCTTTCCTGCAGAATCAATCTCGGTAATGATAGCACATCATGATTGCTGCAGGATCCCATCTAGAAAACCATTTCCCATTAAGGCATAATTTTCCTTTACAAAAACATTGAAGGAGTTTCTTGAGTCCTTAGGTAAACTGAAAGATTTACTGACCACTAGAAATAATTGGAATCTGAAGTAAATTCACTTTAGTCTAAGAAATGATTCTCATCACTGAAGTCCTAACATTGCCATTAGGAATAGAGTTATTTGATTTGGCTATAAAATGCTTATGTATAAGTAAAAATAGGAAAATGCATTGTTCTTTAAAAAATGTGCTAGCACGTTTTAATACAGAATGGTAATAGGTAACTAAAACAAAATCATAATGCTGTTGAATACTGCACTGTAACATAATCACTTACAAACAATCTGCCAGGATTTATTAGTCACACTCATTCTATGAAAATGCAGACAGCCTAACATATCTGAGTCCCAGTGCATGGTGGTTCTTAAAGGTTATAAGTTAATGTCTGAACTTAAAAAAACCAACTCTTAATTTGTAATTAATTATATATTTAGAAAGCACTCTCACATAAATACATTAAGATTTATCTGCCAACAAATATAGAATGTAATAGAAAGAACTTGAGTATTAAAAAAAAGGAAAGCACACATTCCAACTTCAGTCTCTGTGCTTACTGTATGTCAAACTTTGGGATAGTCAAAAAATTATCTGAGCATCAGTTTCCTCATCTATAATAAACCTTTCATTATAGATGATTGCAAGCATTAAATGATACAATATAAGAATCCCAGCCTAAGGAAATACTCAGTGTAGTATGTTCATTACTGTTCCTACCATGTCCATATTTATCCTCCAAAACTAAAGTGCAAGTTATTTTTTTTTATATTTGAATTTCTAAAATAATTCTTGTCATGGGGAAAGTGTCCAAAAATATTTGTTGAATGAATATACATTGTCAACTTATTACCCAGGCTTTCAGTCCTCACTAGCTGCCAAGGAATAAAAACTGAAATTTTATTAGAAAACTCCTTAAACATATGCTAATTTGTCTTTAATGTTTTATATATAGGGAAATTATACTTGAAAACTTAATTTTCCAGTAAGGAAAATTTTCACTTACAAATACACATCGACTAAATTGATTTAGCTTACCTATGTAAAATCAAATCATAATTCATATTTTAAATGTAGCTATAATATTTAATATTTTTGTAAATATTTGCCACTCATAAAATGTTTTCATGTGTCATAACTCATAAGATAAGGGAAAACTATTATATTAAATCTTATCAAAATGATGTGAAAAAAATTTTCTACAGGTTTAATGGTAATTCTGTTTGGTGCTAAAAATGAACAGGTTTCTTAGTTGATATTTTATGTAATAGATTATGTTAATAACAGACTTTCAGCCAGGCAGGTGGCTCATGCATGTAATCCCAGCACTTTGGGAGGCTGAGGTGGGCATATAACAAGGTCAGGAGTTTGAGACCAGCCTGGCCAACATGGTGAAACCCTGTCTCTACTAAAGATACAAAGAAAAGAAAAGAAATAGCTGGGCATGGTGGCATGCACCTGTAATCCCAGGTACTCAGCGGGCTGAGGCAGGAGAACTGCTCGAACCCGGGAGTCAGAGGGTGCAGTCAGGCGAGACATCGCCATTGAACTCAAGCCTGCGTAAAAAGGCGAGATTCTGTCTCAGGGGGAAAAAAGAAAGTTTTATTAATTACATCTTTCAAAAATGAGTTTCAGTATTCAACTATAATAAGATCATATTTAGTTTTATCTGAGATTTCAAGTCATACATACAACAAACTCTATTTGTTTGTTGTATGTATTGTGTTGTATGCACCGTTAGGAAGAATAAGTATTATTTTTATTTTACATCAGAAAAAAACCTTCATTATACTTACAATTTGAAACAACTAAAATAATTCAAATAACACAAATTGTATTATTTATTTTATAATCTCTTTAAAAACATATATTCAGGGCATTTTTTTAAAGTGTACTCAATACAAATAAAACTTCGAGTTGAAAACAAGTGGAAAAAATGCATAGTTTTGGTAATGATATAAACAGTAAAGATCCAATGAAGGTCTGACATGCCAGGATATAATCTGAAATTTTACATCATAAAACATTTAAAAAAGAAAATGGCCTCAGTGTGTATGCAGAGATTCTATTATGAAAACCTCAGAAAAACACAACTAAGTTGGTATCAGTCATGACAGCAGTTAGCTCTTTTGGGCAATAGAGATGTAAAACAGACAGGAAAGGACTTCTATGATAGTGTTAGTGTTCTAATTTTTTACCTGTGTGTTAAATACATAGGTATGTTCAGATTATGATAATGTATCTGGCTTTACATCTATGATATGTTGGTTCTTCTATGTGATTAGTATACCTTAATAACCCCTTTTAAAAAAGGAGAAAATAATTTCAAAAAGACATAAAAGGAAAAGTGAAGTATTCAACTGACAAAGAAAGAAGATTCATCATGTATTTAATAGGGGTCTTTAATGAAGAAAACCAAAGCAAGAGTAAAGGAAAAGCTACTAAAAATTATAGTTCTAGAAAATACTCTTAATTAAACAGAAACAATTAAAATGACTTATGGGAGGGAAATACCATGTTCCTGAGAAAATTAACTGGATTATCTATACTGAAACATATTCTCATAAAACAGATGTTAAAAAAAATCTTGAGTCAAGCAAAAAAAAGAAACATCAACTCAAAGGACATAGTATGTGACAGCAAAACACATCACCAGACTTTACAACTTCAATTATTTAGGCTAGTAGAATGTGTAATGGAATATACAAGACATTCATGTAAAGAAAATATGAACTAAAGGTATTAGATTTACCAACATATCTTCGAAAGTAAAGGTCACAGAAGAAGTATTATCAACATGAAGGAATGTAGGAATTGTTGTTCCCATGAGTATTTTTTAAATAAAATATTAGAAGACAAGTTTCAGATAACCAAAAGGATTAGAGAAAAATCAATAAAAATACAAAAAAAAAGCTAATGATGGACAATAAGTGCATTTGTACTACAAAGACTAAATGTGAATTCTACAGGAAAGAGTATAGTACTGAATCATAGCATTACTGATATAAGTAGTTGGAATTCCTTTGACATTTACCAGGGTAATTAATTTAGTATTCAATTGACAGCACTTAGATTAGTATATCCTCTAAATCTCCCAACACACTTGAGTTTAACAGTAATTCCTATAAACAAATCAAAGGAAGTAAGTTTTGACAGTGGAGTAGGATAAGCAAGATGACTGATTGTTATTCAGTAAGGTAGATTATATATTTATTTATTTTTTTTTTTTGCAAGGCCAAGCAAATAGTTTCTCAAATAAAAGGTGAGGGGAAAACTAAAAACTACTGAGAAAGTGAGGCAATACATTCAACAAGAATTAACATTCCACCATTAGAACTAATGCAGTCATTATCCTGAGAGAAAATGCAGAAAAAATGCACATGCCTAAAATATAAGTAAACAGAGATATATTTTTAAAGGGAACTTTTAATTATTGAGATACAAATAAAAGCAATGTAGGAATTGATTTGCTGAGTGAACATTGATCAAGAGCGAGTAATGGAGCCAGAAGATCAAACCAAGAGATTCATTTATATCTCAAAGATATCAGGATGAACAAAGATTCAAATACATGGAATAAAACTCAGTATTTCCAATATTTTCTCACAAAGAGTATGCACAGAGTTTGGTGGGGAAAATAACCAAAGAAAAAAGCAACAGTTTTCAAAAACTGGAGATACATGACTTCGTTAATTGCTAAGTGTTCTCCAATTAGTATGCAGAATAAAATTTAATAAACAGGAATACTTATCCACATCCTCATTAAGCTTTAGGAAGGCAAAAGAAAGTTTAAAAATTACAAAATCTTCAAGAGATATGTAGAAAACCAAAGAGTTTGTTTACAAAGAAACAAGTATAAATTTGATGCTGAAATGATCATACTGGATTTTAAAAGAAAATGAGCAAGAGTTTGAAAATAATTTTAATCTAACTTTTGATAAAACAAGATCACAAACCCTCGTGACACACAGTGTACCTATAAAACAAACCTGCACATGTACCCTCCAAACCTAAAATAAAAGTTATATTTTAAAAAAAGATCATTCATCATGACCAAGCTGGATTTATCCCAGGGAGGCAAGGATGTCCCAACATACACAAATCAACCAATGTAATACATCATATTAACAGAATGAAAGACAGAAACATTACTATCATTTCAATTGATGCTGAAAAAGCATTGATAAAATTCAACATCCCTTCATGTAAAAAATGGTCAAAAAACAGAGATAGAAGGAACATACCTCAACACAATAAAAGCCATATTACAACAACCCACAGCTAGTATCACACTGAAAGAGGAAAGGTTTTAAGATTTTCCCCAAAGACTTGGAATACAACAAGAATTCCCACTCTCGCTACTGTTATTTAACATAGTACTGGAAGTCCCAATGAGAGCAATAGGACAAAGAAAGAAATAAAGGACATCCAAATTATAGAGGAAGAAGTTAATCTCTCTTTGTTTGCAGATGATATAATCTTATAGTTAGAAAAACCTAAAGACCAACCAGAAAACTTAGAACCGATAAATTCAGTAAAGCTGCAGGATACAGTATCAACATACAAAAATAAATAACCTTTCTATATGCCAACAGTGAACAGTCTGAAAAAGAAATTTAAATAGTAATCCCATTCATAATAGCTGGAGAGGATGTGCAGAAAAGAGAACACTTGTATAGTATTGGTGGGAATGTAAATTAGTACAATCACTATGGAGAACAGTTTGGAGATTCCTCAAAAAAATAAAACTTGAGCTACTCTATGACCCAGCAATCCCTCTGATGGATATATACCCAAAAGATAGAAACTTAGTATATAAAAGAGACACCTTCACTGCCACGTTTGTTGCAGCACAATTCACAATAGCCAAAATTTGAAAGCTACCTAAATTTCCATCAACAGATGAATAAAAAAGGAAAATGTAGTACTTATACACAATGGAATACTATTCAGCCATTAAAAAAGAATGAGATCCTGTCATTTGCAACAACATGGATGAAACTGAAGGTAATTATGCTAAGTGAAATAACCCAGGCATAGAAAGACAAACATCACATGTTCTCACTTGTTTGTGGGATTTAAAATTTAAAACAATCAGACTCAGAGAGATGAAGAGGGTAGGAAAGGTAGTCAGCAGGTGGTAGGAGGCGGGAATGATTATCCGGTACAAAATACATTTAGAAAGAATAAGACTTACTATTTGATAGCACAACAAGGTGACTATAGTCAATAATAATTTAACTGTACATTTTTAAATAATTAAAGAAGTATAATTGGATTGTTTGTAACCCAAAGGATAAGTGCTTGAGGGAATGGCTCCTTTATTCTCTACATTGTGCTTATTTCATCTTGCATGCCTGTAACAAAATATCTCATGTGCTCCACAAACATATATACCTACTATGAACTCACAAAACTTAAAATGAGAAATGAAAAAAGCATCACTTTCAAGCAGGAGAAATGCACAATGATATTTTCAGAATATGATGACTTTAAAAATATACGATTAAAAATTATTAATAGAAGAAATAAATCCCACATAATCTCGGCTTCAAAGAAACTGGGAGAGATTACAAGTGTTTACAAAAAATATTAATCTTAACTGTTCAAGAGCATTTCAATCCTAACATGCTACATACTAAATTTAATTTGTCAAAATAATTATTTTTAAGACATTAATATTAATAAATGCTTAAAACACGCATTCAGTTATTTAAGCTATAAAGCCAATACCAATACTATAAAAGTACTAATATAAAATTGTGTTAATATTAGTACAAAAGTAATAACCTAAAAGCAATATGTCCTTTTCTATTTCATTCTTCACATACTCTAGATCAGTACTGCTAAATGTGTGGTTCACAAAATATTTGTTAGCAATTTTGGTTGAGAAAAGAGAAATACAGAGCAAATATTTAGAAATGTTTATCACATTTAACAAAACAATTTTATGTCAGTTGAACATAATAAAAATAAGATTATATTTTTATGCTTTGTCATTTCATTTCTTAGTAATTTACTTTTACCTTTAAAAATACTGCCTTAAATGATTGATGATTTTTAAAAAATGGCCCCTCATCACAGATATATTGAAAAGCATTGCTGCAGATAAAACCTTTCAATATATCTCAGTCCCATCTACTGCACTTCATCTCCACTGTCATAGTTCTGATATATGCACAGGAAAAAAACGTTCAATTCTCGTAATTCTCTCTGCTTCCTCAATCTTCATTTTCACCATATAGCTGTAAAATTGTAAATATATATGTATATTGCATACTATAGATGCATTCATGCTATGGATTATTTTTCTTCTGAAAAATCAATTTGTGGAATTTTATTAAAATAACTTTTTAATATAAACATATGGTATACTATGGTATTCACCTCAAATAATTTAATATAGTTCATTAATTTCTCTTTTCCTTTCTATAAGCATTTATTCATTTAAATATTTTGAATATTTATATATTCAAAAATCCTTTCTCACATGCGATAAAACTGGCTTTAAAATTATATGTCTTTTTTTCCATCATCCCCATTTTAAGGATTCTTTAATTTATAAATATTGTTTTTTATTATTATTATACTTTGAGTTCTGGGTACATGTGCAGAAGGTGGTTTCTTACATAGGTATACACATGCCATGGTGGTTTGCTGCATCCACCCCCCTGTCATCTACATTAGGTATTTATCCTACGTTAGTCCTCCCAACTCCCCGACAGGCCCCAGTGTGTGATGTTCCCCTCCCTGTGTTCATATGTTTTAATTGTTCAACACTTATGAGTGAGAACATGTGGTGTTTCATTTTCTGTTTTTATGTTCATTTGCTGAGAATGATGATTTCCAGTTTCATCCATGTCCCTGCAAAGGGCATGAACTCATCCTTTTTTATGGCTGCATAGTATTCCATGGTGTATATGTGCCACATTTTCTTTATCCAGTCTATCATTGACAGACATTTGGGTTGGTTCCAAGGCTTTGCTATTGTAAACAGTGCTGCAATGAACATATGTGGGCATGTGTCTTTATAACAGGATGATTTGCAATCCTTTGAATATATACCCAGTAATGGGATTGCTGGGTCAGATGATATTTTTTTTTTACAGCCTTGAGGACTCACCACACTGTCTTCCACAATTGTTGAACTAATTTACACTCCCACCAACATTGTAAACGTGTTCCTATTTCTCCACATCCTCTCTAGCATCTGTTGTCTCCTGATTTTTTAATGATCACCATTATAACTGGCATAAGATGATATCTCAACGTGGTTTTGATTTGCATTTCTCTAATGACCAGTGATTATGAGCTTTATTTCATATGTTTGTTGGCTGCATAAATGCCTTCTTTTGAAAAGTGTCTGTTCATATCCTTCACCCACTTTTTGATGAGGTTGTTAGTTTTTTCTTGTAAATCTCTTTTAGTTCTTTGTAGATTCTTGTTATTAGCCCTTTGTCAGATGGATAGATTAAAAAGATTTTTCCCATTCTGTTGGTTACTGTATCACTGTAATGATAGTTTCATTTGCTGTGCAGAAGCTCTTGTTTAATTAGATCCCATTTGTCTATTTTGGCTTTTGTTGCCTTTTCTTTTGGTGTTTTAGTCATGAAGTTCTTGCCTATGATTCTATTATGAATAGTATTGCCTAGGTTTTCTTCTAGGGCTTTTATTGTGTTAGGTCTTAAGTTTAAATCTTTAATCCATCTGGAATTAATTTTTGTATAAGGTGTAAGGAAGGGATCCAGTTTCATCTTTCTGCATATGGCTAACCAGTTTTCCCAACACCATTTATTAAATAGGGAATCCTTTCCCCATTGCTTGTTTTGTCAGGTTTGTAAATAACAGATGGTTATAGATGTGTGTGGTGTTACTTCTGAGGCCTCTGTTCTGTTCCATTGGTCTATATCTCTGTTTTGGTACCAGTATCATGCTGCTTTGATTACTGTAGCTTTATAGTATGGTTTGAAGTCAGGTAGCATGATGCCTCCAGCTTGTGTTGTTGTTTTTGTTTTGTTTTAGTTTTTGCGTTTTGCTTAGAATTGTCCTGACTATGCAGGCTGTCTTTTAGTTCCATATGAAGTTTAAGGTGGTTTTTTCCAATTCCGTGAAGAAAGTAAATGGTAGCTTGATGTATGACTGTGTGCCTATAGTTATGGTCTGTGTGATACAAGAAGAGATTATTTGGTTTCACTTTGGCAAAACTGCTTGCCAAATAAATAAAGAATGGTTATTTTCAAATTTAACAAGTAAAAATTAGACTTACAGATGATTTTCCACAGAAACAATGGGTTCTTACAGAACCTGAAATGTTATCTTTAAAGTGTTTAAAGAAAATAGCTTATAAAGCTATAATTTTATTCCCTTATAAAAGCTTATAATTTTACATCCATCATAGTTACCCTACAAAATACAAAATTAGATGTTCACCTTCAGGTATGATGAAGTAGCCTGCTAAAGATCAATGGTCCACATAAGAACTAGACAAAGTATGTTAAACAACAACAACAATCATAGTAATAAACATTTGTCTAAAGTTATCAGATAACTGATGAAGCAATCAGGAATAAAAGAATCACAGTCTAGAGAAGGAAAAGCTGGGAAGTAATAAGCTGACGTAGGGCAGTTGTATTTTTCCTTTGGTATTTTCTCCTACCAGATACAAGACAAGAGGCTGAAACCCTTAGTATATCCTGGACAGAGAAATACTGCTGAAGAGAGAGAAAACAGAAGAGTTTTGTGTTTTTTCAGGAGTTCAGAAACAAAACTAGAGACTTAAGACATCAGGTGTTGATAAGAAGCAATGGCCAGAGAACTGAGCTTGAATGCAAAGGTTTTCTAATGAAGATGTATGACGGATTCAGAAGCTGCATAAATAAAGAAGGAAAAAGCTAAGAAAAAAAAAAGTTGTATGAGTACAGTTGAGATTTTTACTGTCTTGAAGTGTTAAACAGAAAATAATTTTAGTTCAAGAGGTACAAATAGGATGAATGCCCATGAGAGCTGGCCTCTCAATTACACACTTGTGTATTTTGTTTTAAAATGGTAGGTGAGGAAACAGAGGTAGATGGAGTAATGCTAAATCTGCAAAACCAATCTGACTCAGCTAAGTTTCTGATCAGATTAATGACACCATTTTATATTTCCAGCAAAGAAAAATGCAAATTTCATTTGAAGAAAGCGCATATCAAGAACACCTAAAATATTTACATACAATGCCCACAATTCAGTCAACAAATATTACACTTGTCAAAAGATAGGAAAATATAACTGTAAACAGCCAAGGAAATAGAAAATAGAAGATGACTTACATATAATTCAGTTATTGGAGTATGTTCACAGAACTTTAAAATAATTATGATTAAGATTTTTTAAAAAGATGAAGGAAACTATTAAAAGATAAAGGATTTTTACCCCAAAATAAGAATCAAATGAAAAATCCAGGACTTGAAAATTCAATAACAGAAATGAAAAATCAATGTGCATAATAAGAGATTTGGAAACACAGGAAACAGGATTGCTGAATAATAAAAATAAGCCAAGAGAAAATATATGAACTAAAGCATAGAGAAGAAAATGAAAATTGCAGAAAAGAACAAGAGTCATAAGGGACATGATAAAAACATTTCATAATCAGAGGAAGTTTAAAATAGCGAAAGAAAAAAGAAGGGAGAGAATTCAATGGAAAGAGTTGATGAAAAGTAATAGTGTATATATTTGAGATGCCCTGAAAACTCTAAGGAAACACACATACACACAAAGACACACACACACAAAGCCAAACCTAATTAGTCCCGTAAAATGGCTAAACCTCAAAATCACTGAAAATCTTAAAAACGTCTAAAGAATAAAGCTACATTATCCTCAATAGAGCTACAATAATTGAAGTATACAGGTAACTACATCTCAACAGAATCAAGACACTTTAATATGCTGAAAAATTATTACCAACTTAGAAAATAAAAATATTTTTAAACAAATAAAATCTGGAAGAATTCATCAGCAGTGGATGTGTTTTAAGAAAGATCAAATAGTATTATTTCTAAAGAATGATAATTTCAGATGGAAATAAGGAATAAAAGAAGCTATAAAGAGCAGGAGATCCGGTGAACATGTGGGAGTGTGTGTATGAGACAGAGAAAATTATAATCCTATTCTGATGTTTCATACATACATAGAATTAAAATGCACAAAACAATAAAGCAAAAGGCAATAGTGAGGTACATGGATGAGAATGAACTGTTTTGAAGTCCCTATTATTGGGGGAGAGAAAAAAATGTGTTCTTTTTTTTAACGATAATAAAACACAGAGATACATGTTGTAAGTCCTACTACAGTCATTAAACAAGTAGAAAAATAATGTAAAACTAATGAAGGAGAAAATGCAATGATAAGTACACGAGACTCACAAAAAAGAACTAATGAAAAGAATATAACAGGAGGTTCAAATAGAAAATGCAACAAAATTTAGACATAAACTAAAAAATTGAAATTGAAATATGATATATTACATTAAGCATGAATACAAAAAATAAGCTTCATGATTACAGATGTAAAAAATTTTTAAATAATACCAGAAAATCACTACTACATATTATGTTACGGCACCAAATATCATAATCGAGTGTTAGTCTACGAATGCAGAGGTGGCATAACAATGGTAAATCAATCAATTCACCACATTAACAAAATAAGGGGATGTCAACATTATTAAAAATACCACAATTGTCTGAAAAACAATGTTAAGCAAAGTGAGACTATCACAAAAGAAAAGTTCATGGATGTTTCTTATTTATGACGGTCAACAACAATGAATTTATTGTGTTAGAAGTTAGAATAGATAATCTTGGGTAGTTGTAGAGAGTTATTTGAGCCAGCACAATTATGTTAGTATTTTATTATTTTTATGAGAATCTCGGTTCTTAGTACATGGCTATGTTCACTTTTAAAATATGTGTGTCTATCTGGCTATATTTTTGAATTTTTCTATGTGTATGTTATGCTTTAACAAAAAGTTTACTTAAATGATAATAAAATTATCTACAGAGCAATGATAAAATTATTGTAGCAGTTAAATCTACCACTGAGATACACTGTAATAGCTAGATAAAATGCAAAAAGCAAAGAGCCATCACCACAACAAAATTATTAGAAGGCAATAGAGAGGCCCCAAGGGAAACAGCAATACTCAAGGAGTCAATACACTAAAGAGAAAGGGTACAGGGAAGTGTGCAAATTCTGCAGGTTTTTCTTCCCTCGGGCCGTTTACTTATTCTCGTTATGTATCTTTAAAGATAGTCCCACTAGGAACTACCACTAATAAATGCTGAAAAATTAGTAGGCATTTTGTCAATTTTATAGAGCCAGAGGAAAAGGAAAATACAAATTATGGCTACAACAACAGTTGAAACTTGGAATAAAGAGAGTTGGTCAAGCAGTTATATTCTTTTCAGAAATGAGTCACAGGAAAGTAAACCTAACATTATATTGGCTTTTACCTTAAGGCAATTGCCTTATTCTTGAACTGCACAGGATAAAAGATAAAAAGCTCCTGGTAGTCGAATGGATATTTTCTGCAATTTATAGTGCCAAGAAGAAAAAAAGGAGAGTTCAAGGCCCACCAAAGAAAGGCACCCTGATAAAGACCTCATTAACTCCATTGTAACCCTATAGGGCTACACCTTAATAGAGGGAGCAAAGCAGACAAAGAGCAGAAAATTCAACCACACTATAGGCACATAATCAAGCGTTGCATTGATTAAAAAATGGATAGTTGCTACATGCAACACTCCAAATGTCTCTCACGAGCACAATATTGAGCAAAGGAAGCCAGGCAGAAATAGGCACAGGATAGTTTCAAACTCCTGACCTCAAGTGATCCACCCACCTCAGCCTCCCAAAGTGCTAGGATTACAGGTGTGAACCACTGCGCCTGGCTCTAAGTACTTATTAATAACATGTGATTCCATTTATATTAAGGCAAAAGTTGGCGAAGCTCATCTTTAATATTAGGAATCAGAATAATAGTCACTTTGAGGAGAAGCATTAAGAGGGAGAGGGATATTTATTGACTGCTGATCACATTCTCTTTCTTGATCTACAAGCATGATTTCATATTTGCAAAACGTTTCCTATATATTTATTATTTGTGAATATTCACACATGCATTTGATATTTCAGTGAAAAGTTAATAAAAGGGAGTTAAAATCTAGAGACTATTTGAACACTTAGATTTGTAACATCATAAATAAAACATGTTAAAATGCCAATATTATAAATATTTCACTGAAGAAAAGTATGTAACTTTTGAGCATAAAATGTATTAAATTGGGAGAAAATTCTGCAAAGAAAGTGGAATAGAAATGTTATTTCAAAAAAAGAAAGATGTAACATTTTAGAATGTTAAAAGAGCATGTTCATAAATGTTTTAAGTGGGTGCTGCTAGACATCATTTGTTGATATTTATATCCCATTGGACATACTTTATAAACTTGTTGCAGCATATAATAATCTGGCAGAGTTGTTAAAATCTCAATATTTAAATATATAGAAGTTACAAGTTTTGTAAATAGAATTAGAGATATTTTTAAAATGTATTTGAGTGGATATGCAAGCAAAGAATTTTGATGTTCTCTGTGTCATATGCACCATTTTCCTACTAATAGCTAATGTAAGATTTATCATATTCTAAGTTCAATATATGTAGGGCTCTGTTCCTAAGATATCTACATCATTCCATTGGCTTGCTTATATATATCTGTAGCAATGTTGCAGTATTTAAATCATCTTTCATTTTATTTCTTAGAGCATACACTCTGTTCACATTTTATCTGAGAGATTTGGTCTATTTTATTTACACCTTCAATTTATTTATGAATCAGATTCTGAAATTACATAAAATATATCATAAGAATTTGAAAATATTTATTATAATTTAGTAAAGAATAATATTTTTAACAATATTCAATCTTTTTCTATCAATGAACAATGCCCACACTCTAGTACTTCCTGAGGAAAAGTGGGAATTAAATTTTTTGAGACTTGCATATGTGACAAAGTATTTATTATATCCAAACATTTGGTATAGTATCGTAGATAACGTTTCACACTCAGAATATTGTGGGTTTTCCCACTATCTTTTAGATTCTAATGGTGTTGTCATCATTTTTGTTTCCAAATACTTGTGTGCAGTTTGTTTTCTTGCTCCTCATTTTCCTCCCTCTCTGGAAATATTAGGTATTTTATCATTGTTCCTAAAACTAAAAAATTAACAATATGCACCGTGGTATTTTTTTTTATGTTATCACTGTCTAGGGTTTGATATGGGCACTTTGAATCCAAAAACATATGTCCTTTAGTTTGGAGAAAATTTCTTGTATTATTTCTATCATTCTAACATTCTGTAACTCACATCATTTAGGTGTTGCATCAATGATACAGTTTGGCTCTATGTCCCCACCCAGATCTCACCTTGAATTGTAATAATCCCCATATTTTGTGCAAGTGACCTAGTGGGAGTTAACTGAATTGTGGGGGGCAGATTTTTCCTTTGCTTTTCCCCTGACAGTGAATAAGCCTCACAAGACCTCATAGTTTTATAAAGGGGAGTTCCCTTGCACATGCTCTCTTGCTTACCACCAAGTAAGCATTCTACCTTCATCTTCCACCATGATTGTGAGGCCTCCCCAGCCATGTGGAACTGTGAGTCCATTAAACTCCTTTATAAATTACCCAATCTCATATATGTTTCCATTAGCAGCATGAGAATGGTCTAATACAATCAGTTAAATTGTACTTCTAATTTAAGTTGTAGCTATTATCTGAAAAACATTCCTCAGTCTAAAACCTGAACATTCTTTTTGTTATTTTATTTTAGATTCAGGGAACATATGCAGGTTTTTGTAAAGGAGTATATACTCTGTAATGGTGAGGGGTTTGGGTTCCTGGTGAACCATCACCCAAACAGTGAACATTATGCACAATAGGCCATTTTTCAACCTTCACCCCTATGTTTCAGAGTCCCCAAAGTCTACTATTTTCATAATGTCCATGTGCACCCATGGTTTAGCTCCTACTTATAAGCAAAAACATACTACATTTGATTTTCTGTTTCAGAGTTACTTCATTTAGGATAATGGCCTCCAGCTCCATCCATGTTCCTGCAAGGACATGATTTCATATTTTTATGGCTCTATAGTATTCCATGTTGTGTATATACTACAGTTTCTTTATCCAATGTACTATTGATGGACATTTACCTTGATTCCACGACTTTGCTATTGTAAATAGAGCTGCACTAAACATATGAGGGCTTTTATCTTTTTGATAAAGTGGTATCATTTCCTCTGAGTAAATACCCAGTAGTCAGATTGCTGAGTCAAATATCAGTTCTAATTTTAGTTTTCTGAGAAATCTCCATACTGCTTTCCAAAGGGGTTAAACTAATTTACATTCCCACCAATAGTATATAAGCATTCCTTTTCTCCAAATCCTCATTAGTATCTGTTATGTTTTGACTTTTTAGTAATAGTTATTTTGACTCCTGTGAGATGGTATCTCATTGTAATTTTATTTTTTTTTTCTGATACTTGGAGTATTTTATGTTTGTTGGTCACTTGTATCTATTTTTTTGAGAAGTGCCTGTTTATGTTCTTTGCCCATTTTTTAATGTGGTTGTTTATTGCACCAAACTGTAAGAGTTCCTTACAGACTGAATATTAGTCCTTTGTTGGATGCATGGTTTGCAAATATTTTCTCCCATTCTGTAGGTTGTTGACAGTTTGAATGTTTTTCCCCTCCAAATTTCATGTTGAAATGTGATCCAATGTTGAAGGTGGTGCCTTGCGGGAGTTGTTTGGGTCATGGGGGTGGATCTCTCATAAATAGGGTGGTGCCCTCTCTGTGATAATGAGTTACCATGAGATATGACTGTGAAAAAGTGTCTGGGATGTCCTGGCTCTCTCTTGGTCCATCTGTCACCATATGGCATGCCTGCCCGCTCTTTACTTTCTATTACTAGGAAGCTTCCTGAGGCCTCACCAGAAGTAGATGCTGGTGCCATGTCTATACAGCCTGCAAAATGATGAGCCAAATCTCTTTTACTTATAAATTACCCAACCTCAGGTATTCCTTTATAGCAATACAAGTGGACTAACACAATTGTCTACTGTATTGATACTTTGCTGTGCAGAAGCTCTTCAATTACATCTTATTTGTCTGTTTTTATTTTTGTTGTACTTGCTTTTGAGGTCTTAGTTGTTTGGCATTTGTTTTTGTTTTTCTAGTTCCTTTAAGTTCAATCTCATTTATTGAGATTTTTCTAACTTTTTAAGTAGGTGATTAATGCTGTAAAGTTGCCTTTTAACACTGCTTTTGCTGCATCCCAGAGCTTTTGCTATGTTATGTCTCTGTTTTATTTATTTCAAAGGATTCTATTTCTGTGTTAATTTTGTTGTTTGCCTAAAAGTCATTTAGGAACAAGTTGTTTAATTTCATTGTAATTGTGAGGTTTTGAGACATCTTTTTGCTACAGATTTCTATTTTTTTCCCCACTGTGGTCTAAGACTATAGTTGGTATGATTTCAGTTTTTTTGGAATTTACTGACATTGCTTTATGGCCAAGCATGTGGTCGATCTGAGAGTATGCTTCATGTGAAAATGAAAAGAATGTATATTGTGGGTGGACTATTCTGTAGATGTTTATTAGATTTAATTGGTTAAGCATAAAATTTAAGTCTAGAATTTCTTTGTAAGTATTCTGCCTTGATCTAATGTTGTCAGTAGGTGTTGAAGTCCCCTACAATTATTGTATGGCTAAGTATTTTTGAAGGTCTAGAAGTACCTGCTTGTGAATCTTGGTACTTCAATCTTGGGTGCACATATATTTAGGATAATTAAGTCTTCTGGGTGAATTGAATTGTCTATCGTTATGTAATGCATTCTTTTCCATTTTCAGTGTTGGTTTAAAGTCTGTTTTATCAGATATAAAGAAAGACTCTTTACAGTCTTATGAAGCTTAGTTTGGTTCAGTGGCTTTTTCAAATGCTACTTGTTATCACGATATATTGGGCATATGAGCCAACATGTCTTCTTCTGTGGGGCTAGGAGTGAGGAGTTCTCAGGAAGCTTATCTCAAACACTAGCACTAACCAACCTCTTCTGACAGCAGGATTTTCATTTGGTGGTGCAGTTCAGTCTCTAGTCCAGTAGGAGGTACATAAGAGCAACAGGCAGCTAGCCTTGGGGTAGACTGATGATGAGTGGTGGCGGTTGAGGGATGTGTGGGTGCAGAGTCGCTGTACAGGCTCCTTGTCCTAGGCCTGTAGGAACGTGATCCACTTCCCTATCATTCCCCTGTTGCAGGCAGGTTCCACAGTCTTCAGTTTCTATGGACAGTGTCCTTTGGCTTCCAGCTGCAATTCAAGCAACTAAGATGCACAGAAATACCCCTCCAGTGGCTGCCACAAAGGGCTCCTAGTGGAGCAACTTCCCCCCACCACTGCCTACCAGCTCCAGAGTCTGTGGCTTGTCTGCTCTCCATTGTTGGGATACTGTCACTATTCAAGAGAGGGGAAGAGGGTCTTGCTATTTGTGAAAGCCCAGGTGGTGTGAGCTCACTTGCAACAAGGTTTCCGCTACCATGAAAGGTACTGGAAAGTACACTTGTGCCAGCCCCCAGCAGGACAATCCTCTGTTGCATCCACAACAGTGGATATGGGGTGTAGGAGATGATTCCTTCTCCAGGCTCGTTTCCGACCACCCACACTACTGACTTCAGCGATTAGCACTGTACCCACATCACCTTTGTCCTAAGGCGGGGCTTTGGCAGGCTCCTCTCCTTCCTTCCCTTGAGGTGGCCCATGCTGAAGACTAAATCTCTGAGGATTCCACAGATACTCAGGCATGTGCCAGTCCCCTGTAATTGCCAAGTCAGAGCAGGTTCTGTGGTACGTTTGTGAAGGATTTGATGATGCTGCAATGCAAAGGCTAAGGTTACCCAGCCAGTCCAGTGGCCCACAGTGGATGGATGACCAGTATGGCACCTGCCATCTTAGTTCAGGCACGTGGTACACCTGCAGGAGCTGGTCACTCAGTGCTCTTTCCTTGAGAAGTTCCCAAATCGCCACCAACAGCATGCCTGAATTTGCAATGGCAGAGGGGCTCACCAGACAATTTGGCAGCCAGTAGTTTGTGGCAAGGGAGAGGGAAGCAGAGAAATACCTCCCACATACCCTTCCCTTGAGAATCTGAGTTCATTGGGGATTAATCTCTGCCAGACTCTTGCTGCTTTCCTATTCTGCACCCCAGCTTTATTTCCATGGGCTGACAGCTCCTGTCTCTCTTACCTCAGCCTTTCATTCAGATCATGATCATTCACCTTTGACATTGATTTTCATTCTGAGAACTACCATCCAATGTTTCTAATCAACTATCTTGAAAAAAAAGACTCTAAATATTATACTGCAATGTTTATTTCTACTAACATATTTTTTATTTCCAAGAACATGCATTCTTTTAAAATATTTTGTTCCTGTTTCACATGCTCAATGGCTTTTATTTATCTCAAATTTTTACCTAGATTATTGTTAGTTGGTTTTATTTTTCCATGGATTCTTCTGCCTCTGAATTCCTTCTAGTTTTTTGTATGTTTATATCCCTATTTCATGTTAAAAACCTTTCTCAAATTTCTGGTGATATTTGTCCATTCGTCTTTGAGACAGTGGAACTAAAATGTTGCTGGTTGTTCTGGTTGTAAACAGTGCTTGCCCAACTCAAAGCTTTACTGTAGGCTGATCTTATAGAGACATGGCAGTTACAGATCTCAAAGTTTTCATACTCTGAACTTTTCCTTTTGAGGTTATTGGATTCCAATCCAGGATACAGCAATCTTTTTAGCTAAGTACTATAAGCCTAGTTGCTGGTGTTCCAGAAACAAAGCTAGGAAAGCATATTGTTTATTTCACTATTAAGTCTCAGTGTTTTCTATCAATCTTGTTTATAGAATTTACCTTCTAGAAGGGAGGAATTTGAAGATTGAAATGCTCAGTTACATATTCAATTTTACCCTATCCTATACTCTTTCATGTTCTGAACTAACTAATACTTCTAGTTCATTTTCTGGTATAACAACTCCCAATATTTAATGCATGGGTTTTAGCAATGTGGAAAAAAAGACTAGCCAAATGAGAAAAACAAATATTATTTATTCTATAGCAGTCAGGCATCATCACTTGCATTTTGGCAGAGATTCCAAACAGGCAGAGGATTGAAAAAGCTTTGTAGTGGGAAAGAGGAAAGACTAAGCAAGCCCTGATTGAAAGCTGTTGGCCCAGGGATGTTTTAGGCAAGCTTAACTAGAAGTGGGATATCGTATGCAATTAATTAGGGATGCATATTCGGCTTTATCTGCTTTGTCTTCAGTTGGAACTGGGAACAAAAATTGGTGAAATTTTTAGTTATTAATGAAGTCCTGGCCATTTGAACTGATTGCTACAGAATTTCTTATTTGGTTTCTTGAATTGTCATTAGCAATGGTAACCTGTCTTCCTGCAAGTCTGACTTATAAGGTTGGCTTCCTGGGTTGGTATTGTAGATAAAGAGGTTGGTGTCCTTGGAAGGTTGTTGCAGATTGTGGGGCAGAGTTCTGCATGATTCAGGCAATGTCTGTTTGTATGTTCAGTAGCTCAACTTCCTCTGGCAGTTAACACTACTTCATCCCTATAGAAATGACAATTTTATTCATATATTTTACACATTCTTGTCACTTTCCATGATTTTACCTTCTATTGTTTTTGTTTCTTTATTCTTCTTTGCAAATACAAATAATGTTGCAATAAATAACTGTGTGTGTGTGTGTATTTTTGTGTGTTTATGTGTATAACTGTTGGAAGTATATCTTCAGGTTAAATTTCAAGAGGTGAGCTTGCTTGTCTAAAATATAAGCACATATAAACATTTTGGTTTTCTTGAGGCTGGAAAATACTCCTACATAAAGATTGCAATAATTTGTTATCAATTTGCATTCCCTACAGCAATATTATAGAATGTCTACTCACCTCAGTCAAAAGAATAAATTGTCAGGAGTTTTAATATTTACTAATCTGTTAGTTGCATTTCCATTATGAGTGGGAAGCACTTTCAAAAGTTTAAAAGCAATGTATATATCTTGTCACATGAACTGCATGTTTTTATCTTTTACTTATTTTTCCTGGTGGGCTGTAGTCTTGTTTTTAATATCAATTTTTTGTATCAGAGATTTTAGACACTTGTAATATATGTTGCAGTTTTTTTCCTCTCAGTTTATTATGTGATTGTGATTTTTGCTTATGGCGTTTTGTTTTGTTTTGCCATGCATGTGTGTATGTATGTGGGTGTGTGTGTGTTTGTAGTTGAATTTGTCTATCTTTTGACTGCATCTAGATTTTGAGCCAGAGTTTAAAACCTTGTCCCGCATATATGTTATAGAATAATTCACTCCTGTTTTCTTCTAATACTTACATAGTTTTACTACACTTAGATCTCTAATCCATTTGGATTTCAAGAGCGTAATCAAATTTTAATTTTCTTCAATGGATATTCAGTCAGTAAGTAATAAACAACAATATTTATTAAAGGATGCCCCATTGATTTGAGATGTCTCTTTACAATATACTAAATATTATTTAAATGTATTTCTACTGGACTATCTTTCTATTCATGTACCTACCCAAAGCAGTTTTAATTCTGAATTTGTGCAATTTCCAGTTACAGGTTTTATTTTTAGTGTTTTACTTATTATTCCCAAATATTTTACCATATGAAGTGATGTATCAACTACAGTTTCCATACAGAAACTTAAGAGAGAATTTTTGTGGAATAGCATTAAATATTCAATATTTAGAGAGAACTGAAATCTATATGATGTTGGGCCATTATGTGTAAGAACAAGGGATGCCTTTAGAATTGTTCACATGTATATCTGTTGCTATCAAGTATATTTTAACATTTTCCTTATTGACTTTAAATAGTTTTTCTTAAGTTTATTCATAAGTGATTGTAGGATTTTTCCTATTATAAGGAGAGCTACTTACACATTGTATGTTCTGGTTATTGTTTGTGTATATAAAGGCTACTGATTCTTCATACTAAGTTTATATTCTATATTCTTATTTAGTTCTCTTATTACTTAATTCTATCACTGATCCTGTAAGTATTGTAAGTATACTGTACTATACTGTACTAATATAGTGACTGCAAATAGTTTTGCTTTGTATTTTCTAACTCTTATGTTTCTAATATCTGGTTTAATTACATTAGGTAATACAGGATGCTGTTGAATAAGTCATTGTGAAGAATTCAGAAGATTGGATATTAAAAGAACTCACAAGCATCTATGGCCCTTCTCACTACATCCAAATATCACTGTGGCCTGCTTTCTGTTTCCTAGTTATGGCTGTTCCTGGACAAGGTCTTCACACATATCCTTTCTTTTAAATAGAGTTGTCTTCTACCTATTATTCATCTAGTGAAGTCCTATTACAATGTATATCCCAATTCTAATGTTAGTTCCTTGAAGAAGTCTTCCATGATTTCACCATTCCATGCAAATGTTTTAATTTATATATGTATACTTTTTCCTCTTTTATTTTAAAATAATTGGCACAGACTGAATGCATTCAAGGTGTATCATGTGATGATTTGATATACATATATTATATAATTATCACAATCCAATTAATATATCCATCACCACCCATGCTTTACATTAAATCCTCTGAATGTGTTCACCTTATAACTGAGTTTGTACACATTGGTTAAGCAAATATTAATTTACCATCTGTAATTTTTATACAATGATAATCTTCTTTCATTTAGTTTTTTGTGGGAAAGTTATAGGAATTTTATTTTACTTTGCATATATTTGTTATGCATTAATTAATATCAATTGCTATCTCATTGAGCTTTACTCATGAGGACAGTACTCTTGCTCTCTCACACACAGCTGACTCACCAATGCTTAATACGTGTTTATACTTTGTTGGAGCCTAATACTTTTTAATAAATGAGCAGATTAAAAATAAAATTTATGTGATCGTCATTGTTGGATATGCCAAAATTCAACTGAAAATTCCACAATTATTTCTTTGCAAAGTCTTAGACATATTTATAGACAGAAATTATTACAATGAGGAGCTTGAGTGAAGCAACTATGGAAAAAAATTGAATTTATATTCTGTCACTAATCAGTTGTGTAGATATAGTCAAGTTAATCATCATTTTCCCTCCATTTTTTAAACAACAATACCTGTATCAGTGATCTGTATAATAAATGTACTAATACATACTGGCACTTAGAAACCAAAACAGAATAAGGTTTCAAATCTGTGGAATTTTGTCCAGTGGAAAATGAAACTTCTCAGACTGATTTAAAGTGATGACTCTTGGGGTTAGTTTTCTATTTGCTATTCAGAAAGAGAAGGTTAAATATATTGTTTTAAAATCTATACAATGTTGCTTACCTTAAAGTTTAGCCTAAGTTTATATTCTGTTTATCTGTAGCTTCCTCAGTTATAAAAGAAGAAACAAATGTGATAAGATCAGTAGTTAGAGAAAAACCAAATAAATTAGTATCTTACCCAAGAAAAAGTAAGGGACGTGATTCTAAACAAGGTGTGGATGATTCAGTTAGAGTATGAATTTAAACATACATACCAATAAAGAAAGTTCAATATAAAATTCATTTGCTATTTTGATAACTATTTATTATTCTTTGTATATATATCATTCTTCAGTTTTCAATTTTTTAACCAATAACATTATCAGATATTTTTCAAAGTTGTCAAAACCCCCAATTAAAATAAAATTTATGTGAATTTAAAATGTCATAAACCAGTAGAGAAAATATAATTTCATTACTTAAACTGAATCATTTTCTGTTCTTGTGTCAGTTTGCTGAGGATGATGTTCTCCAGATTCATCCATGTCCCTACAAACGACACAAACTCATCATTTCTGATTGCTGCATAATATTCCATGGTGTATATGTGCCACATTTCACTCATAGGTGGGTGATGAAAAATGAGAACACATGGACACAGGGAGGGGAGTACTAAACACTGGGGTCTATTGGGGGGAAAAGGGGAGGACCAGGGGGAGGGGGAGGTGGGGAGGGATAACCTGGGGAGAAATGCCAAATGTGGGAGAAGGGGAGAAAGGAAGCAAAACACACTGCCATGTGTGTACCTACGCAACTGTCTTGCATGCTCTGCTCATGTACCCCAAAACCTTAAATGCAATAAAAAATTTAAAAAAAAAACTGAATCAAACTCAAATATTTTACATTATGAACCAACTTATAGAACTTTTTCTTCAGAAGATAGCATAATTTTTTTTTTTATTTTTTATTGGATTATAGGTTTTGGGGTACATGAGCAGAGCTTGCAAGACAGTTGCGTAGGTACACACATGGCAGTGTGCTTTCTTTTCTTCTCCCCTTCACCCACATTTGGCATTTCTCCCTAGGCTATCCCTCCCCTCCTCCCCCTCCCACTGGCCCTCCCCTTTTCCCCCCAATAGACCCCAGTGTTTAGTACTCCCCTTTCTGTGTCCATGTGTTCTCATTTTTCATCACCCACCTATGAGTGAGAATATGCAGTGTTTCATTTTCTGTTCTTGTGTCAGTTTGCTGAGGATGATGTTCTCCAGATTCATCCATGTCCCTACAAACGACACGAACTCATCATTTCTGATTGCTGCATAATATTCCATGGTGTATATGTGCCACATTTTTCCAATCCAGTCTATTATCAATGGGCATTTGGGTTGATTCCAGGTCTTTGCTATTGTAAACAGTGCTGCAATGAACATTCGTGTACATGTGTCCTTATAGTAGAACGATTTATAGTCTTTTGGATATATACCCAGTAATGGGATTGCTGGGTCAAATGGAATTTCTATTTCTAAGGCCTTGAGGAATCGCCACACTGTCTTCCACAATGGTTGAACTAATTTACACTCCCACCAACAGTGTAAAAGTGTTCCTTTTTCTCCACATCCTCTCCAGCATCTGTTGTCTCCAGATCTTTTAATGATCGCCATTCTAACTGGCGTGAGATGGTATCTCAATGTGGTTTTGATTTGCATCTCTCTGATGATCAGTGACGATGAGCATTTTTTCATATGATTGTTGGCCTCATATATGTCTTCTTTCGTAAAGTATCTGTTCATATCCTTTGCCCACTTTTGAATGGGCTTGTTTTTTTCCTGTAAATCTGTTTGAGTTCTTTGTAAATTCTGGATATCAGCCCTTTGTCAGATGGGTAAACTGCAAAAATTTTTTCCCATTCTGTTGGTTGCCGATCCACTCTAGTGACTGTTTCTTTTGCCGTGCAGAAGCTGTGGAGTTTCATTAGGTCCCATTTGTCTATTTTGGCTTTTGTTGCCAATGCTTTTGGTGTTTTGGTCATGAAGTCCTTGCCTACTCCTATGTCCTGGATAGTTTTGCCTAGATTTTCTTCTAGGGTTTTTATGGTGCCAGGTCTTACGTTTAAGTCTTTAATCCATCTGGAGTTAATTTTAGTGTAAGGTGTCAGGAAGGGGTCCAGTTTCTGCTTTCTGCACATGGCTAGCCAGTTTTCCCAACACCATTTGTTAAACATGGAATCCTTTCCCCATTGCTTGTTTAGTTTATCAAAGATTGTATAGTTGTATATATGTTGTGTTGCCTCCGGTGCCTCTGTTTTGTTCCATTGGTCTATATCTCTGTTTTGGTACCAGTACCATGCTGTTTTGATTACTGTAGCCTTGTAGTATAGTTTGAAATCCGGTAGTGTGATGCCCCCCGCTGTGTTCTTTTTGCTTAGAATTGACTTGGCTATGCGGGCTCTCTTTTGGTTCCATATGAAGTTCATGGTGGTTTTTTCCAGTTCTGTGAAGAACGTCGATGGTAGCTTGATGGGGATCGCGTTGATTCTGTAAATTACTTTGGGCAGTATAGCCATTTTCACGATATTAATTCTTCCTAACCATGAACATGGAATGTTTCTCCATCTGTTTGTGTCCTCTCTGATTTCGTTGAGCAGTGGTTTGTAGTTCTCTTTGAAGAGGTCTCTTACGTTCCTTGTGAGTTGTATTCCAAGGTATTTTATTCTTTTTGTAGCAATTGCGAATGGCAGTTCGCTCTTGATTTGGCTTTCTTTAAGTCTGTTATTGGTGTAGACGAATGCTTGTGATTTTTGCACATTGATTTTATATCCTGAGACTTTGCTGAAGTTGCTTATCAGTTTCAGGAGTTTTTGGGCTGAGGCAATGGGGTCTTCTAGGTATACTATCATGTCGTCTGCAAATAGAGACAATTTGGCTTCCACCTTTCCTATTTGAATACCCTTTATTTCTTTTTCTTTCCTGATTGCTCTGGCTAGGACTTCCAGTACTATATTGAATAGGAGTGGTGAAAGAGGGCATCCTTGTCTAGTGCCAGATTTCAAAGGGAATGCTTCCAGTTTTTGCCCATTCAGTATGATATTGGCTGTTGGTTTGTCATAAATAGCTTTTATTACTTTGAGATACATTCCATCGATACCGAGTTTATTGAGGGTTTTTAGCATAAAGGGCTGTTGAATTTTGTCAAATGCCTTCTCTGCGTCAATTGAGATAATCATGTGGTTTTTGTTTTTGGTTCTGTTTATGTGGTGAATTACATTGATAGACTTGCATATGTTGAACCAGCCTTGCATCCCCGGGATGAATCCTACTTGATCATGATGAATAAGTTTTTTGATTTGCTATTGCAATCAGCTTGCCAATATTTTATTGAAGATTTTTGCATCTATGTTCATCATGGATATTGGCCTGAAGTTTTCTTTTCTCGTTGGGTCTCTGCCAGGTTTTGGTATCAGGATGATGTTGGTCTCATAAAATGATTTAACAAAATGAAAATTTTCTCTCTTTGAAGCTATTTTACTTTTAGTAAATGAAATTGTCACTATTAGTTGCCTACCTAGTGTTGACCTTTTCTTTCTCATTTACTAACAAATCTCTAATTTGGACATTATGCATGGCTAGAAGTGGCATTGTGACATGATGCTACCAAAGGAAAGTAAGCAGAAGACTTCTGGTTTCAGTTCCAACACATAAAAAGCATGGAATTTGTAACTCCCATCATTTACAAGAAAAATTTAAAAAGTTGGACACGAACAAACTGAAAATCAATGACTTTTATTAAACCCATCAGAGAATTGAAGTCACAGGGAAAAGTGACACCCCAAAATCTGAAGAAACAGGCAAATACAGAAAATTCGAGCTACAATCAACTTAACCTGAAGCAGAAGCCCAGAGAATCATAAACAAGTAGGAACACTGAAACAGCAATGTTAGTGAATTGCTGGAGGTTTAAGTAATGAGGAGCTTAAGAGCAAAAAACTCTTAGGGCTCAGTCTTAAAGGGAATGCAGTGCATTCATGGGTTTTACCTCCAGGAAACTTAACAGGTGATTATGGTAAGGATCAGAGAAAAATATCTTCCTGTTTCCAGCAGAAGAAAGAAGAATCTAACTGTTTCAAAATTCCCTAGAACATCCCCCAAAACAAAGTTCTGCTCTTCAAAAGAAATAACTCCACCAGAGCCTTACTCAACTTAAGGAAGGAGCAATTAGGCAATCCATGTCCTTCTAGCCTCCTTGCCTCACCTGATTGGGTAGGAATACACTACAAAATAATTCTAAACGTCAGAGCCCAGGAGCTCAGGCTCATCAAAAGACTGAGATTTAATTACAATGTCATAGAATGCTTCTTTTCTCCGTATCTTGTAACTACATCAATGAAGTTCCAGTATAACAACAGTGGATTATAGTTGATAAAGATACTAAACAAATACTGTTTAAGGAAGAGTACTAAAGAAAAATTAAAGTGCTTTTTAAACACACACACACACACACACACACACACACACACACACACACAGAGAAAAGACAGGACATCTGAAGAACCGGAAGGCTCTGTCATCTACAGCTACAGCAAACAATAACAGCACAGTACCTAGCGAGATTAATTTAAATCCTCACACGAAAAACTTGTTCACCTTCCAATGCACGATACATTAGGCTGATCTTTCAACAAAAAATTATAAAGCATGCTGAAAGATACCACAAAACACAATCCACGAAGACAAACATCAAAACTGCACTTACATATGATGAGGATGTGCAGCAAAAGGAATCTCACTCATTGCTGGTAGAAGTGAAAATGATACAGCCAGTTTGAGAGATAGTTTGGTATAAGCTAGACATAGTCTTACCATATGATCCAATAATCACACTTCCAGGAATTGACGTAATTGAGCTGAAAATTATATCTACAGAAAACCTCCAGAAATTGTTTATAACTGCTTTGTTCATAATTGCCAAGAACTAGAAACAACCTAAGTGTTGTTATTTACACAATGAAACTGTGGTATATTTACACAATGAAATATTATTTAGTAATAAGATGAGCTATCAAGGCACAAAAGACAGAGAAATCCTGAAAGCATATTGCTAAGTCACAGAAAATCAGTTTGAGACTATATCCTTTCTGATTACAACTATACAACATCCTGAAAACGGCAAATTTCTAGAAACAGCAAAAATATAATTATTTGCCAGGTTTTCAGGATGATTGGGGGAGCAAATACACAGAATTTTTAGGGCAGTGAAACATTCTGTATGATATTGATATGGTGAATTCATGACATTTGGCATCTGTCACAACCTATAGGAGATTATAGCACAGAGTTTATTTTCACCTTCATTTAGGAGGATGGGGGTTCTAAGGCAAAAAATGCAGATTGTGACAAGAGAGTCTAACTGTATTGAAAACATATGAAAGAAAAAAACCTCATGGAAGGGGATAAGGAATAAGATAATAACCTAAGAAATTTTGAAATGAATGGAATCTGTAAGATTAAAAGTAAAAGGAGTTACACATAAACATTGTATTCTAGTTGATAAAATTGGTGTTTTTTTTTTTTTTTTTTTTTGAGATGGAGTTTGGCTCTTGTAACCCAGGCTGGAGTGCAATGGCATGATCTCGGCTCACCGCAACCTCTGCCTCCTGGGTTCAAGCAATTCTCCTGCCTCAGCCTCCCGGGTAGCTGGGACTACAGGCGTGCACCACCATGCCCAGCTAATTTTTTGTATTTTTAGTAGAGATGGGGTTTCACCATGTTGACCAGGATGGTCTTGATCTCTTGACCTCGTGATCTACCCACCTGGGCCTCCCAAAGTGCTGGGATTATAGGCGTGAGCCACCGTGCCTGGACCTGATATGAGTGTTTGGCATAACAATTTTGATACTTCTATAAATCCAACAGCACATCAAAAAGCTTATCCATCACTATCAAGTAGTCTTCAATCTTGGGATGCAAAGCTGGTTCAACATATGCAAATGAATAATGTAATCCATCACACAAACAGAACCAAAGACAAAAACCACAATTATCTCAATGGATGAATAGAAGGCCTTCGACCAAATTCAACAGTTCTTTATGCTAAAAACTCTCAATAAACTAGGTATCAATGGAACAGATCCTAAAATAGTAAGAATGATTTATGACAAACACACAGCCAATATCATACTGAATGGTCAAAAACTGGAATCATTGCCTTTGAAAACTAACACAAGACAAGGATGCCCTCTCTCTCACAACTCCTATTCAACATAGTATCAGAAGTTCTGGCCAGGACAATCAGGCAAGAAAAAGAAATAAAGACTATACAATTAAGAAAAGAGAATGTCAAATTGTCTCTATTTACAGATGACATGATTGTATCTTTAGAAGACCCCATCGTCTCAGCCCAAAATCTCCTTAAACTGATAAGCAACCTCAGCAAAGTCGCAGGACACAAAATCAATATGCAAAAATCACAAGCATTCCTATACACCAATAACAGACAGAGAGCCATATCATGAGTGACCTCCCATACACGATTGCTAAAAAGACAATAAAAAACCTAGAAATACAACTAACAAGAGATGTGAAGGACCTCTTCAAGAACTACAAACCACTGCACAAGGAAATAAAAGAGGACACAAACAGATGGAAAACATTCCATGCTTATGGATAGGAAGAAACAACATCATGAAAATAGTCATACTGCCAAAAGTAACTTATAGAATCAATGCTATCCCCATCGAGCTACCATTGATTTTCTTCACAGAATTGGAAAAAACAAACCTTTAAATTTCATATGGAATGAAAAATGATCCCACATAGCCAAGACAACTCTAAGCAACAAAAACAAAGCTGGAGGCATCATGCTACTTGATTTCAAACTATTCTACATGTCTGTAGTAATCAAAATAGCATGGTAATGGTACCAAAACAGAGATATCTACCAATGGAACAGAACAGAGGCCTCAAAAGTAATACCACACATCTACAACCATCCGATCTTTGACAAATCTGACAAAATAAGCAATGAAGAAAGGATTCCCTATTTAATAAAAGGTGTTGGGAAAACTGGATAGCCATATGCAGAAAGCTGAAACTGGTTCCCTTTCTTATACGTTATACAAAAATTACCTCAGTATGGATTAAAGACGGAATCGTAAGACCTAACGCCATAAGAACCCTAGAAGAAAACCTAGGCAATACCTTTCAGGTCATAGTTATGGGCAAGGAATTCATGACTAACACCAAAAGCAATGGCAGCAAAAGCCAAAATAGACAAATGGGATCTAATTAAACTTAAGAGCTTCTGCACAGCAAATTAAGCTATCGTTAGAGTGAAATGGCAAACAAAAGAATGGGAAAAATTTTTTTGCAATCTACCCATCTGACAAAGGGCTAATATCCAGAATCTACAAAGAACTTAAACAAATTTACAAGAAAAAACCAAACAACTCCATCAAAAAGTGAACAAGGATAGGAGCAAACACTTGTCAAAAGAAGACATTTATTCAGCCAACAAACATATGAAAAAAACCTCATCACTGGTCATTAAAGAAATGCAAATCAAAACCACATTGAGATAACACTTCAAGCCAGTCAGAATGGCAATGATTAAAAAAATCAGGAGACAACAGATGCTAGAGAGGATGCGGAGAAATAGGAACACTTTTACATTGTTGGTGGGAGTGTAAATTAGTTTAACCATTGTGGAGGACAGTGTGGTGATTCCTCAAGTATCTAGAAATAGAAATACCATTTGACCCAGCAATCCCATTACTGGGTATATTCCAAAAGGATTATAAATAATTCTATTTTAAAGACACATGCACATGTATGTTTATTGCAGCACTGTTCACAATAGAAAAGCCATGGAACCAACCAAAATGCTCATCAATGATAGACTGGATAAAGAAAATGTGGGACATATACATTATGGAATACTATGCAGCCATCAAAAAGAATGAGTTCATGTCCTTTGCAGGGACATGGATGAAGCTGGAAACCATCATTCTCAGCAAACTGACACAAGAACAGAAAACCAAATACCACATGTTCTCACTCATAAGTGGGTGTTGAACAATGAGAACACATGAACACAAGGAGGGGAACATCACACATTGGGGCCTGTTGGGGGATGGGGTACTAGGGTAGTGATAGCATTAGGAGAAATACCTAATGTAGATGGGGTGATGGATGTAGCAAACCACCATGGCACATGTATACGTATGTAACAAATCTGCCCATTCTACACCTGTATCCCAGAATTTAAAGTATAACAATAATAATAAGTGTATAAAGTAATTAAACAAGTAAATGATCAGATGGTAGGAATCAGGTTTCTCACTACTGGAATAAGATTATACAGGTAAGCAAATGGAAGAGGGTAGAATCATTCATGTGGTTGGTAATGAATTAAAGTTGCAGACATCAATGAAATTTAATGTTTTATTTTTTATATACAAATGGCTATATAACTTAATATATACACCCCTCCCTCCCTCCCTCCCTCCCTCTCTCCCTCCCTCTCTCTCTCTCTCTCTCTCTCTCTTTGTATACAAGGGTTAGTATTTTAGCATATACACATTTTTGCTCTGGTAGATTAGTGGGCATAAAAAAATGACACCCAGTAATAATGAGCACATATAGCTCCCAAATCTTGGTTTCTAAGATTATTCTCTAATGAAATGGATCATGGCTCTTTGGAGAAATGGCTGATTCTGAGATTGGGGAAGGAATATACAAGATGAGACTGGAGCATCATTTAATTCCAGAAGGTAGGGAGTATTAGAAAAGTGATAAGGACTTACCAAAGTAGTACAGAAGTCAACTGAAAGAGCTCAAATGGAAGCTGAAAATAATTGAGCAACAAAATAAAATAGCATTAAATACAACCCAAAGTATAAATGTTCATGAGTCCATGCTTATATCAATGATAGAATATATTAATAAATGAGGGAGAAGAAGCAAATATCCTATGCAGAAAACCTTCAAGTTAATTGTTTAGATACTCCACCCTTAAAGAAGGAACATAATTTATCACTTCTTAAGCACAGGTTGTATGTAGTATCTTCCTTAGAAAAGGTACAGTGTGGTCAACATCAGTAGTCATATATAATGTCTGAAAATGGCACCTTCCCTTGGTAATCTCAAAAGCCCATAAAATCAGTCTAACAATGAGAATAAGCATCAGACAGATTTCACTCCTCTAATAAACTTGATGGTTAATTCTCAAATCTGCTAAGGTCCCCCCCAAAAAAGAAACTATCACAGCCAAGAGGAATCTAAGGAACCATAATTACTAACTGCATTGTGGTAGAACCCCTTAGCAGAAAAAGTGCAGAACATCAAAACTAAGGAAAGAATGAATCCTAAACTTTAGTTGAAAATAATGTATTCATATTAATTCATTAATTGCAGCAAATGCACCATGGTAACATAAGATGTTAATAGGACAAAACTCTATGTGGGAGAATATATGGAAACTCTGTACTAGTTGCTAAATTTTCTGTTTATCTAAAACTGTTCCAAAAATAAAATATATGTATAATAATAATTTTTAAAGATAAGCAAAAGTATAAAAAAGATATAGGAGTTTTTTGATAAATGGGAAAAGATTTCACAGGCCTCTGCCCACCTTGTTTCTTTACAGAAAATGCTTATTTTATGACCATAAGCAATGTCAGTCACATTTTTAAAGGAAAGTAATCATAGCATGTAATCCTATGTGAAGTTGATTTCTAGGGGCTCCATTATTCACACATTTGTACACTGGAGCAAAATAAAATCAATGTTTAGGAATAATTTTTCCCAACTTGCATTTAGACTATCCATTTATTTCCAAAATAAGGTAAAAAGACCAGCAACTCCTCAACTTTCACAAGGGTATATAAACCTAACCCCCACCCCTTTTCAAATGTCTGAGATAAATTTTATTCATAAAATACATTTCAAATTCATAAAACTGTAAAGCAGGAAAAGCAATATTTAATCAATACTGTTTAATAAAACATAATTTTATTTCTGATTTGAACTGTAAATCAACAGAGAGATGGGTACCTGAACCTCTGGTATTGTTTGCAGACAAAAATCACTTTCATTGATTTGCTCTTAGTCGATGCCTTCAGTCTATATTGTGAATCAATGTAAGATAGAGCCCTACGCAACTCCCTGTTGCATTATTATTTTAAAAACAATAGTACAATACATCAAATTGTATATACCTATCAAGATTTCAAGAGAATGGTTGCCTTAAAAGTGTTGTATTATTCCCAGGTAATTGAATTACTTTCATGAGTTTGGTAAATTGTGCAATTATGTAATTTTTCAATTTAAAGTGGCTTAGAGAATACTTTCAGTAAAAGTTTTGGATAATTTTAAGCAAGCATACAAATAATATACAGACAAATATGTGAAGCACTTTTGACATCATTTTACTGCACCCATAGTTTATGTTAAGAATTAAACAGCATCTTTTGTGCTCAGGAACTACATATCTCAATATCCTTTTCGAGTTTCAGTTAGGCATACATATTAATTACATACATGGCATGGTATGGAATTTATTCCACAATTTGACATACCTGGTGTGGATCATTATCACATGCACATTGATAATTCTCATTAATGGACTATTTTATGTTCACATGATTGTTTCTTCTGCATTCACTTTTAACTTTTATTATTTCATTGTAAAGCAAAGGTAGTTTCATTTCTATTTTTTCTTTACTGCCTCAATTCTATGCTTAAGAACAACACTCACTAGTTTTGAAAATGCTCTTTCCAATCTTGATTTGAATGAAACTCATCTGATGTTCTAACCACTGTCATTGATCTGAAAAAAGCACAATAAAAGATAGTCTCCAAGAATTTTCAAATAGTATTTTTATGAGATACTGAGTAGATAAAAATAACACATGGACACAGGGAAGGGAGCACTACACACTGGGGTCTGTTGGGGGGAAGAGGGGAGAGACAGCAGGGGGTGGGGAGTTGGGGAGAGATAGTGTGGGGAGAAATGCCAGATATAGGTGAAGGGGAAGAAGGCATCAAATCACACTGCCACGTGTGTACCTATGCAACTATCTTGCATGATCTTCACATGCACCCCAAAACATATAATGCAATAAATAAATAATAATAATAATACTTATAAACTATATATGGGAACTAAAACATCACAGTATAGCTCTCAATATCTTACCTGAGTCTTTCTGCATAGGAGTGAGTGTTCTCCAGGGTACTTTAGCTGAAATACAATCTTTGGATTACAGTGCATGTGCTTCTTCAACGCTAGGAAGTAAAAGCACTTGCTTTTCCCCAAAGTGGCAGTTCCTATTTACACTGGACTCAGCAGTATATTTGTATTTCAACTTGCTTTACATATTTGTCAACTCTTGCTATTCTTAGGTTGTTGTTGTCTTTCAAAACAACAACCTGGAGTTTGTTTAATGGCAGTTCATTTTGGTTTTGTTTGTATACCCCTTGTTAATAATATTAAAATTTTTTTCTTACATTTAGCCATTGGATATCTTATTTTGTATAGTACCTATTCATCTCTTTTGCTTGTTCTTCTATTATACTGTTTTGTGTTTTTATTATGGATTTGTAATAGTTTTTACAATTTCTGGATACTAAGCCTTTGTCCATTTTGTGTGTTACATAAAACTCTTCTTAGCTCTGCACATCTATCTCAGAACTTACGGTAAATTTTTTAAAAAAATTTAAAAGCTTATTGTATAGGGTTCTACAGTGGCTGCCCATGGGCTACACCAAGCCCCAAAACCTTTAAGTTGGCCTAAGTTATGTTGAAATACTTTAATATAAAATTAAGGTGCATGTTGATTCTATAGCTGTCTAACCCCTGCAGGCTTTTGAGTTTGTCTTATATTTACTAGCATTCCATGGTTTAAAAAGAATTTTTCTGAGAAATTTAAAGAAAGATATTCCAGTTTCATTTAAACTGTTAGAGAATATAGAAAAAAGAGGACTTAATTTTATGAAGCTCAAGACATTGCTGCCAACACCTAACAAATGTAACACAGAAAAATATTAAGCTAAAAACAAATCTGACTTTTAGATATCAATGCAGATTTAAATATGAGACACAAATCTTATATACACACACACACACACACACACACACACACACACACACACACACACACAGAGTCATGGTTTTAAGTCATCCATAATTTGCATAGATATCCTGTAATATTTTTTAGTAATGCCATGAAGTTTTCAAAAATATCTTGAATATTTTTGCTAGATTTTTTTCCTAACTACTTTATATTCTGAGAATCTTATAAGCTACTTTTCTGTGAATTTAAGAAAATGTCATTGATTCTTGTATATTTATTTTGTATCCTTTACCCTGCTAAGCACTAAAGGAATTTTAAGCATTTAACTATAAATTATTTTGTATTATTTACATAGATGCATATAGTCTATTAAAGCATGCATATGTTTCTTAGTTTCTTTTTTTGGAGGCAAAAAAAATGATATTTTTTTCTTGCTTTGTTTTTGGAAAATGGAAGACAGAGACAAAAATATTGGCAGCAATGAACAGGAATGGGGAGTGTTCTTTTCCTTTCCTTTAAAGGTTTTGGGTGCCTCTTGAGAAGTAATAGCTTCATTGTTGATGGAAGCTATGACCATTGCTGACAACTTTTCTGTTCCCTAAACAAAACCAAATATATTTTTAAATGGTCTTTCCCACATTTGCTTCCCAGTCTACAAAGTGTTTATAAGCTTATTCCACCCTGTACTAAATGTCATTTCATTCTAAATAACTAAAGTGACTTTAGTTTCAAAACTGAACCTAACCCAATCAACACTTGCTACCAGAAATTATTTGAAAGAAACAACTGTAGATATAAGAATCTGGGACTAGGTTATCTGACCTAGTTGGATTTGAAAGTAGTAATGACCTCATTATCAGTAGATTTGAGACATTGGTATGTGGTAGCAAAAACAAAAGTTTAAATTTAGACTGGCCATTGTTTGATACAAACTGGTAATTAAAATGGTGCTGAAAGACTGTTGCAGTAGAACGTTAGGATGGAAATAATGAATATAAGGATTGTGGGCATAGGATGTTGAGTCACACTGCAGTAGAAAGTTAACAGAAGATATTCTAAGTGTAGAGCTGAAGATATCAGGTGAAGGTATAACCTGACAACCAGAGAGCTCCTATGACTGCCCTGAAATTATTACTTTCCTCATGTAGTCGCAAACAAGTGTTTCTGAAAACCAGATACAAATATTGATTCTGTGAGTTGCTGAATTACAATGTAGCCTAAATTCACAGCCTCATTAAGCATGTGTCATTAATATTGAGACATTAATTAAGAATGTTCCCTGAGTGAAATTAAAACATTTGATCAGATTCTCACTAATATGAACACTTAACAGTCTAAAATCTCACTGAGACTACCCTGACATAATAAGCATACTTTCTTCCACTGCCTTCACCTTCTGAAGACTATAATTATCTAAGTGAATTGCCTCATAAGGAAGCTAATTCCTCTCAGGGCCCATGCCACCAACTCTCAGTAATTACAGATCTATGAAGTCAAATTCTAGCCAATTCAAGAGCACGAGTCTGTCCCAGGAGGGGGTGCATAAATTGTAAGATTTTTCCATACATATTTACAGAAACCTTGTTAAGAGATGAATTTTAAGGGTATTAGATCAAGGAGTTAGAACACTGCATTTGTCCAAATTTACTAGTTATGAGAAAGAACATTTCCTAGAGTCAGAACATAAAAGATATGCTTGAGCAGCTGAGAATAACATTCACAATTTGCTTGATTGATTAATGTATCGCCAGCAGTACATTATTAAAGTAAGCTGATATACCAGGACTTCTTTGGTATGATGTAGAAGAAAGACTTCTAGTTGATCAGATATTTTAGGAATGAAGCTAGAGTTACCTTATCAAGATAAGCAATCACAACCAGGTTAGTTTCTAGCTAAGGACAAAAGAAAGAGGATAGAGGAAGGAGGATATTATAAATGTCAACGATAGCCTTACACCTAGTTTCAGAAACAGGACTAATATGGTTTGGCTGTGTCCCCATCCAAATCTCATCTTGAAGTGTAATCCCCATAATGCCCTCCTGTCAAGGGTGGAACCAAGTGAAGGTGTTTGAATGAGGGTGGTTTCCCCTATGCTGTTCTTATGATAATGAGTGAGTCTCCTGAGACTGGATGGTTTTATAAGCATCAGGCATTTCCCCTGCTTGCACTCACTCTGTCCTGCCGCCCTGTGAACGAATTGTCTGCTTTTTTTTTTTTTTTGCCTTCTGTCATGATTGTAAGTTTCCTGAGGCTTCTCCAGCAATGTCAAACTGTAAGCCAATTAAACAGCTTTCCTTTACAAACTACCCAGTCTTGGGAAGTTCTTTACAGCAGCATAAGAATGGACTAATATAGTAATGAAAAACTATACATATTTTAATCTGGAACTTGTCACGTAGATTATTTCTAAACATATTGATTTTATTCTCACTCTCATTTTCCTCTCATATTTATTATAACATAAACTGGTTACCGTTAACATTTAAATTGACATCAATTTACATGAGACCAAAGAGTGATTGTGACTGAATAAGAAATCAAAATCATCCAGCAATTAATCTGGGATAATAAAAGGCAATTGTGTCTCTATGCTTTGGGAAGAAGGTAAATTTATCTTTTTCTATACAAGTAGTAGTTACATCTTATTATCACTATCATATTGTAGTTGAAAATATTCTAGGAGGAAGTGTTTTTAGATGCTGAATGTTGAAAAAAAGGATTGTGCTTGAGACTGTTTGCTGATATTCAATAATGCCCCACCATTCTAAATTTTTCTCTGTATTACAGGGGCACAAAACCTGGAAAGTGCAATTCCTAAATCCCTTTGCCAGTAAAACCTCAGTTGTATTTTGACAAAGAGGGATGTTTGCAAATTATTCGGAGAGCAGAAAGCAAGGATGTGTTGTTATTACCTGGAGACAGCCACATATAGGTGCATTGGTATTTAGAGAGGGCAGATGTAGGTTTTTGCCAGCAATTTCTAGACATTTCTGTGAAGAATCCACTTAGGTGCTATAGGAAGCAGAAATCATAGGTATTATTCTATGATTCTAGCTCTTGTAAATTTCCTAAAATTCAGTTTTCTAGTTTTTTGTCCTGAATTGCAAAGGTTTTACAAACCCCTACCTTCCTAAATTAAACTTCTTTCTGTATTGATTGCCTAGGTACCTTATGCTTTCCTTACCCAACTCTGTTAATTTCCTTTTCCAACATATACTTTCAATTTGGACCAGAGACACCATGTTTCTGTAAGACAGTGAGCATACTGATATTTGAGTATCTGACATTTTGGTGGTCTTGCTTCATTCCAAGCAAAAGAAATCCTTGGCAGTAATAAAAAATGACTTTAACACTCAGATAAAATAAAATATTAACCACAGAGCTCCCTGAAGGCACTGAAATCTCTGGGTCCAGACATCCATGCATCACACCTGTATTCCTGCCCTTAGCCTATGAGGTCTCATTTTATTCTCAAGTTATTTTGAGTCAGGTTTTTACCACTTGCAAACTAACAAATCCCCAAACACACAAATACGTATAAAAATGTTAGCAAGAATTTCACGTGCATGCAATCTTTGTATTTAAGAATGTATAGAAATAAATTGGAAATTCAATTAATGTGTACCTGGTTTTATAAAACAGCAGATTCTTACCCCTTACTTTATAAGCTATGTCAAAATGAGAAACACCATTCTTTTTAAATTTATGATATAGAAGATAGAAAAAGTTCATAAAATATAGTGATACTGATGATTCTATAAATACATTCAAAATACTGAAATCTCAGAATTTTCATGGGTTTCTGTCAAGAATGTGTATATATAAAATGTTTATGAATATATTTATAAATTTCTATAAATATGCATGTAAATATACATATATTTATATAGTCATCTATATTATTTGTTATACTATTATTTGATGTGTAAAATTTTCTTCAGGAATCAATTATAAAATTTACTCTATTGATGTATTATCTTACACATTTTAAATGTGAGGATCCTAAAATATACAAGTTTGACAAACCATTTAAAGTTTAAAAATTTCCTGAGATGTAAACAGGAAAAATATATATATATAAAATAGACTATTCTGACCTTCCAAACTCTTCAGTCATGAACCCAGCTTCTTTAGCTCCAATGCAGAGTCACTGTTTCAGCATTAACATCTTAATATCAATGGCCCAAAGTCATAAAAATGACAAAACTTTATATTATGCTAAGTTATTCTTATTTTACACTATGCAGTAACCCTTTAATTTCTGTATTTGTTATCCTCAATGAGAAATAAAAACTTCAGCATTTCTGATAATGAAAAGTATGCTAGCAACACAACTTTGAGGAGAAACAAGCTACAGCAATTTTCTCTGTATGTTTTCATTTAGATAAGATTAATAAAGTAGAAAGACAAGTAAATAAACCTGCTATTGCATAATCCTATCTATTTCTGCAGCTTACTAAACTTTTAGGAACACATACATTTACATAATTATCATAATTATGCATTAGATGGAAAGTAGCTCTTTGTGTCCACTTTAGGACTTTTGAACTTAGGGTTCCTGCCCAGAGGATGATGAGCTGGAATTGAAATTACAGTGACTATGGCACATCTATATTCAGACATAAAAAATTAAAGCAATTAATTCAAAAGATTTAAAAGTCTCTTTAATTTTGAATCAATCCGTGCTCCTAAAAGTAGATCACCTTATCTAGATGCCATCGAACCAAATCAGTTTTTCTGGCCATTAAAGAATTATCTTTAAAATTACAGCCACATGCATTCAGTGGCCTTCCAATGACCTGAAAAAGTAAATATACTGCAAATGACTTAATTTACATTCCATAAATCTGGCAATTGGTTTTCTCTTTACTGTGTTATAAAAGGCCCCCTTTTACCTGGCTCATAGCTATTTTGCCCACCTCATCTATCATTACCACCCTTACCAAACTTTGTGCTTTATGTTCCTGGAGTATCGCTTACAGTTGCCTGAATGAAACTTGCTGGTTTGACTTCTAACTTGCTTTTTTATCATCACTCAACATAGATATTTAGTCAGATATTTACTCCCCCTTCTATACTATTGTATGCATGTACACACACACACGTGCACAAATATATACTTAAGTTTTAACTAACTGACTAGATGTGATGAAAGTGATGATTAAAGGGTTGTGTTAATGGATTTTCTGATATACTCATTCATATATGTATTATTGAATACATGTTATATGCAAATATATTAGGTCCAAAGGGAACATCAAAATGAATTTTTAAAATGACACTATTCTTCAAGGACTCAGAAACTAGCAGGTCTGTAAGTAATTATAATGTGAGACAAAATTAAGTAACTTCACAGAGTAGGTACATATGTCCATGGGTACATAGTGGAAGGGCAGTTGATTCAACTAAGGAACTAGGAAAAACTTCGCGGTTGAGGAAGATTTCATGAGTGAGCCAGTTAATCTCAACAACAAAGGAAATAAAATTTCAATGAGTATATAAATGAATAAAGCATTAGATAGCATTCTTTGGTTGTCCATTTTGCATTGCAAGCAAATATTCAGAGGAATACAAGAACACAGGGTAATATAAAAAGAATTGTGTGGCTAGAACTCAGATGCAGAAAAAGTATAGATATGTTAGTTACCATGGATTGTTTCCAAGGGATAAAAAAAAATTGGAGCTGGTTTTCAACATAAAATTGGAACAAATTAGCTGGGCATGGTGGTGCACCTGTAGTCCCAGCTACTCGGGAGGCTGAGGCAGGAGAATTGCCTGAACCCAGGAGGTGGAGGTTGCAGTAAGCCGAGATCATGCCATTGCACTCCAACCTGGGTAACAAGAGTGAAACTCTATCTAAAAAAAAACAAAAAAAAAAAAATAGAACAAAACTAGGATAAATTTGTCATTAAAAAACACATTTATTTCACAGAACTCAAAGATGGAGATCTGCCAGGGCTCACAGGGTGACAGCAGCCAGGACCTAGAAAACTGTCAAGATGCTTTTTCAATCTCTTATGTTATTTTCTCTCTGAATATCTGATTATTCTTTTTTTAAGTGGATACAAATAATAGTTTATTTATATCGAGTGAACAGCTGAATTTCATTTTACGTGCACATATTTCACAAACCCTTGAAACAACTACAAGTTAAGGTACAGAACTTTTCTAGAACTCAAGATGTTACCTTGTGCTCCTTCCCAGTTAGTACTTCCCCAGACTCACTATTTTGAGACCTGTCATTATCAACTACCTTAACCTATTCTTTGGTATTGACATAAAATAGTTATCGGACACATTTTGGGAATATATGTGATATTTTGATACATCTATATAATGTAAAATAATCAAACAGGACAGATCAAACAGGGTAGTTGGGAATATCTACCACCTTACACATTTATCTTTATAGTGAAAACATTCAAATTATTCTCTACTAGCAATTTTGAAATGTATAATAGATTATTGTTTACTGTATTCATTCTACTGATTTTTTTGAATGCTAGGTCTTATCTCTTTTCTCTAACTGTATTTTTATATCCATCACATACAAACAATAGTAGTATACCACAGTTTCCATGTTACATTTCTTGCCACAGTGGAGAAAAACTACTATTTCATTGATAACCAAGTCTAATATTCTGGAATATTCTTATAATCCCATCATAGGTCAAATGTACACCCTTGGCCTAACGGCCAAAGTGCAATACATACACTATCTTATATTATTATGTATATTATCATAGAAATTTCATACATTAGGCAATGAAAAGGTCTAATGTATGAAATTAGGTTCAGAGACTCAAGCAAGTTTATAAATCAAATAATTAGCTCACTAGTTTTATTAGGACTCATACGCAATAGTATAATAATCATACTCAGAAGCCTGTGCCATTAACGGTTATGTTATACTCTTATTGCTTCACAAACCTGGCCCACTGACTGCCTGAGGGGAGAGCAGAGACTGTGAAAGTGATTTCCAGCATAGCTAGAGCAAGTTCATACCACCATTCTTTACATCAATTTTTTTTGGACTGAAATCCTCAGTCCTTTAATGTGGATGAAGCCTTAATTCTAATGGTAAATGTTACAGGAGTTGAATAGTGTAGTTGGGGTGGTAATTTTACTGTTTCTTCTAATAAGCACATTACAAAATATAAAATAGCAAATTCAGACTGTTGAAAACTCTTATGAAAAAAGAAACTATTTATATCAGGGAGAAGTTAAGGAACTGCCATATCATATAAAGAGGGTTACCTAGTATACACAAGAACCTGTATTCTAGAAATGGGGTTAGAGACTATACACGTAAATAAGTACTTCAAGTGGTTAAGAGTAAGAGGAAAATTCCAGCACGGATAGTAAAAGGAATGAAAAAAAAATGCACCTTCTCTTTATGGTGAAAATACAGTCTTAGATTTCCACATGCTCAAAAATGAAAGAGTATACAGCCAAAAAGAAGAAAAGAATCAGAACATAGAATTCAAGAAGGACAAACTTTTGGATGTAAATGCTGCTGTGAACAGCGGAAATGGTACAAAATACCTGTTTTCTATTTTTAATGGTATTCAGAATTAAAACACATAGATTCTTCTGGAAATAAAGTACCCACTCATTTCTATTAGTATCTGTTCACATGTGAAAACATGTAATGTGTCTTTTTGCCTTTTATCAATGGGCATTTTCTCCATAAGAAAAGAGCTAAGCTTGCCAAGCAGAAAGTACAGGTAGGGTGTTCTCACCCCAGTTTTAACATCATGATACATTTTCTCTCCTTTCACATGTGTCTTTGGTTACCTCCATACCAGTCTTGGTTTTCTGGTACCATTATGAATTTTCATCCTTTCTGAGATTTTATAATAACTTAATTGAGTAATTAGAAAATTGCAATCTCTACGCTATGTAAGAAGTTCTATGAGTGCTATGGTTTATAATTTCAAAAATCAATGAAATCCTGATGGTGTCAAAGACTGACATGGAAACATGAACACAGGAGGCAGAATTTTGTGGAAATGAAGTTTGTTAAAGTTGAAAATGTTAACGCCAGGCACAGTGGTTCATGTATGTAATCCCAGCACTTCGGGAGGCTGAGGAGGGTGGATCATCTGAGGTTCATGACCAGCCTGGACAATATGGTGAAACCCTGTCTCTACTGAAAATACAAAAATTAGCCATGCATGGTGGCATGAGCCTGTAATCTCAGCTACTTGGGAGGCTGAGGCAGGAGAATCACTTGAACCTGGGAGGCAGAGGTTGCAATGAGCTGAGATAGCAACACTGCACTCTAGCCTGGGCAACAAAAGCAAAACTCCGTCTTGGAAAAAAATTAAAAAGTTGAAAAAGTTAGAGATATGTGGCATAAAAGTTAAAAGATTAATCTTCATAGATATAGAAGTCTCATAAGTCATGACAGGTGTTGGGATGAAGCACTAGTGAATAGTGGATAATAACTAAATAATACCTCTTAGAGGAGACAGTTGTTATAATCACATGGGATGACTGCAAAAAAAAAAGATTTACATTAGAACAAGTGTGTATAATGGGCTACATATAGTAACAAGAGCCGAGAATAAGCCTTATCAGAATGATAGCCAGTGGTCCATAAAATGATATATTAGTCAAGATTCTCTAGAGGGACACAACTAATAGCATAGATGCATATATGAATGAGAGTTTATTAAGGAGTACTGACTCACATGATCACAAAGTGAATTCCCACAATAGGCTGTCAGCAAGTTGAGGAGCAATTAAGCCAGTCTGAGTTCCAAAACCTCAAAAGTAGGGAAGCCAGTAGTGCAGCCTTCAAACTGTGGCCATAGACCCAAGAGCCCCTGGAAAATCACTGGTATAAGTCCAAGAGTCCAAAAGCTGAAGAACTTGGAGTCCAATATTTGAGGGCAGGAAGCATCCAACACAGAAGACAAGATGATGGCTGGAAGACTCAGCAAGTCTAGCCCTTCCATGTTCTTCTGACTGCTTTTATTTTAGCTGCATCGACAGGTTAGATGGTGCCCACCCACATTGAAAGTGGGTCTTCCTTTCCCAGTCCACTGACTCAAATGTTAATCTCCTTTGGCAACACCCTCACAGATACACCTAGGAACCATACTGTGAAAGCTTTGAAGTTGATACTCAATATTAACTATCACAAACAGGAAAACCATCCACTCCTTTAGAAGCATCTTCAAATAAAAGGCTTTCCTTGTGACAGAGTCTAATTAAGACAATAAAACAGACAAATACTTCAGTGAAATGTTAATTTGTATTTACACTGGACAGAGGTTGGCAAAGTAACTGTGCTTATGGACCTTAGCATAAGTTGTATATGTACCTAATATTGTGCCTGTTTAAAGAACCTGAAATGGTATGTGCTATCTTTCTGTAATATCTTCTTTTGACAGTATTTTTAAAGGACTATATTAATCTCACCATATCTACATTGTTTCCCTTAATAAGAATGAACCTAACAACAACATTATTAAAGAACCCTCAACATTAGATATTAAAAGTCTAAATTCATGAGCTCCTGGTGAGCTCTATTTTTTTCTAAAACAAATGCTTCCTCAGGTAATTGCAAAAGAAAAAAAAAAAATATATATATATATATATATATATATATATATATATATAGAACATAGTACTCACATTTCTTATAGGCACTGTCTCCCAAAGGATAATGAGATAATTATACTGTCCTCAAAACTGATATAGTCAAAAACATTATGTTGAGAACCACATACAGAAAACAAAGCAAGCTTTCACTTCACCAGTGCTGGGTAGTAATATGGAATTCACTTGGTTCACTTGACCGACCTGGCAGATCAAATGTTGAATTTTGTATTATCCTTGAATATCAAATATCCCCCCTAAAACTGTCTATAAGTTTTTTGTTTTGCCTTTTTTCTTTAATGTTGTGTCTCAGAAAAGAGTACTACATCTAGAATATAAGAACACCTAGTTTTGTAAGAGTATTTTCCTCAATGTTGACTAAATAGTTTACAACCATGGAAAACCCCCTTTAGTCTCCTTTTGGTGAAATAGGCTTAGTGAAAATCTGATATGAAAAAGATAGATACTTTATTATTTCATGATTTTCCCTATTTTTTTACTTTCTACTAGCACGTATTTACAGGAAATTTATGTAATTGATACGGATAGAAATTTTGTTTTCTTAATTCAATCTGAGAAGTTTTAAGAAAAGACAAATATAATTAGAAAATAATGGAACAGTAAATGTTAACCTGGGTGTGAAGATGTTTCTCACCAACTATGTTACATATGTCAGGATTATAAGTAAAAACTACCAACCACAGGGAGAAAGCATATGTCCTTGAAAATATCTGTAAATTGTAATTGTGTTAATATTTCCTACAACTGAATTTTCTCAATGAACTCATTTTTGCATTACTGTTAACCTTTATTATTGTTGGCCAATACATTAATAATTTCTTTATACCTCTGTGTTGCAGGGAAACCTGCTGAGTTTCATGGCGTGGAACTAACGCTCAGCAAATTCACTTGCAAAGCATTCAATATAAATTTTGCACACCAAACATATCTCTAGGTCTGGACAACTGCAAAACTATCTTACAACAATGTCAATACCCATTTATGGGAACTAAGAATCCTAACAACTTGTGTGTAATTGTACTTGTCAGCACCACCTATAAGTTGAATATAAGTTTTGAAGGACTGCATTTATTCTGTCAAAGACAAATTAGCAGCTGCTCAAAAGGGGATGGCAGAATTTTAACATAACACCTGCAAAACAGCTTTACATCTCTAGAATCAGCTTTTCTCACCAAAGAGCTTTCAGTTAATTTCATTGAGAAACTGCTCCTGTATATGTCTGATGCAGTGTTTCATATTCTTCATAGTATTGACTCTTTTAACTAATATGGCTTGGCTCAAAACCTTTGTGTGATTGAGATTTATCTATCTCCTTTACACTTCTTTTGACTTAACCCTCAAGGTCAGTGTAGTATTTTCCTAATTCATACAATGACCTTATACTTTCACATTAGGCTCATATTAGTATAGCCCTGCATGACTGCACAATCTATGACTGGTTTTTCAATCTTTATCCAATACACTTTTTAAAATCATGTTTGTTGTTATATTATCTTCTCAGTTAATGTTCCTTGGAATTCTGAGAAAATGATGGCCCAGTAATAGAAGGTGCCCAAGCCTTGTCACAATAAAACAAAAAATAAAATGAAAAGAGAAAGCTTTCACAATTAGGAAACTCTTGCATAAACATAAAGTGTCATCCACATACCACAAATAAAAACACTTTTCTGTTCTTAGATACAGAGCAAAGTTGGTTAAATAAAAAGATGTCAGTTAAGAACACAAGCCCCAGGCTGACAGAACGGTTCTGTATTCTGACAAATTATTTAAATAACTTAAAAAGAAATGAATAGAAATAGAGGTTAGATGGAAAGCCTAGCCAATAAAGAGATGGCAAGCATGGAGCCACATGTAAAGGAAACTTACAGGTCATGAGCAATTTTTTAATTTCAATTTTCAAGGTGTGTTTTAGTCATATCAAGAAAAACTAGCAAACTTTGTGAACTAATGGAAAATTTATATAGATAAATGGGGGAAAGTCTAAAAGTAATAGAGATGGAAGAATTCCACTATAGCAACTATTGACTCAGCTGACCATGAATGAGACTTTGGAGGTTGCATGGTGTTAAACGAACATGTACAGCAACAGTGCTCAGAGACCTGCTTTCTCCTAGAATTGCTGAATCTTACCTCAACTTGGGCAACTGCTTTTCTGAATCTAAAGGGCAGTCCCTATAGAAGTATAGAAAATGCCTCTGACTATACCAAAAAGAAACTTTAGATGAAATAAAATGTATTTCCATTCCATGAGTTACTGAACCGTCAGAGAACATACATGTGGTCTATGAAACAGGGAATGCCAATGATCTAGAGAAGATACTGTTTTCAGGATGAAGGGTGAAATAACAAAATCACAGCAAAAGAGAAAGAGCACATAATTGATAGAAAGGAAATGGTGATCAAACATACAGAACAATCTTTCTTTTTCACCACTTTGGTGCTCACAGGAACATGAATGTCTACAATGGCCAATCACAAAGTACTCCTCCCTGTTTGAGAATCATTCCCTGGCAGCCTCGATTATAAAGGGAGAATATATATTATTTCTCGGGTGGTGATATTGAAGTATCTTAGAATTACAGCGGGAGTTAGAATAAAAAGAAAATTACAGGTTTCAAAATTGGAATGAATTTAAGTAATGACCTAGAAATAGAAGATAGCAAAAGAGCAAAGGGGAAAAAAAAGACATAAAGCAAAGTGACATAAACTTCACTGAAGAAAGTATTTTTTAAATGTTTTGGAAGCAGCCACACTTAATTACCAAAATATTAACAGCTCCTGTTGCTTGAGAAAGAGCTTTCAAAGGAGGAAGGCTTCAAAAATAGTGTTGAGGGGGGATCCAGTTTTCAGACAGAGCAGTTATTCTGAAACCTGGATGCATATTTACTCACATGAAAGTATTTTTGTAAAATGCTTATATAGTCAGTAATTAGTCTTTGGTTTAATTCAAGCACTGGTATTTCAGAATCATTTAAAATAAGGGGATGAAATAAAAGAATTAGAGAACGTAAGTTTGCTGATTGTAGACAAGAATAACTGGAAGAACTTTGAGGGAGACGTGGAAGAGAAACCAACATTGGCCAGAACCAGGAAGGATCAATGGGAGCAAAAAGGGCAGAACTGCAAGGGGAGTTTACTAGTCTTCTCTTGTGCCATAATAAATGACTACAACTTAGTAGCTTACAACAACACTATTGTGTTACCTTACAGTTTGTTTTTCAGAAGTCTGGCACAAGTATTACTGGGCTAACGTCAAGGTATCAGCAGACTAGGTTGCCTCCAGGAGACTAGTAAAGAACCTTTCCTTGACTTTTGTAGCTTCTGGATTCCTTAGCATTAGATTCATCTTCCTTCTTCAAAGCCCACAACACTAAGTCTCACTATAGCCCTTTTTTATTTATCAAAAGTTTAAAAAAAGCTTTATTAAGATATGTTATATACTATATAATCTATATAATTCACACATTTAAGTACACAATTCCATGTGTTTATATCCACATGGTTGTGACAGTGTCACAATATTTTTTAATTTTAATTTTTGTGGGTACAGAGTAATTGTATGTATTTATAGGGTACATAAGATATTTTAGTACAGTCATGCAATGTGTAATAATTACATCAGGGTAAATGGGGTATCCATCACGTCAAGCATTTATCCTTTCCTTGTGTTAGAAAAAATGCAATACTCTTTTCATTATTCTAAAATATAGTTATTGTTGAGTGTAGTCATTCTGTTGTTCTATCAAATATTAGATCTTATTCTTTCTATGCTTTTTATACCCATTAACCATCCCAACTCTCCCCTACCTTCCAAGCCCCTCACTACCCTTCCCAGCCTGTGGTAATCATCATTGTCTCCTTCCCTCTATCTCCATGATTTCAATTGCTTAGAATTTTTTAGCTACCACAAGTAAGAGAGAACATGTGAGGTTTGTATTGCTGTGCCTGGCTTATTTCACTTCATTAACCTAATGACCTCCAGTTCTATCCATGTTGTTGCATGTGACAGGATCTCATTCTTTTAATATGGTGGAATAATATTATACTATGCATATGTACCACATTTTCTTTACCTATTCATCTTTCATCTGCTGAAGAACACTTAGCTTTTTTCCAAATATTGGCTATTGTGAATAATGCTGCAATAAATATGGAGTGCAATTATCTCTTCAATATACTGATTATCTTGCTTTTGAGTATATACCAAATATATATATTACTGATCTTTAGGTTCTGGGGATACATGTGAAGAACGTGCAGAATTGTTGCATAGGTACATACATGGCAATGTGGTTTGCTGCCTCCATCCCCATCACCTATAACTGGCATTACTCCCCATGTTATCCCTCCCCAACTCCCTACCCACCTCCTGTCCCTCCCTAGTCTCCCCGCCAACAGACCTCAGTGTGTGATGCTCCCCTCCCTGTGTCCATTTGTCATTGAGGAGTATATTATTTAATTTCTATATATTTGTATAGTTTCCAAAATTCCTCTTGTTGATTTCTAGTTTTATTCTGCTGTGGTCAGAGAAGATACTTGATAAAATATCAATTTTTTTGAATATTTGAAGGCTTGTTTTGTGCCCTGACATATGGTCTGTTCTTGAGAATGATTCATGTATTGAGGAGAATGTGTATTTTGAAGCCGTTGGATGAAATATTCTGTATGTATCTATTAGCTCCATTTGGTGTATAGCAGATCAACTCCAATATTTATTTTTTGATTTTCTATTTAATGATCTGTTCAGTGCTGAAAGAAAGGTATTGAAGTCTCCAGCTATTATTGCATTGGAGTCTATCTCTTTAGCTCTAAGATATTTGCTATGTATGTCTGAGTGCTCCAGTGTTAGGTACATATATATTCATGACTAATACGCCCTCTTGATGAATTCACAACTTTATCACTACATAATGACTTTCTATAATTTTTGTATTCAAATCTATGTTGTCTAATTATATACTGTTGTTGTTCTTTGGTTTTCATTTGCATAGAGTATCTTTTTCCATCCCTTTTCTTCAGTCTGTATGTTGTTTATAGGTGAAGCATATTTTGTGTAGGCAACAGACCATTGGGTTCTTTTCTTTTAAATTATTTGTTTAGCAACTCTTTTTTTTTTGTTTTTTTTTTCTTGGAGGTTTCAGTGGGATGGGAGAATCACAAGGAATCAGGTGTTCAGAGGAATGTATTGAGTAGAGGTGAGGAACTAGGATGTTGAAAAGTTAAAAGGAGAGAAGGAGAGGAAGAAAGAGGAAGAAAAAGAGGGAGAGAGAACAGGAATATTGCTTCATTCTAAAAATGTGTATTAATAATGGCCAATCAATATTTTGTGTATTTAAAATGGAGAACTCTATAAATATTTATTGAGTTTACTTGTTCTGGATCTGAGTTGAAGTCCTGGATATCCTTATTAATTTTCTGTCTCTTTGAGTCTAAATCTCGTTATGGGTCTTACGTATCTGGGTATTAACATCTCTTATTGTTGCATTGATCCTTTTACCACTGTATCTTTGTTGCTTTGAAATCTATTTTATCAAATGTGAGAATTGCAACTCCTGCTTTTTGTTTATTTATTTATTTTTGCTCTCCATTTGGATGGTAAATTTTTCTCCAACCCTTTTTTTTGAGTCTTTGTGTATCTTTGGATATACCATTAGGTTTTGGCTGTATCTTTTGATTGGGGGATTTAGTCGATTTAAATTTAGGGTTACTGCCATTTGATGTTAACTGGCTATTTTATCCATTCATTGATGTAAATTCTTCTTTACATTGATGCTCTTTACTTTTTGGTATATTTTTAGAAAGGCTCATACTGGTTGTTCCTTTCTATGTATAATGCTTCTTTCAGAAGTTCTTGTAAAGCAGGCCTGGTGGTAATAAAATCTCTGAGTACTTGCTTGTTCATAAAAGATTTTATTTTTCCTTCAATTGTGAAGCTTAGTTTTGGAGTATATGAGAGTCTAGGCTGAAAGTTCTTTTCTTTAAGTATGTTGAATATTGGCCCCCACTCTCTTCTGGCTTGTAGGGTTTCCACTGAGAGATCTGCTGTAAGTCTAATAGGCTTCCCTTTATGGGTGACCTTTCTCTCTGGCTGCCCTTAGTATTTTCTCCTTCGTTTTGATCCTGGTGAATCTACCGATTATGTGCCTTGGGGTTGCTCTTCTTGAGGAATATCTTTGTGGTGTTCTCTGTATTACCTGGGGTTGAATAGTGTCCTGCTTTGCTAGATTGGGAAAATTTTCCTGGATAATATCCTGAAAAGTATTTTCCAGCTTGGATTCATTCTCTCCATCACACTCAGGTACACCAATCAAACATAGATTGGGTCTTTTCACATAGTCCCATATTTCTTGGAGACTTTGCTCATTCCTTTTCATCCTTTTTTCTCTATTCTTGTCTTGTTGTTTTATTTCATTAAGTTGGTCTTCGACCTCTGATATCATTTGACGAAATGCTGAAAAGAATAGACAATCTAGAGAGGAATATAAATGAACTAACGGAGTTGAAAAATACAACACGAGAACTTAGTGGAATATGCACAAGTTTAAATAGCAGAATGGATCAAGCAGAAGAAAGGATAGCAACTCTGTTTTGACTGAAGAGTTTAGTCTGTTTATATCCAATGTTATAAGTAAGGACTTACTACTGCCATTTTGTTATTTGTTTCTAATTATTTTTGTGGTCTTCTCTTGTTTCTTTCCTTCCTTTGTTTTCTTTTTATAAAGAGGGTATTTTTTTCTGATAGAATGTTTTAATTTACTGTGCTTTATTTTTTGTGTATCAATTTTTTGAGGTTATCATGAGGTTAGAAGTAATATATTATAACCCATTATGTTACACTAATAACAATGTCTGCATAAACAAGCAAAAAGAAAACAAATGAAAACTATACACCATAACTTTGTCCCTCCCCTTTTAAACTTTTTGTTCTCTTTACATCTTACTGCACCAACTATAAGTACACCGTCTTAAAAAGTTGGTGTACTTATTTTTGATTGGTTCATCTTTTAGTCTTTCTACTTAAGAGTAATTTACACACCACAGTTCCAGTGTTATAATATTCTATGTTTATCTGTGTAATTACAATTAGTAGTGAATTTTGTACTTTCAGATAATTTCTCATCAATATCATTTTCTTTTGTTTTTAATATTTTAACTATTTTAGGTTCAGGGATAGATGTGAAGTTGTGTTATTTAGGTGGACTCATGACTCAGGGGTGTACAGATTATTTCATCATCCAAGTACTAAGCATACCTGAAAGTTTTTAGGATATTAGCATGTACTAGAGTTTTTATTTTCTGAACCTCTCCCTCCTCCCATGCTTCTCCCTCAGTTAAGTCCCAATATGTCTTGTTACTCTGTGTCTGTTCATGTGTTCTGATTGTTTAGATCCAACGTACAAGTTAAAACATGTGGTATTTGGTTTTCTGTGTCTTTGGTAGTTTGCTAAGGATAATGGCCTCCAGGTCCATTCATTTTCCTGCAAACAATATAATCTCATTTTTTTTTGGATGTATAGTATTCTATTATGTATATTTAACATATTCTTTATCCAGTCTATCACTGATGGACATGTAGGTTGATTTCACATCTTTTTGTAATTAGCGCTATGATGAAATTATGCATGCATGCATCCTTATGGTAGAACAATTTCTATTATTTTGGGTATATACCCAGTAGTGGAATTGCTGGGTCAAATGGTAGTTTTGGTTTTAGTTCTTCAAGGAATTGCTACACTGCTTTCCACAATAGTTGAACTAATTTATACTCCCTCTGGCAATGTATCAGCATTCTCTTTTCTTCACAACCTTGCCATGATCTGTTATTTTTTTATTTTTTAATAAGAGCCATTCTGATTAGTATGTGTTGGTATCTCATTGTGGTTTTGATTTGTATTTCTCCAATAATGAGTGATACTGAATTTTTTATATGCTTCTTAGACACATCTATGTCTTCTTCTGAAAAGTATCTGCTCATGTCCTCTGCCCACTTTTAAATGAGGCTTGTTTTTTGCTCGTGCATTTGTATAAGGTCTTTGTAGGCTCTGGATATTAGATCTTTGTCAAATGTATAGTTTGAAAATATTTTCTCCTATTCTGTGGCCACAACTGCCACAAAAAGAATAAAATATCTAGGAATGCAGCTAAGCAGGGAGATTAAAGATCTCTACAACCAGAATTACAAAACACTGCTCACAGATATCAGAGATGACATAAACAAATGAAAGAACATTTCATGCTCATGAATAGGAAGAATATTGTTAAAATGGCCATACTGATCAAGGCAATGTACAGCTTCAATGCTATTTCATCAAACTACCAATGACATTCTTCATAGAACTCAAACAAAATATTCTAAAATATGTATTTTAGAAAAAAGCCCAAATAACCATATTTTAGAAAAGACCTAGAGGAATTATATTGCCTGACTTCTAACTGTTTTACAAGGCTACAGTAACCAAAACAGCATGGTACTCATATAAAAACAGATACATAGAATAGTGGAACAAAATAGGGATCCCAGAAATAAAGCTACTCATCTACAACCATCTGATCTTTGACATAGCTGATAAAAACAAGCAACGGGAAAGGACTTCATATTCAATAAATGGTGATGGAATAACTGACCAGTCATATGCAGAAGACTGAAACTAAACCCTTTCCTTACACCATATACAAAAATTAACTCAAGCTGGATTAAATACCTAAATGTAAAACCTAAAACTATAAAAACCCTAAAAGATAACCATTTTGCACATAGGAACTAGCAAAGATTTTATGACAAAAACACAAAATGCAATTGCAACAAAAGCAAAAATTGACAAATAGAACCTGATTAAACCAGAGACCTTCTGGATAGCAAAAGAAATCAACATATTCCTTTCTTTCTAAATGAAATATTCCCTTTAGAATTTCTTGTATGATACATCTGGTGTTCGTAAAATCCTTCAGCTTTTGTTTGTCTGGAAAAGTTTGAAGAATATTTTCACTGCATTTACTCTTCTAGGGTAAAGGATTTCCTCCTTCAGCACTTTAAATATGTCAGGCCACTTTCTCCTGTCTTGTAAGGTTTCCACTACAAAGTCTTCTGCCAGATATATTAGAGCTCCTCTGTATGTTATTTGTTTCTCTTCTCTTGCTGCTTTTAGGTTCCTTTCTTCAGCCTTGACCTTTGGGAGTTTGATTATTGAATACCTGGAGGTAGTCTTCTCTGGGTTAAATCTGCTTGGTGTTCTATACCCTTCTTGTACTTGAATATTGATATTTTTTTCTAGGTTTGGGAAGTTCTCTATTATTATCCCTTTGGGTAAACTTTCTGCTCCTCTCTCTCTACCTCCATTTTAAGCCCAACAACTCTTAGCTTTGCCTTTTCAAGGTGTTTTCTAGATCCTGAAGGTGTGCTTCATTCTTTACTCTATCTTCTGTCTCCTCTGAATCTGTATTTCCAAATAGGCTGTTCTCAAACTAATTCTTTTTTCTGCTTGATCAGTTCTGCTATTAAGAGACTCTGATGCATTGTTCTGTGTGTCAATTACATTTTTCAACTTCAGAATTTCTGCTTGATTTTTTAATTTCTGTCTTTCTTAAATTTATCTATAGAATTCTGAATTTCTTCTCTGTGCTAACTTGGATTTTGTTGCATTTTCTTTCTTTCATTCTTTTTTTTTTTTTTTTTTTTGAGACAGTTTCACTCTTGTTACCCAGGCTGGAGTGCAATGGCACATTCTCGACTCACCACAACCTCCCAGGTTCAGGCAATTCTCCTGCCTCAGCCTCCCAAGTAGCTGGGATTACGGGCGTGCACCACCATGCCAAGCTAATTTTTGTATTTTTAGTAGAGACGGGGTTTCACCATGTTAACCAGGATGGTCTCGATCTCTTGACCTCGTGATCCACCCCCTTCGGCCTCCCAAAGAGCTGGGATTACAGGCGTGAGCCACCACGCCCGGCCTGCATTTTCTTTAAAGAACTATTTTGAATTCTCTGAAAGGGCACATAGCTCTGTCTCAGGAATTGGTCCCTGGTGCCTTGTTTAGATCATTTGGTAAGGTCATGCTTTCCTGAACATCCTTGCTACTTGTAGATGTTCGTCAATGTCTGGAGATTGAAGAATTGGGTATTTATTACGGTTTTTGCAGTCTAGTCTTGCTTATATCTATCCTTCTTGGTAAGGCTTTCTAGATATTTGAAGTGACCTTGGTATTGTGATCTGAGTCTTTGGTAACAGTAGCCATATGTGCTTTAGGTGACATGCCAAATACAGTAACAAAGTGGCTGTTGTAGACTCAGAGATACCACCTTGTTGGTCTTGGGTAAGAGTTAGGAGAATTCCCTGGATTACCTGAGAGAGACTCTTATCTTCCTTTACTTTCCCCCAAACACATAGTGTCTCTGTCTCTGTCTGTGTGTTGAGCTGCCTGGAACTGAAGGAGGGATGACACAAACATTCCTGTGGCCAGCACCAGTGGGACTGCAATGGGTGACACACAAATCCAGCAGACCACTGGGGCTTCCCCAAGGCTGACAGTGACTACTGCCTGGCTATCATTTATGTTCACTCAAGACCCATGGGCTCTACACTAAGCAGGTGGAGGATCCAGCCAGACTTGCTTCTTTCCCTGCAGGGTGATCACTTCCACTGTCCCTTAGCAGGCCTGTAGATGCTGTCTGAGAGCCAGGGCCTGGAGTTGGGAAGCTTCCTGCTGCTCTGTTCTACTACAGCTGAGCTGATACCCAAGCAATGAGATAAAGTCCTTCCCACTTTTCTCTTTTCCCTCAAGCAAAGGGGTCTCTCCTCATATCTACCACCACCCTAGATCTGCTGCAAGTACTGGCTGGCTACCACTGATGTTCACACAAGGACCAATTTCTATTCAATCTGCCTTGGTGAATGTGGCTAGTCCCGAGCCTTTCCTTGCAATACAGTGGGCTCTTCTGTGGGCCAGGGTAAGTGCAAAAATTCTATCCAGAAGCTAAGGCCTAGAATCAGGGACTCCAGAATCCTTCTTGTTGCCCTATTCCACTGTGACCGAGTTGGTACACATGCTGATTTGTGTTTCTTATCAAGATGCTTTCTTGTGTAGATAAGTTGTTCAATTTGGTGCTCTCACTGGGGAGATGATAGCTGCAGGTTCCTATCCAGCCATCTTGCTCTGATTCCTTCTCTATAGTTCTTTGTATCAGTTTATTTCTCTTCCTTCATCTTCCTCTTATACCTTAAAGCCCCTTGTGTTTATATCGGGCCCACCCATGTGATCTAGAATAGTATCCCTATTTTAAGATCATTTTATTTGATTGCTAATTCTAACTATCTGCAAGCTTAATTCCCCTTTGTCATTTAATCTTACACATGCTCCAAATCTGATTGTGTGTCCCCAATAATGTGGGTCTCAAATCTTATAGACAGTGCTTCATGACATATGCAGATCTGGTGAAGAGGTAAGTTGGTGAGATCATGAGTAATTGACTGGGCAAATAGAGGTGTGGAAATAAGTAGAATTGTCAGTAAAATAGTTGAAGGCAAAAGGGAAAATCAGAGATTGGAATCCTGGAAAATAGCAATTGTTATGGAGTTTGAAGAATAAAGTATATCCAAGGAAATAAAAGAAAAAATTAAAATATAGAAAAGAAAAAATATCTTTATAAAATACATCAAGGTTAAAAACACTTTCAAAAATATCTCAACTGCTGGGACAGGCAAGGCAAAATTATACATGCTCCTTACTATAACATTCTCCTCTGCATTTCTTATGTACATGTGATATGGTTTGGGTCCAGATTCCCAAGAAATCTCTCAGCATACTGTAATCCCTAATGTTGGAGGTAAGGCCTAGTGGAAAGTGTTTGGATAACAGGGACAGATCCTTCATTTAGGTTTTAGCACCATCTCCTTGGTGCCATTCTCATGACAGTGAATTCTTGCAAAATCTAGTTTTTCAGAAATGTGTACCGCCTCCCTCCACTTCCTCCTGTTTCCACCATGTGAGATGCCTTGCTCCCACTTTGCCCTCTGCCATGGTTGGAAGCTTCTGTGGCCTCCCCAGAAGCAGAAACCACTATGCTTCCTATATAGCCTGAAGAATCATGAGCCAATTAAACCTCTCTTCTTTATAAACTACTCAGTTTCAGGTATTTATAACAATGAGAGAACACACTAATACAACATGATTAAGTAACTGGTGAATATTATATTTTTGAGTCACTATATTTAATAGTCATATGTTTTTACTTAATTCAGTTTCTCTGCCCTGAATACTTATTTTAATGGTCATTGATTAGCGACCATTAAGTAGTAGCTTTAATTTTTACATTGCACAAATACAATGTATAAGTATGCTGCCATTCAATTCAAATTTCACGTGGAATGTTCCTGTTTTTAGAAGTAAATTGATTAGCATAATAATTATTATATCCCACTGTAACACTTGAGTGATAGCTATAGTAGAAATACTCCTTACATTATTTTTTAAAGTATTTTAAAGGGTCAGACCAAACAAAAAGTTATATTGTTCAATGTATTTCATTAAACATTTTTTTCTTTTGACTTATTAGGTTAGACTGACTTGTGAGTTAGAAGGTCATAGGTCCCAAATTAGTAGATTTTCAGCCAGTCGGTAGAGAGATTATTCTAGGTGAGCATGAACTCATTAGATCAACCATTAAAAGGGACTGAGTTCTTCCTGGTAAAATTCAGCACAAGAAACTTCCTCTAGCTAGCTTTGCAGAAGCCAGCCTCCACACTGTGAACTGCCTGTAGAAAGAGCAGGTGACAAGAGCCCCAAGGGCATCTTCTTGGAGTTGGCAGCAGTCTCTGACTGACAGCCATGAAGAAAACATAGACCTTAGTACCACAAAAACAAGAAACTGAATAATACCAACTTGGGGGAGGTTGTGAGTGGACCTTTCTCTAGTTGTGTCCAGATGAGGACATAGGTGGCTGATACCCTAATTTCATTCTTGTGAGTCCCTGAACAAATGATTTAAGGCCCCTAGAAAGTTGCCCCATGCCCAGTGAAATTCTCTTATCCATTCAAATACCATGTCGATAAACTTTTAGATACAGACACATCTTGCTAAAATCCAGTCTCAAAATTCTCCCCATTATTTTTCCCTATAAGAACAAATGAAGATGCACATAGCCTCTAATTTTCCATAACTCAAGCAACAAAACCCTATATAGGTCGCTCTTCTAAGCAAAGAGTGGCGCATTTTCACCACATAGTCTCCTTTGCTGCAACACTTTGCAAGAAGAAAAATCATATTTTACTCTCAAAATTTTATTTTACAAATTGGTTTAAGTTAACTGGTCTGAAATTACTAGGTTTTTCACCAAGAATGGATATCCCTCTCTTAATTACTTTAAGCAAACATGTATGTATACATATACACTTATATGCATATATACACCATGTAGCAATTTATATATGTGTGTGTGCATGTGTGTGTGTGTGTATATATATATATATCTATATATGTGCGCGTGTGTGTGTGCGTGTGTGTGTGTATATATATATATATATACACACACACACGCACATATATAGATATATATGGCCCTGTAGCCATGTGTTACACCGACCAAAAAAAGTCAAAAAGCTGTATACTGCCTATCAATGATGCATGGCTGTACACAAGTTGCTGCTATCTGGCATTTCTATTGGCTGCTGATCTGGCTCCTCATTTGTACAACTTAGGCCCTTCCCTTGTTCGCTGACTCCTCCAGGATCTGGCTCAGATTTCTCCAATTAGAAATAACCTGTTAAAATAAAACCCTGGCAAGAAAGAAGACAATAATGTATATTATGCAAAGTGGTTTATCTCCTCACTAATTTAAATGCTTCCATTTGAGAAAAGAATATTGGCTGTAATCTTGAATAAAAAGACAATATTTTTTCCCAAAAACAAAGGTTGGACTTCTTCAAAGATAAATCAGAAAATATCTGTGAAAATTTAATAATAATTTGTACCTATTTTCATTTATCCAGGTGGCATCTATTGAAATATGACATCACTGACAAGCATTACATTGAAAGTTTGATGGAGCTAGAGTGGTTTTTAGTTCAAAAACTGAGACTAAAGTATTAGAGTAAACCCTACATTTCTTCATTACAATGCACCATAATCTTTTATGTTACAGATAAAATAAATCATTTATAGAACATAGGTATGTGTATATCTTTATAATTTGCATGACTGCAGTAAATGTCCTCTGTGAGTAATTATATTAATGAGCTTAACTGAATTTGATACATAGCATCAGCCATGACCCAAAAGATGAACAGAGGTTAGCATTGAAAGTATAAAGGTAGCTAACCTAGCTTAGAGTCTGTGATAATTCCTGTTAAGAGTTTTTAGTAGCCTGATTTTTACCACTGAATTATCTACTGCTTTACCACATCCCCAGGTTCCTATGAGCATTTTCTTGTCTCCCCATCCTCAGCATTCACTTACCCAGGAGTTGCAAATCAAATGCCTGTGGAATGGAACTTCATTGTATAAAGTAAGCCAGATGTTGAAAGCTAAAAAGTGTGAAGGGCTATGTTAAATTGTCAGACAAAACGTATATAAATGCAAAATTCTTAAAACATTACGTAACCAAAGAAAACATATCTGAAGAATGGATTTAATCAAAGGATGATAATTTGCACCTACTTTCACCAATTACTAGTTTACATGTTTGGAGGAGTCAAATAATCCTTTGAGATTATAATGAAAGACATTTTTTCCCTGTGTTATCTTTTTTGGCTTTTACTTTTAAGTTCCAGAGTACATGTGTAGAAAGTGCAGGTTTGTCACATAGGTAAATGTGTGCCACGGTGGTTTGCTGCACCTATACACCCATCTCCTAGATATTAAGCCTGGCATGAATTAGCTATTTTTCCTTGTGCTCTACCCACACTCACCCTCTGACAAATCCCACTGTGTGTTTTTCCCCTCCCTGCGTCCGTGTGTTCTCATTGTTAGCTCCCACCTACAATTCGGAACAGGCAGTGTTTGGTTTTCTGGTCCTGCATTAGTTTGCTGAGGATAATATGGCTTCTAGCTTCATCCATGTCCCTGCAAAGAACAGGATCCTGTTCCTTTTTATGGCAGGACAGTACTCAGTGGTGTATATATACCACATTTTCTGTATGCGGTCTATCATTGATGGTTATTTGGATTGATTCCAGGATTTTTTCCTATTGTGAATAGTGCTGCAATGAACATACATGCACATGTATATTTATAATAGAATAATTTATATTCACTTGGGTATATACCCAATAATGGGATTGCTGTATCAAATGTTCTAAATCTTTGAGGAATCATCGCACTGTCTTCCACAATGGTTGAACTAATTTACATTACCACCAACAGTGCAAAAGTGTTGCTACTTCTCTGCAACAGGATTTATTGTTTCTTGAAAAGTTGTTATTCTGACTTCTGTGAGATGGTATCTCATTGTGGTTCTGATTTGCAGTCTCTAATGATCAGTGATGTTGAGCTTTTCGTTATATGTTTTTGGTTTCATGTATGTCTCCTTTTGACAAGTGTCCATTCATGTCCTTTGCCCACTTTTTAAGGTGGTTGATTTATTTTTTCTTGTAAATTTGCTTAAGTTTTGTGTAGATTCTGGATATTAGACCTTTGTCAGAGGGATAGATTATGAAAACTTTCTCCCACTCTATATGTCATCTGTTTGCTCTGATAATAGTTTCTTTTGCTGTGCAAAATCTATGTGCAGAAATCACAAGCATTCTTACACAACAAAAACAAGCAGAGAGCCAAATCATGAATGAACTCCCATTCACAATCACCACAAAGAGAATAAAATATCTAGGAATACAGCTAACGAGATAAGTGAACAACCTCTTCAAGAACTACAAACCACTGCTCAAGGAAATCAGAGTATGGAAACAGATGGAAAAACATTCCATGCTCTGTAGGGAGAATCAATATCATGAAAATGTTCATACTACCCAAAGGAATTTATAGATTCAATGTTATTCCAATTAAACTACCATTGACATTCTTCAAAGAATTAAAAGAAACTATTTTAAAATTTATATGGAACCAAAATAGAGCTGGTATAGCCAGGACAATCCTAAGCAAAAAGAACAAAGCTAGAGACATCACACTACCCGACTTTATACTACAAGGCTAGAGGAACGAAAACAGCATTGTTCCGGTACAAAAACAGGCAAACAGACCAATGAAACAAAATACAGAGCTAAGAAATAAAACTGCACATCTACAACCACCTGATCTTTGACAAACCTGAAAAAAAGAAGCAATGGAGAAAGTATCTCCTATTTAATAAATGGTGCTGGAATAACTGGCTAACCATATGCAGAAAACCAAAACTGAACCCCTGCCTTATACCTTATACAATAATTAAATCAAGGGGGATCAAAGACTTAAATGTAAAACTCAAAACTATAAAAACCCTAGAAGAAAATCTAAGCAATGGCATTCAGGACGCTGACATGGGCAATTATTTTATGTTGAAATTGCCAAAATCAATTGCAACAAAAAGCAAAAATTGACAAGTGAGATCTAATTAAACTAAAGAGCTTCTGCACAGCACAAAAAAAAATTTCTGCTTTATACTACACCTTGGGTAATTTCATTGAAACCCACAGATACATTTTTCATATATATTTTAGTATTCACAAGCATACATATGGACATGTATATGTGAATACATATGTATGTACAGTAGACCCTTGAGAAACACAGGGGTTTCAGATGCAGACCCCTGCACAGTTGAAAATTTGCACATAACTTTTGACTTCCCAAAAACTTAACTGTCAATTACCATTAAATAGAAGCCTTGCCTATAACATAGTTGATTTAACAAATATTTTGTTATATGCATTATTTATTAGTAAATATTTATTTACTTATTTAAAAAAGTAAGCTAGACAAAGAAAATGATAAAAGAAAATATGTTTACTATTCGTTAAGTCGAAATGGATTATTAAAAAGGTTTTCAACCTTGTTGTCTTCATGTTGAGTAACCTGAGGGGAGGTGGCAGAGGCAGAAAACAAATCCAGGTATGAGTGGACTCATACAATTCAAACCTATGTTCAAGGAACAACTGTATATATGTGTGTTCAAAATACACACTTTGCTTTTATTCAATAAATGTACATGATTTAAAAATGAAATAGTACAAAATAGTTTGTTAAAAAAATTATTACTCTCACTTTTCCAAACACTTTGTCTCCTTCCTCAGAAACCACTGCTTTTGTCTCAAATTATTTAAATTAGTGCTACAGTTTTAAAAAGTATTTGTATTGCTTATTAATATAATCAAGCATATATTTTTATTTACTTTAGGTTATAATGAATAAGGATTAAGCAATATTACAACAAGTTTAGCTATTCTTACCCAGCCTCTCAAAGTATTATATTACTATTTTTAACTAAACCAAAAAAATTATAATATCTTTGTAAATGTGAGTCACAGTAAAGCCAAGCACAGTACTATATTATACTTCTCTTCTTTAAAAACATTCTTAAATATATTTAACAAATAAAAAATAAATTTGTAACATTTGAAATGTTTGCCCTGTGGAACGGCACTTCACATTCTTATTTTTCGTCACAAGAACACTTATAATTTACTCTTAGTGGTTTTCTAAAGACATAATACATCACCATGTTGTACAATGAATCTATTGAACTTATTCTTCCTAAAACTTTAACAAAATCTGCCCACACCTACCTCACCCTCAGCAGCCCCTAGTAAACACCATTCTATTAATTCCATGAGTTCAAATGTTTTAGATTCCACACATAAGTGAGATCATGAAGTATTTGTTTCTCTGTACATGGCTTATTTCTAATAAAATGACCTACAGGTTCATCCATGTTGTCATGAATGACAGGATTTTCTTTTCTTTTAGTCTGAATAGTATTCCATTGTGTGCACCACATTTTCTTTAACTATTCACCTAGGTCACTTGATGGACACTTATTGATTCCATATTATGGCTATTGAGGTGAATGCTGCAATAAACACAGGCATGCAGGTATGTATTTGACATAATAATTTCATTAACTTTGTGTACATACCCATATGACACAGAAGTGAAATTGCTGGATCATATGGTTGTTCTGCTTTTGGTTTTTTTTTTTTTTTGAAGAAACTTTATACTGTCTATCATAATGGCTATAGTAATTCATATTCCCAACAGTGTGCAAGAATTCCATTTTCTCTACATCTTCACCAAGTGATACCTTTTTGTATTTTTTTATAGTAGCCATCCGAGAAAGTATTAGGTTATATCCTAATGTGATTTTAATTTGCATTTCCCTGATGATTAGTAATGTTGAGCATTTTTCATAAATCTGTTGGACATTTATGTGTCTTCTTTTCACAAATGTTTACTTAGATCCTTTTTCCATTTTTTAATTGGGTTGTTTTCCTGCTATTGATTTGAGTTCCTTACATCTTTTGAATATTAACCTCTTATCAGATGTATATTTAACAAATATTTTCTTGCATTATTTGGGGTTTTTTCCTCACTCTATTGTTTCCTTTGCTGTGCAAACATTTTTTTCAGTTTGATGAATTTTCACTTGTCTATTCTTGCTTTTGTCACTTATGCTTTGGGGTTACCGTCAAAAAATTATGGCCTAGCACAATGTCATAGAGCTGTTCCCTTGTTTACTTTTAGTAGTTTTAGATTTTCTAGTCTTACATTTAAATCTTTAATCTATTTGAAGTTGATTTTTGGATATAGTGTGGGATGATTTTATTCTTTGCATGTGGACTTTCAGTTTTCTTAACACCATTTATTGAAGAGACTCCCTTCCTCATTATGTGTTCTTGGCTTCTTCACCAAAAGGAATAGAATGTAAATGTGTGGTTTTAGTTCTGGGATATCTAGTCTATTCCCCTGGTCTTTTTGTTTAGATTATTATAGCTTTGTAGTATGTTTTGACATCTGGTAGTATGATGCTTTCAAATTTGTTCACTATACACTACCAAGGAGGAATGCAGCTAAACCATTCATCAGATACAGCACCCAAAATCCAGTTACCTCCCACCAGATCCCACCTCAAGCATTGGGGATTACATTTCAACATGGGATTTGACCAAGGACAAAAATCCAAACCATATTAGTTCCTCACCAAACAGGTAATTAAGAAGCAAGTAAATACATTCATTTCTCTATCTCTTTAGATTCCTTTGGTTGTCTTCTACAAGCAGTTTTAAATTATTATTATTTCTTTTTTCTCACCGTTTCTGTTCTTGCTCCTACAGCTTTCAATTTTAGATGGTAATATTTACTTTTAGTGTTTGTTATTGTACTGTAAAATATTTCATTGAATACCATTGCTGTTGTCCCAAATTCGTCTCACCTCCGGCTGACTACCTGAAAACTTATTAGATTTTCCAGACCTCAGCCCCCCAAGTGATTATGGCCACAGGACAGTGATTTTGGCCACAGGATGTATTTATACATTGTCTTCACTAAGATAGGAGCAAAAATGTTATATGTAACTTCTCGTCCACTTAAAATTGATTGTCTAGGATTTGTTTCTCCTCTTTTTACCCTCTTGGCTAAAAATGGCTTTAACAGAAGCGACCTTGAAGATCCTGTGTCAAGAATTGCAAAACTTCTCTACTAACCTGGGTCCCTAAGTGACTTCCTACAATATACATATACATACCCAACAATGTTAAAATGAGAGATAAATAAGCTACTGTCTCCATTGATTACTATATTTTGAATCAGTGTAATGATATATCAGCCTTCAGCTGAACTAATATATTTGATTTTACATTTTTATGATGATTACTTAAAAAGAAGTTTTCTGCAGCTTTTGAATACAGTTTTCTAAAACATTAATAAGCTCACTTGGTTAAAAGTGGTGTTCTAATCTCTGTTATTTTTATGGATACTTTATACTTTTGAAGAAGTTAGTTATTGAGAAAGAAGTTGTTCAATCACCAACCATGATTCTGAAATCATTTATCGCAGATTTTACCAACTGTGTTTGGTAATGCCACATACCACTAGCATTTTAGTTTAAATCAAATCACACATTTTCCAGAAATATTTGATGTTAGAAAAAGCCTTTTCTCTGAATATGGGTCCATGCTTTGGATTCACAGATGATCTTTATTGCATAAAGCACATAATCACACAACACCTTCAATTTCTATGTTCTCTTCCTTTAAAGAGGAATGATAAGATATTAAATGTAGATTTCCCCTGAATTTTTACAATTTATACCCATCCTTTTATGTTTTTTCTGATCCATGCAACACTAGATATTTTATTAACTTTTTTACCAAACCATTCAGTTTATATTTTAAATCTCTTTTTTCTTTTGAGCTCATATTTTATTCTTTAATTATTAAATAACAATGACTAATATAATTTGTATAAATATATTTTTGAGCAAACAAAGCTTATCCTTGCTATCACAATGTAATCTATGATTGCAAAAGTATACTATAGATTAGAATTTAATCTTCTGGGAGAACTCTACATGGCATGAAAATTATTTGGTTTAGTATAAAGAAAAAGAAAATTGGACATTAATTTGGACAGTTAGTGAGAGATTAGTTAAGAGAAATTCTGAAATATTTAATACTTTAAAAGACATTTATACTCTAAAAGATACTTATCTACTTTTTAAAAAGTCTGAGAAAAAAACCGTCAACATTTATAGAGTTCGTATTTTGTGACAAGAAGTTTCTTTTTGTTTCTTTCCTCTTCTTTTTTTTTTTTTTTTTTTTTTTTTTGACAGAGTCTCACCCTGTCACCAGGCTGGAGTGCAGTGGCACAATCCGGGCTCACTGCAACCTTTGACTCCCTGGTTCAAGAGATTCTTCTGCCTCAGCCTCCCCAGCAGCTGGGATTACAGGGACATGCCACCACACCCAGCTAATTTTTTGTATTTTTAGTAAAGATGGGGTTTCACAATGTTGGTCAGGATGGTCTTGATCTCCTGACCTCATGATCCACCCAGCACAACAAGAGTTTTTTCTAAGCACCAACTACTACCAAATGTACGTCTCACAATAGTATTAATAAAAGACTTGGTAACTCATTTAAGTTCATTACGCTATTAGGTAGCACAAGCAAAATTTTAATTTAGTCTGATTCCAGAATCTGACTCTTAAACCTTGGATTAATACTCCAATTTAAATATTACATACTAATTATAAAACTGGTATGATTTACTTAAGTTCCCTGGGTCTTTTATAATTAGTAAAATTATACGGACTGTCAGTTTTACCTCAGTTATGTCTACAAATTAGAATCATCTGGAGATTTCTTTTTAAATATTAGTACCCAAGTTTACATATAGAATGTCTTAAATAGTCTCAGGTAGGGTTTCTCAACCCTAGTACTAATGACATTTGGGCTGGGTAATCAGTTGCAGGACACTCTCCTTCACATTACAGAATGTTTAGTACCATCCCTGGTTTCTTCTGCCTACTAGATGTCTGTAGTATCCACTTGTCCCCTTAGCTCCAGTTGTAATAACTAAAAATATCTCTAGATTTCCCCTAAAAGTCAAAATCATCCTTTGTTTTCACTGAGAATCATAGGTTTGGGGTATACCCTGTATTTATTGTTCATGCTTTGGCATATAGCAATTTGAGCCCATATCTGACATGCTGACTTTTTAAAGAACATCTTAATGAAGGATAATTTCCAGAAAATTAAATCATGCATTTAATGTACCTTTTTATGAGTCTGACAAATGTATATATCTGTATAACCACTCCCTTCAAATGTAAAATCCTTCAGATCCTGGAATAAATGTAGAAGCTCAATCAGGACCTTATACTCCTACAGATGAGAATTATAAACTCTGGACAAAACAGGAAAATACAATAATCTAAAAATACTAAATAATGAGATAAATCAGAGAGACTCTAGGGTATTTAAAACTTGTAAGCAACTACTAACACAACACAAATTTTCTATTTTCAGTTTTTGGACTGAGGACAAAGTCAGTTCTATGTAGGGCAACAAATCTTGGGGAAGCCACAGCAGCCTCTTTGGTCTCAAGGTACAAAGAACAAAATTTAGATAACTCGACCCACTGGAAAGCAAGAAACAAATGCCAAAAAGAGAGATTCAAAGGGAAGAAGCCACTAATTTTGTACATTAATTTTACACAACTTTCTCTTGACCAATAAATCAACTATCCTTTAACTGATATCTGAGCTGTGGTCTAAGATCTAACTTCTACAATTTGAATTCCATCAAGTAAATTGCTTGCCAAAACAAAAACATCAATGTGTTTTCAAAATACAAAACAAAATATGAGTCTCTACAACATTTGCCATATTCAAGATTCAATTCAGACTTATCCAACATATAAGTAACCATAAAAATGTATCTAATTCTCAAATAAAGGTAATCAAATTAGACAAAATCTCAAGATATAGACAATAGAATTAGCAGACAGATTTTATTGCAACTATTATAACTACGAGCTGAAGGAAAGTAGCCTTACAATAAACAGAAAATACAAACTATCAGCAAAGAAGACAAAACCAGAAAAAAAGAAAATTATAGAATGATTATTTGAAATTTAACATCGACTTGTTTAGCATGAAAGTACAATGAAAAAAAAGCATTAATAATGAAGGAACTTGAAGACTGAAGGTGGAAATAATCCAGTATGAAGATGAAAGAGAAAAAAATTAAACATATAAAGAGCTTCACAGACACTTCTAGTACAAAGAAAAAAGCATATTATGTGTACATTTAGAATTCAATGAGGAAAATAATTAAGAGTATGGGGTAAAAAAGTATCTACTGCCTAGGTAATGTCTCAAATTTGGTGAAAAACAAACACATACATTTATATATATATAAGAAGCTCATGAATCAAAATCAGAATGTTTTAAATGCCTAGGCTTGGGTATATCATTGCCAAATTGCTAAAATCAAAATGTAAAAAAAAAAAAAATCTCAAAACTAATCAGGGAAAACCAAGTCATTACATACAGGGAAACAATAATGTGAAACCACTGATTTCTCATAAGACACTATGAAGATCAAAGACAATTGAGTAATATCTTTAATGTGCTAAGAAAAAAATAAACTACAAATTAAGAACTCCCTCTATATATAGCTAAAATACCTTTCAACAATGAAAGCAAAATAAAGACATGTTCATGTAAAAGAAGAGGAGGAAAAGCAAGATGGTAGAGTAGATGGCTCCAAAAATTGTGCCCCATCCCCACAAAGACACCAATTTAACAACTTTCTACACATACCAAAAAAAAAAAAAAATATATATATATATATATATTCATAAGAACCACAAATCAGATAAGCACACATAGTAGCTGGTTTTGTCTTTATATGGATGAAAAACACTAAAGAGAAAAAGTTATCTTGAATCCCTGATGCCTCCCCTCCCCCTCTCCCAGCAGGGGCCAGTGACAGCATGGTACAGAGTTTCTCTGGGTACCCCAGGGAGGAAGAGACACAGCAATTGCTAGGTATTATACTCAATGCTGTCCTGTTAGAGCAGAAAGGAAAACCAAACTCAGCTAATGCCCACACACAGATGGAGCATTCAAACCAGGCCTAGCCAGAGTAGAATTACTGATCCAAGTGGTTGGAACTTGAGTTCCTGCAAATGTCAACACTGAGGGCTACAGTTCTGTGTCTCCTGAGACAACTGAAAGGCAATCTAGGCCATAAGAACTGCAACTCTTAGGCGAGTCCTGGTGCTGATCTAGGCCTAGCAACAGAGGACTGGGGTTACACACAATACACTGAGGCACAAGCTGGGGTGGCTAAGGGAGTGCTAGTATTCCCTCTCCCTTAACCCCAAGATGCAGAGCTCATGGCTCCAGTAAAGACCCCTTCCACTCTAGGAGAAAAGATGAAAGAGCAGAGAGGACTTTGTCTTATATCTTGGATACCAGCGCAGCCACAGCAGGGTAGGGCACCAGTAAGAATCATAAGGCCTCTGATCCAGGACCTAACTCCTGGATGACATTTCTAGACACATCCTGGGGCAGAAAAGAACCCACTTCCTTGAAGGGAAGGACCTAGTTCTGGCAGCATTCATCACCTACTAAGTAAAAGAACTTTGAGCCCTGAATAACCAGCAGCAATACCCAGGCACTATGTTGAGGTGCTTGGGTGAGACTCTGAGACTTGCCAGTTTCAGGTGAGATACAGCATATTACCAACCCGCAGTGGCTGCAGTGCAAAGCTCCTTCTGCTTGAGTAAAGGGGACTTTGTCTTGCACTTTATGTACCAGCATGGGCACAGGATGTAGAGCACCAAGCAGGCACTTGTACTGATTCCAGGACTTGACTCTGGATGACATTTCTAGACCTGCCCTGGACCAGAGGGGAGGCTATTTCCCTGAAGGGTGAGTTCCAGTCCAGGCAGCATTCACCACGAACTGACTTAGGAGCCTTTGGGCCTAAAAGAACATGAGCAGTAGTCTGGTAGTACTTCTGGCCTGTAAAGTAGTGGGTACGGGGTAAGGTTTGCTGCCTTTGTAAAGAGAAGGGAAGAGACAGAAGGACTGTCTCTTGTGGTTTCAGTGCCAGCTCAGTCACATTATTGTAGAAGACCAGGTACACGTCTAAGGTGTTTTTACGCTACTCCTGGACTCCTGGAAAGCACCTCTGGACCCCCCTGGGGCCTGGCAGAAGTTATTGCCCTGAAGGAAAGGACACAGTCCTGGCTGGCTTTCCCACCTGCTCATTGTAGAGCCCCAGGCCTATGTTGAGTGAACATAGGTGGTGGCCAGGGAGTGGTTATAGCAGGCCTTGGGTGAGAACCAGTGCTGCTCCGACTTCAGGTCCGACCCAGCACACTCGGTGTTGGTGGTCGCAGAGGCCACCTTCAGGTGGTTCAAAACAGAGACAAAGACTCTGCCTATTTGGGAAAAGTGTGGAAAGAGAATAAGAGTCTCACCCTAAGTAATCCAGAGAATTATCCCCATTCTTACCTAAGACATCAAAACAGTACACCTCTATGAGTTTACAAGAACCACAGTGTTACTGGGTGTGCGGTGCCCCCTAAAGCAGATGTAGCTTATATCACAACACTCAAGTTTTCTTGAATACCTGGAAAGCCTCTCAAGAGGAATGAGTACTAATAAGCCCAGACTGCTATTGGTAAATACTACAGTAAATACCTAATTCTTCAATGCCCAGACACCCAAGAACATCTGCTAGTATCAACACCAACCAGAAAAAGATAACCTAACCAAATGAACTAAATAAGCCACTAGGGGCCAATCATAAAGAAACAGAGATATGTGACCTTTCAGACATATTATTCAAAATAGACAAATACATTTAAGATGACAGAAAGAAGGAATTCAGAGATCTATCATGTAAATTCAAGAGATTGCAATAATTCAAAAGAATAAAGCAGAAATTCTAGAGCTAAACAATGCAATTGTCATACTGGCCTTTAATAGCAGAATTTATCAAGCAGAAGAAAGAATTAGTGAGCTTGCTACTCAGGAGGCTGAGGCAGAAGAATGGCTTGAACCCAGGAGGCAGAGGTTGCAGTGAACCAAGATTATATCACTCTACTCAAGCCTGGGTGACAGAGTAAGACTCCATCACACACACACACACACACACACATACACACAAACAACAAAAAAAAAACCTTGAGGGGATGGATACCCTATTGTCCATAATTTATTTTACATTGTATGTCTGTATAAAACATCCATAAATACATACACCTACTATGTACCCACAAAACAAACTAAAACTAGAAATACAAATGCTATATATTAGATGTGGATACAAATTAGATACAGATGATCTAAATAAGATAATCAACAACTTTGGTCTAATTCATATTTATAGACCATTAAATCAGACAAACACAGAGCACTCATTTCTGTCAGGTGCACATGCTTTGTTAAAGACAGATCATGTACTTACATGATAATGTTACGTCACCAGCAATGTTACCAGTATAGATTGAGATAGAGACAAAATAAGAAAAAAAAATTGATGGAATCCCCAAATACTACAGTCAGCAAATAGGCTAACACTACTCAGCAGCAAATACACAATCTCCTTCCAGAAAAAAGAAGAACACCTTCAAAGGGCAGAAACTTGGGTTCAGAGAATGGAGTCTCAAATGACAAAGAACTAATCCTAAGCTTTGAAACCTAATGGAGTTTAGTTAGATTTCAAAGTCACTCAGAACTGATGATTCCTTTCTTCTGTTTTCCCCCTTTAAGAATAGTAATTCCTACAACTGTTATACCATGTTTCTCTAATCATTGTATCTTGGAGGCAGATAACTTATCTTCTAGTTTCAGAAGTCCATAGAAGAGGAATTTTACCCCAAGAGGGATAATACCCAGAGTATTGTCACATATTTGTGTTAAGATATCAAGTTTGTCATAATTTGTTACAGTAGTCACAGTAAGGTAATTAAATATCTAATTACATTTAGAAATCAGTAACCGGTGATATATCTACAAAAACACAAAATGTTGAAAAATTAAATAATATACCTCTAAATCATTTGTACATGAAAGAAAAAACCCAAAGGAAATAAGAAAATGTTTCAAACTGAGTAACAGATATATAAAACCTTGTGTTATATAGTTAAATAAAAATTTCAAGATAAATTTTCAGCTTTAATGCTTGTATTTCAAAACAAAAAACTCTGAACTCAATGACGTAAGGTTCCACCTTAAGAAGCTAAAAGAGAAAAAGACAAAAGTAAACCCAAATTACTTTAAGGAAATAAATAAGTGAGCAGATATCAATCAAATATAAAATAACAAGAAAATAAAGAAAATTATCGAAGCCAAAATTTGGCTAGTAGAAAAGCTAAAAATAATACAGAAATATTGCTGGGCACAGTGGCTCACATCTGTAATCCCAGCACTTTGGGAGTCTGAGGTGGGTGGATTACGAGGTCAGGAGATCGAGACCATAATGGCCAACATGGTGAAACTCTGTTTTTACTAAAATACAAAAAATCAGCTGGGCATGGTGGTGCACGCCTGTAATACCAGCTACTCAGGAGGCTGAGGCAGGAGAATCGCTTGTACCTGGGAGTCAGAGACTGCAGTGAGCCAAGGTCACGCCACTGTACTCCAGCTTAGATACAGAGTGAGACTTCATCTCAAAAAAAAATTTCATTAAGATATTAATAGAAAAGGAAAAAAGTACAAGTTACCAACATCAGAAATACAATAGAACTTATGAATGTAGATGTTATCATTGTGATATAATACCATATATGCCAATGTATTTAACAACATAAATAAACAAATTCCTTGAAAAGTACAATTTATCAAGAAAAAGTAGCACAATATAAAACAGTATTATCAGAACATCCCTTTATAATTACGTCTGTGTATATGTATAGATAGACATATACAAAGAATGACAAACAGAAAGATAGGAAGAGACAATATGAAGAACCTTTACACAAAGAAAACACAAGGTACAGATCACTTGTGAAAGCTATCATATATTTAAGAAAAAACAGCAATCTGATATATATTCTTTTAGAAATTAAGAGAATTCCCAGTTCATTATTATAAAGGTAGCAATAATTATACTACAAAACTTGACAAAAATATAAAAATTGTAATATGTACTCATGTCCTTCATGAATATAAACAAGAAAATACTTACTAAGATACAAACAAATGAAAGTCAGCAATATATAAACAGATATATTATGAGGAAAAATGAGTGGATGTGCCAGGAATGCAAGATTGGTATAGCATTCAAAAATCTATTAATATAAATCATTATCACCAAAGAATAAAGGAGTAAACTGTATGATTAGTTAAAAAGAGGCAAAAAATATGTATAAAACAATCAGCTGGGCATGGTGGCACATGCCTGTAATCCCAGTACTTTGGGAGGCCAAGGCAGTTGGGTCACTTGAGATCAGGAGTTCAAGACCAGCCTGACTAACATGGAGAAACCCCATCTCTTTACTAAAAATACAAATTAGCCAGGCATGGTGGTACATGCCTGTAATCCCAGCTACTCGAGAGGCTGAGACAGGAGAGTCATTTGAACCCGGGAGGCGGAGGTTGCGGTGAGTCAAGATCCGGCCATTGCACTCCAGCCTGAGCAACAACAGCAAAACTGTGTCCAAAAAAAAAAAAAAATTGTAATATATACTCATGTCCCTAATGAATATAAACAAGAAAACTAAGATACAAGAAAATTTAAGCCAGCAGTATATGAACAGATATATTATGAGGAAAAATGAGTGGAGGTGCCAGGAATGCAAGATTGATATAGCATTCAAAAACCTATTAATGTAAATCATTATTACAAAGTAATAAAGGAGAAAAACTATGATTAGTTCAAAAGACAAAAGATTATATATAAAACAATCAATACCAGTTTATAATTTTAAAATTATCAGCAAATTGATAAATAACATTTAGGGAAAACAGCTGGCCTCACACATGAAGGTAATACTGAATATTTTCCCATAATGATTGGTAAAAAGCAAGCATGCTCACTCTTACTCCTCCTACTCAACATCACAAAGTAGGTAAAAGCCATTGCAATAACAAGCAGAGCAAATAAAAGTTATTGATATCTAAAATAAATAAAACAGTCTATCGGACATAATTTAATTTTGTATGTAAAATTCCTGTGTAGTATAAAAACTAATAAGCATACATGAATTAAGTAATGTCACAGAATACAATATTAATATACAAAAGTCATTGTATTTTTATATACTCCCAGCAGGAATTACAGAATAACATTTTTAAATAAATTGATTTACAGTAGGTTCCAAACGACATGCTTAACAACAAGGGTAACAAATGATGTGAAATAGTTATATTCCAAACACTGCAAAACTTTGATAAATAAAACTTAAAACCTAAATATGTGGATTGATTGGAAGTTTCAATATGGTTAAGATGTCAGTTCTGCAAAAAGTAATTTGTAGATTCAATGCGATCACAAAAAATATTCTGAAAGAATTCTTTTTAACATAACATTACAACTTTTATTTTAAATTCCTGGGGTAAATGTGCAGGTCTGATACGTAGATATATTGCATAAGACTAGAATTTGTGATAAAAAGTGATCCCATTATGTGTAGTGAATATACTACCCGATAGGTAGTTTTTCATCCCTTGCCCACCTACTCTTCTATTTCTACTAGTCCATAGTGTTTATTATTCCCATCTTTATGTCCATGTGTATTCAATCCTTAGCTCCCACTTAGAAATAAAAATGTGGTATGTGGTTTTTTGTTCCTGAATCAAGTCATTTAGAATAATGGCCTACAGTTGCATCCAGGTTGCTGCAAAGGGACGTGACTCTTTTAGGGCTGTGTAGTATACTGTGGGGTGTGTGTGTGTGTGTGTGTGTGTGTATACATATATGATATATAGATCACATTTATCATATAATATGGTGATATATATATCACATTATATACACACATGGTGTAAATGTGTATTATATATATGTGAGATAGAAATACATATATACACATATATGTAGATATATATTTTATTCAATCCACTGTAAATGGCCAACTGGGTTGATTCCTTGTCTTTACTATTGTGAATAGTGTTGGGTTGAACATACACATGCAGATATATCTCTGGTAGAACAATGTTATCGTGGGTACATATCCACTAATGGGATTTCTGAGTCGAATGCTAGTTCTATTTTAATCTCTTTGTAAAATCTCCAAACTGCTTCCCACAGTGGCTGAACTAATTTACATTCTCTAAATAACCAGAGAATAACTACAAAAGTATATAGTCTCATCAGCAGGGTATAAACCTTCCCTTTACTCTTCATCTTCATCAGCATCTGTTATTTTTGGCTTTTTATCATTTGTGGTTTTGTTTTGCATTTCTCTGATGATTAATAATGTTAGGTATTTTTTCATATGTCTTCTTTTATGTGTCTTTTCATGTGTGTTACCAACTTTTCAATAGAGTTATTTATTTTTAGCTTGTTGAATTGTCTACAGATTCTGGATATTAGACCTTCAAAATAATAAGAGCTATCTATGACAAACCCACAACATTATACTGAATAGGCATAAGCTAGGAGCATTGTCCTTAAGAACTCTAACAAGACAATAATGCCCACTCTTACCACTGCTTTTCAACATAGTATTGGAAGTCCTAGCCAGAGCAATCAGGCAAGATAAAGAAATAAAAGGCATCCAGATAGAAAAAGTCCATTTATCTCTCTTCATTGATGCTATGATTCTATACATATTCAAATATTTGTATGAAATATAATATCAAAATATAGATACATAATATGAAGAGCAATGGTAAAAAAGAACAATATTGGAAAAATTCTATTACCTGATTCCAAGACTTAGAAACTCTAGAAATAGAACCATATTTTTATCATTTGATTTCTCTAAAAGCCATGAAAGTTATTTAATGAGAAAATTTCAACAAATGATGCAGAGAAAACAGTATATTCATGTGAAGAAAATGAGTCTTGACTCCTACCTCACATCATACAGAAAATAATTTCAAGATAAAGAATAATTCTAAATCTAAAAAATAAGGCTCTGAGAATAAAACCTTAAAGAATGTTTTCAAGAATCAGAAATATATAAACATTTCTTGGAAAGGCTCAGGAAACAATAACTATGAAAGCAAAAAGTTGATAAACAATCTCTGGCCATAAAAAAACATTAAATGAATAAGAGACAGGTAGCAAATATTCCAAAATATATATCCAACAAAGGAATTGTGTAATATATATAGTTTTACAACTCAATAATGAAGATTAATAATCCAGCAAAAATTAACAAAATGGATAAAGATACACAAACAACCAATGATCACATGGAAAAAATGTACTCAAATCATTGCTACAGAAATGAAAATTATAATCACAAAGAAATATCACTACATTCCTACCAGAATGCGCAAGGTTAAAAAGACTGACAAACCTATGTATTTTGGGGATTCTTGGCCAACTGAAACTCACATTGTTAGTGGAAAGATTTTAAAAAGACATATATTTTGAATATACATCTGCCAGTTTCTTGCCAGGAGCGATGTGACCAACACTCCTACTTGTAGGTATTTTTCCAGTACAAGTTAAAACATATATACACAAAAAAAAACCTTAAAAAAATGGTCAAAGAAGCTGTATTTATAGCAGCACAAGCTTGAAACATTTCAATTGTCTATGAATAGGAGGATACATAAACACTGATATAGTCATGCAATGGTCTATTTCTCAGCATTTTAAAGAAATGGACTGCAAATGCACATATCAACATGAATTAATCTCAAGAAGAGTGAAAGATGGTTGACACAATTTCATGTTTTATATTACATTTGTATTAAATTATAGAACAAGCAAAATACTCTATTGGGTAAACAAGCCAGAACAATGATGTCTCTGGGGGTTTTGAGAGTGGCAATACCAAGAAAGAGCATAAAGAAATTTTATGTGCTAATAGGAATGTTGAATATCTTTATGGGATTTTGGATTACACAGGTATATTCATTTGGCAAAACTCAGTAAATATAAACAACATTTGGGCATTTTATTGCATATTTTACTCAAAAGGAAAAAAGTGTAAAGTATTGAACTCTATTTAATGTATACTTATTGATGATGGTAGTAAATGGTAATGGTAAACAAATGCTAAGTATATTAATATCTTCAATTTACTTCAAAATGCACAAATATAAGTTATCAATAGATGGATAAAATTATGGATAAGTGGATACTTTTGTAACAAAAGGATCATAGTAGAATGTTAATGGAAGAATAATGGGCATGGATATTGACTGAAAAATTAAACTGCTGTATATTTAAAAATTTTCATAATACAAAGTTAGAAAATACTTGGAATATTATCATCTCTTCAGAAAATACCCCTTTGGTTTTTAACAGTTAATTCTCCCCTCTCTTGCCCCAAAACAGCTAAATTTCTGATTTCTCCCATAATAGGTTAATTTGACCAACTCTAGACAGTTGTATAAATGGAATCATACAGTATGTATTTTATTGTGTCTAGCTTCCTTTACTCAATATGCTGATTTTCATGGGTGGGTAGTATTCTACTTTATTATATCACAGTAGAATTATTCGTTAACTTATTGATAGTGATTGGCATAGTTCCAGTTTCTGATTATTATAAATACAATGCTGGAAGGGTAATGACTCCCCAGTGTTTCTACTATTCAGGCAGAATTGAAAACCACCGAAATATGTGATTATTAAGACTATTTTTCATTAAAAAACTTGGTATCATGGCTATCATGGGAAGGATTCAAACAAAGATAATCAGCACCATAGTTGTAGCTTTACTTCTGAGATACAGATGTCTCACAATCAATTAATACCTATCTAACTGCTGTTCACTTCCTAATTAGAGCCAATTAAATTAAGCAAATAAATGGGATCAAAGTCCCACATGTGTCAGATTTTAATAGATTTTTTAAACGTAGTTTGCTTGAAGTAAACGTGAGAAAAAATATGCCTAGTGTAAGGCTAATTACATAACTTTAACACTATACAGGTGTCTCTAATTATTATAGCCTTGTTTGTGAGAAGTAGGAATACAGTCTACATAAACAGAGAGGGTCTTTGGGGCAGCGTGATTAAAAAAGTTGATTGGGAAAATTATTCTTTATTTTAGTCTTTCAGTTTTTGCCAACTTTCTTATTTGAATAAAAGTAATAAGCAAAATAAAGGCTACTCTCATGAGTTTGAGGAAGCAAACTAAAATCACTACAAAGAAGCAGTTGTTATTGTGATTATCTGAACTTAAATGACTGCTTTTTTTAAATCTGTTTTAAAATGAGTAACATTTGGGAGTAAAGAATACTTTCTCATTATAAAAGACTAATTTTTTTAAATTACCTAGACAGAAAAATTACATGAATATTTAAAACAAAAGGTAAGTAAAAACACATTCCCCCAAGTATTACACATAGTATAATGATATATTTCATAATGTTGCAAGCACTGTTAAATCAAATTTGGCCTGAGTCAGCCTCCATCCCTTGAGCCTCTATGTAGAAAACTGCAAGCTAATTGTATCAATCCATTCTCAGACTGCTGTAAAGATACTACCTGAGACTGGATAATTTGTAAAGGAAAGAGGTTTAACTTACTCGCAGTTCTACATGGCTGGGAAGGCCTCAGGAAATGTACAGTTATGGCAAAAGGTGAAGAAACAGCAAGTAACTTCCTCACGATGTGGCAGAAACGAGAAAAGGCCGGGGGAAACTGCAATTTATAAAACCCTCAGATCTCGTGGGAACTCACTCACTATCAGGAGAACAGCACGGGGAACCACCCCCAGGATCCAATCACCTCCTACCAGGTCTCTCCTCCACAGGTGGATAGAGATTACGATTTGAGATGAGCTTTTAGTGGGGGCACAGCCAAACCATATCACTAATTTACTTAGTATTTAAATAAACTGAAACCTAATTTCGGAGTATAACAAACAGCCAAGTGTCAGCCAATCACAAGCAGCTATGTTTCATCCAATCACAAGCAACCAGCTCATCACACCAGGCTAAAAAGGGCAGGTTCCTACCTGTAACTGAGCAGGTAATTTCTCTAATTTGCTTCTCTATGTGGCCTATTAAAGCACACTACTCATACTGCTTAGCAAGTAGCATATTTAGAGTGCTGATTCCCTGGTGTAGCCAGACGCAGGTTAATGAAATGGAGGGAGAAAATTAGAGATAATTGTCAAGTTCTAGTTTTCATTTTTAGGGGTGACTTCATGATTCCTCAGGGCATGTCTAACAATAATTAAGTAAATAAATCTCTACTTAAATAAAAACAGACTATGTGTGAACCAATGATGAGAATGTTTCATGAACCAAAAATTATAAATTATCTCCTTGTGTATACCTGCTCTTAAGAAACCAAAAACTTTTTAAAAAAATGAAACAAAAATTCTTTCACAGAACTTAATATCACGATCAATGAGAGACCATATAACTATATATTACTGTGTTGCATATGGAAAAAAAATTCAAATGTCTCAAGCCAGAATTTTGAGAATGTTTTTTGTAAAGAACTTGCAACTCTGAAAGAATCTAACCATCACATACTTAGCCAGATCTTTTGCTTTAAATGTGAGATTCTGATGAACATGTAATAGGTCATGAAACACAATTACCTGTTAAAATGTAGAAATGGCCTAATAATAAAGATAGGTAAGAGATTAATACCCTAAAAGAAAAACAGGCAAAAGTTATAAGTATGAAAATCACAATATAAGGAAATGTATTAAGAAATAAATATGGTGGTAAATACATAGTCTCATTCATAATATTTACTTTAAAAACAAATAAATGCAACATTGAAATTTATCATTCATAATGCAGATTTGGAAAGATTTTAAAGTCTGAGAAAACCCACTGCTGAAAAACTGTGGAAACCAGCACAATAATATCTGTTGGTGAGAGAATGAATTAAAGCTGCCTTTTGGGAAAGCAAGTTGAGGACAGGTACCCAAAAATAAAATACGTATATCAGTAAGGGAAAAGGTCAAAGCCTGCTATTTCAATATAATTCTTTGTATTTTGAGGGTGCTAACATGTCAACCATGCACATTTCTTCTTTCGCATTTGTTTATCATGATTTTGTATGCATAAATCAGATGATAATGTTCAATTTTTCCAGATAAGAATTCAGATAATAATCAAAAGTAAAGGCTACATTTTATAAACATGATATTTGGCTTACAAATAATATGCCATAGGCTGCTAAGAAAATGTGAGTGTCACTGAATAAATAGGTAAATATGGTTCAAGGACAGGCAATGGTTTCTTTTTATCCTCAGGCCAGTAGAATTTAATCAAGAGTCTGAACTAATTTTGCACATTAATAAAGCCATCCACCAGAGGATGTTAGTTGTGTGAGGATTTATACAGAGGAAAGCAACTAAATGAAAATGTACCTTTAATGCTTTTAGCTTAAGTGAGCTCTTTCAACTAGGAGGTCACGAAATGATTGTCCTGTAAGAATAAAGTTTTCCGTGATTAGTGTATTTCTTATTATTCAAAGATAACTTTTCTGGTGACAGCAGGATCCAAAGTAGATTAAATATTTTGCTGAGCTTAAAAAAAGGGAAGATCTTCCAAGATGAACCAAGTGAAAATTAATTACCTTCATAAATATAAATAGGTGAATATGAATAGGTGACTTCATTCAGGCAAGGTGAAACAAACTCTTACCAGTGATTCTGACACTGCAATTCCAATTGAAAAATAAGTAGTCAGTCCCCAGCTTTTACTTTTTTTCCCCAACATAAGAACACTGACCAAATAGTGCTTCTAACTCAGACTGAAATTTATAAAGATTTCTCAAATAGCTGCATGATCTATATTAGAGATGACAGTTCCCAAGTAAGAGAAGATCTTTGGAGAGGTAAGAACATTCTGCTGGAGTCAACAAAATATATGTAAAGTGAGATTAAAAGCAAGAGGGTTCCCAGATATATTAAGAAAAAAAATCTTCAGAACATAGAAAATCTTCACAAGATTCTCCTCTGAAGAGACAAATAAAATAAGGACAAATCCTCAAGAGATACAAAGGAATAAAAATAATACAATACCCAACAAAATTTGTGTTACTGTGCTTCACAGTTTGCATCATTTTTAATACACTATCTTTTCTCACCCTTATAGCAACCTTGTAAAATGCAATATGATTAAGCTTGTGTTATATTTGAGATAACAGAGAATTAGGAGGTATCTTTCTTACCCAAGGCAACTGGTATACCTGGAGTGAGCAAGCCAATCCAAGATACTCATTTTCATGTATTCTATTAGATTCTGATCTCTTGGGCTTCACAGTACAATGTATACCCTTGTGTTCATTAGATTGAAAACTTCTATCTCCTTCAGTGACTTCACAGTCAATAGTAAAGCTTGATGCTTTTTTACCTGATTTGGCCCTGTTTCCTACTGAATTTTTATCTGTTTAATATCCTAGAAGAGGCTTCCCTATATTCTTAAACTTTCTCTTAGGGTCCCATTAAATTTAAGCCCATCCCTACCAGCCACCACTACTACCCTTGGTTATTATATAAACATTGTTCTGACCATGGGTTCTGCCATAGCCTGGACAACTCTACCATCCTGCCATATCCAGTGTTGGAATGCTAACTATTAATATCCCAGATAGAATGTGAGTTGCCCATACTCTCTCTGACATTTTTCTTTGGAATTATATTAATCTCTAAATAAGCCATATCCAAATTCAAGCTAATGCCTCACTGTTTCCAAGACTTTTCATGTTCCAGTTTAGATAAACATTCTATTTGCTTGAATATTTGAGTTGAGACCCAGGTAATTTTGAAATTGAATAGGAAATAAGTTAATATGTCTTTGGCATTAGGAGTATGCCCAGTTTATAAATGAGAAAACTGAGGCAAAAAGCGGTAAAGATTCTTGCTAAAAGACAATAGTTAAAATCAGGATTTCAATCCGAGCATTCTGATTTTTTAAGTCTGACCTGTAAACTCTGCATTATATTTCTTCACAGAATGAAATTATGTGATTTTTGACTCAAGCTATCAACAGTGAAGCTATTTCCTCAAGGGAAGAGTGTTCACCTCCACAACGATCATTGGATATTTTAGTCTAAGTTTTAAATTCAGATAAAGAGTCAAAGGGTTGATCAGGCAAAAAGAAAAAAAGACATAGTGCCCTATTTAATTAACCTTCCCTTCTCCAGTCAATCCAAAGCAAAACCAAACATGGCAGCTTCTCTCTGTTCTATTATGATTGCCTTCACATTGTACTCATTACAAGAATAGAAGTGACAACAGCATTGTAGCACCACTGATGACACCTTCCAGTCCTTCGATACAACCCACATTCTTCCAATCACTACCTTCCCATCCCTCAAAACATAGCTCTGGTGTCAACGTTCCCAAGAAGCCTTACCTGAGCCCATAAGCCATCCTAGGTGCCTTTCTAATGCATGACTATGACTACTCTATCTTGGCACAGTTTGTTCTGCCTTGCCGTAAAATCCATGTGTTATCTGTCTGTTCTGAAAACAAGAGCTCTTTGGAATATTGCTGTGCCTGAGACTATCATAGCACATGGTGTCTAGTGCTTTGCAGAAACATGAAAAATCTGCTAACCTCTGAATTTTCGTAGTTGGATATTAAATAGCCGTATTTATTGGATATAATTCCCTTTATGAAACCAGAGATGTAAAAGCCTGCAACTAGTAAATTCCTAGTTACAATTACAATTATAGCTTTGGTCTTGGAAAAATTACAAATGTGCTCTAGTCCTCAATTTTCCCATCTGTAAAATGTAATCATTCATGAGATTCTTGTAAGGATTAAATAAGTTTCTTATAAAATTGTGTAATAAAACAAGCATTTAGATATTAATAATTTCTATATTGTTGTGATTTGTTTTTGAAAATTGAGCAAGAAAGAGTATCTTTTCTGGCTCTGGTTTGCAATAGCAATAGTGGAAAAGAAGTAAACCACACTTTCTTTATTATTCTCCTCTATTCATTCTGAAACGAAGCCAAAATAAGCCAGTAGGAGTTATGGGAAAAAAAAGAAGAAAAAGATGAAGGAGAAAAAACGACAAAAAGACCTCTTATCGGTTAAAGTGAGTAGGTTTTCCTATTCAATAAATATTTTATTTCCTTATTCAAGTTTGATGTAGTGCTATGGTTTCATAATCTTAGGGTTCATTCTGAACACTGATAATCTGATTTGGAATACTTCAAATATCTCTTTCCCCTTCTGTGACCATTAGCTGCAAATTTTGCAATGATTTATAAGACAAGATGTTTCACTATCTTGATGTGCCACTGAAACACAATTTGAACCACCAGAGGGGATCTCACATTCCCTAAGTCATAGGAGGCATTTTGGAACTTTCCTATAAACAAAAGAAGCCATGTTTTATAATAGGAGACATTTTCATGAATTGTGAAAAAATCAGAGTTCAGGTGTTATGTCAAATAATTAATTTATACATTCAACTTCCCCTAATTTAAAATTCAATAATCTTGTTATTCCAAATAGGATCAATTCTCAATTCATTTATTAGAGAACAATTTAGACTTTTATTAGTTTAGAGCTATTTTTCTTCCCTATCAACTTAAAACATTTGAAAAAATGTGTGATTGTTTAATGCTGATTTCCTTTGCAACCAACAATATAACTTTTCTGAATAGACTTTCAGAGAAAAGGTGCCATGTATGGTTCAATGTCATTCTTCAATGAAATAAAGAACTGAATCCAAAATAAGTAAAATAGACATCAGACATGTTAGAAGCCATGCAAAAACTCTGGATGAAACAGAGAAGACCCCTGTAACTGCAGGTTTGAGAATAAGCAAGAAAAGTTCATTTTGTTACATGCAAATCAAATTTATAGTTTGTGAACAGTTAGAAGGGGGTAAACAGGGTAGGGACAAAAACTTCCCTGGACTCATTAGGTTTTCCTCCTGAAGTGCTAAGATCCTTGAGGGCAGGGAAAGTGTAGTTGTTCACTGTCATATTCCAAGTGCCTAGAACCGTACCTGACTCTTAGCATATTCTCAAAACAGTTTTAGTAAATGCCAGATGCAAGAATATGTAATAAACAAAGGCACTTTGAATCAATACATAAAAAAATAAAGAATTATATGTATGGACAACATTAAAAGAGGTTTATTTGAAAGGCAGTTTTGTGGAGAAGTTAATCCACTAACCACCTGACAGGGCCTATTGTGAAATGAGAAGAAATGATAGAGGAATAATCCAAGTTAGTATTCAGTATGTGATGCCAGTGAATTAATGCATATGAAGTTCCAGATAATCCCTTAAACTTTATGCCAAATGATAACAGTAATATGAATAGTATGAAGTAGCATCTTATTCTGCAGCTTCAAAAATATATAATCCTTGCACTTATGGAAAAATTATAAGATAATGACTTATTTTAAATTTTGTTGACTAAAATAAACCTATGAATTCCATGCATAAGAAAAGCTTATGCTCTGATTTGCAGCAGCAGATGAGTAAAAAGGGCTATTTATATGCATATATAAACTTCAATTACAAATATTTAAACCATAGTTCTAAATAGTGCATAAATATTTGCTATATTAATTGGATAATCAAGTAATTAATTGAATAAATATTATCTACCTGAGCCAGGTGTCCAGGTCTCAAAAAGAAAAAGATATGGTCCTTCCCTTAAATCATAGGAGCATATAACTCAGTGCTTCGGAAGAAGCCTGCTGTCACCTCCCACAAAAGATCCATTTAAAGTAGTTGGGGGATTAATTAATATAATGTTAAAAGCAGAGTAATAAAAGATAAGTAAGTTAACCATATGAAAAGTGTACTCCAGACACAGGAAGTATAATATGCAAAGAGTGAAGGGCAGGAGAAAGCACAGAAGCCCTGAGAAACTGGAAGAGATTTGACAGGGTCCACATCAAGAAGGGTTTTAACACTGAAAGTTTATCTTGAAACCACTGTTGAAGTCAATTGTGCTATAAGGGTCAAAGTCATAGAGAGAAAAGTCAAAATTCAGATTAATTCTGGCTTAATGAAAACTCTCTTTAGATTAGGAGAAAGGAAATACATGTGCTCAAGTCACATATGTTCTACCCACACTTAAAAATACACAATCTGCCAGAAAAACACTTTTAAGTTTACTTGTTAAAAAAAAAAAAACTTTCTGAGTCACTAATGCACCTAATATGCTTGATATATTTATATTACATATAATAATATTTATATTTCAAGGTGAGGTGAAAACATGTTTGAGATTGGAAAATGATGACCACATTAGTGGCTAAGTAATAAAAGCAGTTTTGAGTTGACATAAACTGTGTGCATAGTGAAGCTGGGATTTAATTGAGAAGTCATGATAACAAGAATAATTTTACCCTCTATACATGTTTTTTCTTCCGTGGTTAGAGAAATATGATACCTTGCTCATTATGGACTCAGCTGTTTCAAGGCCCCAGTCACTGGCAAAATAAATGATTGCCCCCTTTGTCATTATTAATATAGGGTACTAGAAAAGGTGAAGGAATCACTTAATGAGCTTGGACTAAAATTTGGAAATTTTTTAATATTTCCGAAGTTTAGTTTACCTTGCTGCAATTGGTAACTCTTCCTAAACTTTATAATATTAATCTATCCATTTGGAGCAATCTAGCATATACAACCTCCTAACATGTGTTAAAATTTATTCTTAATATTGACTATATTTTCATCTAATACTATCTGGTCAAATCCATCTGCCCAGCCAGGAGTCCTACACCATCTGAAATCATTTTTAATATCTATTTTTAGTAGAACATCTTTTTTTAGAAAAGTAACAATTTCTGTAATTCCCTTAAAGAGTATACTATATAATGTGTAAAATGTTTCATTCGACTTTGAAAACCAATTATAAATACAGAGTATTTTGAATAGCTGTCTTTTTTTCTCTTTAAAGTTTTGAAGTCCCAATGGGACTATTTCCTAATCACACAAAGTGCCACATATGTAATATTCCTTACTTTGACTCTATTAACTTTTTCTTAAAAACATGCCACAATATAGTTTCTTCTGTCATTGTTTGTTTGTTCTACACATTTTCCTAACGCACAAGTAGTAGCTAATCATCAAACTAGAGCCTAAAAGATACTATTTGGTAAGAAGACCAACTCAACAAGTTTCCTATTGCCAGCACTGTGGCTACAAGTTTACTGAAAGACATTGAAGTCAGAATGTGCACATTACCAATGCCTTGTATCTTATTTACAAAATGACCTTATAACCACTTTGCACTTACTCTTTAATTCAGAAAAGCAGGCCCAAACCATATAAGTTGAGTGGCATAACATGGCAGGATGAAAATCATACAATTCATACAATGTGTTTTTTTCATGTAAATTACCTAATGCCAAATGCCAGCTATTAATATTTCAGAAATTCAGGAAGACAGCTGGAATAGCACAGGGAGAAACTCACAACAGTGCAGTGCAACCTAAGACAGTCTATAATTATAATAGATAAACTAAATATAATCTGCTATAAAATAACAACTATAGTAGATTGATAGGAGCATTATCAGAAACGTTGTTGCATTCATATTATTCTAGAAAGATTCACAAAGTCTAAACGGATGTCAAATGCCTACAATTCCACCCAAACCAGATTGTCATATATTATGACTTTTAGGCACATGAATGAACATTTCCTTTAAAGTCAGGGAAACTCTTCAGTAACAGTGTCAAATTTAGAATTGTCTAAAGTTTTTGAATAAGAGTTCTACAGATTAGGAAAAACAAAAAGAGTAAAAAGTGAGAATAAGAAGGATATCCCGAGCTATAATTTCCGTGTTTTAACAAACTATTCCATCTACAAAACACATGACAATATGCCCAAGGAACTGATAAAAGAATAGTATCATGTCCATTTGGTTTTGTATCAGTAAAAAAAAAAAAAAAAAAAAAAAATCAATGTCATCTTGGGATGGCTCTCTGTAATAAATAAATTTTTCTCTTAATTATTCTGATTCACCAAGATAAACATATGAAGAAAGCAGTATAAATAAATGTACAAATAAAACGTTTTATTTAATTGGCCTTTTCAGTAGAGAATTTATAATATATTCAAATGCATTTCTATTCTGCTCAAACATGATACTGCCTATAAGTTTCAAAGATTGTTATATTTGTTGTGAATTCAGTAGTCGAGAGTTTTGAAAAAATAGCAATCAACTAATTTTAAAGAAAATAAAAGGCTATCATTAAACATACATTTTTAAATACTCATTTTAAAACGATTGTAAACTATTAAAAAAAGATTTAAAGTTTCTGTTAATATATTAGGAAAGCACATTTTCTAACTTGTGTGTAATTAAATTGTTTCTATAAAATCATTTTGAATATATGCTATTTCATATAAAAGGCTAGAAAGAACAACCAAAATGACAAATCCCTTATTACAGTCGACTTGTTAGTATAAACACATAAATGAAAACCATGTACAGATGTCAAAGATTTGCTTTAACATTAGAGTGGTTTTCATAAGATTAGATGAATAAAAAGAATGTGTTGTGAGTTACAAGTTCAGACAAGGTGAAATGCAATAAAGTTATTTTCAAGATCCAGGGAAATCTGTAACACTTAAAGATTACTTTTTCACAAGGTGAATAATTTCTGTTTGGTTTTTATAATTTCTCCAACACTTCCGAAGATGTGTGGGTCCATATTCCCTTATGGCCATTCTGATTTAGAAACCTTGCAATTCTGAGCTCTCTCATAGAAACACATACGCAAAGGACGTGCCTTAAAGTCTTGTTAGAATAAATTCATCTTACTTCATTTGTTAATGTAATCAAAAGCTAATTTGAAAAGTGACTTCATTTTAATTGCTGTAGCTATTAAGGCCAACTAAATGTTTAGGAGAGTTTGCCCCAGAACATCTAATTTTGAAAAATTTAAAATCTAAGTTTAAAAATCAAATACAAGTAAAACTCAAACATATCTCTGTTTTTCTCCATTCCACTGAGCATATTTAAAATTATTAAAATTCCATTTACATCAAACAATCTCAGAGTACATGAGGTAAAGTTTAAATGTCAGCTTCACTATTCCCCAAATTCTGTTTATCAGATATAATATTTGAATAACCATCCAGGCCTTTTCTCTACGCAGTTAACACATATTTTATGCATGCCATCATATGGACTTTAAAAAAAAAAAGATCATACTATATCTTTTGCAAATTAACAAGTTTTTGTTCCATGATGGAATATGTATATATCATATATATATATATGTATATATATGTTATATACATATTCCATCATGGAACACATTAGAACACATTAGCACAATTATCACAAATCTACTTTCCCTAATGCAGATGTACCACTGTTCAATCAAACATTCTCCTATAGATAAACATGTTCATTGCTTTTAAAAATTTCTTTTGGCCTGGCGTGATGGCTCACATCTGTAATCCCAGCACTTTGGGAGGCTGAGGCAGGCAGATCACTTGAGCTCAGGAGTTCAAGACAGGCCTGACTAACATGGTGAAAACCTGTCTCTACTAAAAATACAGAAATTAGCCAGGCATGTTGGTGGGTGCCTCTAATCCCAGCTACTCAAGAAGCTGAGGCAGGAGTTTTCCTTGAAACCGAGAGGCAGAGGTTGCATTGAGCCAAGATAGCACCATTGCCCTTCAGCCTGGGTGACAAAAGTGAGACACCATCTCAAAAAAAAAATTATCTTAAAATGTGTTACCCTGAATATCCTTTTACAGAACATAGTTGGGCACATGTACAAACTTTTCTTTTGTTTGGATACTTTGAAAGGAATTTCCAGTAAAGGTTATGTGTATTTAAATTTTAGTTATATGTAGACCTCAAAAGATGATTTATTTTCCTGTCTCAATTTCCATTCATGTTCAATACTAAATATCATCCATCCTTTAATTTTTCCAATATAATATATAACAAATAATATTGATTGATGTAAAATATTTTCCTTCCCACTCATTTTCAATAAGTCTGAGCATTTTTCAGGTACTCATTGGTCATTTATGTGGCCTACCATAAATTTCTTATTAACATGTTCTGCCTGCTTTGCTCTTAAATTGTTTGGGGATTTTTGTACAGATTTCCAAAGGAAATATATAATGGAATATATCATTCATATATAATGGATGATAATTTATTTAATAAATATTCTACAGATATGCATTCCCAACCTGCATCTTATATTTCATCTTTTATATTTCACTATATTGATTTAAAATTTTATATTGCCAAATCCGTCATTTTCCTTGATAGTCCTAAAACTTAAGTAGAAAGCCTATATGTCTTTCACTATTTTCTCATAGTCCAATTAAACACTATATTTAAGATATTTGAGCATCTTCAATTTTTGGTATTGGGTTAAGTGGGGTTTAACATTATTTTGATACAAATCAATAGCTAACTTTTCAAAAAGCATTTATTTAATAGCTTGTTTTCTCATCTTAACCACTTTAAAATCTCAATTTTCCTTAGTGTGAGTTGAGCCCATCTCTATAATGCATTTACAACTCCTCCTTAATTACATCTTTATTTGCACCTTAATTTATTTTCCAACCTTCCAGAGTCAAAAGTTTCTCCCCAGTCATGTAGGACCAGTAGTCGGGGGAGAAAGCAGACACATACACAATCCACTGTTTCAAATTCAATCTCTGGAATAAAATGTCAATGAATTTACATGTTCATAAAACCAGAATGTACCATTATATCCAATTACATAAATGGAAGATATGTGAAATAGCATAAAGTATGCCCAGTCACTATTGCTCTACAGACAAACTCTGAAAATAGCTGTTGATATTTTCCAAAAAGTCAGAATTAATGTTTGTCACTACAGGTTTTTAAACAACAAATTTTAAAAAGAAATGGGGAAAGCAAGCCAGCAATCAATTCAATATGCTTGTGCATCCCACTGCTGTGAAGAAATATCCATCATTCTGCTGCATGAGTAAACTCCTCATCCTGCTTCTACCAGGGGGCATTATTGGGCCCCAACAGTGAACATCAAAAGAAAGGAGGATTGCAGGCTAGAAAATTAACAAGAGGAAATGAGAGAGAAGAAAAACATTGTTCTAATCATTCTTTGAGTTTTTTTAATTGTGAAGTTAAATCATTCCTTGAGGGTTATTATGGTGATAGCTGTATAATGAAGGCGTTGGCAGATTAGGGTAAGATATGTTGTTTCTAAGATTGTATATAAGGTAAGTTTAGAAAAAAACAGAAAGAAAGTTGTTTCTTTTATAGAAAAACATCACTTGGATTTTAGTCTAGCAATTCAACAGTAATTCTTAAAAGGAAAGTGAAAACTCAAAGCCCTTTCGAAAGCAATCTAAAGCAGATTTAGGGGATTGAACATGTTACTGTTTTGGTCGTTGTTAATGGAAGTGGAGCTTTGAAGATGCATTCTCCAGATGTTTATTATAATTATTGTTATTATCAAAACAAAATGCCTTTGGTATTTCTGTTCATATTTAGAGCAGTTTAGCCATACTTTCAAATTCTAAATTCATAGTTCCTATGATTTAAAAACTAGTAGTTATAAAAGAAATCAATTTACTCTTTAAGTTTGAGAATCTTATCCAAATTCTATGTGCTACCAACCCCCTTCTTAAACTCATTTGCATAAATACATAAATAAAATATCTATCAATATTTAAAAAAATAAGTGGTGAGGTGAAATTCACATAAGCACAAAACAAACCATTTTAGAGAGAACAATTCAGTGCATTTAGTACACACACAATACCCTGCAACTAATTTCAGTTCCAACGCATTTCTATCACTGCAAAGTACCCTCTTACCCATTAAGCATTTTCTTCTCATTCCCCACTTTTCTTATTGATGAGATAACACCAGTCCACAATGTCTATATGGGTTTATCTATTCTGAGTATTTTATGGATGGATCATGTAATCTGGGACATTTTGTATCTAATTCCCTTCATTAGCATAGTATTTGGGAGGTTCATCCACAGTGTTACTCACTTTACAATCAGTGTAGATACATCAGTATTACACTCACTTTTATATCAAAATAATATTGCATTGTATGTATATGCAGTGCCACAATTTGTTTATCTATTCATCTGTTGATGGAAATTTGGGCTGTTTTCACCTTTTGGCTATTATGGCTTATTCTGCTATACACAGGTGTGTATGTGTACTTGTTTGAATACTTGTTTTCAAAATGCTTTTTGGTTTGTACCTAGGGATGGAATTGCAGAGTTTTATGGTAATTCTATTTTTAACTTTTTGAGGAACCATGAAATTGTTTTCCACAGAAATTGAACCATTTCTATCAGCAAAATATGAGAGTTCTAATTTTTCCACATTTTCATCAACACTTGTTATCCCCCACACCTTTTATTACTATATTCATCCTAGTGGGTATGAAATTATGGCTTTTCTTTCATTTCTTCTTCTTAGTCCTCTAGAGTACAGTTCACTTGAGCAAATTAGTTCTTAGCACAATCATGTAATATGGGATATTTTATGTATAACTTCATTTATTAGTATAATATTTGGGAGGTTCATCCACATTGTGCTGTATACCAGTATTTCATTCACTTTTAGGTCAAAATAATATTCTGCTATAAAAAGAATAAAATTCTGTCATTCTTGGCAAAACAGATGAGATTGGAAGACATTATGTTAAGAGAAATGAGCCAGGCATGGAAAGATTAATGCCACGTTCTCATTCATATGTAGAAGCTAAAATTTGATCACATAGTAATAAGAGAGTAGAATGGCAGTTGCTAGAGGCTGCAAAGGGTAGGAAGGTAGGGAGAGCTTAGTTAATAGATGCAAAATTAAACCTAGGTAGAATTAGTAAGTTCTAGTGGTCTACAGCACTCTATGCTGCTATAGCAAATAAGTCATTGTACATTTTCAAATTGAAGAGAATTTTGAATGTTCCCAAAACAAAAAATGACAGATGGTTGAGGTGATGGGTATGTAAATTACCATGATTTGATCAACATTTGTATTTTAAGCCCTAAGAAATGAAATGTAAACTTTTAAAATTTATTTTATTCATTATAATTCTTCAAATGCCCATTGTATTCCCGTATTCAAAAGACAAAATAAAAGGCTCTCACTATTCTATTTTCCATATTCTTTTGCTTCAATTTGTACAATGTAGATAAAAATGCCTCAAAATACATAAATTAAAAAACTGGCTGTGCCTTACATATTGAGAAAGCACCCTACTAAGACTTTTGTGGCTAATTATAAAATTGTATGCACTAAAATGGGTTTTGTCCTTAATGCCCATGTGGTCAAATGGAAATGTAATTAAAGGAATTTGAGTCATAAGAAAATGACAACGACCATTGGGTGACAACTAATGTGGCATAATATCTTGCAAATGACCCTTTCTTTTCTGTGAATTTTAGCCATCCTAAGCCATGTCTCACTTTACAATCAGAGCAGAACATTGGAAAAATGAATCTGGGCTCAAGTCTACCTTTAAATATTCCTAGAAAGTCAATGCCAACTAGATATATAGAGAAGTTTCTCTGCCATTGTCTTAGTCCATTATTGTTGCTTTATCAAAATACCTGAGACTCACTAATTCATAAAAAATAAAAATTTATTTCTCACATTTCTAGAAGCTTTAAAGTTCAGTATCAGGGTACCAGCAGATTCCGTGTGTGATATGGGCCCAATCTTTGCTTCCAAGATGCTGCCTTGAACACTTTATCTATACAGGGCAGAAGAAATGGAAAGGTGAAAAGGAGGAAGGTAGCTAGCTCCCTGAGCCTCTTTTATATGGGCATTAATCCCTTTAATTGTCTCTCAAGGGGCCTACCTCTTAATATAATCACCTTGAGGGTTAAGTCCCAACATGTGAATTCTGGAAAGGCACATGCATTAAAACTGTAGCAGCTATTAATAAAATGATTATTTTAAGCATACATTAAATGACATCATGAATCCAAAATGCTGATTATTATATCAAGGGTGAGCCATTCCCTACATTCTATCTTTCCCCAAAGTTGCATTTCTATTTTAATATTATCTAGAAACATGCTGGCTTCCACGTTGACTCAGTGACTCTTCTGGCTACCCAAATCAATAAACATAATCCATCACATAAACACCCAATGACAAAACCACGATTATCTCAATAGAGGCAGAAAGGCCTTCAATAAAATTTAACACCCCTTCATGCTAAAAACTCTCAACCAACCAGGTATTGATGGAAGGTAACTCAAAATAACAAAGAGCATTTATTACAAACCCACAGCCAATATCATACTGAATGGGCCAAAGCTGGAAGCATTTCCTTTGAAAACTGGCACAAGACAAAGATGCCCTCTCTCATCACTCCTACACAATACTCTTCCAATACTCCTACACACACTCCTTCCAATACTCTGGTATTGGAAGTTCTGGCCAGAGCAATGAGGCAAGAGAAAAAATAAAGTGTATTCAAACACAAAGAGATGAGTCAGATTGTCTCTGCAGATGATATGATTATGTATTTAGAAGACCCCATCATCTCATCCCCAAATCTCCTTAAGCTGATATGTAACTTCAGCGAAGTCTCAGGATCAATGTGCAAAATCACAAGCATTCCTATACACCAATAATAGATAGAAAGCCAAATCATGGGTGAACTCTCATTCACAATTGCCATAAAGAGAATAAAATACCTAGGAATTAATCTTAAAAGGGACATGAAGGACCTCATCAAAGAGAACTACAAAACACTGCTCAAGGAAATAAGAGAGGACACAAACAAATGGAAAAATATTCCATGCTCATGGATAGGAAAAATCAATATCATGAAAATGGCCATACTGTCCAAAGTAATTAATAGAGTCAATGCTATTCCCAACAAGCTACCATTGACTTTTTTCACAGAATTAGAAAAAACGATTTTAAAATTCATATGGAACCAAAAAAGAGCCCATATAGCCAAGACAAACCTAAGCAAAAAGAAAAACACTGGAGATGTCACGCTATGTAACTTCAAACTATACTATAAGGCTATAGTAACCAAAACAGCATGGGACTGTACCAAACATACAGACCAATGGACCATAACAGAGAACTCAGAAATAACACTACACATCTACAATAATCTGATCTTTGACAAAACTGATCAAAACAAGCAATGGGGAAAGAATTCCCTATTTTATAAATGGTGTTGGAAAAACTGGCTAGCCATACACAGAAAACTTAAACTAGACCACTTCCTTACACCTTATACAAAAATCAACTCAAGACACATTAAAGAAACATAAGACCTAAAATCATAAAAACCCTAGAAGAAAACCTAGGCAGTACCAATCAGGCCATAGGCATGGGCAAAGATTTCATGACTAAAACATCAAAACCAATGGCAACAAAAGCCAAAATAGACAAATGGGATGTAATTAAGCTAAAGAGCTTCTACACTGCAAAAGAAACTATCAACAGAGTGAAACAGGCAACCTACAGAATGGGAGAAAATTTTTTGCAATCTATCCATCTGACAAAGGGCTAACATCCAGAATCTACGAAGAACTTAAACAAATATGCAAAAGAAAAACAAACAGTGCCATCAAAAAATGGGCAAAGGATATGAACAGACAATTCTCAAAAGAAAACATTTATGTGGCCCACAAACATATTTAAAAAGCTCATTATCACTGATCATTAGAGAAATGCAAATCAAAACCACGATGAGATACCATGTCATGCCAGTTAGAATGGCAATCACTACAAAGTCAGAAAACAACCGATGCTGGAGAGGATGTGGAAAAATAGGAATGCTTTTACATTGTTGGTGGGAGTGCATATTAGTTCAGTCATTGTGGAAGACAGGGTGGTGATTCCTCAAGGATCTAGAACTAGAAATACCATTTGACCTGTAATCCCATTACTGGGTATATAAACCCAAAAAATTATAAATCATTCTACTATAAAAACACAGGCACATGTATGTTTATTTGAGCACTATTGACCATAGCAAAGTCTTGGAACCAACCCAAATGTCCATCAATGCTAGACTAGATAAAGAAAATGTGATGAAAAATCTTTTCCAAGATGGTTGAATAGGAACAGCTCTGGAGCGAAATTCCCAGGGAGAGCAATGCGGAAGGCAAGTGATCTCTGCATTTCCAACTGAGGTACCATGTTGAAATCAATGGGACTAGGGCTGGTTAGAGGGTTGGTATAGCCCAAAGAGGGCACAAGGAGGCAATGTGGGGTACTGCCTTACCCAAGAAATGCAACAAACCAAAGGAACACACACACACACACACAATGGAGGACATTGAGGACTTTTCCAGCCACTCCAGCACTCCAGTTCAGATACTTCACTTTTCTTACAGTCATTACAGCCCACAGACCAGGAGATTCCCACCAGGCCAACAAGCATCATGGGTTTCCAGCCAGGCAGCTGTTTCAGCCAGTGCTGCTGGTTTCCAGCACAAATATGGGTGGCTGTTTATCTGGCACTTGGAAGGCCTGTGGAACAGAGCTGCCCAGTCCCCTGAAAAAAGGGAGCTGAAGTCAGGGAACCAAGTCATCTGGCTTGGCAGATCCCACCCCAACCAAGACCAGCAAACTGAATCCCACTGGCTTGAGAGTTTTGCAGCCAGCACAGCAGTTTGAGCTCAACTTAGGACCATCAAGCTCGGTGGGGAAAAGGGCATCTGCCATTACCAAGGCAGTCCACCATAACCAAGGCAGTCCACCATTATCAGTGAAGCTTGCCATTACCAAGGCAGTCCACCATTACTGAGGCAGTTCTGACCTTACCTATGTAAACAAACTCACAAGGAAGTTTACACAGCAGCTGGGTGGGGCCCACGGCAGCTCAGCAAAGCCACTATAGGCAGACTGTGACTAGAATCCCTCCTTGCTGGGCAGAGCATCTCTGAAAAAAGGCAGCAGCACCTCAGGGGGTTATAAATAAAGCCCCACCTTCCTGGGACAGAGTACCTGGGATAAAAGGTGGTTGTGAGTTCCACTGCAGCAGACTTAAATGTCCCTACCCAGCAGTTCTGAAGGGACCAACAGAGCTCACAGCACAGCACTTGAGCTCTGACAAGGGACAGACTGCCTCCTCAAGTGGCTCCCTGACCCTGTATATTCAAAGAGACACCTCATACAGGAGAGCTCTGGCTGACATCTAGTGGATACCCTTCCAGAACAAAGCTACCAGAGGAAGGAACAGGCAGCAATCCTTGCCATTCTGTAGCCCCCACAGATGATTCCCAGGCAAGCAGGGTCTAGAGTGGACCTCCAGCAGTCCTGCAGCAGAGGGGCCTGACTACTAGAAGGAAAACTAAAAAACAGAAAGAAATAGCTTCAACCTCAACAGAAAGGATGTCCCCTCATAGACCCCATTCAAAAGTCACCAACTTCATAGACCAAAAGTAGATAAATCCATGAAGATAGAAAGAAACCAACACAAAAAGGATGAAATCACCAAAAAACAAAATGCCTCTCCTCCTCCAAGGGATTACAACTCCTTACCAGTAAGGGAACAAAACTGGATGGAGAATGAGTTTGAGGAATTGACAGAAGCAGGCTTCAGAAGGTGGGTAATAACAAACTTCTCTGAGCTAAAGGAACAATGAAAGGAACCAAGAACCTTGAGAAAAGGTTAGATGAAATGATAACTAGAATAACCAGCTTAGAGAAGAAGATAAATTACTTGATGGAACTGAAAAACACAGCCCAAGAACTTCACAAAGCATACACAATTTTCAATACCCAAATCCATCAAGCAGAAGAAAAAATATCAGAGACTGAAGATCAATTCAATGAAATAAAATGAGAAGGTAAGACTAGAGAAAAAAGAGAGAAAAGAAATGAACAAAGCCTCCAAGAAATATGGGATTATGTGAAAAGATCTAATCTATGTTTGACAGGTGTACCTGAATGTGATGGAGAAAATGAATCCAAGCTGGAAAGCACTCTTCAGGATATGTTCCAGGAGAACTTCCCCAACTTAGCAAGTGGGACAACATTCAAACCCAGGAAATACAGAGAACACCACAAAGATATTCCTCAAGATATACAACCCCAAGGCACATAATCTTCAGATTCACCAGGGTTGAAATGAAGAAAAAAATGGTAAGGCAGACAGAGAGAAAGGTCGAGTTACCCACACAAGGAAGCCCATCAGATTCACAGCAGATCCCTCAGCAGAAACCCTACAAGCCAGAAGAGAGTGGGGTCAACATCCTTAAAGAAAAGAATTTTCAACCCAGAATTTCACATCTAGCCAAACTAATCTTCATAAGTGAAGGAGAAATAAAATCCTTTACAGACAAGCAATTGCTGAGAGATTTCATCACCACCAGGCCTGCCTTACAAGAGCTCCTGAAGGAAGCACTAAACATGGAAAGGAACAACCAGTACCAGCCACTGCAAAAACGTACCAAATAATAAAGACCATTGAAACCATGAAGAAACTGTATCAACTAACAGGCAAAACAACCAGCTACTATCAAAATGGCAGGATCAAATCCACACATAACAATATTAACCTTAAATGTAAGTGGGCTAAATGCCCCAATCAAAAGACACAGACTGGCAAATTGAGTAAAAAGTCAAGATCTATCAGTATGCTGTATTCAGGAGACCCACCTTACTTATAAAGACACACAGACTCAAAAAAAGCGATGGAGGAAGATTTACCAAGCAAATGGAAAGTAAAAAAATAAAAAACATGAGGGGTTGAAATCTTAGTCTGATAAAAAAGACTTTAAGCCAACAAAGATCAAAAGAAAGAAAGAAAGAAAGGCATTACATAATGATAAAAGGATCAATGCAACAAGAAGAGCTATCTATCCTAAATATATGTGCACTCAATAAAGGAGCACCCAGATACATAAAGCAAGTTCTTAAAAACCTACAAAGAGACTTAGGCTCCCACACATAATAGTGGGAAACTTTAACACTCCACTCTCAATACATTAGACAGATCAACAGGACAGAAAATTAAAAATGATATCCAGGACTTGAATTCAGATATGGACAAAGCAGGCCTAATTGACATCTAAAGAACTCTCCACTCCAAATTCACAGAATATATATTCTTCTCAGCACCACATCACACTTACTCTAAAATTGACCACATAATTAGAAGTAAATCACTCCTCAGCAAATGCAAAAGAATGGAAATCATGACAAACAGTCTCTCAGACCACAGTGCAATCAAATTAAAACACAGGATTAAGAAACTCACTCAAAACTCCACAACTACATATAAACTGAATAACTTGCTCCTGAATGACTACTAGATAAATAATGAAATGAAGGCAGAAATAAAGATGTTTTCCAAAACCAATGAGAATGAAGACACAACATACCTGAATTTCTGGGACACAGTTAAACCAGTGTCCAGAGGAAATTTATAGCACTAAGCACCCACATGAGAAGAGAGGAAACATCTAAATTGATACCCTATTGTCACAATTAAAAGAACTAGAGGAGAAAGATCAAACAAATTCAAAAGCTAGCAGAAGACAAGAAATAACTAAGATCAAAGCAGAACTGAAGGAAATAGAGACACGAAAAAGGCTTCTAAACATCAAAAAAAAAAAATCCAGAAGCTGGTTTTTTGAAAAGATCAACAAAATAAATATATTGCTAGCCAGATAAATAAAAAAGAAAAGAGAGAAGAACCTAATAGATGCAATAAAAAATGATGAAGGGGATATCAACACCAATTCCACAGAAATATAAACTACCATCAGAGATTAGTAGAAACAACTCTATGCACATAAACCAGTAAATCTAGAAGAAATGGATAACTTTCTAGACACTTACACCCTCTCAAGATGAAACCAGGAAGAAGCTGAATCCCTGAGTTGAATAACATGGTCTGACATTGAGGCAGTAATTAATAGCCTACCAACCAAAAAAAGTCAAGGTCCAGATGTGTTCACAGCCGAATTCCACCAGACTTACAGGAACTGTTACCATTCCTTCTGAAACTATTCCAAACAATACAAAAAGAGGGAATCCTTCCTAACTCATTTTATGAGACCAACATCATCCCGATATCAAAACCCAGCAAAGATACAACTAAAAGAGAAAATTTCAGGCCAATATTCATCATGAACATTGTTTCAAAAATCTTCAGTAAAATACTGGCAAACTGGATACAACAGCACATCAAAAAGTGCATCCGTCATGATGAAGTTAGCTTCATCCCAAGGATGGAAGACTGGTTAAACATACATGAATCTGTAAATGTAATCCATCATATAAACAGAACCAAAGACAAAAACCACATGATTATCTCAGTAGATGAGCTGAAGGCCTTCAGCAAAATTCAACAGCCCTTTATGCTAAAAAAACTCTCAGTAAACTAGGTATCAGTGGTACGTATCTCAAAGTAATAAAAGCTATTTACAACAAACCCACAGCCAATATAATACTGAAGGGACAAAAACTGGAAGCCTTCTTTTTGAAAACTGGCACTAGACAAGGGTTTCCTCTCTAAGCATTCCTTTTTGAAATAGTATTGAAAGTTTTAGCCAGAGCAATCAGGCAAGAAAAAGAAATAAAAGGTATTGAACTAGGAAAAGAGGAAGTCAAACTGTCTCTATTTGAAGATGACATGATTGTATATTTAGAAGACCCATCACCTCAGCCTAAAATCTCCTTAAGCTGATAAGCAACTTCAGCAAAGTCTCAGGATACAAAATCAATGTGCAAAAATCACAAGCATTCCTATACCTCAATAACAGACAAACAGCCAAATCATGAGCAAACTCCCATTCACAATTGCTACAAAGAGAATAAAATACCTAGGAATACAACTAACAAAGGACACGAAGGACCTCTTCAAGGAGAACTACAAATTACTACTCAAGGAAATAAGAAAGAATACAAACAGATGTAAGAACATCCCATGCTCATGGTTAGGAAGAATCAATATTGTGAAAATGGCTATACTGCCCAAAGTAATTTATAGATTCAATCCTATCACCAGCAAGTTACCATTGACCTTCTTCACAGAACTGGAGAAAATGACCTTAAACTTCATATGGAACCAAAAAAAGCCCACACAGCCAAGACAATCCTAAGCAAAAAGAACAAAGCTGGAGGCATCATTCTACCTGACTTCAAATTATACTAAAAGGCTACAGTAATCAAAACAGCATGGTACTGGTAACAAAACAGAGATATAGACCAACGGAACAGAACAGAGGCCTTGGAAACAATGCCACACATCTATAACCATTTGATCTTTGACAAACTGGACAAAAACAAGCAATGGGGAAAGGATTCCCTGTTTAATAAATAGTGTTGGGAAAACTGGATAGCCATGTTGCAGAAAGCTGAAATTGGACCCCTTCCTTACACCTTATACAAAAATTAACTCCAGAGGGATTAAAGATTTAAACATAAGCCCTAACACCATAAAAACCCTAGAAGAAAACCTAGGCAATACCATTCAGGACATAGGCATAGGCAAGATCTTCATGATTAAAACACCAACAGCATTAGCAACAAAAGCCAAAATAGACAAATGAGATCTAACTAAACCTAAGAGCTTCTGCACAGCAAAAAAAAAAAAAAAAAAAGCAGTCATTAGAGTGAACCATCAACCAACAGAGTGGGAAAAATTTTTTGCAAGCTACTCATCTGACAAACAGCTAACATGCAGAATAATAAAAAACTTAAACATATTTATAAGAAAAAACAAACAACCCCATTCAAAAGTGGGTGAAAGATATAAACAGACACTTTTCAAAAGAAGATATTTATTTGGCCAACAAACATATGAAAAAATGCTCATCATCACTGGTCATTAGAGAAATGCAAATCAAAACCACATTAGATATCATCTCCAGTTAGAATGGTAATCATTAGAAAATCTGGCTGCTGGAGATGATGTGGAGAAATAGGAACACTTTTACACTGTTGGTGGGAGTGCAAATTAGTTTGACTATTGTGGAAGACAGTGTGGTGATTCCTCAAGGATCTAGAAATAGAAACAATTTGACCCAGCAATCCCATTACTGGGTATACACCTGAAGGATTATAAATGGATCTATTATAAAGACACAGACATACATATATTCATTGTGGCACTGTTTGCAATAGCAAAGACTTGGAACCAACCCAATGACCATCCATGATAGACTTCATGAAGAAAATGTGGCACATATGTACCATGGAATACTATGTAGCCATAAAAAAGGATGAGTTTATGTCCTTTGCAGAAACATGGATGCACCTGGAAACCATCATTCTCAGTAAACTGACACAAGAACAGAAAAGCAAACACCACATGTTCTCACTCATGGGCAGGTGTTGAACTATGAGAACACATGGACACAGGAAGCAGAACATCACCCACTGGGGGTTATTTGGGAATTGGGGGCTAGGGGAGGGAGAGTGGGGGTTAGGGAGGGATGCATTAGGAGAAATACCTAATATAAGTGATGGGGGGAATGGAGGCAGCAAACCACCATGGCACGTGTATACCTAGTAACAATCCTGCAAGATGTGCACGTGTACTCAGAACTTAAAGTATAACAAAAAAAAAAATGTGGCACCTATACACCATGGAATACAAAGCAGCCATAAAAAAGTATGAGTCCATGCCCTTTGTAGGGACATGGATGAAGCAGGAAGCCATTATTCTCAGCAAACCTGGACAAGAACAGAAAACCAAACACTGCATGTTGTCACTTTTAAGTGGGAGTTCAACAATGAGAACACATGGACACAGGGAGGGGAACATCACATACTGGGGCCTGTCAGAAGTTTTGGGGCTAGGGGAGGGATAGTAGTAGGAGAAATATCTAATGTAGTTGACAGGTTAGGGTGCAGCAAACCACCATTGCACATGTATACCTATGTAACAAACCTGCACATTCTGCACATGTATCCCAGAAGTTAAAATGTAATAATAATTTTAAAAAGATGACTCTAGAAGAAACTAAAAAAATCTCTAATTTATCTGTTTTATTTTTCTTTATTATAAATTTAGTTACACATGCAAGCTTAGATAGCACAGAAATGAAAAGTTTTTATTTTATTTCATTTATTTATTTATTCATCCAAAAATATTTTAAATGCCTTATAGGGCTAGGTACCATTCTAGGCATTAAGATTCAAAAAGAATCCAACACAATCCTAGCCCTTAGGGATCTCACAGTCTAAGGAGATAATTGCATAATTAAATTGACAGTTATGGTATGCTACATTAAGTGCTAAGACTATCATACACTTAACATGTTGTAAGAGAAGAGAAATAATAATAACTTAGGAAGAGTCATGAACATTTTCTAGATAGAAGAGGATCTTTAACTAAATCTTGTAGAACAAATAAAGTAGGGTAGTATAACTAAAATTCTTTCTATGCATATGATGCCTTTGTTGCCCAAGAATATTTGACCTTCTCTTTCTCATCAGCTACCATAACACATAACCTTGTTTTTTTAAGAAATAATAGTGTATTTTTTTCCAAAATAAAGACATTAAACCACATGTTCAAGAGATACCAAGAATCACAAACAAGAATTAAAATATATAGACACTTAAACACGTAGACTAGACACGTCATATTCAAACTACTGAAAACCAAAGATAAAATGAAAACCTTGAAGATAATCAGAGGGGGTTAAACACATTACAAATGGAAGAACAAAGATAAAAATGACTGTATACATCTCATCAAAACTATGCAAGCTAGAAGAAAATTAAATAACATCTTTAAAGTTTTGAAAGAAAAACAAATGCTCTGTCAATTCTCAATTCTCTGGCAATGATAATTTCTTTCAGATGCAAAGGTGAACTAAAGCATTTTTTTTTTGAATAGCAACAAACTTTTTTTTAATTGCCTTTTAGGTTTTCGGGTACAAGTGCAGAACATGCAAGATAGTTGCATAGGTACACACATGGCAGTGTGATTTGCTGTCTTCCTCCCATTCACCCACATTTGGCATTTCTCCCCAGGCTATCCCTCCCCAGCTCCAACCCCCACTGTCCCTCCCCTATTCCCCCCAATAGACCCCAGTGTGTAGTACTCCCTTCCCTGTGTCCATGTGTTCTCATTTTTCATCACCCACCTATGAGTGAGAATATGTGGTATTTCATTTATTGTTCTTGTGTCAGTTTGCTGAGAATGATGTTCTCCAGATTCATCCATGTCCCTATAAAAAACACAAATTCATCATTTTTGATGGTTGCATAATATTCCATGGTGTATATGTGCCACATTTTCCCAGTCCAGTCTATCATCGATGGGCATTTCGGTTGGTTCCAGGTCTTTGCTATTGTAAACAGTGCTGCAATGAACATTCGTGTGCATGTGTCCTTATAGTAGAACAATTTATAGTCCTTTAGATATATACCCAGTAATGGAATTGCTGGGTCAAATGGAATTTCTATTTCTAAGGCCTTGAGGAATTGCCACACTGTGTTCCAAAATGGTTGAACTAATTTACACTCCCACCAACAGTGTAAAAGTGTTCCTTTTTCTCCACATCCTCTCCAGCATCTGTTGTCTCCAGATTTTTTAATGATCACCATTCTAACTGGTGTGAGATGGTATCTCAATGTGGTTTTGATTTGCATCTCTCTAATGAACAGTGATGATGAGCATTTTCTCATATGTTTATTGGCCTCATATATGTCTTCTTTTGAAAAGTGTCTGTTCCTATGCTTTGCCCATTTTTGAATGGGCTTGTTTGTTTTTTTCCTGTAAATCTGTTTGAGTTCTTTGTAAATTCTGGATATCAGCCCTTTGTCAGATGGGTAAACTGCAAAAATTTTTTCCCATTCTGTTGGTTGCCGATTCACTCTAGTGACTGTTTCTTTTGCCGTGCAGAAGCTGTGGAGTTTCATTAGATCCCATTTGTCTATTTTGGCTTTTGTTGCCAATGTTCTCGGTGTTTTGGTCATGCAGTCCTTGCCTACTCCTATGTCCTGGATGGTTTTGCCTAGATTTCCTTCTAGGGTTTTTATGGTGCCAGGTCTTATGTTTAAGTCTTTAATCCATCTGGAGTTAATTTTAGTGTAAGGTGTCAGGAAGGGGTCCAGTTTCTGCTTTCTGCACATGGCTAGCCAGTTTTCCCAACACCATTTGTTAAACAGGGAATCCTTTCTCCATTGCTTGTTTTTGTCAGGTTTATCAAAGATTGTATGGTTGTAGATACGTTGTGTTGGCTCCGATGTCTCTGTTCTGTTTCATTGGTCCATCTTGCTGTTTTAGTACCAGAACCATGCTGTTTTGATTACTGTGGCCTTGTAGTATAGTTTGAAGTCCGGTAGTGTTCTTTTTGCTTAGAATTGACTTGGCTATGCGGGCTCTCTTTTGGTTCCATATGAAGTTCGTGGTGGTTTTTTCCAGTTCTGTGAAGAAAGTCAACGGTAGCTTGATGGGGATAATGTTGATTCTGTAAATTACTTTGGGCAGTATAGCCATTTTCACAATATTGATTTTTCCTAACCATGAACATGGAATGTTTCTCCATCTGTTTGTGTCCTCTCTTATTTCGTTGAGCAGTGGTTTGTAGTTTTCCTTGAAAAGGTCCCTTACGTTCCTTGTAAGTTGTATTCCTAGGTATTTTATTCTTTTTGTAGCAATTGTGAATGGCAGTTCGTTCTTGATTTGGCTTTCTTTAAGTCTGTTATTTGTGTAGAGGAATGCTTGTGATTTTTGCACATTGATTTTATATCCTGAGACTTTGCTGAAGTTGCTTATCAGTTTCAGGAGTTTTTGGGCTGAGACAATGGGGTCTTCTTGGTATACTATCATGTCGTCTGCAAATAGAGACAATTTGGCTTCCACCTTTCCTATTTGAATGCCCTTTATTTCTTTTTCTTGTCTGATTGCTCTGGCTAGAACTTCTAATACCATATTAAATAGGAGTAGTGAGAGAGGGCATCCTTGTCTAGTGCCAGATTTCAAAGGAAATGCCTCCAGTTTTTGCCCATTCAGTATGATATTGGCTGTTGGTTTGTCGTAAATAGCTTTTATTACTTGGAGATATGTTCCATCAATACTGAGTTTATTGAGGGATTTTAGCATAAAGGACTGTTGAATTTTGTCAAATGCCTTCTCTGCGTCAATTGAGATAATCGTGGTTTTTGTTTTTGGTTCTGTTTATGTGGTGAATTACATTTATAGACCTGCGTATGTTGAACATGCCTTGCATCCCCAGGATGAATCCTACTTGATCATCTGGATAAGTTTTTTGATGTGCTGTTGTAATCAGCTTGCCAATATTTTATTGAAGATTTTTGCATCTATGTTCATCATGGATATTGGCCTGAAGTTTTATTTTCTTGCTGATTCTCTGCCGGGTTTTGGTATCAGGATGATGTTGGTCTCATAAAATGATTTGGGAAGGATTCCCTCTTTTTGGATTATTTGGAATAGTTTCAGAAGGAATGGTACCAGCTCCTCTTTGTGTGTCTGGTAGAATTGGCTGTGAACCCATCGGGACCTGGACTTTTTTTGTGTGGTAGGCTTTTAATTGCTGCCTCGTCTTCAGACCTTGTTATTGGTCTATTCATAGTTTCAGCTTCCTCCTGGTTTAGGCTTGGGAGGACACAGGTGTCCAGGAATTTATCCATTTCTTCCAGGTTTACTAGTTTATGTGCATAGAGTTGTTTTTAATATTCTCTGATGATGGTTTGAATTTCTGTGGAATCTGTGGTGATTTCCCCTCTATCATTTTTTATTGCATCTATTTGGTTGTTCTCTCTTTTATTTTTTATCCGTCTGGCTGGTGGTCTGTTTATTTTGATCTTTTCAAAAAACCAGCTCTTGGATTTATGGATTTTTTGAAGGGTTTTTCATGTCTCTATCTCCTTCAGTACTGCTGTGATCTTAGTTATTTCTTGTCTTCTGCTAGGTTTTGAGGTTTTTTTTTATCTTGCTCCTCTAGCTCTATCAAGTTTGATGATAGGGTGTCAGTTTTGGATCTCTCCACTCTTCTCATATGGGCACTTATTGCTATATATTTTCCCCTGGAGACTGCTTTAAATGTGTCCCAGAGATTCTGGCATGTTGTGTCTTTGTTCTTATTGGTTTCAAAGAACTTCTTTATTTCTGCCTTCATTTCATTGTTTATCCAAGCAACATTCAAGAGCCAGTTGTTCAGTTTTCATGAAGCTGTGTGGTTCTAAGCTAGTTTCTGAATTCTGAGTTCTAACTTGATTGCACTATGGTCTGAGAGACTGTTTGTTATGATTTCAGTTGTTTTGCTTTTGCTGAGCAGTGCTTTACTTCCAATTTTGTGGTCAATTTTAGAGTAGGTGTGATGTGGTGCTGAGAAGAATGTATATTCTGTGGATTTGGGGTGGAGAGTTCTGTAATTGTCTATCAGGTTTGCTTGTTCCAGGTCTGAGTTCAAGCCCTGGATATCCTTGTTAATTTTCTGTCTGGTTGATCTATCTAATATTGACAGTGGAGTATTAAAGTCTCCCACTATTATTGTGTGGGAGTCTAACTCTCTTTTTAAGTCATTAAGAACTTGCCTTATATATCTGGGTGCTCCTGTATTGGGTCCATATATATTTAGGATCGTTAGCTCTTCTTGTTGTATTGATCCTTTTACCATTATGTAATGGCCTTCTTTGTCTCTTTTGAACTTTGTCACTTTAAAGTCTATTTTATCGGAGATGAGAATTGCAACTCCTGCTTTTTTTTTTTTTTCCTATGCATTTGCTTGGTAAATCTTCCTCCATCCCTTTATTTTGAGCCTTTGTGTATCCTTGCATGTGAGATGGGTTCCCTGGATACAGCACACTGATGGGTTTTGGTTTTTTTTATCGAATTTGCCAGTCTGTGTCTTTTGATTGGTGCATTTAGCCCATTTACATTTAGGGTTAATATTGTTATGTGTGAATTTGATACTGCCATTTTGATGCTAGCTGGCTGTTTTGCCCATTAGTTGATGCAGGTTCTTCATTTTGTTGATGCTCTTTAGCTTTTGGTATGTTTTTGGAATGGCTGGTACTGGTCGTTCCTTTCTATGTGTAGTACCTCTTTCAGGAGCTCTTGTAAAGTAGGCCTGGTGGTGACAAAATCTCTGAGTATTTGCATGTTTGCAAAGGATTTTATTTTTCCTTCACTTATGAAGCTCGGTTTGGCTGGATATGAAATTCTGGGTTGAAAGTTTTTTTCTTTAATTTCTGAATATTGACCCCCACTCTCTTCTGGCTTGTAGGGTTTCTGCTGAGAGATCTGCTGTGAATCTGATGGACTTCCCTTTGTGGGTGATCTCACCTTTCTCTCTGGCTGCGCTTAGTATTTTCTCCTTCAGTTCAACCCTGGTGAACACATAACCTTTTATCCCAGCTCCCGTTCACTGTCCTGAAACTTCCATTGATGGCAGTCATAGTGCCACATTCTCATCCAGAACACAGGATGATAAAATTTGAACATCATCTAGAGGGTCACAGTTGTTCTTATTAATTGATTAAATTGAAGCTTCAAGAATACATATACACAGACCTTCACCAAAGGCAATGTTATCTTTTTAAAAATTTATGTAGTATTTTGGCACTGATAACAAATAACAAATAAATATAAAATTAAGGCTAACTGTAGATCATTGGCAGTGATATATTAAGATAAAGAACACCCATGACCTAGACCAATTTTGCATGAATAAATTTTGATTTAATAAAGTTAGTCAGTATTACCAATAAAAAATTAATTACTGGGCTATAATCTTAAAATTATAGATTTAATAGAAATCCAAATAGAAAATTTTGAGATTTATAAACCATACTTTTTCCTAGAAATTAAACATTATTAGTTTTCTGTATTTAATTCCTATTATTTTTATTTTTCTGTGTTATTTTCTAGATTTGTTGACCTTTGTTTAATCATTATGAATGGTATAACTGTACATCTTTTCTCTGTGAGAAATCATTTACTTCTGTTAAGAGAATAATAGGCTTTTGCCAGCTTAAAAATTCACAATGCTAATATGAGCATGCACGTGAGCACCCATGCATGCACACACACACACACACACACACACACACACACGATTGCATCTCTTTGCTCCCCCCATCTATTGAAAAATCTAATTGTAACCATTAGCAGCCTTCAGAGTAATTAAGATTTGTTTCTATATCATTAACTTTTTTGAAAACATTGAGTAACTAAGACCTATAACTAGGCTTGGGGAATTCATGTACAATTGTGATTTGTCTTACCTCAAATTAATGTTATAAATGTATTCCTTTTGCTTGTCCTGCAGCACTTCCAGGGATTATATTTGTTATTTTATGTGATATTTGAGGTGGGAAAACTTTAAATACTTTCCTAATCACTTCTGAAGTACTCTAAAGAGTATATTCAGTTGAAACGAGTATCTTTCTTGAAAGAAAGATTTACTCCACCCAGAAAACTGAAGCAAATTCATATTAGTTTACATATTCACATTGTTTATTTTACATATTTCAAGCTGCCTAAGCCAATTACATTGTTAAATAAAATTTAAAAGACTTGAGGTAGAAGATAATATAAAATAAAGAGAAATAGGACATAAAGCAAATACATGATTCATGTATATTTGTTTTTCTCATCTTGTTTGGAACCAAAATGTAATAAATATATTTATTATGGCCCATAAATTATATAATAGAAGTATTAAGGAGAAATATGATTCTATTTTAGAAAAGCTGATATTTTACCCAGCAATAAAATGGGAAAAATGATATCTACTTAATAAATTATTTTGTGACCATTAAATGATATGATGTGGGTAAACCACTGATACAAGGTTGTGTAAATAGTATAAGTTCAAAAATTAATAAATACTTTCAATGGAATATCTAAACTATAATTTTTTATAAAAAGTATGCCTGTTAATATAAAAGAAATATTAGAATGGTCCACAGACTACCAACATTTAAAGAAAAATAATAAAATTCAAATGATTAAAAGTCTCATTGAATAAGCTCTCACTAAAACTCTTACAAAACATATTGTGTAAAAAAGATTAGACATCTGATAAAGTGAGCAGAAAGGAGGCAAGTGAGTTTTAATAACAAAAGAAATAGTAATTTGTTTATATTTTATTGGCAATAAAAGCTTGGTCTTTGGGGTAAAAAATTAAGATGGCATCTGTGCCTTTAACTGTGAGGGGATAAATATAATCTTAAGGGTAGATGGCTATTGTTGGCTTAGAATGCACAATGTAAGTGCGTTGTATTTCAAACACATTGCTAAATTAGTCTGAATTTAAAATCATGAGGACTTTAGGAATTTCCACTAGTTGTCAGAGGAAGAACTGGAAAAATAATGATGCATGAATAGAAAAGTCTCTCAAAATAAAGTAAGCTCTGGAAAGTATCAAGTAGAAGATCTTGGACCAAGGATATCAGTATTTTTGTGGAGGATAGTCAATTGACTTCAGGAAAGAGATGTCTAATGACATTCAAAAATATACATTGCTGCCTGAGGTATGAGATGCTCCAATGACCCATAACTCAGACCAGCAGGAAAATCTGTCACACTGTATTTTCTTTTTGCTGCTCTAACAAATTACTACAAATTTAGTGGCTTAAAAAATGCAAATTATTCTCTTATATTTATGGAAGGAAGATGTCCAATATGAATATTGTGTGGCTAAAATCATGGCTGTAGCAAGGCTACCTTTTTCTGGAAGTTCTAGGAAAGAATTCCTTCCTTGCTTCTACTTTCTTCTAGAGGCGTCTGGTGTTCTTTCTTTTCTCTCTCCCTTTTATTATTATTATTATTATTATTATTTTGAGACGGAGTTTTTTGCTCATTGCCCAGTCTGGAGTGCAATGGCGTTATCTCAGCTCTCTGCAACTTTTGCCTCATAGATTCAAGCGATTCTCCTGCCTCAGCCTCCCAAGTAGCTGGGATTAAGGGGCGTGCCACCACACCCAGCTAATATTTTGTAGTTTTAGTAGAGATGGATTTTCACCATGTTAGCCAGGCTGGTCTCAACTTCCTGACTTCATATGATTCCCCTCCTCAGCCTCCCAAGGTGCTGGGATTACAGGCATGAGCCAACATGCCCGGCTGCATTCTTTCATTTGTAGTTGCATTATTCCAATTTCTGTTTCCATCATCATATTGCCTTTCCTGCTACTAATTCTAATCATTCTGTCTCGCTTACTAGGAGGTTTGTGGTTACACTGGACCTACCCTGATAACCTAACATATTCTCATCTCCGGGTTCTTAATTTAATAAAATATGCAAAATGCCTTTTATCATGTAAGGTAATACATCCATAGATGCCAGTAATTAGGATGTGGATATCTTGGTGGCAGGAAGGAGGCATTATCTAGTGTAGCACACACACATTAATAGCTTTGGGTTAGAAATATTTTGATGAAAAGTAGGAACTATCTCCAAAACAGGAAAAGCAGTGTAAACAATAAATAGAAAAAAAATTAAAATAAGAAAGACAGAAAATCAATTGAAGCAAAAAAAGAGGCAATAAGTTTTGACCATAAAAAATGGAATCTATTTAAAACTTTTAGGTAGACTTGCAGGCATTTCAAGGATAACAGGAGGATGAAAGGAAAGACTATGATTTTTCCAATATCAGGGATTAAGGACAAAGCAATTAAATTTAAATGTTATGGAAAAGAGTAACGCAAAAATCCCAAATGATAGAATTTAGAGTTAGATAAGGAAAGCAAATACTAGCAATAGCTGAAAAATAAATGTTTCTACAGTATCATTTACAACAACTGAAAGATATTTGGGAACAGTAATAATTCAGTTCTCCCCAGGCTTTTTCTTAGGAGGACATCCATAGAAACTGATAATATGTTCATAGCAACGGGGACAAAAATAATACAAACTAGAAATGACAGGTCAAATATCACCAGCCACCACATGGCTGCCAGGCTGCCCTGAGGCCTAATGTACCAATATCCTTACATTCTGAAATAGCAGTGCAAGGAGCTCCTCACACCCGCTCCTCAGCAAAACAACCCTCACTGTTGAAAAATCATTTGAAATAAAATTAACAACTAAAAAACAATTACAGCAATCATTTAAAGACTAGAAATTGTTCTAAGGGAAAACGGCAAATATAAAAACGTTCATTCAAGAAAATTGACTAAATCTGAACAAGAACATCAAGAGTCTGTGGTACTGAAACCATGACCTACTCCTTCCTGCCAATACAAGCTCAGCATGATGCAAACTCTGCTCTGGGTTGATATGGCCAAGAAGACGGAGCTCACTGTCTGACCAGCTCTAGCCAAAAATACTACAGTACCACCAGAAAGAGGCCTACCACCAGCATTGCTTATCCCTGTCCCTAAAACGGGAGGAATTCCCTTATCCCTCCCACCATAGGGCAGGTCATAGAAGTTTCTTTTGAGCTCTGATCCCACAGCAGCATCTAGGGGTGAGTGTTTATACCTCCAGAAGCCCCAGTGGGTACGTGTTACACAGTGCTCCTTGGGTTTTGCTGTTTGCAAGCAGCTTGTGTTAATCAGCTTAACTGGACCCTCTGTCTTATCTCAAGGACAGAGGTCTTTCTGTATGCCAGGTTTTTGCCTTGATGTACAGATCACATGTGGGCTTGTAGAATGGGTGCAAGGTTTTATTGACTGGAGGTAGCTGTCATCAAGGTGGATGGGGAGGTCAGAAGGGGTATGGAGTGGGAAGGCAATCTGCCCCTGAAGCCCGGCCGCCCCCACCCAGCACTAGACTCTCCTACCACCCCCAGCCAAATTTCATGTTCTCCCACTGTGGATGGCCTGTTGGTGTCTACTGGTGCCTGTCAGTGTGCTCTTCCACTCTCCTGCTCCTCTTGATGTCCAGCCACCTGGGTGTGTGTGTCTCCTTGGGTCTTGGGGTTTGTATGGGCACAGGATGGGGAGTGTGGTGGATCAGAATGATCTTGGAAAATGCAACATTTGGGTGTGGAAACAGGAGTGCCTGTCCTCACGTAGGTCTGTGGGCATGTGCCAGCCCAAGGGTTCTCTACCCAGCATTTCCTTCCCCTGCTTCACCCCCTGACCCCGTATCACCCCGTGCTCTACTGTTGTGGAGAATAAATTCCAGCTAGCTAAGTTTATCTGAGAAATTGAGGCTTCCTTTTGTCAACTGAGCCCCAACTTGTACGATAAGGGGTCTTCTCCAGGCACAGCGCACTGAGAATCCTGGAGCTCTGATTGCTCTTGCTCAACTTACTTGCAGAATAGAAGACCCACACTGGGAGATGCAGCCAAGAAGACTAGGATCGAATGCCTCTGTCATAAAGTAGGAGTGTCACTCCCAAAGGAGCAAGCCTTTTTCCCCACCCCTAGCTCAGAATAGTGACTCAGAGTTTTTGCCCAGGGGTGGAGGCACAAACACACCATGGAATATTATGCAGCAATCAAAAACGATGAGTTTGTGTCCTTTGTAGGGACATGGATGAATCTGGAGAACATTATTCTCAGCAAACTGACACAAGAACAGAAAATGAAATACCGCATATTCTCACTCATAGGTGGGTGATGAACAATGAGAACACACTGACACAGGGAAGGGAGCACTACACACTGGGGTCTACTGGGGGGAAGAGGGGAGGGACAGCAGGGGGGGAACTGGGGAGGGATAGCAAGGGAGAAATGCCAGATGTGGGTGAAGGGGAGGAGGACAGCAAATCACACTGCCATGTGTGTACCTATGCAACTATCTTGCATATTCTGCACATGTACCCCAAAACCTAAAATGCAATTAAAAAATAAAAACAAAAATAAAAAAAGACTCTAAGTTCTCGCCAAAGCAACAGTTTACTTGGAACAAAGTGTGAAGAAGTTTAAGTCTAAGGTGTCCTATGAAGATTTTGGCAGTAAGCAATCAGGAGAAAGCTGGTAGTCACATGAAAGCAAAAAACTTAATTGTAGGCCGATAATTTACTAAAGAAAACCAGGAAAAGAGATAACTAAGAAGAGCCCTCCTTGGATTAGAACAAAACACAGACTGACCTCAAAAACTACCCCTGCAAAGGACCCCAAATTTAATCTGATCAGACTGCAAAGCAATCTATACCCCAAGGCATTATCAGAAAGAATAGGGCAATCAGTCAGCAATTAGAGGAGGCTAATAGCTGGACTTGATACAACCTGGGAATTAACCAAACTACCAGGTTAAGGGCACAGTCTGCCAGGCTGTCAAATCTTCCCAAAACCGCTGACCTCTACTACAAAGAATTAGGGTCTAAGCATAAAGTTAGAAAGAAGAGTTTACACAAGACTATCCTCACTTATGACACTAAGTTTGGGGTGTTACTGATTGAACTGTGTTCCTCTAACAGTTATATGTTGTAGTCCTAATCACGAATGTAACCATCTTTGGCGATAGGTCCTTTATAGAGGTAATCAAAGTTAAATGAGGTAATGGGGTGGTTCCCTAATCCAATATGACTGGTGCTCTTATATGAAAAGGAAGAGACACCAGGGAAGTATAATCAGAGAGAAAAGGCTGTGTGAGGACATAGTAAGAAGATGGCCATCTGAAAGCCAAGGAGAGAAGCCTCAGGAGAAAAAAAACTTTTGTCACCTTGATCTTGAACTTTCAACTTCCAGAACTGTGAGAAAATAAATTTCATTTGTTTAAACAACCCAGTCCATGATGGACTTAAACTTCTTCACACTTTGTTCCAAGTAAACTGTTGCTTTGGCGAGAACTTAGAGTCTTTTTTTATTTTTGTTTTTATTTTTTAATTGCATTTTAGGTTTTGGGGTACATGTGCAGAATATGCAAGATAGTTGCATAGGTACACACATGGCAGTGTGATTTGCTGTCCTCCTCCCCTTCACCCACATCTGGCATTTCTCCCTTGCTATCCCAGTCCAATTTTGTTATGGCATCCCTAGCAAACTAATACAGGGGGATTCTCAAAACTACTCTCAGTTTCAATTTTTCACTGTAAAGACTCACAGAACATAAATATATAAATTATATAAATTAATAATTATAACAATATGCTTTGTTTATAAATAAATAAATTTATTTATTTATATACATATATATATGTGGCCAGGTGCAGTGGCTCACGCCTATAATCCCACCACTTGGGAGGCTGAGGTGGACAGATCAGGAGTTCAGGAGTTTGAGACCAGCCTCACCAACATGGTGAAATCCAGTCTCTACTAAAAATACAAAAATTAGCTGGGAGTGGTAGCACAGGCCTGTAATCCCAGCTACCCAGGAGGCTGAGGCAGGAGAATTGCTTGAACCTGGGAGGCAGAGTTGCAGTGAGCTGAGGTCATTCCACTGCACTCCAGCCTGGGCAACAGAGCAAGACTCCATCTCAAATATATATATATATATATATATATATATATATATATATATATATATATATAAAACAATAATAGCACAAAACAAGGTAAGAAGAAATACAACTATATAAGAGTATGTTTCTGTATATTACTGGAATTAAATTAACAGGCATCTTAAGTAGATTCAATTAAATTAAGAGATATAAGGTAAATTTTAAAGCAACCAATAATAATTACTCAAAAATATTGTGAAAAATTCTTAATTAAAATATTACACTAGAAAATATTCACAATGCAAGATAAGCAATAAAGGATGATTAGTGGAACAAAAAGAATGAGATATATAGAAAACAAAAAGCAGTGGGTGAAGATAAATTCAACTCTAATGATAATAAAATTAAATTTTAGTGGATGAAATAACCCAATCCAAAGCAGAGACTGTCAGACTGGATATTAAAAAGATGGGAATGGACTATGCCATCTTAAAGGCAACACACCATAGAATCAAAATTGTAAACAGATTGAATATAAAAGGAAAGAGTAAAATATGTCATGCAAACAAAACCTTAAGAAAGCTAGAATGACTAGCCTAATATCAGACAAAATACACTTCAAAGCAAAAAGTTACTAGTAGAAAATAGGGATTTATTATTGAAAAATGTTTAATCAGTCAGGAATATTTAACAATTATAACATATGCATATAATAAAAGATTATATATCTATTGATATGTCCTATCAATAGAACAAAGGACAAAGGCATATTAATTTCAATAGATGCAAATAAAAATATTTTATAAAACCCAACATCATTTAATGTGAAAAATCTCCATTGAATTAGTCAATAGAAAAGACCTTCTTTAATCTGATAAAGGCATCTACAAAAAGCCAAATGAATGTCACACACAGTAGTGAAAGACTGAAAGCTGGTCCTCTAAGATTAGAAATAAGGATGTCTGTTCTCATTACTTCTACTCAGCATTGTGCTAGAGGTTCTAGCCAGGGCAATTATTCAGGAAAATAAAATAAAAATCATCCAGGCTGGTATGGAACTCCTGACCTACAGTGATCTGCCCACCTTGACCTCCAAAGTGCTGAGATTACAGACGTAGCTGTCAGGAGTTCCATATCAGTCTGGCCAACATGGTGAAACTCCATTTACTTAAAACACAAAATTAGCTGGGCACAGTGGCAACCACCTTAATCCCAGCTACTCCAGAGGCCGAGGCAGGAGAATCACTTGAACCTGAAAGGTGGCGGTTGCAGTGAGCAGAGATCATGCCATTGCACTCCAGCTTGGGTGACAGAGCAAGACTCCAACAGAAAGAAAGGAGGGGAGGGGAGGGGAGGGGAGAGGAGGGGAGGAAAGAAAGGAAGAAAAGGAAAAAATACAAAAAATAAAATAAAATTGGACCTCTTCCTCGTATTACCTACAAAAATTAACTCAAATTTTAGACCTAAACATAACAGCTAACAGTAAAGAAATCTTAAAATATGTATGTATACGTGAGTAAGTCTTTATTGCCTTGAGTTAGTCATAAACCCTAGTAAAACACCCAAAAGTGACAAATGAAAAAGTAAATAAACTGGGCTTCTCAAAATTAAAACTGTGTTTCAAAGAACAGCATCAAGAAAATTAAAAGACAACACATAAAATGGAAAAAATGTTTTCAAGTTATGTATCAGATAAACTTGTATTTAGAATAAAGAAATATCATAGTATCTAGAATATATAGAAATCTTAAATTTAATAATAAAAAGACAAATAAACAAATTTTAAAATAGGCAAAGTATTTAAATAGACATTTCCTCAAGGAAGATGTATAAATGGCCAATAAGCACATGAAAAGATGTTCAACATTATCAGCCATTTTTAATGGCAAAAACCACAATGACTTTTGCACCAATCCTATAAATCGAAACCATAATAAGCTATCACTGCATACCCACTGAGATGGCTTTTATCAAAACAAAGAGATTATAAAAAATTATGTGTGGATATAAAAAAGTATGTAAAAGAATGTGGAGAAATTTGAACCCTCATACACTCATTATTGATGGGAATGTAAAATAGTGCAGCCACTTTGAAAAACAGTTTGACAATTTTTCCAAAGGTTATACATAGATTTATGATATGACCTCAAGATTTCACTTCTAGGTATATTTCAAAGAGGAATAAACATATATATTCACACAAAAACTTGTACATGAATATTCATAAAAGCAGTATTTATAATATCAAAAATGTGGACACAAAGCAAAGGTTTATCAATAGAGAATGGATAAGCAAAGTGCGGTATGTTCATACAATGAAACTGTATTCAGCAATAAAAATGTTTGAAGTACTGGTAGACACTAACACATAAATGAACCTAACAAACTTTATGTTAATGAATTAAGGCAGTCACAAAAGACTATATATTGTATGGTTTCATTTATAGGAAATGTCTGGAATAGGGAAGTAATTAAAGATGCAAAAAGATTTATAGTTGCCTAGGACTTGGAGTTGTGGGTTAAGAAAAAATGGAGAATCACTGCTAAAGGGTACTCCATTTTTTCTGAATTTGACTTTGATGATGGTTGCACAACTCTGTAAATATACTAAAAACCATAGAATTCTACATAATTATATGGTATGGAAAGTATATCTCAAAGAAGCTGATATATATAGTATACGTATACACACATATGTAGTTATATATGCTTGTTTACATAGTCATCCATTCATTAATTATGGGATATGTTCTGATAAATACATTGTGAAATGATGTCATCATTGTGTGCACATCATAGTGTACTTACACAAACCCAGATGAAATCACCTACTACATACCTGGGCTATATGGCATAGCCCATTGCTCCTAGGCTACAAATCCATACAGTATGTTACTGTATTGAATACTATAGGCATTTGCAACACAGTAGTATGTATGTATCTAAACATAAAAGAAGTTCAGTAAAAATGCGACACTATAATCTTATGAGACCACAGTCATATATGTGGTCCATGGTAGCCCAAAATATCATATGAGGAACATGACTGTATATGCGTCATACATGATGTTTGATCAACATGATGTCTAATCTTGGTGTTTGATCAGACACACACACATATTGCATAACATAGCAGAAGAAATTATTGATGAAGCTTGGTTATATATTTTCTCCTAGAGTCAGCTGGATCCAGTAAAAGTACAAATTGTTAGGTATCATTAAAACAATCATACAATCTGAATAGAAACATATTTTATCTTTTTTATTACTAAAACAAAAGTCTACACTTGGCAAAGAAACTGTACTACATTCCAAGATGAAAAAAAAATAACATATAAAGATTAATGGGAAAATCTGAATTCTTATATTTAGAAAACAAAAATTGGCACTTTGGGAGGCTGAGGCAGGTGGATCAAGAGGTCAAGAGATCGAGACCATCCTGGCCAACATGGTGAAACCCTGTCTCTACTGAAAAAACAAAAATTAGCCAGGTGTGGTGGCACACACCTGTGGTCCCAGCTACTCAGGAGGCTGAGGTGGAAGAATCACTTGAACCCAGGAGGCAGAGGTTACAGTGAGCCGAGATTGTGTCACTGCACTCCAGCCTAGCAACAGAGCAAGACTCCATCTCAAAGAAAAAAAAAAAGAAAGAAAATAAAAATTGGGATAGATGTCACAGAACTCCATGAATGCCAGTTACAACTAAAGTCAACATAATACAAAGGAATGATTTTGTAAATCAATAAGATAATTTAAAGATAAATGTAATGACATCTATTGTAATAATTAAATGGAAAGGAGTCATTAACCAAAAATATGATACCAGCAGAAAAAAATTATTTTATTCAAAAAGAGACAGTAAGTCCTTGATGGACTTGCAAAAATAGCGACCTCTAGAGTTTATTTTGGGGTGCCAACAAAGCTCTCCTTTATTGATAAAACCCAGATGGATAAGTCAAGCTTCAGACTCAGAGCGTTAACTCTCATTTTTAAATAGATTAGTCAAGTATGCTATTAGATATCCCGGTCTGAAGTTCAAAGAAGAGCTCTGGGCTGAAGGTATACATTTGGGAGGAATTTACATGGAATTTAAAGCCATGAAACTGGATGGGATCACCAAGGGAGTACATATAAAGAGATCAGTGTAATTAATAAAGTGTAAAGAGATGTAGGTAGTATATATGGAAAATAACATGATAGATATAATCTATGATTTACCAAATAATGTATTTGAAGGGATAATTCCTAATATTGAGTTGATCAGAAACCAAGTACAGTTCATGGCATTTGAGTTCAGAGTTAAGAAATAGTTATTGGCAGTTCACTAGATGGAAAATGGAATGAGAGGCATTATATTAAAATTTAATTTCACAGTAAAGACTGAGAGATAAGATTTGAGATTGATACTTTGCAGGCTGACCTCCCAAGAAGTTGGAAAATCCAAGTTTCTCTGACAATTGGCTACAGTATGGCCCTGTAAAAATGCAATCTATTCTGGTCAACTGCAAGCCTTACACAACTCTATCATGTGAGGGGAGGGTCTCGACTTCCCAATACTGGTTGTTGAGATAGAAAATATTGATTCCAGTTTCAAATATCACACAGCTGAGAACACAAGTCTCCCATGGCCTGATATCATGCCAGAGAAGGAGCTAGAGTGTATCCAATAAGATAGAGCAAAATTAAGACCAGGTTTCCTTTGGGAGGAAATGAGTGGATGGAGTTATGAAGAGACATAAATTGCTCTGTATACTTTTTAGCACATTTTAAATTTCATACACTGTGCATGTATTGCCTAGACAATTTTTTTTCTAAAAGTGCATAAATATCTACATTTTTGACAATGAAAAGCACTGACACCATCTTATGTTTAGATAAAGCAATGTCCTCATGAGATAAGGGTAACTTGAAACTTCAGTTTGCTCACTAATTAAGTACAAACTATTTAGTATACATTATTAATCTGCTTCTCTCCAATATCCCAGCTAGACACTTTCTCAAGTAACTTTACCCATTTCTTCTGAAAGTTATAAAATAACAGTTTAAACTCTTCCTAGATTTATTTGAAAGCTTTCAGCCTGATGAGAAAAATGAAACCTTATTATGAAGTTAATTTTGCCCTTGCTGAGTCTAACTTTTCTGCTTGCTTTGGAGGCTCTGCACCTTTTAAAAGATACAAATGAAATCAGCAATTATTTTAATTTTTTCTGTTACTTGTTCTTTTAACTTTATGGTATTGTCTAATAACTTATTTAGTAATCTGTACAATGTTTTGATTCAACATTATAGTTTGAAAGATTCAGTTTTTAAATTAAATGTAGGAAATCGTTATATTCGCTATTTACACCTTCTCTATGCCTAGATACATGATATGTACTAAGTGGTCTTGCCCTTTTGTAAAACTCCGAAAATAATGTTTTTCTTTTCTTTTCAGTCAGTGAATCATTCATGCCTAATTCTAACAATTCTGAAAGGTAAATGGGCCTCAAGGTTTAAAAATATAGTCACCCAGTCTCTTGACCAACCAACAGAGGGAGCCCACACTAGGTATTTGCACAGCAAATAAATGTAAAAAGAAAGTGAGAGTATTTTGCCAATGGTATTTAAAACAGGCCTGATGTATATTATTGTAAAAGGGAAGTGGGAATGTGTTGCTCCACTACAGAGGTAACGTCATTGGCAACAGCAACCATTTCTAGGCACCATCATTCCTCCTTCAATATGTGCCAAATGCATGATACATTTTATCTCTTGAATCACTACAACACTTGTGAGGCAGATACCATTAATATCACTACTCTGTTCTGAAAATAATCCTAAGCTCATATAGCCAGAAAATTTGGCAAAGCCAATATTTAAATCCTGATAAGCTGTATGACCTTGGAGGATATGTTCTTAAGTACTGTACTAGGCAGCTTCCCAGCAAAGTATAGGAATGAGGATATTCTCACTTGGAATAGTTATCTGCACATGCCAATGTTATAGATATACTTACGACAGGGAGACGTAAATGGACACCTTTTCCAGTTGCAGCGAAATGACAAGTAGGTCTACACCATAGTTCTTTTGAGGTCAAAATTATCACCGCAAGGGCATACTTCTCGCTTATCATAAACACAAGTGCGGATTAAGAAAAAAACTACTCTGTGCTTTTTTGGCGTATTAGGTATGTGAACAGTATGCTGAAGAACCCAACTGCATAGGATTTGTTTCCTCTTCAACGATCTTTGGCCTATCTATATCTCCAGCCGTGAGCAAACAGCTACATATGAATTTTTATCAGATAATGTGTTCATATCCATAAGACATTTCCCCAGCACTTTTATTGACATCTTGGCCGAATCCACATATTTACTCAGGAAAAAAAACTATGTACAAATCTCTAAAATAAAATTGTCTAGGAAATAGCATTATTTATAAGCATAACTTGACAGCTCCATATTCACATCCCATTATGGTATCCATGGTGCAATATATTTTAAGATAGGCTTCATGTTTATCTTTACATTTACAAAATAAATGAAAATTCTGGGAGTTGACTGTGCAGAGAAGCTATGAACGTGTAATATTTCTGTTTCTGTGAACATTTCTCACCAGCCATATTTGGTTATGGGATCTATAGCTCTTTGTTTCCTGTACTGAGTAAACCCCTCACCAAGACAGTTGATTACTGAATTAAAATCTGAGGAGAGAAAGAAATAAATTTCTACACTGTTTGTACAGCAATATATTCAGCAGTGTACTGTAAGACATTATGACTTAAAGTAATGCTGTAGAATGCTAGCAACAAAGAATTTAGAGCAGACTCAGAGGGAACTCATAATCATAAAGTCATCCTTAGACAAGGATAATAAAAACACAGTTACAGTAAACAGACTGAGTCCTCAATAACACTGGATAAATCATAAGGTAAAAAATGAAAAAAGCAAACTACAGACATCACTTGACCAGGGTAGAAAGAAATTATCAAACAATGAGGTAATAGAAATGTCACAACACTGGAGCCAGTATTCATTAAAACTTCTTTCAGTGCCATTCATTTCCCTTAAAGGTCAAAGAAACTTTGGAAATGATGAAACACCTCTTTCATTTTCCTTTTTTCCTCCTTCCCTGATCTTAAATTCTCTCTTAGGAGTCTTACCTGAGATCTGGCTTGAATGCTGCATTGTGTTGATGACAATAGCAGCCCTTGGTTTCAAGAGAAAAGCAAATACATTTTCTCTTGAAACCAAATATGACCCAAATATTCTCAAAATAACCCTATTATTGTTAGTAAAGGAAAAGAAGTTTCAATATAGTGATAGATGGGTTTATAGAAATACTGAAAAATTAGCAATACAATCAAATTATCTAGTAATTCAAAGGCAGAGATTCCTATTGTTTAACCTTCATTGAAGGTAGGACATGAAATGCTGGGGACACTAGCCCTGTTCAAAAATCATGGATGACATTTCCCAGAAAATCATAAAATCAGATTCCCTGAGCCTTGTGAAATCAAACAAGTGAATGTTTCTTATTTTAAGGAACCCCTATGCATTTAACCACTTCTCCCAGGGTCCCATAGTAATAACAACAAATATAACACATTTACTATAATGAGAAAGTCTAGGATTCAGTCTTGGGTCAAGAGGCTTTCTAAGAGTCAAAAGTGATCAACTGAACTGCTAGTGTCTTGACTAAAAGGTGAAGAAATTAACTCAAGTTTCTCTTTTATAATTAAAGAATCTAAACTTTGACTTTAAAAAAATTATGTATTTTGAGAGTATTTGATTAAATTTGTTTGGGATAGTTACTTTACGACTAGGTTTGACATCTCAAAGGCCACTAAGAAGCATACAGAGCCAGTAAGTCTAGCAGGAAAGGTTAGATCAACAGCCAGTTGCCAAGATCTACTGCTAGTCTTGACCATTTGGTAGATTCTATTCACTTAACCAGTTTTAAGTCTCATATAAATCCAGAGTCTGCATATGTCTATGTATTTCTTAGGCATAGGCTAAGCTGCTATAAAAGAAACCCCAAAATACAGAAGCTCAAATAAGATAGTATTTTTTTTCACTCTCTCACAAAATAATCCAGAGAAAGAGAGCAGTCCAGGGCGGGTAGGCAAGTCTGCTCCATAAGAACATCCAGAAACTCAGGTCATGGATAAAGACCCTGTCATCCCTATTATGAGCCTCTCTCACCTTTTCTCTTTAGATCTAATGTCTCTGGCTATTCTAATCTTCATTTTTGAGATAATAAGGAGACAGAAACAGAGAAGTGAATCAGCATTCATTTTAAGGCTGTGTGTTGACAATAGTACATATTACTTCTACTTGCACTCCATAGTCACAGGGCCGTACCTAGGGGCAAAAGAAGCTGGGAAGTTAAATTTGAAGTTATACAACACCCTACCTTACTAAAATCGTGAGGGGTGTGTGTGTGTGTGTGTGTGTGTGTGTGTGTGTGTGTGTGTGTCTGATGAACTCCATTTCTCTAAAGAAAAAAAGGGGGGGAAGTAAAGAAAGAAAAAAATGGGTGGCTCTTCACATATTAAAATGTGAAGCTAACTCAATCAATATGTCTTAAACGTGAACCTCCAGTAACATTTTCCAGTAGAGCATATTTCTAGGTACCAATTGTGATGAGAACTAAGTAGTAAAATGTTTCATTCATGTAGTATTAATAAATCATATACAAATTACAACGAAGAATATATCAAGAAGCATATTTTTCACCTCTTGTGATTTTATGTTCAAAATGATGTTGCCATGATTTGTCAATAAATGATTTTTGACAATTTTATTCTATTTTTTATTATTTCATGTCTTTGCCAAGTTAATAAAGTGGCTAAAGATAGCTGGCTATTAAAGTGATTTTATTTTAAATCTGAAAGTTATAGGACAGTTTGATCTTAGTCCTTGAAGATAATGTAACGGAATGAATTATAGTTCCCAATTATGCTGCCTCCCTTAGGATGATTATGTGAACTTATTTTCATGTGACTAGTAGTATATTCCTGTTGTGTAGTTCTATTTTCCCACCTATCAGCATAGTCATGTGACTTGTTTTAGCAAATAAGATGTGGGAAGAGTAGCCAGTATTCAATTTCTGAGCAAAGGCATTATCGGAGATGATATGGTTTTTCTGATTCTCTTGCCTTTTCCCCCTGCCTTAGCAGTAGCAAATCTTGCAAAGGGCCTGCACCTTTAGCATGGAACCTAGAATAGAAAGACACAGGAGCAGAGCTGCTGTTGCTGTGTGTGATGTCTGGTTTTATATGTCAATTTAACTGGGCCAAAGGCCATGGGGTGCCCAGACATTCGGTCAAACATTGTTCTGGGTGTGTCTGTGAGGGTGTATCTGAATGAAGTTAACACCTGAATTAATAGACTAATGCACATTGCCATTCCTAATGAGGGCAGGCCTCATCCAATCAGTTAAATGTCTGAATGGCACAAAAAGACTGACTTTCTCAGGAGTAAGAGGGAATTCCTCCTTCTTGACTGCCTTTAGCTGGATCATAGGCATTTTCCTGCTGTTAGACTTGAACTGAAGCATCAGCTCTTCCTGGGTTTCAAGCCTGCAGGGCTTCAGACTGCAATGGCATTATTCGCTCTCCTGGGTCTCATACCTTCAGACTCGAACTGGAATTATGCTATTCCTGGGTCTGCAGCTTGCCAACTACACATCTTGGGATTTCTCAGCCTTCATAATTGCATGAGACAATTCCTTATTTAAAAATTTCATATATATGTATACAACTTTCTATTAGTTATGTTTCTCTAGAGAATTGACTGTATCTAATGCAGAAGATGAGCAAGAAACCAACTTAAACAACTTAAAATGTGTTACATTATTGAAATGTGGACATCATTTGTTACAATGGCAAAACTCAATAAAATGTGTTGATTTATATGAGTTATCTCTATGTACCACCTACAAGACCTTTGTCAAAAAAAATATTACAAGTATTTTCTCATAATACAGCCTAATTTGTTTTTAAATTTTTATTTTAAGTGCAGGGGTATCTGGGCAAGTTTGCTACATAGGTAAATGTGTGTCATGAGGTTTTGTTGTACAGATTATTTCACCATCCAGGTATTAAGTCTAGTACCTATTAGTTAATTTTTCTGATCTTCTTCCTCCTCTCACCCTCCACCTTCCTATAGGCCCCAGTTTCTGTTCCTCTCTGTGTCCATGTGCTCTCATCACTTAGCTCCCACTCATAAGTGAGAAGATGCAGTATTTGGTTTTCTGTTCCCGTGTTAGTTCGCTAAGTGTAATGGCCTCTAGGTCCTTCCACGTCCCTACAGACATGATCTCATTCTTTTTTATGGCTGCATAGTATTCCATGGTTTCTATGTACCACACTTTATTTGTCCAGTCTATCACTGATGGGCATTTAGGTTGATTCCATGTTTTTGCTATTGTGAATAGTGCTGCAATGAACATATACATGCATGTGTCTTTATAATAGAATGATCTATACTCCTTTGAGTATATACCCAGTAATGGAACTGCTGGATCAACTGCTATTTCTGTCTTTAGGTCTTTGAGGAATAGCCACATTGTCTTCCACAATAGTTGAACTAATTTCCACTCTTGCCAACAGTGTGTAAGTGTTTCTTTTTCTCTGCAATCTCACCAGCATCTATTATTTTTGACTTTTTAATAACAGCCATTCTGACTGCTGTGAGATATATCTCACTATGGTTTTGATTTGCATTTCTCTAACGATCAGTGATCTTTAAGATTTTTTCATATGATTGTTGGCCTCATGTATGTCTTCTTTTGAAAAATGTCTGTTCATGTCCTTTCCTTTTAAAAAATAGAGCATTTTAATTTTACTGTAATCTAAATTACCTTTTTTTATAGTTAATGTTTTGGGCTCTAAAATATTTTACCTGGCCATTTATACTTATGAATATATGCATATACATAAACATACAGGTATACACATACATATATTAATGTGTGTGTGTTGGTATGTGTACATGTGTTTGCATTAAATCTACAATCTTGCCATTTGATCTCAATTTGTCCCATCTATTTTCTGCTGTAGTTTTTTTTCTTTTCCTCTCTTACTAAGTTTTCATAGATTAACTACCTACCCTATATATTTCATTTTTTTCTGTACTACTGGCTTATCTTTGTTTTTTAAATGTGTGCTTTAGCATTACAACTTGCCTTTTTAACTATCACAGTCTTCCCTAAAGTAACATTATATTACTTCATACATACTGAAAGACCCTTATGAGAGTACATCTCTCACTTTCCATCTCTCGCTCTGTGTCATTGTTGATATATTTGACATATATTTCATTTCCACAAATATTATAAACCCTGTTACTTTATTAGTTTTTTGAAGTCAATTATATATTTTCTTATTTTAATAGACTTTATTTTAGAGCAGTTTTTATTTCACAGAAAAATTAAGTAGACATTATAAAAAATTTCTACACACTCCCTGTTTCCACACATGTTTAAACTCCCCACTATCAACATCTGCCATTAGAGTGGAACATATGTTCCAACCTACAGCCTACAGCAACACATCATCCCCCAAAATCCAGTTTACATTAGGTTTATTTTTGGTGTTATACAATTTATATGTTTTGAAAAATGTATAATGACATGTACCCATAATCATGATGCAAAGAATAGTTTCACTGCCATAATAAAATTATGTGCTCCACCTATTCATCCATCCATCACCCCTAATCCCTGGTAACCATCGCTCTTTTTATTTGATCTGATGTTTTGTCTTTTCCAGAATGTTATATAGTTGGAATCATACAATATGTAGGTTTTCCATATTAGCTTCTTTTGCTTTCTTATATGCATTTAAGGCTCCTCCATGTCTTTTCATGGCTTCATAGCTCATTTCTTTTTAGTAATATTATTACTGAGTAATATTTCTTTATCAAGATATAATACAGTGTATTCATTCATTCACCTACTAAAGTACATCTTGGTTGCTTTCAAGCTTTAGCAGTTCTGAATAAAGCTGCTGTAAATATCCATGTGCAGGTTTTTGTGTGAACATAAATTTTCAACTCCTTTGGGTAAATACCAAGAATCATGATTATTAGATCATATGTTAAGACTATGTTTAGTCTTGTAAGAAACTGCCGAACTATCTTCCAGAGCAGCTGTATCATTTTGGATTTCCAACAGCAGTAAATGGGAATTCCTGTTGCTTTACATCCGTGTCAGCATTTGGTGTCACCAGTGTTTTGAATTTTCATCATTCTAACAGGTAGGCAGTAGCATCTCATTGTTGCTCTAATTTGCAATTTCTTAATAAAATATGATGTTGAACATCTTTTGATATGCTTATTTGTCATCTCCAAGTCATCTTTGATGAGGTTTCTGTTCAAATTTTTTGCTCATTTTTAAATCAGGCATTAATTGTTTAGTTTGTTTTGTTGTCGTTGAGCTTAAAGAGTTATTTGCCTATTTTGGATAACAGTCTTTTATCAGATATATTTTTTGCAATTTTTTCCCTCAGTCTCTAGCTTGTCTTCTCATTTCTTTGTCTCTTGCAGACCAGAATTTTAAATTTTGATGAAGTCTAGGTTATCAATTATTTATTTCATAAATCACATCTTCAATACTGTATTTAAAAAGCCATTGCCATACTCAAATCATCTAGATTTTCTAGTTTTGAATTTTACATTTTATATTTAGGTTGATAATCCATTTTAAATTAATTTTTGTGAAAGGTGGGAGTTCTATGTGTACATTCATTTTCTTGCATGTGGATATCTCAATTATATTTTATTCAGTTTAAGTGAGGTATCATTTCCATATAATTTACTTACCTCAAGAATCAATTGGAAAAATTTTGATCAAAAAATTGAAATACTCTCACCTCCAGAATATTTCTTATATCTATTTGCATCAATCCCTTACCCATCAACACTGGACCCTGGCAAAAATAGATCTGCTTTCTGTTATAATATACTCTTTCAAGAATTTCATATAATCAGACTCATACAGTATATAGTCTATTATTTTGGACTATTTTACTTAGCATGACGTTTTTGAAATTGATCCATGTTGTCATGTGTATCAATAATTTGTTCCTTCTAAATACCAGTCTTTTAGCAGATATATTTTTGTATATTTTCATATAGAAAACAGAAGCATGAACCATAAACAGAAATAGATAAATTGGAACTCAGTCAACTTAAAAATTTTTTTTCTCCTAAAGTCATGGTTAGAGTAATGAAATTGTAATACACAGCCTGGAATGTCTAATTTCTGTATGCTCATAATACAGTAAATATTTTTGCATTTATCAGTTCATGGACATTCCAGTTGTGTCTAGATTTTTAACATGATGAATAAAATTGCTATAAAATACCATGCAGTTTTAGTCTTTGTGTGGATATGTTTTCTGTTCTCTTGGATAAATAACCAAGAGAAGATTGACTAGATTATATGAGAAGTGTCTGATTAACTCTATAAGAAACTGCCAACCTATTTCCAAAGCAGCTGAATCATTTTGCATTTACATCAGGAATATCTGAGAATTCCACATGTCCCACTCTCTCACTAACACCTATTCTTGTCAGTCTTTTAAACTGGGTTAATATAGCAGGGATCCATGTCACCTCAGTGTGACTTATTTACATTTCTTCAGTGATAATGATGCTAAGCATATTTTCATTTATTGATTTTCCAAGTGATATTTCTCTTATGAATTGTCTGTTTAAATATATTGACATTTTAATTGCATTGTCTTTTTCTTAATAAGTTGTCATACACTTTATATTTCAGATACAAGCACTTCAGAAAATAAATGTGATGCGAGTATATTTTTCATCCTGTGTATTACAGATTTACTATTCTAGCCATGACTTTAGAAGAAACATTTTTTAAGTTGAATGAGTTCCAATTTATCTATTTTTGTTTACAGTTTATGCTTCTGTGACCTATTAAAAACACCATTCTCTCAAACAAAACCACAAAGATTTGCTCTTGTTTTTTTTTTACAATAAATTTTGTAATTTTAGCTCTTACATTTATATCTCTGATTCATTTCAGTTGACTTCTATATATGGAGTGAGGTAAAAGTTGAAAAGTTGTTTTTATTATAGCAGAGTTTCAAGTATTCTACCATCATTTCTTAAAATGATTGCCTTTTTCCTATTATATCACCATGGCAATTTACCTAAAATCAATTAACATTTGATTGTTGGCTTTTTCCTGAACTTTATTCTATTTCATTGATGTGTATGCCTATATTTGTACAAAAACCATACACTTTTCAGTTAGTCTTGGAAATCAGGTTGTAAAAGTCTCCAAATTTGTTCTTTTCGAAATTGGTCTGGCTATTTTAGGTTATTTGCATTTTCATGTAAATTCAGCTTGTCTATTTCTAACAAAATAATCCTCTGGCATTTTTACTAGGAATGGTTTAATCTATGAATCAGTTTGGAAGACAATTTGCATCTTACCAGCTTTAAGTGTTCCAGCCCACAAATATGGAATATATCTCTATTTTGTTTTCTTTAATTTTCTGTGAGCAATATTTTGTACTTTGGTGTACAGTATTAAACATTTTTATATTCATCTCAGGTATTTCTTGCTTATCAATCATAATATAAATAAGATAATTTTAATTTATATTTCTATACAGTAAATAATAATACAATTGATTTTTATATATTAATCACAATCATGATGTAACCAAACTCACATATTACTTCTAGTTGCTTTTATTATAGATTCCTTCAGATACTCTACAATATCATGTAATCTCCAATCTATATTTTGGTTATTATTTATTATTTTGCCTAACTTTATTGCACTGGCTGGAAATTACAGTAAAATGTTTGCTATACCAGATAACATTGAACGTTATTGTCTGGGTTTTGCTCTTAGGGGAAAAGTATTCGTCTTTCAGCATTTAGTATGATGTTAGTTAGATTAATTTTATCAAGTTTAAAAATTACCTTGTTATTCTGATTTTGCTCAGTTTTATTATAAATAAATGTTGAAACTTGTATAATATATTTTCTGCCTTTATTAAAATGACTATGTCATTTTGTTTAGTCTTTTGATATGGTGAATTAAATTGATTAATTTAGAATTTTGAATGTTGAACCAACTTTGCATTCCTGGAATAAACCTTACTTGGTCATAATACATTATCTTTTTTATTTTTTTATATACTAGCATTTAAATACAAATTATTGCATCTATATTTATGAAGGAAATTGGTTTCAGTACTTTGTGTTTGAAGTTTCTTTGCCTGGTTTTGGCAATAGCATGACTCCAGCTATATAAAATTTTCATTGTTGCTATGTTGTTAACTACATACTTAGGTATTAAGTATCTACTTAGGTAAATAGAGTGCTTTATTTTAATTGAGTCTAATATCTCTCCTGCAGTCACACTTAAAATATACCACATAGATCAATATCATGTCTTTCTTTGCTGCAGGATTGCATCTGAGATACCTTATTACATTTAGTCATCATGTCTCTTTAGACTTCTCTTGGTTGTGGCAGTTTCTCAGACGTTATTGTCAATGACTTTGACAGCTTTGAGGATTACTGGTCAAGCACAGCTTTGAGGATTATTGGTCAAGCATTTTGTAAAATGTCTTTCAATTGATATTTGTCTGATATTTTATTTATAATCAGACTGCGGTTACAGGTTTTCTAAGAAACACTACATTAGTAAATTACCATTTTTATCCCATAATATCAAGGGTACATACTATCAACATGACTTTTCAGGGTGGCTGTTGACTTAATCACTTGGCTGAAACTGGGTTTGTCAAGTTCCTGCACTGTAAAATTACCCTTATTTTTCTCCATTTTCAAACACTGTACTTTTTGGAAGGAAGTCACAATGTACAGCCCACACTTAAAAATCAAGGAATAATACACTGCCTCCCTGAGGGCAGAGTATCTACATAAACCATGCGAAATTTTTCTACAAGAGGAATTTGTCTCTTCTCTCCCATTGACTTGTTCATTTAACCATTTATTTATATTAATATGACCTCATGGATATTTATCTTGTATTTGGCCCTGTAATCCAATACTACTCATTTTTTGAAGAAATTGTTCCAGCTTTGGCAATTTGGAGCTCTTTCTGTTGGTTCTCGTATTCTTTTAGCATATCCACCTAATCATTGGTTTGCCTTTTTTTACTTTCTTAGTTTCTGACAGTATAAGATGCTCAAGGCTCATCTTGCATATTAACTACCCAGCCATTCCTCCTAAGAGACTTGTACTTGTTTTTTGTCTGTTTGTTTTGTTTTTGAAATAAGGTCTCATTCTGTTATCCAGGCTGGAGGGCAGTGGTGCAATCTCAGTTCACTGCACCCATGACCTTCTAGGTTTAGGTGATCCTCTTGCTGAGTAACTGGGACCACAGCCACATACCACCAAGCCAGGCTAATTTTTGTATTATTTTGTAGACATAGAGTTTCATCATGTTGCCCAGGCTGGTCTTGAACTCCTGGCCTCAAGCCATCAATCCACTTCTGCCTCCCAAAGTGCTGGAATTACAAGTGTGAGCCACCACAGCTTCCTTAGATTTGTTTTTAAATGTAGCATTTGCTTGGGCACGGTGGCCCACGTCTGTCGTCCCAGCATGCTGGGAAGCCTAGGTGGGAGAGTTTGAGACCAGCCTGGGAAACATGGCAAAACCTCATGTATACAAATATTAGCCAAGTGTAGTACATGCCTGTGGTCTCAGCTACATGGGAGGCTGAGGTGGGAGGATCACCTAAGCCCAGGAGTTTGAGGCTGTGGTGAGCCCAGATTGGACCACCACCCTCTACCCTGGGTGACAGAGTGAGACTTTAGCTCAAAAAAAATAATAATAATACATATATTTATATAACTGTGGACCTACTATGAAAAGTAATGTTTTATTTAATCAATTTGTTTACTTGAACGTTACTGAAATGGAAAAAAGTACCCTTGTCCTTCTTGCAGGGCATGCCACAGGGCTGTGGCTTCCTTCTTCAATGCCCCACTGCTCTAATCCCTAGGGGGAGCATGCAGAAGGGCAAGGTGTGGGGCTCTGACTCCATGGTAGCAACTAGGGGTGAATGTTTACAACTCCTGAAGCCCCGGTGGGTGGCTGTTACAGGGAACTCTTTTTGTTTTGCCATCCTTAGGTGGTTTGGGTTAGTCAGCTTAATTAGACCCCCTGCCTTACCACAAGGATAGAGGGCTTTCTGTATCCCAGGGTTTCTTGCCGTGGTGTACTGGAAAAATCCGATCACACGTGGGCTTGGGGAATGAATGCAAGGTTTTATCTGGTGGAAGTAGCTCTCAGCAGATGGGGGAGCCAGAAAAGTGATGGAATGGGAAGGCTGTTTTCCCTTAGAGTCAGGCTGCTCAATGACTGGGCTCTCCTCCTACAGTCCCAGAAAAACTTCATGTTGTTCCACCAGTCGATTGCCTGCCTGCCTGCCTGCCTGCCTGCCTGCATCTGTGGGCGTGCTCTTATGTCAGTGCATTTCTTTCAACATCTAGCTGCTTGTGTCTTCTGCTGGTGTGTTGCTCTTTAGGTCCAGCCATTTGTGCACCCACTAGGGTCTCAGGGGTTCTTATATGCACATGATTAGGGTGCATGGTGGGCCAGGATGGTCTTGGCAAATGCAACATTTGGGCAAGAAAATAGAAATGCCTGTCCTCGCCTAGGTCCATGAGCACGGCCAGGGGTGGACACCTCCCCCAGGGACGCTCCCTCCTCTACCCAGCACTTCTCTGCCCTCCCCGCCCCATATCATCACATGTACAAACTATTTTTTGTTGGTTTTAAGAATATACAAAAATCAGAAGACATAGGTCCTTCTAATAAGGATCCACAGTACAGTAATAGAAAATACATAGTATCATTTCATAATATAATTTTAAGTAAAATAAATTTTTAAAAATTTATGATATAACTTTTAAAATGTTTTGTTGTTTTAAAGTTCACATTTAGGCAGATTCCCTGCTTGGATTAACTAAAGGCAGCTGAGGAAATTCAAAAATAAGCCCACCTGTGAAAAATTGTTCACTTAGGATGCCAGACACCTTCTAATCAAAACTCTTTTTTTGCTCCCACAATTATTCTTTAATATTTATAATCTCTTCATCAATTACAAGTTTATAGCTTTGCCTCTTATTTTATTAACAAGTAAACAATTCCTTTACACATATTATTTTTGGAACTTTTCAGCATTCTGTCCATATAAGAAATATCTTGGTATATCGTAAGTGAACTTACAGCATTTTCATAACATGATATGGTACAGCGGTCATTGATAATTGCATTTAGAAAAGTAAAATTCCGTATTATGTACTCCTTACACCAACAGGAAATTACAATGTACATACTGAATGATTAAACAATGAAAACACAATGCATTTCAAAATTGGTATCACTAGAGAAATGTTGTCCATGTAATATTTCATGAGTACAATTCTCCAGCTTCACTACATTTCCAAATTTATTTGAATTTTAGTTTTTATTTTATACTCTCTTCAGCATCTTGGTGTTTACTGAGTGAGACATATTCTGTGAGCTATATTGTCAACAAACCCAGTAAGTGTTATATTCAGATTCTAAGTAAGTATGTCAAATTAAAGCTAAGTACCTGAAATTTATCATAAATGACCTGCCATAGTTTCTTTTACTTGCGAACAATCAGTAAATATTAAAAGGCTAAATAAGTCATGATGATTTCAGATGTCTAATGCTTGTATACATAAAACATAAGAACTACTCTATATTGCTCAAGTTAGTGTTATGAAAAAGTGAGATGCAACTTCTGTGTCTCTTTGTAGAACAATCATAAATATTTTTCTCCCATTTGGGAGAAGCAAAATCCTTGATTTCTACACATGGAAGTCTTTTCTCTTACCATCACTTTTTACCTTTTGCTCAAACACTATTTATCCTTAAAAGCCTACTGTCACCTCAAAATCATTTCAGAGGAATGTACTGCAGGATTTTTTACCTTGCCAACAAAGATGCTTTACTGGGCCATTTTCAATGTAATTTGGCTCTTGCATGAAAAAGACAGCCTCCTAAATTCAGATATGGCCAGATAAAAACCCTTTGATTCAACTCTACATTACATATTTGTCATTAAAATTCAAATTCTGCAGCCAGGCTTTTTTAGCAATCCCTAACGAAGCCTTTCATTAAGGGTTTTTATTTATCACATTTCAGAATCTAGGTGAAGCTAGCCTGTCAATCTCTGCTCACACAAAGTGCAATTAGACACAGTTTGGATTTCCTTTCTTACTTAGATTGGTATACTTCATATCTTGCCAAAAAAAAATCTGTTATTTTTAGATCTGCATTCCTCACAGCATTATAAACATTCAGCCACTGGTAATTCTCTTATTTGTGATATAATTTATACATAAATTTATTTCTGAGTGTCTTATTCTTGATTTGAAACACAAGTTTGCTTCCTGCTTTTTTTTTATTTGAATGTAGACGGAGCATTGTTTCTTAATGGAATTTAATATCCATCATGCAAACATCCTAATAACCATGTAGAGTAATGAGAAAAAACATGCAATGTAGGCTTTTTTAAAAGAAAATGAATTAGTGAATGGTTCAATTCAGTGTTACCATAAACTTTCAGTCCATAAGCTATTTTCTGTTAATATCTCTCTCAATTTTGGAGTCTGCATTAACATTTTCCATAAATCATTGAGTGTATAGAAGTAATGATGTTTATCAAATAATCTGGCAGAATCTGGTGAAATAAAGAATAATACAGTGTCTTGAAGAGATCCCAGAAGGTCACTTAAACATTGAGAGTGTCTCACTAATGCAGTGAATAATTCCAAGGTAATTTCTCAGCTACTTCTTCCACAGGATGTAAAATGACCTTCTTCCTAGACATGTATTCAATTATATGCCTCAAGAGATTTCCAGTGGAAATTCAAAAATGAAAAAGTGAGATTAAGTGGTCACGTTCTTATCCAAGGTCTACCTTTCATTTTTAGATTAACAATAAGAATACATATATAATCTACAATTCACAATTATCAATGCATTACAAAACCTCCATATGTCTCATAGACTATACCGTAATGCTGACATTCTACAGTTTTAAAGTCATCTAGAAAAACATAAATTTAGAGGAGAAAAAAATCAAAGCGATTAAATAGTTGGACAATAGGCTTTACAGGAGGAAGTTAATTGAATTGCAATTATTTAAACTACAGAATAATGAACTGCAAGGTGACTTACTGTTGAAAGAAGAAAATGTCATTATGAAGTGAATGCCAACTTGTTCTGCACACAACAAGAGAAAAAAATCAATTAAATTTGGCAATTCCTCCTTCCATTATATCTCCCACCCTACCTCTGTTTCCAACTTTTCTGTGTAGATAAACTACTTGAAATACAAATTGGGCAATGCCATTTTAGCGTATGTATATCTAATCTTTTCAGCACTATCATTAAAATGTTTGTCTTCCATGTGAATACAAGATATCAAGTAATAAATTTTTCATGACATGTTTAAAAACAGAACAAGCTGGTCATTATAGTTATTAATCAAATAATGTCTGATGTTTTAAAATGAAAAAGTAAAAATATAACATTTTAAAATATAGCAGGTTTTTTTAATGCCGGGGTGGATTGAATACATTTTTTTTTAACAATTCCAGACTATAGTTTTGTTTGTTTGTTTGATTGGTTGCTTTTCCTTCTTATCCAATCCTGAAATTTCTGTCTGTTTTCACAAATTGTACATTTCTCACTAACAACCAGTCCAAATTACTTGGACCCCAAAGCTTTCTTTTTGGTGTTGATTTATTTAAATAAAATCCATTAAATCTGGAATACATACTCATAGCTTCATCTCTACTCTTCCCATAGCAGATTTTTGTGCAGTTTTCAAACGCATGCTGTGATAGACAGAATTCTAATATGGCTCCTAAGATTCACATCCCCCTGGTATACACATCCTGAATAAGCTCCCCCTGTTGAGAATGGACATGACTATGACCTGTTATATGGCAAAGAGATTTTGCACAGCAAGGCAGCAAACCATTTGATTTTGATTTCATCAAAATACTATCATCTAGGTTGGCCTGATTTTATCAGCCAAGAACCTTAAAAAATGGAGCCATTGAAAGAATGAATGAGATTTTCCTGTTGGCCTTGAAGACATGAAGTGCCATGATGTGGAGAGGGCCAAAGGTTAGGGAACTGTGTGGCTTCTAGGAGCTGAAAGCAGCCCCTGGCCAACAGCCAGTGAGAACAGTGGGAACCTACAACCCTACAACTGCAAGGAACTGAATTCTGCCAAACCCAAATGAACATGGAAGAGAACCCTGAGCTCCAGAAAAAATATGGCTTGACCAGCTGTTTAAGTTCAGCCTTGTGAGACTCTCAACAGAGAACTCAATCATGTCATGCCAGGACTTCTGACCTACAGAATCAGGACATAATAAATGCATTTTCTTTTAAGCCACTAATTTGTTAGACTTTTGTGGGCATTTGATGTATAAAAATACATATGCCCAGATGAAATCTAGAAGTATAAAAGTATGTTGTGCCTTCACACTCTTTTCTTTGAATTACAAAGCAATCATATACACACACGCGTGCACATACACACACATTTAATTAAGAAACAAATAAAATGACAGGCAAGAAAACTCTATTAACATCCCATTTCTCCACTCCAAAATGACAGCTTTCCATGTCTCTTGTCAGGCGTTCATGTACATAAATAGCAGGGCAACTAAATCAAAAAGAGGTGTTTGGATGGAGAATTAAGAGAGCTATTTAAAAAAATATCAATTCTATAAAATTATAATAAAATACTACCTGTAAATTTCCCTTGGAATCAACCACACCATATGTATATGCATGAATAGATAAAAACTTAAATTGTAGCCTGCGTCACCCTTCCTATTTCATTCCACCATGAAATAGGAATGTAGCCTCACAATACGCAAGCAGGCATACCAAGTCCTACGATATCCATTGGACATAACCTGTAACTTCTACAGCTAGCCATCTTTCAAGATCCAAATTCCATTTCCATTATCTTTGCTACTAAATAGTTGTTAGTGGGAAGTAGGAAGAAAAAACGATGACAAATATATTGCCTGTGCTACCCCTGCAACACATGTTCATTTTTTCTAATAAGCCCAGGAAACTGCCATGCCAATGATTTCACCCTCTGCTCTGCTCAATAAAGCATAGCTAAAACTAAAATTATTTGCTTTCCTCTTGCAAATGCACCCTAAAGTTATAACAAAATGTTATCACTAATATTTTTTCCTCTACACAATGTGAGACAGACATTTTTCTGCCATTTGATGCCAGTATGGATTTACAAAGGCCACAGCATCTAATACAAAGTAGAACACCACACCGCACAAATGCCCGCTCCATTTGAAGGTTATCAGTAAAAACTCTTTGACTAAGATGAATCTAAGCAAAATGTGCTGCCTTCAAATTCCTTTTCAAAATGTATTTTTTAAGACTTCTGTCAGATTCCCCTTAAACTACCCTTTACTTCTCTCTTGAATCACTTTTTTCTCATTTCAAGCATAAGGATGATGATAAAGATGACTGGCACTATTAAGTACCCTGCTTACCAAGTTGACTCTAATTAATTACCATAGTGTCAGTCAGCAAGTATTTGGCCTTAGCTATGGTAATTACTGAAGCTTGTATAAAAGCTTAATCAGGATATTAATGTAGGAAATTATGACAACTTTTGAGCAATAGATTGTTGCACCACTGACTGAAATATGTAAGGTAGGGAAGTAGAGAGAGGTTCCTGATGACATTGTTACAGAAAAGCACTAGAAACCACATTAATGGCCACACAGAAAGACCATTAGCATTCCCAGAGTGAATTCCATGAAAGTGTGTCATATTCGTTCAATCCAGAAAGTGGAGGAAAGTCTCATAAGCAGCTGAATTTCAAAGTAACAGCTTCCACATAAAGCATTTTGGTGTTGAAAAGTCCTGCATATATTCATCACTTACTCATGTGCTGTAAAATGAATGCTTTCCTATTTCAAAATGGGTGGCAGTCTTACTAGAATTTTGGCAGAAATTCTGCTGTTTGTAATAGCAGAAATTGTTTTCTGCTATTATGAATGACTTCTGTCTTATATCAGTTCTCTTAATGAGTAGTGTGAAATGTCAAATGTTGAAAGAAAAAAAACCACACATTTATATATTGTTAGCTCAGCAATGAATTCAGATATATATATGATCAAAATATTATATCTTAAAGCTGTCTTGCAAAAGCCAAACCAGACCTGCAGAATAGAAATTGAAATATCTGATTGCACATTCATACAGGCAATCAGCTAGCCAAAGAAAGAGAGTAAAAAAGACACTTCCTAATGTTCAGCAGTATTCTTCTGTTTCCAGGGTTGTGTTCCAGGCCTTAGGTCATGACAATCAAGCTGCCTGCCCTGTTCATATCACCTCATCTCTTTTAGTATTTAAGTCAAAAACACACCTGCCTAAATGCCTAAAGCTTACCACTAAATGCCTGCACAATACGGCTAAATGGGCTGAATGCAACCCAACATAGAACCTTCCAAACACGTGCTTGAAATGCACTGAGAGAAGCATTTTTATGCAAAAATGACAGAAAATGTAATCGAAAAGAAAACCTCTAACAAAGCCATAGCCAGATGGTGTTCTTTATTGGGGGCCAGCTCAGATTTCTGAGCTTCTGAAAATGTCACAGCTATTGCTGCTCAATTCTAGAGTTACATCCTAAATTTGAGAAAAACCTTTCCCACGTGAACATTATGATCCCTCCACATTTGTCTTATAACATTTTGAAAATCCTTTCCATTTTTTGGTTGGACAGATAATACATGTTCATAAAATGTATATTTCAGTAGAAAAATATGGAAGCAATATGAAAAATATAAAAGAAAAAATTAAAAGTAAAATCTTACTAAAAATGCTATTGTTTTTACTTTTTAAGTTTTTTCTATGCATTTAGACACATATATTATGGTTAAAAATGAAGTTAAATTATATAGAGATTTGTACTTTTTTGTTACATTAAAAGTTGCTTTGTATTCATCTTCCCACATCAAAAAAACATATATCCAAATTCACATTTGAAATAGTTGGGTATTATTCCACTTTAAGATAACCTCATAATATATTTAACTAGAACTATAGAACTGTATAGATTGCTATCTCTAGCAATGCTACAATAAATATTCTTAAATATGTAACATTGTACTCTTATTAAAATGTTTGTTTAAAGCAAATTCCTGAAATTAGATTCACTGGGCCAAGATGTACTTGTAAATCTAATAACACATACTACCAATCATCCAAAAATTTTGCATTGATTCAAAGATCCAAAGAAAGTATAAAAGCTTTTACTGCCAAAAAGCCTCAGAAACATTGGGTACTTCCATATAGGCAGAAAGTGGCAACCATTGTGGTTTTTTGTTTTTTTTTTTAATTATTTAGGAAATAAGAATAAATAAAAGGTTCCTCTTCAAAGCTTTCCACTTAGTTCATTATGAATAAATTACAATTTCTTCAAAGGTTAATTTACTTTAAAGCTTTTGCTAATAATCTTAAAGTAAAGAAATAAGAACATCCCATGTTCTTAGTTCTTACACTTTAACCTAGATATTTGCCCTGGCATGCCTGGACAAGCCCAGGCAAGTCTTAGGTCAAAGCTTACTCCACTTTCTTATTTAGAAATGTTATAGTTTCTCTAAGTATTCCTCAAGTTGCTTTCTCTTTTCCTCTGTTCTCTTCTGTCTTTACTTCTTTAGAAAATTTCCAAGTTTTTAGCCAATCAGGTCAAGCATAGAATGTGAGGTCCTGTTCCGGCCAGTGGAAACTGGCCACATCAGTAGGGTAATTGCATCAGTTTATAAAAGTTATAAATGTCTCTGTCACCTTTGTTCAGGTGTGCTCTCATGGCAAGACTGCGAGCGACTTGCACCCTTCCTACAGGAAGTAAACTAGCCTTGCTGATTTATCCATTGTCTCGGTGTGGATTTTTCCTGATGTTACAAACCTGTTTCCAACAAATTATATATTACATTATAGTTTTATATATTTAGGGAGTATAAAGTGATTTTATGATTTTTAATACCATGTGGAATGATTTAATCAAGCCAATTAATATATGAATCACCTCAAATATTTAATGTTTTTTGTGATGAGAACATTTGATATTTACCCTAAGAAATACTAAAACATACAGTACTAATTTTAGCTATATTCATCACTCTTTGCAACAGATATCAAAACAATAGTTAAATGTATCCTCCCAATTTAGTCTTCGTACTCATAATATCTCTCCATTCTCTCTCTACCTCCAGCCTCTGATAATATCCCTACCATTCCACTCTCTCCTTCTATGAGTTTAAATGTTTTACATTCCACCTATAAGTGAGAACATGTGGTATTTGTCCTTCTGTGTTTGGCTTATTTCACTTAGGATAATGTTCCCCAATTCCATCCACGTGGTCCCAAATAATAGAATTTCTTTACTTTTAAAGGCTGAATAACATTTTATTGTTTATGTATCTCACATTCTCTTTACCCATTCACCTGTTCATGGACACTTAGGTTGAATCTGTAAGTTGGCTATTGGGAATAATGCTGCTATGAACATGAAAGTGCAGATATTTCTGACACACTGATTGCAAATCTTTGGGTTAAAAATCTGGAAGTGGGATTGCAGAATCATATGGAATTTTTTTTTTTTTTTAGTCTTTTGAGGAACCTCCATGCTGTTTTCCATAATTACTGTATTAATTTGCATTTCCACTAACAGAGTGAAGTGTTCCCTTTTCTCTACATCCTCACCAACACTTGTTTTCTTATTGTCTTTTTGGTAATAGCCATTCCAATAGTTATGAGGCAATATCTCATTGTGGCTTTAATTTGCATCTCTCTAATGATTAGTGATATTGACCATTTTTTTCATATATCTGTTAGCCATTTATATTTCTTCTTTGAAAAATATCTGTTCAGCACCATTTATACCAATCCAAATGCCCATCAATGATAGACTGGATAAAGAAAATGTGGCATATATACACCATGGAATACTATGCAGCCATAAAATAGAATGAGTTCATGTCCTTTGCAGGGACATGGATGAATTTAGAAGCCATCATTCTCAGCAAACTGACACAAGAACAAAAAACCAAACACCACACATTCTCACTCATAAGTGGGTATTGAACAATGAGAACACAGGAACAGGAACACCACAAACTGGGGCCTGTTGGGAAGTGGAAGAGCTAGGGGAAAGATAGCAGGGGATGGGGAGATTGGGGAGGGATAACATTAGGAGAAATACCTAATGCAGATGACGGGGGGATGGATGCAGCAAACCATATGGCATGTGTATACCTATGTAACAATCCTGCATGATCTGCACATGTACCTCAGAACTTAAAGTATAATAAAAAAAAGAAAGAAAAAAATAAAAATATCTATTCAGATCTCTTGTCCATTTCTTAATTGGATTGTTGGATTTCTTTTTCTAGAGATGTTTGAGCTCCTTATTTATTCCGGATTTAATCTCTTATCAGACATATATGTCTTACAACTATATTTTCCTAAATCCATAGGTTGTCTCTTCACTCTGTTCATTGTTTATTATGCTGTAAAATGAAGCTTTTAAATTTGATGAAACCTCATTTGTCTATTTTTAAATTTTGTTGCTTGCAATTTTAGGGTCACACCTAAAAATCATTGCCCAGGCCAGTGTTGCGTAGTTTTTCTCCCATGTTTCCTTCTAATAGTTTCATAGTTTTAGAAATTATCTTCCAATCTTAAATACATTTTGCATTGATTTTTGCATATGGTGTGATAAGAGTCCAATTTTATTATTTTGCTTATGAATATCCAGTTTCCCAATACTGTTTATTGAAGAAAACGATCCTTTCCCTTTGTATATTCATAGCTTCTCTGTTGAAAATCAGTTGGTCATCGATGTGTGAGTTCCTTTCTAGCTTTTCTGTCCTGTTCCATTGGCCTATGCATTCTGGATGTGGCAGAACTCGTGCCTTCTTTTTGTGAAAGTTCATTGTGGGGTCTTCTTCCGGGAGCAGGACTCTAGGTTAGGGTCTGAGACTAGGCCTGGAAGCTGGGCATCTAGGGATTCAAGTTAATTAACTCTTCCCACCTTTGCTGGCAACAGCTAGCTCCACTTTGCAGGGGAGTTATGCTGTTAGCTGGTACTTCTGATCATGCATCACCGCTGGCAGGGATAAGGAGCTAACACCAAAATCTGAGCAAGGGTCACTGTGGGCTCTGCCTTCTTGCTCTGTTTCTACCTGACCACGCCCTCCCCACCCCCACCAGGCAGTCAACCCCTGCATTTCTGTATTGTGAGATGGCAAGAGTAAGCTTCATGTGAAGCATCTTGGAATTCCAGGGAAGCTGGAGTCCACTCTCCTATTACTCATTCCCCAGTGCAGAAACTGTGGGCCCTGAGGAATCTTCCGTTTGGTGCTGTGCCCACTAGAGGTAGGGGAAGGGGAAACACAGTCAAAGCAAGACCATTTGACCATCCTTTCAATGTTAATTTGTATTCAGTTCTGTGGAACATGCAGGCGACTCCGGCTTCTTGCCACATTTGAAGGTTTTCACCAACTTTTTTTTTTTTTTTTTTTTAATCTGTGGATAGTAGCTAGCTGATCTTTCTGTGTGGGTGAGTAAAGCACAGGACCTCCTGTACCACCATGTTGCTGATATCAGCAAAATCCTAATCTATTATTTTTAGTTTTATATATGTAGCAATGAGACTGAAATTTTTACATATTTTGACTTTATGTAGGTGTATATTGACTGTTCATATCCCTTTGCCTTTCTCTTTTAGAGCATTTGTCTTTTACATGTTGATTTATATGTACTTTTCATTATTGCCTTTCTGCTTGGCATATGCCCTATATTTTTATTTGTTTCTTTATATTTTCTTTTAGATTCTAGGTAGTTTTACTATATTTTACACAGTAGATTATACAGCTTTTTATGGTTTCTTGTGGAATTATTTGTAACTTCAAATCTTTCCATAATCCAAGTTTATGAAATTATGAATCATATTTTCTTCTAGTATTCATTTTGGTTAATCAGTTATTCCAACATCTTTTCTAGTGATTTAAGACATCATATTTATTGTTTACTAAATGTACGTATTTATGTGAATGGGTTGATAGATTTTGGAGTTGATTTTCTTCCATGATTTTTAAATTACCATAGATTTATAAGAAGTTTTCTTAGCTGGCCAATTTTAACCCCTCTCCTTAATCTCATTTTTCAAAACATCTTCTAATAATGAAGTCTAAAGACTTCTTCTGCTTTTGTTTGTCTTCTGCCTTTGTTGGTATCAGGTAATATTTGTTTGGTCCACTGTAATGTAAAATCTCCATTTTAGGACCTGACATTGATTTTTCCCAGTATATAGTTGTAAACTTTTCAATTAGCATGCATAGTATTTTATTCTTTAATATAGAATATTTCTACTCAATATGTATTGAACAATCCCATCTGTTTCATCAGTGCTGATCTCTGCTTTCAGAAAAAGTTAGTATCAATATAGTATCTCTCTTCTCTGTTTATCATATACCTAATCTTCTTTCCGCATTCTTTTTCAGGAACATTTCACAAATAAATCTGCTATATTCACATTCCAATTTTTATATTGACTGCCTTTACTACTGTGGTTTTTTGTATGTTTCCAACTATTTTTTCAAATTGAGCTTCATTTTATATCAGCATTTTACCTTTTCTCCAAGTTATTTTTGTTCTTAGGATTTATGTTCTTAATATCTAAAGGGTATATCTTCTTAAATACCATTAAGGAAGCTAGATAACTTAATAATGAGCAGAAGCTCATTTTCACAGTTACATAGCTATATTTTTCTAGATATTCTTCTTCTAGGTTCCTGTAGAGACATTTTTGTTTAAAGGCTATTCTTCATGCTACTGAATTAGATATGGGTGCTCAACTATAAAATCATCAGGAAAAGAAAAAACATCTCTACAGTTAAAACTTCTGACTTCAAAGTAATCTTTCCCCTAAAAAGAAAATAAAATTGGAAATGCTAAAGTTCCAAGGGGGCATATGGGAAATCTCTGTTTCTTTTTTTCAATTTTGCTATAAAACTGAAACTACTCTAAATGCACTAAAGTCTGTAAAATAAAAATATGATGGAGAAGAATAGATAGAAATAGTATGACACCACATAGATTAATAGATAAAGGATTGATAATGACACTTTTTTTTCAATTTTGTAGAATTCCTACATTTTGGAATCAGAGGACTGATTTTGCAGGAGGCTGAAAGTTTTACTCTAATTTTTCTGAAATAGGAAGTAAGATTGAACAAAAGTTTGGGAATGATTTTTTCAATCCAAAAATGTACTTCCTAATTATGTTTTTTTTCTTAGTAACTATATTACCTTTAAATTTTATGTGATTTAGAAATTTTATATTTTAATACATTTTTAAAAACCATTTTTTGATAAGTCGGGAATGATAGCATATTAAAAACTATATTCCAAAAACTATTTTGAATTGGAAATCCTGTTGTTTCACTATGAAACCATCAAACATCATTTGGCATATAAAGCAATGAGAGCATCCTCACCACACACTTTCATAACCTGAGGGTGAAAGTGGCTCAGTGGGCTACTCTGGGTCACACAGGTAGAAAAATGTGCTATCACTAGAGATCATATAATATTATTCATTATAACTGTTTTCCAATTTTACAAACAAGAAAATTATGGTATAGTAATATAATAGCAATAGTAATAATATATAGAAGAAAGACTGCAATGGTAAACTAATGTTAAAATTGGAGTGATACTCTAAGATTCTCTAATTCTTCACTGTCAAGAAATTGACAAAAAAATCCATTAAGTAATGAAGACTGAAATTTGAGATTCATAGTCAAAACATTCTACATGTGTCATGAAAGAGAAAGAGAGCATGCAACTAAATAGCTCTGGTAAGTAACATACAATAAATAGATAAAAATTATCCTTTCAGGTCAAAGTGGCAACAAGGTGACAGGTGACAGATTCAGATACACTTTCTCTGAAAATTTAACAAAAAAAGTCAAATGCTGCAACAGCACCTTTGAATAAGAATACCAGTCAACCTTTAGCCAAAGAAGTAAACTTAACTAACTCTAGTACTGATAATGTTAGATTAAGTAGCAAAGCCAGGTTGCAGAGTTTTCCCCTAATAAAAATGAATGAAATAATCAGGAGGCAACAGAAAATTAGGACATCCTCCATCTATCTTCAATGTGTAGGGTATACACCAGAAATAAAGTTTATTCCATAATCATCACCATGCTACACTCGAAGTATAATATTTATTATCATTATTATTTTGAGATGGAGTCTTGGTCTGTCACCCAGGCTGGAGTTCAGTGGTGAGATCTCTGCTCACTGAAATCTCTGCCTCCTGGGTTCAAGCAATTCTCCTGCCCCCACCATACCCAGCTAAGTTTTGTATTTTTAGTAGAGATGAGGTTTTGCCATATTAGCCAGGCTGGTCTCAATCTCCTAACCTCAGGTGATCCACCCACCTTGACCTTCCAAGGTGCTGGGATTACAGGCATAAGCCATGGCACCCAGTTGAGAATCACATCTTACAGCCACCAGAGTCACATATTGATGTGAACTGAATTGTGTCCTCCCAAAATGTATATATTCAAGCCCTGACCCCAATATAATGGCATTTGGAGATGGGACCTGTTGGAGGTAATTAGTTTGGGATGAGATCATAAGGGCAGAGCCCCCATGGTGGAATTAGTGCCGTTTTAAGAAAAGGAAGAGAAAACAGAGCTTTCTCTCAGCCATGGGAGAAAAGCAAGAAGGCAGCTATCTGTGAGCCAGGAAGTGGGCCTTCAGCAGGAACTGAATCAGCTGGCAACTTTATCTAGGACTTCTTAGCCTCCAGAACTGTGAGAAATAAATGTCTATTGCTTAACAGACATTTAAGCCATCTCAGGCTACCCAGTCTGTTGTGTTATTACAGAAGTCCAAACAGATTAATATACTTAGCTACTTTATCAGTTTCTCTTTTATATCAGTCATTTAGATATTTTCTCATGCATCAGGCAGAAACAGAGAAATTAGTATAGGATATGGCAGTGCTCCCAAAAAGAATGTGTACCTTATGGGAATTTACCAAGAAAACACTGGTTGGAGTTCCTGTAGAAGGACTAAATACTTTGTAGTTCTCAAGAATGAAAATTATTTTATTCAGCTGTTATCAATGGAGGTGGGGGGAGGGGCTGGAGAGAGGAATGAGAAGTGATAGGATCTGCTGGAGACCTTTATTTAAAGTTTCAGCTGAAGGCAGAACCCCGACATGTGTTTTATGAATAAAATTCTTAGGAGTGGACCTGGAACTAGGATTAGGTGAATTAGGCACTCACCTTGAGCACAAAATTTAAGTAGGGGGACATCATAAAGCTCAGTAATAAAGAGAGAGAATATTTTTGTTATATTTTTGAAATGCAAAAAATTCATGAAGAGAATATTAAACTTTTAAATAAAGCCAGGATGTGACCCTGCATTTTATGACCCTGACTCACCTGCCACACTCTAATCCCAGTTCTTGTTCAAACAAAACATTATTTATAAAAACAGGAGTCACCCATGGCCATCGCTTGACAACTTAATTTGTTTAATACTATAATATACACTCCACTATTTAAACATAATTCAATTTATTTACACATATATGTTATTTATATATTTACATTTACCTATATTGTCTTGATTCCTGTTTTTTGTCACTCCTTAAACTTTGCACTGCAAAACAAAATGCATTACTTGCTTTAATCTGGTTCCACATCTAGAGAGAAATAACTCTGCTTACCTTCCTTGAGAATTAATTTTCTGAAACATTTTCTAAATGTAAGCAAGAAAAAGAAAAAAATCAGAAGAATAATGTAATATGACAGCCTGCAGTTACCAGAGCTAAATATATACCATACACTTTGAGATCTAAGAGTCTATCATCACCCAAGTACATGAAGAGACTCTAAATACAATTATAGCAACCTGTTTTTAACAAATGCTTGATATAAGATTTATCTTCTTTCACATATGAGTAATTAAACTATTCTGGAAACTATTAAAGAGTATAGTGCAAAAAAAAAAGAGTAGCATTATTATTCCAGATGAGAACTAATCTCTTGAAAATAATCTAGCATAAGAAATGAATATTTTTTAAATATCTGCCTTAAGTCTTCAAACAAGTCAGAAATGAATGCAATTATAAGCCAATATTAAAATATCATAAGTAGTCCATCTGAAAGCAGTTAGCTAATGTGAAAGCTGAAATAAAAGAGCAAGTTAAAAAATAATTTTAAGATCACAGAAACGTAATAGGTTAATAAGAACCTACTATGAAAAGGATTTAAAGATCAGGAATTACCCAGAAAATTAACTTTTAATGTTATAAAATGACCAACGTCAATGTTCTTTCAAATTTCAGAAGAACAAAATAAAAGAACAAAGATATGGCAATGCTAAGAAAATATAAAATATATGGTGGAAGGAGAGGATTTTTTCTCATTTTCAAATACGGAGATTCTAGCAGAAAAAAAATTCCCAATAAATTAAGCTAAATCTATAAGCAACTTTTTGGGAAAGAAAACCTATTAAAATTTAAAAACACAAAAGGAACTAAACATGCAGCTTGAAAAATAAAATGAAAATATTTTAGTAAAATTTTACATTTCAAGGAAAATGTGTGTGTGTGTGTGTGTGTGTGTGTGTACACATGTATACACATATATACAATTCATATGTGTGGGATTAAATCAGGCTGACAATTACAAATGTGTAAGAGTTGCTTAAAGAATGTCATGAACTCTTTACTGTGAAATGAAATAAAATGTAAATGAAAAAAGTATATAGTTCTAAAGTAAAATATAAATACAAGAACAGAATTTCTTCCTTATATATGAATAATGAAATTTCCAACAAAATCTCAAAGGAGATATTATGAAATTGATCCGGTGATTTAAAATACCATAAGGAAGAATGAATACATGAAAATTGCCATGAAATTAATTTAATAATAAAATAATAAACACACTTGCCAAATATTCCATATATTTAGAAGATTTAATGATATCCTATATGATAATACAAATTCAGATTAATGATGAATTCAAATATAATAGGAAACAAATGTAAGACATATGTTAAAGTTTAATATATAATTTATAAAGGAATGACAATTTTTATCTTAAGTATTATATGATTTATAAGTCACTTAGAAAAATATTTAATTTAAACAAATATATCAAGTATAATTGTATCTTGCAAGATATCTCCAAATCAATTAATTTAAAAAATTAAGAGTAAAGAGCATGAAAAAATTGATAATAATTAAATGACTAGATTAAAATAATATAACCTTAAACCTATCAGAAAGACGGGAAAAAAGGAAGTCAAAAAACAATGTCAGGAAGCTAAAATACAAAACACAAAAAGAAAAAACTTGCAAAAAATAAAAAGCATCTCCTGTGCACAGAATGTCATCACTTTCAACCATACAGGGAAAATTTCAAAACAAAACAAAAAAGCAACCAATAGGAAAACCTGTAGCGTTTTTCTCCAGCGAAATCACAGAATCTTTTTGGGAAGAACTAAAGACTTCATCTTAGGAAAACTAGCCCTAATGCCTCTGGCAATTAGGCAGTAATAAAATAAAACAAACCGGGCTATCTTATTTGTAAGTATGTATGTTTCATAATGGAAACATATTGGACTTAAGTTACTAATTAAACTTGTCATTGAAAACAGACACTAAATATATTTAAATATATAATTTTTGTACTGTGTTACTCCCTCTATATAGAACAAGAGAGCTAGAGTATTTTCCTCTGCCTCAAAATTTCAATAATTAATTTTGGTTTTGGAAAATACATATTTAATAGAGAATGTGGGCTTATATCCTTACCTATGAGCAATATTTCATATATTCATTATCAAAAACATGAACAGAATCTTTGCAATATCTTAAAATGACAAATCCTAAGATGTTGGTAAAATGCTGGTATTCTGATGTTGTCATACTTGTTTTATATTATCACATGCACTGTAATTCAATAACATCTTTTCCCAAATGTTTGTTGCCACCACCAGGTTTAATGGAGAAAGGCAAACTCAACAATAATAGTTCCACCACGTAATGGTTTATGTCAGAAACACATTTTTGAATTCAGTATTTACAGTATATTTGAAAAAATAATTTAGGAAATCATATTCAATTAAGAAAAAAATGTCAAGTGAGCCAAATAAGTTTCCCATATAAGGTCATGTACCACCTAACATTGCTTCAGTCATCAACAGATCATACATACAATGGTATTCCCTTAAGATTAAAATGGAACTGAAAAATTCCTACCACCTAGTGATGCAGTAGCTATAACGATGTAGGGCAACACATTATTTGCATATTCATAGTCATACTGGTGTAAACAAACCTATGTGCTGCCAGTTGTATAAAAGTATAACATGTACAATTATGTGTAGTACATGATACTTGATAATAATAACAAATGATTGTTATTGGGTTCCTTATTTACTAAACGTTTTGTCATTGTTTTAGTGCATTTGGCTTATCTTTGTTATCAAAAAATAAGTATAAAACAGCCTCAGGCAGGTTCTTCAGGAGACATTTCAGAAGAAGTCATGCTATCAGAGCAGATGATAGCTCCAGGCATGCTGGAGACCTGCTAGTGGGACAAGAAGCGGAAGTGGAAGACAGTGATATGGATGATCCTGACCTTGTGTAGAATCTGACTGATGTGTGTGTTTGTACCCTAGTTTTTAGCCAAAATAAAAGTGTAAAAAGAATTAAGAGTTAAAAATGGGAAAAGCATATAGAATAAAATAAAGAATACCATTTTGTGCAACTGTATAATGTACTTATATTTTAAGCCAAATAGTATTACAAGAGTTAAAAAATAAAAGTTTATAAAAGGGTGCAGTAAGCTAAGATTAATTTATTTTAAAGAAAACAAAATATTTTAGTCCATGTAATGTAGCCTAAATGTAGAGTCTTTATAAAGTCTACACTCATGTACAGTAATGTCCTTGGCCTTCATGTTCACTCATCACTGAGTCACCCAAACCGACTTCCTGTTTTGCAAGTACCCTTTATAGTAAGTGCCCTATACAGGTATATCATTTTTTATGTTTTATACCATATTTTTGCTGTACCATTTTATGTTTAGATGTGTTAGATATACAGATACTTCCCATTGTGTTACATTTGCCTACGGTATTCAGTACAGCAGTATGCTCTACAGGTTTATAGCCTAGAAGCCATGGGCTATCCCATATAGTCTAGGTGTGTCGTAGGCTACACCTTCTAGGTTTGTGTGAGTACACTCTGTGATATTTGCACAAGGACAAAATCACCTAATGATACATTTTTCCAAATGTATCCACACGATTAGTGACACAAGACTGTGTATGCATTTGCCAGGACAATCAAATTGATTTATACACTTATATGAATGCATGTGCACACACTTGCAGAGAAATTATATTTGGAAGAATATTTCAACTATGTGGGATAATGTCAACCAAAAGGTCAGTTACATAATTCAACATTTTCTGGTGATCTGGGGTAAGAATTTTGCTGTGGGGAATATGAATATGTTGATTTCCTTCAATAGTTTAAATTTTTCTTTAACGCTATATCATGGCAAACTAAATAGTTTCTTATCGTGTACCTATTTGATTCAGCAAATCCTTGAGTAGACTAAGGTTTTAGATTCTAAAAAATACCAATTTCACTTGGTTTATTTCGTCATCCAACAAATAGTTACTGAGAACTTTTTATGTTAGAGACACCTTTCTAAACTCTGTGATTGAACATGAAACACACAAATGAACAGAATACAAAAACAATATGCCCTGTCCTCGTGGAATTTATTTTCAAACATATATGTGGTTTGAGGGTGTTTGAAGGGCAGGGGCAGAAAATAAATTAGATAGACAATAAAATATACAGCCATGAAGAGAAAGAAAAGCAGAAAATCAATATAAGGTGTAGTTTAGCAGGTGGCAGGGATGGGAGATTCTGTGTTAAAGACACTGGCTAGGTAAGACATGTCTGAGAAAGAAACATTGGGAAATATTCAAATGGAGCGAAGGCTCCAGTCCTTCAGCTGTTTGCGAGACAATTTTGCAAGCAGAGGGAAGAGCAGGTACATTGGCTCTAAGGCACAGAGCAGTTGTACATCTGGCCTGTAAAATGTCCAAAATGGATAAAGCAAAAACAAGAGCATTAAAAGATGAGGTCAAAGTAGCGTGTGGGTGGCGGGGGCGAAGGAATGGCACTGACTGTGTTGTATTTAAGTCATGGGACGGTCTTGGCTTTTACTCTTAAATACAAAGGCTTTTAAATTTTTAAGAAGAATTTCAGTTTATCACGTGTTCTGTTCTTAACCTTTTTTTGACAAACCTATTTCTGGAAAATAATGTAATGTAAAAACATAAATTCCATATCTGCAAAATGTTACTTATTAAAAAGTCTAACATTGACCACCACTTAAGTATTATCTAGAAGTACACTAATTAACTTTGACCAATTTGCATCAAAGTTTTCTCAACCCAAAAAGTTAAGTAATTGAGGACTGTCATAAGTACCATCTCCAAATGTTATTCAATCATATAAAAAATGTTAGTGAGGATAAGTAGATACATTTAAATGGCTGTCATTGGCCGGACTTGTGGCTCATGCCTGTGATCCCAGCACTTTGGGAGACTGAAGATCATGAGGTCGGGAGTTTGAGACCAGCCTGGCCAACATGGCAAAACCCCGTCTCTACTAAAAATACAAAACTTAGCCTGGCATTTTAGCACATGCCTGTAGTTCCAGCTACTTGGGAGGCTGAGGCAGGAGAATCACTTGAACCTGGGAGTCAGAGGTTGCATGAGCAAAGACCGCACCATTGCACACCAGCCTGGGCTACAGAGCAAGACTCTATCTAGAAACATAAATAAATAAACAAATAAATGGTTGCTATTATTTATAGCCATGTTATTATCAGCCACAAAATGCAATGCCACAAATGACTTATTTTTTTCTCCCAACACAGCCTGTAAATTCTTAGCCATATCTCCAGTGTTACTTACATTTTCAATGTTTGTTTCTGTTCAGGACATATAATTTCTATTGCCTCCAACAGATACTCTTTTATAAAACTGCCATCTGTAATAAAAATGCCATCTGGGCAATTCTGTAACTAATTCATAGTAACATATCATAACAACATCACTTATTTTATATGCATTCAACAATTAAGCCTGTGGAAATTTTAGTTCGGATTTCAGCTCATTAAGTTTTTTCTTTATCAAGAATCTTTCCATAGATTCATGATAAACTTTGTTTTTAGGGCGTGTGTGTGTGTGTGTGTGTGTGTGTGTGTGTAGGCATTTTCCAATATATTTGTTCAACATTTTTTTTTTACTCTTTAAATTGAATTTAATTAAATACAAATGTCACATACTTCCACCTTCCCAGAAATAGTCACTTCACTTTAATTAGGGAAATGGAAACTAATGATGACTTAAGTCTTATTTTGTGGAATGTGTTTAGACAAGTTCAGGCAAACAGCGAAAACTGAGAAGTCCCCACCGCCGTACCTACAACATTCTGAAAATGCTTGACATTAACTCCATTCTCTGTCTAGCGGTTCAATATGAACTGCCAAAATTTGGTCCAATTAGTCAGTTCCAAATAATGTAGGCTCTTCAGAATCTAGAACCGTGGAGCGGCAACAGTTCTCCTTTGACAGTGGATGTTTGTTAACAGTATAAATGTGTAAAATAAATTATTTTGTTTAACTAATAAATAATTGTTCTTTTTTTGAAACAAATTGCGCTTTTTCTCTTTCTTGTGACCATTGTGAAAAATATACAATTGAAGGATGTCTACCTCTAGCTGGAAAAAAAATAGCACAAGCATGATGATACATAGCAGCCAATACTTGAGTTTAAGACCAGGAAGACCAAGGGGCACACAAAGGACAGTAGCAGTCTGGAGCCTATATATCCCATCTAAAGGCAGAAGTGACTACTTTTTGACAATTGTTTTCATTCATAAGTGCAAGTTCAGTTTTTCAGATCTTCCACTTTGCAAAAAAAAGTCAGAAAGCTGTATTTTTAGATAAAGTCTATGAATTTTAATATATCTGAATGATTATTTCCAAAATACTGTAGAGGCTAAGCAAGCTCCATCTACAAGAGGTGTTAGTAACTGCTTTGTGAGGCTCTAAAAGTTACAGCATCCACCTGATAAGATTCACAGAAGGAGAGAACATAAATGATATGGAAAAGGGAATGTCCAAGAAAACCAAAGAGAAAATTTCACAGACATCAAAAAATAGAGAATTCATATCTAAAAGGGCCTGCATTTTAGGAGCAAAGTAAGAAAAATAATAGCAAAAACAAATCGTACATGTAAAAAATAAATAGAACAAATATGTAGACAAAATACTAAATAGCTTCCAGAGAAAACTGGGGATAAAAGATTACATGCAAAAAATTATAATCAGATGGACCACAGCTTTACCATTGACAATACTGGAAACAAGAAGACAAAGAATAAAAGCTTAAAATTTTAACAGAAGCATTTTTAAGCAAGAATTCAGAAGAAGCATTACTTTCAGATAAGCGGATTAAGAAATGTTACCACAAATCAATAAATTTTAAAAGCAAAAACATGGACATTTTTAAACAAGAAAATAATGTGGATCATACAAAAGTGATACAAAAATTCTGGAAGGTGTTTTTGTTTTCTTTTCTTTTGATTTGTTTTATTTTTCCCAGGATGGTGAATTAGAGTTTTTTAGCATGACTCAGCCCCTTGGAAACAGCAAGATAGTGCATAAAGGTCAATTTTCTGAGCTTTAATTCAAGAAGGAAAACGGAAACATATCAGAATCATGAAGGACACCCTAGATCCCGAGGAGGAGAATGTAGGCAAACAGCCCATATGGTGTGGCTGATAAAATCAGCCAATATGTGAAAATCCCAATATGTGAAAGAGGCAGAGAGCCTCCCTCTGTGACTCACCTTCCCACTGGGGATCCAGCAACCCAAGCCAAGAGCATTGTGTTTCTCCCATGCTCCAGACCTAACTTGGGGAGAGGCTTGGAGGCTCTGAGAGAGAAAGAAGTTGCATGCATTTTCCCAGGCTTGGGACTGAGAGCAGGATGCCATTTTTAATCCAGGTGCATACAAAGTTATGGCAACTCAGCAGTATGGCTGTGCAGGCATTTTTGCCTTGAACCAGAGATTGGAGCACTTGCTCTGGTGCAGGAAAGGGGCTTCCACAGACAGAATTATGTAAAGTATCTCAGCTGTAGGCACTGGAACTGTGCTCTCCCTAATCACAGGCCTGTTGTGAGAGAAGAGTTGCTATGCCTAAAATTTCTTTTGGGAGATGAGACTCTCAGCCAGTTTGATGCCTGGAACTGGTCTGCATGTGTCATTGCTAAGTGCTACAGCCTGCTCCCTGAGATTGTGGCACAGTGGGGCTCTCTCCACTCTATCCATATAGAGAAATCCAGGCATTCTGAGCACACAGCAGCCTGAGCTGCCTCACTGTTCCTGGGCATAGATTTTGGCAGAGTGGGGGTCCTCTCTACTTCATACCCAGGCAGATTGCTAGTCATTCAAAGCAGATTGCAAGACATTCAAAGAACCTGCTCACCCAGATTGGTAGCCTGAGCCACCCCACCCTTCCTGTGCAGAAATCCTGGTACAGGTAGGTCCTCTCTGCTTCATCTGTAAGCAGATCTCCAGGCTATGAGAACTCCTGCTTGCCTGGTTCAGCAGCCTGAGTCACCTTACTTATCATCCTGTGCAGAGATCCTGGGGCGGGGGGACCTTTTTACTCTATATCCAGGAAGATCTCCAGGCATTTAGAGCACTCACTCACCTGAATCAGCAACCTGAGTTGACCCACCCTTCCTTTGCAGAGATCACAGTGAGGTAGGACCCTATCTGCCCAAAGCCCAGACCTATCTTCAGGCAGTTGGAGCACCCGTTCAACTGTATTACCAGCCTGAGCTGCCCTACTCTTCCTGTACAGAGATTGTGGTGCAGCAGGGCCCTCTGCACTCTATGCCTAGCTGGATCTTCAGGCATCTGAGGCACCTCTCATCATGATTAGGAGTTTTGGCTGCCCTCCTGCCCATACAGAGAACTGGGAGCCAAGAAGGCTTCCTAGCCACACACTTAGGCACACCTCTGGGTGATGGGTGATCACTCACTAGATTCTCCCCTGGCACTAGTCCTTGTGCCTGCCATCAGAGGAACTATAGGTGGGCCTGCCCTGGAATTTAGCAGGGAGCTGAGACCACTGTGAACTCCATGGATCAGCCCATTGCTTGGCACAACAGAGAGCTTCTTCTAGTAAACAAGGATAAATTATATACCCAGCCAGGTTATCCACAACTCACTGTCACTCATAAGCAACATCTAGTGGTCTGTAGGTCAAACAACACAGCCCAATATAAAACCTGCTGACAGAAGTGCATAGGACTATAGAAGCAAAGTCAAAATACCCAACCCAGCATTTGCTACTTCCACACACCCTAAAGAAGGGGAAAGAGAAAGAAAAAAAAATGACATTATAGGGGAAGAAAGAAAAAGAGACTAGGTCCAGTGACTCATACCTGTAATCTCAGCACTTTGTGAGGCTGAGGTAGGAGAATCTCTTGAGCCCAGGAGTTCACGAACAGACTGGGAAACAGTGAGATTTTGCCTCTCTGAAAAAAAAAAAAAGCCAGGGATGGTGGTGTGCACCTGTAGTCTCAGCTACTGGAGAAGCTAGGGTGGGAGGATCATTGAGCCCAGGAGGTAGAGGCTGTAGTAAGGCATAATCACACCACTGCACTCCTGCATGGGTAACAGAGCAGCACCTTGTCTAAACGGGAGAGAGAGAGAGAGAGAGAATTCCACCCACATGAAAATAATTACAAAAATTATAATTGCAAAGATCTCCAGATGAGAAGGAACCAAGGCAAGAAATCAGGCACCATGAAAAATGTGAATGTAGTGACAACACTAAAGCATCACATTGACTCTTCACAATGGTCCCTAACAAAAGTGGAAACTGAGAAATGGCAGATAAAGAATTCAAATTATGGATTGCAAGGAAGCTCAGCAAGATCCAAGAAAATGTTGAGAATCAACACAAAGAAACCTCCAAATCAATCTGGCAAATGAAGAAAGAGATAAACATCATAAAAAGAAATCAATTAGAGTTTCTGGAATTGAAAAAAGTTACTTTAGGGATTTTTAAATATAATTGAAAGCTTTATCAATACACTGGACAAAGAAAAACGAGAATTTTAGAACTTGAAGACCAGTCTTTTGAAAGACTTCAGTCATATAAAAATAAACAAAATCTTCGAGAAATATGGGATTACATAAGCAATCAAACCTTTGAATTCTTGGCATTTCTGAGAGAGAGAGAGAGCAACCTGAATAACATATTGGAAGAAATAACTCAAGAAAATCTCCTTAATCTTGCTAAAGAGGTAGACATGCAAATACCAGAAATCCAGAACACACTTGCAAGATATTATGTAAAATAAACATGACCAAGGTATATTGTAGCCAGATATTCAAAGTCAAAACTAACAAAAAAATCTTAAAGACAGCTAGAGAAAAAGGTCAGATCACATACAAAGGGAACGTCATAAAGCAAACAGCAGTCTTCTCAGCAGAAAACTTACAAGCCAGGAGAGGTTAAGAGCCTATTTTAAGCATTTTCAAAGAAAAGAAATTCCAACAAAGAATTAATTACATATTCCACCAAATTGAGCTGTATAAGCAAAAGAGAAATAATTTTCCAGACAAGCAAACATTCAGGGAATTCAGTACCACTAGATCAGCCTTAAGAGAGATCTTTAAGGGAGCCCTAAACATGGAAATGAAAGAAGAATGCCTGCTACCACAAAAATCACACTTAATTTTAGAGCCCACATACCATAAAAAGCAATCGCAAAGTAGAAACTACGAAGCAATTAGCTAACAACTTCAAAGTACAAAAACCTCATATTTCAGTACTAACCTTGAATGTAAATTGTCTAAACACCCTAATTAAAAGGCACAGAGTTGCATGTTGGAAAAAAACAAAAAACAAGACCCATCCATCTGGTATCTTCAAAAGACCCTTCTCACATGTAGTTACAACCATAGGCTTAAAGTAAAGGATTGGAGAAAAATCTGTCAAACAAATGGGAAACACATACAGGGCAGTGGTCACTATTCTTATATCAAACAGACTTTAAACCAACAACAGTATAAAAAGGACAAAGAAGTATTATTATGCAATAATAAAAGGTTCAATTCGACAAGGAATGTTAACTGCCTTCAGTATACATGCATCCAACATTGGAAAACCAGTTTATAAACCAACTACTTCAAGACTATGAAAAGGCTCAGGCAGCAACACAATAATAGTGGGAGACGTCAATATCTTACTGGGTTAGATCACTGAGACAGAAAGCTTGCAAAGAAATTCAGGATATAAGTTGCACTTGAACAACTGGACCTAATAGACATCTATAGAATACTCTACCCATCAACAACAGAATAAATATTCTTCTCATTTGCACATAGAACATACTCCATGACTGACCATATGCTTAATCATAAAGCAAATCCCAATAAGCTCCAAAAATATTGAAATCATATAAACTATACCCTGAAACCACGGTGGAATAAAAATAGAAATTAGTGCCAAGAAAATCTCTAAAAAACACACAATTACATGGAAATTAAACGATTTGTTTCTCAATGAATTTTGGGTAAGCAAAAAATTAAGACAGAAGTAAAATCATTTGAAATATGTCAAATCAAAGAAACAACATGCCAAAAGCTTTAGGAGGCAGCAAAAGTAGTAAAGTTAATAGTGTTAAACATCTACCTCAGAAAGTTAAAAAGATCTCAAATAAATGATCTAACATTGCACCCAGAAAAAGAGAAATAAGAGAAAATTAACCTAAAAGCTAGCAGAAGAAAAGAAATAAATCAGAGCAAAACTGAATGAAATTGAGATAAAAAAAAAATACGAAGCATCCTTGAAACCAACAGTTAGATCTTCAAAAGGAAAAATAAAACTGATAGACCATGAGCTAGATTAACAACAACAAAAAAAGAAAGAGAGAGAAGATCCAGATAAGGACAATCAGAAATGACAAAGGTGACATTACAACCAATTCCACAGGAATCCAAAAGATTCTCGGAAATGACTATGAACACCTCAATGCACACAAACTAGAAATTCTAGAAGAAATTGATAAATTCCCGGAAATGCACAACCTCCAAATATTGAATCAGAAAGAAATGGAAAACATGAACAGACTAATATCTAATCCAAGTAAAAAAAAATCTACCAACCAAAACCAAAAGAAGCAATGACAAATAAACCTGGACAAGTTAGAAACACAGCTGAATTCTATCAGTTGTCCAAAGAAGAGCTGATACCAATTCTATTGGAATTATTCCAAAAATTGAGGAGGAAGGCTTATTCTCTAACATTCTATGAATTCAGCATCACCCTGATACAAAAACCTGGCAAAGACACACAGAAAAGAAAATGACAGACCAATATTCCTGATGAACATAGACGCAAAACTCCTCAACAAAATACAAAGTTCTAACCAGAGTAAATAGGCAAGAGAAAGAAAGAAAAATCAGCAAAATAGGGAAAGAAGAAATCAAACTCTTTCTCTTCATTAAATATATAATTCTATGCCTAGAAAGCCCAAAAGAGTCTGCCAAAAGATTCTGATAACTGACAAATTACTTTTTCAGGATACAAACTCAATGTACAAAGATCACTAGCATATTTATACACCAATATTATTCAAGCTGAGAGCCAAAGCAAAAAAATATCATTTACAATAGTCACACACACACACAATAAAATAGCTGGCAATACATATAACCAAGAAAGTTGAAGATCTCTATAAGAACTACAAAACACCCACATGAAAGAAATCACAGATGACACAAACAAATGGAAAAACATTACATGTTCATGGAAGAATTATTATCACTAAAATGGCAATACTGCCCAAAGTTATCTGCAGATTCAATGCTATTCCTATAAAACTACCAACATCATTTTCCACAGAATTAGAAAAACTATTCTAAATTCATATGGAACCAAAAAAGAACTTGAATTGTCAAGGTAATCCTAAACAAAAAGAGGAAAGCTGGAGCCATCACATTGCCCAACTTCAAACTATAATGTAAGGCTACAGTAACCAAAACTGCATGATAGTGGTACAAAAACAGACACACAAACCAATGGAACAGAATAGAGAACCCAGAAATAAAGCCATACAACTACAGCCCTCTTATCTTTGAAAAAGTTGAGAAAAATAAGCAATGGGGGAAATACGTTCTGTATAGTAAATGGTATTGGGATAGCTTCCTATCTACATGCAGAAAAATAAAACTGGACCCCTACCTTCCACCATATACAAAAATTAATTCAAGATAGTTTAAAGATTTAAGTATACAACCTCAAATGATAAGACTCGTAGAGGAAAACCTAAGAAACATCATTCTGGATATCAGCCTTGGGAAATAATTTATGACTTCATCCTCAAAAGCAATTGGAACAAAAATAAAAATTCACAAGTGATATCTAATTAAACCAAAAAGCTTCTGCACAGCAGAAGAAACTATCAACAGAGTAAACAGACAACCTACAGAATGGAGAAAATATTCATAAACTATGCATCTGACAAAGGTCTAATATCCAGCATCTATAAGGAACTTAAGTATTTCAAGAAGCAAAGAAAAAACAAATAACCTCATTTAAAAGTGGACAAAAGACATGAACAGATACTTCTCAAAAGAAGACATACAATCAGATGACAAGCGTATGGAAAAATGTTCAACAACACTAATCATCAGAAAAATTAAAGTCAAACCACAATGGGATGTCATCTCACAGTCAGAATGGCTATTACCAGAAAGTCAGAAAACACCAATGCTGAAGAGTCTGTAGAGAAAAGGAAATGCTGGTGGGAGTGTAAATTAGTTCAGCCACTGTGGAAAGCAGTCTGAAAATTCCTCAAAGAACTTAAAAAAGAATTAATATCTGACCCAGCAATCCCATTACTGGGTATATATCCCAAAAAATAAATCATTTTACCAAGAAGACACACTTACGCCTGTGTTCATCACAGAACTATTCACAATAGCAAAGACAAGGAATCAAACTAAGTGCCCATCTCAAATGAAACCTGTGATTATTTTTTAAGAAGAATTTGTTCAGGATTCTTTACCAATAATTTAGTGTGTAAGTGTTGAACGTAAAATGCAAAATTGGCCAGGCACAGTTGCTCACACCCTACAATCCCAACACTTTAGGAGGTGGAAGCAGGTGATCACAAGGTCAGGAGATTGAGACCATCCTGGCCAACACGGTGAAATCCCATCTCTACTAAAAATACAAAAATTAGCCAGGCATGGTGGCAGGCACCTGTAATCCCAGCTACTCAGGAGGCTGAGGAGAATCGCTTGAACAGGGAGGCAGAAGTTGAAGTGAGCTGAGATCACAGCACTGCACTCCAGCCCGGGTGGCAGAGCAAGTCTCCGTCTCAAAAAAAAAAAAAAAAAAAAAAAAAAAGAAGAAGAAGAGAAAAGAAAAATTATTTTAATCACAATCTGGTGCTTAAATTACAAATATCAATCTGAAATTGACAGAAACTAAGAGCTATATACCTCTTTGAACATTTGAAGAACCATGTAGTCTTATTTCCTACATCACTGTCACCAAAATAAAGTTCAGTATGTGCATTAAATATTTATGATTACCCAAACAGAAAATAGGGTGAGAGTTTTGAATAAGTGGGGGGAAAATGATAGAGAAGAATAGAACTCTAAACTAGAATATAAAATGAAAACAGAACCAGATTTTTTTTCAATAGAAAAGGACACACTGTTCAATAACAAGGTGGAGGTAATTGCCTATTAATTTTGTTAAAAATATAATCACCATATTATTACAGAGGGAAAAATTAATTTCAGATTAGTTTATGATTTATATAGAGCAAAGCTCTACATACTGTAAGTATGCTGTAATATCCTATCTGCCATTATGCTTATGAACCTGGAGTAGGAGAGGTCTTCAGTTAAGATACAGTGAGTGGAAAACAAATACTTAAACAGATATTTATATATGAATGTTCATAGCAGAAATATTCAAAATAGCCAGAAGGGAGAAATGAACCACATTTCTATCAATGAATGAATGGATAAACAAAATGTAGTATACGTAAACAACAGAAAATGTACTCAACCATGAGAGGATATGAAGTACTAATACATGCTGCAATGTGGATGAACCTTGAAAACATTATGCTAAATGAAAGAATCCATACACAAAAGACATATTGTATAATTATATTTATATGAAATTTCTATCCTTTGCCATACTTATTTGCATGTATGCAACTCAAATCAAAATTCCAGATTTATAATGTCGTTATGTATCTTTACATTTTAAAAAATCATTGGTAATTTAGTGAAGGAAATATAGTTTTAATGAACGTAATTAGTAGGAAAATGAGATGCTTACCAAAGATTTGGTATTCAGTATAAATAACTACAAATATTATAAAGAGATATACAAGTCAATGAAAGAGCAGAGAAAATCCATTTGTCATAACAATATAAACAATTATTTAAAATGTGATATTTGTGGTATTCAAAATTATTGAAGATTAGCTAACATAATACAAATATTATTTTAAAGTATAATTTTGATTAATAGGGGGAAATGGGCCAAATTGTTAACTTTTTCTCTCTCAAAAGTTTTCTAATAACACTTAAGAGTTAAAATACCAAACTAAAACTCTATGAGAACCAAAAAAGTTTTCTAATAACACTTAAGAGTTAAAATACCAAACTAAAACTCTATGAGAACCAAAAACAGTTTAGAAAAAAAAAATTTATTTTATCTAAAATAGAAAGTTTGACACCAAAAGTAAGAATCATAACAAGATAGAACAATGAGAATAAAAAATGTTGTGTTAGAACTTCTGTACTTCAAAATACCATTAAGTATTGAAACATATATTCAAAGAGTTACTAAATTTTATATGTGAAGAATTCTTTCAAATGAATAATAAAAGCACCAATAAAAAAGTAAACAAAGATATAACCTGACATTTATAAAAGAAACTCAAATAGCAAATGAACAAAAAAAAATCAGCTTTATTTTAAAGCAAAAGTAAAAGAAAATCAAAATTTACATATGATGAATTATCTATCAAACTGGAAGTATATATGATGTTGCTATCAGAAAGACTGACATCCTCAAAGTGTTTTGAACTGTTACACGTTTTTAACATAGAAAGGAATTGGCAGTTCACATGAGAAACAGAGTTGAACATATTTGTAAAAAATATATAAATGTATAATTATATATATTCAATATTATAAATATTGCATATGTATAGAGTATTTCATATGCAAGGACTTTTATTCAAGTATATTTAGCACATTCTAATTGATATTAACAAAAATTTGGTAACAAACTTAATGTCCAACGTTTGGTAATTATTTAAGTATACTGTGAAATAGCCATATATTGCCATAAATAAGTTGTTTAACCTATTATACAATAGCTTAAAATTAGAAAATGTTTTGAATATACTCTGAAATAGATAGGGGAAGAAAGAGATTTCACAAGAGCATGTACAATCTTCTAGAGTGAGATTCTGAATGATTGTATTTTATCTTTTGTGACTTTCTATATTCTACAAATTTTCTAATTATTATACATTATGTGTATTAATTTATAAATATAAGTATTTTTTAAATGGAAGTAAATATTAAACTTCTGAATAGAAGACTTTCTAACTTTAAAAATGTGGGAAAACAAGAATAGAAAATATATATGCTTTTTAATTTTATATATATCCTTAAATACACTGCATGCCCAAAAATCTAAGAATTAAAAGTCACAATGAATTGGCAAATGTTGAAATGCAGGTCAGATTAGAGATTACACATGTATTAAGTGAAAATTCATTAACTCCTCAATATGTGGATTTAGTGTAATGTAACAAACTATGCTACAACAGAGGCTGCATGTGCAAGAAATGGGCACACTCAGTATCAATCTCTGATATCTGAAGCATCTTACGAGCACTATTAGGCAGGGGCCAGCCATGATATACTCATTGCTTTATATGTACAAACTTATCACAGCTGTTTATATTGTTACTACTTTGAATATAGGCACTATTGCTAGTTCATGTGTGGAATTCAACTGCCATTGAATTAGTTTCAAAAAGATTACATTCTGATTCTGCTTCAAAATGAAATGTTATTTTACCCAGAAATGCTCAGAAACAAAACAGTCCAAAACAAACAGTATTTCGTATCTCATTGGAGAAATGAAATGCTCTGGTCCACACAGTCTCTCATTTTCCAGCAGGCTAGGCTGCGCTTGTTCACGTGACTGTAGATGTTTAAAGAGAATAAAGAGACACATCAAAGTTCTCTTGAGAACTAGGCTCCAAATTGGTACAATGCTACTTCTACCACATTGTTTTCAGTACAAGCAAATGACAAGGCCAATGCAGACACAAGGGGTGGTGGAGAAGGCCCCTTCCCATTATAGAAGGTGCTGAAATGTCACACTGTTAAGGAGCATGCATTTAGAAAGCAACGGAGAATTAAGCCTACTTTTGTAATTAATCTGCTTAGTATCACATATCACTATTAGAACCAGATGCAGAAAAATACTGGCAAATCACCCAAATAATTGAAAGCCATCTCAAAGCCCTGAGAATTTGGAATGACTAAGTCATGTGATTCATGTGTTATACAGTCATTGACTATTAAGTCATCGAACATTGATTTGTGAGAAATTTCTAACTTTCAACAGAAGCTGCATAACTTCCTCCAGTGGCATGTGATTCAACTGATGCAAATATGGGGCTGAAGTCTTATCAAATAATATTGCTAGAATATTGACATGCCTCAAAATTATGCCATCAATAATAAAGCTACTAAAGGATTCAGATTATAAGAACAGGTTGCATGTTTTCTACTTCAAGAAGTCAGTAAGTGCTTTTTCGATCAATATACAAATTTATGAGATATATGAAAGTGATGAGAAAGCAACTTTTTATGACTTAATTAGTAGGGGTTCTTTTTTAGTAGTGCATAAAATTATCTTTCAATAAAAGATAAACTTCCTTAGCCATAAAAAGACTAATATTGTTCACATGTTTTAGCTGCTATTAACTATCATTATGGATATACTTATTACATATTCAAACTACAATAAGGATTTTTAGTTGTAGGTATGAAATTAGATACAGCCACATGACAATTTCATCTTAGATCATGGGTTCCTCAACTTTACTGAATGTGAGAATCACCTGAACAGCTTCTCTGGCATTAGGTTTTAGGTAATGCGTACAGGGAGTCTGGAAGTCTACCTTTAGAACAAGTTATCCAAATAATGCTTGTGCATTAGAAATCACACTTGGGAAAATGTGTCCTAGATATTTTTCTGTTAAATTTGCTCTTAAAGTAAGTAGGATATAATGCTTTAATTATAACCATTTGATACTAAGAGTGATATACACTATTAATAGAAGGATTTCAATTCCTTCTATTCATTATCTTTTATTTGTAAAAAGTATTTTAAAAATATAAAAATACTAGCAGGAAAAATATGCATGAACCTTAGACTTATTTTCCATTTTTTGGAGGAATAGGATTAAGGAAAGGTAAAAAGAAATGCTTCTATTTTATGTTTTATTTCTTTTAAAAAATTCTGTAGCAAATGTTACAAGGTGTGTCAGCCTGCTGTGCAACTTCAGGGAAGCTACCTCATGATGGTATGTATGAGTAGTACCCTCGCAAGTACATATACCATAATCTTTACAGTCATACACAGAAATGCTATCAAAGTGCTCTCTTTTTTGAAGATACCTGTGGTGTATGTAATGGTTTATATTATTCTCTAGATTTTTGAAATCTTACATCATTTTTAAAAATTAGCAGCAACTAGTATTTTCTGTGAGCCCTTAGATATTTTCCCTTAAAACTTGGTCTCTATTTATACAGCATTTGCATGCTGGCTGCCAAGGATGTGGCTTTACAAGATATATTAACACTAATTGTCTAAAAACAGACTAAATCTATATCTGCCCTATAACAAGTGCTACAAATGAGGACGGATGGGCCTCCTGGTGGACACAGCAATAATAATGTTGGCAAAATGGGGCTGTGGCAGGGATAAAGGAGGACCAACTGGCTATGATCTCATCATTTAGTGGGTGATAAGGAATCTTTGATTTTTGAGTGGCCATTGGAGCAACCCATTCTAAGATATGCAATGGCAGCCGTGCTCCTATCAATTGTAAGAGGTAAAATTTACCAATCGAATTTAGAAATAATCTATTTTCCAGGGAGTTAGTTTATTAGATGCATGAGGAAATGCAAAGTAACAAGAACAAAAGCAAAATATACATTCCCTTGGTTATTCTTTAAGCTAGTCTAATAGTTAAAACTGAGGTAAAAAATAGGCCAAACTTAGATTCTGGCCAGTCTGAACTATGGCCTCTAGTCTCAGGGTACCTACTATAGCAATGTTTTACAGCAGAATCTGATTCTAGATCAAGTTTAGATTCCGGCCAGCCTAAGGCAGAACTGCTAGCTTCAGAGCCCTTTCCAAAGGGAAAAGTTATGCTGAAACAACAAATAATGAAGAAGGTTTAGACTGAGTCCCAAGATAATAGAAAAAAGCAAAAAGGAGAGTCAAGGAACTCATCCCACTACAGTGGAAATCACTAAACAGTTATTTTTAAATGGGAAAAAAAAAAAAAAAATCAAGCATTCATGAGGGGAAAACATAGAGGAAAGAGTAGGGGAGAGTCAAGGAACTCATCTGAGTAGGACAAAAATCTTTAAGCGGCTATTTTAAAATGAGTTGAATAAAGCAGACATTGATGGGGTGAAAACAAAGATCTTAATGCAGCACAGTCACAGGCTGGTTTGACCAGTAAGAGCCCCTGTTGGTCCACCAACCATGCTCAGAAGTTGGATTGCCCCTACTGGTCCACTTAAAAAAAAAAACTGTCTTATTCACCTAGTTTGGATGAATTCAAGAAACTAGGACTTTGAATTATCTAGGTGATGATCCCAGAAGCAATTTCATCACTGCAAAGATTGAGTCCCCTAATGGAGACCCAAAGCTTTGTGTACATGAGTAGGTAAAATGGTGAAGGTACAGAGAAAACTTGCTTCTGGGACTCCTTGACATGGGACCTCCATCTATTGAGATTCTAAACCCATTGTTGAAGAACTACCAGAGGCTACAATTGAATTCGGAGACTACAGAAATGCAAGGGTTGCAATATTATGGTGGAAATTGGATGAGTATTGGAGCAGACTTTATGTGAAGTGGTAGCATCTCTTCTACCTGAGTATATCATGAGATTGGGATGATTACAGAAATAAATATATTATATATGACAGGGGAACATGTTCCATACCCAGTATCACAAATCAGAATGTGCATAAATTCACCTTTCAGGCTATATTAGTTGAATATACAGTCTGCATCACATAACAGTGTTTCGGGTAACAATGGACTACATGTATGACAATAATACCCTAAGATTTTAGTGAAGCTGAAAAATTCTTATTTCCTAGGATTTACCATAATGTACCTTTCATCATTATTTTGGAGTATATATCTACTTATTTAAAAACTGTAAACTTTCAAACAGCCTCAGGCAGTTTCTTCAGGAGGAATTTCAGAAGAAGGCATTGTTATCATAGGAGACGAGAGCTCTGTGCCTGTTACTGCCTCTGAAGACCTTCCAGCAGGACAAGACGTGGAGAGGGAAGACAGTGATATCAATGATCCTGACCCTGTATAGCAAGGCTACGTGTCTTAGCTCGTAAAACCCAAAAAAAGTGTAAAAAGTAAAAATAAAAGTTAAAAATAGAGAAACGTTTATAGAATAAAATATAAAGAATGTAATTTTTACAGTAGTACAATATGTTTTAAGCTATTATGAGAGTCAAAAAGTTTGAACCTTTTAAGTTACAAAGTTGCAGTAATCTAAGGTTAATGTATTATTGAGCAAATGAAATATTTGAAAATAAACAGTGTTGTCTATGTATACAATGTTTATAAAGTCTATAGCAGTGTATGGTAACATCCTAGGCCTTCACATCTACTCATCACTCACTCACTGACTCACCCAGAGCACCTTCCAGTCCTGCAAACTCCATTCACGGCAAGTGTCCTATATAGTTGTACCATTTTTATCTTTTACACCTCATTTTTATTGTACCTTTTTATGTTTAGATGTAATTAGATACACAAATTATTAGCATCGTGTTACAACTGCCTACAGTATTCAGTAGAGTAACATGCTGTACATGGTCACAACCTTGGAACAATAGGTTAGACCATATAACCTGGGTGTGTAGTAGGCTACATCATCTAGTTTTGTGTAAGTACACTCTAAGATGTTTAAATGAGGACAAAATCACCTAACAACACATTTTTCAAAATATATTTCTGTCTCTGAATGATGCATGACTGTACTAAATAGGAGCCAATAAGATTGCCAGAGCCCACACAAGTCATTAATTTTAAGCAGCATAGAATAGAAGTTGAAATGCTGATACCAACAAATTGTCTGTATGGTAGTCTGAGGACAGCACAGGTGGTGACTACTGCAAAATCCTATTCACAGCCAGCCACAACTACTGGGATTTCGGGCCAGAAAATGTCAATGGAAGAGGCAATTAGTAGCTAAATAATGGCCTTTGATTGACACTGCCTCTGTGGATGAAGGGCAAAAAATAACTTTGAAGACTGAATGCCTAAAATATCTTGAGTGAAGTCAGAGAAGTGCTTTAATAGGAAGGGCAAATTCCATAAGAGTTCTAAAAAAACTGAAATGATTCATATAAGAAAATACTACTAGGATAACACAAGAAGGTACTAACAAGCAGAGAGTCTCTATTTCCATAAGACTTTGGAACCACCTGATTGGTAACCACACTATTGCTACTTGACTGATGGCCACAAATAGCTCTTGGCTGACCAAAAAAAAAAACTTCTTGGTTTAGAGATGGCAGTCTCAAGGTAAATGGACAGCATCCTCTTTATAACTCTGATCTAAGAGGGTAGAATGAATAAGCTTGATGGGATGAATTGAATCGTTTTCCCCTACATTTTTTTCTTGTCCAAAATCTGGCCATATGGTCAGATAACAGGCCAATAAAATAAATAGCCTATTAAAGTGATACCAATATGGTGCATGGCCCTAGAGACATCACTATGGAATTTGAGGTGTTCATTACATTAAGCCATGTTGATGCCCATCAAAGGAGCCCCCTTCCGGAATGGAAAGGTGGTCAGAACTGAACAGATTTCCTGGTGCATTTGACTGAGCTGGCCACCTGGGCACATGAAATGAGGGGGAATGGAGGTACCACAACAATGCAGAGACGAACTGAATCCAGACATATCCTTTTTGTAGAATTTGCATTAGAATTGCACTGTAAGGCTTAAATACCAAGAATAACCATTCTGTTTACCAAGAAGTGAAACAGAGACTGTAGATGGCTATGGGGAAGACTTTGGGAGTAATAAGGCTTTGCAATTAACTGGCAAGTTAGACTGATGTCATTAGCACCATGACACTACAAATATGTCCTTATAAGAAAAGACACTTATTCTGGACTGAGATTGCTTACTTGCTAGTAGAAGCAAGCATTGAGAGTACTACAAAAGAAGATATTGAACCAATTTGGACCACCAAGTCACATTTTTTCAGACTATGAAATACACTTTACATTGGCAAAAATAATGGGCAGAGAAATGACATCCTCCGAAGAATAGTTTGATAGTGAATTAGAAAGAGTGACTGAAACATGGGTTGTTTCAAGCATGAAAGACTGGTTTACACATCTTCACTAATGTGTGCTCACACTCAACATGGGGAAGAAGGAAAAGGAGGGACCCTATTGGATAGATTCTTCCATTTTTATGTCAGACCTGAGGAGGAGCGGGCAAGGGAGAATGCTGACATGACTATACAGTTTTATGCACATCACCTCAACCTTTTAAATCTCCATATTATCTTATTTTTTAACCTAATGCAGTGGTCCCAAAGCTTAAACTTCAACAGTAAGTACCAAAGCTGGAATGATCCTTGGTGGAAGCAAGAAAGTTCATATATAGCTTTAAACCTTAGTGTCAGAGTTCCTAAGGTCCTGTTGAGGTGAACTATACCTCACCCCATCTGGAAAAATTAGATTTGATGGTAAATGCAGCTATATATCTTAGTGGGTAGATGTCTCACATGTTCTGTACCATCTACCCTATATAGATGAGAGTGGGCTGACAGGGAGCCACTTACTACACTGTACGGTTACCTGCAGTCTAGCACAGTAGCTGATCCTAAAGTACCTTCCAATATGTAAAATCTAACTTTAACAGAAGGAGGAATAGTAGCTGAAGGCAAATAAATGAATAAATGGATTGTACAATGAAGGAAATTTAATATAACATTAATGCCTTAAAAAGGGCTCAGATTAAGACATTATATGGCCTCTTAGCTCGATTATAACAGAAGCCTGAAAAGGTGAAGCCATTTATTGCTGAGACCACTTCTGATTTTAAAATCTGACAGTATCAAATGGAGGCCTGCAAATTTCAGTGGCTTTATTCTGAGAAATATTTTGTTCATATGATATGGTGATGAACTGGGCTAACTGCTAATGACAGAACAGGACTCTACTAAAATGCCAATATCATTTCTCAGACTACATCCACCATCCTTTGACTTGGAATAACACTGCCATTGTTAATAAAATTATAGTACTGATATTGATGGTCCAGTTTAGACTATGGGTACATCACCAGGGGAAAAATAAAGCAGAGAAAGCAGAGAAGGTAGGCAGTGCTAGTGCTGAGGAAGTACATGAATATAATAAATAAAGCTGTCAGCAAAGGCCACATCAAGAATGTGACTTTGATATAAGAAACTAAAGAAAGAGGAGGAGTTGTGCAGATGTCTTGAGGAAGATCATTACAAGCCCAGAGTAAAGCAAAGTATTCTCCGAGGTAGGAGTTTGACCTAGGCAGTTCAGGGACAGAGAGCTTGTGGAAGAGTTGTAAGAGATAAAAACGGAAAAAAATGAGAATAAAAAATTCAGATTGTGTGTGATAATAGGCTGCTGTGATACTTTCAGCTTTTACTCAGTATGAGAATGAATTTGAACATGAAAGTGACAGGGTCTCACATCTCTTTAAAAAATAATTTTGTTTGCCATCACCAAGAGTAAGAATGGAGGCTAGTTATGGAAATATTGCAAAAATTCACATGAGAAATATCGGCAGTTTAGACTAAGGTGATAGTGAAGAAGGCTGTCATGAGTGGTTATATGGCAAAGGTGAGCTGCCAGGATTTGCTGACAGAGATGATGCGGATGCAAGAAACAGAAGGAGGATGACTCTAAAGTATTTGGCCTAAGTAACTAGAAGGATGAAACTGCCAATCCCTAGGTAGTGGAGAACAGCCCTGCAGGAATAGAAAAATTAGAGGATGGAAGTCTGACTTCAGTTCTGGACATATTAGATTTAAGAAACTTTTAAAGATATCTAGAGATGTTGTCTTAGTAATTAAATATATAAGAATGAGATCAGGAAATAGATTCAGGCTTTAAAAGGAAATGTAGGTGTACTCAGCATAACAATAATTTTTAAAGCAATGGAACTGGAAGAGATCACCGACTGACTCAGTGTAATTAGAAAAGAGATCCCGGAAATGATGTAATCAAAATAGCAGAATAAAAGGTGACCCATTCCTATCCCCCATAACAAGAATTCTGCATCCATCCACAGTCAAAAGTCTCTCTTTGGGAGCCTTCAGGGTATTGCTGGGAGAAGTGTACTCCTCTTAGCCAATGAGTCAAGTTCTCCAGCCTTCATTCTACAGCAGATCTCAAGGGAGCCCAGTGCCAGTTCTGGTACATCCTGCTGCAATCAGGGAGCAATTCTGGCTGTTCAGGCCCTTATGAGGAGAGGTATGACCCTCTGAGCCAACAAGACCAGGCTTTCCAGCCTCAGCCTGACAGCAGATCTTGAGGGGTCTGAGTCTCAGCTCCAAACCGTCCCACTACAGTTGGAAAACTTTTCCTTTTGTGCTGAGACCTGCTGGGAGACACATACCTCCCAGAGCTAACAAGAACAGGCTATCCAGTTCCTTTACCTCAACAAATCCTGAGTGGGCCCGTCTCAGCTCTGGACTTGCTGCTACAGTTAAGGAAATAGCTTATCTGTGCAAGAACATACCCCTCTGGACTAAGATTGAGTTCTCCAGCCTCTGTCTCACAGCAGATTCTAGGGGAGTCAAGTCTCAATTTTAGCCCCTACTGCTGCAGTTTAGGAACTGTCATTCCTATGCAGAAGCTTATTAAAAGACACAAGCCCATCTGAACCAATGTGACAGGCCCACTAACTTCCAATCCCAAAGAATATCCCAATGTGGCTCAGTAACAGCTGTCTTCCGTTTCTCTACAGTTTGGGACTATCCTATCTGTGCAAGAACTTGCAGAGCAACATGAAACTCACTGAGCTAAGACCAGGCTCTCCAGACTTTTTCCCACCACATATCCCAAGCAGGCCCAGTTGTCACTCTAGCCCCTCTCACTGCTGTTGGGGACCCATCCTACCTGTGCAGAGACATTCTGGGAGACATGCCTGTGTGGACCATCAGGATAGTTTTCTGAGCTAAAGTTTCTGGCTAGCATTCCCACATAGCCTTAGTACCCTCCTTGGGCTTTCCCCCTGTCCATAACAACCAGAAAGCCATTACAACCTTGGCATCCTTGTGAGACATAGCAAGCCTGATTAGAGCATCCTCTAGTACCAATATGGCTGCAGTGATCACAAGTTCAAGGAATACAATGATCAGTTGCTTTAGAATCTCTGGAAGACCTTTGTAGAAGAACAGGTAAAAACAAAACCAGACTCTGAAGACTAAAATAATACCTAACTCTCCAATGGATGAACATTGTTGCACTTTCACAAGCATCAGGAAGATCAGAGAAATACAACCTCATCAAGCAAACAAAATAAGACACCAGAGATCAACCCCAATGTAATGGAGATGTACTATCTCTTAGAAAAACAATTAAAAATAGGTGTCTTTATGAAGCCCAGAAAACTTCAAGAAAACACAGAGAACCAATTCAAACATTTGCCAGAGAAATGTAGCAGAGAGAAATTATTTTTAAAGACTAAAACAGAAATTCTGGAGCTGAAAAATATCATAAATGAAATGAAAAAATATAATAAAGATCTTCAGTGGCAGAATAAATCAAACAGAAAGAAACAGTGAGTTTAAAGGAAACTATTTGAAAATTTAGACGTAAGAGAAAAAAATTTTTTTAAAAAAAGAATGCAAAGAAATAAGTAAAGTTTATCAGACGTATGAGACACTAAAAGACTAATATTTGGTTTATTGGAGTTAAAGAAGAAACTGAATGAGGTGAAAGAATACAAAGCTTATCCAGAGAAATAATAACAAAAAACTTTCTAAACCTGAAGAGAAATATAGATCATCTCTCCAGGTATAGGAAGTTAAAAGATCACCAATTATATGCAACCCAAATAAGAATATTTAATACTCTTATTACATATTATTATCAAACTCTCAATGGTCACAGATAAAGAGGGGCTATAGAAAGAACCAAGAGAAAATAATTAAATAACATAAAAGGGAAAGCAAATACAGCTGGTAGCAAACTTCTCAGCAGAAATCTTATAGGCCAAGAGGGAGTGGGATGATTCACAAAGATTAATGAAGGAAAAAAATGCCAACCAAGAACAATGTGCTACTCAGTAAAGTTTTCCTTCAGAAATGAAGAAGAGAAAAAAACACTCTCCACGTCAAACAAAAGCTGAAGAAATTTATCGCAGCCAGATCTGTCATACGTAAATGCTAAAGGGAGTTCTTCAAACTGAAAGAAAAACTTGCTAACACAATTATCATATTAACATTGTAATCATGGTACTTTAATCATCTATAACTTTACTGAGAAGACTAAAAGACAAAACTATTAACAATACTAAAAACTAAAACAATTAGATAGCCAATATTAAAAAATGAAAATTGTGACATCAAAAATTGAAAATGTGAAGGCAGAAGGGAATTAATGTGTACAAATTTTTGGTGGGAGGTTCATTGTTTCCCTTTTATGCAATGAAAGTTAAGTTGGTATCAGTTTTAAATGTATGTTATAACTATACGATGTTTTTGTAAGCCTCATAGTAACCACAAGCATGAATCAAGAACAGTATACTAGAAATATAAATGATGGAATTAAAATATACCGACAAGAAAATATCTTAATCCCAAATGAAGACAGTAAGATAGAAAGAAAATAAGTTACAAAACAACTAGAAAACAAGTAATAAAATGGCAGTATAAGTCTTTACCTATCAATAATAACATTCAGTGTTAATGAACTAAATCTCCACTTGAAAGAGTTGCTAAATAAATAAAAAAGAGACTCATCTGTATGTTGCCTATAAGAAACTTGCTTTGCTTACAAAGACACACATAAACTGAAAATGAAGGGACGGAAAAAGATATTCCATGCAGAGAAATTAAAAAAAATAAACAATAGTAGCTATACTACTATCAGGTAAAATAAATTTTAGCTTAGAAACTGTAAAAGGAGACAAATAAGGTTATTATAGATAATGATAAATGGGACAATGAGAAAAGAGATATAGCAAGAGTAAATGTACATGTACCTAATACTGAAGCATTCAAATATATAAAGCAAATATTAATTGATCTAAAGAGAGACAGACTGCAATATAGTAATGGTAGAGGACTTCAATAACCCACTTTCAGCAACTGACAAACCACCCAGGCAGAAGATCAACAAAGGAATAGCAGAGTTAAACTACACTCTAGATTATTTTTGGTCCTAACAGATATTTACAGAACATTTCATGCAACTGCTAAATAATAAATATTTTTTATTAGTACATGGAATATTCTTCAGAATAGGCTATACATGAGGCCACAAAACAGTCTCAACAATTTTTAAAAGTCAAAACTCAAATTGCTTGAGTTCAGGTGTTCAGAACCAGCCTGGGAAACATCATGAAACCCATCTCTACTAAAATATAAAAAATTGGTGGGGTGTGGTGGCATGCACTTGTATTTGCAGCTACTCAGGAGGCCGAGACAGAAGAATTGCTTGAACCTGGGAGGCAGAAGTTGCAGTAAGCTGAGATCACATCACTGCACTCCAGCCTGTGCAAGAGAGTGAGACTCCATCTCAAAAAAAAAAAAATCAAAACTATATCAAATATTATTTCTGACCATGATGAAATAATACTAAAAATAAGTATGGAAATAAACTTTGGAAATTGTTCAAATACATGAAAATTAAACAACACACTGCTGAATGATCAATGGATCAATGAAATAATTAAGAAGAAAATGGAAAATGTCTTGAAACCCATGAAAATGGAAACACACTATAGCAGAATTTATGACATACAGCAAAAGTAGCACTAAAAGAGAAGTTTATAATAAATGACCACAAGAAGAAAATAGAAACACTCTAAATAAAAACTGAATAATTAACCTCAATTAACTACAAAAACAAGAAAAGACTAAACCCAAGCTAGTAGAAAGAAAGAAATAATAAAAGTCAGAGCATAAATAAATGAGATTGAGAGAAAAAATACAAAACATCAACAAACAAAAATTTTTTAAAAAAGGACAAAATTGACAAACCTTTAGCTACACTAAGAAAAAATGAGAGAATACCCATATACATAAAATCAGAGCTGAAAAGAAAACATTACAACTGATATCACAGGAGTACAAAATATTGTAGAGAATATTATGAACCACTATGCACCAACAAATTTAAAAATCTAGGAGAAATGATTAAATTCCTGGACATTTACTACTTAACAAGATTGAACCATGAAGACATACAAAACCTGAACAAATCAGTAATGAGTAGTGAAATTGAAGCAATAATAAAAGTCTCCCACCAAAGAGAAGCCCATGACTTAATGGATTCACTGCTGAATTCTATTAAACATTTAAAGAATAAATGCCAATTATAATCAAAGTTTTCAAAAAGAAATCGAAGAGGAAGAAATACTTCCAAACTCATTCTGTAAGGCCAGCATTACCCTGATAGCAACACCAAAAGCACAATAGAAAAAGAAAACTACTAGCTTATATCCCTGATGAACTTACATGCAAAAATGCCCAACAAAATACTAGCAAATAGAACTGAACAACACATTAAAAAGATAATTCACCAAGATCAGGTGGGATTCATCGCAGAAATTCAAAAATGGTTCAGAATACTCAAATCTATAAACATGATATATCACATCAACATAATCAAGGACAAAAACCATATAATCATTTCAATAGAAACTGAAAAGGCATTTAATAAAATTCAACACTGTTTTATAATAAAAATCCTCAACAAATTGGGGATTAAAAAGAACAGACACAAGCCAAATATATCAAGATCACAATTAATATTATATCAAAGGGGGAAAGATGGAAAGCCTTCTTACTAAGATCTGGAACAAGACAAGGCTGCCAACATTTATCACTTTATTCAATATAACACTGTAATTCCTAGCCAGAGAGATTAGGCAAGAGAAAGAGACATAGGGCATCTACTTGGAAAGAAAGAAATGCTATTATCCATGTTTACAGAAGACCTGATCTTATATGTGGAAAACCTAAAGATTCTACAAACACAAACAAAAAGCTCTTAAAACTTCTAAATGAATTTAGTATATTTACAAAATACAAGAACAACATACAAATATCAGTAGCATTTCTATATGCTAACAGGAATTAATCTGAAATAAATCAAGAAAGCTATTCCCATGAAGTCCTTGCCTATGCCTATGTCCTGAATGGTTTCACCTAGGTTTTCTTCTAGAGTTTTTATAGTGTTAGGTCTTATGTTTAAGTCTTTAATCCATGGGAGTTGATTTTAGTATTAAGTATCAGGAAGGGGTCCAGTTTCTGCTTTCTGCACATGGCTAGTCATTTTTCCCAACACCATTTATTAAACAGGGAATCCTTTCCCCATTGCTTGTTTTTGTCAGGTTTGTCAAAGATCAGATGGTTGTAGATGTGTGGCATTGCCTCTTATGCCTCTGTTCTTTTCCATTGGTCTGTATCTCTGTTTTGGTACCAGTACCCTGCTGTTCTGATTACTGCAGCCTTGTAGTATAGTTTGAAGCCTGGTAACGTGATGCCTCCAGCTTTATTCTTTTTGATTAGGACTGACTTGGCTATGTGGGCTCTCTTTTGGTTCCATATAAAGTTTAAAGTGTTTTTTTCCACTTCTGTGAAGAGGGTCACAGGTAGCTTGATGTGGATAGCACTGAATCTATAAATTACTTTGGTCAGTATGGCCATTTTCAAAATATTGATTCTTCCTAACCATGAGCATGGAATATTTTTCCATCTGTTTGTGTCCTCTCTTATTTCCTTGAGGAGTGGTTTGTAGTTCTCCTTGAAGACGTTCTTTACATACATTGTTAGTTGTATTCCTAGGTATTTTATTCTCTTTGTAGCAATTGCAAATGGTTGTCAATTCTTGATTTGGCTCTCATTAAGTCTGTTATTGGTGTATAGGAATGCTTGTTATTTCTGCACGTTGATTTTGTACCCTGTGACTTTGCTGAAGTTGCTTATCAGTTTCAGGAGATTTTGGGCTGAGACAATGGGGTCTTCTAGATATAAAATCATGTTGTCAGCAAATAGAGACAATTTGACTTCCTCCTTTCCTATTTGAATACACTTTATTTCTTTTTCTTGCCTGGTTGCTCTGGCTAGAACTTCCAATACTATATTAAATAGGAGTGGTGAGAGAGGGCATCCTTGCCTAGTGCCAGATTTCAAAGGGAATGCTTCCAGTATGATATAGGCTGTTGGTCTGTCATAAATAGCTTTTCTTATTTTGAGATACATTCTGTCAATACCTAATTTATTGAGAGTTTTAGCATGAAGAGCTGTTGAATTTTGTCAAAGGCCTTCTCTGCATCTATTGAGATAATCTTGTGGTTTTTGTCTTTGGTTTTGTTTATGTGGTGAATTACATTATAGACTTGCATATGTTGAACCAGCCTGCATCCTTGGGATGAAGCCTACTTGATTGCGATGGATAAGCTTTTTGATGTGCTGTTGCAATTGGTTTGCCAGTATTTAATTGAAGATTTTTGCATCTGTGGTCATCATGAATATTGGTCTGAAGTTTTCTTGTTGAGTCTCTGCCGGGTTTTGGTATCAGGATGATGTTGGTCTCATAAAATGATTTGGGAAGGATTCCCTCTTTTTGGATTATTTGGAATAGTTTCAAAAGGAGTGGTACCAGCTCCTCTTTGTACGTCTGGTAGAATTCAGCTGTGAACCCATCTGGACCTGGGCTTTTTTTGGTTGGTAGGCTATTAATTGCTGCCTTAACTTCATCCCTTGTTATTGGTATATTCAGAGTTTCAACTTCCTCCTGGTTTAGCCTTGGAAGGGTGCAAGTGTCCAGGAATTTATCTTTTTCTTCCAGGTTTACTAGTTTATATGCACAGAGTTGTTTGTAGTAATTTCTGATGGTAGTTTGTATTTCTGTGGAATCAGTGGTGATATCCCCTTTATCATTTTTTATTACATTTATTTGATTCTTCACTCTGTTTTTTTTTTATTATTTTATGGCTTGTGGTCTATTTTGTTGAACTTTTCAGAAAACCAGCTCCTGAATTTATTAATATTTTGAAGGATTTTTGTGTCTCTATCTCGTTCAGTTCTGCTCTGATCTTAGTAATTTCTTGTCTTCTGCTATCTTTTGAGTTTTTTTTTTTTTTATCTTGCTCCTCTAGCTCTTTCAATTTTGATGATAGGGTGTCGATTTTAGATCTTTTCTTGCTTCTCATGTGGGCATTTATTGCTATAAATTTTCCTCTAATCACTCCTTTAAATGTGTCCCAGAAATTCTAGACATAGGCATAGGCAAGAACTTTATGACTAAAACACTGAAAGCATTGGCAACGAAAGCCAAAATAGACAAATGGGATCTAAATAAACTCCAGAGCTTCTGTACAGCAAAAGAAAAAATCATTAGCATGAACCAGAAACCAACAGAATGGGAAAAAATTTTTGCAATCTACCCATCTGACAAAAGACTAATATCCAGAATCTACAAAGAACTAAAACAGATTTACAATAAAAAAAACAAACAAATCCATTCAATAGTGGGTGAAGGATATGAACAGACACTTTTCAAAAGAAGACATAAGAGGCCAGCAAACATATGAAAAATGCTCAACATCACTGGTCATTAGAGAAATGCAAATCAAAATCAAATTGAGATGCCATCTCATGCTAGTTAGAATGGTAATCACAAAAATATGGACACAACTGATATTGGAGAGGATGTGGAGAAATAGGAATGATATTGAATCTGTAGATTACTTTTGGTAGTATAGACATGTTAATAATAGTTCTTCTAATACATAAACATGGGATATCTTACACGATTTTCTGCCCTCTTTAATTTATTTCATCAGTATTTTATAGTTTCCCTTGTTGGTGGGAGTGTAAATTAGTTCAACCATTGTGGAATACATTGTGGCAATTTCTCAAGGACCTAGAAATAGAAATCCCATTTGACCCAGCAATCCCATTACTGGGTATATACACAAAGGACTAAAAATGGATTTATTATAAAGCATAGGTATGTTTATTGCGGCACTATTTACAATAGCAAAGACCTGGGACCAACCCAAGTGCCCGTCAAAGATAAACTGGACAGGGAAAATGTGGCACCTATACAACATGGACTATTATGCAGCCATAAAAAATGATGAGTTGATGTCCTTTGTAGGGACATGGATGAATCTGGAAACCATCATTCTCAGCAAACTGACATAAGAACAGAAAATCAAACACTACATGTTCTCACTCATAGGTGGGTGTTGAACAATGAGAACGCATGGACACAGGGAGGGGAGCATCACACACTGGGGTCTGTTTGCGGGGACTAGAGGAGGGACAGCAGAGGGTAGGGAGCTTGGGGAGAAATGTCAGATATAGGTGATGAGGATGGAGGCAACAAATCACATTTCCATGTATGTACCTGTGCAACAATCCTGCATGGTCTTCACATGTACCCCAGAACCTAAAGTGCAATTACACACACACACACACACACACACACACGCACACACACACACAAAAGAAAGCTATTCCCATGTATAATAGCTTTACAAAATGTGCAAAATACTTAGAAATAAATGTAACCAAAGAAGTGAATTATCTCTACAAGGGAAACTATAAAACACTGATGAAAGAAATTGAAGATGGCAGAAAAATATATAAGATATCTCATACTTACATATTAGAAGAACCATTATTAAAATGTCTATACTATCAAAAGTAATCTACAGATTCAATATCATTCCTATCAAAATATCAATGACATTCACCATGGAGATAGAGAAAACAATTCTAAAATTTGTATGAAACCACAATAGAACTCAAATAGCTAAAGCAATCCTGATGGAGGCATCATACTATCTGATTTCAAATTATACTGTGAAGCTACAGGAACCTCAACAGCATGATACCACATAAAAACCAACACAATCAACAAAATAGAATAGAGAATGAAGAAATAAATCCACAAACTTAAACTCAATTCATTTTTGACAAAGATACAAAGAATATGCACTGGGGAAAGTACAGGAATGAAACTAGATCTCCTTTGTTAACCATAAACAAAAATTAACTCAAACTGGATTAAAGACTTAAATGTAAGACCTGAAACTGTGAAATTTTTGAAAGAAAACATTGAGGAAATGCTACAGGGGCATTGATCTGGGCAAAGGTTTTTTTGGGTAAGATCTCAAAAACACAGGAAAAATAAGTAAAAACAGATAAATGGGGTTATATCAAGCTAAAAGGCATCTACACAGCAAAGAAAACAATCAACAAAGTGAAGTGACAACCTATAATACAGATGAAAATATTTGCAGACTAATGATTTAACAATGGATTAATAACTAGAATATATCAGGGACACGACTCAATAACAAAAATAATTTTTAATGGGCAAAGACATGAATAGATATTTTTCAAAAGAAAACATACAAGTAGCCAAAGGTATATGAAAAAACATATATTTAACATCACTAATTTTCGGGAAGACATAAATCAAAACCATAATGAGATATCATCTCATTCCAGTTAGAATGGCTACTATTAAAAATAATAATAAAAAATCAAATGTTTGTGAGAATCTGGAGAAGGGGAATGCTCATACACTGTTGGTAGGAATTTAAAGTAGTACAGCCATTATGGAAACCAGTATGGAGTTGCCTGAAAAAACTAAAAATAGAACTACAATATGATCCAGAAATCTTACTGATAGATGAAACTGAATATCATAACATAAATAAGATACTGCAGGCACAGAAATACAAATATTGCATGTTCTCACTCATATGTGGGAGCTAAAAAGACGGATCTCATGGAGATAAAGCGGAGAATGGTGGTTCCCAGAAGCTGGGAAGGGAAGCAAGGAGGAGGGAATGAAGAGAAGTTGGTTAATAGGTAAAAAAAAACACAGTTAAATAGAAAGAATAATTTCTAGTATTCAATAGTACAATAGGGATATTATAGTTAACAATAATTAATTGTGTATTTCAAAACAGGTAACATTGTGAGTTTCTCAGCACAAACAAAAGATAAATGTTTGAGGTGATGGATAGCCTGATTACCCTGATTTTATGATTATACAAAATATCACATGTACTTCAAAAATATGTTCAATAGACATCGATTTTTAATACAAAAATAAAAACAAACAAAACACTTCCAGATGACTGAGCCCTGGGTACTTCAATATTCAGAGTTATAAAGATAAGAAAGAAGAAACAAAATGGAGAAAAAAAGAGATTCAGCTTTATAATTATTCACAAATCAAAATTGTATAAATTTAAGGGCTACAATGAAATGTTTTGATAAATGATTAAGTGAGATGCTGGGAAAGGTACAGCTTTGAGGTGAGAGGATAATCAGAAAATAAGGTATCCTGGATGCTGTGAGAGGGCCATGTTTCAAGGAAGAGGGCATGATCACAATCCAATAAAATGAGAATCAATTTATTCATGAGGAGGTCAATGATGTTTTCAATAAGAGCAATTATACTGGTTATATACCCAAAGGAAAATAAATCATTCTAAGGAACGCATGTAATTATATGTTCATCACTGAGCTGTTCACAATAGCAAAGACAAGGAATCAGCCCAGGTGTCCATCCATGGTAGAATGGATAAAGAAGATGTGGTGTATACACACCATGGAATACTACACAGCCATAAATATGAATGAAATCCTGTCATTCCAGCAACAGGAATGCAGTTGGAGGTTATAATCCTAGGTGATTTAACTTAAGAACAGAAAAGCAAATACTAATGTTCTCACTTGTAAGTGGAAGCTAAACACTGAGCACAAATGAGTATAAATTTGGGAACAATAGACACTGCTGATTTCTAGATGGGAGAGTGAGGGAAGTAGAACACAGCTAAAAAACTGCCTATCAGGTATTATTCTCACCACGTGGGTGATGGGATCATTCATATCCCAAATCTCAGCATCACTAAATATCCTCATGTAACAAACCTGCACATGTACTCACTAGATATAAAAATAAAAATTGATTTAAAAAACTAAAAGATTAAAACTTCGAAGTGCCAAGTACTACTATAAAACTGATAGCTTCAAAGTAATTTCCAAAAGCATAACTTTATGTGCTAATTATTTTTTTAATATTTGAAAAAAATTCTCAAATACTATTCAGATGTGCAAGCATCATGCAAATAGAACCATGATTAATAAATCTCCATTTGAAATTTATTTTTTCTCTTTTTTGAGTTACAATTTTTTATTCAATTTCCTTTGAATATATTTAAATTTTTTATATTCTGGTTATGTTTCTCTAATGTCATGATATCATTATGCTCTTTGAAAATTTTACTTTAAAAATTATTTTTAAGATGGCTTTTTAGCATCTTAAATGGATACTTTCAGGCCGGTATAGGAAAATTTTTTTGGTTTTACCATTTTATTGCCTCCTGAAATTTTGCTGTTATAAAACAAAGTACATCATTTATTTCAACTATATAAGGGCGACTTGTGCCTCTTCATCACTAAAATGAAATCTTTTATTTCAAAATACCACAATGCAAAACACATTTCTGCAAAGTGGTCATTAAAATTTTTCTAAGCCTCACAGGATCTCTTTTTATTTTTTATTAATTTTTTTTTTTTTGAGACGGAGTTTCACTCTTGTTACCCAGGCTGGAGTGCAATGGCGAGATCTAGGCTCACCACAACCTCTGCCTCCTGGGTTCAGGCAATTCTCCTGCCTCAGCCTCCTGAGTAGCTGGGATTACAGGCACGCGCCCCCATGCCCAGCTAATTTTTTGTATTTTTTTACACCATGTTGACCAGGATGGTCTTGATCTCTTGTCCTCGTGATCCACCTGCTTTGGCCTCCCAAAGAGCTGGGATTACAGGTGTGAGCCACCGCGCCCGGCCAGGATGGATTCTCTTAAATGTGTTCAGTTATTTCCATTCTAAACATTAAAAGTAATGAGAAAAACCAAAATCACTTTTGCACCAGTCTAACAACTAAGGACCCTTTCTCCCCAGCTTGCTTGGGCCTTCCCAGTATCCAAGACCTCCCATGATAACATCAGCACAGTCTTTGGCACGCCAGAATAGTTGATCACTCATTCCCAAAATATCACCTCCTCTGAGTATCTTTCCCCACCTGAATATACAGTAATGGTTAAAAGTGCTGGCTCTAGAAACAGAGGACCTAGGCTTAAATACTGGTTTCATCCCTTGTTTGTTAAAGGATCTCAGCTAAATATTTTACCATTAGGATTAAATGAAAGATTGGTTATAAATTATAAATGCCAGGCTGCAGGCCTGACACAGGGTAGCTGGATCAAGACATGTTACCTCTACTGTGGCTTACAGTGACAGAACTTCTCTTTCAAAAGGAAGTTACAGCTACTCCTACTCCCAAGCCTGAAGCAAATAATGTTGACCAGCCAGTGAAAAAAGATAGAACATAAAAAATACAGAATTTAAGTTAAATATGTGAAATATATCCCGATAGTAAAACCTGAATACATTCATATCAAAAGTTTTAAACTCTCCTCAGAAGTGTAAGGTCTGGGAATGAGAGGATATTTTGGGAACAGAAGTTCATTTTTTTTTAAATTCAAATTTTAGATTTGAGTTGGTCACATCAGGGTGTAATAGCTAATTAAGCCCTGGAATCATAGAATCAGGTCATCTAATAAGCCATCTCTTTACATAAGAGGAAACTGAAGTAGAGAAAGATTAACTTACGTTTTTAAAAGCATCCAACCAGTTAGCTATAAAGGCAAACTTCCAGCTTTCCAGGGACAGTGGCCATTCCTGGCTTCTTTATCTGCCTGCTGAGTGTCTACAAGAGTTCCTGACACATAGCAGCGACCAAATAAATACATGTTGACTGACTGATTCACTGAATGACCAGGAGGAATGAATTAATGAATGAAAGAAACAAACTAGGAAGAACCTTGGGTTTCTTCATTCTCATTTTATCCATATTTTGCACTCAAAATTGATCCAGAGACTCTTTCTCAATATGCCTCTGCCTTGCTTCTCTCTAAACTCTTGAGAACACAGAGGATACAGTGAAAACAAACACGCTTAACAGGAGACAGGCTTTCTACTACAAACAGAGAGCAATGTTGAAAAATATATTTGAAAAAATGTTGATGGATAAAAGAAAAAATTCTCAAATAAGTTTGAGATCAGTTGAGAAGAGGGAACCCCCCGCTGTGTTGATTTACTTTACAAAATGTCTCATGTAGCTACTGGTTTCAGTTCATTTGTCTAGTCCTTCATAGCTATGCTCAACTCAGACTCTTTTGAAAGAAAAAAAAATCCTTTCTGCAAACCCCCTGCATGGTTTCCATGGTGTGAAGGGACTTATTAATGGAAAAGTAAATTCTGAAAGCAGTTCGAGGCACTGGTTAGCAGCCTACGCTATGAGCCAAAAGCAGCTTTATTCCACAGCATGCCTAAATATACCTATGTGGATTGAAAAAGTTGTCACTGAATTGCTGCTCATGCAGAAGAGAGAAAATTAAATGGTAGACTATTTAAAGAAAATTACAACTAATAGAAACATCAGATTTACAAAGTCGCTTCTCTGCTTCAGAAATCCTTTAGTGTCTCTTAAGCCTTAAAATGCAGAGCTCCTAATGGACTTGAATATGTTTCCATTTCAATTTCTATACCCTTGCTGCTTTGTTGGAGAGATCGAGGAATGGTTATCTATAAGAGTTGTTGTTTTTCTGCCTATACATCTTGTCTCTAATTCTAGTTGTATTAACCATGTAAACAGTAAAGTAGGATACAGATAGCTCTTGTCCACTGTCATAAAGAAGGAAGGAAAGCTTTATACTAAATCTAATATCTTATGGTAAAAAAAAAATCAATGAGGGCTATTTTTTTCTTTCAATTTCATGAAGCATCCTGTGACCCAACAATTTACTCTGTCATAATTAGGAATTTGCCTAGAAAAGGCTGAGCTTTTTTTCAGGAGAAGTCATTGCCAAGATGAGTATAACTTATTTTTTCTCTATCACCTTAATACAACTTTAATGAAGAAATGGTATTCTACCAAAATGCATACAACTGCTTACGTCCAAAATTGCCCAAGAGTTTTATGAATTACTTTAATGGCATATATTTTTTCAGTAAGAACTACTGCTGAAGGTCAAGGCAGTCAACTGGAAACACAACTGATTTGCTTTAAAATTATAAAAAACTAGACAAAGTGCTACCACAGCAGACCCAAATGAGTAGGCAAGGTGGGTGATTGGGGTCTGGTGACATAACATAGGAGTGGTGCACAAAGAATCTTTTTTTGTGTGTGTGATAGAGTTTTGCCCTTTTTGCCCAGGCTGGAGTGCAATGGCATGATCTTGGCCCACCGCAACATCCACCTCCTGGGTTCAAACAACTCTCCTGCCTCAGCCTCCCAAATAGCTGGGATTACAGGTGTGCACCACAATGTCCAGCTATTTTTGTATTTTTAGTAAAGACAGGGTTTCTCTATATTGGTCAGGCTGGTCTCGAACTCCTGACCTTAGGTGATTCTCCCGCCTCAGCCTCCCAAAGTGCTGGGATTATAGGCATGAATCACTGTGCCTGGCTGCACATAGAATCTTTAGTCAGGTAACATGTTCCAATTCCACATATGACACTTTCCATGTTAACTGGAACATGTGTTATATTCTCTTGGAGCTTCACTTTTCTTATCTGGTAGAAATACTGTGAAGCATAAACAAGGTAATGGCTGTCAAGCAGTTAATATAGTTTTACCAAACAGAATGCATTCAGTAAGTTTTAAATATTGAATTGATGGTAATAATGCTGCTGAGGTTGTCTTTTACAGATTAAATGCTTAAATATAGATCTTCTATCATCCCTGAGAAATATATTACCTGAAATTGCTAAATTAATGGGCTAAGTACTATAGTAAACTATCAAAATCTAAGTATTTGCAAGAATATCTGTGAAAGTTTCCGAATAAAAGACTAAAATGGACACAATCTGACAAGTCACATCTGAGAAAAAAGGATGCAGGTCAGTGGGATAGATAGGAATTGGGAGGTCCCAGATGACTAGGTTCTAGGTGAAAGGTCAGAATGTGTGATGACAGAAAGAAAACTAGAGGAGCCAACCTAATAGTATCCTGCTAAGAATTTAGCCTAGAGGCTTCTCTGAATGCAACTTTTCATTACTAATGCTGTCAAGATCCAGTGATTCAGTAAACAAACTTCTACTGAGAGCTTACTCTGTGCCAGGTGCTATACTAAGTATTGAGAATAAGACATGTCTCAGTTCCCCAATAATTCATCAGTTATCAATACGAGTCTCCTAAGCTCCCATCAACTTTGGAAGGCCAAATATGAAGAAGTCAATAAATAAAAGGAAAAGTTGTCCTAAAAATGAACCCCAGGGGTAGATGATGATGGGTCCCAGCATGAGTGCAATTATGAGGAGGAAAGAGGAATAATGCCTTAGCCCTTCTCACCAGCATACACCTTATTTATTTATTTATTTATTTATTTTGAATCGGAGTTTTGCTCTTGTTACCCAATGGTGCAATCTCGGCTCACTGCATCCTCCGCCTCCTAGGTTCAGGCAATTCTCCTGCCTCAGCCTCCTGAGTAGCTGGGATTACAGGCACACGCCACCATGCCCAACTAATTTTTTTTATTTGTAGTAGAGACAGGGTTTCACCATGTTGACCAGGATGGTCTCGATCACTTGACCTCGTGATCCACCTGCCTTGGCCTCCCAAAGTGCTAGGATTACAGGCGTGAGCCACCGTGCCCTGCCACCAGCATACACTTTAATTGCTAATTTACTAGTCTATTTATCCCACTGGATTCTGAGTCCCCCAGAGAGCCCAGTCTGTACTTGATCATCAGGACTCTCAACCTATAATGGTATGTACCTGTGAGAAAAGGTTTGTAAAACTGAATCATTCTGTAACTTTCTTGGACTAGCTCAAGCTGATAAAATATGTTTAATTTTATTAATTAGAATTGGAAGGGTCACAGGCTTCAAGATGACAATAAATGATGGTCAGTAGTAGGATTGAGAAGAATGCTATCAATAAAAAGGTGAGAATTAATAAACCTTTTGTTGAAATAAATTTAAAGAAATTTACAGTGAAGAAAGAATCAAGAGACCAATGAAATTTGAAAACAGAACTATTATTATCTCATAATTGAAAAATGAGAGTTTCTATATAGGATGTGTATACTCATTTAGGATGCAAAGCAATATAAAAAAAAACATGTTGGAACTTCTTTCACACTGGCTGTGTAATTAAAACAAATGAGTTTCCATTCACACAAATTCTGCCCAAGTTATTTCAGAAGGTTCTATTTAGAAGAGAAATGGATATGCTAATATTTTTCAAGCACTAAAAGAGGTGAAATGAGTATGCATGCTCTCCCTAGTGATGATTGTTTTCTTAATAAAGAACCAAGGTTAAATTAAACAAAAGACAAAAGAAGACACACATAGAAACGAGGTAAAAGAATTGAACAAACAGAGACTGTCATTTTGAAAATCATTTGGGTAGTATATTGCCTTTTCAACACCAACTTGCATTCTGGTTAGTTCTTGACCAATACAAAGGAAAGAAAACACAATCCTTTTTCTCCCACCAGCTGAGAATACATTATGACTATGTTATTTTCTGTCAATATTCTTTCTAGAGACTTCGATTTCTGCAAAGATATTGTCCAAATGCAAAAGACCTGGAAAGATCCGATACTTTTCAATAAAGAACACCAAAGAATATGCCACAAGTAATAAAGCCACAGGACATAAATTCCAAAAGCACAAACTAGACCTCTAAGGAATTAGAAGATACGGGGAATTTATTTGGATTAATCATACTGAAAGGCAGGTGTGCAGCTCATCCTGCTTTTCTTTAACTCACCCAACAAACCAAAAGAAAAAACATCAGCTTCAAGTTCCAATGATGTAAAATCCAAGGATATAGGGATTTTGGAGATACCAAAACTCATGAAATATGAAACATTTTACCATTCCACAACAAATTTGACAGTATAGAAGGCAAGTTGCTGAAGGAAACTTAGATTGAGGCCTTGACCTGATCCATCATGGAAGTTTACATTATTTTTCATTCACTTCACTCTAGAGGCAAAGACTATATTTATCTATAATGGAATGCTAACAAATGCAAATGTCGCAAGACCATAAAATAATGTTTTGCTCAGTCACCACAAGATAACTACTGAAGGAGAAAGCAAATATAGAAGATAAATTAATTCTAGTTCAAGGAATCCTGCACTTTAGTACTTGTTTCATTCTTAAGAAATATGAAGCAAAAGAAATATGCTTGATATTGAAACATAAGAAATACAGGTTAGACCGCAGGAAAAACTCCCAAATCAGTTACCAAATCAAGAATCGAAGCTGCTCTCCTGAGAAAGTATACTGTTTATTTACATATGATAATCATATTTTAACACGAGAATGAAAAAATGCAAGCTGTTCCTTAGAATACTTGCTAAAAAACTGTATAAATATTCACATGAATTGTGTTCATGGTTGGTTGGTTGGTTGGTTGGTTTGGAGAGAGTATATATATTTCAGAACATAAAATGGGAGGGGAGTGATTTTTTCAAAAATGACAGACCTCCTTTCTCCTGGAGACCTGTTATATAGACATCAATTATTTTTGCTTAAATGACATGACTACTATTTATAAGTTTTATTATCTATACCTTAAAAACAAGAAAACCGAGGCTGACAAAATGTAAATAAATGGCTAAAAATTACATAGGAAGTGGCAGAAAAGGAAGGTGAATCTGACTTATGTTTCTCTCAAAAGCATACATTTATTCCCCCTGAATTTTGCTGGCTTTTCCTTTTGTCTGATCCTTAAAGATATTTCAAGTTCTAGAATTATGTGTCATTTACTGTAATTTGGAACATTTATTTCTTTATTCCTATGAATCTTATTATTTCCACACCACCCTTCTATAATCAAAGGAATGAGAACCACCTACTGCAGCAGTGGTCTAGATGAGAGCTGCCTCAGTCCTGAACTAAGGAAACAACATAATAACAGAGAAAATAGTCAAGAGTTACCAATTAATTGGAATGTATGGGTCAGGAAAAGGGAATAGGAATAGTTGATGAAGAAACAGAAGTAAAAGCAGGAGGAGGTTCAAAGAAAAGGTGATCTCTTAAGTATTGGACATGAATACTCAATGAGATATTTTGCTATATCAATAACTAAGTCAACAGGGATGGGGGCCAAAGCAGCCTTTCCTTTCAGTTGCTCTTAATGACATCCTAAGATACTAGCAAATTATTTTTGTGTATTAATATAAATGTTCAAGTCTGGAAAAAATATTTGACAAAATTTGTTCTTTAAAAACAGTAATATGTCCCACAATTGCGATTACATATATTAATCATAAAAATATTTCACATCAGATACTAAATTAATAAACATACTGAAGCACTAAAAATGTGCCTCCCCATTCCAGAAAAACCTTATATTGAATATTGAATTCAAGTATACCTTGGAGATATTGGAGGTTCAGTTGCAAACAACCACAATAAATCAAATATCACAATAAACTATGTTATACAATGTTTTTATGTTTCCCAGTGAATGTAAAAGTTATATTAACATGATACTGTAGTATACTGATTATACAATAACATTAGGTCTAAAAAAATATATGCAGACCTTAATTTGAAATACATTATTGCTAAAAAAAAAAAACAAAAAACTATAATCCACGCCTTCAGCAAGTCATAATATTTTTGCTGGTGGAGGGTTTTGCCTCAGTGTTGATGGTTGCTGACTAAGCAGGATGGCGGTTGCTGAAGGTTGGAGTAGCTGTGGCAATTTCTTAAATAAGACAATGAAGTTTTCTGCATCAATTGAGTCTTGCTTTTTTACAAAGAAATTCTTCTGCAGCATGTAATACTGTTTGATAGTATTTTAGACAGAAGAACTTTTTTCAAAATTGGAGTCAATTCTTTTAAACTCTGCCAGTGCTTTATCAATTAAGTGTAAGGAGTATTTTAAATTTTTTGTTACCGTTTTAACAATCCACAGAATGTTTGCCAAGAGTAGATTCCATCTCAATAAAACACTTTATTTGCTGACTTACAAGAAGCAACTCTTCATCCATTCAAGTTTCATCATGAGATTGCAGCAATTCAGGCACATCTTCAGCCTCCATTTCTATTCTGGTTCTCTTGCTATTTCCATTACATCTGCAGTTACTTCCTTCACTGAAGGAAGTACCTTTCAAGGTACTACCAAATAAAGTACCCTTCAAAGGTACTTCCTTCACTGAAGGAATAACCCCTGAAAGTCATTCATGAGGGTTGGAATCAACTTCTAAATGTCTGTTAATATCAGTATTTTAGTATCTTCTCATGAATCACAAATGTCCTTAATGGCATCTAGAATGGGGAATGCGTTTCAGAAGATTTTCAATATATTTTCCCTGGGTCTATTAGAGGAATCACTATCTGTGGGATGTATAGCCTTATGAAATGCATTTCTTAAATAATAAGACTTGAATGTTGAAATTACTCCTCGATCCATGGGCTATAGAATAATAATGTTAGCAGGCATGGAAAAAGCATTTATCTCCTTGTATATCGCCATTAGAGCTCTTGGGTGACCAAGTACATTATCAATGAGCAGTAATATTTTGAAAGGAATCTTTTTTTTTTTCTAAGCAGTAATTCTCAACAGTGGGCTTTAAGTATCCAGAAAATCATGGTGTCAACAGAGGCACAGACATCTAGCCTTTGTTCCATTTATAGCGCATGGGCAGAGTGGATTTAGCATAATTCTTGAGGGGCCTAGGATTTTTGGAATGGGAAATGAGCATCATCTTCAACTTCAAGTTACCAGTTGCATTACCCACTAACAAAAGAGTCAGTCTGTACTTTGAAACTTTGAAGCCAGACACACTGACTTCTCTTTAGCTATGAAAATTCTAGATGGCATTTTCTTCCGAAACAAGGCTCTTTGGTGTGCACTGAAAATCTGTTGTTCAGCATAACTATCTTCTTCGGTGATCTTAGCCAGATCTTCCGGGTAACTTGCTACAGCAACTACATCAGTGTTTGCTGCTTCACTTGTACTTTTCGTTATGAAGATGGCTTCTTTCCTTAAACTTCATGAACCGACTTCTGTTAATTCCTAACTTTTCTTCTGCAGCTTCCTCACCTCTCTCAGTCTTCATAAAATTGAAGAGAGTTAGAGCAGTGTTATAAGGATTGGGGTTTAGGTTAAGGGAATGTTGTGGCTGTTCTGGTTTTCTATTCAGAGCACTAAAACTTTATCTCAGCAGTAAGGCTTAAGTTCTGCTTTCTTATCAGTGGAGAAACACTTTTGGTTTTCTTCAAGAACTTTCTCTTTGCATACATAGTGTTGCCTAACTATTTGCATATGAGGCCTATCCTTAAGCCTGTCTCAACTTTTGACACGCCTTCCTCACTAATCTTAATCATTTCTAGCTTTTGATTTAATGTGAGCGATGTGTGACTCTTCCTTTCACTTGAACATTTACAGGCCATTGTAGGGTTACAAGTTGGCACAATTTCAGTCCTGCTGTGTCTCATGGAATACTGAGGCTTGAGGAGAGGGGAGAACAGTAAAATGGCTGGCGGGTGGAACAGCCAGAACACACACATGTATCAATTAAGTTCATTGTCTCATATGGGTATAGTTCAAGGTGCTCCAAAACAATTATAATAGTAACATCAAAGATCACTGATCACAGATCACCATAACAGACAAATAATGATAAAGAAATGCTTGAAATATTGCAATAATTACCAAAACATGACAAAGAAACAAAGTAAACATATGCTGTTGGAAAAATGATACCAATAGACTTGCTTTATGCAGGGTTGCCACAAACCTTCAATTTGTAAAAAACACACTATCTGCAAAGTGCAATAAAGTGAAGTATACCTTTCTTTACTCCCTCTAAAAGAAAGAAAAAAAACTTGCTGTTGACAACAGGGATAAATTACCTCTAGTTCTACCAAGTTCCTGAATTTTAACTTCTTGGCTGCAGCAGTCTAAAAGTTCAAGTAACACCTCATCTAAAAATGTAGTATACACAGTGACTACACTGCAGTGCTTGTAGAACTGAATATATGACATCTAGCCAAGGATGTTATACTTCATTTGTTAAATATAAAATTCTGTGCAATATGAATGCAGCAATATCATACAATGAAAAGCAATTTTAGGAAACTCTAAGACAGGTCACTGGTTTTAAAATTTAGCATAACCTGACTTCCACTCATTGGGAGTATATCGATATTATAGACTTTACTCTGCAGCCTCGAAAATGTAATTCCCTCACTGCTATGATAATTCGGCTCTTGGTGATACATGCTATTAAAATGTTCGATGTCTGACTCTCTCTTTCCACAATCTTTTCTCTCAAATAAATGGTGTGAAACTTATGAATAAAGTGCTATTTTTTTAATTTTGTCTGCCATGGGGTGATTTTCATCTGAAATTATTCAAGTAATGATTTCATACTTGGTATGCAAAGGAGATATAAGCCTCTTTTTGTCTTCTATTTCTTACTTCAATGAAGTGTCATGTAAAGCTGGATTTGACTGAAAATATGTACACTGGTATTTTAAAATTGACATGTAATTTCCTATGTGATGGAAAAGAAAATATTTCTAGAAATGTGGTAGTAATAGCACTTTCTAAATTAGCAAAGGCAGAAGGCTCTATTTAACTTTCAAATAATGAGAGTTGTCATGAGAATTTACTTCATTGGCACCAATTAAAAAGCTTGATAAGACAATGTAAGGGAAATATTTTGTTTTTCTCCAAAACAGCATCTTTAAGAAAGAAGACTGAGTGAACAGAGTAAAGTTTGCCCTTTAGTTTCACAAGTTAAAATGGCTCTGTTCAAAAAATTCTGATGGTCACTTTCCAGTCAAACACATTAGGATATATGGAGAAAAGTGGGGTGAGAATTGATAAACATTTTGTTCAAGTCTTCATTTCTAAGAGGGGAAATATCCATAAGATATTTGAGGGACTGTTTTTTCTTTAAACTATAGCTTTTTTCTTTAGAGTACAGCTTCCCTCCCCAGGGCACAATTTACTTAATGATTATTAACTCTTTAAACAGACAAGAATGAATACTAATTTCGGATCAGGAAATTCAATCATAGAATAATCAGTTCTTATAACTGCAAGGTCTGGTATTCACACAAATTTCTGTGGAAATATAGGCTCTTAGTTCAGAAGCTACTGGAGCATTAGAAGTACCCTAGGAAGTATTTTACTCTTTTAAAATATATTGGCTGGGTTCGGTGGCTCACACCTGTAATCCCAGAACTTTGGGAGCCTGTGACAGGCAGATCACGAGGTCAGGAGTTCAAGACCAGCTTGGCCAGCATGGTGAAACCCAGTCTCTACTAAAAGTACAAAAATTAGTCATGGTAGTGTGTGCCTGTAATCCCAGCTACTCAGGAGGCAAAGGCAGGAGAGTTACCTGAACTGCGGAGGCAAAGCTTGCAGTGAGCTGAGATCATGCCACTGTACTCCAGCCTGGGCAACAGAGTGAGACTCTATCTCAAAAAATAAATTAAAAAAAAAAAAATATATATATATATATATATATATATTTGTGTGTGTGTATTAGTTAATTAAAGAGAAACTCTATTGCAAGAGTGCATTCTATAACATAGTGATTTAGAGCACAGCTTCTATGATCAAAGAAACTGAGTCTTTCCCTTAACTTGGAACGGAGAGCCTTAGATGATTTACTTAACCACCAAAATACTATACTTTATGGCTTAGTTTCCTTCACTCTAAAATAAAGTTAGTAACTATTCTTGAATTCTTGAGTTGCCATGAGGACTGAATGAAAACATCTATAGCATTCCAAATAGTGACTAGCGCATAATATGTCCATCATTACTTTAGCCTTTAAATAACAATATGTAATAGAACATATACATTTGCTATTGGAAATGACTTTTTTCTCTCTCTTTTTCTAGGATTATCAACTCAAATCCCTGCAAAAGTCAGACAAAAAATCTGAATGAATTGTATTGTCCAGGTGGTATTTTTTAAAGATACTTTTGCATATTAAACACATAGGGATATCATTCATTTCCACCAAAATATACTTCTGTAATATTATTTTATGTGTCCCTCTCCAATTACCTGGATTCATACACCCATGCACATCTTTTACAGAGTAGAAGGGGAAAACAATCATCAATATACACACTGTGATAAAAGGGCAACAGAAATTTGGTCTGAGTTAGAAGCTGGAGTGAGAAGAGAGGGCTGGACAGAAGGTATGCTGAACCGACAACACGTTACAACATCAAGGGAATAGCCACTACACTCCCCTAGTCATTACATGCTCACAGGAATATGAGATTCAAGATCACTGAGCTTTTCAGTAGGTCAAATATGCAAGTTTTAGATACTTACATGTTTGAAATAGATTTAAAAGACCTTTGCAGCATTTGGTTAGACTGTGGCCAATACATAACCTTCATTCTGCATTGTGATCAGCATCTACAACAAATGTATCATAGGATAATGATTTTTTGAATTGCATTTACATGTGTTTATTCTTAAAATTTCCCTATGTTGTAGAACTCCTTTATGTCCTTCAACTGAGTTTTTCTGTGTTTTATTTAACACTCCTTTTCACCACACACACACACACACACACACCAAAACACAAATCTTATGAATATTACATGTAGGTGTTTATCAAATTCACTGGAGAAAGTTTGTGTGCATATGTATGTCTGTGTGTGATGTATAAACACACACATATTCATATTTTTTCTTTGTTATATTTTCATTATTATCTCATTTTATTACAGAAATTTCCAAATATTCAGAAAAGTGGAGTAACACCATGAACACCCATGAGACCTTTACCTAGATATCACTTTTATTTTACCATATTTGTAATATATTTTCTTCTACATTCCTTGAAGTTGCAAACTTTATGATTCTTCTTTCTTAAATATTGCAACATACATTTCCTCAAGATTTTTAAAAAATCTGAGCATCAGTTGTGCAAGGGAGTTCAAAATCATGAATATTACTGTCTTTTTTATATTCTACTCTGCTGTGTATTAATTTTACATAAATTCATGTAATGAACATTATCAAGTGTTTTCAATTTGTCTGACACTATGCTAGGACTAGAGATAAAAGATCTAGCACTGACAATCAAAAAGCTCAGTGTGGGAGGAAAGACAAGCCTTTGTGTAGTGAGACAGGAGTCCAAAGATCAACAAGAAGCGGGCAGTATGGGATACCAGGAGACCCCACAAATCAGAGGTAAGGGTTAGAGGTCAAAGTCAAAGTTGAGTCTATATTGAGGAGTACTTTAGCTGGGACTTAAAAGATAACATGGATGTGGTCAAGCTAAGAACTTGGAATAGCATACTTTAGACCTAGGAGGAACGTGTGCCAGGGTTCTGAAGAAAAGATGTACTGTGATATAATCAGGACATAGTTGCTAAATCTTAGCACAGCTGAATCACTTATAACATGCCAGGAAGCACCCCGACTACACCTAGTCATTTTTATTTTGCATTTAGTTATGAATGATCATCATGGTCCAATGCAGAAAATATTCCAGAAATGTTCAGCAGGAAAAGATAAGGGCTCTCAACATATCAGAGAGGTGGAAGCAACAAATCAAAGCCTGGACCTCCAGGAATAACCCACAAAATTATATAGCGTTACTAACCCTGAGGTTGCTTCTGGAGCTAGGTGGAATCATTAGCTGCACTGGCATGGCCCTGTCACAGGACTCCTAGGAGTCCATAGGATGTACCCTAAATATTGCTGCAGGGAACCTAATGATTCCACAACCATATCTGCCAGGAACAACAGGTAAATGCAGATCAAAAGATGCCCTTTGCCTCCTTTCCACCCTCTAGTAGTCACACAAATGAATCTAACTAATGAGACTATTTTGCCTCCAGAATCCCTGACACAATGGAATCTGGGAAATGCAGACTTTAGCTTTTCAATCTTTTCCACCAGAATGAGGACAGAATTGAATTTAAAGAGTCAATCTAGGGTATCTACGAAATTTGTTCGGAGACTTTCAGCCTTGCCTTGTCTATCTGGTCTCTTTAACTGATGCACCATTAAGACCACTGATGAAGTATTCAAAGGTGCATATTGTTGTAAAGTGTTTCCTTTTGCTTTTCTATTTAGTATAAATTACATTATTATATAATCTTGACCTTTAAGGTACAGTCATGCAACAAATCGCATTTAACATCTCAAACAGTTAACTTTTTGCCCAATAGCTTTAAATGTGTAATCTTTTATTTTAGAAAATGGTAAAACACCAACAGTGGGAATCACCTTATCATGTCAGCTGGAATTTTAAGCTAAAACAAATATGTATCTACTGAAGTAGATTTACTGACTTCTAGAACCATTACCACATCTACAAATGTGATTAGTTGTAGACACCTATGAAACCAAATATTGCTCTCTGGGATGCAGAGATCAGTGTTATCAAACTATTAAGGGATGTAACTGATAAGAACCCAATAATTGATAAAGACCTAGAAGTTATATATTTCACACCCTATCAAATACAATATTCTTAAAACATCTGTTTCACGTGCATCCAACTTCTACTCACATGTTTTAAGAAATGATAAACTATTTACTTACCTAGATTATGTCAACTTTTACTAACCTATGGTAAAATATCTTCTAAATTCTAGCCTCCAGTCATAGTTCTATGCTTTAGAGTCATTAAAATTAACTTTACTTCTGTTTAAATTATGACCTTTTAATATTTAAGCTCTGCAGTCACATGCTCCCTAAATCTCCTCTTTTATAAGCTAAATAATTGGTTATCTTCAGTCATAGTTTTAGGCCATCATGATATTTTCCACTGCCCTTTAGCTTGGTCTAGAAATGGTCAGATAAGTGTGGAATATAAAACACTTACATTTAGAGTAGTAAAAGCATAAACTATAATTTTATAGGTAAATTCATACCATGTGTTGCTTTGAATTAAGTTTACTATCAACTAAAAATTAAGTATTTTTCCAATGTACTTTTCTTAAGCCATATCTCTCCATTATATACATTTTTAGTTATAGTATCTGAAACTACATCTCAGAATTTCATTACTATCAGTATAGATTTTTTAAATTACATTCATTTTTAGCTTGATGATTTATAATTACATGATCAAAGATAACTGCGATAACTCCAATTCTTAACAGCTTATTCTCAGCAATAAGAAATAAGAAAGATAAAGGGCAGAAGAGCAGGGGCAACAAATTTTCCCTCTATCTCATTGGTCAAAAATGTGTCAAATGCCCACCCTGAGCTGTAAAACAGGCTAAAAATCAGGCATTGTACTTCCAAGCCTCTGTGATATACAACAAGAAGAAGTAAGGTGGTAAAAAATGTTTATCATAAGCCAGTTTACAATATCTGCCACAATATGCCATATATAAACTCATTTTGGCTTCTCCCACTGATCACAACTTGTACTAAGAACTCATAATTCATCCTTTTAATTATTCATTCTAGAAACTTTTCTGTGATGATAGCCATTCTCTAATATTTGTATGTTCTCTAATATTTATATTGTATCCGTTGATATTATGTTATATTCTATGGTTATAGCCATATATCTAATGTTTATAGATATTTATTTTTTACTTTATTTGAAAGTATGAATAACAGTTTCTGGTATGCAATCTTTCATCCCTTGTATCTTGCTCTAATTTTTTCATCTTTGATATCTGTTTTTCATCTATAAGTTCCTTCAGGAAACTAGAATGCAATTCATCTAGTTAAGAAAAGTCAAAGTCAATTACAGCAGTCATGTGCACATTTGCCTTCTCTTCAATAACTTGACTTCATTTCTCTATTATCAATAAATTTTCTAGCCTTTTGAGGGTGATGCTTATTCCCTCCAGCAGAGAAATGCTGCAGGCAAATAAATGAGACTTACGTATTGTATTTCATTTTTTAAAAGCATTTTTCACATCTAGCCCCAAACACCAAGCCTAGGCTTGCCTTTCTCTTCTAAATCTAAACAGAAAAATTAATGTTCAAGACACTTTTAGAAAGAAGACAAAGAAGTTGCCAAAATATGTAAAAAATAAATGCTCAACATCCTTACCATTAGAGAGATGCAATTCAAAACCACAATGAGGTATCAGTCAGAATGGGTACTATTAAAAAGTCAAAAAGTAGCCAATGTTGAAGTTGCAGAGAAAAAGGAACTTATATACTGTTGGTAGAAATGCAAATTAGTTGAGCTTTTGTAGAAAGCAGTTTGGAGATTTCTCAAAATACTGAAGACAGAATTACCATTTGACCCACCAGTCCCATTACTGAGTATATACCCAAAGGGAAACGTATCTTTCTACCAAAAAGACACCTGCACTCATATGTTTATCAGTTTATCACAGCCCTATTCATGATAGCAAAGTCGCGGAATGAACTCAGGTGCCTATTAATGATAGATTAGATGAAGAAAGTGTGGTCACGCTCACCATGGAATACATGCAGCCATAAAAAAAGAACAAAATAATGTCTTTTGCAACAACATCAATGTAGTTGGAGGTCATTACTCTAAGCAAATTAACACAGAAACAGAAAACCAAATACTGCTCACTCTGACTTATAAGTGGAAGCTAAACATTGGGTACACAGACATAAAGTTGGAAACAATTGGCGCTGGGGATTCCAAAAGAGGGGAGGGAGAGAGGCCAGGTTTATAAAACTACTTATCAAAGACCATGTTCCACCACTACTCGAGAGACAGGATCATTAGAGGCGCAAACTTCAGCATCACACAGTACACCCATGTAACAAACCTGCACAAGCACCCCCTGAATCTACAGTGTTAAAAAAATGTTTTAAAAGAACAAACTCTGGAATTAAAATTCCTCTTCAAGCTTCTTTCCTTTTGAAATACAAAATATAATTTTCTCTAAATTTGGAGAAATACCTTCCTAAAGTCTAAAAATCAAGTCAGGCTAACTCATTTCCACTGCCTCACAGCTAACATAGACTGTAATAGTATTTAATTGCTTTCTCCATCTCCACAACAGCATGCATATGAAATTAGGGCAAAAGAATAACAGTTCATATCATTTCCTAAACGTTCAGGTTAACAAATCATGAACACAGGATATCATCATAGTAGAGGAGGAGTTAATTGGTAGATTACAGCCACTGCACTTTTGTCATATTCATTTCTTGTAAAAGGTCAGTACAGTATATAGAGGTATGGAGATGAAACGTTTACAAAAATAACAAAATTCTCATAAGTCCCAGTGTGCTGGTCTCAGGCTGAATGTAGTGGAATATTCTAAGCATTATAACTTGAAACTGTGTGAAATCCAATGGATGAAATGTCATGAATATGCAAAGGTTAAGCGAATTTCCTTTATGCTCTCACTGTCTGGGGAAAATTCTGGAAACTTACAAAAATGACTACCCAACCCTCTTGTGGTTAACATCCCTCCTAAATATCATCATAATAATATTAGAAATAAACAAACAAAAAACCCTATGTGAGTAAGAGTCTTTATAATAATTACCCTATTTAATGTCATTTACCTTGGGAAAAAAACACACACACACACACATAAAACACTACTACATGATTAATGAGCCTGAAAGTTTTAGCTTTATGAAAACAAGTTTGCTAACTCAATTTTTTCACATCAGTCACAGCAATTGAAATAAAAAAGCGCTCTACAATATGATGATCTAGCAAAACCCAATTCTATAATTATGCAAAAATGTTTCAAAGTGCTAAAATATAAAAGTTTACTATCTATTACAGACACTGAGCCTGAAATTATTCAGGCTCACACATGGGATATTGAAAACAATTTCATGTGTATTGCCTGACAGTTGAGGTCAATATCTCTGCATGTATTTAGGGAGATGGTGTGTTTATCACTGCATCTATAGTTAACTTGTAAATAGATTGAAAGCAGACGGTGTAGGTACACACTGGTACCCATTAAGATGGGCTGATTTGATTTTAAGTAACGAACTTCAGGATATTATGAACATTTTTATTTAGTCTTAAGATACTGTGTAAACTATTTGTGCAAAAAATAAATCTTGATTCTTGTTTATATATGCTCACTTTAAAAAGAAACCCAAATCAAAATAGTATATGATTTATGTATAAGGAACACAAAATCAGTCCCCGTGAGTGAAGAATTTTTGTTTATATTTTCAAGGCTACTTTGTATACATAAGTTTGGGGAAGTTTAACTACTTCAATAACATTGAAGAGCAATTTAGTGTTGTCCTACAAATCTGATTTGGTTTTCTAACTCTGCTCAAAAATAATTATAATTGCATCTCAATATGTTTTGTTCCTATACTTTAAGACACAACATGTCAAATTCACAAGTCTTAGGAGAGCATTGTTAGCCCCTTCTTAATGACAAAATTTCTGAGCCTTAAAAATGTAAGGCTCCTAACAGAGGTTACCCATTTTATAAAATGGCAAAACAATGATTCAAATTCCTAATCTGAATTAGGAGGTCACACTATACACCTCATGGTACCCCAGCACAGTGCTAACTTAAATGAATGTTAATACTCATATAGTCCTTGTACAGTTACCTTATTATTTATTTTTGTACATAGCTATATTGTCCACTAAGAAGTTAGCTCTGTAATGCTGTAAAGAGTAACACAGAATTCTTCTTTTTTCTCCTCTGCACCAAGAACAATGCTGAGTACCACTAAACACCTGATTAATGGATATATCTAGGAAAGTGATTGTTTCATTGTGAAAACCTTATTGTTTTCAATTTACTCTCAATTGGCTTGACTTAAGGAGAAAAGACACTTAGATTATAGAACAAGCTCTATCCTTACTGATGTTAAATATGTGAAAAAATTTAAAATCATAATCTCTACTTTATACATAGAAAAGTAAAGGCAGAGAAATTTTAAATATCAAAGCTGTTATGAATAAAGTACACGGAAATAGAGATGAGACAGTAAGAATTAAGTTTAAGCTTTAGTCCACTGGATATATAGATAGCACTAAGAAATTCTGTAAAGTTATAATATAACATGTTTGTTACCATGTATATTATAATAGAAAAAAAATAAGGAAAAATGTCTCAAGTGCACAACAGGATATTGTACCATAAATTCTGAACTAACTGAAAATGATATAGTATAATTTTATATATATATGGAGCCTCACTCTGTCACCCAGACTAGAGTGCAGTGGTGTGATCTCGGCTCACTGCAACCTCCACTTACCAGGTTCAAGTGATTCTCCTGCCTCAGCCTCCTGAGTACCTGGGACTACAAGTATATGACACCATGCCTGGCTAATTTTTGTATTTTTAGTAAAGACACGGTATCACCATGTTGGCCAGGCTAGTCTTGAACTCCTGACCTCAGGTGACCCACCCGCCTTTGTCTCCCAAAGTGCTGGGATTACAGGTGTGAGCCACCACGTCTGGCTGTGCATAGCATAAATTTTTAATGGTAGAAAATATCTATAACATATTAAATATTCAGCTACAAAGCAATCCGTAAACCATGATCTCATCATGTATGTGCATATATATGTGATTTTTGTGTGTGTGTGTAACTGGACAGAAAAATGGAAATCGTTCTGTACCAGTTCTGATTAAAGTTTCAAGACCATAAATAGCAAATAATCCCACCTTCCCAAGGCAGTCACAGAGGTGCAAAAGGAGTGACCAGTATGTTTTTTGAGCCTCAGATGTGCAGTCATTTCATCTGAGTCTCAAGAACAACCAGCAGTAGTGTAGGAGCTTTATTGAACTGTCCTCCAACATAGGGACTGGTACCATGTTCTTTCCCTTCTCTTCAAGCCCTGTATGAGGATATTTTCAGGGAGACTACTCAGAAAGCTTGATTGCATGACCAAGAAATTAAAGGCATACATTTACACATGAATAATTATAATTTGTCTAAAACTGGCCAAAGCAGTTCATCAGCATAGAGTAGAGGTCTGTATTTGGTACATAACAACAATCCCAGGCAGGGGCGAAGGTGTATGTTTCCTTAGACAGGATTTGGGTCACGTGAGCATGAGATGGCCTGGGTTGCTGTGGGTCTCACCGTTATCAAGCATCTATTGCTGCATAACAACTACCTACAATATCAGTAGCACACAAAATAATCAATTGTTCTCACACATCTGCAGGTCAGTTTGGAGTCAGCTGGACAGTTCTTTATTAAGCTGTGGACCAGGTGGAGTTGGCTCCATGGTCAGTTCTGCTCCACCTAATTTCATTGTGAAGCTCAGGCTGAAGGGGCAGGAGCTACCCAGTGACAGTATATAGAATTACTTTTCAGAACTATTTACTGTGCCCCCAACTACCCTTACCTTCAGGGAAAGATCTTCTGCCTCATTGGCATGGGTTTTTTTTCCCTTTTGGCCAATGGGATGTTAAAAATGTGAAGCATCAGAGATTGAAAAGCATTTGTGCCCTTGACCTTACACAAGGACCTCTGTGACAACCGTGAAAAGAACATCATAAGGGCAAGGTTACTAAACGCAGAGGAAGGTGAGAGGACTGAAGAACAAAATGAAGAAAGAAAGACATGCAAGGTTGCCTTCCCCACTCTTCCCAGTGAAGGTTTCCCATGGGGGCCAAGTCTGAATTGGGCAAGAAACAAGGTTACAGTCAAAAAAGAAAATGCGAACCTGACATTCCAGTTATGAAAATAATTGCCTTGAGATAAATTTTCTCATGAATACTTCTTTTTATCTACGAATAGACAGAAAGTCTGCCAAAGATTTTACTGAGGACCACAGGATTTTGAATAACCTGGAAGAGAGGGGGAGGGGGAAGGTTGAGAAATTTTCTGATCATGCTATAAGAGTCCTGTATATTCTGTGAAATGTTTTTTCTCTCGTGTGTGTGTGTGTGTGTGTGTGTGTGAGAGAGAGAGAGAGAGAGAGAGAGAGAGAAACAGAGAGAGAAAGAGAGAGAGAGAGAGAGAGGCAGAAACTGAAAGTGAAAGTTTAACAGTAAAAATTAGCAGTTAACAGATTTCACTGTATGTTTTATATAAACTAAATCCATCATTATTTTTATTAACATAAAAAAGCTATCATTTTTAATTACACAGTTCAATAAAATTCCTATACCTATCTCTTTTTCCCCCCAAACAAAAATAATAACCTGTTCTAAGCTGTTTCAATATTTTTAAGTGTGTAAAGTTTTTAGAGAAAGAAAACAGTGCAACAACATTGGCAACCAAACTATCTTCGGTGTTATCCCTTCATCCAGCAGCAGAAAACGTTTCAGTCCTCACTGTGTGGATTGGCTTGTCTCCTTCTGATCTCTCTCTATTGAGTAGTATTTGTAGAAACTAATTAGGCCAATGGGAAAGAAAAATACCCTTCCTACCAGCACTAATTTCTACATTCCACAGGGGCCTTCTGAGACATGTGCTTTTTACTGAATCAAGGCATTAAACGTACCAGATCACCCAGGAGAGGGAAGAGAATCAGCTTTGTTCTCCCCATTAGCTGAGGTTGCTATCTTTGATTAAACCTATTGCCGCCATGCGCGGTGGACAGGGCCTGGAAGCAAGGGAACAGGAGTCATTTACTGAGAAAGGAGAAGAATCCAAGAAACTAGCACGTGGCAGGGAGGCTCTAGGGGTTATGGGGAGGATGGAATGACCAGTGACAGAGAGAATGGTAAAAATAATAATAGGCCTTACTCAACAATTTCCCTCAGATTGCCCTACCAAAGACACCAATAAGATATGCTATAGTGTAGTCTTTAAGTAAGACTGTACCTGAGAGGTTGGGACTAGAGAGTTTAAACAATTTAGAATATTTTGTGGTTAACCCTTAGGAAAAGGAGATAAGTATATTTTTACAAAACAATAAGGTCCACAAATGGTGAAATATGACAAATTAAAATTTGAAATGTCACCACATCTCTCTCTCTCTGATACTTTCAGTGACTACTGCTACTTGAGAAAAGTTAAAACAGAAAACATTGCTATGACTGTGGCTGAAAACACACCATCAGATCTCAACCCAACACAGTTCCTCCTTAGTACTAAGTGTCTCTCCAAATCACATGTCCTAGCGGCAAGTGAATGAGGACTGTTCAAGACAAACCCATTCAGAGTCTATTATACACCACATTAACTTTTACCAGGTTATTAAAACAAATGCCTCATATCAGTACTGTATCCTGGCTAAGGCCGTAAAGAGAAAAGAAATAAAACCTCTGACAATTCAACGAGAAACACATTCAAGTGAAGAACAGAATCAGAACAGGATTTCTTTCCTTAATTTGAGGTGATTTATCTGAAAAAGGGGATCATCATTTTTGAATGCTATAACCATTACCTAAGTTCCCATAAAGATTACAAATGTCTGTTCCTTGCTTTAGACTGACCTCCACACATGTTATCTTACGTGCTTTGTCACAAGGAAGAAATATTTTTAAATCATATGTACATAAACAGAAAGAACAGACTTTAAATCTCAATCATGTGTATGTTACTACATTCATATGGAAAACATACTGCATAGTTCACGTGTTGAATGAACAACAAATAATTAACAAGGGGTCCAGCGTGGTGGCTGACACCTGTAATCCCAACACTTTGGGAGGCCAATGTAGAAGGAGTGCATGAGCACTTGAGAACAGGAGTTCAAGACCTTCTCAGCAAAAAAAGCAAGACCCTTGCCCTACAAAAATATAAGTTGAAAATGATAATAATAAGCTTGGTGTAGTTGTGTGCCTTTGTAAGTCCCAGCTATTTGGGAACTTGAGGTTAGAGAATCACTTGAGCCCAGGAGTTCACGGCTGCAGAGAGCTATGATCATGCCACTGCACTCCAGCCTGGGAAGAGAGTAAGACCTCGTCTCAAAACACACACACACACACACACACACACACACACACACATCAACATGTACTAATTGTTTTCTTCACCTTCCAAGTGCTTTCAAACCTAAACTTTCTAGACAGATATAGAAAACCTTCACAGAGATTATCCGCAAAGAATGATTTCTTTTTAATTGCATCTTAACTGACTATTCTGCATTTCTTCATGGGTTCTTATATCAAGGGTGCAAAGCCTGTTAGCTGTCGCCCTCACAGTGCCAACAGAGAAACAGCAAATGTTCTTGGTGTTAATGAGTGATTACTCATATGTCATTGCTAGGATTAAAGGAATTCAGGCATTTTGCTGAGGGCTGAAAAGCACCAGACTAGATTCTTGGTACAGCTGCTGATGAGAAATCTCAGCCCTGGGCCTGAATGTTTTTACAACTCAGCCTTCCATTCAGACTTCCTGCAGCTCCTACACGGAGTCTCAGAAATCACAACTACAGGCCCAGTTTTCTCCTCTAGAAACTATCTGAATGGCTAAGGCAAAAGACAACAAATATGCCAGAATTCCAGCCTTCACCTGAATGTCCACTGATGTCTTGGGCATCCAGTGGGAACCTTATTCACTGACTGAAACCCAGAGGTATCTAAATGATGTATAGAGACTACCAATGAAATAATATATATAATAATAATAGGCAATACCAACACAGGAGAGTTTCTGGCTTCTGCATGTGTGTTTGCATGTGCTCTTGCCTGTATCCTCAGAAGTCAACACACACAGACACATACTCTGTTTTATCAATAGTGTGTGTTTCCTTCTGGAAAAAAATCAGAAATATAGTTGCCATTCAGGGGATTCAATAATTTTAGACCAAGTTAAGGAAACATGCCAACTATATACAAACATAAATCAATACCTAAAACTTCTGAAATTTCAAAATGCAATGAATAACTTTTAAAAAGTAGGTACATTGCCTAAATTAGGAGAGTGCCTACATTTTCAAACAAGTGGCTCAAAGACTTGTTGATGCCAGATAGGATTTCTAGGAAGGAAAGGAGAAGTGGCAAATCTAAATATTTTAGGAAAAGAAGGGTCAGAGGCCAGGCCAGCAATGGACATAAACTTAGAGTGGCTTGCTTGTAATGAGAAGCACTCAAGCACATAGTCACAGGGAAGCCACTGGAGTGGACAAGGATGAGTGGCCAGCAATCACGTGAGCTCCAATGGCAGAAGATGCTGTCTAAACATCACCTACAAAAAACTACCTAGATTTCAATGCACCTTTATTTGACAGTGCTAGTTATTTTCATGTATTAATAAATCTCTGTATCTTGGAAGACACACTGTGACTGTGTCTTGCTTGAAGGTTTGAAGACCCATATTTTAAACAATTAACTGTGCCCATAGGAAATGGAAAAGTTGAAAGACAGTGGAGTATTTTTCTGATCCATTTCTGATTTCTGTGATGGTAGAGTGTAGGTCTCTCCTTTTTCTGTGGCAACACAGAAAGACACTTTGCTGTGGCCTAAATTATATACCCTGCCTCCAAATTCAGTGTTGAAGCTCTAAACTTTAATGTGACTATATTTGCAGGTAGGACTTTTAGGAGGTAACCAGGGGTTAAATATGGTCATAAAATGAGGTCTCAATCTCATAAAACTGGAAGAAGAAAGAAGAAGAAGGAGAAGAAGAAGCAGGAAGGAGAAGAAGAGGAAGGAGGAAGGAGAGGAAGGAGGAGGACTAGGAGGAAGGAGGAGGGAGAATATCACAGTGCAACTGGGAACAGTTTAGGGTCACTAACCATGCCAAACTAGAAGGAAGTGGAAATGGCTTTGATTCCTCTTCTTTATCTCTCACTTCTCAAATTACGGTCTATCTTCCTGCTCAATGCCCTTTTCATTCTCTCTGTATTCTCTTTTGGTCTTTATTTTCTCTTTTTTTCATTTTTCTTCTTTTTTACCTGTTTCCATTATCCTTTCATTCTCTCTTCCATTTATTCATACATGCCCAAATTAAGTAGACAGTTTGTATTATTTTGTTTGACCAGTCAGGTAGTAATGCTGATTTTATGGAATAAAATTTCCAGGATGAATGTAACACTTTTAAGGTAAATTGTAGGTTATTTACAGAGTAAAACATGGAGATAGCAAAAGTTAGTTGGGTTGTTCACTAGCACTGGCAGTCAATCCTGTTTTACCCATTTCAACCAAGCAGAGTGAATTTCTGAACATACAAATCTAATGACCTTTCTATAAAGTGCATAGTATATACTATATGAAAGAGTGTGTGTGTGTGTGTGTGTGTGTGTGTGTGTGTGCAATGGAGAAAAAGAAAAACAAAGAGAGAATAAAATCAGGTTTATATAGAAATTGAATTAATAAAACCTTGTGCATAAATGGTATAACCAAGGACCTAAGTGCATATTCCTTTTACCTCAGTCCAGCTGACACAGAAGTATCGCACCTGTGCAGTCAGATAAATGCTGAGGCAAATGAGCATGCAGTTCCAAGAACACAGTGTTGACATTAAGAAACTTTATGTTCACTGTACCTCACTATTAAGATTTTACTTCTTACCAAACACAAAGTTATTTTTGCAGCTCTTGGACCTGGCCTAGAAGTGACCTTAAAAGGCCACAACGACCTTTAAATCCGCAGCCCACACATATATTTATTTAACTATTCAAAGCTGAGATGGTTGACCAAGTTTATAAAAGGGCTTGGAAGTGTTGCTGTATGCTAAGGGTTATCAGAAATATCAGTGTAGCTTGAACCAAAGTAGCAGATCAGCATGCAAATGGTTTTATGGGTGGAGTTCAACGTATTCATCATAGTCATTCATACATTGTTATAAGAAGGCTAATGTAATGAGTTTTCAAGCAAATAATGTAGGGCAACGAAGATGCTACCCCAGATAGAAACTTGAAAGTCATGCCCAGCTGCTTATCATGCCTCATAACAACAGTGTGTATGACAATGAGGCCACACTTCAGAATTCACAAAAAACTTTCAGACTCATACTCTCACAACAATATTTCAATAGGCAGAATTGATATTATTGTCTCATATTTTATTTTGTTTATTTATTTATTTATTTTGCGATGGAGTCTCATTCTGCTACCCAGGCTGGAGTGCAGCAGTGCAATATCAGCTTACTGCAATCTTCGCTTCCAGTAGTGGGGATTACAGGTGCTGGCCACCATGCCTGGCTAGTTTTTATATTTTTAGTAGAGTCAGGGTTCCACCATGTTGGCCAGGCTGGTCTTGAACTCCTGGCCTCAAATGATCCACCTACCTTGACCTCACAAAATGCTGGGATTACAGGCTTTAGCCACCGTGACCAGTCACTGTCTCTCATTTTAAGGACTAAGAATGGAAATTCAGGAGCATGTATCCAGTAAGTACCTGAGAAAGATGCAGAGCCTAGTTGTCTGGCTCCTGGCCCAGGGTCTTAGTCCATTTGTGCCACAGTAACAAAATGCCTGAGATTAGATAGTTAATAAATAATATAATAAGTATTTATTTCTCACAGCTCTGGGGCTGAGAAGACCAAAATTAAGGCACTGGCAGGTTTGACGTCTAGTGAGGGCTACTGTGTTTCCAAAATGATACATTATTGCTATATTCTCTGGAGTTGACAAATGCTGTCCTCACATGGTGAAAGGAACAGAAAGGAAAGGACACATTTCCTCAAGCTCTTTTATAAGAGTTCTAAATCAATTCATAATGACTCCACCCTCTGGACTTAATCACCTCCCAAAGGCACCCCTGTTTAGTACTCTATCAGGTTGATGCAAAAGTGATTACTCTTAATGGCAAAAGCCATGATCACTTTGTACCAGCCTGATATATTGGTGATTAAGTTTCAACACATGAATTTTGGAGGGGATTCAGATCATAGTATTCTTCCCCTCATTCCCAAAATTTATGTCTTTTTCACAGGCAAAATAATGTATCCCAACTCAGTAGTCCCAAAAAACTAAACTCTTTCCAACATTAAAGTCTAAGTCCAAAGTTTTATCTATATATAATCTAAATTAGATATGGGTAATACTCAAGGTATGATTCATCTTGAGGCAAATTGCCCCCCAGCTGTGAGCCTGAAGAAAAAAAATGTGTGCTTTAAAAATACAATGATGGGACAAGCATAGGATAAATATTCCCATTCTGAAAAGGAGAAATAGAAAAGAAAAAAGGAGTAACACATCCCAAATGCAAAACTGAACAAGCCAAACAACATTAAATCTTGAGGCACGAGAATAAATTTTTCACCATGTCCTATCTCTGGATACACAGGGGCCAGTGTTGGGTCTCCACAGCTCCAGACAGCTCTGCTCCACAGCTCCAGACAGCTCTGCCCCAGGTCTTCTTTGGGAATAACCCACACAGCAGTTCTCAGGCATTTGGAGTCAAGTGTCTTCAGGCTCTCCCAGGCTGGTATTGCATGCTGGTGCCTCTATAGATCTGAGGTCTGGGAGGTGGCCCTGCCCCCACAGTTCCACTAAGCATTGCCATAGCAGAGCCTGACCATAGTGGCTCCATCTTCACTGCTGTGCTTGGCAATGACCTAGAAGGGGCTCTCTGTGGCAACCATATACCTGTAGCCATTCTCTCTCTGTGCCCCAAGGCTCTCTATGGAATCATTTGAAGTCTAGGTGGAGACAGTCATACCCTCATACCTCTTGTACTCCGCACACCTGCAGAATTTCTGCCACACAGACACTGCCATTGCTTACTGCTTGTGCCCTTTAGAGGGACAGTCCAAGCCACACTTGAGCCTGTGTGGGCCATAGTTGAGGCGGCCAAGGATCACCAAACTGGTTTATGTGGAACAGAAACTTTAAACAGCCCTGAGCATTGAGAACCAAGTTTCTACAAGCACACTGGGACCATCTCTTGAAACCATTCTGCCTTCAAAGACATAGCACTTTGTGTCTGTGATGGGAGTAGGAACCTTGAAAATCTCCCTAATGCCTTCAGGGTCATTCTTCCACTGTTCTGATGAATAGCATCTGGCTTCCTTCTATCCATACTAATCTTATCAAACAGTCACTTGGCTATACCTTTGGTGTTCTATTCTATACACAGTATTTCATTCTTTACAGCCTGGCCAAGCTGATAATTTTTCAGCTACTTCCGTTCTGCTTCCTTTTCAATTATTAATTTCATCTTGAATACATTTCCTTCTTCTCATAGTATACTATAAGCAGTCAAGAAAATCCATGCAACACCCTCAACACTTTGCAGAGACTTCTTCTGCAAAATCTTAGTTCATTGCTCTTAAATTCCACCTTTCACAAAACACAAGGACATAAACACAATTTATCCAAATTCTTTGTCACTTTATAACAAGGATGGCCTTTCCTCCAGTTTCCAATACCTTGTCCCTCACTTCTATCTAAGACCTCATCAGAACTGCCCTTTATTATCCATATTTCTATCAAAATTCTGATCACAATCACCTAAGTGAATCCTTAAATGAAACCCTAAGAAGATTCATGTTTTTCCTACCTCCATTATTCTGAACCCTCAACAGAATAGTCCTTTATAGCCCAGCCTCTATCCATTACCCAGTTCCAGTGCCAGTTCCACATTTTCAGGTATTTGTTGTAGCAACATCCCACTCTTAGTACCAGTATCTGTCATGGTCTAATTGTGCTGCTATAACAAAATACCTGAAACTGGGTAATTTATAAGTAACAGAAATTTATTTTTGACAGTTCTGGAGGCTGGGAAATCTAAGATCTAGGAACCGAATGGTTCAGTGACTGGTGTTGCTCTCTGCTTCCTAGATGGTACCCTGTTGTTGCATGCTCTGGAGGGATGAGTGCTATGTCTTCACATGGTGGAAGTAAAGAAAGGAAATGAACCTACTCCTCCGAGTCCTTTTATAAGGGCCCTAATCCCTTCTTAATCCAATACCTTCCTGACTTAATCACCTCCCAAATGCCTGACATCTTAATACCGTTATAGTGGCAATTAAATTTAGGTACATGAATTTTAGGGAAAAATTCAAATCATAGCACCCACGATCTTTCCACCTTCTCCAGACTTTGATCTACATATGAACAAAACTGCACATTAAGTTGTACTAATTTATACTTCTATAATCTTGAGTATTGATCATCTGAGTCGCTCTGGGATAAACAGAAAGCAGTACGTTCTTATCTCCAGCAGCAGCATGAAAACCTTCATTAAGTATTTTTGTTGAATTGAATGAGTCTCAAACTCTTGGTCAGATTCTTTGCAATACAGAGGGGCAAACTGACAGTAATGGCTATGGCTCAGGGTTATATAAAGCGGCAGTGTTTTGACTAACTGTACGCATAGTACTAATATTCATATTTAACTAGCAGTTAATTTTATATTTTAAAGAGTAAACCAATTTTTTAAAAAACTGGGATCTGTCATTCTATTTCTTCATTTCCCTACATAAGAGAAACCAGAGCATCTGCTTGTTTAAGACTAATTGAAACACAGCATCAACAACATTGGTAGCATGATATAGTTAGAAAATAAAAACTTATTTAAACTATACATTTATATGAATATTCCTGACTAAATATAAGAAATAAATTTTACTTTGTAATAATTATGTTTCTAATTTTTAAACTGAAATTGAAATAAGCCTCTCTGCATTATGGTTCCCTTATGAGAATATTATAATTATTAATGATCACTTTATTTTTTGCCCCTATGAAAAAGTATTTCATTGCTACTCAACTAACCTGTAAAAAAATTACTATCAGCTGGGTATGGTGGCTTACTCCTGTAATCCCAGCACTTTGGGAGGCCAAGGCAGGTGGATCACCTGAGGTCAGGAGTTTGAGACCAGCCTGGCCTCAGGTTTGATGAAACTCTGTCTCTACTAAAAATACAAAAATAAAATTAGCGAGTGTGGTGGCAGGTGCCTGTAATCCCAGCTACTTGCTGGCTGAGGCAGGAGAATCACTTGAACCCAGGACAGAAGGTTGCAGTGAGCAGAGACCATGCCATTGCACTCCAGCCTGGGCAACAAGAACAAAACTCTGTGTCAAAAAAAAAAAAAAAAAAAAAAAAAAAGTTACTCTCAAAGAAAGCCTAGTAGTGTGTTCTACCTCCACAGATATTCAATGGTATTATAATACAGAAAAGTATGTCATCACAGATCATAACTTTCAAAAGGAAAAATTAGGTTCTAGTCTGTGCTATTTGATAAGCAGATACAGTCACTGAAAACTACAGAAAGAAATTACTATTTGAAACATTCTAGGAAAAAAATCTTCAGGTATAGTAAGGCTCTTTTAATATTGAGTACATTTCATGATGCACTAGAAAAAAAAAGCTGATATTTAACATTGTATAATATCTGCTTCTGTAGGCCTAAAGCTTGGTCACATGTGTTTTTTATGGCTTGCAGCATCTGTACTAACTAACATATAGTTGCAAACACATGCTGACCAATTTGATGATGTCCTAATGAAAATTTTGTCAGGAATTCTCTCCAACATTTCCCACTGAGATCAAATAACAATTGGATTTTCTTCCATACAGCATCTTCCATTTCATCCCATAATGTTCAACTGTGCTCTCCATTTTATTTAATTAATCCTACTGAGGACCAGATTTACTGGTGCCACCTGAGAGAGAAGGTATGATGAGACAGGCTTTTGCAGTCATTCTTGGCTCAGAATCCTCCTTTCAACATTAGGAACATATGGGCACTGTTGGCTGCTTAAGATCACACCCATCTGCTCAGATGCTGAGAAATCTGCAGGGAAGTTACTTTCTTCCTTGCCTTAGGGTTTAAGTGTCATAAAGTGATAGGTGCATATGAACAAGTTGTAGGGCTTTTGACAACAATGCCTCCGTTTCACCTAGATCAAAATGGGGGCCCAAACTCTTCTTCCCTTGCTGCTTTTCAACACTTGCCAAAATATACTGGGAAAGGGAGGAAAAGTATGAGTGTTTTAGGCTGCCAGGAACGATAATGCCACAGGTACCTTGGAAACTTAGTTAAATCCTAAGGCTGACTGCAGGTGAAAGAAAATAAACACCTGATGTGGAAACGCTGAAAATAGGCCAAAGATCCACTATGATCGCTGTCATACTAAAAAGGCGTGTCTCTCAGGTGGGAATAGTGCATGGTTCATAGTTCTCCATCCATGCCAGGAAATTGTCATATGAAATAGTAAAGAAATATTAACATATTGACTTCTAAAAAAATCGACAGTGTACCTAACATATGGTCAATGAAAAAAATAATGCCAAATAATTGGTAAATTTCCCATGCATTCAATAAACAATTTAAATATGCAAACATATTTAACCAGAACAGAATATGAATTAAACACTGCTAGACACAAAGAATGCATGACTGCACAACAGTCCCTTGAGCCAGCCCACTTAGGCATCATGTCTTATCAACCCTGCCAGACTCATAAACCATCCAGCATTCAAGGCAATCCTTGACACTTCTAATATCCACTCACCAATTCTTTTGTCACTGACTTTCTACTATGAGTCAAGTACTGAACACAAATCTTTCTCCATATATATATAACCTCATTTAATCCTCAGAGAATTATTTTTGCTTGATCGTGTCTTCTTACTCAGAACTCATGACTATATTTATTCACTTTTAATGCATGCCTCAGTCCTCTCCAGATTTCACATCTGTACTAATATTCATCCAGCAGAAAGGCAGGCAGAGACCTAAGCATAGACGCTCCTGACCAAAAGGTAGAGACACTCATATCTACGCCAGAAGACACCAAAATACAGATGGCCCTGCTCTATGAAAATCCCTTTAAAGTATATACAAGTATTCTATGTAGTCTACATAAAGTTCAGATGAGCCACTGTGGTGCTGGGGAGGTAGGGAGTGGAAGTGGCATGTTGTATGTGAATAAATACCTGAACTTAGTAGTAGCAGTACTGTTCATAATATGGCATTTTGTATTTTTAGGTTCTATTTTGATGAAAAAAAAAGTTCTTGGGTTGTTCCAAAACAAAGCAATTTAGGTAACATATTTTCAACATTTCTTACTTTTGTATGCTGGAGTGTCTAAATGTTATGTTGCAATGTTGCAGGAATGGTGGAAGATACTGATTGGATGTGGAATTATAAGGGTTATCTTCTACCTCCAACAACATACATATGTACAACTAATCAAATATCCAGATAATAACACTTTTCTACTAGACTATGAGAGCTCCTCTGAGAAGACAGCTAGTAAGGTATTTCAGTAGTCCAATAGTGAAAGAATGGAGATCTAAACTAAGGCTGCTAGCAGTGGGGGCAGAAAGCAGTTGGCTGACAGAAGCCAGATTATGGAGATAAAGTCAGTGAGACATAGTTATAGACTGGATATGGAAGAAGAAAGAGAAAAAGATTCCTAAATTTACATAGCTGAATAAACTGGTCACATTAATTGAGCTAGAGATTTAAGAAAGAAAGTATGCCTAATAAATATATATTAAGTTTTATTTGACCCTCTTAAATTTGAGGTACTATGTACATGGAAACATCCACTAACAATACCAGTAAGCTGAACTGGGCTGACTCTCTGTGGAATACTGCTTTGTTCTGAAAGAGATAAAAGTATTTTCCTGCCAGGCATTGGACTGAAAACCTTGTGTCTTCAAAAATGCAGTCTAGGAACAACCCATGGGGCCTGCTAATTTGCCAACAGACAGACCAATACTCCTAACTGGGCAGTTTTGAAAAGAGCTGCTGCCTGCCAAGTCTGACTTACTTAAGCTCCATGAGGAATTAAGAGTCTATTTGTGTTTGCAGCAGTAGCTTCCTGGCTTCCCTGCCAGTGGTCACCACAAAGACAACCACAGACATGAGACACTATCAGAGACAATGTAGAGGAATTTCCAAAGATAAAAATATGGTTTTATTTCATAAGAAAGTGCCTAGCAGGCAAGAAAAATTATGTATATTTGTGAAGATTGATTACAGGGCAAGATGAAAATAAGAGTATGAGACACAAATCTTTCTCATGGGATTCTAGATACCCCTTTTTGGACGCCTTTAATGCCCATATTTAACACCTAATAACCAGCACTAATTTAACCAGTTTAAAATAATCTCCCGACTCTGGGAAGCCAAAAGTGCCAGTGGTGGTTTCATATTTGACACAAGTGGTGGAGACAGTATGTGCTTCTTGAAGAACTTGATATTTGATACCAAAATGACAAGTTCTGTTTGATCAAGACAGCCATGGATTTAAGAAGGAAGGAGGTCAAGTCAACAGTGCTCAATGCTATAGTTCTTCCTAAGTGGAAGATTTAAAACCTTTCACTTAGATCTGAAACTTCTCCATGACCTTAACAAAAGTAGATCCAATACCATCATGAAGACTGAATTAGCTTACAGCATAAAATAAAAAATAGAAGCAACTCTTCCTTTTATCTTTCTACATTAATCTGCTAGGGCTGCCATAACAAAATGCCACAGACTGGGTGACTTGAACAACATAAATTTATTTCTCATCGTCTGAATGCTGAGAGTCCAAGGTCAAGATGTCAGCAGGCTTGCTGTCTCCTGAGGCCTCTCTCCTTGGCTTACAGAAGGCCACCTTCTCACTGTGCCTTCACATGGCCTTTTTCTCTCTAAATGCACTTCCCTAGTGTCTATTACTCTTCTATAAGGACAGCAGTCCTGTTGGATTAGGACCCAACCTTATGACTTTATTTAACCTTCATTACCTTTTCAAAGGCCCTATCTCCATACAGTCACATTGGAGGTAGGGCTTCAACATAAATTGGGTGTGTTTGTGGATGAGGGAGAAACAATTTTGTCAATAACAGTTCCCTTCCTTTCCTTTCCCTTCATGAACAACTCATTCCAAAAGCCTCTCATTAGAGCCAAGCAAGAAAGGCATCAGCCTAAGGATTCAGAGGGGTTAGACTGCACTGGCCTAGTATAATGTGTCAGAGCCCCTGTGGGGTGAGGATAGTGACAGAATGGCAGCTATAGTAAACTAAGGGTGTGAGGAGCACAAAGGTTCAAAGCGTCAAGGCCAAGAAAGAGAAACAGGACACCCATGTCAGGGGTTAGGAAAGATAGCTGATCATGAGTTTAGGGGGCCCAGTCAAAGAGAAGTGTTCGACCCAGCAGAGAGGCCCAACACAAGGTGTCAGAGTACAGACAGAAGAAGGTAAACATTCACTCAGGGAGGGTGACAGCAGCCAGCACAGGATAATGGAGGTCAAGTTGGGGTAAGAATGGGACCTTACTGGTGGAGGGAGTGCCTTGCATGGGATCTTGGAGCCCTACTGGGGTGAAAAGCACATGGTACTGGTAGCCTGGCATACATTATCAAAGTGTAAGTGATGTTAAGGAGGTATCTTCACCTATTTTATGCTGCTATAACAGAGTGCCACACACTGAATAATTTATAAACAGTATAAGTTTATTTGATTCATAGTTCTGAAGACTGGAAAGTCCAAGAGCATTGCACTGGCATCTGGGGAGGGCCATCATGCTGTGTCATCCCATAGCAAAAAGTGGAAAGGCAACAGAGGAAAAGAGTGAGAGGAAGGAGACCAGACTCATCCTTCTTCCCAGGAACCCATTCTCATTATATCAGCAGCCATCCATACTTGAGGGAAAAGCCCTCATGACTTAATCACCTCTTAAAGGTCCCACCTCTCAACACTATTGCATTGGGGATTAAGTTTCCAACACATAATCTTTGGGGAGTGCATCTAAACCATAGCAGAAGTATATTCTTGAGGGAAGAGAGCAGTGGCAGGAATGAGATCAGTTACATACAGAAAAACTCACCAAATAAGTAAAACTGTTAAGAATAATGGGAACCTGTATCTCACTGTCAGAGAAGGGAGTTACAAATCTAGAAACAGAGAAAACTGGAATGAACTCTGTGGCGCTAGATTGGAATTGGAAATCTCAATGTGAATTTATGGTTTCCAATATACATGGAGAGAGTTACAAATATAGATGCAAGTGAATGTGTGTGTTGTGTGTGTGAACTGGCTTATATTCCCTAGTACCATCCATTGAGAGAACCTGGAAGCAGTGTTACATTCATAGCTATCAGTGTAACCAGATTTTGCATACGAAAAGACATTTTCTTTTTAAAAGAACCAAGGTTCCTAGCAGAAATGTTTGATTCCAGGCATGGGGCAAGTAAAGTAAGTGGTGAGTCTGAATCTTCTGTTATGCCATAAAGTAAGTATCAAAGAGTGAAGACATGCCACGAAGACAAAGAAGCCAGCACAAAGCAGCTGGCCCTGGTCAAATCTTTGCCAATTTGAATATCAGAATAAATAATTATAGTAATGGATTTTAATTTATTTAATAAAATAGAAAACCAGAGTTTATACAAATAGAAATAAAGAAATATGTAATGGTATGGTTTGGATCTGTGTCCCCACCCAAATCTTATGTAAAATTGTAATCTCCAATATTGGAGGTGGGGGCTGGTGAGTCTAGGGGTGGATTCTCATGATTTAACACCATCCCCCTTGGTGGTATTATGGCAGAAGTGAGTGAACATGAGATTTGGTTGTTTAAAAGTGTGCAGCACCTCCCGGCTCTTTCTCAATCTTGCTCCAGCCATGTAAGATGTATTTGCTTCCCCTTTGCCTTATACCATGATTGTAAGTTTCCTGAGATCTCCCCAGAAGCTGAGCCAACACCAGCATCATGGTTCCTGTACAGCTTGCAGAACCGTGAGCCGATTAAACCTTTTTTCTTTATAAATTACACAGTCTCAGGTATTTATTTGTAGCAGTGCAAGAACAGAAAAACACATGTAATTTTAAAACTTGGTAAGAAATGGGATATTTACATAGATTTAAATTACCACCCCATGAAATATTTATTAATTGCAAAGGGACCAAGCGTAATTTGCAGTGGAAAATCCTGAAACGTAGCATCTTAATTAAGTGATCGTTGTGAGCACTGTTAATAAAGGGACAAATTAACGTCATAAGGCACCTGACAGGATGCAAGGAGCAGAACACCATATCACTCCTGGGATTTTCTTACCTGTGATATGTAACTTCAATCTACTCATGCGAAAGTGGCAGACAAACAACTCTGCAAAACAATTTATAAAATAATCACCTATACTTTTTCAAAGATGCTAATGTAATGCAAGTCCAGGAAAGACTGAGACTTGGTTCCAGATTAAAGGAAGCTAACAAGACATAAGTAAATGCAGTGTGTTCTTCTGAACTGGATCCTCTTGCAATGAAGGACATTTATGGGTGAACATGAAATGGATCCTGAGAATTATGTTAGTGTGGCTTCAGTGCTAATGTACTGATTCTGATAACTACATTGTGATCCAGTAGAAAAATGTCTTTGTTGGAGGAAAACCAAACTAAAATATTCAGACTTGAGGGCATTACAGGTTGGCGATTTAAAATGAAAACGTTTTTTGTTCTGTTTACAAAAATTTTCTAAGTTTGAGATTGTTGAAAAGTTTGAAGAAAACAAAGACAGGAAATATATAATATGTTTGTATAGAAATCAGACAAGTGTGGAGAAAAGCAGAATAAGAATATACTGAAAAGGGCATGAGGAAACTTCCAGGGATGATGTTTCCTGATGCTTTATATCTTGAATGGAGCAGTGGTTACTTGGGTGTATACATTAGTCAAACTCCATCAAACTGTATACTTAACATCTATGCACCATGCTGCATTATACCTTAATGAAGTAACAACCATACAAAAATGAGGCAGCAAGTTCAGGCAATTCATCCAAACTGCCTGGTTTAGAAAAAGAGGAGAGAAATAAAGCATAGCTAGAGGCAGATCCAAATTCAAAGAATAAAGCTTTCCTTTGGTTTGTTTTTCTTTTGTTTTTGTCTCTGGATGTGGCTCTGGAACATGTGACTATATCCTGTGAATTATCTGAGCAGCTGAAGGAGAACGCCAGTACAGAAAGAGAGGCTGGAACTAGAGGAGAGAAAGAAGATCCAAGACAGAAAGAGGGCAGATGGCAGAGCAGAGTCCTGGAGGAAGCAGGAGAATAGGATTTGGTCAGAAGTGCACCTCACTCTTGGGACAAAATGAAAGGAGCTTTAGGATATGGTGACTGTAGGTAGCTGAGAATCTTCTCATTGAATGTCCCTAATTTTTTGTGAAGCAAGATTTGGAGTTATTTTTTAATATGAAGAGTTAAAAGTAACTAAGGGAGTTTTAAAAGACGGTGCAAGCTTGAAATTGGAATAAAGGAACCAGGATAAGGATCTGGCTAGATATTCGAATAATGTAATGGGAATAGTGTGTCTTTCCTCGTTAATCTAGACTTCAGCAAGAAGAAAAGGTAATTTCCTTAAATCTGTCCTTAGTCTGATTATGCAACTTCAATCATCTTAATTCCTTAAATCCACCTTACAGGATAGCAATTTGTTCAAATAAAAAGGGTCTGAAGGAAATAAAGCCATAGGCCTGAAAGAAGTGCATTACGTTCTGACCCACTCAGCAACCTACTCAATTTTGCATGATTCATCTCTGAGTGAACATGATGATGATATACACTGTGTTCTCTTAGCTTAACAGTGTGAAGAGGTTGAGCAGGTATAGAAATTACTTCTGAAAGGGCTAAGGGAGGTAACTTTTGTAATGGTTTATACACTGCTTATATATTTTACTAGCTTGTGACAAATTTTGCTATCAAAGCATTTTTTTTTTTTTTGGTAACAAATTTACCAGGATGCTGTATAATCCATAGCCTTTCATTAACAGATTTACTAGTTTAATTAGGATTCAAAGTTCAAAAACTGCATATTAAATAGTAAGTCAGAATATTAAGAGAGAACATAGGTTTTTCCAAGACTATATCAAAAAAGGAGCTGGGAAGCCTACGTTCTTAGGCTTAGTCCTGAGAGGGTATGATATTCCTATTGCTCTTCTGGAGCTTGGCTCAAATCCACTGGGCCTTTTGCTCAAGTAGTTTCCCCTCCCATAATAGCCTATACTGTCAGTTTGATGGCTTGAGGATTTCATTTTGGCCAAAATTTAGAATATCCTATGCAAATAGCACAGATTTATGATAATTCTGAACAAAATAATTGCTTTTTTTCTGAAACTAAACTGCAACAGTATTATTCAAAAATGTATTTTTCCAATAGAAAGAAACAAACAAACCTGGTGAGTATATTTAATTTCATTACTGTTATGAAGGAAATAATAAAAAAAAGTGGTGTTTGTTTCTGTTGTGTATTGAAGCTGCTTACTCAGTGATATCAGCGGGAAAGATGTTTATTAAAGTTGCATTAGCAGCTAATTTAAGTAAGGAGAATAGAGTCCTTTCCTTTAGATACAAATTTCCCCATAGGTACAATTTATCAAACTGTTTTACTTCTGGGCTTTTTCATTTTTGTTGCATGATTTGGTTAAGTTGGAGAACATCAGGCAATCACTTTTTTATAGCCAGCTTGGAAACCAAACATACTTGTTCTAATCTTTGAAAACACATGGAATTGAGAAAAACAGGTTTTTTTTTTCAATATCATTGGATCCAAAATCTCATAGTGATATTCATCCTACAACCTTCAAACCATATGTGTCTCACAGAATATTTCATGCTGCTCTCTGCTAAGTCACATTATGGAGTCAGACAACTTCCTTTGGATTGTGATATAACAGCTGACCTGGAAAATGGGAGATTTAAAACAGTCATCTCAACAGACACAGATGGACTCACACTAAGGTGAGTAGGAGGAATTCATGAAGCCAGCTGTCTGGAAATGAATGACTGACTCTCCTTGACTGATCTCTCCTCCAACCTAAAATAATACTCCTCAGGTCATAATCTTTATATGGCTGTTTTGATAAATTTACTTTTAAATTTCACCATAAAAACTGTAATTATACATGACAGTAATTAGGCTGAATTCATCAGTGATGTCTCAGGTCCCCTGATGATGAAGGAGGAAAAACATCATGATCTTCAGCTATTTAGGAGAGGCAATGTGTTACAATAAACAGAGCACAAGATTTACAGCCAGCCGGGGGTTCCATTCTCAACTTCACCACTTACAAGCTCTCATATCTCAGGTCACTCATTTGTTCTATAAGGCCAATGTGAATGATACAGAGATGCTGCTGAGAATCAGTGAGGTAATACCTACAAAACAATTAGAATGTTGGCAGTCCCCAGTAATTGGCAGTGATTATTCATTTATAACAGACTTGATTCATCTTATCACTTAGTACATGTTGTTGTGCCTTAGCTACACAATAAATGAAAGATCAAATTTGTTGATTTTTAGTGAGTTCCTATTAATGAACTAAATTAAAAGATTTCATATTTAAAGCATTTTATAGGTGAATCCATATGCTAAAAAAATAAATGTTTTAACCTGATTTATGCCCCAAAACTGACAGAATTGAAATATTCCAAACACAGTGCTAGTTGTTCTGATATCTTCAATGCAATGTTATTTAAAGGGTTGAAAATTATAGAAGATAATCCTCCTTTGATTTTTCATTGTCTTCTATTGTGTTTAAGAAAATGAATCATGGAGTCATAACATTTTAAAGCTAGGGAAAGGCCTTAGAGATCTCTAATTAACCCCTTCCTTTTATAGATGACTCAACTAAGGACTAGGGAGATGTAGTGACTTGCACATGATCATATCAGCAGAGCCAAGATTAGAAATCAGGTCACAGAAATCTCAATGCAATTTTCTTTATTCTACATTATCCTGCATAAATCAAATCTATGCTGTAGCGATATGCTTTTGTGCTTTAGAAGATAACTCTGTGGTGAGTTCTTATGGCACAAAAGGCATCTTAGATCAATGTAACTCTGGGTGAGATAGAAATCGCAACTCATTCAGTCAACATTTTTTAGAGGATTGATAAATTTAACATCACCTTTGTTCAGCTCCTTGGCATAGAGTCTATAAATTATTCTAACATAAAATTTAGAGGCTTACAAAATTATTGGTATTAAACACATGTTGTTTTTTTCCAAGATAATGGTAAATGATTCTCTAGAAAGAAATAAACTATTCTTCAAAGCAAATTTGGCTTTTTCAGGTGATATGGAAACATTCAAACGCATTTCTCTCCTTCAAAGGCAGAGTAATTTAGCTTCAGAACACTTAATAACTGGATGATCTTTGCAGGATACTTAATTGATTTGTGCCTAAGTTTGCTTCTCTGTTTATATCATAACACTAATAGTAGTTACATGAATTAGTTAAGATAACACATGTAAAGTACAGTAGAATGATAGCATAAGAACTTAACAAATACTAACTGCTACTATCATTGTTCTTATCTTATTATTATTACCATTCTTTATTAACAAGAGATGCTATTCACATTTAACAGTATTAGATTTTATCCTTTTTCCTCTGTATACCTCATGAGTGTAACTCTCCTACCTGAGATCCTTCTATCTTCTGGTCAAATGGTGCCAGAAAAGCTTTTTTGTTTGTTTTTAGTTTTTTTTGTTTGTTTTTTTGGGTTGAGATGGAGTCTCATTCTATTACCCAGGCTGGAGTGCAGTGGCACAATCTCGGCTCACTACAATCTCTTCTTCCTGGGTTCATGCAATTCTCCTGCCTCAGCTTCCCGAATAGCTGAGACTATAGGCCTCAGCCACCATGCCCTGCTAATTTTTGTATTTTTTTTTAATTGAGACAGAGTTTCGTTCTTGTTAGCCTGGAGTGCAATGGCGCGATCTCGGCTCACCGCAACCTCCGTCTCCTGGGTTGAGGCAATTCTCCTGCCTCAGCCTCCTGAGTAGCTGGGTTACAGGCACGCGCCACCATGCTCAGCTAATTTTTTGTATTTTTAGTAGAGACAGGGTTTTTAACCATATTGACCAGGATGGTCTCGATCTCTTGACCTCGTGATCCACCCGCCTCGGCCTCCCAAAGTGCTGGGATTACAGGCGTGAGCCACCGCGCCTGGCCGTAATTTTTGTATTTTTAGTAGAGACGGAGTTTTACCTTGTTGGTCAGGCTAGTCTCGAACGCCTGACCTCAAGTGCTCCACCCGCCTTGGCCTCCTAAGTGCTGGGAAAAGTTTTTAATTGTAATCTACACCTATGCTTTTAGCTACTGGACTTCAAGGCTTCAAAAGAAAGTGACAATTAATAAAAATTCACATTTGCCTAATAGAATCTTAATGCTTTGGTAACTCTCTTACCCTTCCCCTCTTGTAGTTTTCTAAGTCTGCTGAGCTCCCCTTCATTTGAAAATCAAGGTGAACATAAGAAACAAAATTTGTTACATATTTGAATAAAATCAAAAATAAATTTAATATAGGATAATCCTAGGTATATGTAGGACTATGATTTCAAACTGCTTTAAATGACTGCAAATAACTCCTTGACTGGCTGTACAAAAAATAATTGAAAGAATCAGAAAGATCTTTTTTTGCATCCTTCATCACCTTAGGGCCTCAGATAAATAGACCTCTATAAATATTTTTGAATTAATAGATTTAAAAAATACCAAAATAACATGGCAAATTCAAGTGTCATCCAAATATTTGCAACTGTAGCATTTCTTCAGTAAAGGGTTTGCTTTCTTTTTTACACATTTTTATTGGTAAAATTTGGATGAATGAGACTTCTTTTCTTCCCAAGACTTGTATAATGTGTATACTATTTGTCACTTCGAAGTGGACAATTAGTGGGTATTTATCATTCACATTCCTCAGTTGATTATTCTAGAGACCATACTAAAGAAATGCATTAACAATGGATTCGGAACACTGAAAAACATGTTCCTCAAACACAGCACCTTTTTTCCCTTGATAAAGTATATTCTGAAACTGAAAATACAATCATGGTCCTGACTATGATTATATTAAAGAACATGTGGTCAGAGGACATATATTACCTGCCATTTTTAACTGTGTATGCTCATTTTATACCCAACCCAGCAATTTTAGACTAAAACTGGAGTTAGTTGACTGTTCAACAGGCATTGCCTACATTAGATTACTAGACAGTACACTTTTTTGAAAAAAGGCTAGTGAATACTGGAAGATTTCAGGGCAAATATTGTCATTCTTCGTATAAATTAGATTTGATTTAGGATGGATATAAATTAGGTTTGATTTCAGAAATAGCAACAAAAAATAGCTCCTAATTTATAAATATGTTTTAGGTGTTAAAGACGGAATGAAAGCCATTTTTCAGAATTATAGATCTATAAAGTACATTGAATAAAGCCCACTTAAAAATAATATTGTAAAGCAATACTGACTTCTCTTCTTCCCCTGGGACACAGGAAAAGAAATTTTAGACTTTCCCTGAAAGAAAATCATAGAATTTTCACTAACTCAAACTGAAAAAAAATAAGTCTCTTGGATCATTATTAAAATGTTTAAAATCTATTGCCACAAAATACTTTACCTGATAAACTCAGACCAATGTCTTAATTTTCCATTTACCTTAAGGCATCTGCCTTAAGACAATTTCCTAATGTAGTTGGACTGCAAATACTCAGAGTCTAAAAGCTTGAGAATCAGAAGCTCCAATGTCCAAGGGCAAGAGAAGATGGATGTCCCAGATCAAGAATAAAGAAAACAAATTTTCCTCTTCCTTTTGTTTTATTGTATCCTTGATGAATTGGATGATACCCATACACATTAGAGAAGAAAGATCTTCTTTTCTCAGTCCACTGGTTCAAATGCTAATCTTTTCTGAAAACACCCTCACAGACACACCCAGAAATAATGTTTTACCAGCTATCTGGCCATATCTTACACAAGTCTAGCTGACACAAAATTACATCTTCCCATCACATCTTTGAAGGGAAGGCCAAATGCTAAATGGAAGCCAGGAACAGCCAAGTCAGCTATGATACATTATTCACCCTGAGTATCTAGCTCTCACTAACTTAATCGCCTTCTTGAGGTTTCATAATAACAATTAGTGATTGATAGTATCAGCCCAGAAACTTTTGTCATACTTCATGACCATGTCTCTATAATCCCCTGAGAATCACAGATCAAATTTAAAAGAGTCGGTTCAGTATCATGGCATGAGGAATCTCAAGAGCAAATATTGTTTGCCAATTAAATAACAGAAGGAAGATGTCATCTTACTGTTTCTATCGGACATTTCCAGCAAATATATACAATTTTCAGGAAATCAAAAATAAAAGCAAACATAATCAGAGTTAAATATGTCACTTCTAAATAAAACTGATCCTTGAAACTGATCTATAGCTGTTTCTTGATTCTTAAAATGACAGCATGATTGCTATTTGTCATGAAGTAGGAAGAGACATTTTTAGTCTAAATAAGGTAGGGAAATAAATATATGTTATCTTTCGAAAAAGGTCAACAAAAGGCACAGATGAAATAATCACATTACAAATATCCATAATAAATAATAAAAAATGTGCATTTCACTGAGTTAATAAAGTAAAGGGAAATTTCTCTATTGACAACATATAACTCATATAAGACATAAGGCTCTTTTGATAGCAAGCTGGTGATGATCCGCAAACCTCTGAACTGACTATGGGTACTGGTCTTTGTTACCAAACACTGAGTTCAGAAAAACTGCTAGCTGATGTGCACCTGTGAAATTGAGTTGCACCCAATTCAACATCTCTGGACAGAATCAAACACTGAGAATGATAAGAAAGTTAGGTGAATTTGTAAGAGATACACGTATGCTGTTGAAGTCTAATAGAAATATTTTAACCACTGGCCTGAATCCAATCTGCACAGTAATTTAATAGACTATCAACCACAAATGCAATCCATAAGGCAAGTGAATGGGTATGAAATGCAATAGATAATTTTCTTGGAATGGTATTGGTAGAATCAAACTAATCTATGTGAAAAAGGAAGCTGCCTGGCAATATCACATAGTCAGAATTTTGAATAAGAAAGTATAACCAATCATATCCTTATAATATGTTGCTTCCAAAAAAATTCAATCAACACCATAGAACCTAACAAATCTGAAAAAAAAAATATTACTGTTCTTGGTCATCAATAATTTCTCTTTGATTTTAGAATATTTTATTTAATTAAATGTATAGAAATTCCATTGAAATAGAGCTTGGAACCAGTGTTTCCTAAGAAACATGTAAGTATACATGTGTAAATAATGACTTTTTTCCTTCATAGCAATTTATTGCAACTTGTATCATTTAGACACTATTTTAAAATTCCACCCTCGGAAAGCATTTTCCAAGTTATTTAATGAGCCATGCAAGGAAATTAATCTTATGACTTTATCATCATAATTCAGAGAACATAAATTCAGAGGTTTGTGATTAGCTCCATTCTAACTCTACTAAATAGAAACATGTAGATTAGGTACAAAAGTATTTTATAAGAGAAGAATATTAAAAAGGCTTTTGTAGAAGAAAGCCATAGGGTTTTCTTCATAGAAAGATTTTACAACTACACTGAATTGCATTATTTCAATGGCCTGGAATTGTCTACAGAGACAAGTAAACATCATGGTCTGAATGTCTGAAGCTGAGAATTAGATTCTTTTATATCACATATGTATTATGTCATATATGTAGAACATAACACAAATATTACTCACCAGTTCACTGGTGAAATGCAGTATTCTCTGCCAACCATATGACGTCATGCATATAAATCCTCACTAGTGCACTTCCCTCCAAGGATGCTCAGATCTTTTTTTTTTCATGTGAAATAGAATAACCAAGAAATTTTGGTTATAAATGAAAGTTAATTTTTTCATTAAAGACTAGACTACTAACAAGAATAAATAAATTTGAAAATGACTAAAAAAATCCAATACCATATTTTATTCACTTATTCAAGCAATAAACAGGTATTGATAAATTATGTGGCAGTATTCTAAGTATTGACATGCAGAAGTTAATAAAAGAGACAATGGCTTCTGCCTTCATAGAACCTGTATTATTATGTGGAAGACAGATATTAAACTGAGTTACACAAAGAAATATATAATTAAATATTCTGATAAGGTCTATGATATAAAAAAGTAAAGAACTTTGACACAGAAAAGGAAAAGATTAAATTTATATCGAAAAGTTAAATATTGAATGTGAGTTCTGTAAAACTATTAGAATTTTCTAGGTGGATATCCACTTCAGCAGAGAAAAGCAAGATGAAGAAAGGTCTGCAGCATGGGAAAGATCTTGACATTTTCAAGGCATCAAAAGGTAGACAGTGAGGCAAATAATCATTAGTGATGAAAAGTAAGTAGGAGACGTGAGGCTGGAGAAATGGGTGAGGGCCAGGTCAGGCAGGGCTTGGTAGGACATTGTTTAAAATAAAAAACTTTAGACAAATTAAATTTACCATAATTTATTTGATGGAAGAATAACTAAAATTAATTGGGCAGCACTCAGAACCAAAAAAGCTTCAGAGTACTCTGCCCAACAATGTAGGAAGCAAGTTTTTATAGGCCAGACACAGAAGCAAAGTAGGGAAATCACCTGATTGGTTACAGGTAGACATCTGCCTTACTTGGGCTTAATGTGATTGGCATCACCTTACTTGGATGTGGTGTGAGGAGGCACCGTCTTACTTGGATGTGGTGGGATGAGTTGGCTGCTTGTAATTGCTGAACCTCAACTGCTTATGACTGCTTGAAACTCCACCGTTGGTTATACTTCTAAATTAGATTTTGGCTGTTTACACACTAAGTTAGGCTGCAGTTTGCTACATAGCAACTTAAGGTACAGATGCAACCTCACACTTAAGTTGATTTAACAACATGTTAACAGTGATGGCTCTTTTCCCTGAATGAAATAAGAAATTATTGAGGGATTTTAAACAAGGGATGGACACGGCCAAACTTAAATCATAAAAAGTTTGCTGCAGCCCTGGAAGTAATGGGGGTGGGGATGGTGGTATGTGGCGTGAGTGGATGGACTATAGGGAGCCAAAAGTGGTTATGACACTATTGCACTCGGACTCTGGTGGTTTCAGTGGAGATGATGAGAAGCAGACAACTCTGAAATACATCTTGGGTGGTATTACAGTGTAAATTTAATGCCAACAAATAAATTGATATCAGTTACTTTTTCTTGATTCCTGATAAAACTTTAGCCATAATGTCACACAAAATAATTAAAATAAAATGTTTTCTTATAATCATTTACAGAAAACAGAATAAGGCAGCTGTATTTGTAAAACTAATTACATATTTACCTATCATGAAAGCACGCTAATCCCTAGAATAACTTCTGATGCATACAGATTAATGTCAGTTTTCTATCATTAATAGTATCCACTCAGTGGGATTAACTTCAGAATTTACCAATTCATGGTGAATTTACTTTTATGTGGTTACTGTAATCTAAAGTCTTAAGGGAATAGCAACAAAGAGAATATGCTCTTAGTCAGATAAAAGGTAAATAAAACCAAATTATTTACCCGTAAGCAAATATACATAAATATGACAAAGAAAATCATTAAACAGGATTTCTAACGTGTTCTATAGTACTTGTCCCTGAATATGACTAGAGATCCAGACACATTAAACAGAAAACAGTTATGTGCAAATGCCCATTTCAATAAAAGTTAAAAAGATTTGAGCAATGTTAAACACAGCCCTTGGGGAAAACTAATTAGTAAACTAGAGGGCCTTAAAACTCTCAAGTCTATCTTTGAACTAAAGAAGACACCTACTAATGAAGTCCCCAGTGGACTAAAAGTTTAAATCTGGTAGTATGAGTACTTCCGTATCTGAATTTCAACTATGTTGCTGCATTAAAAGCAATATGAGACATTACTCAATACAGAAAAAGTAGGGTAAAAATGTTCACAGCACCATGAGCTGAAAGCATTTCATTTTTAATTCCTTGTTTATATAGAATGCATATAAAACAGTCATTAGATAACTAAAGTATCTTATAAACAGAGTGGGGGAAAGGTTAAATTTGGGGGTGAAATATATTTGGTTAGATACAGCAGGGTAGATATTTGAGGGAGAACATAATGAATTAAATCCAAGTCTCTCACTCATTTACAAATTACAAAAATGAAAGCAGTAAAACTTGGCTCTTTTAAGAAGCCTGGTACACTACAAATATCGGCCTTCATAACCAAACAAGCTATTACTTCAAATAAAATATTTTAAAGCAGTATAATCAGAGCAGATATTTAATTTGAAAATCCATATGAATTATCTAATTGCCCTAATCTTGACAAGAAAAAGAATTGTTCCAATGGCTAACACTTTCTACTTATTACCAAGAGTATGATTTATTATACTTCATAAAAAAATCACTACTATGAGAGTTGTATTTTCTAATAAGCAACCCGCTGTGATGCGTTACAGTGTTTTTCTCTTTCAGCAGGAGACTCTAGAGACACTATGTTGGTTTTAGAGACAAGAAAACTTTGCAAACACTACTATCCTGAACTGACTTTCCAAAAGGGTCATGACACACAGGAGCACATGCTTAACTTGCAGACAGCACACCCTTTACCCTTTCCTGAGGACACAAGGAAGATGGCATACCTCCATATCTATAGTTTAGAAAAACTAGAAATAGATTAACAAGGCAGAAAGAATTTTAAAAAAAAATAGTTTCCACCAATACTGAATAGGCTCAATTAAACTAGCTCAGTATGCTCAGTACAGCCTTATTGTACCCACACCTATCCCCATCAGGAGGATTTCCATGAACCTCTTCCAAACAGATTCAGAATTCTTCATCAAAACTTCACATCCTCCCCTCCATTGCCCCTCTTTTTTTACATTTTTCTTTGTAAAGGCAGAGAAGGGAAGGAAGAAGAAAGAAAGGGATGGAAGAAAGAAAATAACAAAACTTTCTTAGCCTGCTTGAGACCATCAGACTTTGGTACAGAACTCACAGGAACAACAGAGCAGAGCAGCTAAGAAAGAAGAAAGCCCAGGAGAGCTATGAGTGATTGGTCTTCAGTCAGGCAGGCTTCTGAGAGTTGGGAAACAGCAGTCAGTAGAAATGTGTGCCCGGTGCTTGGTATACCTTCATCTTACATATTCCTCTTGCCTATTCTTACATTTTTTGTCTTACCCAAAAGATAACTGTCTTTATGGGTCTATCTTTCCTTTATTTGTAAACTCCCTGTAGTGTTGCACTGGCAGTCAACATTTTATTGCTGTTGACATTTTATTTTATTATCAACAACATATTTATTATTGTTGTCATTTGGGATTTTAATATCCCTTATCTCGCTTATCAGCAGGCATGTAGTAGTGTAATTCAGGAGCAGAAAGTTCTATCTCCTACTAACTAATATGTCTCCTGGCTAGTTATAACTTGAGTTTATAATTCTACCTGAAAATCAGAGCGTAACATAGGTTCTAATGATTTCATCCTTTAAAATGAAAATATCCCTTGCACCTTATGCCAGGCTATCCATCACTGACATTTCAATGTAAACTTGGTAAAGTAGATTGCAAACACTTTCTAACACTTTGCCTATGCCATTTATACTGCAGAGATGAGTTTCATGGAGGTAACCAGAGAAGTCATATGTAAGCAAGAGACACAGACCAGGGAGTATTGGCATATATGGTGACTCCAGTAAACAAGAATCTTGTGGCATGGGAACACACATAGACTCTGGGGTCAGGAAATGGTGGAGGGGCAGAAGAATGGTAAACTTCACATGCTTTGCAATTTTGCCTCCAACTGGCCCTGGGTCCCATTGTATTTGTTATTAAAACCTTCGTTTAACTTGTCTTGTTCTTTTCCATTATGACAGGTATTTCTTAAGGTCATAAGTTAGTTCTAACTGCAGATCTCTGATATTTTATCAGTGCTTAGAGAGTTGTTTAATCTTAGGATGAAATGCAAACTTTAATAAAAATAGTAGAATCACAGAAGAGAAAGAAGTTTTCAAACAACAATTTTTTTTCAAAATTGGTAGAATGAAGAAAATTGTTGACTAATGGTTGAAACACTGAAGGAAGATGAGGGGAAGAGAAAAGATTAACAAATGGGAGACAAGGGAAATAGCTATGGGGTTGTATCAGTCAAAAAGTAAGATAGTAAAAACAGTGTTTTTTTCTCGGATGAGAAAGGATTCTCTAGCCAGGAAGGAGTTTAATGCAGTAGGGGATACTAATACAGATACACACAGCAGAAAATGTAGAAACCAGAGGGACAAAGATACTGGATTTGACAAAGAAAATAAATTTCTTTTTTCTCGAATAAAAGAAAGCTTTGGGATGTTCTCAAGGAAAAATGTTGGGTAGAAAATTAGAAGACAAGAAGAGAGCAGCCCTTATATATGGCTTTACTCCCTTCCCTTGAAGAAAATGTTTAAAATTTTTAATTGATCTTGTTCGAACAATTGCAGGTATTACGTTTGTTCACTTTTGTTTTCTTCACATTCTCTGGGTCAGTTGCAAGAGTTAGTTTCAGACAGAGGCAAGGCTGCTGTTAATCTTAAAGCAGTCTGTTTTACTCTTAGTAAAGGTAAAAATCTCATTTTCTTTCAGCCAGAGTTGACTCTAACAGGAAAAGAATACATAGGATGGAAATATGTTTTGTGCTAGATGGTACTATATTGTAGCAGACAAATAAGATGTGAAAATAAGTTTGTCAGAAAAGGCATGAGGTAGATAGTCAGCAATTGTTAGGACGCATTACCCCAAAGTGAGGAAACTACTGCACGAACCACATGTTCAGCCCAAAGTGACTCTATTTGCCTATAACAAAATTTTTGAAGTATCTTCTGAATGTATCTTTATTTTCACTTATTATTTATCTAGCCCAAACCTATTATACAGGTTTGTTTTTCCTTAATAATTCATTATCTATACATCTTTATCCTTTAAAATGTAGGATATTTTCATTTCCCCTCTTTTCATTTATTTCACTCTGTCTCATTCTCTTCAGCTCTGTCTCTTTCATTTTTCATTTATTTAGCTCTGTCTCAATCTCTGGAATGCCAGAGAAATGGAAAGTACAAGGGTATTTTTTTCCTGAATTGACTTTAAATCTAAACCCCTTCCAGCCTCAGGATAAGCCACTCTCCTCAAAGTCATCCCACTCACTCTTCCCATTGGGAAATATCTCCAGGTCTCTATAAATGAAAAACTGATTATTCTTTGCCAGTGTTCCAGGGAATCCCCAATCTTCAGTATTCGAACAGCACTTTCTTCTCTCTTCAGTACTCGTCTATAATAATTTGTGAGTAAATTTATTATTTCAGGCTTCTTTTTGTTTTAAACGCTTACCATTTTCTTTCAAATGTTGCCCAGCATTTTTCCAAGATGCCCAAATACATTTTTTTTCACAGTGGACGTCTCTCCTAGAAGGATGCCTCAAAAGTCTTTACCAACAGGTGATTTTCCCTTCTAACATTTATGTGGATGTTATTTTCACTTCCTCTCAGGTAAATGTTACCTTGACCTTTAGAGTGAAGTGTGAGGTATATGTGAAGGTGAGGTTTTCACAGGTCACACATCGCCTTAGGACAATTCTTGGAGAGTGTTTTGAAAAGAAATCAGAGAAATAACTGTAAGAGGAAGAATATATTAGAAAGTTACCACAAATCCAACAAAGGAAAATGCTTACTTACACGTTCAGGCAAATAAAGAAGAAAAACATGCAGATAAGAGAAACAAATAAATTGATATAAGGAGGAAATGAATGTATTCAGGAAAACCAGAGAAAATAAAAGAGCGAGAAAGTGAGAGACAGAGAAAGATAGAGAGAGTGAGAGTTACAAAGTTAAATAGACATTTTTTGGAAAGTAGATTGTTAGAAAAGAGACCGAAACTATTGTTAAAGACCCTAAATAAAAAGATTCATGTGAACCAAATGCATTCTTCCAATGTCAATGCTTTTTCTTTAACCTGTTTCTGATTGTTCTCCCTTACTAATAAATATTTTAGTAAGGACATATTATTTTATTATTGACCAGTAGCCATTGTGGTAATTCTTTGCGTCAAATACTCTATTTTATACAGTGATTAAAATAGTCTGGTGCAACAAATAACAAAATAGGTAATATTTATTGCATTAAAATCTCTGTTAGGCACTGCACTAAGCAATTTACACACCTTTTTTCTTCTTATCCTTGCAATATTTCTATGAAACAGATACTAGCATTTTTATTCAACAACGGAGTCAACTCAAGCTTAGAGAAGTTGAGTAATTTATCTAAGATAAAAGAGTAATTAAGAAGAGAAGGGGGATTCAAATCCATGTGTATCTAACACCGAAGTCCATCCTCCTCACTACATGCCACTATAGGCTATCAACAAAGTACTATTAGCTGGTACTAACATAATTTTGTGTAGCAAACCATTATGCTCAGGTTTAAATGGATATTGGAAGAGAAATATATCAAATCATATTACCTCATTTAAAAAATGGCTAAAGATATATATATGTATATACATATATATCTCTATATATAGATATATATATACATATAGAGATATATGTATATATATATACATATATATACATATTTCCTCATTTGAAAAACGGCTAGAAATATATATATGTATATACATATATATATCTCTATGTATAGAGATATGTATATACATATATCTATACATATATATACATATATCTATACATATATACACATATATACACATATATGTATACACATACATATACATATATATACATATATATGTATATATGTGTATACATATATATGTATGTATATGTATATACATATGTATCTCTATATGTATATACATATATATTTCTCTATATATATACATATATATCTCTATATATGTATATATGTATATACATATATCTCTCTATATATATGTATATATATGTATATACATATATCTCTTTATATATATATCTCTTTATATCTTTATATATATATATATATCTTTAGCCATTTTTTAAATGAGGTAATATGATTTGAAATATTTCTCTTGCAATATTTTAGTAAGTTGAAATTTACATTATTTATGCAACATGTATATGTATATATGCTGTATGTATATATAGCATGTATATATATGTTGCATAAATAATGTAAATTTCAACTTACTAAAATATTTACATATCTATGTATACATTAAATATATATTTACATATTATAATAGGACCTCACTTATCAGGTTTTAACCAGTGACCTAGTAGGGCTCTTTATGATTTAGGTCCTATATTTTCTGTCATTTATGTAAAATTAAAATTAACCAATTTTAACTGCACAATTGAATGAGTATTGACAAATATATGCACTCATGTAACTATCACCAAATTCAACATTTTTATCATGACATTTTCCTCACTTTCCTTTATCATCAATTCTTACCCTACTCCGGCTCATTGATGTGGTTTACATCACTATGTCTTTGCCTTTTCTCACTACATGCCACTACAAGCTGTTGACTAAGTTTCCTTAGTTAAGTTTTATAGCTATGGCTTTTCAGCCATACTGTGTGATTGATATAAATATGAATTTTCATAAATGAATCATATATTATGTAGTCTTCTGTGACTGTGTCACTCCTGTAGATCCATATTGCCATCTAGTATTATTTCTCTTCAAATATGAATTAACTTTCTTTACACATTGTTCTTTGTATTGGAGATCTAATGGCAATATAGTCTCTAACCTTTCTTATCTGAATTTATTATTCCATTTTCACTTTGAAGGACAGCTTCACTGGATATAGGCTGATTTTATTTTCCTTCTGCATTTTAAATATACTTTTCTAATGTCATTGGGCTTTCATAATCTGATGAGAAGTCAAGCATGAATCTTATCTTTTTCCCAAATAGCTAATGTGTTATTTTTTTCTAGATGCTTTCAAGATTTTCTATTTATTTTAGCTTTTAGCAATTTTTTTTTTTTTTTTTTGAGACAGAGTCTCACTCTGTCACCCAGGCTGGAGTGCAGGGTACAATCTCGGCTCAATACAACCTCTGCCTCCCAGGTCCAAGTGATTCTCTTGCCTCAGCCTCCCAAGTAGCTTGGATTATAGGCATGTACTACCAGACAATTTTTGTATTTTTAGTAGACATGGAGTTTTGCCATGTTGGCCAAGCTGGTCTTGATCTCCTGGCAATCAAGTGACGGCCCACCTCAGCTGCCAAAGTGATGAGATTACAGGCATGAGTCATCACGCTTGGTTGCTTTTAGCAATTTGATGATGAAGCATCTAGGGCTTTATTTCTTTGTGTTTAACTTCCATGAAGTTATTTGAACTTCTTGTATTCATAGGTTAATGTTTTCCATCAAATTTGAACTGTCTTGCATCTTTATTTCTTTGCTTTGCTTTTTCCCCCCCTTTTCTTGTCTTTTTGGGATTTCAATTATATCTATGTTGTACCACTTCATATGACTGTTCCATTTGCCCACAGATTTTAAAATTCACTTTATTTTCCTTTATTCATTTTTCTACTTCTTCTTTAAATTGTATAGTTTCTATTGATCTGTCTTTAAGTTCACCAGTATTTTCTCATGTCATCTGTAATCTGATTTTGAGAATGTCAACTTATTTTTAAAATTTCATTGATTCTACTTTTCCATTCTAATTTATATGTTTTAGCTAATCATCATTTTTCTGTCCTTTCTGCTTGTTCAATAAGGTCATATTTTTATTTCGTACTTTGAAAATATTTTCTTTTAATTCTTTTAAAATAATTGTATGCATTGAAGGCTTTATGTGCCAAATCCAATATCTAGGATTTCTTGGAGTCAGTTTATATTGACTGCTTTTATTTACCTGGTTATTTTTCACATATAGTTATTTTTTGGACACTTGATTTCTGGTTGAAAACTCAGACTTTGCAGATAATATATTGTAATGGCTCAAAATTTTATTCTGTTCTCCTAAGCATTATTCTCTTTTGTTTTAGTAGAGGGTTAATTTAAATGGAATCAAATTGCAAACTCTGTTGCCACTCCCTAGTCTTACAATCCCCTTGCCCCACTCAACCACCCTCCATATCTGGCAGTATGCAGCTGCTAATACAGACACTTTATTCTAATGCCTTCCTACTGGTGCATTTTTTCCTAGCTTTTTGTGGATCACCTCATGCCTGACAGATTTGACAGTAAGCTGAAGATTTAAGCAGATATGGGGCTTATGCTTCCTGTTTTCCCTTGCTTTCAAGGAATCTCTTAATTTCCAATTGCTCTGTGGATTCTGGGCTATATGCTCTGACACTTCAAACTTTCTGCTGACTGAACTGGACATAGTTCAGGAATCCAGCCAGGTATGAAAATTATCAAACTCAAAGATCTGATTCTGTGACACCCCATGTTTCAAGAGTATACATATCTCTGGTCTCTGGCTGATATCCCATCATGCCTCCTGAGGTCTCCCTACACATAAGTTATTAGCTTTCAGACAAATAATTGATCAACTGATGTTCAGAATTTGGGTCTCCTTGCTTCTCATTCTGCTCAGGATTTCTCATGTACATATAGTTGCTTTCTTAGTCATGAACTTTTATCTGTGGCACATTTAGCCTGTTGCCAATTTAGACAGCTTTGCCCTGGGGGAGGATGACACACTCAAGTCAAGAAGCAAGAGACTCAAATTTTTACCCATTCCAGTTGTAGTTTTATGTGTTTAACTGTCTCCCAGCTTCCAGGTTTCCTTTTAAATGCTTTCTACTGTCTTTATATAGTTGTTTATTTTAAATGCTATTTAATGTTGTAACTCTTAACTAGTGGATGTTCACATGACCATTTCACTGTCTTCCTTTTTGAGGTTCTACAATTATGCCTGGTAAAACCAAATCTGACAAGTCTTTCAAAATATCGATTTTAATTATTTGTGATACACCTTAATTTTGGTTAAAATATCTTTCATCACATAAATCATCCTTATCATGTTCATCTTTCTTTGTATGACTATTATATGTCTTGGGTGTGATATCTTTTTTATAAGTTTTTTTCACTAACATGTTCTCTTATAAAAATAAAATCATAAAAATGACTATGTAGCTGAAACAACCAATCACTGAAAATTCATGTCTTGGATTATCCTGTGTCAATAGGCAAACAATGGTCCTGTACTAACCAAACAAAATGGGGGAGTGAAGTAAGGAAACTTTTATCAGTGTAGGTCTAACAGGAGTGTTGACCATAAAGAAGCCAAACTCTGTAAAATGAAGATATTTATTCTGAGCCAACTGTAAGGACCATGACCCATGACACACTCTCAAGAGATTCTGAGTACATATGCCCAAGGTGGTTGAGTAACATCTTGGTTTTATACATTTTAGGGAAACATAAAATATCAATCAATACATGTGAGGTACATACAGGTTAGACTGGAAAGGTGGGGCCTCTTTAAGCAGAGAGAGGGAGGTAATTTCAGGTCATAGGTGGATCCACAGATTTCCTAATTGGCAATTGGTTAACAGAGTTAACGTTTGCCTAAAGTTGAATTTGGCAGAAAGAAATGCTTTAGGTGAAGATACAGGGAGTTGTGTAAGCCAAGGTTCTTGTTACAGAGAAGAAGTTTCCAGGTTGTCAGGCTTCAAAGAGAATAGATAGTAAATGTATCTTTTTTTTTTTTTTTTTTTTTTGAGATGGAGTTTCACTCTTCTTACCCAGGCTGGAGTGTAATGGCGCGATCTTGGCTCACCGCAACCTCCACCTCCTGGGTTCAGGCAATTCTCCCGCCTCAGCCTCCCAAGTAGCTAGGATTACAGGCACGCGCCACTACGCTCAGCTAATTTTTTGTATTCTTAGTAGAGACGGGGTTTCACCATGTTGACCAGGATGGGCTCGATCTCTTGACCTTGTGATCCACCCGCCTCCGCCTCCCAAAGTGCTGGGATTACAGGCGTGAGCCACCGCGCCCGGCCCCAAATATATCTTAACAGACCTTAGAAGGTACCACCAGACTCTTAGTTAATCCCTTCAAGGTTGGGAGGGCCTGAAAGGGGGACGATCTAGTTATGTTAATAGAGATTCTTTACACAGGGAAAAAGCCATTTCAAAATATGGCAAAGAACCACATTTTAAGTAAAATATTCTGATTTTCTTCTTCATCTGTCATGTGATGTTATACTAGAGTCACGTTGGAATTTGGCATCTTATTGCTTAAAACTGGTTTGTCAGTCTTAAGATCTCTGTTTTAATGTTAATGTGGGTCAGTTGTGTCTAAACTCTGAATGAGAGAGGGTATAGTGAGGATGTCTGATCCTTGCTTCCCATCATGTCCTGAACTTGTTTTTCTTGGGAATCCTCTTGGCCAAGATAGGGGTCCATTTAGTCAATTGAGGAGCTTAGAATTTTATTTTTGGTTTACAAAGGATTAATGAGACAATCTTGATTAAGAAAATATTCTGGAGTTAGAGGGCTTTAGTACTTACATATTGGCTTGTACAAGACTTTTTTCTATCTCTAATTTATGAAAATGATCATTAGATTAGAAGGTCTCAGAAACAATACAAAGGAGTTCTATTCATATTGGAGGCTATTGCCGAGATTGAATCCTGCTCTTATATAGGATAATTAGCAACTGGACTCAGGTTCAACCTCAAGCCAGGAATCTAAGACCACAATGTGACAACCACACTAACCTGGCCTCTACCATGCATTACATCCAGTGAACACTGCAGCCTGCTTTGATCTTTTCCTGTGAAGTGTCTCATCCATAAGACCCTGCTGCAGGGCTTAAGGGGAGGGGGACAGGCTACATCTGAGGCTTCTTTTCTTATTCTGAGTGAAGTATAAATTGGCTCCTTGTTTTGTTTTAGGAGTTTAAATGTCAAGAGTGTTCAATTTGATCTGCTTTACATATGTTAAGAAGGAAATTAGGAAGTCTATTAACGGCTGAGTGACAAGAGTTTTCATTAGTGACTTGAGTGTATCTCAGTATCATTTTAAAAAATATTTGTAAGTTATTTTAGAGTTAAGAAATTTGTATTAATATTATAAAGTCAAAAATTGATCAAATTGTGAGGATCTACAGCCTAAGGCACTACTGTCTTTGATCCTTTGAACACACTTCAGCTAAGGAGGCTATCGGATTTGGAAGGATTAGGAAAATCAGAAAGTGGTTAAATTAACTGAAGTTAAAAAAGTTTATGGAGACATGGAAAAGAGATTTTTAGCTGTAGCTGAATGAGGGGTATAAGTAAAAAAAATCAATATTGGAGGAGCTGAGCTACAGTAAGTAAGGAGTTGTAAGGGAAGGGATTAGTGTGTTTGGGATTTTAATTTGCAAGTTATAGAGAAGACAAGCAAATAGGAAAGTTGAGATTTGAGCATCTTTAATAAGAAATGGGACTTCAGGACTTTGAGAAGAGTATTTAGTTATACTACCTAATACACAATATAATGACCTACTCCAAAACCCTCTGCGTATCCCCAAAATACAGAATTTCTCTTAAAAATTCTCATCTTTTTTTAATGCTACAGCATGTTGTGATGGCTTTAAAATCATTTAAAAAATAGTTAATTATATTAGAGTAACATTTCAGGGAGTCATAGAATTTTAGACATAAGGTTGTTTCCCAGCTGCACCTCGGATGAGCCAAGACTGCCACTTTCATCATGATAGTCAGTTTTCTGAATTTGACAGACAAGCCAGAGCAAGTACAAGCCATAATTGGATTGTCCTTATAGTACCACAGTAAGGTAAGAGGAAAAACTATAAAAATTACTCTGAGACTAGAAGAAGGCCTGATCTGCAACTGGATATATCAAATGGAATAGAGGGCCTTAGAACTATATGAGATTGCCAGACTGTAAACACCTAAGAAGCCCCTCATGAGGTTATAGGATAGAAATTAGTATTTCAGCCACATCTACACACATATAATTTATTGAAACATGAGTCTTTTCTATAAAAAAAAAAAAAAAAAAGAAGAGGTCTGTAGCAGACACAATTGAATTGGTTTAGGGTCCTTTCCTGGACTCACAGGCTAAGATCTGATTCACTGGTGCATGGAGACCTCACAGGGCTAAAAAAATTCTTCCCCAAAGAAACTGGAGTATCCATATTCAAGGCTTGGAAAAGGGAATGTGCTACTGAAATACTACAACAGTAGCAATTCTTAGATGTTGAAAATTAGCAGAGATTAAATGTAGATCTTGCATTAAGAATAATTTCAGGATTCAAAGTTGTAGGCTTCCATATTCATGACTGAATACTGGTAATCCTGAAAAGAATGCAAAGCAAGACAGGCAGTTTATAGGATCAATTTATAAACGTGTCAGAGAAAGATGACAAGTTTTCTGCACAGTGATGAGATTCAGTCTTCAGTAGCACATCACATGGTTGTCCCAATGTATTACTCCATTCTCACACTGCTACAAAGAAATACCCAGACTGGGTAATTTCAAAAGAAAAGAGGTTTAATTGACTCACAGTTTTGCATGGCTGGGAAGTCCTCAGGAAACTTACAGTCAGGGTGGAAGACACCACTTTACAAAGCAGCAGGAGAGAGAGTGAGTGCCAGCAAGGGAAATGCCAGACATTTGTAAAATCATCAGATCTCATGAGAATTTACTCATTATCACAAGAACAGCATGGGGGCAACCACTCCATGATTCAATTGCCTCCCACCAGTTCCTTTCCACAACACATGGGGATTATGGAGATTACAATTCAAGATGAGATTTGGGTGGAGACACAGCCAAACCATATCACCCAGAGCATAGTTTGTAGAGGAGAAATGTCTGGATCAATTCAGTACAAAAGAAATTTAAAACCAAAAGTTTCTAATCAAACTTAGACTTTTTCCAGAATCCCAAGAGGCCACTTGTATCCTCAATGCTCGTGAATGTAACTACAGAGAAGGAAAAGTAGGTTCCTGTGGCAGACCTCAGGGATAGAGGCAAATGGAAGACTTCTAGCTAGAGGTATCAGGGCAGTCATGGGGGCCAGGAAAGCTGATATAGGAAACATACAAAGAAAGAATCCTTAAATAAATAGGTCCTCATAGACATGGATAGAAACATTTCTTCACTTGCTATAAAGAGATTTCAGAACCAAGCTGGTGACAGTTTATGGATTATGTCTCCTAACTTATATCTTGTTCATAGGGATTGACCATTGATGGCATCTCTGAGCACTTGGCACTACTAATCTCCTGAATCATATCAGAACCCAGATGCAAGAACAGATACTCAAACAGTCCTAAGTCATCCAAGAACTTTGGGATGTAGCAACATCCTATGTTTGTTTCAGTGAATGGCAAAGTCAAACATTTGTTGGCACGTAATACCTCAGAATAAAAGCAATCAATGACAATATCAATTCTCCTCTCTGATTGCATAGAAAATACTTTGGTGAGCACAATCAGTTTGAAGCAGAACAGAGCAAAAGCAAGAGAAACACAAAGGCACAAACCCAGTAGAAGGAATAGAACTTCAAAAGATTGAAATTTAAATGCAAAGGGATGCTGAGTGTCAAAGTATGTGTTATAGTCCTTTTTGATAAAGGGTAAATTATAACACAAAGACTTTATTAAAACGTAACTTTTACATCTTTTCCCTCACCCTAACATTTTAGGAAATCTCTTTAGTTTCATACTGAGCTATTCAGCTGTAGGCCCTTTGTCAAGCTGGGCTGAACTGTGGAAAAGATAAAGACAGGGAGGTAGCAGGAGACATTAAGTTGAATTACACTGGAAAGGACATGGAAACAGTAGAGAACACATTTGGGAAAAAGGAAAGAGGCAGAAAGGAGTAACTAGAGATTTCTGAAGGAGCTAGAGTTATTACTAAGAAGAGCTTCATCATGGGTTGATTGGGAAAGGGATAATTTATTTTAGTTTTATTTACTTTTCCTTGGAGGAAAGAAGGAAAACCATAATAGCAAGTGAAGGTATTACAGTTTCGATAAAGAGTAGAAATATGGGGAGATAGATATAACTCCTTATCACAATCTATAATTAATATAATTAATCCTATTTACATATTTATTTACTTACTTATTGTCTGTCTTTCCTGCTAAGATTTAAATTCCATAAAGTCAGGAGCCTTTTATGTCTTGTTGATACTCTTCACAGCCATACCACAATTCTTATTTCACAGACTATATCCAATAACTATTTCATAAATGAATGACCAGCTGAACAATTGACTGAATTAATTAGTGAATGGTTAGAAATTTTCTAGAAAATTCCACTCTGTTATGTACAGTATAAACTTTTAAGACTTGTTTGCTCTGATTATATTGGTATGAAGAAAACAAATAAATATAATCATGATTTAAAATTAATCATCCTCCTGTTTTGTAAGAAGAATCAGTCAACACTCCAAGTTTAACAGAATAGGAAAACATCAAAGAGGATGTTTGTACTTACAAACATTTATACTTACAAGTTTCAGGATTACATGTTAATGTCATTTAAAAAAATAAACAATATGTACCTTAATTCATATTTGCTTTCTTCAATAAAAGTTTTAGTTCCTTGATCAGTTTAGCAGCTTTTTGCTCAGCAAAATTACATACTCTGACCCTTCAGACACAGTATGTAAGGGCATTCCCCAAAATTAACCTTAGTTCATTGTCTCCATGTCATTAAAGGCTGTAACTTACCCTCCCTACAGTCACATATCTGATTTGTTAATCATTTTAATTGAGTTATTACCTTTGAATTCATGTAAGAAGGTAGACATTCTACTCTAATCACCTTTTCCACATAGAACAACATCTAAACAGAAAACTAAATACACAGGAATGTCTTTATTTTCTTTCTTTTTTTTTTGAGACAGAGTTTCGCTCTTGTGACCCAGGCTGGAGTGCAATGGCGCAATCTCGGCTCACCACAACCTCTGCCTCCTGGGTTCAGGCAATTCTCCTGCCTCAGCCTCCTGAGTAGCTGGGATTACAGGCACGTGCCACCATGCCCAGCTAATTTTTTGTATTTTTAGTAGAGACGGGGTCTCACCATGTTGACCAAGATGGTCTCAATCTCTTGACCTCATGATCCACCCGCCTCAGCCTCCCAAAGTGCTGGGATTACAGGCTTGAGCCACTGCGCCCGGCCTGTCTTTATTTTCTTATTCATCAACTAATTTCATAATCCAATTAGGCAACCTTGCATTGAAGAACTTGAGTTTGTCTTTGAAATAAATCCCTATTCCCTAGGATTACCTATGACCAGTGTATTTTCAGCCATTACTTTGCCAGTGGCTGACAACTCCCTTTCATATCCTTGAAAAACAAAAATATCCACAATGATATTATCACTTGCAAAATTCTGATTATGAATTTATTTTATGGTCTTTCAAATGTAGCTCCTTTCTTTATTCCACTTTAGTGACTAAGATCAGATTTTCTGTAAATCGTATCAGGACCAATGAAATACTATACTAATTGGTTTTCCTATTTCCAGGTCAGAAGCACTCAAACTGTGGCCCAGACTCTCTGGAGCGGAAGTCTCAAAACATTTTGGGTTGCTCACTTTTGGTAAAAAGAATCTGGTGTGTGTACTTACAATATATGTGCATTTATTTATTTATAAATGATATGCTTGTTTTATTTTACTAATGTATAATGTACATTCTTAAATATATAAAAATAAACTTAAAAGGTGAAGTAAAAATCAATAGAAATTCTGCTATTTTCTTCCTGAAGCCCGGTGACTCATAGATACCTGCCCCAGGGTGGTGATTAGATAACACAAAAGGCTGTAACTCCTTATATTTTATATGGGCACATGCAGCATTATAGTTATCTATGGCCTCTTAAGTTAAGATCCAATGACTATATCATACTGCCCCGATAGATTTTTCTAAAACATAGATCTTATCCTGACACCCCCTTTCCAAAAATCTGCAACAGTTTGACAGATTACAGTCTCTCTTCTTTGGTTAGTGAACATAATTCTATAAAATCTGAGGCCATATTTTACAGTGTGAATCTCCTAACAGGCTTGCTGACCAAAGGGAAGACACCCTTTTCTCTAGCACACTGTTCATGCCACACTTTGGTGTTCTTTTGTGTCTACTTCTGTATGGAGCAAACTACCACTCATATTTAAGAAGTATCCTAGCTATAATCTGTTACTTACTTTGGGTTACATATGTCAATTTTCTCATTAAGTACTCACACCATTACAAGATAGGTATTTTAGTTTCAATTTATAGAACAGAAGGTAAACTACAAATCATAAATTATATTTTACCAAATGTGACACATTTGTTGTTAAGGTTTTTCTTTTTGTTTTTGTTTTTGTTTGTGACAGGTCTTGCTCTTTCACTCAGGCTGGAGTGCAGTGAGTGACATGTTTACAGCTTACTGCAGCCCCAATCTCCTGGGCTCAAGCAATCCTCTTACCTCAGCCTCCTGAGTAAATGGAACTATGCCCAGGCACACACCACTATGCCCAGAAATATATTTTTTATTTTTGTGGGCAGCTATGTAGCTCAGGCTGATCTTGAACTCCTGGCTTTAAGAGATCCTCCCACCTCAGCCTCTTGGAAGTGCTGGGATTACAGACATGAACCACCATGCCCAGCCCAAATATTACATATTTCAATTCAAACCCAAGCCTGAGTAATTCAAACTTGAGTATGTTACCACCACATTGACGTGCTTCCATACCTCAAGTGCCATCTCAATTGTGAAGCTTGTCTTGATACTCCAGCCCTACCCCGACTTCATTCCTCTCTATGGAGCATGAGAAGTTATCTATGCTCTGTATTTTAATCACTTTATTCATAGGCATAGGCACTTATAATTAATATTTGAGTGCTTTGTATGTGTGTCTGTCTTTTCTCTCACATTTTATAAACTATTAGAAAGAAGTGCTTTAAATTTTTCTGGCTCATCTATCTGGCACTTAACAAATATTCATAGATACTCTTTTAATGATATAATAAATTATTGTTTGATTGTAAATTGATTCACATTTTATTTTTAAACTATGGTCAGTGTCCTGATTTTCATGTTTCTGTATCAGAGTTTTTATGACCAAGGGAAGCAGATGTTATCAATATTTCCCATCCAAAAGTAGTGATAGCGAATGAACTAAATATTTTTAAAACACATTTACAATCTACAAATTTCCTCAAAATCAATGACAAATGTAGAGAGTTGACATACGATCTAACACTAACAATTCTAAAAATCTTCCTATTTTCAATATTTTACATGCTTTGGATAGATTGTAGAAAATGTATATCATAATCATAGCAGAGATTGTATTACCTTCTTTCATTTTTTAAGAATTTTATTGATTGATTTATCTTATTTTAATTTCCAGGGTACATGTGCAGGATGTGCAGGTTTGTCACATAGGTAAACATGTACCATGGTGGTTTGCTGCACCTATCAAGCCATCATCTGTGTATTAAGGTCAGCATGCATTAGCTATTTTTCCTGATGCTCTCTCTCCCCCAGTGCCCCCCAACCAGGCCCTAGTGTGTGTTGTTCCCCTTCCTGTGTCCATGGGTTCTCATTGTTCAGCTCCCACTCATAAGTGAGAACATGTGATGTTTTAAGAATAGGTAAAGAAACAGACTAATCTGAATTGAAGCATTGACTGCAAAACAACTAACCTGGACTCTTTTAAAATATCAATGCCGGCTGGGCGTGGTGGATCAAGCCTGTAATCCCAGCACTTTGGGAGGCCGAGGCGGGTGGATCACGAGGTCAAGAGATCGAGACCATCCTGATCAACATGGTGAAACCCCGTCTTTACTAAAAATACAAAAAATTAGCTGGGCATGGTGGCGCGCGCCTGTAATCCCAGCTACTCGGGAGGCTGAGGCAGGAGAATTGTCTGAACCCAGGAGGCGGAGGTTGCAGTGAGCCGAGATCGCACCATTGCACTCCAGCGTGGGTAACAAGAGCGAAACTCTGTCTCAAAAAATAAAATAAAATATCAATGCCATGAAAGAAACAAAACGGCTGGCAAGCTGTTCTAAATTATACTAAAGAGAAATGGATAAATGTAATACATGAGAGGGGAGAGCTACATTATGGAACAATTAGGAAAAATTTCTGAATATATTTAGGTCACCACTGTTTGATCTATGATCTGAAATGTCTGTTCTTAGGTGAAATACATGTTGAAGTATGTTAGTTAATGATTCTGGTAAGCTTCTGAAACTAATTTGTAAATGGTTCTAAAAATAAGAGGCTATATAGAAGAAAAAAATGAGAGAAAGAAATAGTGAAGAAAGAAGGAAAGAAGAAAAAAAGGGAGAGAGGGAAGGAGGAAGGCAACAAGGGAGAAAAAAAGGAAACTTTTAGAGAGAGATAGAAAGCTAGTACGGCAAAATGTCAACAACTGGTGAATCAAGGTAAGTGTATATGAGCTGTCATTGTACTATTATGGCAAATTTTAAGTACATGAGGATTTTTCAAAGTAAACCTGCAAGTATCAAAAGAGAAGATGGCGTTAGTCATCCATATCACCCATAGGAGAAATTCAGCATTATAGTGTGCATTATGTGGTTTGAGCAGCATGGCTCTCCAGTGGGCCGTGTACACTGAGTTAGCAGCAACATGCACTGGAAACTGAACAAAATCATCAGAGAGACAGGGCCATTTTATATTTAAGATTCAAACCTTGAAAAGGTCTGCCAAAATGAAACTTTTCTGACTTGGCGTTCTTAACATTGAACTTAACTTATCAATTATATTAACATAATGACTTTCGGTGCATATTATTGGGTCCAATAATAAAGCAAAATCATTGATGAAGAATGTGATGCTCATGCCAGGAAAAACATAATTTGATTTTTTTTAACTATAAAATATTTAGGTTTTTTTTAACTTTTACTTTTAAGTTCAGGGGTATACGTGCAGATTTGTTACATAGGTAAACTTGTGTCATGGGATTTGTTGCACAAATTATTTCATCACCCAGGTATTAAGCCTAGTTTTCATTAGTTGTCATTCCTAATTCTCTCCTTCCTCCAACCCTCCACCCTCTGAAAGCCCCAGTGTGTGTTGTTCCCCACGTGTCCATGTGTTCTCATCATTTAGCTCCCACTTATAGGTGAGAACATGTGGTATTTGGTATTCCGTTCCTGTGTTGGTTTGCTAAGGATAAGGGTCGCCAGCTCCATCCATGTCCCTGCAAAGGGCAGGATCTCATTGTTTTTATGGTATTCTATGGCATGCATGTATCATATTTTCTTTATTTGGTCTATCACTGATGGACTTTTATGTTGATTCTATCTCTTTGCTATTGTGAATAATGCTGCAATGAACATATTCATGCATATATCTTTACAATAGAATTATTTCTATTCCTTTGTGTATATACCCAGCAATGGGATTGCTGAGTCAAATGGTATTTCTGTCTTAATGTCTTTGAGGAGTTGCCATATGTTAAATAAAAGGGATTGGAACAATTCAATTTTATACAAGATTCAAATGTAAGCTAACCTATCAGAAATATTTATCACTACTTTATCTAGAGTTGCTTATTTTCTAGGCTTTGCAAAGGAAAAACCCCTGAAATCTATGCTGAAGTATTACAATTTGATGAATGCTAGTTTTTATTAGGCATTATTAAAAGCTAATAATGCTTTAATAAACTTTGCAGAGTTCTGAAAAGGATATTTTTGGCCATGATTTCTCTAAATATCAGACTTTAGCCCAAGAAACCTAAGACCTTCATTTAACAAATTTTGCTTATTTATATTATCTTGAAAAAAAAAAAAAACCTAACAGAATAAACCTTAACACAAAGTGGATTACACCTGGAGCCAAACTGATAAAACAATTGAGTAATATGGAGTGACTACAATGGATTAATGTTAATATGTTACTGTCAGTGCATAATATCTAGGGCACATACTGTACATACAGTATTTGGTTGTTCTAGCTTTGAGATTAAAGCTTCCTTGAGAGTAAATAATCCACTAGTATATCGTTAACATCATTAACATAGGTTTGGTTATAGATTAGACATTCTCTTATTCTAGCTTAGCTTCTTAAAATTCCAATTCCATACAAATAGACTCTAGATAACTACACCAAAGAAAAGAAATTAGAAAATTCAGACCTCTCAACATAATCTAAATCATACATTTCAGTAAGCAAAACTTGTACTAACAGGTAAGTAGCCAATAACACTGACACCACTGCTTGAGGCAAAATTCAAAGTCAGTCTAGACTTGTCCCACAGGTGATTAGCTAACAATATTAAGTGTGCTTATGGGTAAATTTAGTTACAAGTTTTCTCTGTAATCTTGGAAACTATTTCTAGAGAAAGATTCCATGAGTAATCTGTCTTCCAATGATCTTCTAACTATAAAATTCTAGCAAAACATTGTAAATTGTATCAGCAGAAACCACCTTAAAATAAATGATATATACATGGAATTTTAAAGACAAGACAAAGAATCTATTACATTTTTACAGGATAACAGTTAAGACCAGTGTGTTCCTATAAAAATCTGAACCATGAATAACACAAATATTATTTTATTATATATGCCTTAAAATTGTGAAACTATTTTTCTAAGATTACAAGTTAAATAACTTTTTGACTTCTAATAAAATTACTTCATGTTATTGCCAGTTTTTTTAAAAAAGCTTAAATTTAGAAATAATAGATTCAGTTTAATAATAGTTTAAAACTGAATTGCAAAATTCAGTTTTCTTAGAAATAAACATTCAACTAAAGGAAGAGGCCAAAGTACAAAATTCTTTTTTTTTTTTTCATTGCCATACCTATTGGCAATAATTCAGCAGAAAAAAAAAAAATCTTTACACAAAGGTCTATCTCAGCAGTCCACACGACAAGAGAGTAAATAGCTATTTACTTACCTTTCAGAATTTAGATTTTGTTGACCCCAAGAACATACCAATGAAATTATAATTGAATAATTAATTTTAGTAATAATGTGGCAATACAGATAATCAGGATGAACCGATACTCATTTCAGTTTCTTAGCAAAAAGGCTCTAGACTTCTGATCTAGACCCACATGGACTGAAATCATGTCTACTAGCTTTGCGACTTGTAGGGCCTGGTCTCCTCCCACTTGAGCATATCTTAGAGCTAAGAGTGACAGAGCTATTTTCATAACTCCCTAATGATATGGGACTATAGCTTAGCTACAGCACACTTATTTTGAGTAATGTGAGGACAAAAAGATATTTCCTAAGGCCTCAAACTCAGAAAATCTTTATGAAACCCTGCCCTGATAAGTTAATTCAGCTTGATTATGCTCATTCTAGAACAGTACACTTGGCCTATTAATTTTTAGATATACAAATACTATTTTTCATATATATAAAAGAACAAAGGAAGTTGTATTTATGATGTAGTGTAAAGAGCCAGAGAAGTTTTTCATTTCTCCTTCATTTTTAAATAAGTATGTGCAAGGCTGACTTCTCCATAATGAGATTAGTCTGAGAAATTGTTAAATGTTCTCATTTTCCTGCCAAAGAACCCTCAGAAATTCACAGCTCATTAGAAACTTCAGAGTAGTTAATAAACAAAGCTTGGTATTATTACCTAATTAAAATATATCTCATTTCAACCTTTTATTGCTTACTATTAAGATTCTTCTGCTACAGAGGTTACATAAAAATTCTTCTTCTTCTTTCTTTTAATTGCAAGTTTCACAGAGTAGTTCTTTTATATCAAAACACATCGAAATTACAGAAGGAAAGTCATGTCACCCAATCTAAGTTCACTTAAATAAGCTCTGAAACAATATTCTGAAAGCAAGATTATCTAGGAAACCTACATCAGCATTTCTACTAATAGTTGCTTCAATCATATGCTACTGAGTCATAAATACAAATAAAAATTTAAATTTAAAATCCCTCTATTAGGGCATTTTCTATATCTTTATTATTCCTTCACTAAATATCTTGACGTAGTGGAAGGAGCATTAGAAGGGGAAGCTAGATGCTAGCCTTCATTCCGCCAGCTTCTACTAGCACAACTCGGGAAAATCTACTCATTTTCTTTGTACCCCATTTTCTCTCCTTTAAAATGTGGTTACAACAATACCTGCACTGCACACCTCATTTGACACTTATCAGGATAAAACGGATTCAATTCATATAAAATTTAATAAAGATTTTTTTTATTTTATAGGCCTTTCTTCTTATGGCTGAAAGGTGGTATAACAGGACCTACTAATACCTTTAGGAGACAAGGTCCTAGTGTTTGAGTGAGAGTACATGTGTCAGGGAGGCCAAAGAAGTGAAAACAGAAAAGTGTTTATTGAATTTGGTAAGTTGTTACCTTTATAAAAGACGTTCAGTCTCAAGAATTAAAGTGGAGGGAGAGTCTATAAGCGAATATTCACCATGAATATATGACAGTGATCTTGAAGAGCCAAGTTATAGGATGGGTGCTCTAATAGCATAAATGTCAAAATGGAAAGAAACCCTTATAGTAGAATGTGGAAGGGTGGAAAGTACTGGGGAGCAAAGAGAATACTTCTCTTAACTCCAAGATCCATGCACGTATGTTAGTAGAGACTACATGAGCAGCCTCAACACAGGATTGCTACAGGAGGTGCGTTACAAGTTCCATTTGAAGCAAAGAGGAGGAAAAAGAAAGGATTTTCTCAACAACCTAAGAATAGTATAGAAATTTTTTCTAATGTAAGGAAGAGATGAATGAGCAAGTGGATTGGGAGAGATGAAATAGTAGAATAAGAGAGAAAATAGATAACCTGAGTCCTGGTAATAAACAGTGGGCTGAAATGGTCTTAGAATTCTGAAGTGGATGCAGTAGCTTTGAGGCTGTGACCATGAGGCTGCAGATGCTTTCAGAGGCTTAGGTGTTATGAGAAGCCAGAAGCCCTGGAAGGGGAGCCCTTATGGCCCACATAGGTTGAGGACCCTTGTACTGCTAGGTCTGTGTGATACTTGCATACAATCCTGACTCAGAGTTTCTCATTAAATATTAGTCAGAGGTTAAAAGGGTGCCTCTGAGAAACTCCAGTTAAAGGAATAGGGAATGTAGGACTGACTGGGTGTTCTCAGCACCCTAACAAAGTGATAGAAGTAGAAGTACCCAGTAGTCAAAAGAAGCCTGGCCTCCCAGTGGGTTAGCTCTGACCCAGAATTATGGAAATTTCTGCTTAGAAGAGCATATTGACCAGAGAAGAGGTGATTTGTTTTTAAATGTTGACATTTAATTATTTAAAGATTTTCTGATTTTTCAATTCTAATGGTATTCTTCTATAAATAGATAAAAGTGACAAAAGGAAAAGCAGTATGACTATAAAATCATAAACTTCCTGGACTATTCATACTCTTTTCATAAGTTGAAACTCATTTTTAAAGCAAGCCTTTATGTTATTGTTTTTTTTTTCAAGTCCAGGATAATATGATATTTGCCTAGAGCAATGTTCTCAATCCTGGGCAGGGAGTTTATAACAGAACTGCCTAGGGAGCATTTTAAAATTACATCTTCTTTCTCTCCCCTGCAAGTATATTAAAATGGTACATGTCTGGTGGTGGGTGGAGGAAGGCATTGCTAATGAGGAACCTAGATTAAGCAGGCCATTGAAATTTATGTTGAAGAAATTCTCTGGGTGATTCTAATAATCTCTATCCTCATCCTCACCCCATCCCACCCCCAAAAACCACTAGCCTAAATGAAGTCAAATTACAAAATGACAGCCTTGCTCAAAGCAAGGGAAATCTGTGGAGTTAATGTAACCAGCAGAACACTAAGATTGCAGTTAGGAAAACCTACCCATGTCATAGTTCCAATTTCATAACTATTAGCCATACAATCCCAAACAAGTCATTATTTGCATGTTTAGCTTCATTTTTTTCCAGCTTTATATTGATTGTTTTTAATTAAACAATCTTTAAGATTCAATAATAGTGTGAAATAGCTCCTTTTACTATTTTTTTCTACCAATCATTTCATGTAAGTTCCTTGAGATAATCTCTATGAAACTTGGTGATTTCTTCAGACAACAAAAAATGATAATGTAAAGGACCTTTCTACAAAATAGCTCAGAACTTCTCAAACATTAAGTAATTATGAGGAAATTTTTATTTAAGGGAGAAGCTAAACAGCACTGAATAATTTCCAAAAGTGAAATCAACATCTGGTGCTCAAAGTCACGATTTTGCTTATTGAGCATTGGATTATCTATCTGAAATTTGCACCCATAATTAAACCAGTACTGAACTAATTCACATAATACCCTCTTCTTTTTTAAAAACATTTAAGTAGCCTTCAATTTTTCACACAAAAGGGAAATAGAAATTGTGTGAATAATCTAGATTCCTCATTATAACTACCAGCTCTAACTTCCTCCACTTAAAATGTATGGCCTGACCTGCTAAAAAGTAGAAGACTGATCTGGTCGTTGTTCTTTATTCAAATTACTAACTAAAAGTGAGGCTGTGATACACACTGAAGGAAGAAAAACAAGGAATAAGGAATCAGATTCCACATAACGTGGGTTGATTGTCTCATTTCTGACTTTCCATGATGCTAAAAATTCTATTTGTGGAACTCCAGTGGTTCTTTTCAGCAAAGAATTTTTATACAATATCTGATTATGTCTTAAAGACCTCCTTTTTTCTTTCTTTATTCTTTCTTTCTTTCTTTCTTTCTTTCTTTCTTTCTTTCTTTCTTTCTTTCTTTCTTTCTGGCTGTCTTGCTCTATCATGCAGGTGAAGTGCAGTGGCACAATCATAGCTTACTGCAGCCTCAATTTCCCCATCTCAGGCCATCCTCCCACCTCCCCCTCCTAAGTAGCTATAGGCATACAGCCTCCACACCTGGCTATTTTTTTAAAAAAAATTTTTAGAGATAGGGTCTCAATATGCTGCCTCAGTTAGTCTCAAACTCTAAAGTTCACAGTCCTTCCAGTTAACCTCCCGAAGTGTTGGAATTACAGGTGTGAGCCACCATAATCAACCTAAAGACCTACTTTTACAACTGAAATTTAATGAATATGTAATGTCCAAAATGTTTTCATTTGACTGAACCACAAAAGAAGTTTGTGTTTTCTTTGATATCTGGAAACTAAAGTACACACTCTTAAAAGGGGCAGTAATTCAAAATTCTACCTCAGGTACTTTACCGCATGGTCAGAAACTATATACTTTCAGTCATTTAAAATATCTTTAGAACATCTATAACATTGTTTGCCAACTCGAAGAATAACTAAGATGTACATTTGGCAATAGAGTGAAGCTTTAAAAATATGTATTTTTTAATATTTCAAAAAATATTGAAGACTCTAGCAAAACATGTCTATTTATATGGTTCTTATTCTTAAACACAAAAAATAATTTTGAAACTGTATATTCATATTTGTATATATTAATATGTATACACACAGACACATTCTACATAAGAGAAGGAAACCATATATACCATTTATGTGTGGTTAAAGCTCCCAGGCGAGAGTGGTGTGAGGAGTATCAGAGACCCAGTACAGAACAGCATGCCTCTAGTCAAAAACTTGAAGGGAGAAGCTCTTGGGTAAAGAAACCAAGACCAATTAATGTGTTATACCCATGAGGAGATAAATTTCAACCCAAAAAATTATTTTAATTACAGAAGTCAGAGCTGATCAAATGTGACAAAATGGAATAGGATTGATTTCAAATTATTCTTTCTTCTCTCTACCTATAATGTCTGCACTTGGTTTGAATTAATTTTATAATTAACAAAAATAAATTTTTAAATAAATATAATAATAGAAATAACTATCATGAAAAATAATGGTTCCTACTACCGTCATTATTTTACATGAGTAGGCTGAATGACAAATTGTAAAAATTTTGTAAAAAAATGATTCTTGCTTGTCAAGGGGTAAAGTAAAAATGATTCTTGTTTGTAAACTGGCCATCCTGCTTTGTCTGCCACTATGCTGATTTTAGCTCTGAAAGTTCTATATCCCTACAAATCCCTCAGTCTAAGAAAAGCTCGAATTGTTGGTTACCCTACTTGAATACATGGTTGAACTAGACAGCTAGAAGGCAATGGTCACATACAAATAAAGCTCGCCATGCCAGCTGTCACATAAGAATTACCAACCAAAGTAGATGCAAGGAGTCATTACTGCCAAAACTGCTGCTGTGGGGCAGCTAGGGGCCCGAAGAAATCCCCACACTGGTAGCACTGGTGTCTAGATTTCACTGCTGCTTTTTTCCAGACAATTCAATTCTGTTCAGCATTAATTGATATGGTCTACAAATTTAATCATGACATTTCCCTGCTAAATCCCACCAGTGACTTCCCATTGCCCTTTGTATGCAGTCCAGTATCATTAGTAAGGCATCCAAGAAAGGCCTTCTATCATCTGGTGCCTGATTTCCTTTCCAGGCTCACCCACTGTCACATTGTTAGTTTGCTGTAATCCAGTAACTCTGATTGTCTCTCTATTCACCTGATATACTGTACCTTCTAACTCAGCATCTTTAGTGATGCTGTGTGGCCCCCCACCCCACATCTTTTGGTCTAGACAACTCCTTCCTATTCTTCCTGTTGGTTCTACTTCATGAACGTATCCCCTGACCTGTTCAAACCATAACAATATTAAGTTCCCCTTTTCTGTTTACCTAGTATCTTGTTCATTCTCTTTATAACATTTTGTTTTAATGGTAATAATTTTTCTTATTAAATATATTTTAATTGTGTCTCCTGTGATATACAGAAGTCTATGAAGACAGGGATGATGTCTGTCTTATTCTTGGCTATATTCTGAGCACAAGCTGGGATGTTGAACCAACATGGTCACTATATTGTGGAGCTTATGCTATAGAGTGGTTGATCTAACATTACATGATATTAGAACCAATTCAAAAAATCCAAGACATGTGGTCACTATAGCTATGAGAAGCCTGTGATTTAGAATTCATAATTCTAACTCCCACTGCAACAAAACAAGATGTAGTCCTGAAATCCCAGCCAAAATTCTTAATGCATATTCCCAGTGAGATGGTGCTAATTAAGTGCCATAATATTTAGTACTCTACTTCCTTTGGAAGTGACTTCTATTTGCTGGTCTGGGAACCCAACCACTACCTTAATTATTCTATTCCCAAAGTCCCCTTCAATAAATACACAAAAGAAATTTAGGAAAATAACTCATCTGTGATTTGGAAATTGTCTACATAGTGCCCTCTCAATTCATCATGATTTATTATTTAATGTCATTATATAAGCATAAATTACTCCAATTTAAAGTAGAGCTAATTTGAAATATTTTTATGATTATTAAGACTAGCAACAAATACCTCATTCTAAAAAGGTAAGAAGCCAAATTGACTTCCTGTAAAACTCTATAAGCTTTGAATGTTTACAATTTTATGGTTTCAAATGTTTATGAAGTTCTTTCAAAATTATTTTGCCTTAAACTATTTTTTCAATTTACTGATGATGTGCTTTATAAAAACCCAATAAATTGAATTTCAGCAGCAGAAATTGTGAAATACTACATTATATTTATGGTGAAGGCATAAAATAGTTTAAGTCTTTTCAGATAATACTGCCATGTAGAAAATTATTTTTTATTATTGGAGAGTTTTAAAGTTTTCTTAAAAAATAATGTGGATGTTAGGTCAAAAGACCATGGGAAATTCTGCATCTAATAAAGGTTTTATAACTATATTTACTTAATAGAGTGATACAGAATTTTACCTACTGAATTGTACAGTCTCTAGTACTTGTTTGTACTTTAACTAATAAACGATGCACTATGAGAACATTTTGTTGAAAGAAAAACAGTACTGGATTATCTAAACAACCTTAACACACAAATATGAATTTAAAGTCTCTTTTCAGGCCCAGCACGGTGGCTCATGCTTGTAATCCCAGCACATTGGGAAGCCAAGACAGGCAGACCACTGAAGGTTGGGAGTTCGAGACCAGCTTGGCCAACATGGTGAAACTCAACTCTACTAAAAATACAAAAGAAAAAGAAGAAGAAGAAAAATTAGCTGGGCCTGGTGGCATGCCTGTAATCTGAGCTACTTGGGAGGTGAGGCAGAGAATTGCTTGAACCTGGGAGGCAGAGGTTGCAGTGAGCAGAGATGGTGCCACTGAACTCCAGTCTGGGTGACAGAGCGAGACTCCATCTCAAAAAATAAAAATAAATTGAAAATAAAGTCTCTTTTCATGAAAATTTAGTTCATATTTTAGCCATGTTTTTCTTCACTATCACTATATTATGTAATGTCACTATCTTTTTATACATAAAATGTATTAGGCCATCATAGTCATTTATTTGTCATAGGGACAAGAAAGAAAACCTATGACCCTACAAAGCTTACAGAATAAAATAAAATTATAGAAACACAAACATAATGGATATTTGAGATTTGTTCTGAAGAGTTCTTGAGCACAAATGAGTAACCCAGCTGTTTTCCATAGCCTGAGGAAAGGGCAATTTCAGATAATTAAATACTATCCACAGCTCAACCCAAATATAAACCTATCCCAGCAATGTCTGAGACTCCCAAACCACTTTTCTCATATACTTCTCAAGATCCCAGAAAAGCCCTCACTAGAGTTTTTCTGTAAGCTCCACATCACCCTCCTAGCAATGCAGAATGGAATTCAATTAGGAAGGGAAAACTTTTGGCCTTCCTTTGTATATCACCGTGTCTCCCTTCCCACTCATACTTTGTTATCTATTCATACACCCACTTCTTCCACTGGGCATTTATTCAGCAAACATGTACCTATTGTTTCCAGGGCAGCTTATAAGCATTGAAGACACAAGATAACACATGCTGTTTGTCCTTGGAGAACTTTCAATATAAAAAGCTCCACAGATAGGAAAAAGATAATTCCACCAAGTGAAAAGTGTTAAGATGGACTGTGGGCAAGGGCCTAGCAAAGCAGAGAATGAGGTCCTCTCAATCAAACTAAGGGAATTACAGCATTTCTTAGGGGCTGTGATATTTTTAGAGGGTTTTGAAAAATGCATAGAAATTAAACAAAGGAAATGAGAACAAAGGTGTTCTATGAATAGGAATTAATATACACAACATCCAGCAGAAACAAAAGAGCGTGCTGCTTTCAGAAAAATTTAAGTAGTTGTTTATGCTAAGAGCAATGAAAATCTGGGAAAGACTGGTAGGAGACAAAACTAGAGATAGCAGGAGATTACAATGGGCCTACATGCCAGGCTAAGGCGTCTAAATGTTATGATAAAAACGATGAAAATCAATTGGTTTTAAGCAGAGGAATGGCACATTACCATTAATTTTTAGAAATAATTACTCTGACGGCAGTGTGAAGAATGAAGTAGGAGCGCTCCAAATAAATATTAGGAGACCAGTTAAGACAATTCTGCTATAATCCAGGCAAAAGTAGTAGCAACTAACATTTATGAAGTAAACATTATTTGCTGGATTCTATTCTTAATGACTTCATATGGATTAGCTCACTCAGCTCCACTATCACCTACAAGTCATGTCGTGTTCTTATTTTTATTTTAAATATTAGCCAACTTAAAAAAGATGATAAGTAACTTGTCAAGGCCCATATAATTAGTAAGCTGCTGAACTACAATTTGAATTTCAGAGCATGCTCTAGGAATTAGTATCTGACCTTGAGGACTTGAGGAGTGAGACTACAAATGCAATGAAAAACACACACACATATGAATACATAATGTGTGACATATATATATATGAGATACACATATGAATACATAATGTGTGACATATATATATGAGATACACATATGAATACATAATGTGTGACATATATATATGAGATATACATATGAATACATAATGTGTGACATGTATATACATATGAATACATAATGTGTGACATATATATGAGATATACATATGAATACATAATGTGTGACATATACATATGAGATATACATATGAATACATGTGTGACATATATATATATGAGATATACATATGAATACATAATGTGTGACATATATATGAGATATACATATGAATACATAATGTGTGACATATATATGAGATATACATATGAATACATAATGTGTGACATATACATATGAGATATACATATGAATACATAATGTGTGACATATATATATGAGATATACATATGAATACATGTGTGACATATATATATGAGATACATATGAATACATGTGTGACATATATATAAGATACATATGAATACATAATGTGTGACATATATATGAGATACATATGAATACATGTGTGACATATATATATGAGATATACATATGAATACATAATGTGTGACATATATATATGAGATATACATATGAATACATGTGTGACATATATATATATGAGATATACATATGAATACATAATGTGTGACATATATATATGAGATATACATATGAATACATAATGTGTGACATATATATGAGATATACATATGAATACATAATGTGTGACATATATATATGAGATATACATATGAATACATAATGTGTGACATATATATGAGATATACATATGAATACATGTGTGACATATATATATGAGATACATATGAATACATAATGTGTGACATATATATGAGATACATATGAATACATAATGTGTGACATATATATGAGATACATATGAATACATGTGTGACATATATATGAGATACATATGAATACATAATGTGTGACATATATATGAGATATACATATGAATACATAATGTGTGACATATATATATGAGATACATATGAATACATAATGTGTGACATATATATGAGATACATATGAATACATAATGTGTGACATATATGAGATACATATGAATACATGTGTGACATATATATATGAGATACATATGAATACATAATGTGTGACATATATATGAGATATACATATGAATACATGTGTGACATATATATATGAGATACATATGAATACATAATGTGTGACATATATATGAGATACATATGAATACATAATGTGTGACATATATATATGAGATATACATATGAATACATAATGTGTGACATATATATATGAGATATACATATGAATACATAATGTGTGACATATATATGAGATATACATATGAATACATAATGTGTGACATATATATATGAGATATACATATGAATACATGTGTGACATATATATATGAGATATACATATGAATACATAATGTATTAAGATACATGAATATATATGAAATATATAAAGATTTATATAAAAGATACATATGATATATATAATTAAATACATAGAAAGAAAGAGAGAGAGGTTGTTATATTATGAATAATTTAAATTTAGCTTAAATGTAGTCCAGGGATGATTAAATATATCACAAAAATTAGTGAAATAGACTCCTCAGAAGACTACTTACATGAAAAAAATGAGGAACTTCTTTAGAAAAAAAGAGCTCACCGAAATATAGAAATTCAAAGTGTAACTATGGCTAAAAGTGAACGAATCCAACACAGGAAGTACTAATTGATTGGGAAACCAGTTGGGTATCTATTATTGATTGTTTGTCTATTATTTAACTTTTCCTTTGGTCTAACCCTTAAGGATACATAAGGGAAGCAATGCATCCTCCTCTTTTTCTTCACAGGACATACAATTGCCAGGTATCCATCTTCTGGCTCCAGTGCAGTGCTGTGGACAGAAGCATAGATGAGAGAAGTGGTGGTACAGATTCACAAGAACAGTGTGGGCCATGATGCCTGTGAGAGATGGCAGAAGATTATCAATGTCAGTAATAGACAGTTATTCCCAGATAGAGGAAGATCATTTGGGCTCTGTCCAATTAGTTAGTGTAACATATTACAAAGTGAATCCACCAGAATAATCACTAGGAATTGTAATCTCCTCATGCTTGGACCAATTGGTAAGTATAGAGGTGAGTAGAAAAGTTCATTTAGGCTCTAGGAAAAAAGTAAACTGTGTCTGATCTCTCAGGAAACCTAGCACTGACTGGTGCATAAGAGACTTGGAAAATAATGATTGACAACCTAGGCAATGCACGACATGGATCATGTCTTCTGTACATGCTACTTCTTCAAATAAGTTCCCAGTAGTAAGTGGAGGTCTCACTGCTGGATGCAAGAGGTATAGGGGATGTAAGTCAAAACTCTGCCCCCTGGAAATAATCTGTCATTACCAGTTGTGGGAGGTATATGAAATACTGTCAGGACATTTCCTTCTATTTCCCCAGTGTACCAGAAAGTGCCACATCTGTAGACTGTCCCTGTGTCTGAGAGTCTGTCCCAGAAGAAATGGTGGAGTGGCCCAAGTTAAAAACCTCTTATATTTCTATTATTCCAAGTTGGGATTCTCAGGTATGGCACTTATAGAAATTTCAAGTATTTTACTGAAAAAAGAATGTAGCAGAGGTTCAATGTTAAGCCTAAGTTCTGTTTGCCCTAAGATTCAGCTGGATCTGGGTTTATCTGGAAGATAGGTTCCCCTAAGTCTGCCAAAGGTCTAATTAAATAATCAGGGAACATTTTAAAGAGGATTAATAACCTGAAAGGCTTTGCTTATACAGCAGTCACCAGTTTTTCGGTGGCAACAATGAACTTTAACAGCAAGACTGGGAGTCAAGATATCTCTAGTGTCCTAGACACCAAGCACCAGCATTCTTAGAACACTTTGTTTTGGGTTTCCAACACCTTAATGCAAATAACATGAACATCAGAAGTAGTAGCAACATTTTTATAAGGCAGTAGTAGTGGCTCTGGGGGACTTCTGTAATATGATATTGCTGGCATAATTTACTGTTAATGTCAGAAGCAACTAAAGATATAAGAAAAGAGGCCAGGTGACATCAGCAAAATAGGCACTATGGTTTGAATGTTTGTCCTCTCCCAAACTCACTGGAAATTTAATTGCTGTTTGTAACAGTATTAAGAGGTAGGACCTTTAAGAGGTGATCAGGCCATGAGGCTCAGCTCTCATAAATGGATTAATGCCATTATTACATGGAGTCAATTTGTTATCATGGGAATGGCTTTCATATAGGAGAATGAAATCAGTCCCTTTTCATCTCTCTCTCACTCTCATTTTGCCCTTTTGCCATTTGATGCTTTTTGCCATATTATGATGGAGCAAGAAGGCCCTCACCTGATGTTGGCACCTTGATATTGGACTTACAGACCTCTAGAACTCTGGGCCAAAAAAATTTTTATTTATTATAAATCACCCAGTCTGTGGTACAGCTCAAAATATACTAAGGCAATGATGGAATTGAAGTTTTCAACTCTTATCTTCTCTTGGAAACATTACTTTAAAGCAACTATTCATGTAAAAAGATACTGTATTAAGAGCTAAAGAATCCAGGTGAGAAGTTACAGCATCTGGGTAGAAATATTTTAATGCTATAATTCCACCACAGCATCTTAGTGGGAATTTAATGCTATAATTCCACCACAGTATCTTGCTGTTGAAGCCCTCTCTGGAATTTTTCAGTGCTGTCTGTGAATTTAATGCTATAATTCCATCACAGCATCTTGGTGGAAATTTTTTTAAATGAAGAATTGAAGAAGGTAGCAAGGACAGCTTTTTATTACCTGTGTCACTCCTCCCCTAAGCCTAGGAAACAGAGAGGGAGGAGAGGTACACTCTGTATGGGAAAGGGGGAGCAGAGTGAGCATACAACTTTGCCTCAGACCTTAGCACCAGACGCCCCAGTGAATCCTAGTGCGAGGCTGGCCTCTGTGGCTTCAGATTTCAGGTTGGCACCTGCAGACACAGAATCTAGGCCTGCCCTGGCATCAGGCCAAACCCACAGGTCCAGCCTTTAAGCCCACTGCAGGATAAGAAGAGTTCAAATAGAACTAGGCTCTAGGCCCAGCCCCATGGACCCAGGATCCACATGTTCCCCCATTGACCCAGATGTCAGGCCCACATCAGTGAATCCTAGGGCCAGGTCAACTACTACAGACTCAGACCAGATCTATTCCCAAAGAACCAGACTCCAGGCTCACCCCAATCTCAGGCTGGTAGCCTGAGATTGGGGTTCAAAGCCCAACTACGTGTCAGGTTGGCCCAGGTGGACCCAGGCTTCAGGCCTGCTCTAACAGACCCACACACACAAACAACTGACCCGAGGACTACATTGGATGCTCTGCCTAGAATATCTAAGCAGATTGACTGCTGAAGTGCTTTTCCTGCTAAAGTCTATAAAAACTGGAAGAGGTATCTACTTCAAAAGGGCAATGAAAAATAATCAGGGAAATATGACACCACTAAAGGAACAAAACACAGCACCAATAACCAATCGCAAAGAAATGGAGATCTACAAATTGCCTGCCAAAGAACTAAAAATTATTTTCTCAGTGAGCTACAAAAGATAGACAACTAAATGAAATCAAGAAATGAATAAATGAACAAATGAAAAATTCAAAAAAGAAATAGTAACCACAAAAAGAACCAGACAGAAATTCTGCATCTAAAGAATACATTGACAGCACTGAAAAATTCCAGAGAGGGCTTCAAAAGCAGATTCAATTAAGCAGAAGAAAGAATCAGCAAGATAAAATGCAGGTCATTTAACTTAGCCAGTCAGAGGAATGAAAAGAAAAATGAGTGAAAAACATTGAAGAAAAGCTTATGGTTTTGAGATACCATCAAGAAAACTAGTATACGTATCATGGAAATTTCAGACAGAGCAGTGAAGGAGAAAGGGACAGAGAGCTTACTTAAAGATATAATGTCTGCTTCCCAAATCTAGAGAGAAAACTGAACATCTGAGATCCATAAAGCACAAAGAACCCCAAATAGATTGAATGTGCAAAGATCTAAGATCTTCCAAAATTCTCAGAAATCAAAGAAAAAGGATTTCAAAAGCAGCAAGAGAAAAGCAATTCATCACATAAAAGGGAACTCCGCAGAAACCTTGTACACCAGGAAAGAGTGGGATGATATATTCAAAGTGCTGAAAGAAAAAAAATGATCAATAAAAAGATATACCCAATGAGCCTGTTTTTCAGAAATAAACAAGAAATAAGGACTTTTCCAGATAACAAAACCTGAGATATTTTGTTATCCCTAGACCTGCCCTACAGGAAACCTAAACGGAGTTCTATAAGCCCATACTACTAAGATGCTACTACCGGATCATATCATAGTTCTATTCTAACGTTTTGAAGAAACTATATGTTTCCCATAATGGTTCTAACAATTTGCATTATCACCAATAGTATGCCAATGTTCACTTCTCTCCAATTCCTTGCCAACAATTATCTTTCATCTTTTTAATAGTAGTCATTCTAACACATGTGAGGTAATAACTCATTGTGGTTTTGATTTGCATTTCATGCCGATTAGTGATATTAAGCATTTTTTCATGTATCTGTTAGCCATTCTATATAATGTCTTTTGAGAAGTGTCTGTTTAGGTCCTTTGCCCATTAAAAAAAATTTATTTTTTTGCTATTGAGTTTCTTAATATATTTTAGATGTTAACTCCTCATCAAACGATACTAAGCCTGTTTAGTGCAATCCCTATATAATTAAAGTGCCATTATTCGCAGAAATAGAAAAGTGATTCTAAAACTCTCATAGAACCATGAAAGGTCCCAAATGCAATACTGCACAAGTAGAACATAGCTGGCTGCATCACACTACTTGATTTCAAACTATCCTACAAAGCTGTAGTGATCAAAAGAATATGATATTGGCATAAAAACAGACCCTGTGACCAATGAAACAGAACAGACCCAGAATTTATGGTAAATTTATCTTCAACAAAGTTGCCAAGGATATACAATGCAAAGAGGGTAGTCTCTTCTTTAAGTGTTGCTGGGAAAACTAAATATTGACCCTTGGAAGAATGAATTTGAATCATTATCTCACACTATATGCAAAATCAACTCAAATGAATCAAAGACCTGAAACTATAAATGTGCTAAAAAAGAAAACAGAATGAAAAACTATGCTATTTTACACGTTCAATATTTTGGATATGACCTCAAAAGCACAGGCAATATACGCAAAAATGGGCAAATAGGATAGCATCAAACTAAAAGATTTTGCATGGCAAAGGAGACAATAGAGTGAAAAGATAGCCTATAGAATGGGAAGAAAATATTTGCAAGTCATACATTTGATAAGGTGTTAACATCTAAAATATATTAAGAGTCTCAACTCAATAGCAAGAAAACAAATAACCTAATTTATTATTTGGGCAAAGGACCTAAATAGATACTTCTCAAAAGACATTATACAGAATAGCTAATAGATATACGGGGAAAAAAAAGATGCTAACGTCACTAATCGGCAGGAAATGTAAATCAAAAGCACAATGAGTTATCACCTCACATATGGTAGAATAACGGCTATCAAAAAGATGAACAATAACTGTTGGCAGAAAAGTGGAGAAAAGGGAGCACAGGTATACTGTTGGTGGTAAGGTAAACTGGTACAACCATTATGGGCAACAGTATGTAGACTCTTCAAAAAAACTAAAATAGAGCTATGATGTGATCCAGTAATCCCATTCTTAAGTATATATCCAAAGAAAATTGGTATACTGAAGAGATATCTGTACTCCCATGTGCATCGTAGCATTCTTCACAATAGCCAAGATATGAAATCAACCTGTGTCCATTAACAGATGAATGGAAAGCAGTATTATTCAGACTTAAAGATAGAAAGGAAATCTTTTCATTTGTGACAATATGGATAAATCTGGAGGACCTTATGCTAAGTGAAATAAGCCAGGCACAAAAAGACAAACATCACATGATTGCACTTACATGTTGAATCTAAAAATCAAATTCATAAAAGCAGAGAGTAGAATGGTGTTTGCCAGGGGCTGGCAGGTGTGGGGATTGGAGAAATGTTGGTCAAAGAGTACAAAGTTTTAGATTTTCTAGATAAGTTGGTGCTGGAGATGTCCTATAAAGCATAGTGACTATACTTAGTAATACTGCATTGTATACTTGGAATTTGCTAAGAGAGTAGATCTTAAGTGTTCTCAGCACAAAAAAAATAAAAAATGGTAGCTATGAGATGATGGATATCTTAGTTAGCTTGACTGTGGTAATCATTTCACAATGTAAATCAAAACACCATTTTGTACCCTGAAATATATATAATTTTCATTCATCTATTAAACCTCAATCATGCTGAGGGGAATAAGAAGCTAATAACAGATTGATCTCAAAAGAGTGTCAAGTTCTTGAAATAAATATGTGACACTCACTGGAAATATCAGGGAAAGTTTAGGAAGAGGTGGAAACCAAAAAATTCTAAGATTAAATAGGTCCAGTGTCAAAAAAAAATAGTGTTTTATGATTAACTCTGTATTCTTGAAAGGAGAAAATAACTGATGGATAATTGTCTGTAATGACGCCAACTTTCTGACTTAAGTTGTAGGTAGATGATGATGCTAGTCACCAAGATAAAACATCTGATACAAAGGACAAATTTGGAGCAGGATAAGGAGGCGTGGACAGTTTGGGAGATGATAAACTTAGCTTTTAATTTGAGCATTGTGCATTGTACAAATAGAGAATGTTCATTATGTGGCATACAACAGTCTTGATCTTGGAAGAGCAATCAGGAAGTCCAAACAGAAAAAAAAAAAAAAACAGAAAGTGCTGATTAAACTTGGCTTTATGAGTTTAGTGAATATGACGAGAACATTCTTAGGGAAATGGTAGAGGCAGAAGCCAGATTTTTATGTGCTAAGGAGTGACTGCTTGGTGAGAAAGAGTAAATTATAATTTCTCTTTCTTTCTTTCATTTCAAAATTCTTAACTAAAAGAATAAAGAAAGATAGGACACAGGAAAGGTCAAAAATACTTCTAGTTTGATTTATTACAAGTAGAATGAAGGAGAACTGAAGAGAGAAAACAAAATGCTATATAAATAAACAGGTACTGACATCAGACAACCTGAATTTGGGGTAGAAATAAAGGGAATTTTCAAAGCTATGAGCCAAAATGCAAAGTCAATTCAGGCCACCCTCAGAGCGAGGCTGCTATGGTAGCACATTTCTCTTCCACGTTTCAAGCTTTTTTGTGCCTCGATATTTATTCTTTCCAAGGAGAAATACACATTCCAGCTGACCTTCAACGTAGAATGGCCCACGTGCTTTGGTTGCTTAACAGAACTATGACACAGAGACTGAAAAAAAGCTTTAGAGGTATAGTTTATCCTATATATCTAGATACCATTGGATTCTTAGAGGAAAGAAAGCAAAAAAATAACAATTGTAAATATATGGCGCATGTTCACAGGAACGGTATACTGAAATACAGACCTGGTGAACTCAGTGTAGCTCATGCTGCTGATGCCCCATCACTAACCCCCCGGCCCACTTGCATGCTTTGGTACTGGTCACACAGAATTTTCAGCCCTCCAACCAGTTTATATCTCAGGTGGCCCACCTCTCTTCTTACCATTCTGCTCAGCCACAGGTACCCATTTTCTGGAGTTAATAAACCTGAAGCCACCTTCAAAGAAAGGAGATACTAACAAACGTTTCAATGCTTCTGCTTGCCAGTCTTGGTAGACCGATTCTGAGTGTGCTGCACATGGTTTCTCTAAGTGTGTCTAGTAGGATTTGGTCCCTGTTGCCCATGGGAGTAACCCACTTATTAAAGCACCTTTCATTGTTTTTTCTCTTTCTCCATCTCAGTTTTTCTATCCCCTCACTTGGGCATGCTGGGATCTTCCAAATAAACTCCTTACACACAAATACTTGGCTTAGGGTTTGTTTGGAGGCAAAACCAAATTGAAAACTGAGTAACTCATCATCTGGGGAATCTATCTTTTAAAAAACAATTAGAAATATTGAGCAGGGAGACTGTTATAAACAAAGATTGATCACCGTGGTTTTAGTCAGGTGATTCAGTACTCCTCAAATCTATCAGTGAAGTCCCATTAACATTGATATTTCAATCCAAATACCTAAACCATGCTAGCTCTGAGCTCTTCAAAAATCCTTGTTTATGTACAAAAGTAGAGCTCACATTTGCCTCCTGATCACTCAGAGTTGTCACTGTGAGGCTTCTCTCTGCCTTTATTGCTTGGCTGGACTCCCTTGTCCTGAGCTGTAGGCCCTGCACTTTTTCCATTACCAGTGCCACCAGCAATGCTGCAGCTCCTTCTTGGTCACCTCCTGAAGCCAGGAAACGATTGCCAATGTGGAGTTACACAGCAGATTTTGTATTACCTAGATATCAAAGAAGAACCAATAGAGTCCTTTAGTTTAAACACACAGCACTTCCTCTCCTTTCCTTCAAAGCACACAGATCACAGAGCATCTGGATTGAAAAGGTTGTCGACACCAGCTGTCACATTAAATTCAAAACCATGAGGCCATGTTGCCAAGGCAGCTGAATTGCAAATACATATTAGAAATTCAGTTTGATAGAGATACTCATTTCATTTTCAAGTCTAGCTTGTTGAGCAGGCTTGAGACATCCTCACACCTCCTATTACACAAATCATAGATGTATCCATAGATGCACACTTGCACACACATACAGATCTACATGAAACAAACACACAGGCACACACAAATACACATGCATACTCACATGCAAACAGGCATGCACATATGCATATAATACATGCATATAAACACAATTCAAGGGTTTTTTTTTTTTTTTTTGGAGAGATTTTGTTGCCATTATGGTTTTCTGCCCTTTATGGGGTTCCTCAAAATTGAAAATTAGTGGATATAACTATTCCCCTTAAGTAAGGAATGTCACCTGTCTTAAAGCTCCAGCCGCATCTCAAAGTTTGGGACAGAGGTTTTATTAAAATGAAAGGAAAAAGAATGGTACGGAAATAAAAGGGAGGGTCAGAGCAATAAAAAGATTTAGAAAAAAGAGAACTAGGAAAAGAGAGAGAAAAATTAAATGCCCCAAATATGGGAAATGGTTAAATAAACTATGAAATTATTTACTTAGTGAACTCCTAAGATATATTTAAACGATCCCTATAAAGAGTTTATAGAGGCACATTAAATTCTCATTATAATTTCAATTTTAAATAAAAAATAAGATATAAAATACAGGATGATCAAAACTACAATAACAAAAAGCTTGTAAAATAAACAGAAAGATACTAACAGTAATCTTCCCATTATTTCTGTTATACCAATTTATTCATTTTTCTAACTTTCTAATTTTTCTGCAGTTGTCAATTTTTAAATAAACTATAATGCATTATATGATAGAAATAAAAATACACATGCAAGTGTGCACATATATACACTTCTGTGTGTATGTATGTATGATGAACAAATGTGTATATTAAACTTGGTTTTACAAAAGAGGACTGGAAACTGACACTTTTTGGCTTCTAAGTGCTGGGTCAGCACCTTCATACAGTACACTCTTGAGAACTGGTCCTCATTATTTTTTCTATTACTGCTATTCTTCAATCCAGTTTTCCATTTCACTCAGAGATTCACTAAGAAAGATATGTAATCGTGGCACATAGGTAATATAAATGGGCTCCTTTTAATTCCTTTTTTTACCCATCATCACAGCTTAACAAAATAATAAAGGTAGGTCAAGAGGTCTATTTCCAGGTTTCTAATGTGTTTCTCCTATTTTACACTAAAAATGGTAAGTCAGGATTAAGCAACAATTGTGGGCTTTCTTACTAAGAAATAGTGAGCAGAGTTCTTACAGCACATGTTCAATCTACTTGTTTCTTTTGAAGTGGACTGGAATCTAGAGATAAGAAATATCTGTACAGGTTAGAGAAGAAATTTTTCTCTAAAATCAGGAACAATTAGTTGTCACTCTGTGTATTACCCTACAACCAGGCTCTAGAGGACATTGAGATAATTTATATCAAACACAAAGGGTAGATCTCTGCAGTCCTTACTACAAGCAGCAAAAGGAAGCTCGGGTAAAAGAAGTAAACACTGTTTGTCTCCAATTGCAGAAGAGGCCATGGGCATCATATGTGTCTCAGGCTCATCATCTGAACCAAAGAAAGGCCAATCCTTTACCTTTCTTATGATTCATATAGATTGCAAAATTTCAGTTGGTCAAAAACAAATTAATATCTCGCACCTAGTAGCATTCATTGACACAAATAGGACAGAGTCAGAAAAAGAGAGAGAAAAAGAATGAAGAAAAGAGGAAAGAGAAATAATTCCCCAAGATACAAATTTAAAATTTTTCCAAAGCATAAGAGCAACTAAACATATTTCTCTTGTAGGTGTAGGATGGATTTCCCTACATCATCCCTTCAGACATCTTGGAAATAATATCAGACTTGGTAAAGAACACATAATATTTTTATTCTTGATTAAGAGAGTATCCTTCTAAGGGGTTTTAAGAGCTATGAACACAGGCATCAGTACAAGTACTTTGGCCTTCCTTGAGCTCTGATGTGTAGACTGCTCACATTTTCATTTTCTTTTGAAACCTATTTCTGTAACACTGAGGACAGATGGCATTTGTTTTTCCAAAGATCTCTCGATTTTTTTCTTCTTATAGTTACTTCTTGATAAAACTTAAATGACAGAACTTTAAAGAAGTGATGTCACTCTTTTAAAGAAAGCAGCTATTTCACAATATGAGAATATTGTCCCCCAGTTTACATTTCTTTGTGACTCATATTTTGCTGCTTTCACTGTACACAGAACTCAAAACCAAGCTCATTTAAAGTTCACATGAAAGAAACTTATTTGCCAGGACATATTTAATTGAATAACAATGCTGTGATAAAACATTTTAAATGAGTTACTGATAACATCCCTTTTTTTTGTAACTTTTATTAGAACACTGAGAAATTCTGGCTACAGAAATGTGTTACATAACCTGAAAATATAATATACCCATGGACTAAAGGAAGGTAAATTTGTGAGGAAAAGATTGCTTTCAGTGCTTGCAAATTGAATGCTAGCTCAAGGCTGCAATATAAATTTTAAAAACTAGTGTTTTTAAGTGGGCAGGAATCCACAGATGATCCATAAAATGTATTGACACAAAGGAACACAGAACTTACGGTTCAAATGAGAGAGATAAAAACTTTAAGGAGGAAAGGGAACAACAGTGGAACAAAAAGAACACATGAGATGTTTGGAAGTGCTCAAAATCATGAAGCCCAAATTGCAAACTATAGATCTAGACTGTAATCCTAGGCACACCCCTCATTCCATATTCGAATGGATCTTATGACTGTTACCTCAATTCTCCCTTTCTTAATCTTACTAAATTGCTTTTAATTATAGCCCTTAATACTTGACATGTCCTTCTCTTTAGGTTTAACAATCTGGTGTGATTATAAACACTTGTGAATTCCTAGTTGCTAGGAGTTATATACCAAGCTATTTAATTCTTTTAATCATCTTTTCTAGAAGCAATCCTGGTAGCTCCTAACGACTGTTATTATACTTGTCTATATTTCTTCCATTTTGACTATAATTTCCTGGTAATGAGATTCCCCCAAATAGAAGTATTAATCAGTCCACGTGTCATCATGTCTCAGAACTGTGCACAGGCACAGCTCCCTTCTCCTTTGTAATGGGATGCTTCCATAGGTGGTGCAAACCAGAACAGTGTTCCTGTGTGCCACCACATTTCAGCCACATTTCTAATTGGTTCTTCTTAATTACCATAGGTATTTTTGACGTTATCATTTCCAGGTTATTTTTTTTCCTCTAAACATCTTTTAAATTATTTTTTCGAGATGTATGAGCCTCCTGTTATCCATACAGAATTCATCTTCTTGTTCTGTGTCCATATTTCTCCTGTCACAAAAATAGCATGTTCAGATGCTTTTGCACTTATCAGTGTTTGTGTCACTTTTATTTACAATAATATTCGCAAAAGGCTTTTATTTATTTTTAGCTTCCATCCCTTACCATAACATTGAACCAAACTTACTAATTCTGGAGGCTGTTTGTGATTATGTAACTCCATTTTGCCATATCAGTTTCATCCTGCACATTATTACAAACGTTTCTAAATGGTCTACAACCTTTCCTAATGCTCATTTGAGAATTCCTTTCTTAAGCAAGAAGAATACTTCAACGAATAAATGTAGTTAAACAGCAAATCAAGATGGTACAAAATACAAGGCTGATGAATTAACATTTATGCTTTATACCTGCAAGGTGAGTAATCACTATTTGGTAAGAAAGATGAATCTTTTATCTCAGGAAAAGTTTCACAAAGGAGGTGGAATTGAAAAAAGTCTGAAATAACCGAAAACTTTTGGATAGATTTATATGACACTGAAGAACTATTTTTTAAAAAAATTACAAAGCAGTATAGAGAAAGGTTAATGTTTCTTCAAATGTGAAGTAAACAAACATGAAACTTACACAAATCCAAATCATATTCCAATTTTGCAGATAATTGCTTGGGGATATTTGATGAGTTAACCTCTAAACTGTACCTTCTTCATGAGTAAAATAAGCACAATATACCCACCTTCACAAGGTTATATGTCACAGAAAATAATGTAAATGAAGTAATACATATAGTGTTTAGTATCTTAGCAAGGTATTATTTGTTCAATTAATACAGAAAAAACATTAAAGTATAGGATATCTATATCATAATTGTTTGAATTTGCCTCTATGGTACACCGGGTCTACCAAGGTGAGTCACAGGTGGTTACTTCTATATTCTTCATTTGACTTATCACTTTTTTGTCAAAAGTTTATCTAATTTCAGCAGCGGCAGCTCTTAGAAGTAAACTTTTGGGAGAAAAGGGTTTTTAGTTATACTTGTAGTCTCTAATTTTTATTATAGCAGTTTATATCATATTCTATCTAATTATATATCATATAATGTCATATTATATATCATATATTTTTACTGTCAAAATTCCTTAAGGTTCAAGTGTCATGTTCAAATTACTTCATCTATTTCCTATTGCAGAGGATATTTATGTTACATGTATATCTCACAATAAGCATTTTTAATTGCTCACTTTTTAAAAATTCAACTCTACGGCCCATCAAATCTTAATTATAACACCACTTGGTATAATTGTTTCTTATTCTACTTACAAGAGATTAGTACAGAGGCATTAATTTGGCCTTTGAAATTAGTTGAGTTCAAACCTTTACTCTTCCAATTTTAGCCATGCCATCTTGGATAAATTAATGCATTTGTCTTAATCTATGGAATGTGTGTCTAAGTGTATGTGTGTGTATTCAGTCATGTAACAAATGCTCATTAAATGGCACCTATATTTACTCTTTTGTTTAAACTTTCCACCTCTGTTTTAAAAATAACACAACATTTTCTGACGACTTCCTTATTCCTCACACTCCCTCTCACACCGACATGTTTACTTTGATCCCACCGTCATCCCGCATCAGGGCCCTCATCCTCAAATGCCCAAGTGCTGATATCAATGAGCTCCCATCTGTTCGCTAGGCCTCTAGACTCTCTCATCAAATCATATTCCTGCCCAGAGAACATCCTATAAAATATTTTAGACTATGTCACCCTCCTTAAAACATTCATCAGCTTCCCCTGCCCAGACCAAATTTTCCAAAATGTATTTTATATAACGCGGTTCCAACAAGATGCTTCTTAGAAACGAGGTTCTGAGAATTCATCAGAAAACACAGCACACTCTATCCTCTACTTGAAGATTCACAACTCTTTAGGCAAGACTAATTTGTGGCTCCTACTCAGCCAGACAGAGCAGCATGTGGAGACTCACATCATGAACGTCTGCTCCAATAACCACCTCAGGAACGTATCAGGAAAGCTAAGAGAATCCATAGACCCTTTGAAGGAAGTGGAGTGCTACAGCAGGCCCCAGGCAACAGCCAAAAAAACTGTGAATGTCCAAAGTGTGAAAGTGTGAGGAGGATCATCCACCCCTGAACACACACCCTTACTGGGGAACCTGAAGGTATAGATCATAGGAGGAGGATTTTGACCTTACCTGGAACTGAGACAACTTTAGAGAGCTGAAAAAATACAGGCGTAGAAGAAATGGCAGGAAGAGCCCTATTGTCTCTCTCTGGGCCTAGGGAAGTCATTTCTGACTCTGTCTCACAGGGGTTCTTGGGAAAGGCTGCCAGAGGAACCAGGAAGAGAATACAGTGAGAAGGAAACTTCCAGCTGAACTTTGCAACAACTCTGACCAAACATGAAGTTTCCTGGACAGAACCCAGGGGAAGGGATAAATTGAGGGTGCAGACAGAGCACAGAAGCACAGAAGTGGCAGGAAGGGAGACATGAAACTTGGAAGCCCTGCTTGCTTTATCAGCTGGAGGCTGGTAGCCTGAGGAAAGTTCTCAGCCCTGCTCACCCACTGCCTGGAAACAAACTCAGTGCTGTTTGAGGACATGTTGGGAGTGAGAACAGCCTTTTGGGCTGGCGGGAGGTGGGTGAGACCTGTAACTTCCAGTTTTCCCTCACTTTTCTGGCTACCTGCATGACACAGCAGAGGCCGTCATAATACCCCAGGGAACATAGCTCCATTGACCTAAGAAACATCCCCCATCTGCCACAGTAGCCACAGCAACCCCTACCCAAGGAGACTCTGAGTTCAGAAGGCCTATCCCTGCCCCCACCTGATGGTTTTTCTTTACCAGCCCTGAGAACTAAACAAAGGACATAATCTTTTGGCAGTTCTAGGGCTCTACCCACCACCTGCTTCTCTCTGTACTACCACAGCTAATGATCTCTTGAAAACACCACCTCCTGGTGGAGGCCAACAAACACGAAACTAGTGCAATAAATATAACTACAACTATGGACCCTCACAGACTCCACTTCACTCCCTTGCCACCTCCACTGGAGCAGGTGCTGGTACCCGTGGCTGAGAGACCTGAAAATAGTTCACATCACAGGACTCTGTGCAGATACTCCTCAGTACCAGTCCAGAGCCCAGTAGCTCCACTGGGTGGCTAGATCCAGAAGAGAAAAAACAATCACTGCAGTTTGGCTCTCAGGAAGCCACATCCCTGGGGGAAGGGGAGAGCACCCGTAGCGAATACCCTACAGGACAAAAGAATCTGAACAGCAGCATTTGAGCCCCAGATCTTTCCTCTGATATAGTCTACTCAAATGGGAAGAAACAAGAAAACAATTCTGGTAATATAACAAAACGAGTTCTTTAATAGCCCCAATGAATCACACTAGCTAACCAGCAGTGGATACAAACCAAGAAGAAATTTCAAAATTGCCAGAAAAAGAATTCAGAAGGGGCCGGGCACGGTGGCTCAAGCCTGTAATCCCAGCACTTTGGGAGGCCAAGGTGGGTGGATCACGAGGTCAAGAGATCAAGACCATCCTGGTCAACATGGTGAAACCCCGTCTCTACTAAAAATACAAAAAATTAGCTGGGCATGGTGGCACGTACCTATAATCCCAGCTACTCAGGAGGCTGAGGCAGGAGAATTGCCTGAACCCAGGAGGCAGAGGTTGTGGTGAGCCGAGATCGCATCATTGCACTCCAGCCTGGGTAACAAGAGCGAAACTCCATCTCAAAAAAAAAAAAGAATTCAGAAGGTTGATTACTAAGCTAATAAAGGAGACACAAGGGAAAGGTGAAATCAAACTTAATGAAATCAAAAAAATAATACAAGATGGCCAGGTGCAGTGCTTCATGCCTGTAAACCCAGCACTTTGGGAGGCCAAGGCAAGTAGATCATGAGGTCAGGAGATCAAGACCATCCTGGTCAACATGGTAAAACCCCATTTCTACTAAAAATACAAAAAAGAGTTTGGCATGGTGGCATATGCCTGTAGTCCCAGCTACTCAGGATACTGAGGCAGGAGAATCACTTGAAACCAGGAAGCAGAGGTTTCAGTAAGCTGAGATTGTACCACTGCACTCTAGCCTGGTAACAGAGCAAGACACTGTCTCAAAAAAAAAAAAAAAAAAAAAAAAAAAAAATATATATATATATATATATATATATATATATATATATATATGTATCAGATACAACAAGAATATCTTCAGTGAGATGGATAGCATAAAAAAAATAATCACAACTCTGGAAGTAAAGGACACATTTAGAGAAATGCAAATACTGGAAAGCCTCAGCAATACTCAGCAATAGAATGGGACAAGTGGAAGAAAGAACTTCAGAACTCAAAGACAAGGTTTTCAAATTAGCCCAATCCAAAAAAAAACCAAAGAAAAAAGAATATTAAAAAGCGAACAAAGCCTTTAAGAACTTTGGGATTATGTTAAATGACCAAACCTAAGAAGAACTGGTGTTCCTAGGGAAGAAAAAAAATATAAAAGTTTGGAAAACATATTTGAGGGAATCATCAAAGAAAACCTCCTGGCCTTGCTAGAAATGTAGACAACAAAATACAAGAAGCTTAAAGAACTGCTGGGAGGTTTATCACCTAGGCACATACTCATCAAGTTATCTAAAGTCAAGATGAGGGAAACAACCTTAAGAACTGAGAGGCGAAGATTAACAGCAGATTTCTCAGCAGAAACCCTAAAGGCTGGAAGAAATTTGGGCCCTATCTTTAGCCTCCTTAAACAAAGCAATTATCAGCCAAGAGTTTTGTATCTAGTGAAGCTAAGCTTCATAAATGAAGGAAAGATACAGTCTTTTTCAGACAAATGCTGAGAGAATTTGCCACTACCAAGCCATCATTATAAAAACTGCTAAAAGGAGCTCAAAATCTTGAAGCAAATCCTCAAAATACACCAAAAAAGAATCTCTTTAGAGCATAAATCTCACAGGACAATAAAAAATATACAAGGTATTCCGGCAACAAATAGCACCATGAATAGAATAGTACTTCACATCTTAAGGTGATTGGCTTTATTATTATTATTTTTTTTTTTTTGAGACAGAGTTTCACTCTTGTTACCCAGGCTGGAGTACAATGGCACCATCTCGGCTCACCGCAACCTCCACCCCCTGGGTTCAGGCAATTCTCCTGCCTCAGCCTCCTGAGCAGCTGGGATTACAGGCACGCACCACCGTGCCCAGCTAATTTTCTGTAATTTTAGTAGAGACGGGGTTTCACCATGTTGACCAAGATGGTCTCGATCTGTTGACCTCATGATCCACCCGCCTCGGCCTCCCAAAGTGCTGGGATTACAGGCTTGAGCCACTGCGCCCGGCCGGTGATTGGCTTTAAATGGCATTTATGATGAACTTGTTTTATGGTGCAAGAGAACCTAAGTACAAAAGGAAAAACTTTCATCACAGCATTGATTTGTAAGACTAGCTTGTAATTTACTAGTGGAATCCTGATTAATAAAATGTATTCATAACTGTTCACTACATTCTTGGCAACAGCAGTTAATTACACTAATGCATGTCAAGTATCTTAAGTGCAGAACGTACTAACAAAAGCTTAGTATGTTTTATATTGTAAAAAGGGCATAACAAACTCTCAAGTTCTAGCTATGACAAAGAAATTTCAGTTGCATACATCACAGGCAGTAACACAGAACCACTGCTTACTTATTTGTAATAATTAACATACTTTTCTTCAAAGACAAACTTTGCATATCAAAATAATACTTCATATTTAATGGATTCTAATTGTATCCATTGTGACTGATGAATTACTGTTATCAAATCTGGCAGTGGCAGATTATGTTTTCCTTATTTCACTAAGAAATTTGCAAGATAATAAATTGGGTTATTAAATTTAAAAAAATACTAACATTGACTCTAAATTGCCTAAAAGCTCTACTTAAAAGATATAGAATGGTAGAATGAATAAGAATTTACCAACCAGGTAACTGCTGTCTTCATGAGTCTCAGCTAACACAGAAGGACTCACATAAACTTAAAATAAAGGAGTGGAAAAATATATTCTATGCAAATGGACACCAACAGTGACCATGAGGAGCTATTCTTAGACAAAACAAACTTGAAAGCAACAGCAGTTGAAAAAGACAAAGGACATTATCTATTGATAAAAGGACTTGTCCAACAGAAAATATCAAAATTCTAAATACACATGCATGACCAGATGCAGTGGCTCACTCCTGTAATCTCAACACTTTGGGAGGCCAAAGTGGGCAGATCACCTGAGGTCAGGAGTTTGAGACCAGCCTAGTCAACATGGTAAAACCATACGTCTATTAAAATAAAAAAATTAATTAGCTGGACATTGTGGTGGGCTCCTGTAATCTCAGCTACTTGGGATGCTGAGGCAGTGAGCTAAGATGGCACCAGTGCACTTCACTCTGGGCACTAATCTTTTGGCAGTTCTAGGGCCCTACCCACCACCTGCTCCTCACTGTACTACCACAGCTAATGATCTCTTGAAAACACCACCTCCTGGTGGACGCCAGCCAATTAGTGGGCTCCTGTAATCTCAGCTACTTGGGATGCTGAGGTTGCAGTGAGCTAAGATGGCACCAGTGCACTTCACCCTGGTCAACAGAGTTAAATTCTCCCTCAATAAATAAATATTTATTGATTTTATCATTATATGATGTCCTTCAATCAAAATTCTAATAAGATTTTCCATTTAGTTATAGTATTATATAAATGTTATATTTCCAGTCTTGAGAATTGCACCATGTCATGTTGAATGTAAATACTAGAAGAAGCTGGGAAAAAATATATAGGATGTCCCTATATTACTGTTTTTTAAAACAGAAAAATAGTATAAAATTAGTCCGAAATTAGTTCAAAATAAAAAGTCAAACAAAAAGGTAAATTTACTCTTTAAATAAAAAACAATGACAATATATTTTAGGGTTTACAACATATGTAAAAGAAAATTATTTTGTAATACTATATAAATGACAGGAACAGGAAATGGATCTGTATATAACTTAAGATTCTTAAGTTATATAAGTAGTATAATGTTATTTAAAAGTAGACTGTGATAAGTTAAGATGCATACTGGAACCCTAGATCAATATCTAAAACATAAAATAAAACAAAAGCAATAGCTCAAAACCAATAGTAAAGATAAAATAGAATACTAAAACAAAATCATCAGAAAGAGAGTTCAAGCAAAGAGAAAAAGAACAGAAGGGACAAATAGAAAGCAAATAACAGTATAATATGTTCAAACTCAACCAATTACATTAAATATAAAAGGTTCCAGGATGTCAGATAAAATGTAGAGAACACCCTTTTGGAGAGAGAAGGGAGAGAAGAAATACAGATAGATTATACAGATATAGCATACATTACATTAGTATTAATATGTATAGATGAGGTCTATTACTCTAAATATAAAGACAGAGTTAAAAGCTAAATGATAAAAAAAAAGATACTCCATGTAAAAACTAATCACAAAACAGCTGGATTAACTATATTACTATCAAACAAAATAGACTTTAGATCAAGGACTATTACCATTGATAGACATATTTAGAAATAACAAAGATGTCAATTTATATATATATATTTATATACACTAAATTTATATATATAATATTTATATAAATTTACATATATATTTATATATATGGTAGATATTGCTACCACATGCTTCAGGAAAGACTTTGGTATAGGCGTTGAGCAAGTGCAGTATGTGGTAGATATTTCACTTGCTCAATGCCTACACCAACATTTTGCGTTTCCTTCCCACACTACCCAGACAAGAAAACTAAACAGCTACATTACTATTGATTTGCAGGTAGGATGTTAAATGTGTCTTAAGTTCCTTGCTAGCCAGGGAATGAACAATAGCAGGTAGCAGCCATGAGTGGGGAGATAGGTTCTTTTTTTTTTTTCTGAGACGGAGTTTCGCTCTTGTTACTCAGGCTGGAATGCAATGGCGCAATCTTGGCTCACCGCAACCTCCCGCCTCCTGGGTTCAAGCAATTCTCCTGCCTCAGCCTCCTGAGTAGCTGGGATTACAGGCACGTGTCACCATGCCCAACTAATTTTTTGTATTTTTAGTAGAAACGGGGTTTCACCATGTTGACCAGGATGGTCTCTATCTCTTGACCTTGTGATCCACCCGCCTTGGCCTCCCAAAGTGCTGGGATTACAGGCATGAGCTACCGCGCCCGGCCGATGGGTTCTTCTTACAAGCAAAGACCTTTGATTCTTCAGGATGGTTCTGAGTATTTGTCCTGGCTGCTTTACAGTCCTAGTTTTGTATTACGCAAAACTGGTTTCCTAGAACTCCCAAGGTGGTATAACTAAATCATAACTTGTAATTTATTCCTGTCTGCAATGAAGAATACTAACCAATACATGGAGTGTGCAGCATTCTCCACAGACTGCTCTTCCCATCATCACAAAAAAACTCACACCTACATTTGTGTTTGTAAGGTGAATGCAGCTCCTCAGATTGGCTGTTTCAGTCTTCCTTAGCTCCTGGAAATTTTCCAGTGCATCTTCCACATGCTTCTGCCTAGATCACTTCAGCTATCCACACGAGCTTCTTAGATAGGATCTAAGAGAATGCTAGGCTAGAAATTGCTCATCTAGCCCATTATTGGCCCTAGAGAGATAGTCACACAAATTTCATACTTGATAATTTGTGGAAATGCAAGTTAAACAAATATAGTCCGCAAAATGTTTTTCTACAGTCAGAGAAAGGAACTCCAGACTTAGCCTCTCATCTTTACATTTCTCAGATGTGTTTATAACACTTGTCCTCTGTGGCCCCCAAACAGCTTACAGAATCTCCAGGAGAGACAGACAGTCATGTCTGAATGAAACACAGCTTGAATGATACCATCCAAAGGTATGCTCTGTCTCATGCCAAGCTCTCTGATTGAAGGCCCTGGCATTTGAGGAGAGGAGAGGACGCAGCAAGCCGCTGCATCCTCATGAGGGATACTCTCTAAACTGGAACTCTTCCTTAGGTTTTTGTAACCTCTTTTAAAGGCTATATGTGGGAGGAGGAGTAAGGTTGCCAAAACCGATTCTGAGAAAATTTATTTGCACATCGTGCTAAGGTGGCCTAATATTTTAATTTGGGATATGGGAATATCTACTATGTAATTATTTTATGCTCATTTCTTGAGTGTAAGCAGAAAATTAGATGAAAGACTCTTCTATTTTTGATAGTTCACAGTGGTTTTTTTCCTATTCTACCTTTAAAAGTCGGTTTAGAATCCCTAAAATAGAACACATACTGCCATATTTTCATCTCTGCTTATCCTCTTTCTATGCACTTAAACAAACTCTTAGTGAACGTTAGGGCCTCTTCTTTTTTCAAGACACAGCTCACATGTTGCTTCTTCCATGTTGACTCTTCTAGTTTGTCACCTTGGACTTCAGTGGCTATACCACTTACTAGGCTCTTAGATAATCAAGATCATGCAAACACAGTGTGAGTGTTTTATTTCCTCCTGTTATGCCCATGACAGACATCACTAGTTATTCTTGATACTCTTTCTTGGCTAAATCGTTAGGTAGAGTCTTTTTTTTTTTATTTTGAGACAGAGTTTCGCTCTTGCTACCCAGGCTGGAGTGCAATGGCATGATCTAGGCTCACCGCAACCTCCGCCTCCTGGGTTCAGGCAATTCTCCTGCCTCAGCCTCCCGAGCAGCTGGGATTACAGGCACACACCACCGTGCCCAGCTAATTTTTTGTAATTTTAGTAGAGACGGGGTTTCACCATGTTGACCAAGATGGTCTCGATCTGTTGACCTCGCGATCCACCCGCCTCGGCCTCCCAAAGTTCTGGGATTACAGGCTTGAGCCACCGCACCCGGCCAGGTAGAGTCTTTTTAACACAGCTCTCCAAACAACTGTTACCAATCTATCACTGTTGAAGCATTATGTGAAACCTATTTCACATTCTTGAAATTTTAATAGACCTTTTATGGGTATATCCCACAAAATTAGATTAAAAGAGGCCAGAAGGTATATACAAATTCTTTTTTTTTTTTGAGACGGAGTTTCGCTCTTCTTACCCAGGCTGGAGTGCAATGGCGCAATCTCGGCTCACCGCAACCTCCACCTCCTGGGTTCAGGCAATTCTCCTGCCTCAGCCTCCTGAGTAGCTGGGATTACAGGCACGCACCACCGTGCCCAGCTAATTTTTTATATTTTTAGTAGAGACGGGGTTCACCATGTTGACCAGGATGGTCTCGATCTCTTGACCTCGTGATCCCCCTGCCTCGGCCTCCCAAAGTGCTGGGATTACAGTCTTGAGCCACCCCGCCCGGCCCCTACAAATTCTTTTTATAGCCCCAGTAACAAAGACAAATTAGGCCTCAGTAATGTCTGATGCTTGTTACAACAATGGTTTTTTAGCAGTAAGTTGACTTTAGGTCTTGTTTTCCTGTTGTGTTGTCAATTAGTCTCTCAGAGCAAACACAGAAATTTAAATATATTTTTAATGCTCTAACCTTTACATTAGTGGCTGACATTATAATTTTAAAACATCTTGTATGTTTGAAATATTTCATAATAACAAAAATGGTGAAGAATAGAATCTCAAGAAAGAAATAGTATAAATTACTATCATGATGTATGAAACCACGTGGAAGGTCTACAGGACACAGATAAGACACACATTTAAGTAATACAAACAGAAGCTCAGGTGCACTTTGCTAAACAACATACTAGAAGGAGGAGCATGTATCTAGAAAATGCAGCATGAGATTTACAGCGGCAGAATTAAGATTGTGTCCTTTCCTGATCCAAGTTCCCCATGATATAAATGATAAGCCTCCATGGTTAGGTCATCCAAAATTTACCCCTGTGAGGTTACTTATACTGATAAAAAGTATCAAACCTATAGAAGTTCAATTAAAATGTCTCAAGAAACAAACATAAAGCCCACCACTTTCTTGTTTAAGAATTAGAAGATTACCTATTTGATAGTGAGTTTCATATATGTTTCCTTCATATCCCAGTACCTAGCACAATGCTTTTTTAGGAGGCACCAAAAAAGTACTTAGTGACTGTTGATGTGTATTAATAAAAGCATATTTCCCTGATTATATTCAATTATCACTGACAGATTTTTCCATTAAGAACTTAAGGTGGGACTGACAGATTTTTCCATTAAGAACTTAAGGTGGGGCTTTGTCATGCATACTTTTATGCATTTCTCCATCACTAGCCCTAAACAAATCTTCATCAGTAGAATGAAAGGATTTGATGGCAGCTTGATTTTATTCCAGCTCTAATGTTTATGATTCTTTGAAAACTGTCCCCACAAATGAACCAGTCCAAAAGCTTAGGTTCTCAATGAGAATTGAGTAAGCCTTCCACTCAGTTTTCCTGAGTGCTAAACATTCTTTTGTAAATATGGGAAGAATCACTTGATTTGCTCATTCATTCATTCATTCATTTGAAAATGCATTGATTGCCTACTAAGTAAACTGCTAGCGTTGGATGCTTTCTGGCAACAAAAAGTATAAACTATAACTCACTGGAAACTGATTTTTTAAAGCTATTGAAGAAATGAAAAGCTGAAATTGTCCTAGACAATCTCTCCTTTGACTTTTGATAGCTACACTAACATTCTTCTTTAAAACCTACTGACCTTTCAGTTGTTTACATATACTTTGAACTTTCTCTTTCTCTTTTTCTGTTTTATTTTTGTTGACTTCCCTAGTTTTATCTCTATATTTTATGAATATTCAGCTTCAATTCTTGATCCCCATTCTGCTTTCTTAGACTGCTGCTTTCTCAGACCCAGGTTAATAGCTGATGAGTAATCCAGACATTAATTTTATGAGACCATCGAAAAGAGAACAGTCAGTATGGCTGAGGGAAATGAAGGTTACAGAGAAGTTCACAAGGGATGCTACAGATAGTGAGTATTTGCAGAGAAACTAGGATTTTTTTAAACTGCAATTAAAAGCTTAGTATAGTTCAGACATACAAGAGTACACGAGCTAAGGCAGGCAGAGAGTCTGATCAATGAGATGAGTTAAGATTTTAGAGAGAACAATCTGCTGGAAGAATTAATTTGAGTATTTGAGAGATAAGCGATTAAAGTCAGAGCAGCTTGATCCCAACCTGATTATCATAACCAAAGGTGAGCACATATTGGAAACTGCACAGGATGGCAAAATAGCCTGAGAATCCTTCCACTGTTACATGGCCCTCTCTTCAAATAGTAAAATAAGAGATGGTCTGTGGACTATTCTACCAAGTTCTCTCTAGAGGTCCAAAAAGTAGCAGGAAATCAGAAAAGACATCTCTTGAGAAAAATAGTCCACAAAACCGATACATGAATTAAAATTCAATATAAGAATTTTGGGTAGCACTTACTCTTCCTTGTTTAAAGGGCTTATTCAAACTATTTTCTCATTTTGCCTGTTTCTAAAGAATTCTCAATTGCTTAGTAAATGTTTTTGGCGCAAACTGCCACCCTTCTTTTATTCTCTCCCACGCATACTGCACCTATTAATTTTGACATTCATTATAAGAATCATCCCACTACATCTCAAATATGTGCATTAAAGCACAATGTATTTTCTCTATTACTCTTTCTTGCCATATTTATTTTATTAATGTACAAAATCTTGTTCAAGCTAGGCTGTTTCTTATCTTAACTCAGTTAATTTTTTCAGGTCAAAATTATTATTACTATTGGTGGATTATGCCTTATAAATAAATTATGTATATTACATGTCTGAATCACAGATGCATATTATACTTAGGTAGTTACATATCATATTACATATCTTCACGTTACTCAATGCCTCCTTTAAAAATTTTCTTTAACATTTAAAAGCCACTTAAAATATGCTCTTTGGTGTTTATAACATTAACACTAGTGTTAGTGGAGAATGTTTTTCTGAACTAATAAATAACCCCTCCCAATCGGGGAAACAGAGTATCTTCTTTATGCCTTTGAAAAATCATCAGTTTACTTGCTTCTTAAATCAGGCTGTTATACAGGAAACCCGTTGAAATGCTAATGATACCTCTATCTATAAGAATTTCAGAAACTACCAAAGAGCCACAAACCAATGAATCTTACTTTGGTACTAGGAATGCTGATTGAATTTATAATAAATGTAAATTCAAAGTATGCTGAAGCAGGCATAAACTTAAAAGGAGAAGTAACATGGCAAGAAATCAGGTCTGACTACTTCGAGATATAAAATAAGCATGGTAAAACAAGTAGATGTGATTTATTTAGTTTAGAAAATATTTAACAACTAGACTTTGATCTTATTCTGAGTTCCTATTTATCTCTATATACTCAATGGCTAGCTAGGCAATTAACATTTGTTGGTGCTCAAAAGATAGCTGTAAAATTGAATAGACCACACCAATAAAATGTAATTTCAGCACATCATCAATTTAGAGACATAATCATTTGGTCATAAAAAGACAGCTGAGTTTTAAAGAGATATCAATGAGAAGGAAACAGTAGTTCTTCCAGATGATGAAGTCCAAATCATTGGCTCCACAAGGGATCAGAATTTCATGAGTACTCAGGATAAAAAAAAAATCAGCAAATTTCTTGTTTGCAGAAGATAGTGAACTGCCACCCCTAAAGATAATTTGTAAAACTATCATGCTCTGTTTGTGTGAAAACTAAAATGGCAATTTTCAATATGAGCAAAAAAAAAAAAAAAATCATGTAAACCACATACAGTTAATAATGAGCTATCCATTATGTTCCAGTAGTCATTAAATGCATGACTCGTTGCATTGTACCTGTATTAAGACCTGTGGAGAGCTTTGTTATTCTTCAAAATACTTTAGTGTAGATCACTGAGGATAATTGGGCTGTAAGAAAAAAATAAATGTAAACTTTTGGGCACAGTTTAGACAATGTCATTAGTTATAATATCAGAAAGTTATCAAAAATGTGCTATAGACTGTGCCTCAAAGAGGATGATAAATTGTAGTGTTACCATCTGTGGGTCAAAATATTTAGGTTGTCTTCAATAAAGTTATTAAAAACCAACAGAGAAAACATTTACTTTTATAGACGTATGTAATGCATTTATTCCTGAAACAAAAGTCCAAGTGAACACAGGTGCCTACTAACATCCACACAAGGGTAGCATAGCAATGCTATAGGGTTCTCTAGAGAAATAAAACCACTTGGCAATTGGATATATGTGTGTATACACACAAAAACACACATTTATTTATTTTGAGAAATGTGTTCATGCGGTTAAGGAGAATGGCAAGTCCAAAATGCTCAGGGCAATCTAGCAAGCTAGAAACTCAGGCTGAATTTCTATGCTTCAGTCTTGAAGTAAAATCCCTTTTACTCCAGGAAATCTCAGTTGTTGCTCTTAAGGCCTTCAACTGATCAGATGAGACTCACCCACATTATGAAGGGTAATCCTCTTCATTTAAAGACAGTTGACTGTAAATCTTAATGCCATCTACAAAATACCTTAACAGCAACATCTAGACTAGTGTTTGAATTGTTTGACTAAACAACTGGGCATCATAGCCAACCGAAATTGACATATAAAATTAACCTTCATAGGCAGCAAAGATATTAAGAGTCTAGGAGAACAAACAAAAGGTGATGGGGAGCTTTAGAAAGACAAAGTAATATAATCTGCAGTTTTATGTCAGTTTATACACGATTTTACAGAACTTTATACCTATGATTTTGGGAAATTGCTACTATGAAAGGACTCTATCAAGTGGCCAAGATATCCTAAAATACTGTTTGGTGATGACACTAAAATCATTAAGTGTCAAGCATCTTTGGTTTTACTACACAAAAGTAATTTAAAAAATAACAGAATAGATAAGAAACATTACTAGAAAACTTACCATAAAGATGACATTTGTTTAAAGTGAGAATAAATGAATTGATATTCCTAAGGACCATTATGTTCTATTTTTTTCTAACAGCTGTGGCCGGAAGGAATAAATTTGTGTTTTGTGTCCCTATTATACTTTATTAGGATCTCTTGGCAGCAGGGGCTCTAACTGCTTTCCTATGCAAATCAGGGTTCTCACAACAGCCAAACTCCCTCTGCCAAAGTATTAAGGTCTCAGCTCTATTGTGTATTACTGTTTTAATTATATTCATTTAACTTGTTGATATTTGAAATTATTTGATTCATTTAACTTTCTGAATTGGCTTTCAGTGACACCAAAGTCCCTTTCTCCAGAGCTTCAAGAAAATCTGAACTCAAACTCTGATTTGCTGCTTGGATTTACAAGTCTGTCCGTTGTCCCTGCTCATAATAACTAATTTTCTACTACTAAGTACTTGCCAGAACCTCTTAGGCTCACTTGCCTCCTGGTATTGTCCCCAAATGGCCTTATCTTTTCTACTGCTATCTAAATGATCTCATGGCATAGCCAGTTGTCATTTACCTTATACAATCATTGATCTATCCCTCCCCACTAATACCCTTCATTGGTTGTTTCTTACAGAGCTTGCTGCAACTAAATGATACTCTGCCTAATATAAGCCAGGTGCTTTGTCAGTTCCCTGCACCATCTCTCATGTTTCACCAAAAGCAGATCATATGTTTTTCTTCATCATGCTGTGTGTCCGAAGGAATGAGTTTTCTGATCTTTGCTCTAGACATTTGTGTAAAACAAATAGTGGATAGTTCTATAAGGTCTTAACATGATTTCCCTCAACCGTTCTGGAAATCAGATTATCCAACACAGCCCAGGAGAAACAGCCTTTCACTCCCTGAAATCTACATCAGTCATGATCCAATAATATATCCTTGGACAAGTGATTTAATTTTGCTGAGTCTAAATTTTTTAAAAAGAGATAATAGTACTCTGTGATGGATGCACGGTGTCATAGATCCACTGAACAAAATAATCAATTTGAAAAATATTTGATAAGCCTCTATCCTAGACATTATCCTAGGTGCTAAGGATAGAAGGTAAACAAAATTATTTACCCATATTACAAATCTCACACAATGACAGAAGATATCCAAGTAAATAAACAAAAAAAAGGTCTATGATATTTACATTAACAAGAAATTGTGATTAATGCTATGAAGGAAATAGTTACTTTCCTACAGCAGAGAAGCCTGTGGGCAGGAAGGGATAATTCTTTAGATTGGTTGAGTAGGAACTACCTCTCATAGGCAGTAATTTATGGGCTTATAATTGAAAAAGAAAATGTATTTAGGCAAGTTGAGAGACCCAGGAAATAATATTTTAGGTAAAGAGAACAGATGATTTAAACTGGAGAGGAATTTGGGGGAAAAAATCAGCAAGGGGGCCATATCTGGGAGCATACCACCAATATCATAAACATGAAAGTCATATATGTTTCCACCAACAAGAATTGCTGCCAGACTGACTGAAGAGGATAGAGAGTAGAATTAAGGAAGAGTTGCCTGTTTCCGCTGTAAAATCTCTGTAAAACAGACTGTCTTTAATTATGACTGGGAAATTCATAAAGAAATTGTTTCTGGTGTGGGAGAAATATGAAATAACATTTTGGATAAATTAAGCTTGGGATGACTGACATCCAAGGGAGAATGTCAAAGAGGTAATTGAATATTTATTTGAGTCTAGAAGTCAGAATGAAAACCAGGGCTTAAGATACACAGGTCAGAGTTATTAGTTTATAGATTGTATTTCAAAATGTGACACTAGATTTGGTCACTTAAGGACAGGACAGAAAGAAGGAGGCCTTTGGGGGCCCTGGAGCAACCAAACATTTAGAGATGAAGATAAATGGAGGATACGATTAAAGACACTGAAAAGAAGTTGCCAGTCAGATGAAAGAACTTAGAAAGTAGCTGCAGGTGAAAGTAGTTTCAAGTAAAATTACAGTTGTCCCTTGAACAACATGGGTTTGAACTGTGTGAATCCACTTACATTTGGATTTTTCTTTTGCTTCTGCCACCCCTGAAACAGTAAGACCAACACCTTCTCTTTCTCCTCCTCCTCAGCCTACTCAACATGAAGATGATGAGGATGAAGATCTTTATGATGATCCACTTCCACTTCCTAAATAGTAAATATATGTTTCCTCCCTAAGATTTTCTTAATAATATTTTCTGTATTCTAGCTTTCTTTATTGTAAGAATTCAGTATATAAAATAAGAATTCAGTATATAAAATATGAGTACAAAAACACAAAATATGTGTTAATCGACTGTGCATATTATGCACAAGCTTTTGGTATGAAGTAGGGTATAGTAGTTAGGTTTTTGGGGAGTCAAAAGTTACACATGGATTTTTTTACTGCACAGGGGATTGGTTCCCCTAACCCTTGCATTGTTCAAGGGTCAACTGTAGTTTCATGGAGGCCCCAAAAGGAAAGTTTTTGCACAACAGTCAGTTGAGTTAAATGTCCCTAATTGCGTAAGATGAAGACAGTAGACTGTCTTTTAGGTTTCGAAATATGACAATATGTGATTGCCACACTACAGCAGTGGAGCAGTATGGAAAGCAGCCACATTGGAGTGGGTTGAAGAGTAAATAAAAAGAGGACTCAGGTTTACAGCTTTTCCTTGGAAAACAGCAGAAAAATAGGCTAGCAGCAAAGTGGAGAATGTGAAGTCAAAGAAGGGGGTTTGTCATTAAACTGGGAAATACTAGAGCTTGAGAGTTCAAGTGAAAGAACTGGACTTTTCATAGGAGCAAGGACAATTTTCAATTACAAAAGAAGAAAATATGAAAGAGAATGGATGAAGATGCAGATACGTCTGACTTAGAGATGGGAGAATTGAGCACTTGCCATCTGCATGTATTTAATTGATGAGGTATGAAGAAGGCTATCAGCTTACACTAGAGGGAGTATATAACGTATGGGAAGGTTAAGAGGAAAAGAAACAGTTTTAAATAGTTCTCTCAAAGAATGGTAAAGCAGATTTATCACGGAAACCTGAAAGCATTGCTGGGCATTATTATTAAGTGTTGTTCAGGTTAGTGGTAATTAAAGTAAAACCAGTTATTCCAGGTTGCTGATTTTTCCCCCCAGAAGTTTCAGTTGTTCTGTCGAGAGCATGGAAAAGACAGAGTTGGAACAAGTTATGTTAGATCTTTCACAAGAGCATGTGACTGGAGAAGACAGGAGGAAAGTTATTGAGAATAGATGTAAGAGGCAATCCTAAAAGTGAAATATGGAATCCAAATCGGATACGGAAGTAAATGAGAGCAGGAGGGAGATGACGGTTCTGTGTCACTAGAATTTGCATGTGGCATCTTTCCAACAGATTGTATTTTTAATTGGAATAGAAATACATATTAAATGAAGTCCAGACAGAAGGAGAAAAGAATGGAAGGAAACATAAAATGTGAAGAAACAGAGCAGAAGCTTTTGGTCCCCAAGCAGAAAGCAACATTCTGAAAGTGGGCTGAGGAAGTAGCATGATTACAGAGAGAAATGGAGGCAGAGCTTACTGTGGAGTGATAAGAAAGTTGGGTAGCACTGAGGGCCAACTAAGATTGGAGCTCATCAGTTTAAGGTGGCACAAAATACTCAAAAGTGGTATTTTCTCAGGAAATATTCAGTATTCAAGATATTGGAATAAACAGGTCAATTTGATCAATTTTGGTGATTTGTGGGGCAGATACAATGAAAAATCAAATTCTAAGAAAGTATATTTTTTATCATTCTTATTCCCAATACAGATTTGGACCATTTAAGAAGACCTTGAGAGAGTACATGAAGGGCCTCCTGCTTCCAGCTATGTCATATTCGCCTCTTCTAGCTCTTCTCTCTGATCCTGCTTCTCCCAGCCATTGGGTTCAGTAACAACATTTCACGGCTGAAACAGCTCTGCCTAATTTTCTTTTAGTTTGCAAAACTAGATGTTTTCTGACAGAAAATAAAAATTTCAAAGCAGTCATACTTTTTTTTCAGCAGTTTAAATATAGACTTATAATGCTACATAATCATATTCTTTGAACAGTTATACAGCAGTTTCCTCACATGGCTGGAGTTTAAAACCATGTTCACCCACTACAATCTTGTTCACCAAATTCTGTAATAGCAGAATTAAAGGGCATCCTAGGTAGCCTAAAAGCTGTAGTTATAAAACATAAAAAGTAAAGTACTAATTTACACAGCAGGCAGTAAGCTCATGAAATGTATTCCTTTAACTGGTGGAACAACCCCAAAAGACAACTTTCTATAAATTTTTGGATGATAAGTTTATAAGAGATTATTAACAAAACTAGGATATTCGTTATATAAGATATATTGCACTAACTTTTCAGAAGTTGAAATTATGAGGAACAAAATCATTTTCTGCCCCCACAAAAATTTTCTTACCTAGCAAATTAAAAGTCCTTAGCTGAAAAATATCATACGCCTGAAGGATTGGTTCAATCCTCTCTCTTCTGATAATACTTTATGTTAAAAATACATGCAGATAAATATACAATACAAATAAACATTTGACATATTATGGAAAATTCCCTCTTGATAAATAGACCAATGAAATATAACAGAATGCATAAAAGCTTCCCAATCTAGAAACTCTCCAGTGTAGATGTGAGCTAGCTTAAATTACATATTACCTCTTTGAGCTAGCTTAAATTACATATGTAGCATATTTATATAGACAAAACACTCATAGTTTTAATTTTAATAAATTAAATAAAATACAAATTGTTGACAGCAGAATGCATTTTAGTTAGCTTGGCATAGATAGGAACAAAGACCATAACTGTAAAGCATATTTTTTCACTCCTGAAAAAATCATGTCATGTGAAATTTTCAAAAGGAAAAGAAGTAATAGGTACAAATATACCCTTAGAAGAAATAAGATCTGATGATCAATAGATTGGTAAGATGACGGTAGTTAACATTAATCAATTGTACACTTCAAAATACCTAGAAAAGAATAATTTGAATGTCTCCAGCATAAAGATAACTATTTAAGGTGATGGATATCACAATTATCTTGATTTAATATTACTGAATCAAATTATCACATGTACCCCAAAATATGTACATTTAATATATGTCAAAAAAATTAGAAAAGAAAAGAAAAGAATATACCTCCTACAAAATTCCTTATACCTCTTACAAAAATTAACTCAAGATGGATTAAAGACTTAAATGTAAGACCTAAAACCATAAAATCCCTAGGAAAAAAACCTAGGCAATACCATTCAGGTCATAGGCATGGGCAAAGACTTCATGACTAAAACACGAAAAGCAATGGCAACAAAAGCCAAAATAGACAAATGGGATCTAATTAAACTAAAGAGCTTCTGCACAGAAAAAGAAACTATCATCAAAGAGAATGGGCAACCTACAGAATGGGAGAAAATTTTTGCTATCTATCCATCTCACAAAGGGCTAATATCCAGAATCTACAAAAAACTTTAAAAATGTACAAGAAAAAACAAACAACTCCATCAAAAATTGGGCAAAGGATATGAACAGACACTCCTCAAAAGAAGACATTTATCTGGCCAACAAACATATGTAAAAAAGCTCATTATCACAGTCTTTAGAGAAATGCAAATCAAAACCACAATGATATACCATCTCACTCCAGTTAGGATGGCAATCACCAAGTCAGGAAACAACAGATGCTGAAAAGGATGTGGAAAAATAACGCTTCTACACTGTTGTTGGGAGAGTGAATTAGTTCAATCATTGTGGATGACAGTGTGGTGTTTCCTCAAGGATCTAGAACCAGAAATACCCTTTGACCCAGGAATTGCATTACTGCGTATATACCCAAAGGATTATAAATCATTCTACTATAAAGACACACGCACATATAAGTTTATCATAGCACTGTTCAAAATAACAAAGACTAGAAACCAACCCAAATGCCCGTCAATGATAGAATGGATAAAGAAAATGTGGCACATATACACCATGGAATACTATGCAGTCATAAAAAGGATGAGTTCATGTACTTTGCAGGGATATGGATGAAGATGGAAACCAACATTCTCAGCAAACTAACACAAAAGAGAAAACCAAACATCACATGTTATCACTCATAAGTGGGAGTTGAACAATGAGAACACATGGACACAGGGAGGGGAACATCACACACCCAGGCCTATCAGGGGTGCGGAGCTATGGGAGGGATAGCATTAGGAGAAATACCTAATGTAGATGTTGGGTTGATGGGTTCCGCAAACCACCATGGCACATGTATACCTATGTAACAAACCTGCACATTCTGTTTATGTACCCCAGAACTTAGAGTATACTTAAAGAAAAGTAGAATAAAATAAGAGAATTTATCCTGCTAGTTAATAAGAAAAACATTTTAAAAATTCAGCAATTCAGAACTTTGGTACTGGAATAAAGAAAGATAAATAGACCAATGAAATATAACAGAATGACTAAAAGCTTCCCAATCTAGAACCTCTCCAGTGTAGATGTGAGTTCTTCATTTATGGCAAAAATAGCTACCACTGTGTAAGGCATATTGTGGTTATGAGTGTAATGTGTAAGGAAATATTTATGGAAAAAAATTCATTTATGGAACAACTTCCGTGCAATGTGTAAGGCATATATTAAATAAATGATGTTGAGTTGCTGTATTTACATATCAAAAAAAATTTGGTGATTTCTTACACCACTCACATTAATTAATTCTGGATAGGTTGTAGATGTAAATATGACAAGTAATATAGTGACTCTTCTAAGTAATGAAGTAGAGAACATTTTTGTGACTTTGTAATAGATAAATATTTCTTAAACGAGACACAAAATATACTGATTACAAAGAAAAAGACTACATTAAATTTAAAATTAAGAACTCCTGGCTGCCCTATGGAGTGGAGTAACCATTCTTTATTCCTTTACTTTCTTAAGAAACTTGCTTTCACTTAAAAAAAAAAAAAATCCTGTTCATCCAATTATAACATTGAATACAAAGACAAGCATCAAGAAGATAGGACAAGACATTTGCAATACATAGAATCAATAATATGCAACACATATAATAAATGTAGTATTCAGGATACTATAAAGAACTTCCACAAATTAATATGAAAAAATACAAGTAATACAAACTTTAAAATTATGCAGGATACTTGAATAGGCATATAATATAAAGAACATTTGATTTGTAACTAAACAAATGATGAAAAATGCTGTACCTCACCAGTGGGCGGGGAAATGCAAGTTAAAGCCCTAATGAGATAACACTGCATATACCAATTCAGCCAAAATTATAGACTGGCAATACCAAATGTGGTTAATAATTGAAGTAATGGGAATACCAATCGCTAATAGTAAAAATTTAAATTAGTAAAAACACTCTGAAAACCATTTAACAGTGTCTAATGATTTATTTTGCTCTCAACTTTTTTTGTTTGTTTTGAAAAGGAGTCTGTCTCTGTCACTCAGGCTGAAGTCCAGTGGTGCAATCTCGGCTCACTGAAATTTCTGCCTCCCGGGTTCAAGCAATTATCCTGACTCAACCTCCTGAGTAGCTGGTATTATTAGGTGTGCACCACCATGCCCAGCTAATTTTTGTATTTTTAGTAAAGGCGAGGTTTCACCATGTTGGCCATGCTGGTCTCAGACTACTGCCCTCAAGTGATTCACCTGCCTTGACCTCCCAAAGTGCTGGGTGCCTGGACTATTTTAGAGCAGCTTTAAGTTTACAGAAATACTGAGTAGAAAGACAGAGAGACACCTGAGAAACTGAAGTTTTTAATTTGTTTGGTTGTCTTATATCATTAACTAAGTCCAATGTATACTGAGGAGTAGTCGTAATGATTAGCATATTTGTTCTATTCTTAACTTTAATGGAATTATTTCTAACCTTATATCATCATTATATTTTCCATGAGTCTGTGATAGATATATTTCAAACCCATCTCTTATCAGACTAAGTGCATTTATTTTGCTAGAAATGTAATCAAATATTGTTTCATTTTCTTTTCAACTATTTCCAGTTATGAACTTTTCTTCTCAATAAAATGCAATGCAGTAAACTGCTTTCCTAAATTTCCTAAATTGAATTACTTTTAAATTTATAAGATATATATATGTTATTACATTAGAATATTAGTCATAATAATCTTTTTCAATATTGCTAGATTCTACTTACTAGTTTTTTTTTTAAGTTCTGCATGTGATTGTTAATGACATTAGCTTATAGGTTTTTTTTTTTAATTTTAAGAACTATCCTTCATTGTACTGTAACAGTAAGCAATGTTGCTTTGCATGAAACTGGTTTTCTCTCTGTAAATATGTTTTGGTTTTATTTTCATCCTTAATATTTTGACACTTCACCACACTTTGTCAGAATCTGATTTTTTTCAATCATTTTATTGCATGCTCAGTGAATCCTTTCACCAAAAGCAAAAGGTATCTTTCTCAGTCCTTTGAAACAATCTTTCGTTACTCTTTTTTCTTTACCTTTGTTCCCTGCACCTTATTTATTAACCATACATCTGTGAACATCTTAATTAATTCTGTCTCAATTTTACTCTGTGCTTTTAAACCTTTTAATCTTTTGCATTGCACCCTGTAAAAGTCTTCTTGTTATTTTCTAGTCTATCTTTAACCAAATTCATTCCATTGGAGGGGGGGCATTTTTACATTTCAGCTATCGTATTTAATTTCCAATTGTTTTCTGGATGCAAACTCCTCCCAAATTTACCTAAAATTATTCACTACACTTCATGTAAAATGTTATCCTCTTTGCTACACTAACCCTGTTTCTTATTCCCTCTTTATTGATTTTGTTGCCACCATTTCATGCTGTTGGTTTCAATCAAACCTTGGTGATTACTGAGTCCTTGCTCATTTTTGCATGTAAGATTCCCCATGGACTTGTGTGGATATCGCTCTGCTCATTATAGCCTGTCTGTGATGATTTTGGGAAACGGACATGATTTACTGCACTTAAGTTACTGGTATTTTTCAGTCTGGGGGATAGTTCTTTTCTCACTTTTGTGTCTCAGTGGCTGTCCACCCTTGCTCAAACTTTCTGAATCTCATACAAACATGCATTGCTTTAGTCTCAGTGCAAATACATTTAGTGCCTAAGGTTTAGCAGAGGCAGAGGAAAAAGGAAGAATCAACAAGCCTGATTGTTCCAAACACCATCACTTGGTTATTCATCATTAGGATTCCTCCAGCATCCACTTCTGCACCTCATATTCACTCTAAGAAGACCACTCTGCTAAAAGCAATTCTTCCTCTGGAGCAGTTTCTTCCAATAGGGGCCTTTGGTCATTTTGTTCTTTTTTGCTCTAACTCAGGCTAATTTATGCCTCTTTTGAATTGCTTAGAATGTCTGATGCAATTATGGAATCTATTTTATTTATTAGCATGTTGAAGTATTAGTACTTGTTTATAGGTCTTTCTTTTCAGCTCAGGAAATTTGCAGCAGAAGTAAAACTAGATAAATGTACTCAGTCTCCTACCTCCTTCCAAGTCTTACTAAATTTTTCATTATTGCACTGGTATGGACCTAATGGCTTTTCATTTTGCAGTGACACCCACGATGTGCCCATATAATCTATGTAAATATCATTTGCTTATTATTGTCATTTCTTTTATTCTTAGTCATCTGACCACTACGAATTAAGCGTACTTTCATAACCACGTAGAATCTATTATTTGTAAGACTCTTGTAAAACATAAATAAAACTCAAATGACTAAAAAACAAAACAGCTGTTGTTATTTTATTGTTATGGTTTCTTTCTAACTTTGTCTTGAAGTCTCTCTGTCAAGAGTGGCCAAAAAACCAAGACAGCCACTCTCTAAGAGATGCCTGCCAGGAGTAAAGTAAGGTTTGGCTATATCAGTCAAATTATAAACAGTGAGGAGAGAAAACCAAAGTGTATAAAACAAAATAAAATGATTACTTACATGTCCCAAAGGTATGAGTGGCAACAGGAGGCCTTTCTGAAGTTCAGGTGTTGGAGAGCTCAGCCAGTGGGTGGGTGTCGGGAGAGAAAGAGAGAGACTCTGTGGGACTATGCCTTTATTACAGTCCTCCATGGGCATTATTCCTCAGGCTTTCCTGTGGGAGCTGTGGATTTGCTACTTTAAAGAAAACACGTGTGAGGGGGATCTTTAAAGAAAACATGTGAGGAGGAACTTTAAAGAAAACACGTGTGAGGGGGAACTAATTTACATGACTGTTGTTGATCATTGGGTTTTCATCCTGGTCAGCAGGTGTAGGTGTGCTGGGTTTTCAATCAGTGGGAGGAGGAACAAGTGGGCTGTATCACAAACAACCACAAAGGGAGGGGAAGTTTTAACTAGGCCAAAGGTGATGGGGTATAAGTGGATTTCAAAAACTTATGTTAGACCCAGAAATGGATATGGAGGCAGCTACTATATTAAAAATACTTGTGACAATAGCTTTCAAATCATTGAAAGAAGTGAAACATAAAATACCTCACCCTAATCAACATGAAAACAATCCTCCTTTCAAAGAATGTCTCTTTAAAAGAACTACATCATAGCCTTTGGATAAGTTTCAGAATATACTTACTGGAATCTTGAGAACTGGAAATTCTCAAATACACATCTCTGTAGAGTGTTTACAATACATGGAATGAGGTCATGTAGAAGACGTATTCTCAACACGTATGAGGAAAGTCATATTTCTCCATTTCAAATGATAACTTCAATAAGGAAGTTATATTTCCAAGAAAATTACATTTTATTAAAATGTCACAGCAAATATTAAACCTATTATTTTTATTCTCTTTGCCATCAAAGACTGATACTCTGCTGAGTTATATGAGACTATATCATCATTCCAAAAGTTCATGTTGAGTTTGTGGATCTCCATTCTATTAAGAATATTAAGCAATGTGTAATAAACATACACAACATGACATTGTAGTTTATAAATGTTTTCCTAAAACAATAGATTATTTGTTTATATGTAAATTTCTACATCTGGGTTCTAACTAGTTTACAAAATAAAATTGTGCATATAGTACAGATAATAGCAAATGATTAATAGTTTTAGATTAATAATTATTTTAAATTTAAATTAAAGTAGAGATCATTTGGAGGTGTCAAAACCAAAGAAGTTTTAAATGTATATTACCTTCTGAAATGTATATTATCTTCTGAAAAAACAATAAGTTTCTCTTATTTGCAATATCTTGAATGTGTCATTCTTTAACTTCTATGCCTGCAACGCAGCTTTACATGCTAGCTGTATAACCTCAGGAACATTACTTAAATAGTATGAGCTTCATATATCATTTCATGATAATTAAATGAGATAAAACATGTAGACACATGGTAAGCATTCAACAGACGTTGGCTATATTTATTTCTATTTATTGTGATCCTTATTCCCCATTATTCTATCAAAGAATTCCATATCATAGAAAGGCCATTTCTTTTGAGATAAACATTACGAGTTGAGAGTCATCATTGTTAAGTAAGATTTAAGGAGATAAATAAAAACACGGAACACTATTGCTGAACATATTATGGCAATGGCATTAAAACACACACACACAATATTAACTTTTTTGTGTCATGAGTTGTGCTGAAGTAGTTGCAAGGACTCACCTGAAGATCTATAAAGTTGTACCATCAGCAACTTTATAATAAAGATATTGCTTCAGACACAGAACATCAAATTCCACCTGAGTTAACTGGAAATATGACTTTAAATGGGGTCAGTAGGAGATGATATGTCAAAACCAAGAAAACCAAAATAAGGGAAAGGTAAAGGCACAATGAAAAATTCAGACCAGAATTAAACCATTGCAGACACTGAGTGGCAGGGTGGAGATGGGTAGAGCAGAGGAGGTATCAGTACAAATGCTACATGTGCAAGATTACTAAAGGCCAAAATAAAACTCAAAGACAACTGTAGTTGGTAGGAGAATACATATCACACTCTTAGACCTGCATAAAGACTAAGGGAGGAGGATCACCTGACAGACTACTCTACCCACCAGCTTATATGCTTTGACATTCATTAAAAACTAATAGATCACAGATAATAATTGGATTCAAAAAGTAAAGAGTAGACAATCTGAACATTCAAGTCAATATATTGCTCCTAATTTTAAAAAAGGAGGATGGGAAGTTCCAAAGCCTAGAATAGGAATAGATCAATGCCTTTAACATAGCAGGTGCTCAAAATAATCAAAACAGGCACTGGCAAAAGTGCTATAATCATTTCATAAGTATCTAATATATTACATTATGGTAGGAGTCTATACATTTCTACTTGAAATACAGATGTCAAATTCTCTTTTCTTCTTTCCTTTATTTATTTATTTATTTATTTTTACAGAGCCTGGCCCTATTTGAGCTGCCGCTCTGAATCTAAGCTGCCTCTTTTTTTATCCTGTTTGGATCACACCATCATTGACTGTTTACTCTCTGGTATCTACAATATTTTGAAACTGCCTCTTTGTTACATTTCTTGAAGCATTGTTAACTATTTAACCTGCAGACTCATCAGAATCTTCCTATAATCTTTCCTGACATCCTAATTTCACTTAACTGCTTACATCTAAATAACCATAATGATACTTTTCATAGCATTATTACTTACTATTGCTGCTACATTTCTGAGCACTTACTGCTTAATCTCACTCCCTGGATGCTTACAGAGTTGAGTGTTTCATTTGTTTGCCTTCCTTCCATCCTTCAGTCATTCATGATGGCCCTACTTTGTTCCTGATCATCTCCCTGATTTCTCTGTTTTAGAAGCAACGCTGTGATACATTGTGTCTCCAGCTGGTGAGGATGCCTTTTGCACTCTCTCCCAAGTCTGCCCAATTGAATACAATCCACTTTCCCAGACTCCTGGTCTCTCTAATTCAATCTTCTGAGTGCTAGGTCCCAGCAACTTTTTGCCTTATTCTTTACTGTATCTTCCTACCAATAGCCTATTTTATAGATATTGAAGAAATAGCTAATTTTTTCACAAAATAGAGTATAATGACATCTAACTCCCTACCAAATATAAGATTTCAACTTAATAATTTAACCAGATCAAAAAACTACAGTGTATATTTTCTTATTTCTTTGGTTAAAAAGAAGTCTACTTCTTAGTTTGCCTATCCACACATCATCCTACAAATTTGGAACAGCATCAAGATTGGGTTTTACTTGAAGAGTGTGTGTGTGTGTGTGTGTGTGTGTGTGTGCACGCGCGCAGGTGCGTGTGCATGTGTAAGGACTTGATTTTATCCCCTTAATTTTATGAACCTGGGCTTTGCATCATATATGAGAAAGATCTACTGGGGACCCTTACTCTTAGTTTATATTAACAGTTCTTAGTCTTGCCTGTGCTTTGGAATCACCTAGAAAGATTCTGACAAATATCAATGCCCAAACTTCATCCAGACCTACTATATCTGAATCTCGGAATGTAGGGCACCAGCTTCGGTGTTTTTTCTAAGGACCATATGTGCTGTAATATACAGCCAGAGTTAAGAACCACTGCTTTAGATTCCGTTTTCTGGCTTCTCTTCCTTCCCTTGCTATGCCCCTCATCACTGGCTCCAAAATCTTCCCAGTCTTCACACCACCTGACTTAACAGCTGTCTTGAGTACATCTAATATCCAATGCTTTGGGTAAGTGTCACTTCTAGCACACCTCCGAGCAAGACCAACCACACTCTGAGTTTTTCCAAAACCACAAAGGACATCAGACACAAAGAAAAACTTAAAATGAAGGGAATAAACAGCCCAAGTAGAGGTAGATAGAAAATCATCACCAATCTTACTTTACTACTCTGTGTACTAGTGTGACCCGCTATTCCCTTGATTTGCCATTTTTTATCCAGATAGCTGATGCCATCCCCCTCAATCTGACCTCTAAAATTGCTTTGCTTTACACTCTGGTTCTGACAACAAACTGTTTTTCCCTTTAGTTCAGCTAAGAACATTTTCTGCACTTTTTGAATTGTAACATCATTTAGAAAGCAAAGGCAATAGAAAAAAAGGCCAACACATGAAAAAATCAAAAATCTTAAAATGCAAAAACTACAACACAAAACCTTGGCTTTAAGAAGAGGCTCTACCATACATACAACCCAGTTCCTTTACCTGAGCTACAGCATGCATTATAGCCACCACTTAGCGAGTATCCTCTCTGTGCCTGGCATCCTATCAGGAACTCTAAACTTTATGACATTACTGCAAAGTAGTTTTTTTCTCCAGTTTCAGAGCTGAGAAAACACAGGTCGTGGTCATATAGCTAAGAAGTAGCTGAGCCATGATACAAACTTAGGTCTCTAAAGCCACTTTGGTGTATGCTCTTTCCACTCCTGCAATTATAGACCGAGCAAGCCGGCCTTGAAGGTGAGATGAACTTGATTTGGATCTCTTCTCAGGGTCATAAGTTCCATCCAGGATATACTATCTAATCCTGTAAAACCTCCACCCGCACTCCACCCTCATCTCTATTTTAGTCTCTCCAGGTGCTTTTCAGCTTCATAGTCAATTTAGTTCCTGGGGCCAGTTCTAGTCCCAAGTTTTTTTTGACTATGAACTTAAAATTATCTTCTTTTCTCCTCCTACAGGCCATCTGAAATTTATAATCATTATAGTTTCATAAGATCAAAATTGCATAACTATAATCTCACTTATCACATGAGGGCAGAGCTAGTATTACACAATGCATTTAGCACATGTGAGATCAATCCTGTATCATGCCTTTTTAAAAATAGAGTCTCAGTGGTATTTTTATATTTTAAAACATCCTTATATTTACCCACCCAAATAGATTGGAAGATCCCTTTCAGGCAAGGATATGGGTCATATGCTTCTGGTTTTTAATGTTAGCTGTATATAAATAGAGACATAATAAAATGTGTTGTGTGAACTTAATCTACATTTTAGTAAAATGTCAGTCTCCAAGAGATATCACAGCATAAGGTAACATAACTCAAAATAAATAGCTCTGAATTAACTTTCAAAACCATAGTTTTTGAGTTCTCCTACTGAAGACAAAACTAGATAGCTACTAGATACAACACAATTAGAAAACAACTCATCTCCCATACAGAACTCAGTTGGCAAGTATAGCACAGCTAAAATGCCTGCTGTGACCACTCTCAAGAGAGAATAAAGGAAAATAAGTGTGAGGCCACCTCCTCTTTATAAGGTTGAGAATTCAATCTCAGAAATAAAACAAAGCTTAACAAAAGAAGATGAAGCAGAAGAAAAGCTGGCACAGACAAGTGAAGGAAATGCAGAGGGAAAATGCACTGAGACTCCTTAACGTAGCACAACAATAGACACAAAATATGGGTGCTTTGAACAGAGCAAAGAAGGAAATTTACAGGAATGTTTGGGATTCAAGACACTGTAATGCTCTTGAATTCATCATTTTGTTTTCAAAGACAATGCCAGATCTAAAACGAAGGTTGGCTGTAGCTACAGAAATTCAAGGAAGCTTTTCTCATTCCCTTGGCTTATTGATAGCCAATCAAAAAAACTGAAGAGGGACCAAGAAATATGGAGTTTGTCAGCATAATGTACATAGTGATATATTGTGATGACAAGAAAATTGTGCACTTAGATGTCCAGGGAATGTATGCCTTAGATCTCTCCAGTTCCTTATTCCCATTTGGGCTTTCAATTACTTGAGCATGAAAGACAATGCAGTATCTCATCTTTTTTTTTTTCCAGGAACTTTTTCCTACAGAGGTCAAGTCGATAGAACCCAAGTCAGCTGGAGAAGCTCACAGGCTCTCCTCTGATTATAAGGACTTAAATTCAACTCTAATTTTCCTTTGGCTCAAGAAGCAGCTGTTAACACAGAGCCCTTTGACAGGTAAAAACTTACTCTTTGTAAAAGTGCAGACATATAAGAATGCAAAGACACAGACAAACACACACACTGGGACTGTGCAATTAAGAGCAAGTGCTGCCTTGTAGAAATAGAATAGGAAGATTTGAGAGATACCATGACAAAAACAGAAGACAAAAGAGGTGGGGGGGAAACAGAATATACATAATAAAACATAAAATATACCTCAAATTCACCCTAATGTTCATTTTTCAAAATGTGAGGTTACCAGAGGTCTCTCCCCAGTTGGCCTGAGATGCTGGATGTGGAATCAAGTAACTGCAATGACAGTATGTTCTTATTTGGTGGTGGCTGTTTCCTGTTGGGCATGAAAACATCTCACTCGGAGTAAAGCAGCTAAGAGCTTCAAAACAGAATTCAAGTTGGGAAAATCATAGCACAGGAAATTAAAGAAAAAAATAGAATACCTCCATATCTGGCAGTTGCTTTTAAAAGTGAAAAATAGTGGTATTTTGGATCCTATCAAGAACTTACATTACAAAAAATCAAGAATCTTAATTTAATAATGATCATATATGTTTACTGATTATCACAATAGACGACCTCAATAAAGACGAAAAGTACTGTCCAGGTTTTGCCTCTATAAAAGCACAATTTGTAGACTTGAGTACCTGGAGGTGATCCTCAAGTGATCTTTCCTAAAAATATTTTTACTATACAGGGTGAGCGCACCAGGATAATTTATTTTCCAGAGTTAACAAATTAGTTTGATCCATGGCAGTTGACCTGGATGACCTATGAAACTGGGCTTGACTAAGATTTGAGGAAAAACCTATATACTTACTGAACTCGCGCTGTTTATTGTATTCATATTAACTGACTTACTCAACTATGTTACGGGGCCACAGAAATAAATGCAATTCGGCCAAGCGTGTTGGCTCATGCCTGTAATTCCAGCAGTTTGGGAAGTGGAGGTGGGTGGATCACTTGAGCCTAGGAATGCAAGACCAGCCATTTCGGCAAAATGACAAAACCCCATCTCTATGAAAAATTCAAAAAAATTAGCCAGGCGTGGTGATATGCACCTGTAGTCTGAGATACTCTGGAGGCTAAGTTGTAAAGATTATCGAAGATCAGGGTGGCCGAGGTTGCAGTAAGCCATGATCACACAACTACTGCACTCCACCCTAGAGTGAGACCCTTTCTCAAAAAAAAAAAGAAAAAGAAAAGAAAAGAAAGCAAGAAATGCAACTGTATTATGCCACAGACTCCAGGTGTATAGTTGTAAGACTGCTTAATGTGAAATAAAAATCATGTTATTATTTATCATAATAATAAGAGCAAAAGTAGAAAATAATTTCCATTGCTATGCACAAAATCATAAAGGGTAGGTGCAAACCATCTTTAATATCAGGACCATCTGTATGTTACTAAGCACTTGGCTGTTCAAGTGGTAAGATAATATGTAAAAAGTTAATAAGCAGCCACTAAGAGGTTACTGTGATGATACGAGTAAAGATAAAACTGGAATTAATATATTTAGATAATAAATTACTGATTCAAATGATTTTCTATTCATAACACAAACTTGAAATATTCAGAGTAATAGGGAAGGTTAGAAATAATCAAATATAGCTTGTGCCATTATGATACCAAGCTGCAAATATATAAAATGGTAGACAAAAAGGACCTTGGTAGTAAGCCAGTTTTTATTTCAATGTAACCTTATAAACAATCTAGACCTCAAAATGTTTAATAACTACTGCTGTCCCATTAGCACTGATTGAACTACATTTTATATATTATAGGCATTGATGGAAGAAGATGAAGTTTAAGAGAACATGTTAATGATAAATTCTCAATATCCAATATAAAACTTCTAAAAACCTTTCTGAGAAGTTGTGAAAATAAATCAAGCTCATATTTGCATTAATTCAATAGCTATCTGAGAGTGGTTAAGATATGAATGATGCATAAAAGCATAAGAAAAATGCTATAACTTTCTATTGATCCCTGTATTATTTGTCTAGAGAAAAATCATAAAATATACTCAAAATATGGAGGTTACTTTATTATATTTTTATTTTAGATTGAGAGGAGTTTATGTGCAGGTTTGTTATATGGGTATATCGTGTGATGCCAAGTTTTCGGTTTCTAACGATACCATCATCTAAATAGTGAACATAGTAACTGATTGGTAGTTTTCCAACCCTTGCTCTCTCTCCCCTTTTTTGGAGTCCCTAGTGTCCATTGTTCCCATCTTTGTGTCTGCATGTACCCAGTATTTAGTTCTTACTTATAAGTAAAAACATGCAGTATTTCATTTTCTGTTTCTATGCTAATGTATTATACTTAGGATAATGGCCTCTAGCTCCATCCACGTTGCTGCAAAGGACATGATTCCATTGTTTTTTACGGCTGCGTATTATACCAAGTGTAGATACATATACCACATTTTCTTTATCCATGCACTACTCATGGTCACAGGGGTTGATTCTATGTCTTTCTACTGCAAATAGTGCTGCAATAAACCTATGAATGCAGGTGTCTTTTGGTAGAACAATTTACTTTCCTTTGGGCATATATCCTGTACAGGCGTTGTTGAGGCCAATGGTAGTTCTGTTTTTAATTCTTTGAGAAATCTCTAAAACTGCTTTCCATAGGGGCTAACCCAATTTACATTTCCACCAACATGGCATAAGCATTCCCTTTTCTCTGCAACCTCACCATCTGTTATTTTCTGACTTTTAGTCCTTTGTCAGATGCATAGTTTGCAAATATTTCCTCCCATTCTTAGTTGTCTGTTTACTCTGTTGATAGTTCTTTTGCTGTGAAAAAGCTCCTTAGTTTAAGTTCCATTCCTCTATTTTATTTTTTTTTTTTGAGACAGAGTTTCGCTCTTGTTACCCAGGCTGGAGTGCAATGGTGCAATCCCAGCTCACTGCAACCTCCGCCTCCTGGATTCAAGCAATTCTCCTGCCTCAGCCTCCCGAGTAGCTGGGACCACATGCATGTGCCACCATGCCCAGCTAATTTTTGTATTTTTAGTAGAGACAGGGTTTCACCATGTTGACCAAGATGGTCTTGATCTCTTGACCTCATGATCCACCCTCCTCGGCCTCCTCTATTTTTTATTTTGTTGTATTTGTTTTTGGTGTCATCATAGTAAATTCTTTGCTTAGGCCAATCCTAGAAGAGTATTTCTTAGTTTTCTTAAAGCAATCTACAGATTCAACATTATCCCTATCAAACTACCAGCATCATTTTTCACAGAATTAGAAACAAACAAACAAAAAAAAATGATTCCAAACTTCATATGGAACTTAAAAAGAGCCAGAATATCCAAGGGAATCCTAAATAAAAAATAATGCCAGAGGTATAATATTACTTGGCTTTAAACTATACTACAAGGTTAGAGTAACCAAAACAGCATGGTACTTATTCAAAAATAGATTCATAGACCAATGTAACAGAATAGAGGCCCCTGAAATAAAGCCGCACACTTTAAATCAAGTAATTACTGGCAAGAATACACAACAAGGAAAGGATTTTCTGTGCAATATATGGTGCAGGAAAAACTGGATAACCATAAGCAGAAGAAGGAAACTGACCCCTACCTCTTACCCTATACAAAAATTAACTCAAGATGGATTAAAGATATAAATGAGCTTATTTTCTCTCTAATTTGGGCCTTTCACTTCTATGAAAGCCTAAAAGAATTAAAATAAGCACATTTAATCATCTGGAATCTGCTACCAAATAATATATGTGCCCTCATTAGTGCTTGTGTTCACAGTCCAAGTGGCAGCAAGAAGCACTACTTGTGTTGAAGGTCAGTAATAAAATAGGTAAATTAATGTAAAATTTGCACCATTTGATGTCATAGAACAAGGTGGGAGAATCTGATTACATTGAATTTAATACACATGATCTACACCATGCACTTCTACAACCACAGCAATATTTTCAACAAAGTGACACTTTCAGGTTTCAGTCACATTAAAATGAAGTGTTAATGTTTATTGGTTTGGTACTCATATTAGTAATCTTTACATTTTATTTTCAAATTTCTTTATTTTATAGTTATATGAAAGTATAACCATAGGAGTTTATTAGGTTTGGTATGTCTTTATACATGTAATATAATTATAGATACAACTTAAGGCAAAATATTTAGCAATGGCGATTCATAAGAAATCCTCTCTTTAAGTGAAATTGTTTCATTTTTCAAGATCAATAATCATACCTGTGACTTCAGCAGTGATGGGGAAAGCTGCTATGCAGTCATCTCTGGAGTTTCAGAGTCAAGATAGAGTAGACAGGATGGGACCCCTCTGTTGCCGATGTCTTTCAGACTGTTTCAACCCAATCACAAAATGTTTTTAACTTAAATGGTCTCTATACAGTGAAATGATTTTTTGTTTGTGTGTGTGAGTGAATACACATTCATGTGTTTGTGTAGTTTTCACACTACCAAAATAAACCATATAAGAATTAAAGTATTTGTTGTTACTGGTATCAGAAAGACTAAAATAATATGACATCCAAATGTAAGGTTAGAATTTTATATTTTGGAGCTAGTTTATTTATTTCTGGATGATTTGTTTTTGATAAAGTGTGGCCAGATGCACTAGGAATGAATCTTTTCTCTCTTAGTTTTCGGGGCGAGAGATTTTGAAAGAAGATGTGCCATCAATGTTTTTTTAAACATGAGATTAAAAATAGCACTCATATGCCCGTAGGAGGTTGGTAAAGAAAGATACTGAGTTCAACCCATCATGATGACAATGTTGGTCAACAGAAGTGTCACATGCTAGGCCCACTCTCAACTTTTGCTGATTAATCGAAAATCTGGTGCAGTTCTCTAGGCCCTACTTTCATATGTAAATTTTGATTTTATGTCACATACCAATATCACTTGACCTTCAAAGTTTCCCAAATGACCATGTAACTTCCAAAGTAACTTCTTTCTTTCAATCTCTACAAGCTCCTCGGCCCTTCATCCTTTGCCCAGGTACAGCAGTGTCTTCTAGGTTGCATTTTTTTCTTTATTTATAAAAGGAGCTCCACTGCAACATATGACTAACATGATATCTCCTTAAATAGACATTAGATAGACATCAAAACTGAAGTTGAAAGAAGGGAGAGATATAGTGAGAGGCTACACCCTGAAATTTTAGGTTCTACTTAACCAAGGTTCCTGTCCTTACTCAGCTATTAACCTGAATAACTTTAGGCTACCCGCTCAACCTCAATTTCAGTGGGAGTCATTGGAAATTAGACTGGATAACCTCCAAGAGCCAAAATCTATTGGATCACTTAGTTATAAAGTCATAAGTTTAAAAAAATAAATTAATGAAGTTTACAATAAATTTTATTGTGTTTATTCCTTTCTATAAGCTTCATGTTATGCTTTTTAAAGTTTTTTGTAATTTACAAAGATATGCCTACACAAGGTAAAAAATAAAGTCATAGAAGTAAGCCTCCTGCATAGACTGCAGATTTGGTTCTCCACTACAGAGAAAAACACAGGTTTTATATGTTCTTCCACATATTTTTGATGCCTAATTTTAAACAAATTGGAAAACACTGTATTATTCCAAAATTTATTTTTTTCAATTCACAATCTATAACGGCCACTTTTCCATATTACTGCACAAGGATTTAACTCATTTTTGAAGGTTGAGTAATAATTCCATTTTCTTAATAAAATACCATGTTTTTCTCACAATTTATTTTTACCTTCAACATGAATCAGGAAACAAAATTAACCAAGCTTTCACAGTGAAGCACATAATAACATAAAACTAGCAACTGCTTACAAATGATACAGAATATCCAATATTTGTCAAATATTTTATGCTTAAGATCCCAACCCAAAAATCACTTGAAATTCTTACTTTACTCCTATATCTTTAGTTATACAGATTATTCCAAAGATCATAAAGAACATAATATTTGTATAAATCTTCAAAGGAGTGAAAGTATTCATTAATTTGGAAAATTAAAGTATTTGCTAAATGATAATGAATCTGAGTATTTAACAATGGAAAAAATTCTCCAAAGATATAGGAGCACTTAAAATAATAGTTATAAATTTGAAGATTCACTAAATAAGAACAAGAAGTTAAAGAAATAAAATTAAAATTTCTAAAGTTTTTTTTCTGTTCTTTCTGTTAGATTTGCATGTGCATTTAACATACTCATACACTGTTAGTCCTGATATGGTACAGGTTTTGGAGATACTTGAAGCACTGAGTTATTGCAATGAATTAAAACCTACAGATATCTTGTATTTCAAGAAGCATATGTACATATAATTACCATGGCTGTCTAAAAAACATTAAAACCTAAGGCAAGAATTCACTTAAATTGTAAATGGTTCTGAGTGAAATCCCTCTAATAGCAAATTAAAATGTACTCATAAAGTAATCTGAAATTGATCAGGCATTTATGGTGTACCTATGCTATGCACATAATTCATGATTTAATTCCATAAAAAGCTGTATAAAGGGTTGTTATTATTTCTATTAATATGGTTTTTGTTATATTCATTATTATTATCCAATGATTGCATTATGCCTGGTACATATAAAACATTCTACAAATATTTATTAAATAAAATGAATAAATGCATGCATCTTTATTTTGCAAGTAAAGAAGCAGCTTTAGAGTGATTAAGCCAAGGAAACTTTGAGCAATTACACATTAACAAAATTAATAGGACACTATCCTCTCTTTATAATAACTCTCAGAAAATACGCTATTGCCTGTGCTATCAACCTTTTTGAGACAAAATTTGCACTTATTTTTGGTGCTATTTTTATGGCCAATGCTCTCAAAAACATTCAACAAACCCATTAAATACATCAGAATTTCAAAATTAGTCTCCAGTAGTTGACAAAGATTGAAAGATGACACTCTAATGAAGTTTGGTAAAATTTCATAGATAAACCTGAAAAGGCTAGAATAAAGTTTAAATGAAGTTTTAAAAAGTTTGGTAACTTGATGACCAAGTATAAAAACAATGAAAGCAAACTATCTGAACACTATATCAACAAAATTAATTATGGAAGGTATAGTAGTGTTTTGAAAGCTCCCAGTTAAATTGGGGTTCCAGAACCAGAGAGACTAGCAACGGTACCCTAATGGAAAATGAAGGGGAGCCGGACATGGGTATTTACCGTGTGCCTCTCATGGGATACTGTTTTCACCCGGCAAATGGGCTAATGCCTTGTTGTCCAACCACTACCATGGCAGCTTCCTTACACGGGAAATGTTATACTGACAAATGCCCTGAGGCTCTTGTCTGACCCATGTTCAGTTTATGCCTGGCTCTGGGTGCTTGGGGCCTGGCCTTTTGTTCTCCCTGTTCTCAGGTTGGGAAATGGCCTGAAGCAGTTCCTGTTTCTTCACATGGGAGGCGCAAAGAGGAAACAGGTTCAAAGATTTGTACTTTGAGATCCTGGGCATGGAGGACACAGTGAGTCAGGAGGGCAGTCCTCTGTCTCCAGGTCTTGCAAGGCAAGAATAAAGAGTCAGGCAGAGAGAGAAAGAGAAGCCCACAGCAACTCACAGTACATATAAAGAAATAGGGTGTGTGTCACTTTAAATTCACAGGAAAATGCCTGAATGGTCTGTTTAAAAAAAAGAGGAGGGGAAACCGAAAGCTTCCAGGGAGACACGTCTTTTAAGTTCTTATGTCTGGCCAAGGCTTGACTCTTTTAGGTGGAGTGTAAAACTGAAAACTGCATCAACAGTAGCCAAGCTGCTTCAGGTATGACCTCGGCTTTCAGTATAAGGCCTCTTCCTATATTCAAAATGGATGCCTAGCAACGTGGTATTGTAAGAATTCACTACAGCCAATTACTATAAATATTAAGTTCAGAACATAATAGAGGCAAGACATGAATAGGGAATTAGAAACGCTCTTTTAATAATTTAGATTTCGATTCCCAATGTAAGCAATGATCAAGTGGAATCATTAATACTCAAGTTTGATCAGATAGGGGCAGAAAACTATAAATAGCAAGATAAAGAAAAATAAAGCTTTACTCAAGTGGAACCATTACAGAATTCTAAACCATATCTTGAGAGGGAAACTTGCTTTTGTTTTGAGAGATGCTGTTGATGTTAGTCATCATGTAATATAAAGGTAGCATGCTTGAGAAGTAAATATTTGTTCAATGTATGTTTTGTGATAATGTACTTTACTTTGATTATTCCCACAACCGAGAAATATAGGTATTATATTCCCCAGATCACAATTGAAGAAAGAAATTGAATTAGAATCATGACAGTATGATTCTAGTGCAAGCCCTTCTAGTTATGAGCTCTGTGTCCCTAAGGAAATCACATCTCTGAGCTTTAGTTTCTTCTCCAATAATACATAGATGATACTTGCCCTGATGAACTTCAACGATTGTTTGTGATAGCAATTAAATAACATATGAAGCCTCTTAGGAAAGCTGTTTAATCTCCTCCGTTTCTATATTGGTAAAATTAAGATAATAATAATAATGTCTATCTCATAGAATCATTGTGAGTATTCAATGATAGAACACATAAAAAGTTCTTAGGACATGCTGGTTATATTAACTTCTAGCGAGAGAAAAAGTATCTGCACATCTTTGGCAAATTTAACAGATGACTAAATAATATGTGTATTTAATTCTGTCATTATCAGCAAACATTTCTTTAAAATCAACACTTTGAAAAATACTAGCTAAATATTTCAGGGGATACAAAGATGAATAGGTTATAATCTCTGCACTTGGAGGATTCAGCCTGCTGAGAGAAATAAACACATAAATAAATATAATGAAAGACAGGGTATGATATATTGAAAGTATCAAAGAGAAATTTCTACTATAATCTAGGTATGAAATAAATATTTTCTTGTCTTCATTTATTTGATCCATGGCAACTGAAGAATAACATATATGGAGGTATTTTCACAATTGATGAACACAATAAAAATTTATATTCATATTCTGGGTCCTCTGACCCAATATGAAATGAAGATGTAGTATTTCTATTGAGAGTTCCGGTCATCAGGATGTCCTCTGGAAATTAATAGAACAAAACTGGTCCATGGACTTGGAATTATTTTTCCCAGAGTGCAAATGGACTTGTGCTGATGCTTTTATGTTCTCTTGTTACTTTTGTTACCCACGTTAAAGACAGGTATCTATGCTTGAGAATCAGTCTTTAAGCATGGAACCAATCAAAGATGAAAGACATGTAAAGAGATTTAACTTGAAACCTCATTTCTCCAGATTGTTACTATATAATCTGTCTGCTGAATTCAGATGCCTGGACACCACACTGAGAAGGCTGCTCATTTTCCTTTATATATATATATATACGGTCAGGAAGAATTTATTCTACATCCTTGAAGCTCCGATTGTGTACTTCAGATCTTCATCAAAAATTCAATGAAATCATCAGTAGCACCGCTTTGATACCATCCCATTCACGCTGCAAAAAACACCTTTTCCTAGTTTTTTTTTGGAATTTTTCATTTATGGCTACTACTTGAAAAATAATTCAAGAATCTTCCCTAGACTTTTACAATAACCTCTTCATTGGACTCAGTTCTAGAGTTTCTCTTAGTTTTAAATCCATTCTGGAAAATTTTTATCATGTTCCTCAGTTGTCAAAATACTTCCATTAAGTTATCATTCAGTTACCAAAAAGCTAGGCAGGGTCAAGTAAATGATAGCAAGAAAATGTTTTATTTACACTGGAAAAATAGTAGGAATTTCTCTCTAATAAGCCCATATATCACATTATATCTTTAAGTATAATTATTTATATGTTTCTTTCCCTTGGGAGCCCATAAGTCTTCAGAGTGTATGGATTCTTTCCTATTGATCTTTGCATATCATAATGTGCAAGTATATTGCAACCAAGATAAACAATTTTAATGATTATTATTACTTTATTAAAAACACTCAAATTCCACAATATTTCTCTCACCTACATAAATTCCAGTCTTACCTCCTAATAATCTCTCATACATACTGTATGTTCAAATGAATTCTAAACCTGAAGAGTTAAAGGAAAGATAAAAGGAGACAAAATACGGTTTCACCTTCAAACATTCTACATTACTAAGTTGTAGGCAATGTTCAGAAGTACCTAGGGGTTTTTTTGTTTGGTTGGTTGATTTTGGTTTTTTGGTGGTGGTTTTTTGTTTTTTTTGTTTTTTGTTTTTTGTTTTTTTGAGACGGAATCTTACTCTGTCACCTAGGCTGGAGTGTACTGGTGCAATCTTGGCTCACTGCAATCTCTGACACGCAGATTCAAGCAATTCTCCTGCCTCAGCCTCCTGAGTAGCTGGGATTACAGGTGCCTGCCGCTGCATCCAGCTAATTTTTGTATTTTTAATAGAGACAGTGTTTCACTATCTTGGCCAGGCTGGTCTTAAACTCCTGACCTTGCGATTCATTCGCCTCGGCCTCCCAAAGTACTGGAATTACAGGCATGATCTACCATGTCCAGCCTGGAAGTATTTAGTTTTAAACATACATAACATACATAATAACATAACATAGCATAATATAGATCATAAGCGGCCCATGTATTTCGAATTCTTTTTCCCAGAGTGCAGATGGATTTGTGCTGATTTTTTTATGTTCTCTTGTTACTATTCTACCCAAGTTGAAGGCAGGCCTAAGCTTGGAAATAAATCTTTAAGCATGGAGGCAAACAAAGATAAAAGACACGTAAAGAGATTAAGCCTGAAACCTCATTTGGTAAATATATATATACACAAAGCTGATATTTCCAACTCTAGAATAAATAAACTATTTTCTACTCTTCAAGGCCATTCTGCACTTCCTATGCCCAAGTTTTTATTATTATGATGATTATTATCAACCTATACTGGTAAGTTCCTTCTCAGATCACTGCTTCTCAATGCTCATCTTAAATAGTATCACCTGCCTGAAGTTTTTCCTGATTTATTGCTTTTCTAAAAGCTTCCATGACATTTTGCTTGTATCTGACTTTTGATACTTACGAGTCTGCCTTCTAATATGGGCATGTATACACTTTGTATCTCCATCAACAAATACAATCTGTTTAAGTTTATATTGACTTCAACTTTCTAAAAAACTCTGACACACTGAGTATAATGTTCTATATAGAGATGAGTAGCTCCCAGTAGATCATTTTTAAAGAAATCAGGTATTATGCGAACCCAAACTATTTAGTAATTATAACTATCCCTGTAATTCCCAAATTGGAGTTGTTTATCAAGTGCAAAGACACAGTTAACATATCACATAAGAACCTTACTTTTCAAAGGTATTAGCGATAACTCAAATTTACCTTAAATGTGCCTTTCTTTAAAGCAAATGTGTTTCACCACTAAATGCCAGCAAGCCTACTTGGTTACACTGGGCCATACAAAGTTGGAGATTTCTAATTATCAGCACAGCAGCATACAGCTTTTATGTAATAACTTAGCTTAACACAGCATCATCGCCCTGAACAGGGGAGTGATGGTAATAGGCAGGGTGAAATGGATACGAAAGAAAAGAGTAACTCTCAGCACTTCTGCTACTTGAGGAGGAGGTACTCATGGTCCCATGCTTAAAGTCCAGGATAAAAGATTCCATGGCCAGCCCATGCAGTAGTGCTTCAGGGCCTAAGGAAAAGGGCAGCTTGCTTAATCACTATTGATTATGACATGCATTCTTCATACACTGCAACAGGAGAGATGGGTACTGAGGCCAAAGGGAGCTGTTCATGAACCTCTACTCCAGCCCCTGATGCTGTAAATCAATCTTCCCACTGCCCTGAATTCCTTATCACATTGGCTTCATCTTCCTCCGTATGGAATTCTGCTCCTTATACCATTGTAGTCTTACACATTTCTAAAATATAAACTATTGAAATCTCTTTTTCTTCCTTCCTTAAACCTAATCACCCCTTTACCTCATCTTCCCAAATGTCTGCTTCCTGTGGCACAAATGACTTTCATACATTGACCCCTATATTGTTCCAACTTAAGGCTGTCATGGCCAGGTGCATTGTAGGCTTATGCCTACAATCCCAGCACTTTGGGAGGCTGAGGCAGGTGGATCATGAGGTCAGGAGTTGGAGACCAGCCTGGCCAACATAGTGAAACCCTGTATCTACTAAAATTACAAAAGTTAGCCAGATGTGGTGGCACACACCTGTCGCTCCAGCTACTCAGGAGGTAGAGGTGAGAGAATCGCTTGACCTGGGAGGCAGAAATTGTAGTGAGCCGAGAAGGAGCCACTGCCCTCCAGCCTGGGTGACAGAGTGAAACTCCATCTCAAAAAGAAAAAAAAAAGGTTATCAGAAAATATACTGATGACTTGAGGTACTCTGGAATCATGGAAGCATACAACAAAATCTTCCAAACCTACTTCAAGAGAACAGATTTTTCCATGATTGAGAAAAGACTTTCTCTAAAATAAAAACAGAACAAATTCCTCTTATATTATTGCAACAGTTTTTGTCAATAAACCCTTCTCCATCTTCACTGTTAATATTATGCCCACTTCTGGGAAGTGTCAGGAGCCTTTAAAGTCCATCAGAGCAGGTCTCCAAATCTTCATCCCCATACAGAGACATTAGTCTGCTTGGGAAGTTTTGGTATCAGGAGACCTAAATTAATGTTAAATTACATTAAAGAACAGTGTTATATATTACAGATTCATAAACAGGGGCATAGGTTTCTAATGTTTGAAAAAGCGGACAGTTTGACAAAAAAGAGTAGCAATACAACAAAGTTAAAAACTGTAGTCCAAATCTAGTTCAAAACTCATCATGGTTTAGGAGCCTGAACGAAGAAAATGTACTGGCCACATGAGGTAAATCAAAGTTTTCTGGGAATTAATCAAGGAAATGTCTAATATTTTTCTAAATTACATTACACTGTCTATGCTCTGCACTCCTACCTCCCATCTATCCTATATGAGCTTAATTTTGTTTAATGGGCACAAGTGAACAATTTAATTTGTAATATCAACTTGTCTTTAGATGTTTCTTAAAAATGACAGCATATAGTTGATCATTTTCAGGCTAATATTTCGTGATGTATCCAACTGTTGGCAGAGAAAAGCACACCCTTCCTCCAAAATTTTTTCACATAGGGAATGGACACTTAAACCTTATTCTCAAAAAAAAAAAAAAAAAAAAAAAAAAAACAGAAGAAGGCTAAACTTGGAAGATCTCATAGGTCAAGAACTGAGAATGTTGACTTTGGATTTAGATGATTTAAGGAATAGTATGAAATTTTCCTCTGCATCAATCTGTTCCATTAAATGTTACCCTGGTAAAATCACTGAATTTAGGGCTCAATGTCTGCTTTGTAAAATGGAGATTATATAATAATACATGCTGGACAGATTACAATTGTAAGTACATACATAAAATATGAAAAGTAGCTTGTAAGTTGTAAGAGACAACACAAATAAGAAATACAGTCCCCGACCCTTCTAGACCTGGAGCTGTTGCCTGTCATTCTCCTTTCACCTTGTGTTTCAGCTAGATATTAATTGTAATTGGAAAAGGGGCTGACTTTCCCCATTTTTGTTTCTGAAGTTACTCTTTTTTGGTGTTACTTTCCTGAAAATACAATGTGTTAAATACAAGTTGCAAATAGGCATTGCTGTCTCTTTCTTCTTCAATTTCGTTTGCTTTAAACATTTGGTTTATGTTATAAATTGTAAACTTATTTAGAGTGAGACTCCAAAATCTATACAATGAAACCCATATAGCTCCCCTAACTCCAACTTATGACCTAGACAAGTCTCATTGGTACTTTCTCTTTCTAAACTCAACACCAGACGTGCGTGTGTGCACACACACACACACACACATGCACACACGAAACCAGTTAAGTCTTGGTAAAGGGAATATAAATCAAGTAGGCCTTCTTTGCAAATGTGCATAACTACTTGAAGAGTGATAAATCTAAAACACCATGTATATTAAAACCCGGGTTGGATTCCTAAGTCTACCATTTATTAACTTACACTATCTTGAGTAGGACACCTACCTCTCAAATTTTGTTTTTGTAGTCTGTAGGATAGAGAAAATAATATCTTTTTTCATATGATCACAGTGCTTTTGGAGGATATTTGGGAAAGTATTTTATAAGTAATAAAGCCTTCTAGAAATATGAAGTATTCTTGCTACTATAACAATAATAATTATTAATATCACTTATCAAAGGAACAAAGCCTGATTGATGCTGCAGTTCCATGTACCTGGTGTCTTGAATTCTGGGTGCCAACCTGGATTCCACAGTAGGTCAACACTAGAACCAGCATCTCCAGTCAAGGGTGCAGTCACTAGCTGAGGAACAATTAACAGAATTGGCATTAGGCAATTAGTCCAAAGTCTCTGCTCACTGCAACCTTTGCCTCCCAGGTTCAAGTGATTCTTGTGCCTCGGCCTCTGAGTAGCTGGGACTACAGAACTGCACCACCACACCTGGCTAATTTTCGTATTTTTAGTAGAGACAGGGTTTTGCCATGTTGGTCAGGCTGGTCTCAAACTCCTGACCTCAGGTGATCTGCCTACCTTAGCCTCCCAAAGTTCTGTGATTATAGGCATGAGACACCATGCCTGGCCTGGAAAATGAGATGTTTTTCAAGGTAATGGCAGTTAAAGTGAACAGAAAGGAAAAAGATGGAAGAATTTCAGGAGCTAGAATTTCTGGAGCCCATGCCAGTTATCTACAAGACTCTACCAATGTCATGGCATCCTGGGAATGTCATACATGAAATGGCATATTGGGAATGTCAAATCACAGAATTAAAGGCTGTACAGGTTAGTCACCTAGCCCAACCTGAGTTACACAAAATGAAATCTGGGAATAGAGATGTGGAAATGGCTGGTCCAGAAACACAAAGGTGGTGGATCATACATTTGATCTTGAATTATTTTGAATTAAAATTGGACATATTTAAATTGGAAATTATTTAAAGTGGAATAATGTATAAATGGATTAGGCTTTCAGTGACATTGTGATATGATTTGCATTTTTTCTAGGTTTGTTTGTAGATAGTATCTCAGATCCAGTTTCCTTGTCTTATCACTCCAAATTATTCCTAAATACATTAAGTTTCCAAATTTCCAAGCAGAATCAGAAGTATTACCACTTAGAAGGAGGAAATTCAAGATGTTTATTTTATTTTACTATGGCATGAACAACTTAAACTAAATAAAAACCACTTAAACTTTACCTCTTACTATCAAAATGTTTACTTATTATATGTGTAATCATCCTCTACATAATAAATATAGGCAGATGCAGATGCATTTAATGTAGATATTATTAACACAATTTAAATCAATAAAGAGTTTTTATTAAAGGAGGCTGAGGTGGGCAGAACACCTGAGATCAGGAGTTCAAGACCAGCCTGGCCAACATGACAAAACCCCATCTCTACTAAAAATACAAAATTAACCAGGCATGCTGGCATATGCCTGTAATTCCAGCTACTTGGGAGGCTGAAGCAGGAGAATCGCTTGAACCTGGAAGGCAGAGTTTGCAGTGAGCTGAGATCCTGCCACTGAACTCCAGCCTGGACAACAGAGTGAGACTCTTTCTCAAAAAAAAAAAAAAAGAATTACAAGAAAATGGAGGTAGAGCCCTGATCAAGTTATGCCTGCAAGCCATTTCTTCTTTCACTGGATTTTTCAGTTACATGAGTGAAAAAAAATTATCTTCTTCAAATCAATCTGATTTACCTATTACTGCAATTGAATAACCTAATGGAGAGAAAAACTCAAAAAAATTGTAAAGTTATAAAGATGTCACTGAGGCCACCAATGCTTTTTTCTCTGAATTCCAATGCTTTTGTATGGCAGTTTATAACTCAGAATACAATCAGTCATGTAATTTTTATTTCCACTGAAATATTGTTCCTTGAGCAAAGAATTTATAACTTATTATTTTCATATCTTTCAGGAGAGTTTATCTTGTGTCTATTAGGTTGGTATGGTTTGGCTCTGTGTTCCCACACAAATCTCACCTTTGTGCATAAATTCAACTGTGTCTCATGCAATCTGATGGCTTTAGAAGCACCTGGGATTTCCTCTGCTTGCACTTATTCTGTTCTGCTGCCCTGTGAAGAAGGTGCCTGCTTCTCCATTGCCTTCCACCATGATTGTAAGGCTCCTGAGGCTTCCCCAGGCTATGCAGAACTGTGAGTCAATTAAATCTCTTTCCTTTATAAATTACCCAATCTCAGGCAGTTCTTTATAGCAGCATAAGTATGGACTAATACATGGGTGCTCAAGAAATGCTTCACCAATTACTAATTCATATATTCACCTAAATCCTCCTTAGCTGAGAGGCAAAAATAATTATTTATTGTCTTTATTTTTGTCCCTGATGCATTAAATCCTCTGATGATTCATGTTTATCTACCAACTTGACACCACAAAAAAGTTCCAGTATTGCACAGTTCCTTCTGAATCTGTTTCCCTAGACAGGGTAACCAGGAAATGTGACAGCACCCAGACAGTCCAGTCAGAAATCTCTGACAGGACCTGCCCCTCTCCACACAGCCAGAGACCCAAAAGGGAAATAAATACTTGTAGTGCATGAAGTGTCGGGGAAACTCCAGGGTGCCCTGACAGAGCTGCGGGAGCCACATCTGACTAATGCTGATGGGAGAGCAGTCTCAGGGGTCAGGAAACCTCAACTTCAAATACCATGAAAATGACAGCAGAAAACCTTGTATGAAAAGTAGAGAGGTGAAAGGTAGTCAAACTTAAATGAACCCAAGTGTTACCTCTAAACGTAAAAAAAAAATCCTCATCATTGTTTCTTTTCATCCTTTCACCAACACAGAGCAAGAATTCCTTGTGATTTATCAGTGAGGATGGATAGGAATGGCACAGAAGGAAGCCATGCATAGTCATGGTGTGCTTGCTCACCCAGGCACGGCTATTTGTTTTAGTGGCTGCCTTTTCCCTTTGTTGTCAAAACAGATTTAAACGTCTAAAGAGCATATTGTAAACATTCTTTCTCTCTTTATAATGCCTAAATTTTTAGAATGTAAACAAAACACATCATCTATCTCTCCCCACCCTCTGCAGATATAAAATATCTTTGGGTAAGCTGGAAGCCTGACAAATTATAATATATAATTGAAAAAGATAGTAAGTTCCTACCATTTGTCCCCAACCACCCGGACATATAGTTTCTTTTCAAAACACTCTGTCTTCAAGCATTTTACTCTAGTTAGACTCATCCTCCCTGAAATCAGGGGACTCACAGCTTGGTAACTTTCATTCACCCCACTTCACCCCTTCCCACTTCCAACACATACAATATTTAAAATCAAAAATTAAAACAAAATATATTTTGACTCATATTTATAATGGTTCAATATTTCAAACAGGATTCTTCTTTCCCTTACGGACCAGTAAAGCAGGAAATCATCATTCTGCTTCAGAATGGTCTTTTTTCTGCAGTTTTTGTCTGGTAGTATTCTTCTAAGTACTATTTAAGGGCGATCTTAATTAATAGACATATTTACTGGATTAAATGGAACTGATATCAGTAGAAAATCTGGTCAATGATTGCCCATGTAACACTTATACAAGCATTTCTACTTGAATGAATGAATGTAAGTTCAGTGGAATCTTTAGAAATGAAAGTTAATGTGCTCTACTAAAGAATTTGATGCAAATTAAGTAAAATCTTATGGAAGCTTACCTGTGAACACAATTTCCTGTGACTCCATAGATATAAGAGGCAAACATTTTACTTCAGGAAGACAAAGGTGGTTTTTCTTTTGTTTTTAGACTTGCATAGACAATATCAAAACCTTATTACAATAAGGAATGAAGTCAAATTAGAGAGATTAAAGAAAATGAGACAGTGGCAATTGGTGAAAGGCTCACCATTTAAGGAAACTCACTAAAATCTGTTGTTGCATTTATTCAAATCCACTATTCAATGAATCTAAAACTTCTAATTCATTGACAGAACTGAAAAAAAAATTAAGAATAATTCAGAAAATCCAGTTTTCTCTTCATTATTTCAGAGTATATATTCATAGTACAGATGCAAAATATTACATTTCTGATATTTGATTTTCTTATTATTCCTCCTCTCCTATTTTATTCTCTTTTTTTGAGGGGAGAAGTTAATTGGAGCATCTCAGTCATGCCATTTTTTTTTTCTTGGAGTTTATAAAGTTATAGCTTTTACTTTTGAAAAATACAGGCCCTTCTTCAGATTATGAAACTGATACACTTCCTACTCCATGAAGAAGATAATAACTATAGGCCTTTCTAATAGCTGGTGAAAACTTGTTCTATCAAATTAAAAAAACATTCCTGTGCCCTAAAGCTACAGAGTAAAGCAGATCTTCCTCATGTATCACAAACTATTCTTACAAGTATTAATATGAGATACCATCCCACAACAGTAAGAATGGTTATTATTTATTTTTATTCATTTTATGTTCAGGGGTGCATATGAAGAGTAGTTATATAGGTAAACTAGTGTCACGGGGGTTTGGTATATAGATTATTTCATCACCCAGGTAATAAACATACTACTGGATAGATATTTTTCTGATCCTCTCCCTCCCTTCCACCCTCCACCTTTAAGAAGGCTCCAGTGTCTGTTATTCTCCTCTTTGTGTCCACATGTGCTCATTATTTAGCTCCCACTTATAACTGAGAACATTTGGTTTTCTGTTCCTACATTAGTTTGCTAAGGATAATGCCTCCAGCTCTATCCTCGTTGCTGCAAAGAACATGATGTTGTTCTTTTTTATGTCTACATAGTATTCCATGTTATATATGTACCACATTTAATTTAATACAGTCTATCATTGTTGGGTATTTAGGTTGATCCCATGTCTTTGCTATTTTGCATAATGCTGCAGTGAACATACATCTGCATGTGTCTTTATGTGTCTTCATGGTAAATTATGGTAGAACAATTTATATACCTTTGGGTATATACTCAATAATAGGATTCTGGATCAAATGGTAATTCTGTTTTTAGTTCTTTGTGATATTGCCACAGTGCTTTCCACAATGGCTGAACTAATTTATAGTGAAATTTATATGTAATGTACACTATGAAATTTGTAATTTTGATGGAATCTTTTTGTCAAATCATTAGGGGACTAGTGCCAATCATTTCATCTCTCACATTGAGATGTCGATCACCACCTGCAGAGGTCTGTCCTGCAGACCCTGACTCAATGATGAGTGAATAAATGCACTCTCACACCTATTTCAGTGATTCATGTGGGATAGGGATGATGTTGGCTGCTTTCAGAGGGCAATTGCAGCCAATTGACCAACATTCTGTCTACATCCTCACATTTATTCAGTATACATTTCATGACAGAGGTTCTAAGTCAACATGTTTGTGGATAATTGCCATGGTTAAAAGAGTGTTTTTACGAATGATAAAAGCTTTTGGTTCCAGAGCCCAGGGTAAACATCATTAATTGTTAATTCTCCTTTGACCTCCCCCTGAGAAGACCATCAGCACAAAGTTTACATGAATAAACAAATTACAGTAGAGACAAAGGGATGTGGGGTAAACAGACTTAACTGGGGAAACTTTATTGCTCTTTTACCCTATGGCTTAGAATTCTAACGTAATGAACTGGCTGCCTTCAGCCTGTTCCATCAAAACCTTTCAGCCTTCCAAAAGGTTCAGACTGTATCTTTTAATGTTCCCTAATATTTCTCTAACATTGTGCCAGCCACCTAGAGTGAACCCCAACACTACATAAAAGAGATTAAATAAAATGACTAATAAATTTCTCATTTAAACATAATGCTTGAGTGTATCACTTAATCTAAATTAACATTGAGAAACTTTAATTTCAAGATACAGGTATTAGATGAGGCTGGTCATTGCTTCTGCTGCAACAATTTTTTTAAAAAAAGATAAATTATTTTTAAAATTATATTCTTTTTTTTTTGAGATGGAGTTTCACCGTTGCTGCCCAGGCTGGAGTGCAATGGTGCAATCTTGGCTCACTGCAACCTCCACCTCCTAGGTTCAAGGGATTCTCCTGATTAAGCTGCCTGAGTAGCTGGGATTACAGGCATCTGCCACCACACCCAGCTAATTTTGTATTTTTTACTAGAGATGGGATTTCTCCATGTTGGTCAGGCTGGTCTTGAACTCCCAACCTCAGGTGATCCACATACCTCGGCTTCCCAAAGTGCTGAAATTAAAGGCATGAGCCACTGCGCCCAGCCTAAAAATCATATTCTTATAGTCATTTCAGAACTGATGAAGCAAGAAGGATCAAACATGCTAAAATCTCAGCCAGAAAAACCTTCATCTCCCATTTCCTTCCCTGAAGGCATTTGCCAAGATTAATGTAAACAGACATTCAGGTTTTACATAGACAGACAGACCCTACTATGAGAAAGATATATCAGGCCATTTAAAAAAAAAAAAAACTTTATGCCCATATATTTGATAAATCTGCTTTAATGGTCAAATCTAATACAATAAGAAATAGAGAATCTGAAGGCCATAAACCATTGTACCTAGACAAAACAAAAAATCCAGTCTAAATTAATTTATCGATGAATTCTACCAAACAGAAATAAAAATAGAGCTAAACTTATTAAATTGTTTCAGAGAATACAAAAAGACAACAATTCCTAATGTGTTGTATCAGGCAAGCATGACTCTAACACCAAAACATGAAAAGGGCACTATAAGAAAGAATTACTGGCAACCATATCTCCTAAACATTACTGCAAAAATCCTCAACAAAATGTTGGCAAATAGAATAAAGTGATAGAGTAAAAGAAAAACAAAAGACATTATGACCTGGAATATGTTATGACATGGAAGTTTATTCTAGGACTATAAGGTCAGTTTAACCTTTAAAAAAAAAACTACCAATGTAATTCAACACATTAACTAGATGAATGAAAAACTCATAAGATATTTTAAATAGATGCAAAGAAAAGTATTGGATAAAAATTTAAGAGCTATTTATATTAATAAAATCTTAGCCAACTGAGTATAAAAATTAATTTGATAAAATATCTATAAAAAGTATTATGTTAACAATATTTAATGGTGAACTATCCAACACTTATCTCCTGTGTTCAGAAATGAGAATAACAGGATTACTCCCACTAATTCCATTTAATGTTGTACTGGAAGTACTAGTCAGTTCAAGAAGACAAGAAAATAAATGATAGAAATATTAGAAAGTAAGAAGTAAACTATCTTTAATCAGAGTTGACACAATTATACATTTAAAATAACCCAAAGGAAACAAAAAGAATTAGAATTGGTAAGTGAATTTAGAAGTGTCTCTGTAGTCAAATCAATACACAAAAACATAATCACTTTTATGTAGTAACAAATTTTTGAGAAAAAAATGTTAAATATCATTTATATTACATTAAAAAAATCTAATACCAATAAATAAATTTAACAAAGATATACCAAAATTATACACTGAAACTACAATCAGTACTGAGATAAATTCTTATTTTTTTCTTATTATACTTGAAGTTCTGGGGTACATGTGCAGAACGCGCAGGCTGGTTTCATAGGTAAACATGTGCCATGGTGGTTTGCTGCATCCATCTCGCTGTCATCTACATTAGGTTTTTCTCCAAATGCTATCCCTTTCCTATCCTTCCACCCCCTCCTATCTCTCCCTTAGCCCCCCCACCCTGCAACAGGCCCCAGTGTGTGATGAGGTTTGTGATGTTTGTGGATAAGAAAACTAAAGATGTCAGTTTACCACAGATTGAATTACAGACTCAGTGTCATCCCAACCTTAACCCCAAACAGAATTCTGACAGGATTTTTTCCTAAGGAAATTGAGAAGTTAATTATTAAATTTATATGAAAAATACTTTATCCAAGATATTCTTGAAAATGAGAACAATATTAAAGAAGTTAAACTACCAAATTTTAAGAATTACTATAAATTACTCTAAAGCTAATTATGGCAATGTGTTATTGGCACTTAGACAAATAGACAATATGATTTGTCATAAAAATGCTGCTGATATTTAACAAAGATATAACATTTTTTTCAAAAATGCTGGAGACACTGTAAATTCATGTCCAAACAATGAGTGTTGATCTCTATCTCATGCCGTACACAAAAACAAATTCTAGATGATTAATGTAAAGACTTAATGACTTAAATATAAAAGAGAAAACAATAAGGTTATGGAATTAATGGATTTGTTAGACAGAACACAAAAGACTCTAATCATTTAGAAATTATATAGAGACTTCATTAAAATTAAGGATTGTGCATCAAAATCCATATTAAGAAGGCACAAAGACAAGTTAACAGTGGAAGAATATATTCACAAATTATATAAGTGAGAAATAGTTTATATCTAGAATATATTTAAAAACTTAAAAATTAATAAGAAAAGCTAAACAACCCAACTTTAACAGGAAAGTCTTCAAAAAGTACCTCACAAATAAGAGTACCTCTAAATAATCAATAAAAACATTAAAAGAGGGGGGAGGACTCAAGATGGCGCTGTGAGAACAACCCAGGATTGGCGCTCGTGTTGAATCCGCAAACGGTGAGTCTGAGCTGCATTTCCAGACTGATCTTTGTTGCCCACAGAACGGGGAAACTCCCAAGTATAAAAAAGACACGGGACGCCAGGCAGTAGGTCTGCCTGGCGAAGCCAGCAGCCGGGGCGGCGGCGGCCGGCCCTACCCAGCAATCCCCACAGGGTGCGCTTGTCCGGGTGCCTTGTTGAACCGGCAACCTGAGACATGAGAGGGCTGGACTTGAGACTGAACGAGACTTGGACAGAAGCCCAGCCCAGGGGATTGTAGGGACAGATCGTTTGGGATACCCAGTGGGACGAACAAAACTGCGATTTCAAACTATCCCGAGCAGACAGCCCGAGATGCTCTGTGGGGGAGGGGCGTCCACCACTACCGAGGCAACCCGCCCCAACTGAGATACACGCCCACTGCTGACACAGCCAGCCGTTGCCGAGGCAACCCGCCCCAACTGAGATACACGCCCACTGCTGACACAGCCAGCCATTGCTGAGGCAACCCGCCCCAACTGAGATACACACCCACTGCTGACGCAGCCAGCCGTTGCCAAGGCAACCCGTCCCTACTGAGATACACGCCCACTGCTGACGCAGCCTGCCGTTGCTGAGGCAACACGCTACAACGAAGAGACTCCGCTGCAGGGCGTGGCGGAGACCACAGCAGAGCCTGTAGGAACAGGGCGAATCACACAACAGCAGGGCGGAACCTCGGCAGCCAAACAGTGGCTAGTCTGCCTTCTAGCTGGGCAGGACACCTCATCGAACATCCAAAAATAAAGCCCAAACCCCTCAACACAGAGCATTTGAGGGAAAAAAAATGGTTTTTTAATGAGCTGTGTTGCAGCAGAATCAAACATAGCAGCCTAACAGCCCTGAAGGAACAACAGAGTGCACAGCTCAGCAATTAAACCCCTATAAAGTACAAACTGTCTCCTCAAGCAGCTCCCTGACCCCTCTATATCCAAAAGACTGACATTAGGCAGGCATCATCCTGGGACAAAGATAGCAGAAAAAGAAACTGGTAGCATCCCTCGCTGTGCCACAGCAGCTAGAGGTGCATCCCAGACAAGCAGGGTCTGGAGCGGACCTCAGCAGCCGTACAGCGAAGAAGCTAGACTGGTAGAAGGAAAATCAAGCAACAGAAATACTTCATCATCAACATTCTGGGTGTCCACTCAGAGACCCAATCGAAAAGTCAGCAACTACACAGACGACCAGAGGAAAAATCCACAAAGATGGGAAGAAACCAGCGCAAAAAGGAGGAAAACACCCAAAACCAGAACACCTCACCTCCTACAAAGGACCAAAACTCCTCACCAGCAAGGGAACAAAGCTGGACGGAGAATGACTGTGATGAAATGATGGAATTAGACTTCAGAAGATGGATAATGAGAAACTTTTGTGAGCTAAAAGATCATGTATTAAATCAATGCAAAGAAACTAAGAACCTTGAAAAAAGATTTGAAAAAAGATTCGAGGGAATGATAACAAGAATGGATAACTTAGAGAGGAATATGAGTGAATTAAAGGAGCTGAAAAACACAATACGAGAACTTCACGAAGCAAACACAAGGTTCAATAGCCGAATTGACCAAGCAGAGGAAGGAATATCTGAACTCGAAGACCAACTCAATGAAATAAAACGAGAAACCAAGACCAGAGAAAAAAGTGCAAAAAGGAATGAACAAAGTCTCCAAGAAATGTGGGACTATGTGAAAAGACCTAACCTACGTTTGATAGGTGTACCAGAAGGGGACAAAGAAAATGAATCCAAGCTGGAAAATACTCTTCAGGACATCATCCAGGAAAATTTCCCCCACCTAGCAAGACAGGCCAACACTCAATTGCAGGAAATACAGAGAACACCACAAAGATACTCCGCAAGAAGAGCAACCCCAAGGCACATAATCGTCAGATTCAACAGGGTTGAAATAAAGGAGAGAATACTAAGGGCAGCCAGAGAGAAAGGTCGGGTCACCCACAAAGGGAAGCCCATCAGACTCACAGCAGATCTCTCGGCAGAAACACTACAAGCCAGAAGAGAGTGGGGGCCAATATTCAACATTCTTAAAGAAAAGAACTTTCAACCCAGAATTTCATATCCAGCCAAACTGAGCTTCAGAAGTGAAGGAAAAATAAAATCCTTTGCGAACAAGCAAGTACTCAGAGATTTTGTCATCACCAGGCCTGCTTTACAAGAGCTCCTAAAAGAGGCACTACACATAGAAAGGATCAACCAGTACTAGCCATTCCAGAATCACACTGAATGCTAAAGAGCTTCAACATAATGAAGAATCTACAACAACTAACAGGCAAAACAGCCACTTAGCATCAAAATGGCAGTATCAAATTCACACATAACAATATTAACCCTAAATGTAAATGGACTAAATGCACCAATCAAAAGACACAGACTGGCAAATTGGATAAAAATCCAAAACCCATCAGTGTGCTGTATCCAGGAAACCCATCTCACATGCAAGGATACACAAAGGCTCAAAATAAAAGGATGGAGGAAGATTTACCAAGCTAATGGAAAGCAAAAAAAAAGCAGGAGTTGCAATTCTCATCTCTGATAAAATAGACTTTAAAGCAACAAAGATCAAAAGAGACAAAGAAGGCCATTACATAATGGTAAAAGGATCCATACAACAAGAAGAGCTAACGATCCTAAACATATATGGACCCAATGAGGAGCACCCAGATACATAAGGCAAGTTCTTAATGACTTACAAAAGGACTTAGACTCCCACACAATAATAGTGGGAGACTTTAACACTCCACTGTCCATATTAGACAGATCAACCAGACAGAAAATCAACAAGGATATACAGGGCTTGAACTCAGACCTGGAGTAAGCAAACCTGATAGACATTTACAGAACTCTCCACCCCAAATCCACAGAATACACATTCTTCTCAGCACCACATCACACCTACTCTAAAATTGACCACATAATTGGAAGTAAAGCACTGCTCAACAAATGCAAAACAACTGAAATCATAACAAACAGCCTCGCAGACCATAATGCAATCAAGTTAGAACTCAGAATTCAGAAACAGACCCAGAACCACACAGCTTCATGGAAACTGAACAACTGGCTCTTGAATGTTGACTGGGTAAACAACGAAATGAAGGCAGAAATAAAGAAGTTCTTCGAAACCAATGAGAATGAAGACACAACGTGCCAGAACCTCTGGGACACATTCAAAGCAGTCTCTAGAGGAAAGTATATAGCAATAAGTGCCCATATGAGGAGAATGGAGAGATCCAAAATTGACACCCTATCGTCAAAATTGAAAGAGCTAGAGGAGCAAGATCAAAAAAACTCAAAACCCAGCAGAAGACAAGAAATAACTAAGATCAGAGCTGAGCTGAAGGAGATTGAGACACGAAAAACTCTTCAAAAAATCAATAAATCCAAGAGCTGGTTTTTTGAAAAGATCAACAAAATAGACAGACCACTAGCCAGATTGATTAAAAAGAAAAGAGAGAACAACCAAATAGATGCAATAAAAAATGATAAAGGGGAAATCACCACAGATTCCACAGAAATTCAAACCATCATCAGAGAATATTACAAACAACTCTATGCGCATAAACTAGTAAACCTGGAAGAAATGGATAAATTCCTGCACTCCTGTGTCCTCCCAAGCCTAAACCAGGAGGAAGCTGAAACTATGAATAGACCAATAACAAGGTCTGAAGTTGAGGCAGCAATTAAGAGCCTACCATACAAAAAAAGCCCACGTCCAGACAGGTTCACAGCCAAATTCTACCAGACACACAAGGAGGAGCTGGTACCATTCCTTCTAAAACTATTTCAAACAATCCAAAAAGAGGGAATCCTTCCCAAATCATTTTATGAGACCAACATCATCCTGATACCAAAACCCGGCAGAGACCCAACGAGAAAAGAAAACTTCAGGCCAATATTCATGATGAACATAGATGCAAAAATCTTCAATAAAATATTGGCAAGCCGATTGCAACAGCAAATCAAAAAACTAATTCATCATGATCAAGTAGGATTCATCCCGGGGATGCAAGGCTGGTTCAACATACGCAAGTCTATCAACGTAATTCACCACATAAACAGAACCAAAAACAAAAACCACATGAGTATCTCAATCGACGCAGAGAAGGCATTTGACAAAATTCAACAGCCCTTTATGCTAAAAACCCTCAATAAACTCGGTATCGATGGAACGTATCTCAAAGTAATAAAAGCTATTTATGACAAACCAACAGCCAATATCATACTGAATGGGCAAAAACTGGAAGCATTCCCTTTAAAATCTGGCACTAGGCAAGGATGCCCTCTCTCACCACTCCTATTCAATATAGTACTGGAAGTTCTAGCCAGAGCAATCAGGCAAGAAAAAGAAATAAAGGGTATTCAAATAGGAAAGGTGGAAGCCAAATTGTCTCTATTTGCAGACGACATGATAGTGTACCTAGAAGACCCCATCGCCTCAGCCCAAAAACTCCTGAAACTGATAAGCAACTTCAGCAAAGTCTCAGGATATAAAATCAATGTACAAAAATCACAAGCATTCATCTACACCAATAACAGACTTAAAGAAAGCCAAATCAAGAGCGAACTGCCATTCGCAATTGCTACAAAAAGAATAAAATACCTTGGAATACAACTCACAAGGAATGTAAGAGACCTCTTCAAGGAGAACTACAAACCACTGCTCAACGAAATCAGAGAGGACACAAACAGATGGAGAAACATTCCATGGTCATGGTTAGGAAGAATTAATATCGTGAAAATGGCTATACTGCCCAAAGTAATTTACAGAATCAACGCTATCCCTATCAAGCTACCATTGACTTTCATCACAGAACTGGAAAAAACCACCATGAACTTCATATGGAACCAAAAGATAGCCCGCATAGCCAAGTCAATTCTAAGCAAAAAGAACACAGCGGGGGGTATCACACTACCGGATTTCAAACTATACTACAAGGCTACAGTAATCAAAACAGCATGGTACTGGTACCAAAACAGAGATATAGACCAATGGAACAAAACAGAGGCACCGGAGGCAACACAACATACATACAACTATACAATCTTTGATAAACCTGACAAAAACAAGCAATGGGGAAAGGATTCCATGTTTAACAAATGGTGTTGGGAAAACTGGCTAGCCATGTGCAGAAAGCAGAAACTGGACCCCTTCCTGACACCTTACACTAAAATTAACTCCAGATGGATTAAAGACTTAAACATAAGACCTGGCACCATAAAAACCCTAGAAGGAAATCTAGGCAAAACCATCCAGGACATAGGAGTAGGCAAGGACTTCATGAACAAAACACCAAAAACATTGGCAACAAAAGCCAAAATAGACAAATGGGACCTAATGAAACTCCACAGCTTCTGCACGGCAAAAGAAACAGTAACTAGAGTGGATCGGCAACCAACAGAATGGGAAAAAATTTTCGCAGTCTACCCATCTGACAAAGGGCTGATATCCAGAATTTACAAAGAACTCAAACAGATTTATAGGAAAAAAACAAACAAGCTCATTCAAAAATGGGCAAAGGATATGAACAGATACTTTATGAAAGAAGACATATACGAGGCCAACAATCATATGAAAAAATGCTCATCGTCACTGGTCATCAGAGAGATGCAAATCAAAACCACATTGAGATACCATCTCACGCCAGTTAGAATGGCGATCATTAAAAAATCTGGAGACAACAGATGCTGGAGAGGATGTGGAGAAAAAGGAACACTTTTACACTGTTGGTGGGAGTGTAAATTAGTTCAACCATTGTGGAAGACGGTGTGGCGATTCCTCAAGGCCTTAGAAATAGAAATTCCATTTGACCCAGCAATCCCATTACTGGGTATATATCCAAAAGACTATAAATCGTTCTACTATAAGGACACATGTACACGAATGTTCATTGCAGCACTGTTTACAATAGCAAAGACCTGGAATCAACCCAAATGCCCATTGATAATAGACTGGATTGGAAAAATGTGGCACATATACACCATGGAATATTATGCAGCAATCAGAAATGATGAGTTCGTGTCGTTTGTAGGGACATGGATGAATCTGGAAAACATCATCCTCAGCAAACTGACACAAGAACAGAAAATGAAACACCGCATATCCTCACTCATAGGTGGGTGATGAAAAATGAGAACACATGGACACAGAGAGGGGAGTACTAAACACTGGGGTCTATTGGGGGGAAAAGGGGAGGGCCAATGGGAGGGGGATGTGGGGAGAAATGCCAAATGTGGGTGAAGGGGAGAAGAAAAGCAAAGCACACTGCCATGTGTGTACCTACGCAACTGTCTTGCATGCTCTGCTCATGTACCCCAAAACCTAAAATCCAATAAAAAATTTAAAAAAAAAAAAAATAAAAGATACTCAACATCATTATCCATTCATGAAATGAAAATTAAATTAAAAACTAGATAAAATACACACCCAAACAGAAAGACTAGAAATGTTAAACATTTGTCAATACTAAGCTTTGGCCAAAATCTAGAGCAATGGCAATTCTCTAACATTGCCACTAATTGTGTAAACTGGTAAAATCTGTGCAAATACAGTTTGGAAAAGTTTTGGCTATACCTGCTAAAGATAATCATAGCCTATTGCATGGCACCGGCAACCCACTTTTATGTATATATCCTATAAAAATGAATGCATACATCCTTCAAAAGACATGTACAAAAAGTACATAGCAGCATTATTCATAAGAGCCAAAAACTAGAAACAACCTAAATGTCCGTTTACAGGAGAATGACCAAATAACTATTGGATCAGCATACAATGGAATACTACACTGTGATAAAAATAGTGAATTATTGATATACTTCATTTTGGACAATAAAAGCCACATCCAAAAATATATATACTCTTGGGAGAGGAGGAAATAAATTGATTGGAAAGGTGCAAAATATATACTTCTTGATTGCTGAAAATATTTTGTATCTTTACCTCAGTGGTAAACATGTGTGTGTGTTTGTGTGTGTGTGTGTGTACGCATACATATTTAATTTCATAAAGCAGTATATTTAAAGAGGACATTACTACAGATATTTTATATATTTCTTTTTTTTTTTTTTTTTTTTTTTTTTTTTTGAGACGGAGTTTCGCTCTTGTTACCCAGGCTGGAGTGCAATGGCGCGATCTCGGCTCACCGCAACCTCCGCCTCCTGGGTTCAGGCAATTCTCCTGCCTCAGCCTCCTGAGTAGCTGGGATTACAGGCATGCGCCACCATGCCCAGCTAATTTTTTGTATTTTTTTTTTGGTAGAGATGGGGTTTCACCATTTTGACCAGGAGGGTCTTGATCTCTTGACCTCGTGATCCACCCGCCTCGGCCTCCCAAAGTGCTGGGATTACAGGCTTGAGCCACCGCGCCCGGCCGATATTTTATATATTTCTTTTTAAATTAAGGATATTTAGGTAATAATATACATATATATGATAGGTTAATTTAAGAATCTATAATTATTAAGAAAAAAATTAATACTGATAATATTACTTAGGTTCTACTTGAAAACATAACTATAAATTACTTTTTCTGGCTTTTTCTTTAATTTCCTAGTTCTATCTCATCACTATTCATAGCCATTTTACTATATCTCTACAGTTTTTTCTGGACATAGTCCTCATTTTCTTCTCCTAAAACACTCATGAAGCTGGACGCCTACAGAGGTAGCATACAAAGCCAAACAGTAAGCAATTTACAAGTCACTTTTGTCTACCTCTCATCTTAAAGTAGTATTAGTGCCTGTTGTGCTCTGACTCTCCCATCCAGACTCTCCATGAGACTCACTTTGGTTTAATCCAACTTCTGATTCTTTTCTGATTCTGCTCATCTCTGTCTTCTCTATGTTCATAAATGACAACTCTCTTCTTTGGCTTGATAAAAAGAAATATGAAGCTAGCCCTAAACTTTTCTTTTTCTTTCACATTCCACATCTAATGAGTAAACAAATAAATAATAATACTAGTAATAGTAAATCCTGAAACTCTACCTTAAAAATGACCAGAATTTGATCCCCTATTATCATACCCATCTCTACCACCTGGTTTAAGCTTCCATCCTCTCTCAGTTGGATAACTGCAGTAACTAAATAACTAGTACTCCTAGCTAGTTTCCATTATTGTCTTCTCTAGTTTGCTAGCAACACAGAATCCTGACTGATCTTTCTAAAATATAAGTCAAACCATGACTTTCCTCTGCTCACATACTTCCAAGTACTTTCCATCTCCTTCTTGGAGAAAAAGCCAAGCCCTTTCAAGACCTTGCATTGTCTGTGCCCTTCCTCTATACTTTCTGATCTAACCTCCTATTGTTCTTTCCTTCTGGAGGCTTTTTGTGCTGCATCCTCAGAATTATTCCCTCAGCCAGACACACTTCTCCACGTATCTGCAGGTCTTCGCCTCACTGCTCTCAAGTCTCTCCTCAAATTTCACCTTATCAAAGAGGGTTTCCTTGTTCATACTATGTAAAAGATTAAATAGTCCCTTTTACCCTAAACACTTTTATTCCTCCTCACCTTGATTTCTTTTTCTGTATAGCACTTATCACTCTCTGATGACTTGCATATTTATTAGTGATTATATATTTCCTGTCTTCCCATTGGAATGACGGCTCCTTGAAGGCATGGAGCCATTTTGACTAGTTTGTTAACTCTGGTATCAAACTGGCATTTTATGCTCAATACATGTATTTGTTAACCATTGACTAAATGGACAAACCAAAAAGCCCATTAAGGAATCTCCCTAAAAGAGCATTTATCTCCATATGAGAAACTCTGGACTAAATTGGGTAAAACTATCGTGTATTATAGTAACAGAAAGTGTGGTTCCCCCAGGCGTATTCACTAACTCATTCTCAGTAGCTGTGTAACCTTTCAAAGTGACTTTGTCCACCTGTGCCTTACAGTACTCATCCACAAAGTGAGAGATTAATATGTATAACAATGTTTTGAAATAACCCATGTAACAGGCTGTACATAGTGCTTGACATATAGCAAGTTTCAGGTAAATGTTCTTTATTGATGTTTTTAGTGGTAATATTTATATATGGCCATGCAAAATGGTAAATGTCAATCAGATGGAAAATCCAGAAAAGAAGATATGGTTTGTGCTGACAATATGTTAAGCACTACAGAGGATAGAGAAGAATAAGACACAAATCCTACCCTCAAGATTCTTGAAGTCAAGTATTAGAAGTAAAATTTAAAATATAATGAGAACTATATAACTTTCGCCAGAATAAAAAGGTTCTTAATTCAGTCAAGACTGATTATTGCTACTTGTGAGCACACAAGATCTTACTGTCTTCATCATTATAAATTGCAAATAATCCATTTACCAAACCATATAAAATTATAGTGAAGAAATATCAGAATCCAAAACAAAATCACAAACCAAAGTAGCAACAACACAAATCCAGGGTATGTGCTATTATTATTTAATGACAATTATTTAGTTATGAGGCCTTTATATATATACGACAGAGTTTAGCCCCAGATATCTCTTAACACCTATAGATTTTTCTTTCTGTCTCTGTTGTAAACCAAACATGAAAATAAAATTCTACAAAAATCAAGGTGAATTCATTCCAGTAAACTCACACAGAATGGCAAGTCTATGACATGAATAGCTTGATACCTGAAGGACAGACCTCAGCAAAGCAGTTGGAAAAATGACCTCCTATTTACCCAGTCTTTATATAAGGAATGATGTGCATTTGGTCCGTGGCAATCACATAACCAGTTTCTACATCGTAGACAGTAAGGACTGTTGGGTTTCAGATTCTCTTATGTTACAAGAAGTAAACATCTCAAAGAATCCAGAAGGGGACTTCATCTTGATCATCAGCTAAAGTTGTTCAGAGAGACTTGAAGGTAAGGCATGTTTGTCCCTCAAATTTGGGTGCTATAGTGTTTGCTTTTTTGTGTAGCTGCATTCATGCAATTAAATTCTTAAGCTCTTTGCTTACAATTGATAAAGAATTTTCTGTCCTTTACCTGTATCAGAGCGATCACCTGAACTCTCCTAATAGCCACATATGTGGGTGTCAAAGTGAAAATGTGTACAAAAACTCTGAATCCTAAAAGGCACAGGTGAGAAAAACACTTGGCCACCCAACGGAGGGGGCTGATTCTGGATGCCAAATATCCTTGGTAGGAGATATTTGAGATAGAAAATACTTTGATGCTGGACATGAGAAAAGAGTTAACTCAGAAAAGCACTTCCTCTACCTTCACCAAGGGATTTAAAACCTTAGATAATGGTGAACACAGAACAAAGGAGAAAAATTACATGTATACTTTTTTTCCCTCCCTTGTAGCCAAAATGTCAGAAGTACCTGCTTAGACCAGACTAGCCATGATCAAATTGAAAATGTATTTAATTGGGACATGAAAAGGATAATCTCACTGGAAAAGAAAAGTAAAAATTTTGTGCATTTGGTGTATTCCCTGTGAATGTTTCTATTAAATAAGTCAATTAATTTGAAAACTGAGTTTCATCATTCCAGAAGAGTTTGTGGTTTTCAGCAGTAGCTAACTCTTGAGACCATCCCATGGTCCATAATAGGCTTCTGTGGGTTTGGCACTTAATTCAGAGAAAAATGATCCTCCTACTAATGGCAATTCTTGGAAAGAAAAGGACTGACAGGATGGCTGGAGCCTCTCTAAAGACTATGTAAATCCTAGAGAAGGAATAATGTTTTATTAAATTTCCTCCTAAATGGCCTTAAAAGTTTGTCTTAAACCATCACTTCAGAACTGAGAAAAGGAGACTATCACCCCACCTCTACCACCAACTTGCCATTAGAATAATTTTATTAAGATTTTAGGAAAAGTTTCACCTAAAATGGGTCAAGTCAAATTGATCTTGATGAAAACAAAGTGGCACATCCTGGATGCTGAATGAAAAGACAGAGAATTGCGGGGTACAGAGTTAGAAGTGGTCTTAAACTCAAACATGCAGAAGAAGAGAGCCCTGAAGGGAAAATCAGACAGAGCCCTCACCCAAAGCACATTGCTGCTGAGTACAAAGTATCCTGGCCTCTGCTCCCTAGGAAGTCAGTAGCCCTCCAGGGCAGTGACACTAAAATGCAACCAGCTAATTTAAGTCAACATCTTAATTTTAAAATTAAGATTGTAAAACAAGTTTATTGAAACAAAACGTGGCTGACCTGTAGGAAAATATTGAAAGTAATCTGTTTCTTAAAAGCCGATTGTCTTCTGGGTATTAGGTATATGCACAAAGAAATGAAAAATGGGTAACACTGAAATTCTCTGATGAAATGAGGTAGGCAAAACTTTTGCTGCCATTGCTGTTAGCTGTGAAATAAGGAAAGCAAAATAACTCACTGCGATGTTAAGATAAAAACCGAATGAACTGGCCATTAAAGAATAAAGTGATATTTCATAAAATCATTTTTTTCATTCAATCCCTATTGGATATTGATCAAAACACACCATTGACCGTGAGTTACCTAAAGATGCAATAGCCCTGGATTCATTCACTAGTTCTAATATATACAAAATAGGGGTGGAATTAAGATAAAATATAATTCTGTAGCCAGAATGTGTAGGCACCAAAATGTTAAAGTATGTTTTAGGCTGTGGGAAATGCATTTTTGAAATAAAGTCGCAGGTTTTCTTTTTAGTGGATGCCTCTATCTACTGCTGAGTATATCATTTGAATCATCTTTCTCTATTTCTAACCGTGCAGATGTTGCAGAGTTAGGCTGATCATCTTCCTTTTGAAATGGAATCTGAGCTGCTTCATTGGCAAATCCTGTCATTCACGATAGTTTTTCATTTGTTTGCTAACTGGTATGTGCCATCCAATCTTACATTTCACTATAGAACTATGTAGCCAGGCACCTTCTAATTAATAGGATTATGATTATCAATCTTGACTTCTTTCTTGGAGTCTCAAGTTACTTTTTCATAGTAGAGATTCCAGATATGAACAAAGGAGCAGGAAGCAGCACAAAGAATGTTGAAAAGAACCCTTTGGCTTCCACTAACACCCTCTACAAAGTCCTGTCGGCTTCCTAACAGTCTCGACACCCTTCCAATGTCTACTGGCAATTTGTCACAAATATATTACCACAAGGTTTAGGGGTTTTTGTTTCAGAGCTCCACTTTCTCAAATATGAAATTCTGTCTCAATTCTTATTGCTGGATAACAAATGGCCCCCAAATTTTAAACAGCAAAAATCATGTTATTGTCTGACATGGTTTCTGTGAGTCAGGAATTCAGAAAAAGTTCAGCTAGATAGTTCAGACTTGTGGAATTATTATTCAGGGTTCTCCAGGAAAGCAGAACCAATAATATACATGTGTGTTTTATATATGTTTGTATATAAATATATTCATGTATACATATATACATATATAGAGAAATTATTATCAAAACTGGTGACTATGGAGGCCAAGCAATCCCACAATGTGCTGTCTGCAAACTGGAGACTCAGGAAAACCATTAGTGTATTGTTTAGTCCGAGTCCAAAGGTCTGAGAAGCAGGGGAGCTGACGATGTAACTCCCAATCTGAGGCTGAAGACCTGAGAACCAGGAAAAACAAGGAAAAACAAGTAAAGGGTAATAAGCTTAACACCAGGGTGATGAAATAATCTATATAACAAATCCCCATGATACAAGTGTACCTATGTAACAAACCTGCACTCTCCCCCAAACTTAAAAGTTAAACAAAAAGATATAGAGAGGAAACTGCACACAAGAAAGACAATGCAATTTTCTTTCCAGTATAAGTCCCAGAGTGCAAATGCTCAAGAATCACAGCTCTAATAGCTATGGGCAGGAGAGAGATGTCTCAGCCAAAGGAAAGAGTGAGTTTGCCCTTCCTTCACCTTTTTGTTTAATTTCAGCCCTCAACAGATTAGGTGATATCCAAACAAATTAGTGAAAGCAGCTCAAGCCTATAATCCCAGCACTTTGGGAGGCCTGAAGTAGGTTAGTCACGAGGTCAGGAGTTCAAGACCAGCCTGGCCAACAAGGATGAAACCCCATCGCTACTAAAAATACAAAAAAAAATTAAAAATAAAAATATGTATATTAGCTGAGCATGGTGGAAGGTACCTGTAATCCCAGCTACTTCGGAGGCTGAGGCAGGAGAATCATTTGAACCCGGGAGGCGGAGGTTGCCTGGGTGACAGGGCGAGATTCCATTTAAAAAAAAAAAAAAGGCTGGGCACAGTGGCTCACACCTGTAATCCCAGCACTTTGGGAGGCCGAGGCAGGTGGATCATGAGGTCAGTAGTTTGAGACCAGCCTGACCAACATGGTGAAACCCCATCTCTACTAAAAATACAAAACAACTTAGCTGGGCGTGGTGGCATGTACCTGTAATCCCAGCTACTCAGGAGGCTGAGGCAGGAGAATCATTTGAACCTGGGATGCAGAGGTTGCAGTGAGCTGAGATTGCACCACTGCACTCCAGCCTGGGCAACAGAAGAAGACTCTGTCTCAAATAAATAAATAAATAACCCACTAATCTCTTCTGAAACACTCTTATAGATACACATCAAAAAATGTTTTTCCAGCTATCTGGCTATCCTTTAGCTCACTCAAGTTGATGCATAAAATTAACCATCACAGCAGGAATCTCTCTTTTCTCACAGTCTCAGAGCTTCTCCATTTTCTTTCTGCTTATGAACTTTTTTGGGCTTCCTCACAGCATGGCAACCTCAGGGTAGTCAGGACGATTTATGTAGGCTGCTTGGAGCTGTAGAACTAATGTTCCAACTAACAATGTGGAAGTTGCATTGTCTTTCTTGTGTGCAGTTTCCTCTCTATATCTTTTTGTTTAACTTTTAAGTTCGGGGGAGAGTGCAGGTTTGTTACATAGGTACACTTGTATCATGGGGATTTGTTATATAGATTATTTCATCACCCTGGTATTAAGCTTAGTATCCTTTACTTGTTTTTCCTTATCCTCACCCTCCTGCCAACCTCCACCTTCCAAAAGCCCTCAGTGTGTATTGTTCTCCTCTATGTTTCCACGTGATCTCATCATTTAGCTCCTACTTATAAGTGAGAACATGAAGTACTTGGTTTTCTGTTCCTGCATTAGTTTGCTGAAGATAACGGCTTCTAGCTTCATTCATGCCCCTGAAAAACACATGATCTCGTTTCTTTTTATGGCTGCACAGTATTCCATGGTGTATTGGTACCACATTTTTTTTAATACAGCCTATTATTGATGGGCATTTGGATTGACTCTCTCTGTCTTTGCTATTGTGACTAATGCTGCAATGAATATACACATGCATGTGTCTTTATAATTGAATGCTGTATATATTGGGTATACACCCAGTAATGGTAGTACTGAGTCAAATGGTATTTCTGTCTTTAGGTCTCTGAGGAATCGCCACACTGTCTTCCACAATGGCTGAACTAATTTACACTCCCACCAACAGTTTATAAGTGTTCCCTTTTCTCCACAACCTTGCCAACATCTGTTTTTTTGACTTTCTAATAGTAGTCATTCTGACTGTTGTGAGGCATATCTCACTGTGGTTTTGATTTGCATTTCTCTAATTATTACTGATGTTGAGCTTTGTTTCATATGATTGTTGGCTGCATTTAAAAAGTGTGAGAGAAAATTTTTACAAACTGCATCCAACAAAGGTCTATTGCCCAGCATATATAAGGAACTTAAACAAATTTACAAGAAAAAAAAAAAAAAACAGCCCCAAGAAAAGTGGGCAAAATGCATGTCTTTTTATCCTAATGTAGTTTCGGAAGTCATGCCTTGTCATATCTACTGGATTCCTTTAGTGGCAAGCAAATTATAAATATACTCAGATTCCAGAAGAGGGTAACTCAACTGTAGTTCTAGGGGAAAAAAGTTCTAGAAATTATATGGGGTAAGAAATATTCTTGCAACCATCTTTGGAAAATAAAAACCTGAAAGAGTCTGACCGTGGAGGGCCTCTTGCTGGTTCAACAATTTTAAAATATAGAATAGTCCTGAATTACAGTGTGAAGATTAGTTGAGAGATGTATTATGTGAAATTTACTCAAGTAGAGATTGAAGGTATCAAAACTGAAATGCAAAAATTTGAAAACAATATAAAGCTCAAGTAGAGCTATTATATTATAATATGATACTTGGATATTAAAAAAAAGGGGGGGGCTGGAATTAGAGCTAGCTAATAAAGAACCTTGATATTAGAAAGCCAGTTTTGTCCATGCCAAAACCTGATAGATATATTTAAGATGTGGATATTGTCCTTGTAGGTTTCAAAGTGGGAAAATATTGAAACCTGCTATTGTATCCAATGAGAAGCCATTGAAAACTTCAATGTCAATAGTCAGCATCAATCCCTGTCTTCTTTTCCTTTCTTTCTTACTTTTTTTTTTTAAATCTGCACTTCCATCCAGGCTGGAGTGCAGTAGCATGATCTCCACTCACTGAAACATCTGTCTTCCAGGTTCAACTGATTCTCCTGCCCCAGCCTCCGAGTAGCTGGGATTACAAATGCCTGCCACCATGCCCAGCTATTTTTTTTGTATTTTTAGTAGAGATGGAGTTTCACCATGTTGACTAGGCTAGTCTCGAACTCCTAACCTCAAATGATCTGCCTGCCTTGGCCACCCAAAGTGCCAGGATTGCCAACGTGACTGTGCCCGGCCAATTCCTGTTTGTCAGTCTTAACTGTGACATCACTGAGGTTAAATATAATTTTTATTCATCCTTCTTGCTATTATTACTACCATTTCTTTCACCTAAAGAAGATATTCTAAACCTTTGCCACTTTCCTAAACCCTTTAATTCACCTTTACACATTTCATTTTTTTAACATATTTTTTTAACTCATTCTTTCTTCTCTACCAGTCAACAGTATCATCATTAACCAGGTACCCACACTAGACACTTTAGAATTTTCTTCAACGTCTCCAACTTCATCTTAGAATCTATGTTTACCCCAGCTGTGACTGATTGATTTAATCTCACTTAACTACTAGAGCTTGCTACAATGTGGAACCTTTGCTGACAGGCTAGACATAATTAATTTTCCCTTTCTAGGCCTACTAGGATATTTTGGTCATCCAGTAGCACGACATTTGGACTTAGATCACAAATTCTATTAAACAGTGACTAGAGACTTTCCTTGCAATATTTTGGACCTAAAGCAAACATCTCCTAGGTCTAGAGAACCTCCTAAGTACTGGGAATGGGTATACACTACAATCCATGTTCTCCAAGATCAACCAGTATGCTAGGGTGAGCAACTATTCAAACAAGAAGCTGTTGAAGTCCCCTGCCCATGCTTTGAAAGCAAAAAAAGAAGTAATTTCTGAAATTAAAAAAGATGAAGGAATGAATATAATGATTCATCTGGGATAAAACACATCATTTTAAAATAAAACTAATAGGAAAAACATACTTTACACATATAATATATAATATATACTGTAATGTATAAAATGTAATATATAATTTATAATATATAATTAAAAGTATATTTACATATAATTGTATATAACTTTATAATATGCAATTCAACTGTAGGGAATCCATGAGCCCCACACATTGGGTGCCAGAATGTGGGGATTCATGAGCCCCACATTGGGCACCAGAATGTAGGGAGCCAGCCCTACCTACATCACCCATGGGTACCCTGAGTTCAGTGGTGACAAAAGAATAAGAAAATGACAGATTAAGAGAGACAGTGGGACCAGGAGGCCATCACTTATTACTAGAGGCAGTGAAGGCCCCGAACTCTGATTATTCACACTATTTATTGATTACAATCACTTTGATCTATAGGGCAGGGGTGGAGTGATGGTGGAGTGAATCAGTGAGCTGGAACTGGTGTGTCATCCTAAGGATTGATAACAGTGGCAGTTTGGGAGTTTTACAAAATAAGAACATGTGGTTATCTTTAATTGACTATCTATGTGCAGCTGGTGAAACTCGGGCCTTACATGGAGCTACAAGTCTGGTTACGTCATAGTGCTAAGAAGGGGTTTTACGTCCTTGAGCACCATGTTTATGGTAACAGAGCCAGGGTCATCCAGCGCCAGAACATGAGGCATGAAGAGGCCTTCCCCCTCAGAGGCCTCCTGCGGGTTTCCGCAATTTGTTGTTCCTTGTTTATATGTTACTCACAACCAATTTATGTAGGCACTCGGTAAGTCCTTTCTCCTCTGCTGTTTTTCCCAACAACAACTCATCATATAAAATATAAGCTTAAATTATGAAAATCCTTAAACTTTTTTAATTGCTGTTTTAATAAACCACATTTTACCATTGAAGCTTCTGAAACTCAGCTTCTCAGGATCAGCAATGTGCCCAACATCAAATGTTTAATAATTGGTAGAGCCAGCACTGAAACCAGACCTTCTGACACCTAATTTTTAATGTTTCCTTTATCCCACTATGCCATCGCCAATGTAAAATATATGCTCATGAATTAGGCAATAAAACTAAACAGATGTGGATCTATTTTCAAGAGTAGTCAAAGAATGCCAGACAGTTGTGGCAATTCAGTGCAAAGCCAGAAACAGCTCAGGCATTATACAACACCACGACTAAGGTATATGACTGATCCCTGATCGGGGAAACGTGCAAGACTGAGATAATTGGTTTCCCCAGTTCTTCATCCACAACCAAGTAAAATTCACCAGTGGGCACTAAGCGGTAAAGAGATAGATCCTTTTCAGAAGGAGAAGCTGTCACTGAAGAATAGCTTATACTGTATGGAGGTTACCTCTAATATACAGAACACTAGAGTTCTGAAGTAAAAAATGATTTAGCTTGACACTTACACTGCAAACCTGATTTAAAAAAAGAAGCTTGGGAGGCAAGTACTGTGGAGAAGGAAATATACACTTTTCTGCTTCTTAAAAAAATCAGATATTATTGTAACACAAAAAAAATAAAATTTAAAACAGCAAAAAAGCTGAAATTGTTCTACAAAACATGGCTGATTTCAATCTTATTATAGTTAGGTTGGTTTTGTGTCTATGCAAAATCTGACTAAGAAAGAAAAAAATTTCAGAGTGATTTTAAAAACACGAATATTTTGACCCTTTAACTTCACATTTAAGTCACAATAATCATAACTAAACTACTAACCCATGTATACAACTAATTTGTAAGCTACAATAATAAAAATAAGAGAATGAATGCAATATTAAAACAACATATTTCCAATTTAGAGAGCATTAATTGGACAAGAATAAGTATAGCAAGATATATAAATTAGGTGAAAAAATAAAAAGAAGAAAATAATTTTGGTGAATGTCAAATCTGCTGGAGTATTTCCAGACTATAAAAGTGGAAATGTCATATAAGTTTGGGAATACTTATTTAGGTATTCTAAAATAAAGAGCCAGATCCCTACTTGGCAATGACTAGAAACAAACTAAAAATAAAGAATTCTGATACTTACTTTATCAAACTTTTTAATAAGGAAGATGGCATTATTCTGTTTATCTGCATAGCAGATCTAAATATTTTAACCTATGCAAAATAATAATTCAAGGTATATACCTCCAGGCTGACAAGCATGGTCTTTAACTTCTGAAAGTCATAGAATACCTCCATAGAAGAAAACTCTGGGAGTTTTCAAGTAACACATTTGAGGAATCTACTCCCTGCTCCAGGTCGACAGTAGAGCATGTCTCTGCTGCATCTTGAAATGGGCCCTGTGCTACTTCATGGCCCCAGAACAGAATTTCTCTATTCTTGAAAACCAAACACCACATGTTCTCACTTTTAAGTGAGAGATGAACAATGAGAACACATGGACACATGGTGGGGAACAACACACTGGGGCCTGTCCAAGGGTTGGAGGAAAGAAGAGTATCAGAAAGAATAGCTAATGGGTGCTGGGCTTAATACCTAGGTGATGGGTTGATCTATGCAGCAAACCACCATGGCTCAAATTTATCTATGTAACAAACCTGCACATTCTATACATTTACCCTGGAACTTAAAATAAAAATTGAAGGAAAAAAAAAGAATTTCCCTATTCTGCAATAGGCTTCTAAAAACCATTCATATTCAGCTTTATAAAGAAGAGACAAAGAATGTGAAAGATAATGAGTCCAAGCATATACATTTATATATCTTAGTATTTTACATGTCATGTACATTGTGGTGAAATAAACTCATCTGCCCTCTCACATTTGCCACTTATTGACATATTCCATTCATTTTAGTGGCATAAAACATGTAGACAGCAACTAACTGACTACATAGCTATTTTGTTAAGGTGCATTGCCAGCTGCAGGAGACAAACAATTATCAGGGTCAGTCACAGAGTAGATGGAGATAACAAGTACTTTGAGACCCAAGAGGAAGTTGGCTAATTAAACTGGTATCTGTCAGGCCATCTTCTATAAAATCAAGACTTCCTGTTGCCATATCAAATTGGTCCAAAAGTACGTACTTCCTATGATAGCCTCCTTTACTGAATTCAGTGCTTCCCTTAAATTACCCCTTGGATGGTTATTACCACAACTTTGGAGCATCATGTGGCAAAGGCAGAACAGTATAGTGGTTGGTTGGTTAAGACAAGGAGCTCTAGGGTAAAAACATCTTGCTTCAAATCAGGACTCAAGCAGTCTACTTTCCAAGATATTGGTCAATACTTTTAACTCTGTTTCTTCTTTTCTGCATTTTAGTTTGTTTCCACCTCTGAGATATGGAAAATAACATCTATCTTTTAGGGTTAGTTTAACAATGCACTTTTAAATCCATGCAGAATGTTTAGCATCTTGACTATAATAAAAGTTTAATAAAGGTTCATTCTTTGTATTACTCTTGTTCACAAAAAGCCTCTAGCTCTCAAAATATATTTGACCTAAAATCCATCATCATCACCATATAGTAACCGAACGTCTATCATATGATAAGCACTCTGTCAGGCTCCAGGCTCTATCAGGCACTTGCACAACAGAGAAAAATCTGAATTTGGAAGGGATCAAAATGGCTGACTAGACTCAGGTAGTATGTGTCTCCTCCACAGAGAAGAGCCAGAATGGTAAGTAGACACATTCAGAACAGATCATCTAGGAGAGAATGCTTGAATTCATCAAAGTGAAGGGAAGCACCAGAAGTAACTAAGCAGAGAATTCAAGTCATTTTGCCCACCTGGGGACTAAATAGGAGGCAGGAAAGGCTCCTAGATTGGGGGAAACAGTGAGAGAGAAATCCCTAAAGCTCCAAACTGGGTTTTAATGATCCAGGTCATGAGAGAAACCCTCAATCCATTCATCTCTGATGTACAGAGCTGCCTAAAGTTTGCACAGAGCTATTGCTCCAGGAAGGGAACCCACATAGAATCTTGCAGGCAACTAAGCCTGGAGAAGCCTCAGCTAGGAACCATTTTGAGAGACAAAATACTGGGTACCTAGAGACAGGACTGCAACCACTGCACTGCTCCAAGCGGGGAGAAGGAAGGTAGGAGGCACACCTCCAGGAGGGTAATTGCTGCCCTCTTAAAAGCTGCAGTTGAGGCTGAGATGCAAGTGGCCAGCACTCCTCAGTTTCTTGCTCACACTCCTTGCCTAGGTGATGCCCCACCACTTTTGATCCCAGTTCCAAAGCATCATTTTGAGAGTTTAACACTGGAATGCACCCCACCTTCAGTCTGAACTTGGACTGATGTGCTACTGACACTACTTAGCCAAAAAAGGGACAGGGAAACCGGGCCATCATACATATTTGGGATAAGGAATACCCACTGCTTTGCAACAGACTGCTGTGAGACTGAGTTGCCAGTGAACCATACTCTCCACAGCTTCTTGCCCATGCTGCTTACCTGGGGAGTGCTCCACCCTCCCTGGATGCAGGCTCAAGACATCATTTTGAAAGTTTAATGCTGGCCTGCTTCCTGCCCCCAGCCTGAGTTTGGGCTAACACAGCTTTAAACCCCACCTAGCCAGAGGGACAGGGAAGCCAGGTCTTTTACACATACCTAGGACAATGCCCAATGCTCTATTATGGCCTGCAGTGAGACCAAGACTTGAGTAGACCATACTTCCAACAGCTTCTTGCCTATGATATGAAGTTCACCTGACAGAGGCCCTCCCCTCTCTGGTCACAAGCCCACAGTTGGCACCATTTTGAAAGTTGAGAGACATTGTTTGGCAACGTGGCAGTGATAGCCACAGCAGGCACTTCGTTCTTGAGCCAGAGACTGAAGCACTTGCTCTGGAATGGGAAGAAGAGCACCCACAGCCAGAATTGAGTAAGCACAGAGAGTGCCCCAACAGTAGGTTCTGGCATTAGGTTCTCTCCCACCACAAGACTGGAGCAAAAGGAAAGTAGCCGAGGCTGAGGTTTCTCCTGGGGGACAAGAGTTGCAGCCAGGGACAACTTTGCAACCTGGAACTAGTCTGGTTACGCCACTGCTGGATGCCTGAGCCTGCTCCCTTGGTCAATTGGCGGACAGTGACCCATCAGCTCTGAGGAGTGGAAGGGAGGCAAACCCACTCCCCTGGAGATCTAACCCTCAGTGCAGTCAGTCCCTAAGGGAGAGGAAAGCATAACCCATCAAAGCCCCCTTTGAATAAAAGGAAACATGAGCATATCTCCAGCCACTGTAGGCAGCAGCATCAAAACCTGGGAATGAACATAGAGAGAGGGTTAGCTCTTGCCCCTCACCCCAACCTAAGTACACTGTCACAGACTTAGCAGTGAATTTTCTTGTTGGGCCCAGAGAGGATGGGCTGCAAGATTCCACAACTGAGTCTTCACTCCAACTGAAGGCAAATGAACGCTGGGGTAGGGTAGTTTCTGCAATACTCTGTTGCCTCTGCCCCTGGCCTTACCTGCCAGTCCTTACTTATAAGCCACACCTGCTGGACTGCAGCCTGAATGATATTGCCAAACAAAATTACATCACCATAACAAGAAACATCTGACAGAGTCACTGCACAAAGCTATTTGCAATCAAGGAATGAATACAGAGCCTTGGCACCTTAAAAGCACCCAGAATTTAAGCTGCTCAATCATACACAATGCACTGCAGTCATATAACCAAAGGAAAAAAGAATTAAAAAAAAAAAACAAGAATCCCCATCTAAACAACAAATTTGAAGAGGAAGAGGAAGGAGGAGGAGGAAGAGGAGGAGGAGGAAGGAAGGAAGGAAGGAAGGAAGGAAGGAAGGAAGGAAGGAAGGAAGGAAGGAAGGAAGGAAGGAAAGAGAAAGAGTGAGAGAAAGAAAGAGAGAGAAGGAAAGAAAGAAAAGAAAAGAAAGATGAGGAAGAGAAGATGAGAAAGAGGAGAAGGGAGAAGAGGAAGAACAGATGTCAGCTCTCTAAAATGAAAAGGAACCAGCACAAGAACTCCAGCAATACAAAAAGCCAGAGTGACTCATCACCTCCAGAGAATCCCACTAGCTCCCAAGCAATGGATCCTAAACGAATGAAATATCTGAAAGGACAGTTGTAGAATTTAGAATATGGATAAAAAAGAAACTCAATGAGCTCCAAAAGGAAGTTGAAATCCAATACAAAGAAGCCAGAAAAACAATCCAAGATTTGAAAGAAGACATATATTGAAAAAGAACCTTAATAGAATTTTAAGAATTAAAACATTCCGATTCTGTGAAGAAAGGCAATGGTAGCTTGACAACAATAGCATTGAATCTATAAATTAATTTGGGCAGTATGGCCATTGTCACAATATTGATTCTTCCTATCCATGAGTATGGAATGTTTTTCCATTTGTTTGTGTCCTCTCTTATTTCCTTGAGCAGTGGTTTGTAGTTCTCCTTGAAAAGGCCCTTCACATCCCTTGTAAGTTAAATTCCTAGGTATTTTATTCTTTTTATAGCCATTCTGAATGGGAATTCACTCATGATTTGGCTCTCTGCTTGTCTATTATTTGTGTATAGCAATGTTTGTAATTTTTGCACATTGATATTGTATCCTGAGACTGCTGAAGTTGCTTATCAGTTTAAAGAGATTTGGGGCTGAGATGATGAGATTTTTTAAATATACAATTATGTCATCTGCAAACAGAGACAATTTGACTTCCTCTCATCCTATTTGAATACCTTTATTTCTTTCTCTTGTCTAATTGTCCTAGCCAGAGCTTCTAATACTGTGTTGAATAGGAGTGGTGAGAGAGGACATCCTTGTCTTGTGCCAGCTTTCAAAGGGAGTGTTTCCTGCTTTTGCCCATTCAGTATGACATTGGCTGTGGGTTTGTCATAAGTAGCTCTGATAATTTTGAGATACATTCTATCAATACCTAGTTTATTGAGAGTTCATAGCACAAAGGGGTGTTGAATTTTATTGAAGGCCTTTTCTGCATCTATTGAGATAATCATGTGGTTTTAGTCATTGGTTCTGTTTATGTGATGGATTACATTTACTGATTTGCCTATGGTGAACCAGTCTTTCATCCCCAGGGATGAAGCCAACTTGATTGTGTGGATAAGCTTTTTGGTGTGCAGCTGAATTCAGTTTGCCAGTATTTTATTGATGATTTTTGCATCCATGTTCATCAGGAATATTGGCCTGAAATCTGTTTTATTTTGTCTCTTTCAGGTTTTGGTATCAGGATGATGATGGCCTCATAAAATGAGTTAGGGAGAAGTTCCTCTTTTTCTATTGTTTAGAACAGTTTCAGAAGGAATGATACCAGCTCCTCTTTGTACCTCTGGTAAAACTTGGCTGTGAATCCATCTGGTCCTGGGCTTTTTTTTTTGTTGGAGGGCTTTTAATTACCACCTCAATTTCAGAACTTGTTATTGGTTTATTCAGGGATTTGACTTCTTCCTGATTTAGTCTTGGGAGGGTATAAGCATCCAGGAATTTATCCATTTCTTCTCAAATTTCTGGTTTATTTGCATAGAGGTGTTTATAGCATTCTCTGGTGGTAGGTTGTATTTCTGTGGTATCAGCAATGCTATTCTCTTTATCACTTTTTATTGTTTCTATTTGATTCTTCTCTCTTTTCTTCTTTATTAGTCTGGCTAGCAGTCTATTTTGTTAATCTTTTCAAAACACCAACTTCTGGATTCATTAATTTTTTGGATGGTTTTTGTGTGTCTCTGCCTTCTTCACCTCTGCTCTGATCTTAGTTATTTCTTATCTTCTGCTAGCTTTTAAATTTATTTGCTTGTGCTTCTCTAGTTCTTTTAATTGTGATGCTAGGTTGTCAATTTTAGATCTTTTCTACTTTCTCTTGTGGGCATGTAGTGCTATAAATTTCCCTCTAAACACTGCTTTAGACATCTCCCAGAGATTGTGGTACATTGTATCTTTATTCTCATTGGTTTCAAAGAAGATATTTATTTCTGCCTTAATTTCTTGTTTTTACTTATTTACCCAGTAGTCATTCAGGAACACGTTATTCAGTTTCCATGTAGTTGTGCAGCTTTTAGTGAGTTTCTTAATCCTGACTTTAAATTTCATATGGAACCAAAAAAGAGCCTAAGGGAGACTAAGCCAGGACAATCCTAAGCAAAAAGAACAAAGCCTAAGACATCATGCTACCTGACTTCAAACTATACTACAAGGCTACAGTAACCAAAACACTATGGTACTGGTACCAAAACATGCAACGGAATAGAGGTCTCAGATATAGTGCCACACATCTACAACCATCTGATCTTCAACAAACCTGACAAAAACAGGCAATGGGAAAAGGATTCCCTATTTAATAAATGGTGTTGGGAAAACTGGCTAGCCAAATGCAGAAAACTAAAACGGGGCCCCTTATACAAAAATTAACTCAAGATGGATCAAAGGCTGAAATGTAAGACCTAAAACCATAAAAGCCCTGCAAGAAAACCTAAGCAGTACCAATCAGGACATAAGCATGGGCAAAGACTTCATGACTAAAACATCAAAAGCAATGGCAACAAAAGCCAAAATTGACAGATGGGATCCAATTAAACTAAAGAGCATTGCAGAGCAAAACAAACTATCATCAGAGTGAGCAGGCAACCTACAGAATGGAAGAAAATTTTTGCAATCTATCCATCTGACAAAGGGCTAATATCCAGAATCTATGAGGAACTTAAACAATTTTATAAAAAAAAAAAAACAACCCATCACAAAGTGGGCAAAGAATATGAACAGACACTTCTCAAAAGAAGACATTTATCTGGCCAACAAACATATGAAAAAAAGCTCATCATCACTGGTCATTAGAGAAATGCAAATCAAAACCACAATGAGATACTGTCTCATTCCAGTTAGATTGGTGATCATTAAAAAGTCAGGAAAAAACAGATGCTTGAGAAGATGTGGAGAAATAGGAACACTTTTACACTGTTGGTGGGAGTCTAGTTCATCCATTGTGGAAGACAGTGTGGCAATTCCTTGAGGATCTAGAATCAGAAATACCATTTGACCCAGCAGAGCTAAATAAAATTAACACCTCCAAAAAGACATAGACAGAAAAATGAAAAGTTACTTTTTTTAAGGATGACTTAGATTGATAAACCACTAACTAGATTAGCAAAGAAAAAAAAGAAAAGGTCCAAATAAGTATAAACAGAAATAACAAAGGTAACATCACAACTAATCCCACAGAAGTACAAATGTTCCTCAGAGACTATTACGAACATCTCTATGCACACAAACTAGAAAATCTCAAAGAAATCAGTAAATTCCTGGAAACATACAACCTTCCAAGACTGAACCAAGAAGAAACAGAAATTGTGAGCAAACCAATAATAAATAATAAAATTGAATCAGTAATTAAAAACTTACCAATCAAAAAAGGCTTAGACCAGATAGATTCATAGCTGAATTCTAGTAGACTCACAAAGCTGGTACCAATCCCACTGAAATGATTCCAAAAAATCAAGGAAGAGAAACTCTTTCCTAACTCATTCTACAAAACCAGTATGACTCTGATAACAAAATCTGGCAAAGACATTCCAAAAAAGTTAACTACAGTCCAATATTCCTGATAAATACAGACACAAAATCCTCAATAAAATACTAGCAAACTGAATCCAGTAGTTCATCAAAACTTTGGTTCACCACAGTCACATGGGCTTTATTTTGAGATGCAAGGATGGTTCAACTTACACAAATCAATAAATGTTATTCACCACATAAACCGAATTAAAAACAAAAACCATATGATCATATCAACCAATATAGAAAATGCATTTGTGAATATTCAATATCTCTTCTTGACAAAAATCCTCAACAAACTAGGCATCAAAGAAATTTACCTCAAAATAATGAGTCATCTATGACAAACCCACAGCCAACATTAAATAATATACGAAATGTAAGTTGAAAACATTTCCCTGAAAAATTGTAACAAGATAAGGATGTCCACTCTCACCACTCTCATCAGTCATATCCAACATAGTACTGTAAGTCCTAGTCAGAGCAATCAATCAAGAGAAAGAAAGAAAAACCATCCAAATAGGAAAAGAGGAAGTCAAATTATCTCTTTGCTGATTCTGTACCTAGAAAACCCTAAAGAGTCTGCCAAAATCTCTCAGACCTGATAAACAACTTCAGTAAAATCTCAGGATACAAAATCAATGTACAAAAATCAGTATACTAAAAACAATCAAGTCAAGAGTCTAATCAAAAACACAGTTCCATTTAAAATAGTCACAAAAAATAAAATACCTAGAAATACATCTACCAAGGAAGATAAAATATCTCTATAAGGAGAGCTACCAAACACTGCTGAAAGATATCATAAGCAACAGAAATAAGTAGAAAAGCATTCCAGGCTCATAGATGAGAAGAAACAGTATCATTAAAATGTCCATGTGACAAAGAAATGTCCATACTGACAAAGAAAGCCTATAGCTACAATGCTACCAATGTCATATTTCACAGAACTAGAAAAAGCTATTCTAAAATTTATATAGAACCAAAAAGGAGCCTGAATAGCCAACCAATTCTGAACAAAAAGAATAAAGTTGGACACATATTACTCAACTTCAATATACAAGGCCATAGTAACCAAAACAATATGTTACTGGTACAAAAACAGACATATCAACAAATGAAACAGAATAGAGTCCCTGAAATAAAGCTGCACATCTATAATCAACTGATCACCAACAAAAGTCAACCATGGGAAAATAATCGCCTATTCAATAAATGGTGCTGAGAAAACTAGCTAACCATATGTGGAAGAGTAAGTCTGGATGCCAACCTCTCATCTTATACAAAAATTAACTGAAGATAAATTAAAGATTTAAATGTAAGACTTCAAAATATTAAAATCCCAGAAGAAAACCTAGAAAAAAACCCTTCTAGATACTGGCCTAGGCAACGAATTTATAACTTGTAAATAATTTCAAAAGAAAATGTAACAAAACCAAAAATTGACAATTGAAACATAATTAAACTAAGGAGCTTCTGCACAGCATAAGAAACTATCAACAGAGTAAACAGATGACCTAGAGAATGGGAAAAATATTTGCAGACTCTGTATCCAATAAAGGTCTAATATCCAGAATCTTTAAGTAACTTAAATAAATCATCAACAGCAACAACAAAACAAATATGTTTTTTAAACATATTTTTTGTTTTTAACTCCATTTTTTAAAATGGGCAAAGAACATGAACAGACACTTCTCAAAGGAAAACATACAAATGCCAACAAACGAAAAAAATGCTCAACATCAGTGATCATCAGAGAGAGGTAAATCAAAATCACATGGATATACCATTCCACAGCAGTTGGAATGGCTTTATTAAAAAGTCAGAAAATAACAGATGTTGGCAAGGTTGTGGAGAAAAGGGAACACCTTGGGATAACTGGCTAACCATGTGCAGAAAACAGAAAATGGACCACTTCCTGGCACCTTACACTAAAATTAACTCCAGATGGATTAAAGACTTAAACATAAGACCTAACACCATACAAACCCTGGAAGAAAACCTAGGCAAAACCATTCAGGACATAGGCATAGGCAAGGACTTCATGATTAAAACACCAAAAGCATTGGCAACAAAAGCCAAAATAGACAAATGGGATCTAATTAAACTCCAGAGTTTCTGCACAGCAAAAGAAAGAATCATTAGAGTGAACTGGCAACCAACAGAATGGGAAAAAATGTTTGCAATCCACCCATCTGACAAAGGGCTGATATCCAGAATCTACAAAGAACTAAAACAGATTTACAAGAAAAAAACAAACAACCCCATTCAAAAGTGCGCAAAGGACATGAACAGACTCTTTTCAGAAGAAGACATACATGAGGCCAACAAACATACGAAAAATAGGCTCATCATCACTGGTCATTAGAGAAATGCAACTCAAAACCACATTGAGATACCACCTCACTCCAGTTACTATGGTGATCATTAAAAAATCTGGAGACATATGCTGGAGAGCATGTGGAGAAATAGGAACACTTTTACATTGTTGGTGGGAGTGTAAATTAATTCAACCATTGTGGAAGACAGTGTGGTGATTACTCAAGGACCTAGAAATAGAAATACCATTTGAGCAAGCAATCCCATTTCTGGGTATATATCCAAAGGATTATAAATCACTCTATTGTAAAGACACATGCACATGTATGTTCACTGCGGCACTGTTTACAATTGCTAAGACCAGGAACCAACCGAAATGCCCATCAATCATAGACTGGATGGGAAAACTGTGGCACATATACACCATGGAATACTTTGTAGCCATAAAAAATGATGAGTTCATGTCCTTTGTAGGGACATAGATGAATTTGGAAACCATCATTCTCAGCAAACTGACACAAGAACGGAAAATCAAACACCGCATATTCTCACACATAGGTGGGTATTGAACAATGAGAACCCATGGACACAGGGAGGGGAGCATCACACACTGTGGTCTGTTGGGGGGGAATAGTGGAGGGAGAACAGGGGGGTAGGGAGATTGGGGAAGGATAACATGGGGAGAAATGCCAGATATAGATGACAGGGGGATGGAGGCAGCAAACCACATTGCCATGTATGTACCTATGCAACATCCTACATGATCTGCACATGTACTTCAGAACCTAAAGTACAATTTTAAAAAATAATTATATATATATATTTCAAGATAAGTCACAGAACTACACAGCCATAAAAAGAATGAAATCATGTTCTTTGCAGCAACATAGATGCAACTGGAGGCCACTATTCTAAGCAAATTAACACAGGAGCAGAAAGCCAAATGCCACCCTCTCACTTGTAAAAGGGTTGAATATCAGGTACACATGATATATAAAGAACAACAGACACTGAAGAGTACTAGAGTAGGAAGGGAAGAGGGAAGCAGGGGCTGAAAAACTACCTGTTGAGTATTACACTCAGGACTTGGTGAAGGTATCATTTGAACCCTAAGCCTCTAAATTATGCAATATACCCGAGTAACAAATCTGCCCATGTATTCTCAAATCTAAAATTTAAAAATTTCTTAATTAAAATTAAATTTTTTAAAAAGAAAAATCTATACTTTTGGAATATTTAGAGTCTGGTACATTACCCATCCAGTATCTGTCCAATATCTTTAAAAACAAATGAATAGTCTGGGCATAGTGTCTCACACCTCTAATTCCAGCACTCTGAGAGGTTGAGGCAGGAAACTTGCTTTTGGCCAAAAGTTCAAGACCAGACTGGGAAACATAGTGAGATCCTGTCTCAACAAAGAGTAAATATATAAATAAACAAACAAATAAGTAAAATAAAACTATGAAGAGAAATAAAACCAACAAAGAATTTCCAAAAATATCAGCTGACTCATTACTGCATGTGAAAATAGGCATTATATATTCACCCAGTGAGGGAAAAATTGTCCTTAAAGTATGATATGAATTGATTCAAACATCCCACAAGGATTCCCCTCACTTCTTGCCGCCATTTCTATGACTTATAATCATGGTACAAAACACATCCTCTTTCTATGATATGAGATATGACCCAAGCCATAGAATTTTAATGTTTATCTCTTTTCCTGAGTTATTTGAGTTGCCTTTCTGAAAAAAATTATTCAAATGTGTTTTCATATTTAACATGATCTTGACAGTTCTACTAAAGATTTCATGTGTTAATGAGCTACAAGTTTTTCTCATTGTCTTTCTCCTTTAACCATCCATGTAAAGTGCATGTCAACACTTGATATAAAAATTCTAATTACTACTAAGTAACTTGATACTCTATGCATTCAAGCACAATATATTGTATTATCCCATTTTATTTTGGAGAAAATAAGTTGAAATATTTGGTCTTTCTCTTTCTCTTACTTTGTTTCATTACCGAGGCGATTATGTACATTCATTTCTTTGAGCAGAGAAAAATAATTCCAGCCATTCAACCCCTGTAGTCATCACTTAGCTTTTATCATCTGATAATGATATGGAGAAAGAACACACATTCACAAGAAAGATCATTAGGATGAATGGGAAATTAATGAAAATTCAAAATGGGACATAAGGCAATAAATCCTACAGACATTTAGAGGATGGCAAAGTTTCAAGTAATGTTTGAAAGGAAAAAAATCTTATGTCAAGAGGTAAGCACAAGCTCTTCTTACCTGTTTGATCAGCAAGTTTATCAAGTATCATTGACACTCTATGAATGAGTATGATTCAAGAAAACCCAGAGAAATGTTTTCTGGCATTTAACTCTCTAACAGATGGTGTACCTATTTATATGCACATTTATGTGAGCTGATCTATGCTTGCAGGAAATCAGTATTATAAAGTGGTATACCCACAGGAGGCCTTCCAACATTGTAATGCTCACTTAGACTCTTATTTCTTTTATAAATAAACATCGTTCTCTGTATTCTTCATGAAGCAGCAACATCCTTTCCTTAAGAATTAAGATAAGGACTTCACAAGTTTTCGGAGTCAAAGGTATATAAATTGACTTAGAAAAAAATTCAAACAGTATATTTTGGATATTTTTCTGCACGAATATTTTCCTATACCTACTTCTGCATTCTGCCTTTTCTCAACTAATCATTCACAAAAAAAGGATATCTTCTTTCCCAAAAAGCAGTTTGACACTCCCATAAGATCCACATCTGTTTACCTCCATCTCATTCAAGGAGCATTCTGATGTGATGTGAAAGGAATTAAGAATGAAGGAAATTGATCTAATCCAATTTGATGTAACATAAGCCAAGTGGTTTATTATAGACAAATTCCCTCAACTGTGAGTTGTTGCCCACTAAAGGAAGTTTCATATAAATGATTACATGAATGGGGAGATGTAAAAATCTGACAGATACAGTCACCACAATATTAATTTTCTTTTTTCATAAACAGTATTTCATGATTACATGAATGGGGAGATGTAAAAATCTGACAGATACAGTCACCACAATATTAATTTTCTTTTTTCATAAACAGTATTTCATGACCCTCCAAACAGCTGTATCTAAGAAAAGTCACTCAAATGCAAATCAAAAAACAGCACTATATAAAGATGATGAAGTTAACTACCCAGATCTAGAGATTTGAAGGATGAGAAATCAAAAAGATGTCAATCACAGGAAACCATCAATCTCCGATTTGTTACATATTAAAATCTCCTCTATCACAAATATTGAGTTATCTCCAAAATATCTCAGTTAAATTACAAGAGATAAGAAAAATGAAGATAGTCCCTGTCAAAGACATGGCTTCTCCAGTTTTCATTTGAACTTAGATTAATGAGTTGTCACTTTGAATTCTTTACAAGGCTCATGTATATATTTATTTATTCTAATAGCAAATTATGACAACACGGCAGTCAGGAGTTCAGAGTAAATGGGAGAAACTCAAGACATTGGGTTAGACCAGAGATATTTCAAGTGGAAGCCTTAACCTAGTATTGTCCAGAAGAAGTAAGTTTAGAAAGTGAGAATAAGTTTAAAATTAAGAGTATATATTTAATAATATTACAGATATCCATGCTCAACAGATTGTAAATGTAAAAATATCATGATGATTATGATGTTCAAAATTGCACCAAGATATTCGTCAGTCACATTTGACAATATGAAATATTAACACTGCAAAAGTGTGTTACTATTCATTTCATAGTAGATGCTTTAATTATTCCCATTTGTAGATGAGGCAACTAATTCTTCAAGAAAGTAGTTGCTTTGCTCAAAATCACTCAGGTAGAAAATAATGGAGGACAGATTAAAATTCAGATCTTCTGACAGAAGATCTCGCAGCTCAGAAACTAGGTTGTGTGCAATTAAGTCCCTCATCCCCAGAAAAGTTACATTCTTCCATCTCCTCTGGCCTTTTGAGTTAGAGAGTACAATAAAACCTATAGCAACAATATGAGGTCTAGTTGAAGCTAGCCTGGAAACTTCTTTCTCAAAATGCAATCTACAGAGCCAGCAACATGGACATCATCTGTCATATTAGACATGCAGAATCTCAGGCCCCATCCAATGCTTATTAGATAACACAGAATCTCAGGCCTCATCAAATGCCTCCTAAGTCAGAATCTTTATTCCTTCATGGGGATTCAGATGCACTTTAAATCTTAAAAAGCACTGGCCCACAACTCTAACAGTACGTCCTCTCCAACCTGTAGTTGATTCCCAAGCCTCAGTTTACCAATTCTCCCACCTACTTTAGAGACTTGGAGTCAGAGTTAGATAGGCCTAAGTTCTGTGGGAACTTGCGTAAGGAGATACAGAATTTTTTCATGTATAAATGAGGAAAATAGCTCATCCTTCCAAGGTTTGTCATTAGAATTAAGAGAAATTATATATATCAAATACGTGTATCATCAAATATATATAATGAAATTATATATATCAAATATGTGTATCATCAAATATGTACCCCAAGAAATATCAATTCCCTCACTTCTTCTTCAGCCCTTACATCACCACTGACCACCATCTTTACTTACTTCACTATAACTGACCTCAGCTAAATCTTCATTTCCATCTTTTTCCAGTCATGATTCTAGTTCTCAGCCAGCCGATATTTCTGGTACCCTTTCTATCTTCAAAAGGAGTTTCCTATGTGGCTCGGTATAGTCTGCCATTCCCATCCTCTTCAGATGGCATCCCAGAGCAACATGTGCAGATATATCCTATGTGGATTGTCTGGCAAAGCTTTGTTTCATTTGTACGCCTTTGAATTCACTTGTATGTCTCCAGGTAGAGCATGTACTCTCAACTTGACCACAGACCTTCATCACCCTTTGTCTTTCACTGGTCACATTTAAAGAAATATGTTTCTTGTCACACCTCTATGGGCATTTGTGTTTGTGAATTTTTATGTCTCAACTCCATTAGCTTTTTTCTTATTTACCGTGGAAGAATAAAAGAGCAAAGAGTTTAATCCCCTGGCTAATTACAGACAGAGCTCTCTACACAAGCACTTGCCCCTACTAATGATTTTCGTTGTATTTGGTCCTCTGCTGCCCCCTACGGGCCTCTTCCCACTTTGCCCACTGGTCTTGATTTACGGCTGCAAAACCATTAAGAATCCAACTGTCTTGTATGTTCTGCACATGTACCCCCAAACCTAAAATGCAATAAAAAATTTTAAAAATAAATAAATAAATAAATAAATAAAAATAAAAAAATAGAATCCTTGTCCTCTAATGATAGTTTCTTTTGCTGTACACAAGCTCTGGAGTTTAATTAGGCCCCATTTGTCTATTTTGACTTTTGTGCCAATGCTTTTGGTATTTTAGTCACGAAGTCCTTGCCTATGCCTGTGTCCTGAATGGTTTTGCCTAGGTTTTCTTCTAGGGTGTTTATGGTGTTAGGTCTTATGTTTAAGTCTTTAATCCATCTGGAGTTAGTTTTAGTGTAAAGTGTCAGGAAGGGGTCCAGTTTTTGATTTCTGCACACTGCTAGCCAGTTTTCCCAACACCATTTATTAAACAGGGAATCCTTTCCCCATTGCTTGTTTTTGTTAGAGTGAAGCGGCAACCAACAGAATGAGAAAAAAATTTCGCAATCTTCCCATCTGACAAAGGGCTAATATCCAGAATCTACAAAGAACTAAAACAGATTTACAAGAAAAACAAACAAACAAACCCATCCAAAAGTGGGAGAAGGATGTGAACAGAACCTTTTCAAAAGAAGATATATATGTGACCAACAAACATATGAAAAAATACTCATCATCACTGATTATTACAGAAATGCAAATCAAAACCACACTGAGATACTACCTCACGCCAGTTAGAATGGCAATCATTAAAAAAATCTGGAGACAAAAAACACTAGAGATAATGTGGAAAAATAGGAACACTTTTATACTGTTGGTGGGAGTGTAAACTAGTTCAACCATTGTGGAAGTCAGTGTGGCGATTCCTCAAGGACCTAGGAATAGAAATAATATTTGATCCAGCAATCCCATTACTGGGTATATATCCAAAGGATTATAAATCATTCTGTTATAAAGACACATGCACATGTATGTTCATGGTGGCACTGTTTACAATAGCAAAGATCTGGAACCAACCCAAATGCCCATCAATGATAGACTGGAAAGGAAAATGTGGCACATATACACCATGGAATACTATGCAGCCATAAAAAATGATGAGTTTGTGTCCTTTGCAGGGACATGGATGAATCTGGAAACTATCATTCTCAGCAAACTGACACAAGAACAGAAAATCAAACACCACATGATCTCACTCAAAGGCCTGTGTTGAACAATAAGAACACATGGACACAGGGAGAGGAGCATCACACACTGGGGTCTGTTGGGGGGGCAAGGGAGGGACAGTGCAGGGGTGGTGGGGAGATTGGGGAGAAATAACATGGGGATAAATGCCAAATGTAGGTGACGGGGGGATGGAGGCAGCAAACCACATTGCCATGTGTGTACTTATGCAACAGTCCTGCATGATCTGCACATGTACCCCAGGACCTAAAATACAATATTTAAAAAAAGAATCCTTGTCTGGACTTCATAGTGCAATATATATAGTGTATCTAGGTATAATTGCAAGGTTTCATATTGGAAAGAATAACTTGAAACATAAAATATACTCCCCAACTAGAAGCACTTCATTTATAAGGTCCTATTCATAGTACTTTTCTCACTTTCTTGAAAATAGATAATTACTTGTAGATGCCCCACTAAATGGAAGGCACTGTCAGAGCCACATAATCCAGCCTTGGGCATAGGGGAAAGCCCCCAAGGAAAGGAAGCCTCGCTAGACTCACAAAAAGTGAGTACACACCTTGACTGAGGATGTGCAACTGAGAAAAAGCTAGAGTCTTTGAAGAAATAAAATTCAGCATGGTTAAAAAGTTGAACATTGTAAGCAGAGATAGATTAGAGGGAGAAAGTATGAAAAGAGGAAATTGGAAGTGTAAGTTAAGTCCAGATCACTAGGGACTATATTTAAAAGCTTATTATTCATTATAAGAACAAAGATAATCAACTACTGGTTTTAAGCAGAAAGTATTGCCATTAGGTTAACAAGTTTTTGAATGATCACCTAAGAGCATTATTATAACAAACGAGGAAATAGAAGATGATTCTTTAGACTACAAGAATGGAGGTAAGGAGAGAGAAAAGTAGTTGGAATCTGGAAAGATTTAGATGATGCAATCAACAGACACTACACAGGGAAGAGATAAATCAAGAATGACCACGTTTCTATTTTGGATCACTGGGTACATATGGTGGTAGAATTAACAGAGATCAGTATCTCAACACAAAATACCATTAAAGAAAGTAACAATAAATTGTACTTGATCAAAATTTTAAATTTCTGCTCTTCAAAAAACACTATTAAGAAAATTAAAAGGCCAAGGCTCAGACTGAAAATATTCATAATGCATATATCTGAAAAATGACTTGGTTCTCAAATCTCAAAATAATAAAAGCTATTTGTGACAAACCCACAGCTAATATCATACTGAGTGGGCAAAAACTGGAAGTATTCCCTTTGAAATCTGTCACTAGACAAGGATGCCTTCTCTCAACACTCCTATTCAATATAGTATTGGAAGTTCTAGCCAGAGCAATCAGGCAAGAAAAATAAATAAAGGGCATTCAATTAGGAAAGGAGGAAGTCAAATTGTCTATATTTGCAGATGACCTGATTGTATATTTAGAAGACCTATTATCTCAGCCCAAAATCGCCTTAAACTAATAGGCAACTTCAGCAAAGTCTCAGGATCATAAGCATTTCTATACACAAATAACAGACTTAAAGAGAGCCAAATCAAGAATGAATTGCCATTCACAATTGCTACAAAGAGAATAAAATACCTAGGAATACAACTAACAAAGTATGTAAAGAACCTCTTCAAGGAGAACTACAAACCACTACTCAAGGAAATAAAAGAGGACACAAACAGAAAAACATTCCATGCTCATGGTTAGGAAGCATCAATATTGTGAAAATGGCCATAATGCCCAAAGCAATTTAGAGATTCAATGCTATCCACATCAAGCTATCTATGATCCTCTTCACAGAACTGACATAAACCACCTTAAACTTCATATGGAACCAAAAGAGAGCCCACATAGGCAAGACAATTCTAAGCAAAAAGAATAAAGCTAGAGTCATCATGCTACCTGACTTCAAACTATACTACAAGTCTACAGTAATCAGAACAGCAAGGTACTGGTACCAAAACAGAGATATAGAACAATGGAACAGAGCAGAGGCCTCAGAAGCAATGCCACACATCAACAATCATCTGATCTTTGACAAACCAGACAAAAACAAGCAATGGGAAAAGGATTCCCTGTTTAATAAATGGTGTTGGGAAATCTGGCTAGCCATGTGCAGAATGCAGAAACTGGACCCCTTTCTGACACCTTATACTAAAATTAACTCCAGATGGATTAAAGACTTAGACATGAGGCCTAATACCATAAAAACCCTGGAAGAAAACCTAGGCAAAACCATTCAGGACATAGGCATAGGCAAGGACTTTATGATTAAAATACCAAAAGCCTTGGCAGCAAAAACCAAAATAGACAAATGGGATCTAATTAAACTCCCGAGTTTCTGCACAGCAAAAGAAAGAATCATTAGTGTAAACTGGCAACCAACAGAATGGGAAACAATTTTTGCAATCTACTCATCTGACAAAGGACTGAGATCTAGAATCTACAAAGAACTAAAACAGATTTACAAGAAAAAAACAAACAAACCCATTCAAAAGTGGGTGAAGGACATGAACAGACACTTTTCAAAAGAAGACATATATGAGGCCAACAAACATATGAAAAAATGCTCATCATCACTGGTCATTAGAGAAATGCAAATCAAAACCACATTGAGATACCATCTCACGCCAGTCAGAACAGTGATCATTAAAAAATCTGGAGACAACAGATGCTGGAGAGGAGAAATAAGAAATCTGGAGACAACAGATGTGGACATTAAAAATCTGGAGACAAGAGATGTGGAGAAATAACACTTTTACACCATTGTTGGGAGTGTAAATTAGTTCAACCATTGTGGAAGACAGTGTGGTGATTCCTCAAGGACCTAGGAATAGAAATTGCATTTGAGCCAGCAATCCCATTACTGGGTATCTATCCAAAGGATTATAAATTTATCTATGGTAAAGACACATGCACACGTATGTTCAATGCAGCACTGTTTACAATAGCAAAGACCTGAAACCAACCCAAATGCCCATTGATGATAGACTGGACAAGGAATATGTGGCACATATACACCATGGAATACTTTGCAGCCATAAAAAAATGATGAGTTCGTGTCCTTTTTTGGGACATGGATGATCTGGAAAACATCATTCTCAGCAAACTGACACAAGAACAGAAAATCAAACACCGCATGTTCTCACTCATAGTGCGAGTTGAACAATGAGAACACATGGACACAGGGAGGGGAGCACCACACACTGGGGTCTGTTGGGGGGGAATAGGGGAGGGAGAGAAGAGGGTAGGGAGATTGGGGAAGATAACATGAGGAGAAATACCAGATATAGGTGACAGGGGGATGGAGGCAGCAAACCACTTTGCCATGTATGTACCTATGCAATAATCCTGCATGTTCTGAACATGTAACCCACAACTTACAGTGCAATTATATATACATACATACATATATATGTATTTTTAAAATGATTTTTTAAATGATTTTTTAAAAGAATTTTTTAAATGATTTGTTTCTAAAATATATAAAGAACTTTCACAATTCAATGAGGCAAAAAAGCCAATAAGAAAATGGCAGAAGATTTGAACAGACACTTCACCAAAAAAAAAGATATATGTAAATTATCTCATATATATAATATATATTCTCTCTGTCTCTCTACATATATATATATATATGGATTGTCTAGCAAAGCTCTGTTTCATTTGGATGCTTTTGAATTCACTTGCATGCCTCCAGGTAGAGCAAGCACTCTCAACTTGGCCACAGACCTTCATCACCCTTTGTCTTTCACTGGTCACATTCTTCAATGTATATAAACAATATATACATTGACATTATACACACACACACACACACAACACACAAATTATGCTTACCATATTTGGTCATCAGCGTGATACAAATTGAAACCACAAGATAATATTACACAGCCATTACAATGACAAAATTCTTAAATACTGTTAATACCTTGTCTTGACAAGAGTATGCAACTGGAAATTTCATATGTATATTTCTAGAGGGAATGTAAAATGGTACATCCTCTTTAGAAAACTGTTTCCCAGTTTCTTATATATTTAAATTTACATTTACCATATAAGTCAACAATTCCCCTTGGAGGTATTCGACCAAAAGAAATTTAAATATATGCCCATCTGAAGACTTGCACTAGGGTCTATTTTTATTTCTGAATTAAAACTGAATGGGTTTTATCACATGGAAAAGCTCTTCTCATCTTTTAAATCAAGTACTTTGAATGTTCTAAGTATAAACTGGACAGCTTGTCAACATAGTAATAACCGGGTATACTTTGTTATATTCCATTATTCATAGGAATATTCATATGGTATTCCTTTATTCATAGGAATATATATATGATATTATTCATTTATTCATGGGAATAGTCATATACAAAGATAACACTGCCTCCGTGTTTCTCACTTCACCTTGAATGGTATATTCAGTGTGAATTCAGTGGAGAGGTTTAAAATGTAGAGTTTTTTAGGCTATCTATGAGCTTGTTGATGTGATGTATTGGAAATAATAATTTACCTCTTCATCTCAGTTCTGAAGTTTTCCTATTTAGCTCAGAAAGCTGGTTCCATCTCGTTTTCTTCTATTCAACTAAGAATATAGATTTGGAAATTAACTGGTACTCTGGGCTATTTCAAAGATCAAGAAAGAACTTTGTTTCCATTTCTCATAAGTGATATAAAATTTTTGAAGTAGGAGGATGATAACTGAATATGGCCATAACTAATTAAAATATTATATTCAGAAATAGATTAAATGTAGGTAAGGAGAAAAATACTGCAGATGCTCAAAGTCTGTACAGCTTCTGAATTAGCTGAATCCTAGGCGAATCTTCATTGTTGACTAGAGGTAATTATATGGCATTCTCCTTCTTTGCAAGCCTTGAAAATTTATTGAATTGCCACTAAAAGCTTGCAGAAGGTAAGGGAAACTTCCCAGAGGCAATTATGCTACATTTTGCCACTGGAGTTTTCTAAATTTTCCCCTTGTGTGATAGGGTTTTGAATGAAACTAAAGAAAACAAAATGTTAAAATAGACCATCATAGTCTTGTCTCGAATTAGTCCATACTCACAGAGTTTGAAAAGTGGCAGTTGAATATAGATGTCTTGGAATACAGCTTATCTGCCAAATGACAGATGGTTCAAAGCCAGAAGAGAAATGCTCCAGAAGATGTAGTCGAGGATAAGGCTGATTCTGAAGAGAACTGAGCAGCTGTTTAGTGGTTGTGTTATCACCGATCATTAGCACAGCCTCTTTTTCATTCTGCCACATTAATTTATTATTATTTTCACTTTTGTGATGATCCAACTATACCTTTTGTTGGATAGAGGATATGTGCAGAAAGGTTCACTGAGTACAAATATTCTAAAACAATTATACCGAACTCAATATTTATTTTCAATGGAGGAGCATGAATGCTTTGTATCACACATTAATTTTAAAAAGTTTGAGAATGGATATTTGTTGTACTTCATTATAATGTTAAAAGCATGTCATTGTGTGTTGCTATTAGAATTCAATTAAAAGAAGCTCTGGAGAAGTAAGTAAGCCAAAGGAACTTCATCATGTAGGTTCATGAATTGTCATTTATGGCCTTTCAAATTACCAAGTAACTATTTTTTAATTTATTTAAGTCAACCCTATTGATGTAAACAATAAAATACACCCTATTAAGTGTGTGTCAATGGGTTTTGAGAAATTCAGCTACTCCTGAACTCCACTCCCATGTAAACACCACCACAATCAAGATATAGAATGTTCCCATCACTTTCAAATGTTTATGTTCCTTTCTACTTAATCAATCACACTGGAGTCCCAAGGGACTACTCATCAGTTTCCTATCCCTATACATTAGACTTGTCCTTTTGGGGGGGTTCATATTAAATGAGATCATACAGTATGTAAACTTCTGTCTGTAGCTTCTTTTGCCTAACCAAGTCTTTTTAAAGATGCTCTTGGTTGTTGTGTGTTTCAAAAGTTAATTCCTTTTTATTGATGCATAGTATTTCATTGTATAAATACGTCACAATTCACCTATCAAAATACATTTGAATTGTTTGGCCATTTTGAATAAAATTTAAATCCAAATACTTGATTTAAAAATTGAAAAGAGCTTTTCCATATGATAAAATCCATTCAGTTTTAATTCAGAAATAAAAATAGTCTGTAGTGCAAGTCACTGTTTATACTTCTCCTTGTCTGTGCTTTTACATTCCAAAACAGAGAGCCCACTTTACCCAGTGCTAAATGCTGGCACTTGGAATTACCACAGAGCAGCATGCAGGAGGTTCTCAATAAAGGGGTATTACCTTTTTCCTTCTACTGTTTCTTTTACAATTTAAAGCAACTGGTAACTTGCCCTTATGCCTAAGAATTAGTAGATACAGCTTTTCAAAGTGATAAGGAGGTCTCTATAAAATGATCACATAGAGGCAGTGTTCTGGTGCTTCCATCATGGGAAACCAGACACGGTTTTGGCTTATTCACAGCCCCTGGCATATTAACCACTCACATAGCTAGTGAACAGATCAGCTAGCCAAAGATCAAGATGCTTTACATATTAGAATGCTTTGCTTACTGAAAAAGCACCTACTATATTTGAAAGCACCTTTATACTAAAAACAAATACTGGGGAACCCGTGGCAATGCATATTTTAAATACACATCCTCTGCAGAAATACACTATTTTCAATAAACATACAGGTTGATATTAGTGCCAATCCCTTGGCAGAGCTGTAGTGATGAGCACTGGTGCCCTCCCACCCATCAGAAAACAAAAAACTAACACAGCCTCACCCTATCACCTCCTGCTATTCATTCCTTTGCTCCTTTCTCTCCTAAAGACTAAGCAAAAAAAAAAAAAACACAGAAATAGGTTAATATTTTTCTTTGCTGAAGGAAATAGGATTTTATAAATATGTAATTTTATACCATCCCCTAAAAATCTGTAGTTATGATCTTCATATTAAATAAAACAAGTAGCCATTTTAATTTTCAACATTGCCAGAATTAAACACATATACACATGTGCGCATGCACACACACACACCCCTAAACTGCATATACAATTTTCAGAAACCTCAGCACACATTCAATGGAAATCCATGCACAAACATGTATTTTGCTTGTCAGAATGTGTTAATTATCAAGGACAGTTTTCAGAAGCCTAAGTTATATGTATTTACCTTTGAACATTGGACCCTGCTTAATTGCAAACTAATGACAAATGAGACACAGAGGACTGCCACCTTTTTCACAGCTCACAATAAGTACTAAATATTTAGAACAAAAGTGGAGAATCCCTGGCCATAATGTTAGCAAACAAACAAACAAACCAATTAAAAACAAAAAACAACCAACCTTAGCTGACTCTAAGTCTACAATTCATGGTTGATTTCTAGTGCCATTTTCAACATATAGACAATGTCCTGAGAGAAATGTCACACAAAAACTGGTGTTATTCATTCTTTTTGGTAAAGCTAGTTTCTTTTAGTTTTAACAAACAGAATTTGATAAAGATCCCAAAATTAATCAGAATCAAATCAGTTTGATAGACAAAGTTCCTGGGTACATCTCTCTCTCTCTCTCTCTCTCTCTCTCTCTCTCTCTCTCTCTCTCTCTCTCTCTCTGTGTGTGTGTGTGTGTGTGTGTGTTTGCATGCAATTTTGTACCTGTTTTCTTAACCCATGACTAAAAGAACAATAACTAAATATATTTTTCAAGGAATAATTACAACTAATCACATCCTTTTAAGAGCATCCTTTACAAAGTCATTGCTGGTACTATAATTGTTGGATTTGGCTTTCTGCTTAAGGTTTCCATTATTGCATAATGTTATTAAGTACAAAGGAAAGGGATTAAGAAGTGGCAGAAGATAAAAATCTTAATTCATGACACTTTTTTCAAGTGTTTTAGTAAAGAAAAGGAGTAATGCTCTCTTCATTCTACACTGCTATCCATAGCTCCCACCCCTATTACCCAACCTACTCCTCCTCTGTAGTGTGAGCCTCCCCTGGAGTTCCTCTCCCACCCGCTAAAGGACCACTTCATTATTTAGTCTCACTTCTTCCACTCTATATACCCTAAACTTGCAGGTCCTCCACTTACAAAGCTTTTCCAACCATTCAAAGCTTTTAATCTATGTTTGGAGAGAAGCAGCCTTTGCCTCTGCTATCTCTGTGCAGTTACAGCTTTCAACAGTGACATGTCTGTGTGCTTACTTGCACCTGAATTGAAAAGTGCCCTGGCAGCAGCATCTTTGCACAGTCAGGGCAATTACACATCCGTTCTCTCTCAGGCACACAAAGAGATGACCACCCAAGACCAGTGCACCAGCCAGCTCGCTCTCTGCTTCATTTCAGCCCCCACACAGCTGTTGCAGCATTTAGAAGGAAAGCGCAGCTGCCTCAGTTTGATTCACACCTACAAGGCTTTTCATCATTTCAACTCTCATTTCCATGAGCCTCAGTTGCTTGCGTTTCTCCTCCCTTTTCATTTGTATTAGAGGAAGTACGAGGCTGTAAGCAAAATTCCTTTTGTCTTCCTGTTTAAATCAGACATATAAACAAACACATCTGCTTGGCTAGGGCACAAGCCAAGCCTTAAATAGTAGCATTGCCTAAAAGGCACCACTGAGTTCTGCTAAAGAATTATTACAATTAAGACTTCTCATGACGAGACAGCTTTCATGGAACTAATCTAAAACAGCAACACATAGAACATCACATCATTTCAGAAACCCAATTGCCTCCTTTTTGCACATATGAAAAATGTTGTTGATCTAGAAAGCCACAGAAGCAGCCATTGTATATAACAGCCAAGTATATTATATACTTGGTGAGAATATGGTGGCCATATTCTCAGGCCACCATAAAGAAAATCAGAGTCCTTTGAAATAAGAACGCTCTCTAATGCAGATCCCCTTTTTAAAAAGTCTGCCTTAACGAATTCAACTTGTTGCTATGAATCTCTCCTCTCAATTTTCTCTGTATTTGTGTAACACTGGATGTCACAATACATATACATTTTTTGACTAGCGGGGAAAAAAATTGCCTGAAGATTATTGAGTTTCTTCAGCAGTCTGGAACAGATTATTAACCATCTTCATAAATATCTTTCTTAAAGGGACAATGAATGGCTCTTGTTTGTTTCTCACTTTTAAAATATACAACCTAATTTACTCTTCTATACACCAATGTAATGTACATTTATGTAATATAGTTTGTTCATTTCCCAAACATTTTGGAAACCTATTAGCCCCACTTCTCTATTTTCATATCTAGAGCCAAGGAGAGTGTTGTCTACAGCAATAAAGCCCATTTCTCTGTCCTGCAACTGTGCCCATTTTTCAGCCAGCATGGCATCCAAGCAAAAGCAAATCCTTAGTCTGCAGCACTGCACTTTGTCATGCCATGAGTTAGCCTTAGGCGGCACTTGGGACAGATCAGCCTGCCAAACACTGTCTTGCACTCTTCTCAAATATCAATCACCTTCCTAAATGTCACATGCAGATAGGAAAGCAAAAGTCCCCCAGCCAGGCTCCCTAGACCAGTTTACACCACCAGTCCACTCTGGGTGAGGCTAGGTCACTTGTTTACTTTCTTCTCCATTGTTATAACCTTTATCTGGGTGCACCTGCTTTTCCCTCCGACTGCTAAGTTACTCCTTTATCCATCTGGAAAATCCATACTCCTGCAACCCAAGTATCTACTGTTGAGTAAAGCTTTGCTAATGCCAAAGAGTACTGTTTATCTTGCCTTCTTCATTGCAACCATCAGATTCTACACTCACTTCCTTACTTGTACTAAAGCCCTTAACCACACTGCACTATGGGGATTTGTTGGCATGCCCATTCTTCTCCCCTTTTATCACCTTTGCCCAGATTTATAATCGAGGTTTGTTCTCAATGTCACTCCTCGGGCCGGCCTTCCCTGAAGGCTCAAATTTGTCCTCCTCTGTTATACACTCCCATTCTGTTCTATTTTTTCTCTTTATGTAAAATCACATTTCTTGGCAATTGCACCATATCTATTTCCCAAACTTTAAGTACTGTGACTGTGGGGACCTTGACAGCCTTGTTCACAATTACATTCCTCATGTCTGGGACCATGTAGGGAATCTGTTAATTCTCAATTGTTTAAAAGTATCAGATGAATTATCAGTGCACCGTAAGCTTCTTGAGAGCTGAGACTGTGTCTTACTTACATTTTTAACCCCAGCCTATCCAAGTCAGTGAGGAACAGTTTTTTAAATCAATGACCAACTCAGTAAATTATATGTTCCTCGTCTACATTCTAAGAATATAATCAATTTATAACAAAGTTGATTCTCAAGGGAACTGTGTAAACTAGTTTCCTGAAATTTATAAGAATCAGAGGCATGGAAGTGTAAAGCATTGAGAATTAAAACTTTTAATAAATTTACGTTTAATTATTACTGTCTTAAAAAGATGGTACCATGCCATAAAAAAATTGCTTTGATGAATGTCCAACAGCTAAAAAAACACCAATACATATTCATCCTTCTTTGCGACCAAGTAGGAAAAAATTAAATCACAGGTAATTGAAGTTATTGCAAGCCTTCACTTTAGTTTTGCTTTCAATATTATTTTCTACTTGTACTTGCATATTTTAAAAAATAATCAATTAGTCATAGTCTACATTTATGTGCAGAAACCATATTAGGCATTATGGAGAAATGCAAAAGAAACAGGAGGGAGACAGATGGCCTATATAATATACACAATAAAATGTCCTGCTTTGCTCCGCTTTACTTGAATATTACGCATTCAATCTGCAGTCCTTTATGCTATTTTGCATTGGTACCTTTTTCTTCTGTGATTAGATTTGAAGTTCCTTGACAACACATACTTTGACTTTTGGTTAACTCCTTTTTATTACCACATGTTCTTTCTTACCAAATCAATGCACACATTCACTCATCAGATATGTCTTGGGTGCCTGCTCTGTGTCAGTTACTCTGCTGGATTTAAGACATAGAGTAGAGAACAAGAGAGATAAGGTTCCTGCCCCCATGGGGCTATATTCAATATGTATGTGCAGAGTAGGGCTGGAGTAAAGATTAAACAAGTAAACAACAATAAAAATTTTAACTAGCAAAAAATATTATAAAAACATAATGGCAGATTAAGGAGTTAGAAACTAATAACAATGAGGGCTATTTAAGAAGAAATTACCAAGAACATTTAAGCAAATACCTGATTGTATTGAAGAAAGTATTGGCAGATCTTTGTGGAAGAATGTTTCAAGCAGAGAAAACAAAAGGTACAATGGCAGTGAGGTAGTGATGAGCACTGTGAGCTCCAAGATATCAGAAGGATGGTGTGGCTGGAGCTGAATGAATGAGGGACAGATGGATATAAGATAGAGTTAGAAAGGGCCAGATCCTGTACAACCTTCCTGTGGTAAGATGTTTAAAATTTATATTTATGAAATAAAAAGTTCAGGGACAGTTAGAGCAAGCATGTCACATAATCTGACTTGTATTTTAAGAGTATTACTCTGCTTTGAGGGAAATGGACATTGCAAAAGTGGAAGCTGAGAGATAAGTTGGGAGTTATTGCAGTGGACCAGGCAGAGGTAGTAGTGCCTTGGATTGAGGTAATTACTGTGAAGGTGATGAAAAATGGTAAGATTTTGAATATATTTCGAAGTAGAGCCAGAGCTTAGACTCAGTAATGGTTTGCATGAAAGTCAAGAGAAACAAGAAGAATCAAAGATAACATTTAGGTTATCAGTCTGAAAAAAGTGGATGATGATGCAGTTGTAAGATGTGGATGACTAGGGGAGAAGTCTAGAATAGGGCTCACAAGAGCAGATGCTCCATAAATGTTAATTTGATAATTGAAGAACAGAAACAAGTACAAATTAATGCCATTGCAAGCTGTTCATACAAGTAATAACAAGTACATAGCCTTAAATTCCAAATCTGTAGCGTTTTAGAAAGTACCAATAGTAATCAAAGCAAGAACTAGAAGAAAACCAACATTGCAAGATAAATCATCTTTAGAAAGTATAATTGAAAATCATTTCAGACAATAGTAGAGCTTTAGCTTCAAGTCTCACAAATTCTAAGAGCTCCTATATTAATTAAAGTTGGTTTAAAGTTATTTGCTAAGTGACTAGCAGTAATTTTAATTCATTTATGTTTCATTTATTTTGCAACTTTACAGTTTAGCATTAGAAAGAATATCCTATCTCTAAATACCCATGATTTCAACAGTTAGAACCAATTAGCTAAATCACCTTTATTAATTGTCACAATAGTAATCAGCTGAGAACTTTCAACTCGACCTCCAAGCAGCACTCAGAAAAGATAAAAATTGGTGGTTGCCATGGTGTCTTAATACCATAAATATCTATTGCATCAAGCTATGCTTTGACATTCATCTCCGAGTTTAACAGAGAAGTACCAGATCCTTAATTTGTAAGGTTGATTCATCTGTCCTTTCTTACGTCCACATGGCCCAATTGTGGTAGGCTAAATTTATTTCATTTTTCAAGTTACTAGAGTTTGGGGATTTCTGCTTCCCTTTCATCTCTGATATAAAGTATTGCACCCCAGCAATGTTCACTAATTTATGTTTGATAATATTCTACCCACTTAAATTCAAGACTCTAGACATTTAACAAAGCATTGTTTCTTGATGGTTTTTGTCGAGATCCAAAAAATAGACACTGGGGCAAGAAGCATCATTTCATTTGTATAGAATATTTGACAAAGAGAAATAAGAGGAGTTTTCTTTTTCTGTTCATTAAGATTTGAAATTTCTGTCATTACACTGTTGAGTAAACCCTAAGTATAGCTTTCAACTGGTAAGAGGTACAATAATTTTGTGAAGATTTACTGTGTAATTTCATCTTACCATAAATGATGGAAATTTTTATGAACATTGATGTAAAAATCTTCAATAAAATACTGGCAAACTGAATCCAACAGCACATCAAAATCTTATCCATTACAATCAAGTAGGCTTCGTCCCAGGGATGCAAGGCTGGTTCAACATCTGCAAATCTGTAAACTTAATCCATCACATAAACAGAACCAAAGACAAAAACCACATGATTATCTCAATAGATGCAGAGAAGGCCTTCAACAAAATTCAATAGCATTTTATGCTAAAACTCTCAATAAACTAGGCCTCAATAGATAGTATCTCAAAATGATAAGAGCTATTTATGACAAACCCACAGCCAATATCATACTGAATGGGAAAAAACTGGAACTATTTTTTCAAAGTATAATACTTTGAAAAATAATACATTATTTTCAAATATGTTATTTAAAAATAATACTTTTTCAAAGTATTCCCTTTGAAAAGTAGCACAAGACAAGGATGCCCTCTCTCACCACTCCTATTCAACATAGTATTGAAAGTTCTGTCTAAGGCCATCAGGCAAGAGAAAGAAATGAAGGGTATTCAGATAGGAAGAGAGGATGTCAAAATGTCCCTGTTTACAGATGACATGATAGTATATTTAGAAAACCACATCATCTCAGCCCAAAACCTTCTTAAGCTGATAAGCAACTTCTGCAAATTCTCAGGATGGAAAAATCAATGTGTAAAAATCGCAAGCAGTCCTATACACCAATAATAGACAAACAGAGAGCCAAATCATGCGTGAACTCCCATTCACAAATGCTAAAAATAGTATAAAATATCTAGGAATACAACTAACAATGGATGTGAAGGACCTTTTCAAAGAGAACTACAAACCACTGTTCAAGGAAATAAGAGAGAACACAACCAGATGGAAAAACAGTCCACGCTCATGGTTAGGAAGAATCCATATCATGAAAATGGCCACATTGCCCAAAGTAATTTATAGAATCAGTGCTATCCCCATCAAGCTACCTATGACTTTCTTCACATAATTAGAAAAAACCATGGTAAACTTCATATGGAACCAAAAAAGAGCCTACATAGCCAAGACCATTCTAAGCAAAAAAAGCAAAGCTGGAAGCATCCCACTACCTGACTTCAATCTATATTGCAAGGCTACTGTAATCAAAACAGCATGGTACTGGTACCAAAACAGAGATATAGACCAATGGAACAGGACAGAGGGCACAGAAATAATGCCACACAACTACAACTGTCTGATCTTTGACAAACTTGACAAAAAACAAGCAATGCAGAAAGGATTCCCTATTTAATACATGGTGTTGGGAAAACTGGCTAGCCATATGCAGAAAGCTAAAACTGGATCCCTTCCTTACACCTTATACATCAATTAACTCTAGATGGATTAAAGATTTAAACATGAGGCCTAACACCATAAAAACTCTAAAAGAACATCTAGGCAATACCATTCATGACATAGGCATGGACAAAGGCTTCATGACTAAAACACTAAAGGTAATGGCAACAAAAGCTAAAATAGACAAATGGGATCTAATTAAACTTAAGAGTTTCTACACAGCAAAAGAAACTATCATGAGAGTGAACCAGCAGCCAACAGAATGGAAAACAATTTTTGCAATCTACCCATCTGACAAAGGGCTAATTTGCAGAATCTATAGAGAACTTAAACAAATTTGCAAGAAAAAAACAAACAACCCCATCAAAAAGTGGGCAAAGGATATGAACAGACACTTTTCAAAAGAAGACATTTATGCAGACAACAAACATATGAAAAAATGCTCATCATCACTGGTCATTAGAGAAATGCAAATCAAAACCACATTGAGATACCATCTCACTTCAGTTAGAATGGCAATCATTAAAAAAATCTGGAGACAACAGATACTGGAGAGCATGTGGACAAATAGGAACACTTTTACACTGTTGGTGGGAGTGTAAATTAATTCAACCATTGTGGAAGACAGTGTGGTGATTCCTCAAGGATCTAGAAATAGAAATACCATTTGATCCAGCAATCCCATTACTGGGTATATACTCAAAGGATTATAAATCATTCTATTATAAAGACACATGCACACATATGTTTACTGCAACACTATTCACAATAGCAAAGACTTGGAATCAACCCAAATGACCATCAACGATAGACTGGACAAGGAAAATGTGGCACATATACACCATGGAATACTATGTAGCCATAAAAAAGAATGAGTTCATGTCCTTTGCAGGGACATGGATGAAACTGGAAACCATCATTCTCAGCAAAATGACACAAGAACAGAAAACCAAACACTGCATGTTCTCACTCATAAGTGGGTGTTGAACAATGAGAACACATGGACACAGGGAAGGGAACATCATACACTGGGCCCTGGAGGCTAGGGGGTTTGGGGAGGAATAGTAGCAGTGGGGATACTGAAGAAGGACCTAATGTAGATGACAGGGCAATGGATGCAGCAAACCACCACCAAGGCACATGTATATGCACATGTGCCCCAGAACTTAAAGTATAATAAATAAAAATAAATACCATTAAAATACCAAAAATAAAAAATAAATGATGGAAATTTTACACACCAGTCCAAATACCAAATTCAATTACACACAGAGGGCAACTGTAAATCACACACTTAGGAGGCCATTTATTCTTCCAAAACAAAAAAAAAAGGTTAATAACTGATTTTTTAAAAAGAACACCTGTAATGAAAAGGAGTGAGGAACGCTTAGAAGATAGGCAGAGAGTCATATTCACTCCCCAGGTATTTGGCAAAATCTGCCAATTCTATACCATGTCTTTCTCCACAAGTCTCCTGTCTCATCTTATGCCATGTGTGTACTTTTATTTTATTTCAAGTGGAGAACTGCTTTCCTTTTCTATACTACTGGCTGGCCAATTCATATGTAACTCATACAGTTATCCGCATCAGCTATGAAGAAATTTTGTTTGTATCAGTAAGAATCTCTACCATTCCTCTCATTCTTTCCTTATCAAACCAGCATTCCTATTCTGCTGGAATTGCCTCATCCTTTGCATAGTTACATTTAATGGGATCTTTTCAAAATGTCTCTAATTCCACTCTCTTCTGAAATATCTCCTTAACAACTTGACATCTTGCCCAAAGATGCTTTTAAATATTGTGCATGGCGAGGAGCCATTGTTCTTAGCCTCCATCTGTGCACTCTGGAATGGGGCTGTCTGTGCCGGGACAAGGGCTATTATTTCTAATCTATACCATAGGAAAGCAAAAGCTTCACATCTGCCCCACAAACTCAAGAAGGTAGACTTCCTGTTTATTCTTCCACAGCTGGAAATTCCAACCAGCCTCTATTCTTTAGACTTTTCCAAGCTAAAATTCTGTACCTTTCCAAAGGTACCTGTGTCTGTGTCTCCAAAAGCTCCAGGGACACACACAAAGCCTCTCCAATATCTCCCTTAGTAATTCAACCATGATCCCTGCAAGTCAGTGCAGATCAGCAAGCTGCTAGCCAAGGGTGAGACACCAATGTCCCTTTCTGGAAGGCACTCCCCACCTTTTGGGGTGGCTTTCTTAAGTTTATCTAACTTAGCTTAGGTGTGGAATGAAGGACGTCTACAACGGGAAATAACCAAACTTCTTTGTGCTATGTCAACAGCAAATGTTCCCTGCAGAAATGAATCCTCTATGTTCAAACTACAAGTAAGGGTTTCAGCACTAATTTCACTGTCTTTCTATAAGTTCTAAAACTGTCTATCATTCTCAGTAGCCATGCGTGACACCTGGTCAACAAGCCTTACATTTCCAGTAGAAGTATACTTTCAGTGTGTTATATTCTACAGTTGCTTCTTATTTTGCATGATCACTCTGTGGATCATAGAGTGGTTACAGTTGCCTAGAAACTATTCATTCCATTTTAGTTAATTTATTGTTCTATATCTAAATCTAAGAATAATTCAGTATCTTTTGATATTGAATCCATAAGAAGTCTAAAAATGGTTCAGTATTGTTTAGATCCTGTGCCTGTAAGATTAGACAATAATTCCTTCAGGATAGGGAAGCTGTCTTTTTCATCTCAGCCCCATCCGTGCCCAGCACAGTACCTGACATGATTTCTATACTGAAAAAGTGATATAGTGAACTAAATAACAACTTGGTGACATATCTTCCAATTTTGCCTCCCATACTTCTTTTTTTTATTATTTTTTTTTTATTGCATTTTAGGTTTTGGGGGTACATGTGCAGAACATGTAAGATAGTTGCATAGGTACACACATGGCAGTGTATTTTGCTGCCTTCCACCCCCTCACCCACATTTGGCATTTCTCCCCATGCTATCCCTCCCTATACTTCTTAGCATACTAAATTTAGACGAAATTATTTTATTCTTTGTTTTAGTTTTATATTTCATTCAAAACTAATTTTAATTTTTTTCTAGTTAAACAACTATTTTACAGCAATGTCTAGTCAACTATATGGTGACTTTTTTCAAACTGTGCAATTAATTATTTTTTAACTAATTCACTATATCCATTGAAATTTTCATTTTAATTCATCCATTGAAAAATTAAATTATAATTAAAATTTTATTCATAAAAATTAATCAAATGAATTTATCCATTGAAAATTTAATTTATCCATTAAATTAAATTAAATTTTAATTTTTTTAAGGAATATTTTTTTATGAGTGAGAGCATATGATGCTTGATTTTCTGTTCTTGTGTCAGTTTGCCGAGAATGATGGCTCCCAAGTTTGAAATTTTAATATCTCTTAACTGGTTCGAGTTTCTTTCATAGCTAAAAATTTAAGAGGGCGTACTAGGGTGCTTTCATGCTGCTGATAAAGACATATCCAAAACTGGGAACAAAAGAGATTTAATTGGACTTAATACTTCCACGTGGCTGGGAGGCCTCAGAATCATGATGGGAGGCAAAAGGCACTTCTTTCATGGCAGTGGCAAGAGAAGAATGAGGAAGAAGCAACAGCAGAAACACCTGATAAACCCATTCGATTTCATGAGATTTATTCACTATCATGAGAATAGAACAAGAAAGGTCAGCCCGCATGATTCAGTTACCTCCCATTGGATGCCTCCCACAACACGGAATTTTCGGAGATACCATTCAAATTGAGGTTTGTGTGGAGACACAGCCAAACCCTATTAGAGGCGTATATGAGCACCATAGTTTCTTTCACATTAAATATCTGAAAATATCTATTATTTGCATTTAGAAAAATAATTTTTAAGTGAGTATAAAATTGGCAAAAATATATTACAGAGAAACTAACATATACACATCAGGCATATATATATAAACGTTTATAGTTAAAGAATTATAATAGTATTATTGATAAGTAATTTAACAGATATATATTTCACCAAATCAGAAATATCATTATTTATAAATTTACATTTACTATATGCTCTACCAGAAGAGGTAAACATGCTGCCAATTAAACTATCATTTGTAAGGCAAATCTTGATTGAAGAGATTAAAATGTGAAAACAAAATATGTCTTAGAATCAAAATATAATATTGACATATTATATATATATTCAATATATAGAGCAAAGTATACACTGTACTCTGTAGTGTGCATTTTCTTCCTGGGTATGGAAGATACATTTATTACTCTGAGTAAAATAAGTTAATAAATTATTAAGAAAAGGAAAAACTAATAAGTGGGAAACAGAAAATAGCAGAATTAACATTAAACACAGGAAATGCTTCTTTGTAAAGATTTGTGTAATAAGCAAAACACTGATAAGACTAGGCAAAAGAGAGAAGAGATGAGCACAGATATTGTATATGAAAACAGTATAATGTCTAAAATACAAAATAATATGTGCAAAATTGAATTAAATATATTTTAAAAATTAATTCCAACATGAATAGACCCCAAAAATGAAATAAATTGAGAACACTGTCAAATAAACATTCTGTCCACCACTTTCTCATCACTTTCCAATCCCAGAGGTTCTAGATTTCAAAAAAGGAGTTTCAAAGGCTTCTTTTTCAGGTTTTCTCCAAACAAATCAGCATTTAAATTCAACTAATATTCAATTAAATTGTTAAAGAGATTAGAGATACAAATTATAGCCCAGCATCCTTGCTTCAATGAGGAACTGCTCTTCATTCAATTCACAAGGACATAATGAACCACAGTGAGTTGGTCTGAAAGTAACCAGTGAGAATCTTTCCTCAAGGCTTTTGCAGAGGAATTAAAAAAACAAAGTCAGTTCTTTTTGAAGAATAGAGAAATGGGTCTAAAGAGCTGATGGTGGCCATGTTTTCAGGTAGACTATGTCTAAATACTAAAACATTATACTGATATTTATATATTTATATGTATTGTATTTATATCTGTGCCTATATCTGTATCTATCCATGCTAATGTGAATAGTAAATATAAAGAATCAAAATTCTAAATAAAACATTAATAAAATCTAGCCATATATTTTTAAATTAATATTATTTGTATTTATACCAGGAATATATAGATTACATATGGGAATTTATTAATCAAATGAATATCATGAATAAGTTAAATAAGAAAATCACAAATGATTTTAATACACTGAAAAAAAAAACATTAAATAAATTTAACACCCACTCCTAAAGGAAAATCTCTTAAAAACATGAATAGAAAGACTGGATATAGTAAAATCAATCACAACCCTTCTAGACAACTTTCTATTTAAACATTGCATGCATGACCATTAATACTAGGTAATGACATTAATGCCAAAAATAATAATCATGTTTTCCACAAATATTGCACACGTGTTTAGTCTGAATCAGATAGCCAATGCAATTAAAGAAGAATACAATACAAATGATAAAAAATACAAAATTATTTGGCAGAAAAATTTAAAGATTTACATACCTAGAAAAAAAAATGAAGAAACCGACTAAGAAGCTAATAAAAATAGAAAACAAAATAATTGAAATGGACACACAAGCCAAAAAATTAACGTTTTCAAAATTAGAAAACAATGCAAAAATATTTAATGTACAATAGTAACACAAAACATAAAAATTAGAAATTAATTTCACAGAAAATTAGATTACCCATTTGAAGAAACTTGTTTTACTCAGAAGCATAAAAGCAAAATGAAAATGTAGAAAACATACAGATTATGAGAGGCACATCTTTATAATAACAAATTATTCCCAAACTTAAGCTACTGTATTCAATTTCAGTCATAATATTAATATTTTTTCAGTGAATTGATGAAAATTATCTTAAAGTTCTCTAGATGCCCAGGAAAATCATGAAAAAGAAGACTAGAGGAAGAATTTATCCTTCCAGGTTCTAAAGCATAGTCTAAATTTATCATAATCAAGAAAGTATGGTACCTTCAAAACAGAGAACAACAACGCAAATATATTTTAAGAATTGGTCTAAGATAAGAGTGGCCTCTTAAATTGACACAGGAAAAGAATAATTTAATGAATGGAGTTGAGACAACTGTTGAGGAATAGAGAAAATAATCAGATAGTTTCCGCTCTACTCTTAGCCCAAAATAAAGTTCAAATGAATCACAAGTTAAATTTAAAAGTAAAACCATATAAGGGCTATAGGCATGCAGAGATAAATATTTATATAGTGTAACACATTATACAACTCTATATTACATACCATTATATTATAGATGTAACAATGTAAATGACATAAAAGGTAGTAATTATAAAAGCAAAATGTTTGAGTTCTCATAAGTTAGAACATCTACTGGACATGTATTAAATATCACAATGCTAATGTATGTGCAGACAAAGATTACATGTATCACATGCTCTTGTTTTGAAAAAAATTAGTACACATATGTTTGAATAATAAAACAATATTTTATAGTTACAAAGCCTAATGTTTAAAAACAATTATTGTCTAATTCTGAATCTCCTCCAGCAAACCTTATATCAGGCAATTTAATTTAGCACTGAGATACCTAGACAGTTGGTCTGATAACCAAGATGGCTACTAAGTGACTAATGAGCTGGAGGCATCTATGGCTATGCTGCAGACAAAGGAAGATTCATGTCCCAGATGAGAACTGCTAAATTTCATCAAACTACTCAGAATGACATGCAATTTACAACTGAAAAACTGTTTATTTCTGAAATGTTCCACTGAATGTTTTCAGATGACAGTTGACCACAGGTAACTGAAACTGCAGAAAACGAAAGTGAGAAAAGCAAAACTGAGAATAAGAGAGAACTACTGTACACACATTTATAAAATTGTTAATATAAAAATAGATGCATACACAGTTATAGATATATACATAGTCATAAAAAGTAGCCTGGAGATGATAATTATGTAAGTATTAATAGAGGTTAAGTGTTTCACATTTGCCCAACATTTATTACATTCACAGATAAATTCTAAAAATATTTTAAAACATGATTTTCTAAATTTACAGCTGTCCAGGTAATCTTCTAATTCACATGGATAACAATGTATGTTTCAAAAGGGTTGAGAAGATCGTTCAATGATGTGGGTTTATCTTATTCATATGTGGCTTAAGCCTGGCTTTGAAAAACGTTTTGAAAGTAAAAACAGAGTATACCTGAATTTGTGCAATTATGTGTTTCATTTAGCAAAGCCAAAAGAATTCATATAGCTAAATCTTGCTCACTTCTCCAAATATTAAAGCCACTTGGGCCCAAAATAGCACAAAGACATGGAGGAAGAGAGAATTCACACTCTCTTTGTGCCTGACAGTTGAGCTAGGACATCAGTTTTCTCCTACTCTCCAAGACTGCCACCAGCTTTTTTGGTTCTCAGGACTTTGAACTCAGACTGGAATTTACGCCTCTGGCTCTCACAGGTCTCCAGCTTGCTATCTGCAGATCCCAGGAACTTTTCAACTTACATAATTGTGGGTCTCTAACCCTCAAGCCACAGACCTGTACTAGTCTGTGTCTGGTTCCAAACTGAGTCTCATAGCAGGAGGTGAGCAGCAGCAATTAAGGAGGTCAACATGGTGGATGGGAGGCAGGACTAGATTGCAGCTCTGACTCAGACAGAGCAGCATGTGGAGGTGCGCATCACGAATTTTAGCTCCAGAACAACTGCAAGTACAAACCAGGAATCCCAAGAGGACCTGCAGACCCTCTGAAGGAAGCAGAGTGATCCTGAAGGACGTGAGAGACACCCCAAATACTGTGAATGCCTCTACTGTGGAAGTGGGAAAGGGGGATCCTCTACTCCTGAACACATACCCCCACTGGGGAAACTGAAGTTCTAGTTTGCAGGAGCAGTTTCTGACCTTACCTGGATCTGAGTCAATTTAGACAGCCAACAAAAATCCAGGAGTAGAGGAAGCAGCAAGAAAAGTCCTGAGAACTCACTGGGTCCCCAAGCAGGCCATTCATGCCTTGACACCACAGGGATCCCTCAGGAGGGTGTCCAGGATGTCGGGAAAATGCCACAGGGAGAAAAAAGTCTCCAGCTGAACTTTGTACAATTTGAAACAGGCGAGATCCTTCCTGACCGGAACTTGCAGGAAGGCATGAATCCAGTGAGCAGACTCCACAGGCCAGGGAAGAACCAAAGTCCTTTTCTTTCACAGCTGGGAGGTGGCTACCCTGGGGCAAGTTCTCAAGCCCTGATTGCCCACTGCCTGGAAACAGACTCTGTGGTGTTGGAGGTGGCATGGTGGGAGTGACACCAGACCTTCAGGGGAGGCATGGGAGCTGGGTGAGGCCTGTGACTGCCGGCTTTCCCCAACTTCCCTGACAATCTGCATGACTCAGAAGAGGCAGCCATAATCCTCCTAGGTACACAACTCCAGTGACCTGAGAATCACACCCTCATCCTCCACAGCAGCTGCAGCAAGACCCGCCCAAGAAAAGTCTCGCCCCCTCCCCACCTTATGGTCCTTCCCTACCCACCCTGGAAGCCGAACACAAAGGGCATATACTCGGGACTTCTAGGGCCCTGCCCACCGCCAGTTCCTCTCCATAGTACCACAGCTGATGCTCTCTGGGAAAGCACCCCCTCCTGGTAGGTGGCCAACCAGAACAAAAATAGAACATTAAACCACAAAAGCTAAGAACCCTCAGAGTCCATTTCACCCCATTGTCACCTCCACTGCATCAAGTGCTGGTATCCACAGCTGAGAGACCAATAGACGGTTCACTTCACAGGACTCTTTGCAGACAATCCCTAGTACCAGCCTGTAGCCTGGTAGACTTGCTGGCTAGTAGACCCAGTAGAGAGATAACAATCACTGCAGCCTCAGGAAGCCACATCCATAGGAAAAGGGGGAGAGTATTTCATCAAGGGAACACATCCATTGTGGGACAAAAAAATGGGAAAAATAGCCTTCGGCCCTAAACCTTCCCTCTGACAGAGCCTACCTAAATGAGAGAACAAACAAACAAACAGAAAACCTACTCTGGTAATATGACAAAACAAGGCTCTTTAACATCCCCCAAAAATCACACTAGCTCACCAGCAATGGATCCAAATTAAGAAAAAACCCCTGATTTACCTCATAAAGAATTCAGGAAGTTAGTAATTAAGATAATCAGGGAGGCACCAGAGAAAGACACAGCTGAATGAAAGGAAATCCAAAAAACAATACAAGAAGTAAAGAGAGAAATATTCAAGGAAATAATAGCATAAAGAAAAAAAATAATTAAAACTTCAGGAAACACTGGACATACTTATAGAAATACAAAATGCTCTGGAAAGTCTCAACAATAGAATTGAACAAGTAGAAGTAAAACAATCAGAGCCTGAAGAATAGGTCTTCTAATTAACCCAATCTAACAAAGACGAATAAAGAAAAAAATAAGAAAATCTGAACAAAAGCTCCAAGAAGTTTGGGATTATGTTAAACAACCAAACCGAAGAATAATCAGTGTTCCTGAGGATGAAGATAAATCTAAAGTTTGAAAAACATATTTGAGGGAATAATTGAGGAATAGTTCCCTGGCCTTGCTAGAGACTTAGACATCCAAATACAAGAAGCACAAAGAACACCTGAGAAATTTATCACAAAGAGATCAATGCCTATGCATATTGTCATCAGGTTATCTAAAGTTAAGACAAAGGAAAGCATCTTAAGAGCTAAGAGACAAAAGCACCAGGTAACCTACAAAGGAAAGCCTATCAGAATAACAGCAGATTTCTCAGCAGAAACCCTACAAGCTAGAAGTGACTGGGGCTCTGTTGTAAGACTTCTCAAAATAATTATCAGCCCAGAATTTTGTATCCAGTGAAATTAAGCATTATATTTTAAGGAAAGATACAGTCTTTTTCAGACAAATGCTAAGAGAATTTGCCAATACCAAGCCACTAAGACAATAACTGCTCAAAAGAGCTCTAAATCTTGAAACAAATCCTGAAAACACATCAAAACAGAACATCTTTAAAGCATAAATCACACAAGACCTATAAAACAAAAATACAAGTTAATAAGCAAAAACAAACAAACAAAAACCAAGGTACACAGGCAATAGACAGCACAATGAATGGAATGGTATCTCATATCTCAATACTAACATTGAATGTAAATGGCCTAAATGCCACACTTAAAAGATGCAGAATAGCAGAATGGATAAGAACTCACCAACCAACTACCTGCTGCCTTCAGGAGACTCACCTCACACATAAAAACTCACATAAAAGTAAAGTAAAGGGATGGAAAAGGGATTTCACACAAATGGACACCAAAAGTGAGCAGGGTTAACTATTCTTATATCAGACAAAAGAAACTTTAAAGCAACAGCAGGTAACAGAGACAAAGAGGGACATTATATAATGGCAAAAGACCTTGTCCAACAGGAAGATATCACAATCCTAAATATATATGAACCTAACACTGGAGCTCCCAAATTTAAAAAAAAATTACTAATAGACCTAAAAATGAGATAGACAGCAACACAATAATAGTGGTAGACTTCAGTACTCTACTGACAGCACTAGGCAGGTCATCAAGGTTGACAGAAAGTCAACAAAGAAATTATGGATTTTAACTATACCTTGGAACAAATGAACTTAACAGATAGATACAACATTGTATCCGACAACCACAGAATACACACTTTATTTAACAGTGCATGGAACTGTCTTCAAAATAGATCATATTATTGATCACAAAATGAGCCTCAATACACTTAAGAAAATTGAAATTATATCAAGCACTCTCTTAAACCACAGTAGAATAAAACTGGAAATCAACACCAAAAGGAAACTTCAAAACCATGCAAATGCATGGAAATTAAATAACCTGCTGCTGAATGATCATTAGGGCAGAAACAAAATCAAGATGGAAATTTAAAAATTCTTCAAACTGAACGATAATAAATGATACAATCTATCAAAACCTCTGGGATACAGCAAAGTTGGGGCTAAGAGGAAAGGTCATAGCCCTAGTACCTAAATCAAAAAGACTGAAAGAACACAAACTGACACTCTAAGGTCACATCTTAAGGAACTAGAGAAACAAGAGCAAATCAAACCCAAACCCAGAAGAAAAGAAATAACCAAGATTAGAGAAGAACTAAATAAAACTGAATCAAAAAAAATACAAAACATAAATGAAACAAAAAGCTGGTTCTTCGAAAAGATAAATAAAGTTGATACAGCATTATCAAGATTATCCAAGAAAAGAAGAGAGAAAATCTAAATAACCCCAATAAGAAATGAAACAGGAGATTTACCACTGTCATCGCTGAAATACAAAAGGTCGTTCAAGGCTACTATGAACGCCTTTACAGACATAAATGAGGAAACCTAGAATAGATGATTAAATCCCTGGAAAAATACAACCCTCCTAGCTTAAATCAGAAAGAATTGGATACCCTGAACAGGGTAATTACAAGCAGTGAGATTTAAATAGTAGTTTAAAATTTACAAACAAAAAAAGGCCAAGACCAGACAGATTTATAGCAGAATTCTACAAGACATTCAAAGAAGAATTGGTACCAATCTTTTTGACACTATTCCACAAGGTAGAGAAAGAGGGAACACTCCCTAATTTATTCTATGAACCCAGCATCACCCTAATATCAAAAGTAGGAAAGGACATAACCAGAAAGAAAACTACAGACCAATATTTCTGATGGACATAGACTTTAAAATCCTTAACAAAATACTAGCTAACTGAATCCAACAACATATCAAAAGATGACTCACCGTGAATAAGTGGGTTTCATATCAGGGATGCAGAGATGGTTTAACATTTGCTAGTCAATAAATTACACCACATAACCAGAATTAAAAACAAAATCACATGATCATCTCAGTAGATGCAGAAAAAGCATTTGACAAAATCCAGCATCGCTATATGATAAAACTCTTAGCAAAATCGGCTTGAGACATATGTCTACGTAATAAAAGCCATCTATGACAATCCCACAGCTAAAATAATACTGAACTTGAAAAGGCTGAAAGCATCCCCTCTGAAAACCGGAATGAGACAAGGATGCTGACTCTCACCACTCCTCTTTAACACAGTACTGGAAGTCCTAGTCAGAGCAATCAGAAAAGAGAAAGAAGAAAAGGGCATCCAAATCCATAAAGAGGAAATCAAATTGTCACTGTTTGCTGATTATACGATCATTTACCTAGAAAATCCTACGATTCTTCCATAGGCCGGGCCCAGTGACCCGCACTTTGAAAGGCCAAGGCAGGCAGATAACCTGAGGTTGGAAGTTCAAGACCAGCCTGACCAACATGGAGAAATCCCACCTCTACTAAAATTACAAAAAAATTAGTGAGGCCTGGTGACGCATGCCTGTAATCCCAGCTACTTGGGAGACTGAGGCAGGAGAATCACTTGAACCTGGGAGGCAGAGGTTGCAGTGAGCCAAGATCATGCCATTGCACTCCAGCCGGAGCAACAAGAGTGAAACTCCATCTCAAAAAAAAAAGACACTCTTCCAGAAAGTGCCTAAAACTGATAAAAAGAATTAATCTGAGTTTCCAGATACAAGATTAATGTACACAAATCAGGTAGCTCTTCTATACACCAACAGCAATCAAGCAGAGAAATCAAGAACTCAACCCCTTTTACAATAGCTGCAAAATGAAATAAAATACCTAAGAATATATCTAACCAAAGAGGCAAAAGACCTCTATAAGGAAAACTATAAAACACTCCTGAGAGAAATTATAGATGATACAAACAAATGGAAACATATCCCATGCTCATGGATGGGTAGAGGCAATGTTGTGAAAATGACCATCCTGCCAAAAGCAATCTACAAATTCGATGCAATCCCCGTCAGAATGCCACCATCATTCTTCACAGAATTAGAAAAAAATATATAAAATTCATAAGAAACCTAAAAAGAGCCCACATATCCAAAGAAAGACCAAGCCAAAACAAACAAACAAACAAAACACACACACATACACACACACAAACAAAACAAAACAAATTTACAAATCTGGGGGCATCACACTACCTGATTTCAAACTCTACTATCGGCCACAGTCACCAAAACAGCTTGGTACTGGTAAAAAATAGGCACATAGACCAATGGAGTAAAATAGAAAACCCAGAAATAAACCCAAATACTTACAGCCAACTGATCTTTGACAAAGCAAACAAAAACATAAAGTGTGGAAAGGATACCCTTCTCAACAAATGGTGCTGCAATAATTGGCTAGCCACATGTAGAAAAATGAATCAGAAATGATGAGTTTATGTCGTTTGTAGGGACATGGATGAATCTGGAGAACATCATCCTCAGCAAACTGACACAAGAACAGAAAATGAAACACCACATATTCTCACTCATAGGCGGGTGATGAAAAATGAGAACACATGGACACAGAAAGGGGAGTACTAAACACTGGGGTCTATTGGGGGGAAAAGGGGGGGGCCAGTGGGAGGGGGAGGTGGGGAGGGATAGCCTGGGGAGAAATGCCAAATGTGGGTGAAGGGGAGAAGGGAAGCAAAGCACACTGCCATGTGTGTACCTACGCAACTGTCTTGCATGCTCTGCTCATGTACCCCAAAACCTAAAATCCAATAAAAAATTTAAAAAAAAAAAAGAAAAATGAAACTGGATTTGCATCTCTCACCTTATGCAAAATCAAATCAAGATTGATTAAGGACATAAATCTAAGACCTGAAACTATACAAATTCTAGAAGATAGCATTAGAAAAACCCTTCTAGACACTGGCTTAGGCAAGGATTTCATGACCAAGAACTCAAAGGCAGCTGAAATAAAAGCAAAGATAAATAGCTGTGACTTAATTAAACTAAAGAGCTTTTGCATGGCAAAAGGAAGAGTTCACAGAGTAAACAGATAACCCATAGAGTGGGAGAAAATCTTCACAATCTATACATCTGACCAAAGACTAATATCCAGAATCTACAACAAACTCAAACAAATCAATAAGAAAAAAGCAATCCTATCAAAAAGTGGGGTAAGGGCATGAATAGACAATTCTCAAAAGAAGATATAGAAATGGCCAACAAACATGAAAAATGTTCATCATCACTAATGATCAGGGAAATGCAAATTGAAACCATAATGTGATACCACCTTACTCTTGCAAGAATGAGCATAATCAAAAAATAAAAACCAGTAGATGTTGGTGTGGATGAGGTGATCAGGGAACACTTCTACACTGCTGGTGGGAATGTAAACTAGAACAGCCATCATGGAAAACAATGTGGAGATTCCTTAAAAAACTAATAGTTGAACTACCATTTGATCCAGCAATCCTACTACTGGGTATCTACCCAGAGGAAAAGAAGTCATTATATGAAAAAGATACTTGCACTCACATGTTTACAGCAGCACAATTTGCAATTGCAAAATCATGGAATGAATCCAAATGCCCAACAATCAACAAGTGGATAAAGAAACTGTGGTTTATATACACAACGGAATACTACTTGGCCATAAAAAGGAATGAATTAATAGCATTTACAGTGACTTGGATGAGACTGGAGACTATTATTCTAAGTGAAGCAACTCAGGAATGGAAAAACCAAACATTGTATGTTCTCATTGATATGTGGGAGCTAAGCTGTGAGAACTCAAAGGCATAAGAATGATAAAATGGACTTTGGGGACTTGGCAGAAAGGGTGAAAAGGGGATAAAAGATAAAAGACTACAGATAGGGTGCAGTGTATACTGCTCCAGTGATGGGTGCACCAAAATCTCACAAATCACCACTAAGGAACTTACTCATACAACCAAACACCACCTGTACCCCAATATCCTATGGAAAAATAAAAAGAAATGAATTACTAAAAAAAATAAAGTTAAGCAGGGTTACCAGGTATTATCTAATTCCTACAATGTGGTGCAGTCAAAATCCTCTTTAACATCATTTTGATATAAGGAAGTATAAAATATACATACATTACTCACGTAAAACTAACATTTATTTTATAGTAAGTGCTTATCAATTCAGAAGAGTACTAGGAACATTTTTCCTTTAAAATTGATTGTGTTTGATCAGAGCAGTCCACTGATTAAAAGTCTTAAGTTCCCCAAGGTTAAGGAAAAAAATTACGATTGACTCACCATACCCACCACAAATCCAAAGCCACAAATATTATAGGTGGCTTTATTAAATGAATTACCACTCATTTAATAAAAAGCCACCTATAGCTTATCTCAATAATGAGATAAGCTAATCATAACTCAGATTTTTGAGACCCCAGAGTGCTGAATTAGCACATATAGTTTTCCTGTTATTTTCAAGAGTCATATTTTCCAACTGAGTAATTTGATTTCTTGCAGGAAATACACCAGGACTGCATCTCAGAATAACCAACGATGTTAAGAATTGGCACAATCCTTTACAATGTCAAACCTTTAACCTTTAGTTTCCCAAGGGACATTGCTTTTAAGAAAAAAAGGGAAAGCAAGAAATAATCCAGTACCCTGACTTTGAGATTCTTGAAATTTACAAGAGCTGCAGAAAATTCTAGTCAAAGCCAGTTAATATGAAGAATAGAGTTTAGAAGCAAGGAAATTACTCAAGACCGAGTGCCCCTACATAGCCAGACCTTAAGTTGCTTGAGAAGCATAACGCTACTCTCCTGTACCACAGTTCACTCTGCCCTGACCCCATTACCAGAGTGTAAGTAGAGAAAATCTCAGGTATGTTCCAGTTAAATTCCGCTAGTCACAATGAGAGACTGAGGTGGGGGGATCTCTTGAGACCAGGAGTTTGAGGCTGCAGTGAGCTGTGATCACCATGATAGTACCACTGCACTACAGCCTGGGTGACAGTGATGCTGTTTGAAAAAAAGAAAAGTCTTCTAGTCAAAGAATGTGGCAAATCTTGTGTGTGTGTGTGTGTGTGTGTGTGTGTGTGTGTGTGTGTGTGAATCAAAATTCCTATGTCCATATAGCATTTTAACAAAGCATCTTAAAATAAGATCGAATATTAATGTTCAAAAACTAAATATACACCCTTTACATATGTTAAGAATAATTCAAGAAAATATATGTTAACAAAATAATTAGAAGTTTGGGAAGAGCCACTCTAACCTGGGTCTCCAGAAACAAGCCCCAAACACTGTACAATTGAACCACCAGGAGGACTGCAGATTTAGCCAAAATCAGAAGGTAAGAAACAAGAGGCCACCACTGGCATTGTCAAGTCAAGAACATTTTGCTACAGCTGTGGCCTGGAAATGAGAAAGCTGCCACTGCTGCTGCCGCCACCTTTACTAACTAGAGCTGAATGCTGAAACACTACTGGAGGAAAACCCCAAGTCTTGTAACCTATTTTCTAAGAAAAAAGAAACAAAAGCTGCAGGAATGTGACTTCCAAATTAGTCCCACTTTCTAGAGCTTGAATAAATACTTCTAAATGATAGGATCCAATTTGCTTCCAAATGTTCACATTCAAGAATCCTAGGAAATAAGGATTTTTTTTTTTTTTAGCCTCCCTTACTCTGTCGAGTAAGAAAGTCAGGACGAAGAAGGTAGACATGGATGCTGAGGACAAACAAATTTATCGCATCCATCACAGGCAGCAGTTGGTATTTCCATTTCATAGATAGAGACACTGAGGTTCAGAAAAATCTAAGTGACTTGTGTAAGACACAATGTCAAACAAATTGAATTACCAGGAGTAGAACCTAGGAGTTTTGACGCCAAGTTCAGCACATTTCTCAATTTGTCATTCTGTATTAACTGATTAAAAGATTATAAAACTGGAAAAGAAATAATTGACCACATCTCCTAAGGGGAACTAAAATTTCCTAACATTTATTTGCTCATCTATTAGGCTATTATTACATTTCAAAGAAAAGGTCAACTTAGGAAGGATCTCCAGACAAGTAGCAATCCTTCTCAATGGCTGTTAGGCAGTTAGGGAGCAGAAATGAAGCAAGTGCACGAACTGTGAGCTTTTGTCTTCCTCCCAAAATTCAAAATGTGCTCAGAGCCTACAGACAGAGGCAGCTGAATTCAGGCAAATTTAATGTTCTTCATTTTTATTTCCACCCCATCCTCCAGAAAACAATTAACATTATTTGCAAAGATTTATAAAATGTCAAAGAATAAAAGCAAAACTTATTTGTTATCTGAATTAAACTCAGAATTGCTATTTCAGCTAAATGGAATATATAAAGTAATTTAAATAAATACTAATGAAATTATCTCTTAAAGAGATATTGGCCTTAAATATATAACTATACAGCTATCTAATATAATTTGGCTTGCTTATCGGCTTTCTAATATATCTCATTTTTAGTGATTGGTTCTCTTTATTAACAATGAATTGTTATCTATGTCTTCATATGTGGATCTTAATTTAATCAAATGTGAAGTTTTAGGTTAATTTTGAGCATATTCAAACTCATCCCCAATTCAGTAAGAGACATGCAGAAAATGGTTTTGCTGTCGATTTTTTAATCTCCAAAGCACGTTCAATGCTCATTTTTGTGACTACCTCTTTAAGGGGAAGCATTTTGGAAAAGGCCTCCTGAGAGCATTTATAATAAATCTTTCCTGACTTTCTTTTAAGCAGGAAAGAAAAATCCATTTAAGACAATGCTTTAAGGCAAAATGTTACCTGACTTCAGATTCAAACTTTTCATTTATTAGGGAAGAAGTTAAAGTCTCCAGGGGGTGCTGAATCAGTCTATTCTGAGAAGTAGAAATGGAGAAGCTACTTTAAGTAAATGGTGTCCTAACTCCGGCAACAGAGACAAGTCTCTGCCCTGCCAACTTCCCTCTCCTAGAAGTATGTACCACCACTCTACTCACAGGGAAAGCATATTGATTCCTTAATTGAGAAATAAGAAGACAATGAAGAAGAAGAATTTCAGCAGCTTCTATTTAGTAATAGAATCCCCATAAATGCCACCCATGTTAGTGCTTTCTATGTATATTATCCCTGTTAATCCTCAAAACATAACTAAAAGCATTAATCATCCCTTGTTACAGAAAAGAAAGCCAAAGCTCACAGGAACTAAAAATATGCCCAATGTCACACAGCTAGTAAGTGAAGAAAGCAAGATCAACTAACTTCAAAGTTTGCAACTTTGATCAACTACCTTCAAAGTTCCCACACCCTCCCCCTCGGCATAGAGATGTGAAATCCAGTAACTCAAGTAAAGGCCATTTTTCATTTAAAAGAGCTACTCAAATAGAGATAGTCTGAAGCAAGCAATGTAGACTGACACAATGACCACAAACCTACACTGTGTAAAACTGCAACACCACAGAGAAAGCTTTGCAATCTTATCTGGATGTCTATAGCAATCAATGTAAAGGTTATTCAAGTTCAGCAAACTTGCCTCTAGCAAAATACAGCTAAATTCGTTCTACTTATGGGAAACAGACCTGCTTCCTCATTTTACAGGTCTATCCTGGGTTTGAACTTTCACATTCACAGAGTTAAGGGATGCCTCACAGAAAGGAATGCACACCTGTGACTAAACAAGTTATAGTTGACAATCAGCACCCCCTCCACACATCTATGTATTACAAGTTTTTCTTCTGTGCATGGCTGATTTTCTGTGTGTTACCAAAAAGACTGTATTGCTGATACCCGAGTGTTTTTCTAGTCATTTTCTCACGCCCAAGTTTTATTTTCCCTGTAGTCTCTATCATACCATTTAATATGTGTCTTAAACACATTACACCAACCAGGCACAGTGGCTCACACCTGTAATCCCAGCACTTTGGAAGACCAAGGTGGGCAGATCACGAGGTCAGGAGATCGAGATCATCCCGGCCAACATGGTAAAACCTAGTCTCTACTAAAATGCAAAAAGTTAGCCAGTTAGCCAGGAGCACACCTGTAATCCCAACTACTCGGGAGGCTGAGGCAGGGGAATCACTTGAACCTGGGAGGGAGAGGTCACAGTGAGCCGAGATCATACCACTGCACTCCAGCCTGGCAACAAAGCAAGAGTCCATTTAAAAAAAAAATTACACCTCATAATTCGGGTATAGAAATTAATCTATTTCACTCTGCTTTGGAGGCAGGTTTTTTATTTTTGTTTTGTTTTTTGCTTTTTTCTTAACCAGTTAGGCTTTTTTCTTTCATTTTATTGTACACTTTTCCTTTCTACTAATCAACCAAATGTCTGCAAATTATTTTAACTCAGACATTCAAAATTAGATGTGATATCTGAAGTATTGTAACTGAATTGTGTGGGAAGGAATACTCAGGGCTGTGATTATTCTTCATACAGGTCTTCAAAAAACACTCAGATTTTCTGCTGCCACATCACATTATAAATTAATTTTGCTTCCAAGGAATGCTCACCTTAATTTTCTTTTACTTCACCCTCTAACAGTATCTCTTGGCTTGAACTCAGATGCACTAGCAATGATCTCTTGGAGGCTTTCATATGCTACAACCATATATAATCACCTTCACTGCCAGAATGTTTAAGGACACCCAAGCAGTTTCTAGCCATATATCCTGATTTCCTGGGGACCATGAGGCCCACAGGAAAGAATTTCTGGCGTACCGAGGTAGAATATGGCATGGAAAAGGATTTGTTTTAGCTATACAATGAGTCTGAAAGAATACATTCTCTACTAGGAGCAATACTAAAAGGAAATAGTATTCCTGAATGCAATAGGACTCTCTCCTTGAATTCACCACTACTTCATAGACAGCTCCTACCACCACTACAGCATGCAAATTATTCTCCATTTGCTACCCTCCATTTTCCACTGACCCAGATCCATTCTCTCTGTGCTCTCTGTATTCCTGGAAGGCTGACCCCTACAGAGTGCATGACATGGGCTAATGAGAAGCCTAACGGAATCAGAAGGAGTGAAGAGAGAGGTCAGGCCAGTTAATGGCTTGCTCATGTCTGGTTTAATGCTAGGATTCTTACATTGAATGCGACTCTCTCTGACTTCAGCTCCTGCCAGGCAGCCCCTCCTCTGAGGCTCTGGCTCGCAGGGATTTGTGGTGTTACCATCTCTAAACCTGAAGGGCAGGGGCTGGGAACTATTCCCCCCCAGCCCCTGCCCTTCAGGTTTAGAGATGGTAATACTTCAGTGTTGCTACTCGGAGGTCCCTCAACTTCTCTGATTTGTTTCTAATCCTAAGTCACATTTTCTCTAACTAGTACTTTCATTAAATTCTCAGAATTCTGTAAGTGTGCCTTCAGTGTCTTGCTGGGCCCCTGGCAATGCACTAATTGGTACCAGAAGTAGCCTCTAGAAACAGCCCCTCAAGTTACAATTCTAGTGTGAATTCCACACATATTATTTTATAATATACTGACAATTTCCTTGCTGGGGTTTGGGGGGACAGATAATCAGTGGAGAGCAATGCTCTGGAAGATTGTGTGTGTGTCATTTGATCATTATAGTAATAAAGATTACAGGCTGATTCTCACTCTGTTAAAGAGCTTACAAAAATAAGAATATAAGTTTAGTGCCTTGAATACTCAACCCAAAGCATGAGGGAGAACTAATCAGCTTTAAATGTATCTCTTGTCTTATATATCTGCAGAACAAACATAACTGATGATTAGGACCAAGACATGATGGCATGAGCAGAGTTGCAATGTTGGTAAATATATCAATTCAGTGGGCTTTGAAAGTTCAAGCAAAAATTAAGGTTACCAACCCATCTCAAGTCTCAGGGTCCTACTACATTGTAAACAGGGACCCAGTTGTAACCTAAGAAACTTATAAGGAGTCATTAGTTGGAAAAAGGGGATCCTGGAAACTTGAGATGGGGTCCTTAACTTAAATTCTTAAAGCCTCCTGAATCTTTCTTGGCAGTTGAAGCAATCCCCCCAACCTTTCTGAAAAAAAAAAAAAAAGCTACTTTCAGTGACTTCATCAGCAGCTTGCCTTGCCAGGAGATTCCCATTCTCCTCAAGGTTAACCCCAATCATCAATCATTGCGTACATGGAGAGAAGGAGAAGTGCAAGGTATCCTCAAAGATGAGATATATTCTAAACCAGAGATGTGATAGGACATTGACAACTGTGATCATCAGAAAATGAAAGTGGAAAAGCATGTTTAGAAATTTATTTGAAGGGGTGAAATCAAGGAGATAGAAATAAGAGGTTAGTTCAGGAAGAATTTATCAATATGAGAAAACTCACCTGAGATTCTGGATAAAATTTGTCAGCTGAAGAATCTGGGATGGGCTTTAACAGTTTGATGAAACCTGGACTTAGTGGTGACCTACAGTAATGAGGGTGAGTTGCTGGGACTTCTCTGGTACAAAGAGGAAAAAACCAAAGGCATAGGGAGATGAAAATTTTGGAGTGGATCTATTCTATGTAACCTATTCCAACACACCCTCACTATACCTACAAAAGGGGATGAAGAATACTTCCTTCTCCAAAGCAATAAGAATACTTTGGCATTAAGCAACCACATCTCTTAAGAGTTCTCTCAAGACTACTCTCTGCAGGCCAGAAATGCTGCTGAAAATTTGGGCTCCCTAATCTTAATGAGAACTATGGGTTCTTGGAGTGTTAGAGGCCAGGTGGCAGTGCTCAGTTTTGGGGATGAGACTGGAACAATTACCCCTAACAAACCACAAGGACAGAATGGTAATGGTAATGTTTTGACCCACATGGATTTTTTATTGTGGCTAATATTTTTAGGAGGACCTTAGAAATGAAATTGATTGTCAGTCTTCTAAAATATTACTTGGTCTATGTTATCAGACAATTTTTCTTCTGGTAAGCAATAACTCAAATTGAAGTGCTATAGTAGGAATTCATGACCTCATACCTCGTTCATAAACCCAGAGCCTTCTGAGATGGCTGCTAGCTTCTATTAAGGAATCATCCTGAAATGCAGACACATGGATACACTGTATTTCTTCCTCCAAGCCTTCCCCCAGAGAACTCATGGCCATTTAACAAGGTGAGAGTGAGCTAGGAAAGAAAAGTAATAATACTACCTAGGAGCTATTACTTATTGCTCCAATTTAGCACTAATTAGTATGGGCACAAAGTCATAAAATAAATGGAGTCTTGGCCCATATCTGTCTTAGAATGGTTGGTGGGCTCTATCCTTTCCTAGTCATTATTTTCCATGTTCACAGCCGTCTACCTGAAATAATCATACCTAACAACTAGAAACATCCTCACATTGGTTTCCTGACTGATGCCATAAATGTCATTATGTTGAGAAGAGCCAAGTGGAGCCCCTGGAATTATCCATGTCAAGTAATAAACAGAAAGCAGTATCATATCCCTGAGGGAAAAATGCAGAAACTAATGCTACTATCAAGGACTGAAAGAAACAGGGGTGGTGATTTCCATCCCATCCTCAGTTAACTCTTCAGTTTGGCTGATACAAAAGCCAAATGGATACTTTAGAATGACCCTGAAATATCGGTACCACCAACACAGCTGCTGACTGCTGAAATGTAGTTGTTGACCTAGAAAATGGTTTCACTTTGTTTTGTTCTGTTCCCTATCTGTATTAGGGACAAATAAGAAGCAATTCTTCTTTATCTAAATAGTAGGAACAAAAGTACATCTTCAGTGACTTATCTCATGACTATATCAACTCTCCTGATCTCTGTCATAATATAGTCCAGAGAAATCCTGACCACATTGAAATCTCAGAAAACATGTGATCCATAACAGTGAACACATTATATTAATTGGACCTGATAAGCAGGAAGTTGCAAGCACCTAGGTGCCTTAGTAAAACACTTGTGTTTTAATGAGTATAAAATAAAACCCACAGAGCTTTGGAATTCTGCCCAACTCCCATGAAGATTTGGGATTCTGCCAAATTCAAAGATTCTGGGAATCCTTTGTTGTAGACCATGTGGGTTATCACCCCTGAAATGGAGAATAATTAAGTGCACTCTGAACTTCCTACGGTAAAGAAAGAGGCACCACATTTGATATGTCTTTTGATTTTAGAGGAAGCATATGCTACATTTGGAAACACTGCTGTTATCCATTTCCTAAGTAATACACAAGGATGCCAGTTTCGAATGTTGCCCAGAGCATGAGAGGGATAGCAATAGGTCCAATTTATGGTAAAAGATTTCCCATCAATTAGACATCATAAGCTAGTATGGAGCCCCCAATAGGCCCCTATAGGAAAAACACAATGTAGACCCCAATATTTTGGAGTAAATTCAGACTCTATTCTGCAAACAACTATTTTCCACTTTAAAGCTGATCCTAATTTGCTATTGGATTCTGGTACAACCAAATAATAACACCTGAGCACAGCAACCAGACGATTGTATGATCTGAGCTGCTCATCATGAATTGGATATCATCTGATCAAAAGAAAATCTGAAAGTAGATGTGTGGAGGAGCATCAGGTTATTAAATAGGAATGGAATATGCCTAACAGGGACAAAGGACATCCAGAAAACTCAAATAACTCCTTTAAACAGAATCAGACTTCAAAGTATCTACTCCTACTGCTACGTAGGCAATTCCTTAAACCATGGCTATGAAGTTATCTATGACCATTAGCAAGGAGGAAAAATTACCTGTTTGACAGATGTTGACCCCATCCAGAAATGAACAGGTGCTACACTCTAGACCCACTTATAGCAGTTTGAAATTTTGTCTGAAATGGAAATATTCCCAGTGGACAGAATTTCAGGTAGTACATTTGTTTTTCCACTTTCTGTGGAGGAATAGATGGTCTATTGTATGGATTCACAATGACTCCAGGGAAAAGCTAATGGGATGTCCCTTTTATTTGTGACTTGGAAAAGCAAGAATTGGTGGCAAGGTGTTCTGAGGATAAGATATGTGGACAGATTTCTCAAAATGGTTATGGAATTGTATTAGCCTGTTTTCACACTGCTAAAAAGAAATACCCAAGACTGGGTAATTTATAAAGAAAAGAAGTTCAATTGATTCACAGTTCTGCCTGGCTGGGAAGCCTCAGGAAACTTATAATAATGGCCAAAGGGGAAGCAGGCACGTCTTACATAGTGGCGGGAGAGAGAGACCGTGTGAAGGAGGAACTGTCAAATCCTTATAAAACCATCAGATCTTGTGAGAACTCACTATTACAAGAACAGTATAGGGGAAACTGCACCCATGACCCAATCACCTCCCACCAGGTTCCTCCCTCAACATGTGGGGATTATGGGGATTACACTTGGAAATGAGATTTGAGTAGAGACACAGAGCCAAACCATATAAGGAATATTAGAATATTCATATCATATATAAAAGCTTACCAGAGAGCATCCACTGCAGAAGAGTCTCTTAATATTGATAGAGACTAGCTAATCCTTATTGTAGATGCCATTCAGCCTCCTTACCCAGCCAAAACAGTGCTCATTCTAAACGGCTGTGTAGTAAACCTGCAGGTTATACATTAGTGTCTTAGTCCATTGAGGCTGCTATAACAAAACATCATAAAGCAAGTAGTTTATAAACAACAGATATTTATTTCTCACAGTTCTGGAGGCTGGTAGTCCAAGACTAATTGGCCAGCAGATTCAGTGATTGGTGAAAGCCTCTTTCCTGATTTATAGGTGGTGCCTTTTTGTGTGTTCTCACATGGGGAAAGGGGAAAACAAGCTCCCTCAACCCTCCTTTATAAGAGAACTAATCTCATTTGTGAGAGTTCCAACCTCCTAACCTCATTATCTCTCAATGGCCTTCCCTTAATGCTTTCCAATTGGGGATTAGGTTTCAAGATGTGCATTTGGAAGCAACACAAACATTTAAATAGTAGCAACATAGATTTTCTCTCCCCAAAGCTGTTTTGGCTATTATAATTGCTAGGTGCTAAAACATGGAGGCCAATGATGAGGTCTGATATGGAACCATTCCCCAAAGGGAACAGCCAGCTCCCTGCTGGAAGGTTGATTCCACTGGATCCCTTCTATTTTGGAATGGAGAAGGCATTTTGTCCTCAGGAATCCTAGGTATGGATTGGCCTCGTAGTCCACGATGTTTCTTCTAGCATTCTGTTATGGGCTGAATTATGTCTCTCAAAAGATAGGTTGAATTCCTAATCCTCAATACCGCTGAGTGTGACTTTATTTGGAAATACAGTCATTGCAGATATAATTAGTTAAAATGAAGTCATACTGGAGTAAGGTGGGCCCTTAATTCAATTTGACTGGTGTCCTCATAAGATGATATGAGACACGGTGGGGGCAAATGTCACATGACAACAGAGGCAGAGATTTTAGATCTGTGGCACAAATCAAGAACTCCAAAGATTGTCACTGAAATCAGAAGCTAAAAGCATGGAACAGATTCTCTCCTAAACTCTTGAGAGACCATGGTCCTACCAACACTTGAACTTCAGATTACTAGCCTCCAGAACTGTGTGAGAATAAATTTCTGTTCCCTTAAGCCGCCCCATTTGTACTTTGTTACAGTGGCCCTAGGAAACTAATACATCTAATACATGCCCTTATTACTAGACTTAATGAATGCTTTATCCACTGACGTATTATACCACAAAACATCACCCTCAACCAAGAAAGTCACTTTGTAATGATACAAATGCAGCAGTAGTCATGCTCATGTAATTCATTAGTCTTACAACATGTCCCATCATCTAGAAGCAGATGGTCTATTGAAGGCTCAGCTATGGCACCAGCTGAGGAGGGGGGAGATTGGGGTATTTAAACAAGTGACCAATATATAATAATGTCCGACACTTCACACCACAGCCAGGTTCAGGAAACAAAGGGTGGAAGTAGGCATGGCCTCTCAATTTTAAGCCTAAATTCTCTATGCTGAGGAATTTGCTTCTTGTTACTTTACCCTTAGGTTTCACAAATTTGGAATTATGAGTTCCTAAGAAAATAATACTTCTAACTGAGAACGAAGTCACAATTCCATTACTTTGGAAGCTAAGTCTACCTCCTATTAATTTGGAGCTCTTATGCCACTGAATCAACATGCAGAAAGGTGGCTAGGAGTACTACTGGGGTTCCAAATAAAATACTACTTCTGATAACAAAGTCACAATTCCATTACTTTGACAGCTAAGTCTACCTCCTATTAATTTGGGGCTCTTATGCCACTGAATTGATGTGCAGAAAGTGGCTAGTTCTGGCCAGCAGCTGTGGGCAGTGAGAAACCACAGAGAAATTATATGGTTCCCTATCTTCACACCACAAGCTTGGCCTCACCAATACAGCGTCCAAACCAAAACTGACGAAGTACCTCTTGGTTTTCAGAGAAAAGATTGAAATGTACTGAGAAAAAAAAATGCAGAGAGAGATAGAAAATTTGTAACTGTTGAAAAGAAAACTCAACTTATTTGACCCTTAAAACAGCCTGGCATAAGATAATAAACATCAACCTATACACAGATAAATCTGGGGATGTTACTGAAAATTGAAAAAGTAAAGTGAATTAAAAATAATAAACTTTTATTTAGAAAAACAACTTTTTTTTTTTAATTTTTTTATTGGATTTTAGGTTTTAGGGTACATGAGCAGAGCATGCAAGACAGTTGCGTAGGTACACAAATGGCAGTGTGCTTTGCTTTTCTTCTCCCCTTCACCCACATTTGGCATTTCTCCCCAGGCTATCCCTCCCCTCCTCCCCCTCCCACTGGCCCTCCCCTTTTCCCCCCAATAGACCCCAGTGTTTAGTACTCCCCTTTCTGTGTCCACGTGTTCTCATTTTTCATCACCCACCTATGAGTGAGAATATGTGGTGTTTCATTTTCTGTTCTTGTGTCAGTTTGCTGAGGATGACGTTCTCCAGATTCATCCATGTCCCTACAAACGACACAAACTCATCATTTCTGATTGCTGCATAATATTCCATGGTGTATATGTGCCACATTTTTCCAATCCAGTCTATTATCAATGGGCATTTGGGTTGATTCCAGGTCTTTGCTATTGTAAACAGTGCTGCAATGAACATTCGTGTACATGTGTCCTTATAGTAGAACAATTTATAGTCTTTGCATATATACACCCAGTAATGGGATTGCTGGGTCAAATGGAATTTCTATTTCTAAGGCCTTGAGGAATCGCCACACTGTCTTCCACAATGGTTGAACTAATTTACACTCCCACCAACAGTGTAAAAGTGTTCCTATTTCTCAACATCCTCTCCAGCATCTGTTGTCTCCAGATTTTTTAATGATCGCCATTCTAACTGGCATGAGATGGTATCTCAATGTGGTTTTGATTTGCATCTCTCTGATGACCAGTGACGATGAGCATTTTTTCATATGATTGTTGGCCTCATATATGTCTTCTTTCGTAAAGTATCTGTTCATATCCTTTGCCCACTTTTGAATGGGCTTGTTTGCTTTTTTCCTGTAAATCTGTTTGAGTTCTTTGTAAGTTCTGGATATCAGCCCTTTGTCAGATGGGTAGACTGCGAAAATTTTTTCCCATTCTGTTGGTTGCCGATCCACTCTAGTGACTGTTTCTTTTGCCGTGCAGAAGCTGTGGAATTTGATTAGGTCCCATTTGTCTATTTTGGCTTTTGTTGCCAATGCTTTTGGTGTTTTGTTCATGAAGTCCTTGCCTACTCCTATGTCCTGGATAGTTTTGCCTAGATTTTCTTCTAGGGTTTTTATGGTGCCAGGTCTTATGTTTAAGTCTTTAATCCATCTGGAGTTAATTTTAGTGTAAGGTGTCAGGAAGGGGTCCAGTTTCTGCTTTCTGCACATGGCTAGCCAGTTTTCCCAACACCATTTGTTAAACATGGAATCCTTACCCCATTGCTTGTTTTTGTCAGGTTTATCAAAGATTGTATAGTTGTATGTATGTTGTGTTGCCTCCGGTGCCTCTGTTTTGTTCCATTGGTCTATATCTCTGTTTTGGTACCAGTACCATGCTGTTTTGATTACTGTAGCCTTGTAGTATAGTTTGAAATCCGGTAGTGTGATGCCCCCTGCTGTGTTCTTTTTGCTTAGAATTGACTTGGCTATGCGGGCTCTCTTTTGGTTCCATATGAAGTTCATGGTGGTTTTTTCCAGTTCTGTGAAGAAAGTCAATAGTAGCTTAATGGGGATAGCGTTGATTCTGTAAATTACTTTGGGCAGTATAGCCATTTTCACGATATTAATTCTTCCTAACCATGACCATGGAATGTTTCTCCATCTGTTTGTGTCCTCTCTGATTTCGTTGAGCAGTGGTTTGTAGTTCTCCTTGAAGAGGTCTCTTACGTTCCTTGTGAGTTGTATTCCAAGGTATTTTATTCTTTTTGTAGCAATTGCGAATGGCAGTTCATTCTTGATTTGGCTTTCTTTAAGTCTGTTATTGGTGTAGACGAATGCTTGTGATTTTTGCACATTGATTTTATATCCTGAGACTTTGCTGAAGTTGCTTATCAGTTTCAGGAGTTTTTGGGCTGAGGCGATGGGGTCTTCTAGGTATACTATCATGTCGTCTGCAAATAGAGACAATTTGGCTTCCACCTTTCCTATTTGAATACCCTTTATTTCTTTTTCTTGCCTGATTGCTCTGGCTAGAACTTCCAGTACTATATTGAATAGGAGTGGTGAAAGAGGGCATCCTTGTCTAGTGCCAGATTTCAAAGGGAAGGCTTCCAGTTTTTGCCCATTCAGTATGATATTGGCTGTTGGTTTGTCATAAATAGCTTTTATTACTTTGAGATACGTTCCATCGATACCGAATTTATTGAGGGTTTTTAGCATAAAGGGCTGTTGAATTTTGTCAAATGCCTTCTCTGCGTCAATGGAGATAATCATGTGGTTTTTGTTTTTGGTTCTGTTTATGTGGTGAATTACGTTGATAGACTTGCGTATGTTGAACCAGCCTTGCATCCCCGGGATGAATCCTACTTGATCATGATGAATAAGTTTTTTGATTTGCTGTTGCAATCGGCTTGCCAATATTTTATTGAAGATTTTTGCATCTATGTTCATCATGGATATTGGCCTGAAGTTTTCTTTTCTCGTTGGGTCTCTGCCGGGTTTTGGTATCAGGATGATGTTGGTCTCATAAAATGATTTGGGAAGGATTCCCTCTTTTTGGATTGTTTGAAATAGTTTTAGAAGGAATGGTACCAGCTCCTCCTTGTGTGTCTGGTAGAATTCGGCTGTGAACCCGTCTGGACCTGGGCTTTTTGTGTGTGGTGGCTCTTAATTGCTGCCTCAACTTCTGACCTTGTTATTGGTCTATTCATAGTTTCAGCTTCCTCCTGGTTTAGGCTTGGGAGGACACAGGCGTCCAGGAATTTATCCATTTTTTCCAGGTTTACTAGTTTATGTGCATATAGTTGTTTGTAATATTCTCTGATGATGTGGAATCTGTGGTGATTTCCCCTTTATCATTTTTTATTGCATCTATTTGGTTGTTCTCTCTTTTATTTTTAATCAATCTGGCTAGTGGTCTGTCTATTTTGTTGATCTTTTCAAAAAACCAGCTCTTGGATTTATTGATTTTTTGAAGGGTTTTTCGTGTCTCAATCTCCTTCAGTTCAGCTCTGATCTTAGTTATTTCTTGTCTTCTGCTGGGTTTTGAGTTTTTTTGATCTTGCTCCTCTAGCTCTTTCAATTTTGACGATAGGGTGTCAATTTTGGATCTCTCCATTCTCCTCATATGGGCAGTTATTGCTATATACTTTCCTCTAGAGACTGCTTTAAATGTGTCCCAGAGGTTCTGGCACATTGTGTCTTCATTCTCATTGGTTTCGAAGAACTTCTTTATTTCTGACTTCATTTCATTGTTTACCCAGTCAACATTCAAGAGCCAGTTGTTCAGTTTCCATGAAGCTGTGCGGTTCTGGGTTGGTTTCTGAATTCTGAGTTCCAACTTGATTGCACTATGGCCTGAGAGGCTGTTTGTAATGATTTCAGTTGTTTTGCATTTGTTGAGCAGTGCTTTACTTCCAATTATGTGGTCAATTTTAGAGTAGGTGTGATGTGGTGCTGAGAAGAATGTGTATTCTGTGGATTTGGGGTGGAGAGTTCTGTAAATGTCTATCAGGTTTGCTTGTTCCAGGTCTGAGTTCAAGCCCTGGATATCCTTGTTGATTTTCTGTCTGGTTGATCTGTCTAATATTGACAGTGGAGTGTTAAAGTCTTCCACTATTATTGTGTGGGAGTGTAAGTCCTTTTGTAAGTCGTTAAGAACTTGCCTTATGTATCTGGGTGCTCCTGCATTGGGTCCATATATGTTTAGGATCGTTAGCTCTTCTTGTTGTATCGATCCTTTTACCATTATGTAATGGCCTTCTTTGTCTCTTTTGATCTTTGTTGCCTTAAAGTCTATTTTATCAGAGATCAGAATTGCAACTCCTGCTTTTTTTTGCTTTCCGTTTGCTTGGTAAATCTTCCTCCATCCCTTTATTTTGAGCCTTTGTGTATCCTTGCATGTGAGATGGGTTTCCTGGATACAGCACACTGATGGGTTTTGGATTTTTATCCAATTTGCCAGTCTGTGTCTTTTGATTGGTGCATTTAGTCCATTTACATTTAGGGTTAATATTGTTATGTGTGAATTTGATACTGCCATTTTGATGCTAAGTGGCTGTTTTGCCTGTTAGTTGTTGTAGATTCTTCATTATGTTGAAGCTCTTTAGCATTCAGTGTGATTTTGGAATGGCTGGTACTGGTTGATCCTTTCTATGTGTAGTGCCTCTTTTAGGAGCTCTTGTAAAGCAGGCCTGGTGGTGACAAAATCTCTGAGTACTTGCTTGTTCGCAAAGGATTTTATTTTTCCTTCACTTCTGAAGCTCAGTTTGGCTGGATATGAAATTCTGGGTTGAAAGTTCTTTTCTTTAAGAATGTTGAATATTGGCCCCCACTCTCTTCTGGCTTGTAGTGTTTCTGCCGAGAGATCTGCTGTGAGTCTGATGGACTTCCCTTTGTGGGTGACCCGACCTTTCTCTCTGGCTGCCCTTAGTATTCTCTCCTTTATTTCAACCCTGTTGAATCTAACGATTATGTGCCTTGGGGTTGCTCTTCTTGCGGAGTATCTTTGTGGTGTTCTCTGTATTTCCTGAAATTGAGTGTTGGCCTGTCTTGCTAGGTGGGGGAAGTTTTCCTGGATGATGTCCTGAAGAGTATTTTCCAGCTGGGATTCATTCTCTTCGTCCCCTTCTCGTACACCTATCAAACGTAGGTTAGGTCTTTTCACATAGTCCCACATTTCTTGGAGACTTTGTTCATTCCTTTTTTGCGCTTTTTTCTCTAATCTTGGTTTCTCGTTTTATTTCATTGAGTTGGTCTTCAACTTCAGATATTCTTTCTTCTGCTTGGTCGATTCAGCTATTGAAACTTGTGCATGCTTCGTGAAGTTCTCATATTGTGTTTTTCAGCTCCTTTAATTCATTCATATTCCTCTCTAAGGTATCCATTCTTGTTATCATTTCCTCGAATCTTTTTTCAAATCTTTTTTCAAGGTTCTTAGTTTCTTTGCATTGATTTAATACATGATCTTTTAGCTCACAAAAGTTTCTCATTATCCATCTTCTGAAGTCTAATTCCGTCATTTCGTCACAGTCATTCTCCGTCCAGCTTTGTTCCCTTGTTGGGGAGGAGTTTTGGTCCTTTGTAGGAGGCGAGGTGTTCTGGTTTCGGGTGTTTTCCTCATTTTTGCGCTGGTTTCTTCCCATCTTTGTGGATTTGTCCGCTGGTCGTCTGCGTAGTTGCTGACTTTTCGATTGGGTCTCTGAGTGGACACACAGAATGTTGATGATGAAGTATTTCTGTTGCTTGGTTTTCCTTCAACCAGTCTAGCCCCTTCGCTGTACGACTGCTGAGGTTCGCTCCAGACCCTGCTTGTCTGGGGTGCACCTCTAGCTGCTGTGGCACAGCGAGGGATGCTACCAGTTTCTTTTTCTGCTATCTTTGTCCCAGGATGATGCCTGCCTAATGTCAGTCTTTTGGATATAGAGGGGTCAGGGAGCTGCTTGAGGAGACAGTTTGTACTTTATAGGGGCTTAATTGCTGAGCTGTGAGCTCTGTTGTTCATTCAGGGCTGTTAGGCTGCTATGTTTGATTCTGCTGCAACAGAGCTCATTAAAAAAAACCTTTTTTTTTCTCAAATGCTCTGTGTTGAGGGGTTTGGGCTTTATTTTTGGATGTCCGTTGAGGTCCTGCCCAGCTAGGACACAGACTAGCCACTGTTTGCCTGCCGAGGCTCCGCCCTGCTGTCGTGAGGCTCGCCCTGGCTCTGCTGTTCTGCTGTGTTCTCTGCCACGCCCTGCGGCAGAGTCTCTCTGTTGTAGCGGGTTGCCTCGGCAACGGCAGGCTGCGTCAGCAGTGGGCGTGTATCTCAGTAGGGACGGGTTGCCTCAGCAACGGCTGGCTGCGTCAGCAATGGGCGTGTATCTCAGTTGGGGCGGGTTGCCTCAGTAATGGTGGACGCCCCTCCCCCACAGAGCGTCTCGAGCCGTCTGCACGGGGCTTGTTTGAAATCGCGGTTCTGTTCGTCCCACTGGGCCCCCCCAATGCTCTGTCTCTGCAATCCCCTGGGCTGGCCCACTGTCCAAGTCTAGCTCAGTCTCAAGTCCAGCCCTCTCACATCTCCGGTTGCCGGTTCAACAGGGCACCCGGACAAGCACACCCTGTGGGGAGCGCTGGGTAGGGCCGGCCGCCGCCTGGCGTCCCGCGTCTCCTCTTCACTTGGGAATTTCCCCGTTCCGTGGGCAACGAAGATCAGTCTGGAAATGCAGCTCAGACTCACCTCTCCGCGGACACAACGCAAGCTCCAATCCTGGGTTGTTCTCACAGCACCATCTTGAGTCGGTCTCCAGAAAAACAACTTCTTAATTCAATGTTTCTCGAATTTGAATTATGTATGGAATTTCTTTGAGGGAAAATATTAGAAAAACAAATATTACTTATTTTACTAACATTACTTACATATGCGCTAATATAAAAAGGGGTATAAAGTCCTTCTATGTATACAGTTAAAATACCTAAGCAATTTTATAAGTTATACAGTTAAAATACCTAAGCAATTTTATAAGTTATACAGTTAAAATACCTAAGCAATTTTATAAGTTAAATTATAGCAAAATGACAAAACCAGTGAAATTATATTTTAAAATATTAAATAGTGTGGCAATGTAAGTATTTGTTTAATTTGTTTATTTGTTTAGGTTTAAAGAAAATCAGTAAGGTTAGTTTAATGGAAAACACACCAACATAGATGCTGGTTTTTTTCATTGTTAATGTTACTTATTTTTAGACAATTCTCTTTACACACTGGTGAATCATTCTGATTAACCAATAAATTTAAAAGCACTACCAGTTACTTTTTTTTTTTTTTTTGGAGACAGAGTCTCACTCTCTCACCCAGGCTGGAATGTAGTGACACTATCTTAGCTTACTGCAAACTCTGCCTCCCAGGTTCAAGTGATTCTCATGCCTCAGCCTCCCAAGTAGCTGGGATTACAGGTGCACGCCACCAGTCCTAGATAATTTTTGTGTTTTTTATAGAGATGGGGTTTCACCATTTTGGCCAGGCTGATCTCGAACTCCTGACCTCAAGTGATCTACCCACCTCAACTTCCCAAAGTGCTGAGATTACAGACCTGAGCCACTGTGCCCAGCCAACAAGTTACAAAATTGATGACAATATCACAATATCATTTAACAAAAAAGTCTTCATTGTGGATTTAATATGATATTGACTGCCAGCTTGGCCAACTTGTTAACTGCAGAAACAGAACCCATGAAACCACAGTTCACAGTAGGAACATGGAACAGCTATGATGCAAGCTATTCTGAGTTAGACATGCATAGACTAGGGGTAGGCTCTATCTCATGGTAGAATCATTTGGATACAAAGAATAGAACCAATTCAACCTGCCTTCAGCACAAGGGGCTCTACCTCTGTTCTCTTAGTAGAGGAAGGGATGTTAGAATCAAGAACTGGAAAGTTATTAGGATTTAAGGCAGGTATTCCATCTCTCTCTTCTCAATCTCTCCATCTCTCCTCTCTCTCCCTCTCACTAAGTCTAACTGTCTCTATGTGTTTTCCCCATTTCTGTGTGTGTCTGTCTCTCTTTCCCTCTGTTGCTCTTTGTTTGTTCTTGTCTCTACCTATCATGCCACAAGGTCTTACCTCTGCTTCTACCTTCATATCTCTGTTGTTTTCCTTCCATGTTGTCCAAATGCATCTATCCATTTACACGTGAGTCCATGGCTGCTACTTCCACTGCCTTAACATCCTTTATAAATTCAAATGCTGACAAGGAAGTATCCCTATGTCCCAATTCCACATTTTAGGAGAGGGAATTTGGTTGGCCAAATGTAGATGGCTGATCTCAAGCTGTGGCTGCTTTTCAGTGAGTGTCACATGGGTGGCTGCACGCACAGCAGTGGCTGTTCAGTCTCTCTGAGAAGAGTTACAGAAAATATATGTATTTACATGTGTAATAAGGGCCCAAAATGTCACTTTTTCCCTAACAACTATTCATTAGGGTACTTGAAATATCTCACTGAGTTTGACTTTAAAGAGAATGTCCAAAAACTGACCCAAGAAATTATAGTACAAAACAAAAACAAAAGACATTTAAATACATGAAAAGAGCCCCTGACATCTCCTACAGAGAGGCAAGTGGTCCAAACTGGAAGGACTATTGTACCATCCTACCAAGAGAATACTCCTGACAATACTCACTTGAGGCACTTAAAAGGAAGACTGGAAATAAGACTTTGGATGTAAAGCCTAGCCAAAGAATAATGCGATTATTCCCAACACTTTATATGGGAAAGGAGCATGGGTAGGAAGAATATCTACTCCTTAAAAATTAAACATGATATTATAAAACTCTTTAACATTGTCTTCTATAGCACTGTTATTTACACACAGAAGTACTACAATTATTTCAAAAATCATAAAAAATGTTTAAAGTGAAGTTATGTCCTCATTAAAAAGTAGTGTTTATTAGACATAGGCAAAATGGGTATAGAGTTTATGCACAGAGCTTATAATACTAAAGAGAACAAAATGGGATTAAAATGTCTAAGAAAAACATAAGCTTAAAGCTAAGCATTAACAAGGACATTGAAAACTTGAGGCTAATGAGTGGGGCTGTAAAAATGAGTTACATCCTCCTGGCAAGCTAGACTGAGTCTCTCTAAAAATAAGATGGACAATCTGGGAGAAAAGGTCAAATAAATATATGCAAAGAGTGGGAGTGGGAGAAGGAAGAAAAGTTGAAATGGGGGCACAGAGAGAGGTCAGGGCTTTCATTTAGTGTTGACTAAGATGCTTGAGGAGTGGAGAGTTGCATGGCACAGTAACTGGAGTTTCTGAAGAAGTTTCAAGAGATGAGAGATTGCGATTAAGGCAGCAAATTTGGTGAACTAGTTTAACAACAATATACAGCATAAATTGAATGATTGAGGAGTGGATGGGGATTATAACTTTGTCCTGTTACAATCAGCATCTTGTTTGCCAAATTTAGAACACACCTAAAGAGCCCAAGACCTACAAATCCACACAGTGTCCAATCCTTCAGCATCACATGACCTACCAAAGCTGACCTCACACATCACCATGGTCTTTACAATCAAAACTCTACTCTCCTGAACTCTGACTGATTCCTGGTTCTCTCTAACTGATTCCTGGTTCTCCCAAGAGACCAGATCTTGGCTAAGCGGTTGATGAGAGGCATTCACAGCACCACATCTCCCATACCCTAAATAAAACTCTCCTCTGCTGCCAGTGTGAGAGAAACCCAAAATGACTCTCAAATTTGCACAGGGATAAAAGTGTCAAAATGATTTCTTGGAGATCAGAAGGAAGAGAGATGATGGGTGCTACTAGGCATTGCAGGGAGGAGATAATGGGAAACAGCACCTTGAAGTGATATGGGAGTGTAGGGGAATGAGAATCATCATGGGAAAAAGCAACAGGGAGAGTAAGACATACACATGAGGAACACTTGAGAAAATGAAAAGAAATAAATCAAAGAGTCAGAGGAGGACAGAAATCCATCAGAGTAAGAAAAGCAGATACAAGAAAATTAACAGAAAACAAAGCATGTAAACTGAGGAAAATAACAAGAAGAGGATATGGACTATGCTTGCTTTTGGCCATCTCAATAACTAGTATTACTACTGAACATCCATATTCCATCTGGCTTATCAGCAAGACATAAATAATAATTAAAAGAGAATGAGAAGGGTAAAATCTTCTGCAGAGAAACCAAACACAATATTTTGAATGATTTTGGAATTATACTTCCTCTTTTCTAATTAATAAAAAGGCATCAAAATCTTTGTTCTATTAAAATTATACAATCACATAATTTGCTTACATTGGAAATTATCTACATTCTGAGATACATGGCTTTATGTCGATTAATAAGCTATCCTCCCACATGTGACCAATAATTAGCCTGCTAGCCCTAAAGCCTCATACCAGTGTAAAATAAATTATTTATCATTGTTCTAAGTGCAACAAATTACCAGGCTATTAAAGGAATTATAATCTCACAGTGATATAAACCCAAGTCTTCTTCTACCTTCTTATTAAATAAAAACACAATGGCTGACTGCAGAGTGCTTCACAGGAGCTATGAGAAAAAAACTTGAAGTCTATGATCTTGTTTTCTCTGACAAAAGAAAGTGCAAATAAAGGACAATGATAAAAGTTTCTCAAGAACCATATGTATTCTTGGTTATGTCAATTATCTCTTAACTTAAGTGCTGTCTCAGGTGGATTATATTCTGTGTTACTCTCTGGAACTGTGTGAGTGTCTCACAGGTAATATCTGATGGTCCTTCTTATACTTTTCAAGATTTGTCTATAAGAAATGGAATGCTGAGAGCGTTTTATATCCCTATCATTGTCACTGATAGTACCACATGGATACGGAATAATCATTAAAAAGCTTAGAGCTGCGTTTGTTTGAAGAGCCCAGATGAGACTCTGTCTACAAAACTGTTGACACATTTTACAAGGTTATTTCTTATTTTCTTTTTATTTTATTTTGTTTGACTACTTGATATAAGAGTTGGAAACTTCTAGAAGGGTCCTGTGGTGATGGGAAGATTAATGGTTTTCAGATTTTTGTCCCCATCTTTTAGAAAAATCCATCATAGTAAGAATTTGATTGATTTAAGGTGCAACCATTCATCATCTCCTCAAAGATACTGTGATGCTCAGGGCGGCCAGCTAGGCAGAGGGCCAGAGAGGCATCCAGGCAGCAAAAGGACACACACTACTGCTCCCGAGTGACTTTAATGTGATAGTTCCCATTTGTTCTGCTCAATCGTTTTCATCAGAAATATCAGAATGAAGATTTTGTTTTATTTTGGTTATATTGGTATGGAATACTTCATATCGGTATGAAATGCTCATTGTAGAAAAATTGAAACATAGAAATGAGCAAATACAATAAAATATAAACAAGCCATAAACTCACCACCCAGATTAATCATCACACTAATTTTTTGGTAAATTCTTTTTCTGCCAGAATGTTTTCTTTGCATACAAATTTTTAAACAAATATGTTTTTGGTATTACTTGGTAAACTACTTTTTAAACTCAGTAAGATATATTCTGTGACAAATATATTCCATGTGAAAAAATACTATTTCTATACTTTAATGGCTAATAGTTATATATCATATAACATATATAAATATCTAGACAAACAATCAGACATTAAGTTGACAATATAATTTAAAAAATGAAAGAGCACAGCATTAGCAATCTAGGGCTTTCAGAGAATGAGTTACTTCAGATAAATAAATTAGCAATCAACTAATACTGGAAATTATATCAAGCAGAAAGTTACAGAGATCTCGCCATAAGTTTGTCTTGATCTCAGTATGAGAGACAGATATTTATAATGGATAACAAAGAGATCCTGATCTAAAAGAACCACATTTGTGGTTTTCTCCTTAAGATATTATACCCTATCCCCTTTTATTTTACTTTTAATTTTTTTTAAGAGATGAGGCCTCGCTATCTTGCTCAGGCTGGTCTCAAATTCCCGAGATGAAATGATCTGCCCACCTCAGCCTCCCAATGCAGAGGAGCCACCATACCTGGCAGCCAACTAATTTTAAATAATCATTTAACCATTTCTCAATGAACTATAACCATTGACTATTATCACATGTATCAATAGTCAGTCTGCTTTTTAATTTTGGGTTCACCACTCATTGTCACTGCTCAATAACTGCCCAATAACTTTCTGGTTGTTTTTCCTAACTCCAGTTTATCATGGGCTGAGAAGCTGAATATCTAAGCCTATTAATGAATGCATATTAAATAAGGCCCAATAAATCTATGAGGGAAAGATCTGAGTCAGTAAATATCATCCATTTTTTTATATATCATTTTTACTTACATTAACGTACATGATATTTATAAAAACTGTAGGTAATTACTAGGTACTTTATGCTTTTACAGAAAAGAAAACCAAGACTTGGAGAAATGAAATAACATATTCAATGTTACCTGGCTATAAAATTGTCGCAAGGGCTCAAACCCAATTCTTATTCCAAATTTGACTCTAAAAACTTTGTTAAAAGCAACTTCAGGTTTTTTTCTTGCTTCTGGGTGAAAAAAATTATAATCCAGTGTAAAGTTTTCTAAAACATGTTTTATCAAACACAAATTATACAAGGTATAAGTATTACGCAATAAAAGAGAAAAACACTGGACCAAACAAACATTGCAAGACTCCTCAGTGATTGTAATATGCTAATGTGCTTCATAAATCTCCAAAAGCAGCATTTTCATAATTGCTTGGAACTCCGAGATGATCCTCTGTAACAGCACACCTCTTCAGACTTCTAAGAAGTATATTATGGAAGATACTGTCCTACTGTGGGCTGGGGGGAAAGGGAAGCTTGCCAGATGAAAGAAGTGAGGTTTGATCATCAGTCTTTGCATTCACCTCTCATTTACAATTTGTTAATAGAACAGAGATTGAAATGTAGATCCTGGAGAACTTGATGTTTAAGTGAATGATTATCTTTTGATAATATAGAAAATTACTTCTAATAAAAAGAATAGATAAATCTTTCAGAAGTAGCTACAGAAAACTCCTGTGAGCTCTTGTTAACATTTAATCAGATGAAAGTATAAATTCACGAAACACTTGGATATAAAATGAAAATCTTAGGCTAGATTTGGAATGAAATCATGTACTGTGACTGACTGTAGCACTGTTATACCAGAACTTCCACTGAGATATGATACACTGTCCTGATATCTCAGTGAACTCTTGTAACACAAAATTTCCATCTCATAATTTATTAATGACAGTGACTAAAGAATTCTCAATGTAATTCAATGCTTTTCATCTTTACAAGTTGCATATAATAAAAATATTTGAGAAATTCTTTAAAACTCAACAAATGATTTTTAATATAGCTAAATCTGTTCACAGTTGTTTTAATATATTTAAACGAAATACCATCATTTTGTAAAATAACAAAGAATGTCATTTTATAGCCTACAAATTAAGAAATTCCCCACCTTTAAATGGTTCCCAACTTGCCTTCTTGATATTCTGCATCATAGAAATCCTACTTTTGGCAACACGTCGCCATCATGGTCTGTGAGTGAGAATTTTGCTAGGTGTTTTATATTTATTATCTTATTTAATACTTAAAACAACCCAACAAAGTGAGTAGACTAAAAATAATCTCCAATATTCTAGATAATAAAACTGAGATTCCAGAGGAGGCAGAGCTGGGATTGAATGCCAGTCTCCTGACTACAAAGCTCCTTGACTTAACCCACTGTTCTCTGTGATACTTAGTTAATTATTTCATACATGTTCCTATTTAAATTGTTTTAGTAGTCATGGAAGGCTTAAAAGGAAAGATACATTCACAATAATATGCCCCTATTTCATTAGCAAGCTTCTGGGTAGTATAAAATATCACTACATTCATTTGACTGACAACTAACCTCCACTCTTCAATTCGAAGTCAAAAGACCATAATCTTATGATTTCTTCTTCCTTTTTGGAAGTCCTGCTGTCTCTTCAAGGTCTTTACAAATGGAACTTAAACTTGATTAACTGTAGTATAAGCTAAACACCAAATAAAAATCAATGAGGCATATAGGCATGGCAAAGGAAAGCAGCTCTAAAACTCAACACAGCTTCACCAGAAAGCTGGTGGATACTCATATGCCATTTTGGTTTTTGTATAAAGTAATTTTAATTCCAAAGCTGATAAAAGGGAGAGGGAATCATATGATTAATTTGGCCTGGAGTACAGGAGAAGTTGGAAGTGGTATGATTAAAGGAGTCTAAAAGGGCATCCTATCAATCAACCAAAATTATTTATTAAATATTTACCATCACCCCCATTACACCACAATGTTTAGAATCCCAGCCCTTGAGTTATCAATTGTGGTTAAAACACCAACTATAAGTATATCTTAATGTGAATATATATATTACCTGGAGAGAAAATGGCATTAACTCTTTGGCAATCTCTATTACAGTAGTATTAATATAATACAGAACCCAAAGAGAATAGAATAAAATACAGCTTAACTGAATGATTCTGGAAAGGTCACATCAGTGAAGTGGAGCCCTGTAAAACCAAAGACATACCAGAACTGTGCAGCTTAGTTCTAGAAGGTTGCATCCATGTCCTAGGTATGTACTAGATAGTTTAAAAATGAAATAAAAGGTAGTGTTGAGACAGAATATTGGGACCAAGACCCCAAGCTTATATGCAACTCATGAGAGCTTTTTTTTTTTTTTTTTTGTCCTCCAATCGTCTATGTTAGTAGGTGACTTATTTATAGTGTGAAATGCATAATGCATTCTGGCATCTGAAGCTGAAGCCCCACAAGGAGAAAAATGTCCCTCCCTATTCAATGGAGGAAAAGGTCACAGAGGTATATTACATAAAACTAGTATTATATATAAGCATAACTCCTGTTCTAAGAGAACTACAAAGGGACGTACATGGATTTTCTGGTATCCTCTCATCTACAAGAGCATTCATCTTCCAACACAGCACGTTCTCTATTCAGTAGTTTAACTGGCTCTCCAAAGGGAAAAAGAAAGTTTCATATAACCATTACTGCTTTAAGAGCATATAGTAACAAATTTAGAAAAATAATAATAAAATATACAATAATCTTAGCTGTAAATTCCATATCACTAACTTCAGTGTGACTTTCTGTTTCCTACAGTATAGTGACAGTGGATTTCAGTCTCAATTTCTTTTTCATTCTATCCTCAACCACAGTGCCACAAAATCAGACTGTGTATAAATGTTTAATTACCATCTGATTAGAAAAAAAGTCACTGAGATCATTGACAAATTGGTATAGTTCTGATATAAATGTTTTTGCTATTTTCTTTTACATTAAAGGGTGAGACTAAAATGAAACAACAAAGACACAGGTCAGATTTCACTGAACTTTTGATGATGTCTGCAACTTCTTTGCTAAATTATGTAACAGTTTTTAAATATTAGAAGAGGGGGATGGATCCAAGACAGCCAACTAGGAGCAGCTCAGGACTGCAGCTCCCAGTGAAAGCGCAGAGGGTGAGTGGACGCTGCATTTCCAGATAGATTTTTATTGCCCACAGACCAGGAGATTCCCAGGCAGAGGAGCCCCATGGGTCACCAATGTGGCTGTTTTCGCCAGTGTGGCTGTTTTGGCTGGTGCCCCGGTGTGGCGGTTCTCCATACAAAATACACAGATCTGGGCACTGTTTTAGCTGACAAATGGAACCCATTCAACTGATTAAAAAGGGGACTGAAACAGGGAGCCAGGCCAGGAGATTCCTGGGCAAAAAAGTGCCACAAATCTCAGCGTGGCTGTTTCAGCCAGCACAGGTGCAGTGGGTCACCACACGGGAAATCACACAGATTCCAGCGCCTTTTCAACAGGCGACCTGGGACACAGACTTGACTGTTCAACTAAAAAAAAAAAGTGCTCTGAGGCAAGGAGCCAGGTGTTCAGGTTCAGCTGGTCCCATCCCCACAAAAAAAAAGCAATTGGAAACACTCTGGAATGAGAGTTTCACAGCAAACACAGCTGAACCTGGGACGGTCCAGCTCTGTGGGGGAGGGGCGCCAACCATTACCGAGGCAGTCCACCAGTACGGAGGTAATTTGCCATTGTTGAGGCAGCCTGCCATTACATTGAGAGTCCACCATTATAGAGGTAGGCTGTCATTGCTGAGGCAGTTCTAAACAGGACTGCAGGGAAGTTCACACAGCAGCTGGGCAGAGCCCACAGCAGCTCAGCAAAGCCTCTGCAGGCAGACAGCAACTAGGCTGCCTCCTCACTGGGCAGGGCAGCCCTGAAAAAAGGCAGCAGCACAACAGAAACTCATAAATAAAGCCCTAACTCCTCAGGACAGAGCACCTGTGGGAAAAAAGAGGGTTTATGAGTTCTGCTGCAGCAGACTTAGACGTACCCACCCAGCAACTCTGAATGAACAACAGAACTCACAGCTCAGCACTTGAGCTCCCATAAAGGACAGACTGTCTCCTCAAGTGGCTCCCTGACCTCCATGTATCCAAAGAGTCACCTCAAAAAGGAGAGCTCAAACAGACATCTGGCAAGTATCCTTCAGGGGCAAAGATAGCAGAAGAAACCGGCAGCAACACTTACTGTTCTGCAGCTGCTGCAGGTGATACCCAGAGAAGCAGGGCCTGGAGTGGATCTCAGTAGTCCTACAGCATAGGGGCCTGACTGGTAGAAGGAAAACTAAGAAACAGAAAGAAATAACTTCATCATCAACGAACTGGATGTCCACTCAGAGACCCAATCTGAAAGTCAACAACTACAAAGACGACAGGTGGATAAATCCACAAAATGGGAAGAAACCAGTGCAAAAAGGATGAAAGCACCTGAAACCAGAATGCCTCTCCCCCTATCTGGGATCACAACTCCTCACCAGCAAGGGAATAAGGCTGCATGGAGAATGAGTGTGATGAACTGACAGAATCAGGCTTCAGAAGGTGGGTAATAAGAAACTTCTGTGAGCTAAAAGAACATGTTCTAACCCAATGCAAAGAAATAAGAATCTTGAAAAAAGATTTGATGAAATGCTGATGAGAATAAACAACTTAGGAATATAAGTGAATTGATGGAGCTGAAAAACACAACACAAGAACTTTGCAAAGCGTACACAAATTTCAACAGCTGAATTGACCAAGGAGAAAAAAGAATATCAGAGATTGAAGATCAACTCAATGAAATAAAACAAGAAGGCAAGATTAGAGAAAAAAGGGTAAAAAGGAATGAACAAAGTCTCCAAGAAATATGGACAAGAAAAATGTGACAGAGAGAATGAATCCAAGCTGGAAAATACTCTTCAGGATAGTATCCAGGAAAATTTCCCCAACCTAGCAAGGCAGGCCAATATTCAAGTCCAGGAAATAGAGAGAGCACCACAAAGATATTCCTCAAGAAGAGCAACCCCAAGGCACATAATCGTCAGATTCACTAGGGTTGAAATGAAGGAGAAAATGCTAAGGGCAGCCAGAGAGAAAGGTCGGGTTACACACGAAGGGAAGCCCAGCAGACTCACAGCAGATCTCTCAGCAGAAACCCTACAAGCCAGAAGAGAGTGGGGACCAATAATCAACATTCTTAAAGAAAAGAACCCAGAATTTCATATCCAGCCAAACTAAGCTTTGTAAGTGGAGGAAAAATAAAATCCTTTACGAACAAGCAAATACTCAGAGATTTCATCACCACCAGGCCTGCCTTACAAGAGCTCCTGAAAGAGGCACTAAACATAGAAAGGAACAAGTACCAGCCACTTCAAAAACATACCAAATGGTAAAGAGCATCAACACAATGAAGAAACTGCATCAACTAATGGGCAAAACAGCAAGCTAGCATCAAAATGGAAGGATCAAATTCACACATAACAATATTAACACTAAATGTAAATGGAATAAATGCCCCAATCAAAAGACACAGACTGGCAAATTGGATAAAAAGCCAAAACCCATCGGTGTGCTGTATCCAGGAAACTTATCAGACATGCAAGGATACACAAAGCCTCAAAATAAAGGGATGGAGGAAGATTTACCAAGCAAATGGGGAGAAAAAAAAAAGCAGGAGTTGCAATCCTAGTCTCTGATAAAATAGACTTTAAAGCAACAAAGATCAAAAGAGACAAAGAAGAACAATACATAATGGTAAAACGATCAATGCAACAAGAAGAGCTAACAGCCCTAAATATATATGCACCCAATACAGGAGCACCCAGAAACATAAGGCAAGTTCTTAATGACTTACAAAGAGACTTAGACTCCCATACAATAACAGTGGGAGACTTTAACACCTCATTGTCAATATTAGACAGATCAACTAGAGAGAAAATTAACAAGGATATCCAGGACTTGAACTCAGACCTGGACCAAGCAAACCTAATAGACATTTAGAGAACTCTCCACCCCAAATCCACAGCATATACATCCTTCTCAGCACCACATCACACCTACTCTAAAATTGACCACATAATTGGAAATAAATCACTCTTTAGCAAATGCAAAAGAATGGAAATCATAAAAAACAGTCTCTCAGAGCACTGTGTAATCAAGTTAGAACTCAGAATTGAGAAACTAACTCAGAACCACAGAGGCTCATGGAAACTAAACAACTGGCTCTTGAATGTTGACTGGATAAACAATGAAATGAAGGCAGAAATAAAGATGCTCTTCAAAATCAACGAGAATAAAAACACAAGATATCAGAGTCTCTGGGACACATTTAAAACAGTCTCTGGAGGAAAATATACAGCAATATATGCCCACATGAGAAGCAAGGAAAGATATAAAATCGACACCCTATTGTCAGAATTGAAAGAGCTAGAGAAGCAATATCAAAAAAACTCAAAACCTAGAAGAAGACAAGAAATAACTAGGATCAGAGCAGAACTGAAGGAGATAGAGACACAAAAAACCCTTCAAAAAATCAATAAATCCAGGAGCTGGTATTTTGAAAAGATCACCAAAATAGACAGACCACTAGCCAGATGAATAAAAAAGAAAATAGAGAATAATCAAATAGATGCAATAAAAAATGATAAAGGGGATATCACCAGAGATTCCACAGAAATACAAACCATCATCAGAGATTATTACAAACAACTCTATGCACATAAACTAGTAAACCTGGAGGAAATGGATAAATTCCTGGACACTTGCATCCTTCCAAGCCTAAACCAGGAAGAAGTCGAAACCCTGAATAGACCAAGAACAAGGTCTGAAGTTGAGGCAGCAATAAAAAGCCTACCACCCAAAAAAAGCCCAGGTCCAGATGGGTTCACAGCTGAATTCTACCAGATATACAAAGAGGGGCTGGTACCATTCCTTCTGAAACTATTCCAAACAATCCAAAAAGAGGGAATCCTTCCCAAATCCTTTTATGAGACCAACATCATTCTGATACCAAAACTCGGCAGAGACTCAGAAAGAAAAGAAAACTTCAGGCCAATATCCATGATGAACATAGATGCAAATATCTTCAATAAATACTGGCAAACTGATTGCAACAGCACATCAAAAAGCTTATCCACCATAATCTAGTAGGCTTCATCCGGAGATGCAAGGCTGGTTCAACATATGCAAGTCTGTAAACATAATTCAGCACTTAAACAGAACCAAAGACAAAAACCACATGATTATCTCAATTGATGCACAGAAGGCCTTTGACAAAATTCAACAGCCCTTTATGCTAAAAACCTTAAATAAACTAGGTACTGATGGACTGTATCTCAAAATAATAAAAGAAGTTTATGACAAACCAACAGCCAATATCATACTGAATGGGCAAAAACTGGAAGCATTCCCTTTGAAATCTGGCACTAGACAAGAATGCCCTATCTCACCACTCCTATTCAATATAGTACTGGAAGTTCTAGCCAAAGCAATCAGGCAAGCAAGAGAAATAAAGAGCATTCAAATAGGAAAGGAGGGAGTAAAATTATCTATTCGCAGATGACATGATTGTATATCTAGAAGACCCCCATCGTCTCAGCCCAAAATCTCCTGAAACTGATAAGCAACTTCAGCAAAGTCTCAGGATACAAAATCAGTGTGCAAAAATCACAAGCATTCCTATACACCAAAAACAGACTTAAAGAGAGCCAAACCAAGAACAAACTGCCATTCACAATTGCTACAAAGAGAATAAAATATCTAGAAATACAACTAACAAGAAATGTAAATGACCTCTTCAAGGAAAACTATGAACCACTGCTCAACGAATTAAGAGAGGACACAAACAGATGGAGAAACATTCCATGTTCATGGTTAGGAAGAATCAATATTGTGAAAATGACCACATTGCCCAAAGTAATTTACAGATTCAATGCTATCCCCATCAAGCTACCAATGACCTTCTTCACAGAACTGGAAAAAAACACCTTAAACTTCATATGGAACCAAAAGAGAGTCCGCATAGCCAAGTCAATTCTAAGCAAAAAGAACAAAGCCAGAGGCATCACACTACCGGACTTCAAACTATAGTACAAGGCTACAGTAACCAAAACAGCATGGTACTGGTACAAAAACAGAAATATAGAGCAATGGAACAGAACAGAGGCCTCTGAGGCACCACAACACATCTACAACAATCCGATCTTTGACAAACCTGACAAAAACAAACAATAGAGAAGGAGTCCCTGTTTAATAAATGGTGTTGGGAAAACTGGCCAACCATGTGCAGAAAACAGAAAATGGACCTCTTCCTGAAACCTTATACTAAAATTAACTTCAGATGGATTAAAGACTTAAACATAAGACCTAACACCCTAAAAGAAACCCTAGAAGAAAATCTGGGCAAAACCATTCAGGACATAGGTGTAGACAAGGACTTCATGACCAAAACACCAAAAGCATTGGCAACAAAAGTCAAAATAGACAAATGGGACCTAATCAAACTGCACAGCTTCTGCACAGCAAAAGAAACAGCCATTAGAGTGAATCGGCAACCAACAGAATGGGAAAAAATTTTTGCAATCTACCCATCTGACAAAGGGCTGATATCCAGAATTTACAAAGAACTAAAACAGATTTACAAGGAAAAAAACAAACAAGCCCATTCAAAAGTGGGCAAAGGATATGAACAGATACTTTACAAAAGAAGACATACATGAGGCCAACAAACATATGAAAAAATACTCATCATCACTGGTCATTAGAGAAATGCAAATCAAAACCACATTGAGATACCATCTCACACCAGTTAGAATGGTGATCATTAAAAACTCTGGAGACAACAGATGCTGGAGAGGATGCAAAGAAATAGGAATGCTTTTACACTGTTGGTGGGAGTGTAAATTAGTTCAACCATTGTGGAAGACAGTGTGGCGATTCCTCAAGGACCTAGAAATAGAAATTTCATTTGACCCAGAAATCCCATTACTAGGTATATATCCAAAGGATTATAAATCATTCGCTATAAGGACACATGCACACGAATGTTCATTGCAGCACTGTTTACAATAGCAAAGACCTGGAACCAACCCAAATGCCTATTCATGATAGACTTGACAGGGAAAATGTGGCATGTATACACCAGGGAATATTATGCAGCCATCAAAAACGATGAGTTCGTGTCCTTTGTAGGGACATGGATGAACCTGGAAACCATCATTCTCAGCAAACTGACACAAGAACAGAAAATCAAACACCACATGTTCTCACTCATAGGTGAGTGTTGAACAATGAGAACACATGGACACAGGGAGGGGAGCATCACACACTGGGCTCTGTCGGGGGAAATAAGGGAAGGACAGTGAGGCGTGGGGAATTGGGGAGAGATAGCATGAGGAGAAATGCCAGATATAGATGATGGGAAGGAAGGCAGCAAATTACACTGCCATGTGTGTACCTATGCAACAATCTTGATGTTTTTCACATGTACCCCAAAACCTGAAATGCAATTAAAAGTAAATAAATAAATATATAAAAATATTAGAAGAGTATTTTCTTACATTTATGTGCTATTTCCAATGTAATAGCTACAAACAATACAATTTCAAGATGAATCCATATTGTTAATATTTTGTCAATAATTTTTAAGTCTAGATAAAGAAGAAAACAATAATTTGTGGCATTCATGACTTTTATATTATTAATATTTTCATCATAATCAATTTAAAACTACCCACACTGGTCTGAGAGGAGTGGCATACCATTAAAAGACATATGCATAATACATACAGACAAAATTGATGGAAATAACATCAATAGCATAAGTAAGAGGAAATTGTAGTAAAATAATTATGAAAGGACAGGCCTGCAGCATTTATTACCTTTGCTTTTAACATAATGTTCAATTTTTTAATATAATTTAAGTTTATCAGCAAAATTGCTGAAACTTTGATTGTCAGTTCTTGTGAGCTGACTAGTACACCTCCCCATATTAGTCTTTCTAGATATTCAGTTGTAGAATTATTTTAGAAATTCCTTACTAGAACTTTTTTGCTTTTAAGATTCTCATTATTATTTCCTGAAATGAAATGCAATTTAAGAGATAACCAATGGACGTAAAGGAAGGTGGGCAATTATCCATTAAGGAGCAAACTATGTGACAGTGAAAGGAACACAGGATTTGGAGTCAGAAGACCAAGACCTGGGCATAAGACTTAGTCCTATTAACTTAAATGTATCTTTTAAATTTTGACCTTCAGGATTCTTTTCTGTAAAACACAACTAATAGCCACTGACTTTGCAGGCTTTTTTTTTAATGAAAAATACATGAGAATAGCTATGAATGTTTTTATAATTAAAAATTACAATACAAAATAAATCATCTTATAATATGCTATTGTTTTTTGTGGGTTTTTTTTTGTTTTGTTTTGTTTTTTGAGACGGAGTTTCACTCTTGTTACCCAGGCTGGAGTACAATGGCGCGATCTCAGCTCACCGCAACCTCCGCCTCCTGGGTTCAGGCAATTCTCCTGCCTCAGCCTCCTGAGTAGCTGGGATTACAGGCACGCACCACCATGCCCAGCTAATTTTTTGTGTTTTTAGTAGAGACGGGGTTTCACCATGTTGACCAGGATGGTCTTGATCTCTTGACCTCGTGATGCACCCTCCTCGGCCTCCCAAAGTGCTGGGATTACAGGCGTGAGCCACCGTACCCAGCCAAGAAGCCACTTTCTGAGATAAAAACATAAAACTTTTCTAAAGGTATAACACAAATGAAACACAAATTCTGGAGAAATAGGAACACTTTTACACTATTAGTGGGAGTGTAAATTAGTTCAACCATTGTGGAAGACAGTGTGGTGATTCCTCAAGGACCTAGAAATAGAAATTCCATTTGACCCAGTAATCCCATTACTGGGTATATATCCAAAGGATTATAAATCGTTCTACTGTAAGGACACATGCACACGAATGTTCATTGTAGCACTGTTTACAATAGCAAAGACCTGGAACCAACCCAAATGCCCATCGATGATAGACTGAACAGGGTAAATGTGGCCCATATACACCATGGAATATTATGCAGCCATCAAAAACGATGAGTTTGTATCCTTTGTAGGGACATGGATGAACCTGGAAACCATCACTTTCAGCAAACTGACACAAGAACAGAAAATTAAACACCACATGTTCTCACTCATAGGTGGGTGTTGAACAATGAGAACATATGGACACAGGGAGGGGAGCATCACACACTGGGGTCTGTAGGAGGGAAATAGGGGAGGGACAGTGGGGGGTGGGGATTTAGGGAAAGGTAGCATGGGAGAAATGCCAGATATAGGTGACAGCGAGGAAGGCAGCATATCACCCTGTCATATGTGTACCTATGCAACAATCTTGCCTGTTCTTCAAACATGTACCCCAAAACCTAAAATGCAATTAAAAAAAAGATTTTTCTATGCCTTAGTGTTGTGTCCTTAAGAAGATAACAAATCCAACAAGTAAAGAATGTTTAGAAACACTGTCTTTTTTTTTCCTCCTTTTTGCTTTTAATACCTAACTCCAAGTGTAAGTTTGATGCCCCACCTCTGACTGGTCCTTCGACTTGCTGCTTCCTCCTCATAGGCCTGTCCCCTAACTCCTGAGCTTCCAGACTCCAACTCCCTGGCCCATGACAGAATATTTGCTTCCAATTTAGGTAAAAATAAAATTACAGTCAATACACAACCTTCAATACAAGTAAGAATCATTTTGCATACAAGGGAATATGACAACTGCCTGCCTGATATAGAGTCGGATGAAGAAGTGAAAATGCCTCATGGGTAATTCCTGAGATAATGTGAGTCCTTCCTGGAACTTATTTATTACACAGTATGTTCTTTCTGAAATATTTTTCTTGGGAACTTAAAATATAAACCTCGACCACTGACAAGGTGGCATTTTTCGATTAAGCCATGGGAAATCTAGCATGATTTACAAATACAACAGTCTAAGAATAACAGCCTTTCTGCCATCGTGATTGGCATCATTATTATAGACTCTATTATAATCTTATCTCGTTGTCCAACAAAGCTATTCATTCAGCGACTAAGCTCACGTCAAAGACCAGGCAGAGTTTACTTACTTGCAGGAAAAAAAAAAAAACAAAAAAAGCTTTTTAAAAACACAATCTCATTGCAGAGACAGAACCAAGAGTACCTATGACATTGTGTGAGGTGCTTATGATATAAAGTGGCAGCAAATGAACTCAAAACAGAAATACCAGCTGAGAAGGTGTTTAATCTTCAAGGTGTGAGGTATTATATTCTAGCACTCTCTCTGACTGATATCAGATGTGCAGGGAAAAAACTATCTAGAACATATGAGAAAAAGCACACATGTGTCCCTTTGATGTCTGTGTTGGCAAAGCACCTCAGCGTTCATGTCCAGTCTTTAATAAAACAGCTGAAGTTCCTGTTTGTAAATATAGGAAGCTAAGAGATTGCTCCGTAGCACACACAAAAATGTAACTTCACTTCAATGGATGCCTTAAACCGCTCATCTCAACACACACACACACACACACACACACACACACCCCTTAGAGTTATTTTGTAGGGGATTCCATACCTATTTTTACCATGGCCTGCAATTTTCAAAATTTTTTTACTGTGGAAAAGTAATGAATACCTACAAACCCTTCAACACTCCTTTTTTCACCATGAAGGAGAGAGAGAATACAGCAGAATGTCCATATATTTAAATGTCGAGAGAAGTTGGAGTCTCTCTTTCCCATAAAGAAGAAGCTGAAAGCCATAAGCACATTGTTAATAAATCCAATATAGGTCTCTACACAAGGAATGATCAATGAACTGCAAAACTAGTTTCTGAGCAGAAGTCAGGGACAGATGTAGTAGCATCAAGCAAAGACAAGGAAAAAAGGACAGATTTTGTCAATGATTCAGGCACTTCTGAAGTGTCCTGACCTCCAAATCCATAAAGGGAATAAGGGCTTGCCAGACACCCAATGTGAAGAGGTTACTCTTAACACCAGAAAATTCAATCTTCATGTACTTGAATCGACCTTCCTTCCAGGTGGCTCATGCTGAGAACCACACAGCCCACAGCGTGCAGACAGCATGTCCTCCACCCTCAGTAATGATGCTCACATGAGCTTCCATACTCCTCTGAACCTACTACCTCATGCCACCTCCTACCAATAATACGTGAAACCCAGAAGACAGTGAAATGAATCTATGTTTTGTAAGCTGGTCTATTCCATTCATCCAAGACAGATGTGTAGAATTTTAGGAACTAAGTATTAAAACAGAAATTTGAGATCACTTAATCCCAACCCTACCCTATAAGAGAATTCCTTAAAGGGCTCTTCAGACTGTGGTGGTGTTTCTTTGGCCTCAGCACACTATATGCATTGAGAACCTGCAGTTATTAATGATGGTCCAAATTTGGGCCACCATAAATTTTAAGAAAATTCATCCTCCTTGAGCTGATATCTGGTTCCCTGTGTTTTATATATGGAGATTCTGGCGGGTCTGAGAGAAAAAGAGAGGGATAAGATGCATTTTTTTAAGAGATCATAAGTCTAATATTATACTTTTTAGTTCTAAAAAGGTTTTAATATTGACATCAAGTATACCAACACCCAATTTTTAGGACATGATACATTTTCTAGAAAATTATCAGTCTCTCAATGTGGTGACATTCATATTAACTATGATTTCTTAAATATTACTGATGAAAATTCTGCAATTGTGTTTGTAAATCCTTTCAGTAAACTACAGGATAATTTAATTAAAATTAAGATGATTTCATGAAAAAGAGATTAGTGTCTTTTATTATCTTCTCACATATTTCAGACTTTAATTCTACTTTTCAGTTGGAAAAGTAACTTTTCTGCTTTTGAATATGGAAGGAAAAAGGTTGAATAGAGATATATCTGTCATCCAAGAAATACAGCATCTAGTGAAACAGTGGGCTTGTCTCTTCTTGTACCTCTGTAGCAGTCTTTTTCACAGTTGTCTGCTCATTTTGGCCTTTCCTCTGTTTTGATGTTCTTCCAAACTTCTGCCCATTTTTAAATGTATGTAACAAGGCCCTCCTCATTCCAACTTTTGAGTCCTTTAAAACCTGAATTAATCATGTTTTCTGTGAAGTGTCATTGATTTCTTTGTTTCTCTCTCCTTTATTTTTTTTCTAAAAATAATTAGTGATTTTACTCTCAGATTTCCACATGCTTATTTCTAAGACCTAATGTCGCTTTAATAGTATCTGCTTTTATGATATGCCTGTCTCTTTTTTGTCAGCCTTTGGAACCAAGCTTCTATGAAATCTAGAGGTATCCTTAACTAGAACTAAGGTTTCTGTTTTATGTATCCTAAGATATTTTCGCCCAAGATGGTTATCTTTCACACAACTAGAAAATTGCTTTATTTCATCCTACTAATAAAGTCTTATCAGGGCTCTGTGTTATGACTATCTTAGAATTCTCATGTAAGATGGTTTCATGAAGATGCATATTAAGACTTGTATTTGAATTAAGAAATGAAGTCAGACTTTTTCTGACAGACAGTAAATGTTTGGCTGATTGATTTGAAAAGATAATGGGCTTTGCCAAATAGGTAAATGATAAATATTGTCCATAAATTATTTCTATAGTCCTGAGATTTTGAAAATAGTGTATTTAAAGTATATAAAAAGAAATCATTTAATCAAAACTATTGCATTTATTAATAGATGTGCACCAAAATGAATAAAAGTTATCGAATACATCACAACAAAGCCTTTTTAATATACTTTCTATAAATTGAGGAAGAAAATAACCCTAATAACAGGGTAACAAATCATTTTGCAAATCAGGATCAAAATGGACGGGAACTTAATTGAATTGTCAGTTGATAGATAATTAAAAATATTTTTGACGATAGATCACCAGAAGGATTTTTCAGCACATAACTTGGAAGGCGTTCAAAGAATTGAATGACATTGCTCTACTAAAACTCCTTCCATTTCTATCTACTTATTTACAATAACAAGCTTTCTCAGTGCTTACATATATATAAAATATTAAAAATATGAATATAATTGATGTTGACTCTAACCTCAACCTATTATTTAATTAATATTAAAAAATTAATATTTATCAAGGAATAGGCTATTCCTTTTACTAAGGGATTCATTTTTGGTATGGTTTTTCTTTTTACCTTTAATAAGTATTTATGAAAATTTATTTTGTTTCAATTATGTACTGCTAATAATAAGTATTTATCAAAATTTGTTTTGTTTCAATTATGTACTGCTAATAATGTTCATAAAACTAAATCTGGAAGAAATTTGAGCCTTATGGAAAACTAAAAGCAATTAAATTTTAATTTATGCATGTATTTCAGAGTTACAGAGATACATGATAGGTGATCAATAAAAGACTCTCAGAAATATAAATGTATATTGCATTAGGGTAAAAGTTTACAAGAGAAATATGGAAATATGCATTCAAAGAAGAAAACAAAGACAAATTTCCCAACTCTTAAGAATTCATTTATATATTTTTAAATAAATGCTAACAGGTGTCTTTAATCACAGAATTTCAAAACTGGAAAAAAATTAAACATTAACTATTAAACTGCTCTTCATTACTTGCCTATATTACTCCAAATAATTCTGAACAATTTTGTAAGTCTTCAAACACTCAATTGACTTCTAATTTTTTCTATATTAAGTGGTTACCAAAGATATAATTTCTGGTGCAATATAAATATTAACATTTAAAATTTAAAAAAACAATTACATTACTTTTTAAAATATAGCCCATGGGAACCCAAACACTATGATAATTTGACACGACCGTCATCTCTGCCCTTCCTGTCTTAGGTGTACTTCTGCAATACCGCTTCTCTTCTCCTCTCATCTCCTCTTACCCTCTTCTGAATGCTTCCCTCATGCTGCAGCTATCCAGGGATTTTCATAAAGTCAACATTTTTTCTAAACTTATTTTTAAAACTCGATTTCTCTTTTTGATTGAAACATTTTTATAGATATATTATAGTTGTACATATTTTGGGGAAATATGTAATATTTTTATGTATACACCAGATGTAATGATCTAATTAGAGTAACTGGGCTATTCATCACCTCAAACATGGATGGATCTCTTTACAAAGGCTAGATTCTTAGAGTCCTCATTCCAGAATAAGCATACATATAAAGCACATCTACTGCAAGCATTAAATGTACAGGAAAGGCATTTGGCACTAAATCATATATAAGTAAACATCAAAATAATAGAGAAATTATATTGTGTCTCAATTTTCGATTTTTTTAAAAGTTCCTCCTGAAATGGTTCAATAGCTGATCAAATACTTACCACCTGGTATACTGAATGTCCTTGAACAGTATCTTCTGCTCCTCAGTTACCATTAGTTAAGTACACTCTTAATATTTTGTTTAGTTCTTTAGTTAATACATGTTGACATTGCTGGAATTAAAACAAAGGAGAACAAGGTTGCCAAAGACTCTTAGATATTGTCCAACCCTTTATCCCAAATCTGTCCTGGTTAATATTCTCAGCCGACTCATGGTAGCCCAAAATTGAAAGGGTAACAATGCTGGAACTAGATTATGGGCCCTTTCACACTGGTCTGCTGGTAATAATGTAAACAAGTCAAGTTCTGGCAGTACAGTTAAGAATGGAAACAGCTGCAAATGGAATGGAACCAATAAGATAACTTATCTCCCTCGTCCACCAAGAAAATTTACTTGCTGCAATTCTACCAATATTCTTCTCTTTGCTGAAAATCTTTTTCATTTAGGAATGAAAACAGTGAGGAGTAAAAAAACCATAGATTGGAAATTATTACCTGGGCTCTAGGTCTGCTTCTGCCTCTAACCATCTGTGAATCCATAAAAAGCTATACCTTATATGGATTGTAACAAATGATGTCTGGTGCCCTATGTATCAAATTTTGTAATATTAGGAATTTAAGCATTCATAAGTGATCCTTCTGCTCCTGGGCATATATAACCAAATCAAATACTAATCCTACAGAAATCACACATAAGTGTAAGTACCACACTTACATACAGGCACTGTATTTAGTGTTAAAACCAAACTTCCTCCTTTCCAGTGTAAGGAGATTGGTCTCCACATAATTTTTTTTATCCCACATGAACCACTGATGAGTTAAAAATGGAGAACTCAGAGAAATACTTGAATTAAAGTGGTATAATTTATTTAATCAACTATATGAAACTAAAATATGGTTATTTTCAAATACAATACCCATTTCCATAGACATTTCTTGTGTTTTTCTTCCTAAACAAACTTTACATTACTCCAACTCAGCAAACTCACCTTGAACTTCTTTTTGGTTCAATCATACCTATGATCTCAGCGAGTTCTGCCAGCATTCACTGTTTTCGCTACTACCTAACCCTGTTGTCACAGATGTCATCTTTCTTACTTTACATCCAATCATCCTTCCTCTTTTTGGATAAAACTGAAAAGTGCCTTTCACATTCAATCATAAAAAGAGATTTAATCTTCGTAACTAACAAAAATATATGTTACAGACAAGAATGAGGATATTTTGTCATTCTTCCAATTTTTCACATAATCTGGTTTTATTCCCTATAACCAGTTTATTTAATATGCTTTTCTCGGTGATTTAATGGAGCACTTTTTTTGTGTGTGTGAGGTGGAGTTTTGCTCTTTCACCCAGGCTGGAGTGAAGTGGCACAATCTCGGCTCACTGTAACTTCCACCTTCCAGTTTCAAGCTATTCTCCTACATCAGCCTCCTGAGTAGATGGGATTAGAGGCATCTGCCACCATGCCCAGCTAATTTTTATATTTTTAGTAGAGATGGGGTTTCACCACATCGGCTAGTCTGGCCCTGAAATCCTGACCTCATGATCCCTCCACCTCGGCTTCCCAAAGTGCTGGGATCACAGGCGTGAGCCACCGCACCCAGCCAATAGAACACTTTCCAATAATTTGTTTGAAAACCTTGTTCAAATACATTATCTAATTTGACTCTTTTAATTAGTCTGGATATGAAAAGGCAAATGTAATCTTCATTTTATAGATGAGGAAGGAGAGGCAAGAAGGTGCAGAAAAGTAAGCTACAATATATCCCAGGATGCCAGAAATATTAACCCCCTTAACATTTGCTGCATCCTCCTCCCACCACTGGATACTATGTTTGTTGTATTTTCATCTTGTTTCTAAAATCAGCTCAACTTCAGTACCTATTTTCTGTAAATCTTTTTATTCCAAACTTATTTGATTTAAGTAAACATTAATCAGTTTCTACTAACACGTGTGAGACTCTAGGGCTACAATGATGTACAAAAGTGACATGGTAACTGATCTCGTGGAGCATGGACCAGAGAAAAAGGCATTGCTTGATTCATTCAGAAAGCAAATGGATATTACAACTCTGGCAGTGCTGCACAGTAGAAGTACTCAGTGCTATCAGATCCCGTGCTTGGAAGACTGCAGCTACTCAGAGGAGTTAGGGGAGGCTAGTCTGAAAACAGGACACTTGAGCTTTTGTTGAAGAATAAGGCAGACTAGATGAGAAGGGAGGAAGAGAGGAAACAACACATGCCAAGGCTGTTATTCAGATAAAGCCTGGAACGTGGGGACTGAGGGAAGAAGCCCAGTGTGAAGGGAATCCAGACACTAAAGAAGAGCATAATTTGAGATGAGACCTGAGAAGAATTAGGGGACAGAATTTGTACAGTTTTAGAACCAAAGTTAAGGAGTTTTTCCTTTACCCAAATGCAATGGAATTGCGTAATTTCATTTATATGAAATGTACTGAGTAGGCAAATACATAGAGACAAAAAGTAGATTAGTGGTTGTCAGGGGCTGAGGGGAGCTGAGAGAATGGAGAGTGACTATTAATGGGTAGGAAGTTTCTTTTGGGATGATGAAAATATTCTAAAATTAGATACTGATAATGATTGCAAAATTCTGTGAATATACTATAAAGCACTGAATTATATACTTTAAAGGGGTCAATTTTCTATTGCATAAACTTTATCTTGATAAAGTTATTATTACAAATTTGAAATGGGAATGCATAAAAGATTTTAAGAAGGGGATTCTCTAAATAGACACAATAAAAATGATAAAAGGGGCCAGGCACAGTGGCTCATGCCTGCACTTTGGGAGGCCAAGGCAGGAGGATCACCTGAAGTCAGGAGTTTGAGACCAGCTTGACCAACATGATGAAACCCCATCTCTACTAAAAATACAAAATTAGCCAGACATAGTGGCACATGCCTGTAATCCCAGCTACTTGGGAGGATGAGGCAGAAGAATCACTCAATCTCAAGAGGTAGAGGTTGCAGTAAGCCAAGATTACACCATTGCACTACAGCTGTAGCAACAAGAGGGAAACTTCATCTCAAAAGAAAAAAAAATGATAAAGAGGATATCACCACTGACCCCACAGAAATACAAACCACCATCAGAGAATACTAAACAACTATATGCAAATAAACTAGAAAATCTAGACAAAATGGATTAATTCCTGGACACATAAACCCTCCCAAGACTGAACCGAGAAGAATTTGAATCCCCGAATAGACCAATAACAAGTTCTGAAATCGATGCAGTAATAAATAGTCTACCAAACCAAACAAAGCCCAGGACCAGATAGATTTATGGCTGAATTCTACCAGAAGTACAAAGAAGAGTGGATACCCTTTCTTCTGAAACTATTCCAAACAATTGAAAAGTAGGGACTCCTTCCTAACTCATTCTATAAGGCCAGCATCATCCTGATACCAAAATCTGGCAGAGATACAGCAACAAAAAAGAAAACTTCAGGCCAATATCCCTGATGAACATTGATGCAAAAGTTCTCAACAAAATACTGGAAAACCAGATACAACAACACATGATAAAGCTTATCCACCATGTTCAAGTTGGCTTCATCCATGTGATGCAAGGCTGGTTCAACATACACAAATCAATAAACTTAATTCATCATATAAATAGACCTGAAGACAAAAACCACATGATTATCTCAATAGATGCAGAAAAGACCTTCAATAAAATTCAACATTGCTCTATGTTAAAAACTCTCAGTAAAGTAGGTATTAAAGGAACATATCTCAAAATACTAAGAGCCATTAAGGACAAACCCAAAGCCAATCTCATACTGAATGTGCAAAAGTCAGAAGCATTCCCCTTGAAAACTGGCTCAAACAAGGATACCCTCTCTCACCACTCCTATTCAACATAGTATTGGAAGTTCTGGCCAGGGAAATCAACCAAGATAAGGAAATAAAGGACATTCAAATAGGATGAGAGAAAGTCAAATTGTCTTTATTTGCAGATGACATAATCCTGTATCTAGAGAATCCCATCATCTCAACCCAAAAGCTTCTTAAGCTGATAAGCAACTTCAGCAAAGTCTGAGGATACAAAGCCAATGTATAAAAGTCACAAGCATTTCTATACACTGACAACAGGCAGCAACAGGAGCCAAATCATGAATGAACACCCATTCTCAATTGTTACAGAGAGAATGAAATTCCCAGGAATACAGCTAAGAAGGGAAGTGAAGGACCTCTTGAAGGAGAACTACAAACCACTATTCAAGGAAATCAGAGAGTACACAAACAAATGGAAAGATATTCCATGCTCATGAATAGGAAGAACTAGTATTATGAAAATGGCCATATTGCCCAACATAATTTATAGATTCAATGCTATTCCCACTAAACTACCACTGACATTCTTCATGGAATTAGACGAAACTATTTAAACATTTATATGGAACCAAAGAAGATCTCATATGCCAAGACAGTCTTAAGCAAAAGGAACAAAGCTGGAGGCCTCACACTACTGTACTTCAAACTATACTACAGGGCTACAGTAACCAAAACAGCATGGTGCTGATAAAAAAGCAAACACATAGACAAATGGAACAGAATAGGGGACTCAGAAATAAGACTGCACATCTGTAAGTATCTGATCTTCAATAAACTTGACAAAAACAAACAATGGGAAAATGATTTCCTATTTAAATAAATGTAAAGTAGCTATTATCATATCTCCTAACTACCCCAGTTTGTGAGGAAAAATAAAAGTCTTTATAAAATTTAAAAGAAAAATGTAATTGCCTATATTCTTATTACCTTAACCTAATTTATGTTTTTATATTTCCTATATATATATATATAAGTATTATTCCTTGTCCCAAGCAATGAATAATATATATAGGAAATATAAAAACAAAAACATAATGTATTTTCACCAAATAGCAAATTTTTATATTCATAATTATTCAGCTCTGTTGCTAAACATGTAATTCCACTTAGTTTTTTTCTTCTTTCTTCTCTAGTTGTTATAATAAATACTGCATTTTTGAAGCAAAAAAGAAGTGATGCTGGGAGAACTGGCTAGCCATATGCAGAAAATTGAAACTGGACCCCTTCCTTACAACTTGTACAAAAATTAACTCAAGATGGATCAAAGACTTAAATGTAAAACCCCAAAATATAAAAACCCTAGAAGAAAATTTAGGTAATACCATTCAGGACATAGGAACAGGCAAAGATTTCATGACAAAAACATTGAAAGCAATTGCAACAAAAGCAAAAAATGACCAATGAGATCTAATTAAACTAAAGAGCTTCTACATAGCAAAAGACACTATCATCAGAGTGAGCAAACAACCTACACAATGGGAGAAAGTCTTTGCAATCTATTCACCTGATAAAGGTCTAATATTTAGAATCTACAAGGAACTTAAACAAAATTATAAGAAAAAAGCAAACGACCCCATTAAAAAGTGGCAAAGGACATGAAAAGACACTTCTCAAAAGAAGACATTTGTGTGGCCAATAAACATGAGAAAAAGCTCAACATCACTGATCACTAAAGATATGCAAATCAAAACCCCAGTGAGATACCATCTCACGCCAATCAGAAAAATGATTATTCAAATGTCAAGAAACAACACATGCTGGCAAGGCTGTGGAGACATAAGAGTGCTTTTACACTGTTGGGAGAATGCAAATTAGTTCAACCATTGGGGAACAGATCTGGGCAGTTCCTCAAAAACCTAGAACCAGAAATACCATTTGATCCAGCAATCTCATTACTGGATATATACCCAAAGGAATATAAATCATTCCATTATAAAAATACATGCACATGTATGTTCATTGCAGTAGTTTTCGATAGCAAAGATATGGAATCAACCTAAACACCCATCAGTGATAGGCTGGATAAAGAAAATATAGTACATATACACCATGGAATACTATGCAGCCATAAAAAGGAATGACATCATGTTCCTTAAAGGGACATGGGTGGAGCTAGAAGTCATTATCCTCAGCAAACTAACACAGGAATAGAAAACCAAACACCACATGTTCTCACTTATAAGTGGGAGCTGAACAATGAAAACAAATGGACACAGGGAGGGGAACAACACATACTGGGGTCTATTGAGGGGGTGGCAGGAGGAATACATTGGGATAAATAGTTAATGCAATGGGGCTTAATACCTTCATGATGGATTGACAGGTGCAGTAAACCACCATGGCACACGTTTACCTATGTAACAAACCTGCACGTCTTGCACATGTATCCCAGAACTTAAAACAAAATGAGTTTAAAAACAACAATAATAAGGGATTCTCTTGATTAGGTTACACTTTTGAGAGGATCACCCTGGCTTCAGTGTAAAAACCAGACTTTGGAGTGAAGAAAAAACTGCTAAGCTGCTCTGGTGCACTTATGGTGTGGACAATGCCAAATGAAAGACATTTAGAAAAAAAAAACAATAGGAACAATGTTAGAGTAAGTATCAAATGCAAATGAAAAGGAGATACCAAAGTATGGCCCTTAGAATTCAGGCTTAAACAAGGGAATGGAAGTTGGTACCATTCATTGACTTTGTGTTGTGGGAAAATGATCAGATTTTGAGGAGGCGGTAAATATCGAGTTCTATTTTTTATTACATTTAGTTTGAGGCTCCCTGGAAAGATGTCAAATGAAAATTGGATATATGAATCTGGAACTGACAGTAATGTTTTTTGTAAAGAGAAAATTTATGAGTCTTCTGCATATAGGTTAAAATAACAGTCATGGATATAAATGAAACAGCCTTGAAAAAATATGTAAGGTGAAAAGATGTTATAGTCTATTTGGACTGCTATAACAAAATATTATAAACTGAGTAGCTTATAAACAATGGATATTTATTTCTCACAGTTCTAGAGGTTGGAAAAATCAAGATTAAGGCATTGGTAGATTAATGTATGTGGAAGGTCCATATTCTTGTTCACACATAATGCCATCTCGCTATGTCCTCACATAGCTGAAGGGGCAAAGGAGCTCCCTTCAGCCTATTAGGGCACAAATAAAATAGTATCCATTTGAATTAATCACTTCCCAAAAAACCCTACTTTCTAAGACAATCACCTAGGTAAGGATTTTAACATCTGAATTTGTGGGAAGGCAAACATTTAGAATATAGCAGGAAAGAAGCTGTCTATGACTTACCATTGAGAAACTCCAGATTCTGTCAACCAAAGAGAGAGTATAAGTCTGTGATGAGAAAACAAACAAAAGCCAGAGAGTTAGGAAAACAAAATAGAATGTTGTGCCATAGAGGCCAAGGAGTGCATTTCTAAAAGGAGAGATGTGTCAGGTGGATAGAGTATTTCTGAGAAGTTATATGAGATAAGGACCAAAAAAGTATCTATTGCAATAAGTTGATAACATTACCAAAAGCTGTTTCACTGTGGAGTGATTGAGCCAGATCTAGATTAGGGTGGTATATTAATCAACTCTCACATTGCTATAAAGAACTATCTGAGACTGGGTAATTTATAAAGAAAAGAGGCTTAATTGGCTCACGGTTCCAGAGTCCATATAGGAAGCATGGCTGGAGAAGCCTCAGGAAACTTACAATTGTGGCAGAAGGGCAAAAGGGAAGCAAGCACATCTTCTCATGGTGGCAGGAAAGAAAGAGAGCAAAGGGGTGTCACACACTTTTAAACCATTAGATCTTATGAGAACTCGCTTACTATCCTGAAAACAGTTACGGGGGAATATCTGCCCCCATGATCCAATCACCTCCTACCAGGTCCCTCCTCCAACATTGGGAATTACAATTCAACATTAGATTTGGGTGAGGACACAGAGCCAAAGCCTATCAGGTAGGTAAATGAATGGGAAATGAGGGAATAAACAAAAGCTAGTATAAGTAAGTTTGCTGCTGCTGTTGTTGTTTTAACAATTTGTCTGAGAACAGAAGGGAGATAAGGCAATAGCTACAAGCAAGGGAGAGTAATTGTTATGACATAGTTTTATTGAGGTATTGAATATATTATAAAAACAATGGTGCTTATTCAGTTGAGTGATAAAGGGTTCAAGCAATTCAAGAAACAAAGGATAATTCATGGTATCAGTTTCCTGAAAATGTGGGAATGATAGATTCCAAAGCCATGGTGCAAGGATTAAATCGATCCTTTAAAACAAGGAAGCCAGAGGCTAGAGGAACTATAGTTATAAGACAGCTCATATGTGTAGGATCTGATATGAGGCCAGTCCCGACTGGTCATTCAGTTTTTTTCTGTGAGGTAGATATAAAGTAATCTGCTTAGGATGTGGGAAGCCAAAGGAGAGCAAGAAAAAAGCTATTGGAGTTGTGAAAATAATGGAAAATATATTCTTATGTGGGGAGTAAGAGAATGAGGCAATCAGAAAAGCAGACTATTAAGCACTGATGTAGACTTCCTCTATACACTTCCTCCAACACTGCTAAGCTGCTCTGTTGCAGTTATAATGTGGAGAATGCCAATAGCTGGAATTTTCTAAAGTGAAAGTTTAGTCAGTTGCTTGAATTAAAAAAAAAAAGACAAGATAGTTTAGGTAATGAAAAGAGAGTTAATGGAGCATATAATATCAACTAGAAAAGAAACAAAAATATTTTTATTTTTCTTTTTATTTTATCTTTTCTTATACTGGAAAATAAATAAATGACCATTTAAAAAAAACTGGTATTACAAATATGTGACCTCCCTTTTTTGTGCAGGCTTGATGTCTTTAAACTTAAGTCTTTTGAATTTAACATATTACAAAGTAAAAAATATGAATCGTATAGCTAAAAGATCACAGCTATCAAGAGAGCTGAATTCTAAACTCAACCTTTCTAATAATTTATAACTTTGAGACTCAACTAAAACCTCTTCTTCATCACACTGCCTTTCCTGACTTCTTCTTGCTTTGCCATTTTCATCCAAGCTCACATAGTGCCAAACAGAAACCTCTATGACAACCCTCAACCTATAGTCCTGCACAGTTGCGTACCTCCAGTTCCTACTAGATTATTAATTGTTTGAAAGGAAAGATATATTCTTCTTGCACTTTACTAAGTACTTGGCCCATATTAAGTAGTCAAAGAATACGTGTGGTTTGCAATCCAATACTGAAATTTATTTGGGAAATATTATTAAATTGGTGACCTAATTAAAAGTGCAAATTAGTACCTCCCAAAAAGTAACACATAATTCTATGCTAGAAAAAAAAATGCAAGAGGTAAAATAAAATTTTGTGACTTTTCCTGACTAAATAAAGGTATCTCTAACTCCACAGTATAATGAAAGTGCATGCATAGACAGAAGTAAATGAAAAAGACTAGCAGTAGCCAAAGGCTAGCAGTAGTAAAAGGGTAGCAGTGGCAGCAATAGTAGGAAAGACAGACACGCCTGCACAATACTAAAGCTTAAATCAAATGAAGAAGGAGTTTGCAGGGCCACAGAGCCAAGATATTTTCAGAGCTAGATCTTTTATGGAAAAATACAAGCCAGAAATCCAATTCAAGAAGGATAAAGAAGAGACACATTGTAAACCATGCTGCAATTTGGCTCCCATTTACTTAGGATTCAGAAAGATTTGACCAATCCTAGGTAAATAGGCTTGTTAATAAACAAGCTTTTCTCTGATAAGAGTGTGTAAAAATTAACAGTATGCTCATAACTACACATAGACATTCAAGATGAATTTATTACTTTATAAGTTTTTATATGGTTCTTTTAATTTGATTCCTTTATTTCCTTCACTTCAGGGGCTCTTCAGGAAAACTTACTTACCATGACCCTGATGCTCAAGCATGGACTTCGTAAGATTGGATGAACTCAACTGTAAGACAGCTGCCATGAAGAATTCAGGTATAGCAGAGTAACAGAGTTTTACCCAATCCCAGCTAATATTGCTTTGGAATAATACTGAATGTTGAGGGGAACATCAGAAACTGTTGAAGGAGTGTTCACTGCTTTTAATTTGCATAGTATAAAGAATATTTTCTTTTGGTAGATGCCACCCCATAAAACTTGCACTGATTTATACTTCTACTGATGTATATGAGAGTGTTTGAAATCTATTTGTAGCTGAACTGAAAATTTCACCCTAACCGGACTGGCCTGAGCAGGCCTTGTCAGTCGGGGCTTTACAAATTGCAAGAATCTATGATCTGCCATTTAGAAAATCCATCCTGTCCTTTTCCCTCACTTTAACCCTGTCTCAAAAGTTTTACAAATCACACCTCACAATAAGGAGCTTGAAATCTGTACTAAGTTTAATCTTGTTATCTTCCATCGCTTCCTTATCATTTCGTATATTTCTTTGACTTAGATCTCTTTTGTCCTAGAGGTCTATAACATATAACCTACTCTTAGTAGCTTTATTTTTAAACCTTTTATAAAACCTAACTTTCTCTCTTAAATGTATTCTTCTTATGTGAAAACTAGTAAATAATACTCCCATTTATACTCCATCACTCTATTTGCAAACACATTGCATAATAGTATGTTTTAAATATTTCTGTTATCCTGCAGCCACAAGACCTTTTCTATATGTAAAATCTTTATATCTCATAATTTTTTCCATCACCCATGCTGTGTATGTTTTGTTTCTAATACTACCAGCCTACAGGCACAGACACTCGATAATTTTCATTTCCTTTTCTTGTCTGACTTTGTCCAAATTTATCTGGATTATTACTTCTTCTCTTATTTGTCTCAGTGCAGAAATATAAAAGTAAAGTTTTCACCTTCCAGTTTATTTTCCATATATGTGAAAAGCCTAGAAGCCTAACCCACAAAAGGAAGCATTTTTATATTTTTATTCACATCAGTTCTCTTGGCTATCAGGACCATCACTGCAATGTGAAAATTCATTTTGTGGTGGCAGAGCAGTGTGGATCAGTCTTTGCTTCCTTTGCTAGGGGCCCAAGTGCTTGTCAGATGCTGGAGCCATTAATTTCAGCTACTGTGGCTCAGACAGAGCGGCCATCAGACTGCTTGCCTCTACTTTCTCCAGTGGAAAAGTCTGCAGGAAAGGGGCATTTAATCATTTAATCATGACTTCCACAATGGGATCCACAAAAAACAGATCAATCAGCAAGTAGTTTGGGGAAATTCTGCCCATTACTCCATAGACATCCAAATAGGTAAATCTAAGACTCTGAGAAGAACTGCAGTGAAGAATACTATTTCACTTAGCTTAATCTTGAATTTCCTACTCTTCTTATTTTTGAGAACATTTTTTGTGTTGTTCACATGGGTTAAAACTATAAGCACTTAATGAATCAAGCTTTAAGAAACAATTCTCTGGAAGCCTTTAGATTAAGAACCAGGGCCAATCTGTATTCACCTGAGATTAATAGCCTTTACACAACCAGACAGATCTTTCCAGGGAAAAATTTCTCAAGTTTCTTTTCTCCTAAGAATTCTGTTATATTCATTACATAAGTCTCCAGCTTTTTAATGTGGTCCCTCTGTAAACTGCCTCAACCCTACCCAAAATTTCAGATTATAAAGTCTGCGTAGATCAATGTTCAAATTCAAGCTCTGTCATTTATCAGCCATTGGACAATGAATTTAATGCCTTTTAACCTCAATATACTCATCTACAGAACTGAGATTAGGTCTCCCCTACTACACTAGCACCTCCCAGGGTACGGATACCAATGAGAGCCAACATACCATGCATCCAAATACCTGAATGTTATCAAATAAGCTACACTCCCTATGTTGCCTATTTACTGCTCAGCCTCTCCTTCCCTCACCCTCTATCCTACTTCTCTGGATTGTATTCACCATCCAGAGGCCACAGAGCCACATTGCTCCCTAAGGGCCTGCCTCTGCCCCATGCAAGTTTGAGGGTGATCACAAATCTGCTGGGAACAAACAGGGCAGACAGTTCCCAGGTCTGCCATATGGTGAGTGGAATGCAAGACAGTTATCCTCCTGATCAGAATTTCCAAGCGACTCTAATCACCTACCAAAACTAGACTATCCAAGTAGAGAGGTAAGATAGGGAAGAAGAGAATGCAGTTATGTGGGGATTTCAGTCTGCTTGGACACCCACTTTAGTTATTTGGGACAGCCAGATGTAAGCCAGATGTGACCTAAAACAGTGATTCTTTGTCTAGTTTCCAGAGCAGAAGAGGTAACACACATACACACACAAGTGTATACACACACAAGTGTATATACACACATAGCACTCAGAGCAGCATCCTCTGGCCTGGGACAGCCATTTTGGCTAATGCATTTCTTTTCCATAATTCTTACATAGTTAAATGACTATCAGGCTCTAAGAAAATATAAGACATTTTGTAGTTTTCAGAACATAAAAAAATTTGAAAACCAGTCAAAGTGTTATTTCACTGTTCAGTCATTTCAACACATTCAGACATGATAGCACTGCTTTACACTCTGCTTGAAAGATGATCTGTTTTCTCATATATTTGAGCTTTACTAGATAACCCAGCTCTTTTAGGGGAGACATTGAGGATTCTGCTTTCAATTCCCCTGCTTTAATGGAGTAGGGATCACAGACCTTTATAACCTGCCTTAGAAATGATTGGAAGAGATGGTATCCAATCAACCTTGATTATTAAATATGAATTATTTTTAATGGGCAGGTTCTTCCCAGATCTTTCATAGCCACATTAATGAAATTGCACGCTGGCCCAATTTCTGGATTAGGAGTTTGTAAGACACTTTGTAACTATCATGTGATATAGTTGTGATGATGATACAAACTCTGTCTTTCTGAGAAACAAACACCCAGATCTTGATGAGACTGACTTTATGTAAAATTTGTTAATCTCATATAAGAGAAGAAAAGCTAACTGTATTATGAGTTTTGCAGGATTTCAGACTTCTGAAAAGGAACTTGACCAATGATATTCTGTATATGTGTGTAACACCTTATAAAATATATATGCTACATATTAGCTATACATATTGCTATAAGTATTGCTATTTTTATTACTACCTAGCTGATACTTTCTATGTATGGCTATTTATCTTGTCTATTGGTGTTCTCTCACAGTCATCAGTTCAATCGGGCCATCTTCCCTCTGACTACTCCATGTTTGTGGCCTCCACCAAGCCCTGTAAATTCTTAGGCATGCTTGGCCATGTCCTCCCATCCAGCTGTCCTTCACAGAAAGTTTGTCCTGATGGTCTGCACTGCTATCTTCACCACTTCTTGAGTCCTTAAATTTTTTGTCACATGTGTACATTTTGCCTTGCTATTGAGATTATAAATTACTTGAGAATCCAGAGCAGAAACCAAATAATTTTTAGCCCCCCCACACCCACTGAGTGCCTAGCATAGGGCTAATGGCTTCACTCTGTGGCAAACAGTTAGATAGAATTTGGTGCACTCCAAAAGCAAATATCCAGCTTTTTTTCCTATTTTAATTACCCAATAAGGTCAGACATTTACCAGGCTGTTTGAGCACTGCTTTGTTCAACACGTTGCCAGACACCCTGCAAACATGGAGATATGAACTATGCAATGTGAACCCTCAACTAATTAAGGGGTTTAGTGTGTTTGTGTTTCTATAATGAATAATTAACAAAAGCAATTTGAGAGCCTCACCCATGCTAATGTGGTAGACGATGGGGTTGGATTTGATTTCTTTTCTGTTTCCTTTGAAAGCATTCACAGCCCAGCCACTATCCTTCATACTGTGTTTATAGGTATGTCATGTCTGGAGCCTCTGAGGTAGAAATCATGACAGTTACTCTAGAAGCAGTGATAGAAAGATAATTAAAAAATAATTAACAAGAATAATTAGCACGGGGCCAAGGGAGGAGAGCTTTTATTTCATCAGCTAGTTTGACGTGATTAAATGTACAGACACCACAGCTAGAAAAACGCCTTTATATGGCAATATGAAAAAAACTACCATTTTTCATTTTCATCTCATTTTCCTGCTTTTCCCCTCCCCTGATAGTCAGCAAGAAGTGACTGCTGTGATCTTCACCCCCTTTTGAAAAATGCCATCCAGCATCTCTCACAGCATATCTCTATTTTACCAAAGACATAACCACACAGCTTCAATGAAAACACAGAGGCGGAACATGAGGACCTGTCCGCATAACTCTCTGGGCGTGGTGTGTTAGGTGATTACCTTGGCACCAACTAAGGAGAAAAGAATGAAGAAGGCAAAGACGGTAAACAGCACTAGGATTTGTATTTGTTGTTGCTTATTATGTTTTACTTTCCTAAGAGCAGGACTAAACCATAGCAGTAAAAGAACAGAAATGTTAACACTCACTTTTAGCCTGTAAGGTGTTCCCGACACTGATTGTCCTATAATTGGACAAGACAGCATACAATTTCATCCAGTAATTTCTCTGTTACAGGGAAGGTGTACAAACTCAAGAACAGGCCCCTGCTGAGAGAAAAGCCCTTAGTTAAACAAGTCAGTCAGCCTGGAAGAGCACGCACGTTGCAGTCAGACTGACCCAGGCTGAAAACCTTGCCTCTGTCACGTCTAGTACTCATTGAATGGCCTTGGGCAAAATGCTTTCTCTCTCTGAACTGAAAGTACCTCCTCTGTAAAATGGTGATAATACTACATACCTAGCCCGGTATTTGTATTATCTTCTATTTTAAGGCTACTCTGATAATAATAACAACTATTGCTATTATCAATTTGTTTAATCTCTCTGAAGCTCTTGCTTACCTGCAAAATGAAGATAATACTTACAGGTTTATTATGAGAACTAAATGAGGCTCTCATGAAAAGTTACCTCCCCAGGCTGTCATTTATCAAAACCCACTGAGTGAAAAACTATGGAAAGTTAGAAGGGAAATGAATTCCAGGCTTACATTTATTGAGAGAGATAAAAAAAAAAAAAAACTCTAGGCCAGGCACGATGGCTCACATCTATAATCCCAACAATTTGGGAGGCTGAGGCAGGCAGTTCTCTTGAGGCCAGGAGTTCAAGACTAGCCTGGCCAACATGGTAAAATCTCTACTAAAAAATACAGAAATTAGCCGGGCACGGTGGTGCACACCTGTAATCCCAGCTACTTTGGAGGTTAGGGCACGAGAATTGCTTGAACCCGGGAGGCAGAAATTGCTGTGAGCTGAGATTGTACCACTGCACTCCAGCCTGGGCAACAGAGTGGGCTGTATCTCAAAAAGAAAATTTTAAAAATCTACGGATGTGATAGAGCTACAGATATAGGCATCAGGACAGTGGCTTTTGTGTATTCTAAGGAACTGCACCTAGAAGCCTTTGGCTATTTTTGTTTGTCTACCTTATTATTTATTTTGTTTGTTTTCTTATTTTAGCAGATATTGGAAACCAAGCTATCTCTTAGGCCCCAGATATTTGTTAAGGCATGAAAATATAATTAACACATTATCGGGCAATGCTGTTTCTCTCAGAACTTGATAGCACTGTGGAATGAAGAGACAGAAAACATGAAGAAATGGGTGAAGCCTTTGGCAGTGATTATAATGGTTGGCAGGAAATAATTTGTGACAATTTGCATTCTTTAGATTAGTTTTTCAGATGCAACTTGCCTGGAGAATATTTCAGACAGAAAGTAGAGAAAGCAGTAGCCAATCACATGAGAGGTTGCAAAACTGATTGACCTGTCTGAAATAAACATCATAGAAAAACAATTTATGAAAATTTATGTTAATCATATCAGGGGCCTCACTCCCCAGTAGCCAGGGTTCACTGGATTATAACATAACCCAGTCTTGTCTTGCAGATTAGAAAACTTTATTACACTTATGATATCTATTAGCATGATTCATTCATTCATTCACACATACATTTGAGCATATATCCTATGTTAGTCATTGCCCTCCTGGACTTGTAGTCTGGTGGGAGAAGAGGCAAGAAAAGGCCATCTCAAGTCAAGCACAAATAAACATAAGGAAAGCTTTACATAGATTAAAACCGCTATCTCCTTAGCCACCATTATCTTATCATAAAAAGTAGAGGTATTATCAGAGAGGGAGAGATTGAAAACGTAGATGAGCCTTTTCCCTCTAAGCAGGAGATGTTTGCCTTTGCTGGTTTCATGCAGTTGCCTTACTTCTTCTGTGAGTTTTTGACCCTGTATCATATAGCACTACCCATTAGCTCTGAAAAGGTTCCAGAAAGATCTGCTAACACCCAACATGTTAGAACCAAGCATAATTCTCAAATTGTTTCCTGTCCAAAAATACTAAGACTAAACCCAGCTCAGATGATGTCACTAAACTTTAATTACTGTGTTTTATACATAATACTCAGATATTTATTGGCTGAATAAATGAACAACAAAAGGTTCTGAGATAGAAAGGACAAAGGAAGCTTGAGAATGATCAAATATTTTCAGAGGAACAAAAGGAGGAATACAGACCTAGGCAAGCTGGCTGCCTCCATAAACTGGGTGTTCTTCATAGTTCATTTCAATTCTGCCTGAGATTCTCCCTTTCAAAACATCCACAACTGTTAGACAAAAGGGAGCTAACAGTTGGAGGACATTAAAGCTGATTACTGATAGATTGCATTAACATGCAAAGCAATTAGGAACCGCAGAAGAGTATTAAATGATGGGCTGATGCTTTGTGTACCAATCATAATCCTGAATCTGTGAAAGTAAACTCCATCTGCAGCCAGCCTTAAACTCTGTGATGCCGGACTTCAAAAATGGTTATTTGTCAATATGCTTCACCTCTGTGACCTCTTCACATAACAAAACTTCAGGCCTGTACCCATCTTACCAAACAGCTGCCTCCCACTTTCCTAGACCACTATGATTGGCTGAATACTATAGCAGAATACTTTTCTAGTGAAGTCGCCATAAATTTATGACTCCCCATCTTATATGATCTTTAATATTGCCAAATAATGCTTTTGCTCATCTACATTTATCGCTAGCTCCCATTTTCCTCAACTGTTAGTCCAAACACCTCATTTATACACCATCTGCCACAATTTCTCTCATTGTTCTCAGATGATCAGATGGTTTCCTAGTTCATAAGTAAGGCCCATGAGAACTGCCTCAATTTTATTTACCCATCCTGATATCATAGATATCCCCACTCTTCTTCCCTCCTTTATTGAGGTAGCTCTCATTCCATCCATGCTAATCCTTCAAATTTTGTCCCCCTGGTAAATCACTACAAGAATTATCCCATCTTTCTCCTGTACTTCAGCCTTTTCATGTTTAACAGCTGTATAATAATATGTTCAAATCTGTCCTACTTAAAAAAAAACACACACACAGACCTATAATCTACTAATTATCTTAACATATATTACAAAAAAATTGTTTTCTGGACATACTGTACCATTTTAAGAATGGATTTTATCAAATATAAAATTGATGATGCCAATTGGCTTATAATTGCTCAAAGGATCCTTACTGAATAATATAAATTCTCTAGTACAGCATACTAGGTTTCTTAAGATCTGTCCGCAACTCAGAGTTCTTCCTTATCTCCTACCCATCACCCTTAGGCACCCTGTGAAATACTGAACTACTTCACTTGACATTTTCTAGCCCACTCTGCATTCAGATTGTGTTTTTCTCTTCCTGTATAATCCAAGTTATAAAATAGTAGTCTCAGAAAATTCTCCTCAGAAGGAGATGGTAGGTAAGGCAGCAGCCTGAGGCTTGGCTTGTTTATTGCAGCTATAAAAGAGCTTAAAATATTTCTATTAACAATGTTACTAAAGCTTTGTAAAAAGGGTGGTATTGCTAGGTTTCAAGTACATCACTCTATAAAAGAACAGATTTAAAGAGTACAGAAAGGTAAAACTAGTTAGAAGTTGGCTAAGTGTCCAAGCGAAAGCTGATGGGTGCTAAAAAGTCATAGCAGTTGAGATGTGGGCTCACAGAAGCACAAGGTGGACTATCACAGAAGTCATAGAACAAACAGGAGAATACATTAACAGAGAGTTTCTCCTTAACCAAACTTTGGTGAGGCTCCCCTGAGTTCTCTTTTGGAGGAGGCCCTGACTTTGAGCTCTATCCTAGACATGCTTAGTACAGTTTTAGCAAAAATCCTGCTGGTATGGAATCACCCTCAGTGTAGCCAGAATCCTTTTAGCTTTGGTGTTTCCTTGTAGTAATTTTCCATTCACCAATACCCATTCTACTCCTTGTCTATAAATTCCCACTTTTCCTTATTATATTTTTAGAGTCCCATCCCTCTGTCCTGCTACAAAACTCCATTGTAGCTGTCCCTCTGAACAGTCAGCCTTAGCCAATTTTAATACTTGTCTTTTTTTGTTTGTTTGTTTGAGGCAGTCTCACTCTGTTTCCCAGGCTGGAATGCAAAGGTGCAATCTTGGCTCATTGCAACCTCTGCCTCCCTAGTTCAAGCGATTCCCCTGCTTCAGCCTCCTGAGTAGCTGGGATTACAGGTGTGTGCCACCACACCCAGCTAATTTTTGTGTTTTTAGTAGAAACGAGGTTTCATCATGTTGGTCAGGCTGGTCTTGAACTCCTGACCTTGTGACCTTGTGATCCACCTCCCTCAGCCTCCCAAAGTGCTGGGATTACAGGAGTGAGCCACCATGCCCAGCTAACATGAGTGGCATGAAAACTTTAACAGCAATGTCACAGAAACCAAGAGTACAGGAAGTCCTACGTGAGAACCCATGATCCTGGTATAAAATACTATAAAGAAAGGACAAAAAAATGTAGCTATGGGAGTTGATAATCAAGGAATCATTTTTTAATCTAAACAACAGTAGTTACAATAGAGTAGGTGCAGAAACAAGAGTTTAGAGCTAACGAGTGAATGGGAGACAGATCAGTGGGTGGCGAGTACTTTTCAAGAAGTTTGAATAGAAGGGAGGTGAAATAGGCTAGACAGGTGCAGAATCTTTATACAGAATCAAAGAGTTGGTTAGGATGAGAAAGATAGTTGTATATTTATAGACTGAAGGAGGGCTTGGAAAACTTTTACTTAAAGGATCAGATAGTAAATATTTTAGCTTCAGATCACAAGGTCTCTGTCACAAATGTTCAACCAAAAAAGCAGCCAAAAGCAATACATAAATAAATGGGTATAGCTATGTTCCTATAAAACTTTACTGACAAAAAAAGATGCCAGCAGGCTCTCTGGCCAGAGTTTGCTGACCTTTAAGTGACCCCAGACAGACGGAGAGGGAGGGATCCAGGGCCAAAGAATGACCTTAAATAAGAAAGGGCTACAGACACAAATCTGTCAACAGAAGATGAATTAACATTAACCAAAAACTTGAGCACTTATTTAAAATCGGTTCAATATTTTAGAATTTTGAAGTTGTATTTATTCTAAAATGAAACCCAGTTGTTTCTAAGATGGTTTTTTACCACACTCTAAAGAAGCAAAATATTTACTCAGCTATACCAAAATGATTTGGATATTTTAAATTCTCAATCGCAATCAATCTGGTATCAACTCTTAGAAATTCAGAACAGCACTAATGATCACAGCAAGGACCTCACCATTTCATTCTGCCTAAACCTGCTAAAACACAGACTCTCCATTGCCTGTTCTAAAAGGAAGGTCTTTTTAAAAAGAAAAATCACATTGTCTTTTTCAACCCCAGATCTACAGCTATTTTGCCTGAAAAGCTGATTGTGGAAACCTGGATTATTTCCATAACTAAAGCAATGTGATTAAGTTCCTATAGGCTTTAGATAATCACCCAAGCTTTTCGATTGTTATAATCAGGTCAGAGTTTCAATCAATGAGGCTATCCTAACCCTATTGACTAAATAAAGAATCTGGATGAGATGGTACCTAAAAATAATGACTGCGTTAGTCTATGCAAAAGCCTTAAGATAGTTCCCTTGCTATGGCTCAAACAATGTGACAACAAGGGACTAGCGTGATGTAGATGTGTACATACTAATGCAAAAGGCATTAGTATGGGAAAGGGCGTTTTTGTGAGGCAAATAGGGTGATTCATTTCATTACATTTTTTTATTTTCTAATAAATGCAGTGGTCTTTCACTGAGACAGATGCATCCTTATCATAGTTTGACTATTTGGACTTCAATAGCATTTCTGAACCAGCCAAAATTTGCAAGGTAAGTTATTTTGCCAACTTAACTCATGTGAATAGCATTATTTATTCCTCCTAAAAACATGTCTAGCAAGGCAACTTTCTCCTCTGTGGAAAAAAAAAAAGTGAAAACAGGTTTGGTAACAGTGGTAACAGTGCCCTTGGCCCATCCACTACCACATCGATAGGAATATTTTATTTGGGGCAGAGGAGAAGGGTGGTGGATATTTGGTGGCAGAGATCAGTGATTCTAGAGTTAAAAAAAATTCTAGTGCCTGTCAGGGGAGACATTGAAGACATTAACTCCTCTCTAAGACTGTTCTGCTGAATGGCTCTGGGGAAAGCTGTAAGCAGCCTTTCTCTGCTGCGAAGAGAAGAAAAATGGAAATGGAAGAAAAATGTGTTAGGAAGCAAAGAGGTGAGAGAGGTGGGAGGAGCAGGCAAGCAACAAATAAATCTCTTGGTAGTGTTTTGGATTGATAGATAGCACTTCACTCTAAAGCGTTTCTCAAAATCCCACACATGCTGTTACACCAAAGAAATGTAAACCCTTCAGGAATAGGGGGAAAAAAAACAGAAACAGAAAAAAACCTAATGGCAAAAAAGGCAAGGGGGCACTTTGGACCAATTTTTGTTAGTCATAACAACATTATAGAGAGGCCCATGGACTCCTAAATGCCCACAAAGTCCAGGTAAAGGTTTATTTTTTATAGTCTCATTTCCAGCACCCCATTTGGTTAGTTGAAAGGTTGAGTCACAGCCCTGCTGGGAATAGAATCTGTCCCAGAAAACCATGCTATAACAAACATTATGGCCAGTCCACTAAATCACATGCTAAGGAAACCTTGACTCACACTAAAGCTGTATTTCCTAGTACTCAGGATCTGGCTCCAAGCATCCATTTTATGGTGAATTATCTCCCAAAATTCAGTGCAAAAGCAGGTGCCCCGAAGCCTTTGAAACATTTTTAAAGTTCATGTTCCAAAAGGAAAAGATACCAAAATCACAGCTCAAAATGAAAACCTCCAGTATGACCAAAACTGCTTTTCCACTCCTACCCACAAAAGTTCATATAACATCTCTAGATGCCACTCCATAATTTTTTATACCTGATACCTTGCATCTTTAAGTCTTTTATATTGTACCCAAATGCTTTTACATAGCATCATTCATATACTTTATCTCTTTTAAGAGTTGCTATACTTGTGTGTGAGCTATATTTTGCAGGCTATTCAAGTATATAACTACAAAACAAAATGTTTCTATGCCTCTCCCACTAGTTCTTTGAGAACTCAAGCATCCTATAAATCCTTTGGAAACTGTTCTAGGAAACAGCATAGAATTTTTTACATGTCAACCAAGAATTAATTGCTTCTCTTGGCTACCATCATTTTCTTGCCTTCTTGCTTTAGGATTTTATTGTTTATGTGTTTTGTAACCAATATCAAAGGTAGTAGCCATGCTGCCTTGTGACCACTGTCACAGCTGATGTCAGCCATAGACACTGCTCTTTCAGTTATTCTTGCAGGCAACAAAAAGGACGTCAATGTTCATACCATTTCTGATGTCTAATACTAGAGCTCTTCCAGTGACTCTGCCACTACTATCATCTACACCACTGTCCCAGTGTCACAAATATCTTTGTTAACTGCCACCAATTCAGTAACCATTGCAGCCAAAACTGCTGCCAGTGAAGGAATTAATACTACCACTCTGAGGTCCAATGTTGATTTTATCACAGTTCTGGTGATAACACCAATGAAAAGCTTTTCTTTTTTTTTATCCTTGATCAATCTTTCATTGTAACTCTGTTATGCTAGAAGCAAGGCAAGTCTCCTCAGAGGTGGACTGATAGACGGTAGCAACCTCAACCTAGTTGTTCCAGCAAAAATTTTAGGGCACATCCTTGAGAACATTTTCCCTCACCTCCACATCAAAGTGTCATTAAGGTTACTGACTGCTGCCAAATTATATCCAGAATCCAACTACTTCCCTCTATTTCTATCCCTACTACTCTCATCCAAGTCATGGTTATCTTTAGTCTGGACTTTGTAATATTTTTGAATCAATCTCCTTGTTTCCATTCTTGCTTTTCTTCAATCAGTTTTCTACATCGAGATATTTCATAAATATTTCTTCCTTGCTTAGAACCCTCAGATATTTCCCTGCCTTATTCTAGTTTATGAAGTTCTGTGTGATGTGCCCCTACTAACCTCTTTCACCCCTCCTCACACCATTCTTAACTTCCCCAATGTGTCTTCAGCCACTGTGGCCTTTACTCTGTTCCCCAGATACACCTAAAATATCTCTGCCCAACTTAGGCCTGCTGCAGGCAGAAATCCTACAACGGGAAAGGGAGACATGGGTTAGCTGTTTCTTTTTTCATCAGCCCCTCATTCCCCATAATTATTCCTTCAATTCTCACCCCATAGCTGTAGCTTCCAGATCTTTCTATGGTTGCAGAGGAAAGGAAACAAGAAAGAAAGAAAAAAAGAAAGAAAGAAAGAAAGAAAGAAAGAAAGAAAGAAAGAAAGAAAGAAAGAAAGAAAGAAAGAAAAAAATTTCCCAAGACTGGCCCCAATGTCATCTGGCATTGTCTTCTTCTGGCCCTAGTTATTTTAAGTTCTCTCTCTCCTGGGCACTTCTAGGGAGTCCTCAGAACCACAACCACTGCTATCACTGGAAATGTCTCCCCTATAGCTACCTGATGTAAGTATTCACCCTCCCTCTGGACAGGAAGAAGCTCCCCTTTGGTCCATAGTCTTGGGCAGTAAACCTCCACTCAGATTCCTTCTAACTCAGGTGTCCTAAATCCCTCAAAGGTCTCCTCCCTCCCCTAGATGGGTCAGGGATCAGACTTTGGGTAGCCATCTTGTGTCTCAAAATGATACTACTTGTATGCTCTCCTTTTCTGTCTCTCTCTCTCTCTCTCTCTGTATGTGTATGTGTGTGTGTGACACATACACACACACACGCACATGCATGCACACACACACACCAGATGATGGTAGCCGTGGTTCTTACCACTTTCTTTATAAGGCCTCCTCAGGGGGTCTAGCACCTCCCTTTGAGACGTGAGGGTACTTCGAACTTCTTCTTATGGGCTCAGCCAAAATTAATTTTACGTGCTTTTGCACTGTTATCAAACTATACAGATTCTATTAGTGTCAGTTCTTCCTCTAAAAAACATTTTCCTCATAGGATTAGTATGTCACTCTTGATAGCATCAGTTTAGTCATTGAAAAGAATAGACAGTATTCAGAGTAAGTCTGTATTGAGCCTTATGTACATAGTCCAGAATATATAATCCAGACAGGAATAGTCACACCTGTGTCAAATCTAAATAAATGAGGTTTCATAAGAGAATGCTGATTTGGTTCTTTTGGCAAATAGTGTTAATCTATTTGTCCATAAAGAAAAGTATAAACCTATACTTTTTATAAAAATTTCAACATTCTTATTTTCAGGATTTATTATATACCTGAGTGAAGCAGAAACTTGATATCAGCATTAAGAAAAAGTAAGGATGAACTGTTCAAGACACTCAGTGCACCATTTTCCTAGCCCCTGGATTACTCACTGATGGCATTTGTAATAATACATACACCTAACAAAACCTACCTGCAGAGTTCCCAAATACTCATCTCCAGAAGGACTCAGAGTGCCCCAGTAACATTGTCCCATGTTACATTTCAACATTTCTGAGGGTTAGCCAGGAAAGCATTAAGTTTTTAGTGTCCAAATTAATACCAGATTACAGTTGCACAGGCATTATACTTGCTGATTTATGATATAAATGTAAATAAGAGTGTTCCTGCTCCTTGGGCCAGTTGAAAACTCTTAATTCTTTACTTCTCATGACACATCTTTCTGGAATGGAAAAGGGGGTAAAAGAAAAAAAAAAAGCATTTGATGTAAAATGTAAAAAAAAAAAAAAAAGTGCCCTTGATGTAAATCCCAGGTCTTCTCCTTCCTCCCTAAACCAGCCTAGATTGCTATTATGGAGAAAAGTCAGAATTGCAAATACAACAAAAATCCTCAAAAAGAGGAACTAGCTCACATCCTCTCACAAATTAGAATCAAGCCACAAAGTTCATCTACTCCCCACAAGAAAGAGAAAATCTGCAAAAAAATATATAGCTGCCATTAAAAAAAACTTGTAGAACATAAATTAATAAGTTTCAAAATAATCATTTATTATTGATAGAATAACTTCCTTGCTTACTAGATATGTAGACTTAAGCCTACACCTCCTCAAATGTGAAGTAAGCAATGTATCATTTACCATTTATGGTTGTTTTAAAATTTGAATAATTCCAGATAGAATAATTTGAGATTAGATTTTAGAATGCATATAAATTTTATAGGCCAGAAAATTTTACTTTTTTGGTAAGAAAACTTTTTTAACCTACTTTGAAGCAGAACTTAACCAAACCTTCTAGTTCAGAGATGCCACATGAATGTCTCTTATTTAGAATAGTGACACAAAGGGAGCTTTATAACTTCACTTTGTAATTCCTATAGTTATTTCACATCTGAGCCATGGGCTCTACATAGAGACCTATATATTAGACTTTAGAGGCTAAAAGATCCTCTTTATGAGACTTTTTTGATTCAGTCTATATCTTAAGAAAATGACCCAATGGACAGAAGCATGCTTCGTGCTTCTTGCTTTTCACCACAGAAATGACAACCTTATTTATACAATTTTTTAAATATAAAACACTAATATCACCCCTCATGGGTAAAATAAAAGACATTTGGTTTGGGGGAGGTCTGATATCTTTTCTAGAATAAGGTAAGAGGAAAAAGGAAAAGTCAATGCTTCTGACTAATTTGCTGAATAACTTTTAGCTGTGTACTGACCTAAAGGCTGACCCCCTTCACCTGACACGTTCAGAATTTCATTGCCAATTACTGTGCTTCTGAATCGGAATCTGGTTGCTGAGCTTGTTCTAGTCTGCAGGCTGTGGAGCTCTAAAGAGATCAGCCACAAAGGCGTTGATTAGGAAGAAGTTCCTGGAGGACAGCTAAGCCTTTGTCATGTTGTTAATAAGCATTTTCATGTGGAGTGACTGGAGAGCCTGCAACAATGAGTGCAAGCCCCAGTAAGTTGTCAAACAGTGAGCCCACATGGGTGAATTCGCCCTGTTTACCTTGGTTAATATAAAACCAGAGGGCCAGGCAACAGTCATAAATTCAAATAAGCTTTTAAAGCCTTCTCAATTGATCCCTACATAAAAAAACACAGAGCAACTGTATAATCACCTCACATACAGGTAACTAAATATATTGCCGTTTCCAAATTCACTGGTGTAAAACACACAGCTTTTTCTCCCGCAGCTAATGGTTGAGAACAGCTTTATATTGCTTTCTTGCAAACTTAATACCTAGCAAATAAATGACAGTCCTGGAAGCAGCAACTTGGATAAGACAGTAACATATATACAGTGCAATCTGCTTGTGGAAAAATAACTATTACAAGTGAAGCAGAATTAAAGCCTTGGTTGCACTTCTGTCTTTTATATGTATACTAAATTTTTCTGTCAAGGTCAAAAAAAGTAAGATTTTCTCCTACATTGTTTCTCCTTTTATGTTGTATTATAATATATAAACTTGAACCACAAGGTGGCATAAATTGGGGCAATGACATGGAATATTTGTGAATTCACGAAATATTCATTAACATCTGAATCTACATACAAACTGCCTTATTGCAGTATGGCAATGGGGAACAAAAACAGTCATCCTACCTAAATGAGAAAGTAAGTGGATGCTGGGCACTGATAAGCCTGGCATTGTCTCTGACAACTTGGGCTGATATAAAGTTGACTCCAAAATCAATGAATACAACTTTTACAGTCCCAGAAACAATATCATTATTTCTTTCTTTCACTGAAGTAACTTTGAAAAACAAAAACATGATTCCAAACTCAATGACATTTCCAAATGCATGCATTTCTTCCTGTGACTGTCAACAGGGAAACAGACATTCTCAGAAATCTCATGAGCTTTATAGGTTTCTTTTGTTTCGATGCTCAATCTTTTCAATAAGTTTGCAATTGTTGGTTTGCAACAGCTGCAATTCCATCTTGACTATATTATTCAGGTCTAATAGAACAGCTAGGAACAAAATTTTGGTCCTTCCATCTTTTAATGGAAGCATATTTTAAATGAATAGCAAGTTATTTGATTTCCAAGATATATGGCCAGTTGCTAAAGAACTGTAGGTATATTTGCATAAAAGTCATAAAAGCTGTTAACTTTTAAGGAACTGATAGTTCCACAGTAGACTAAGACTTCAAAGATTGTCCTTCCTCTGCCCCCTTGAAAGTTATATAAGGTGGATTCATTTTGATTTTTATAGACATCAGATGCACATTCAACACTTTCCCATAAGCAGAAGCACAGTTTGTGACTAGTCAGCCTGGCTATTATTAGGGCCTAAGATTGTGTTGCAGGGGGTGGTGAGAACCAGTACACTAGCTGAAGTGAGCCTCAATGGTGGAAGTGTGGTCCCAGAACCAATGGCATCAGCAGCTCCTGGAAACTTGTTAGAAATACAACATCTTGGGCTCTACTCCAGACCTACTGAATCAGAATCTAATATTAACAAAATGGCAAGGTGATTTGTGTGGCCTAAGGTTTGAGAAGCCCTGGACTAGTGCTGAAAAAGCCCATGCTGTGGATTCAATTGAGGATCACATAGTGAAAAGGGAGGGAAGGGAGCCAAAGACAAAGGCAGAAATACCAGCTGCAAGAAAAAAACCAAAAAAACCAAAGGCCAAAGAAGCATGTGCAAGGTCATATACAGGATAGAATATAGGGTATAAAACAAGATGAGTAGCAGATTAAAGAAGGTTGGAGTGGAATCAGGCATATGTTTTCAAGTGGACAATCTGAAAAATACCAGAAGTATTCTACAATTATGGTTTAAGGTAGATAGTTCAACCTACTTCTTGGTTTGGAAATCAGTAGAACTGATATAATGGGTGATAACTACAACTTGTTACCATCTGTGTTCCAAGACCTCCATTCTTTACCACTTTGGAATCCCTCATCAGAAACAGTTTGCTTGGCTGGTTTTTCACTGAACCTTAAAAGTTTCCTCCTGTTAAATATAATATTTTTTTTAAAAAATTCTGTGTTAAAAATGTTAGATTGTGCAGGGAAGAGTGTTTTTGACCACACAGTTTTCTGCGGATGAAACAGCTCCTGAGCTGGTAAGCGCAAAGGTAAAGTAACCTGGTAAGCAGCACAAGAAACATCAGAATACCAGAACAACAAGGGTCATCACTGATCAACTCTCACAATCTTATGAGTTAAATCTTAGTACCCTCAGCACCCTTCCCCCCCCCCATTTTAGAGCTGAAGAAGCTAAGGCTCCAAAAGGCTAAATAATTTGTACAAAACTTGACAGAACTAGGACAGTGTCCTTTGTGTTCTTAGCCACTATACTGAACAAGGAGAAGAAAATGAAAATAGCCCCACTGTCACCTTAGATATCTACTGTGTGTCACACAGGGTAGGAAAGCTAGTAATCTTTTGAGTGACCAGAAAACTCACGACACAACAGTGGACACCAACACTACAGCAGTAACATAATTAAGAACCTTAGCAAATTTCTAAACTTTGAGTTCAAAACATTGTATTTCCTGAGGATCAAATAAGATGCTAAAAGCTTTTGAAATAGAGAAATCCTGTGTGTATGTATGTATGCATGTAGAAAATGGTATCATTGATTATAAAATGTAAACTGGTGAGATCTAGAGTCCTGCTGACCATGCTCCACAATGTATCCATAAGGATTGCTCATCCTTGTGCCTGACACACAGTAGAACAGCAGGCTCCCAGTAGCTCTTTTTTTTTTTTTTGAGACGGAGTTTCGCTCTCGTGACCCAGGCTGGAGTGCAATGGCGCAATCTCGGCTCACCGCAACCTCGGCCTTCTGGGTTCAGGCAATTCTCCTGCCTCAGCCTCCCGAGTAGCTGGGATTACAGGCACGCACCACCATGCCCAGCTAATTATTTGTGTTTTTAGTAGAGATGGGGTCTCACCATGTTGACCAAGATGGTCTCGATCTCTTGACCTCGTGATCCACCCACCTCGGCCTCCCAAAGTGCTGGGATTACAGGCTTGAGCCACCGCGCCCAGCCATCCAGTAGCTCTTTATTGAATAATTATGATGCTGATTATTGTTAGCACTGAAAGCCGAACGCACAGTCTTCTAGCAAAGAGATTTGCTTTTATGTTTGCCATTAATTTTTCTTACACCTAGATGTTAATTCCTAGTTATGAAAATATCAAAGGATTTTGTTATTTCTTCACATTAAAAAATCGTGATTCATATACTCCAGAACTTAAAAGTTGAAGAAAAAAATATATTAATTGTGATAAACACATGAAAACTGCAAGCTCACCAGAAAAACGAATATCAAATTCAAGAAAGAACTGGCAGCCAAATTTGTCCATGTTTGGGGACCAATACACAATTGAAATTCTTCCCCAAGGAGAAATTAAACACAGCTTGTAAGCTATTATAGGAAATTGCTGCCATAGCTTTTCCAATTACCTATTAAGTATCAGTTATTTAACAAGCCAAAACTGGCACCAAATTTATACTAATATCAAATAATATAAATTCTGTTTTAGATACATTTAAATATTTTAACTTCATTATTTTGTTCTTGTCTAAAAAGTGAATATTTCACCTCTTCAAACTAATATAAATACCTGTATTCCCAATACATGGATGTCCTATCTCTATTAACCATTATTTGCCTGCTATTATATTCTCTGGTCTACAATACTAACTGACAAAGCAAAATTGCAATAGACACAATGATATCACACAATTTGAGAAAATTATTTCCACTGAGTTCAGTTTTCTAAACAACACAGGAAACTCTGGTGCTCTAAATGACCACTATGAATCATTATTATCAGTGTCATAATCAAAAAAGGAAATTCAATTATGTTTAGTATATTTTACTAAGTTAGTCAAGTAGATGCAATTTTTTTATTTCCATCAATATAAAAGTATAAGCTTGAGCACCAATTAATCAGAAAATTCAATAAATCCTAAACTTCTATTCCCTAAGAATTTTATTGTTTCTATAAAAACTCAGAAATTACACAAGAAAAAAGAAAATTAAATAAAATGGGTCAATAATTTGGTAACAATTTTACCAAATCAGTAAAGAGTAATTTAAACTAACTTATCAAAATCTGTTTTAAAATTTTAACTATTAGTGCCCCAAATCAGAATTTTTTGGCCTTCTAAATCTCAATATGCATATTTTGAATGATACAAAGTACTTCCCTCTTACTTTCACATATTAAAGGGAAAATGCCAAAATGTTTCTATATAAAGATGTTTGTGTTTACAAATGGTCTAACATGGTTGGCTTCCAAAGTCTATTATGATAAAGTTTCTCATACAATTTTCAGTTTACGGGCTCATTTCTTCAAGTTGTTTTTGATACCCAATGTTCCAACTGTTTGTCTGCAAAAGCTGTAGTAACATTTTTAAACTTAAGTGAGGAAACTACATTCGCTTTACTAATTAAAATGAAACACACTTGGCTCTTGACATTTAGATTAGATAGTTCCCGGAACTTTTCACTATCCTCACACTCTAAAATATCATCATAGAGAAGCACAAGTCTGCAGAGTATATCTGAGTGAGAGGAGAATTCTGGGTAGCCAGCTTGCTTAGTCACTGGCTAACAGCTGGCTTTCCCTAAACACCACAACAGCCTCAAAGAGCAGATGAGTCAAGTTCATGCCTCCGCAAAATCACAAATTATTTTCTGTTATATGTTATCAATTTAATTATGAAAATAAAATTTTAATGTACCAATGTCAAGTTTATAATATACATAGAATGATCTCCAAAGGAAATACAGCAGATGCAACTTCAGTCACCAACCACTTTCCCCAAAGTGATCAGGTAGTAATTAAAAGATGTCAACTAATGTGTCTAGAGTTCTTAATGCAAAACGCTAAAAAAGGAAGTCCAGACTACAGCTTTAGGTAGTTCACAAGTTCTACTGGTCGGGTACACAACATAGTTTATTTTAGCTTGGAAGAGAGACTATCTCAAAAAAATATATATTTCTAAGAAAAAACAATTCAAAAACTCTCATTTAAGAAGGGACTAATCTGATACTCAACTCAAAAACATATATCAACATGTATCCTGCTAAACAAAAAAAGATTTTCTCATGAGCACTCATTTTAATAAAATTTAAACACAATAAACTAATAACTCTGAAAACATTTAATTCTGGTAATGATAAGTAATTTGAGCCAACTCTCTAGTTGAGAATACCTAAAGAAACTGGACAGAATTTTCTAAGTCTGCTTGAAGGCATTAAAACAATGAAACCTTTTTAAACCACAAACTGGGGAAGTACCGAGACCCAGGAAAGTGAGTCCACGTTTTTTTTTGGTGCTAATTTCCCCCTGAGGGCACTGAATCGTAGAAGGAGACTCTGAAAGACCAAGAGATTGAGCAAAGCTTTAGATGGTCTCTTCCCGCTAGGGGAGAAGTGACTGAAGTTGAGGATCAGATCCATGAAATGAGAGGTCTTGCTGAACTCACCTTACTATGAATTGTGACTCTAAAGGGCTAGAACCTAGGAGTAAAGATAAATTCGTAATGGAAAAAGGTCTCACAAGAAATGTAGCCCAATTTGAATCTTATTTGTTCCTGAAACTGTACTAAGGTGATCCGTGAGAGCAAGTGGATCCACTTTCAGAGTGTTAGATCTCCAGGCAGAAGTAAATACAAATTCTCTCAAAAGGAAGATGTCATCATTCTAAAAGACATGAAAGACAATGAAAAGATCTACTATCCATGCAACTGAAATTTAAGGGAAAAAAACACATGAATGAATGGAGCAAAGCAATATTTGAAAAGATAATATCACAAGAGACAGACCATTGGCATGGGACAGGGATTCACTAACACACACTTATCTATTTACAGTCAATTTATAATAAAATAAGCTTTACAGATAGTGGGAATAGATATAGGCAGTGCTGGGCCAATCAGATATTTATACGATAAGAAAAAAAAAGAGATGCCCTACATTACATACTTGACACAAAATAAACTATAGTTACTTTATGAATATAAATTAAATGCTAAAAAACAAAACTCACAAATATAGAAGAATATATTCATTATTTCAGGGAAGAGGAAAATACAGAGTAACAATCATAAGTGGAAAAGATTAATAGATTTGAAACTTTGTTCATCAAAAGACATACTTATTTCCTTGTAGATTGAGGTCTCTTTTATTGCTAGCTGTCAGTTGGAGAGGACTTGAGAGTTCACAGAGGCTCCCCAAAGTTCCTTACCACATGACCATGTCTATAGGCCCTCTTGAAACATGACATCATACTTCTTGAAAGCCAACGAGAGTGTCTTATTCCAGTCTATTCAGATAGAATCTGATATAACAGTCAGGAAGGTGACATCCTCTCACCTTTGCTATACAATCTAATGTAATCAAGAGAATGATTTTTCCTCACATTTGCCACATTCCATTGATTAGAAGCAAGTCAGAGGTTCTGCTCACACTCAAGGGAAGAGAACCACACAAAGTCATGGGCCCAAGGAAGTGGAATTTATTGGGGCTCTAGAATCTGTTCCTTAAGCTATTGGGGAAAGTATGTTTATAATAGCCACTAAAGCTGAACTAATGCCATCTTATCAGCAATTCTACTCCCAGGCAAATAACAAAAATGCATGCACACACACACACAAAAGACAGATACAGAAATGTTCATACACCAAAACAGGAAACTGTTCTTTGCTTTCTGAGAGCAGAAGCTGCTCTCAGCGAAGGCCCACATTCCTTGCTGTGTGGTCCCCACCATCTTCAAGTCAGTAATGGGGCATCAAATTATTCTAGAAAAGGTCTAGCAAATGAAATTGACAAGTAAATTGTGATATTCACATAAATGGTACACAGCAATAAAAATGAACAAAGCAACATAGATAAATCTAACACTCTTCGTGTTGAGGTGAGCCAGACACAAAAGAACACATACTATATGGTCCATTTGTATACAGTTTTTTAAAAAAATCACATTTAGGAATGCAAGCTTAGATGGTAAGACAATAAAATCAAGAAGAGATTGCAATAAAAGTCAAGAAAAGGGTGACCATCAGGGATGGGATGGCTAGTGATTAAGACTGGGTCTGTGAAGGCCCCTGGAGTACTATGACTCAAGGTTTTCTTTGTTATAGAGCATTAAGTTGTACATCCTTAGTTTGTGCACTATTTTATATATATGTGTGTGTGTATATACATATACATATATACATGTACACAGCTATACATACATATTATATTTCACAAATTTTTAAAAAGCTTGAAAGTACCATATTACAGTGAAAGTATTTTATAATTTCCAAACATGAATCTAAGCTTCATTAGAGAAATGCTTTTTCTGTTTTGACCACCATAATATTCTGTGGACCTAGAACAATGTTTCTTTCTTATAATAAATAGTATTGAATAAGTATATGCATCAAAGAATAAATTAATCCAATATCTGTGTTCTAACCAGGTCCATCATTTTGTAGGTTTGCCACATTGAGCAAGTTTCCATTTTTTGTGTATTTCATCTTCATTTATAAACTCAAGTCAGTATCTAGTCTACAAATTTGACATTTGAATCTTCTGAGACATGTATTTTAAATGGCAAAAATTATTGACAGAAATATTCACAAAGTAACACCTCAATTAAGCAGAATAATTGAAGAATAAAGAAAACCGTCGTTGTTTAATACTTGCCTTATAGGGAAAATGTGCTAAAGAGAATTTTTTATGATTAAGAACGGCAAAGTACTTTTGTTAGTATATTACTTTTCTATTGCTTCAAAACAAATTACTACAAACGTGAAGCATACACCACTATAAATGTATTAGCTCACAGTTCTGTAGGTCAGAAGTCTGATGTAGCCTGGCTGGTTCTTGGCTAAGGACTCACATGGTTAATATCAATGTGTTAGACAAGTTTTTTCTGCCTGAAAGTATGAGACAAACTCTACTTTTAAGCATATTCTCATTTTTGACAGAATTTAATTACTTGGTTTTGTAAGGCTGACATCCCTGTTTCCCTGCTGGCTATCAGTCAGAGCTGCTTCAGAGAAGGCCTACATTCCTTGCCATGTGGCCCCATCATCTTCATGTCAGTAATGGGTCATCAAATTATTCTCGTGCTTTGAATCTCTGACTTTTTTTTCTGCCACTAGCCAGAAAAAACTCTCTGCTTCTAAATGTGTTGTGTGATTACCATCAGTTTTTATTTCTTTTCTTGTTCAGATCACTAGATAAGCCTCCTTATTTTAGCATCAACTATTCCATTAACATAATCTAACCACCAAGGTAAAAATACAATTCACCATCCCAGAGATGTTTGCAAAGTTTGAACACCAGTGTGGGGAGAGGATGGGAAATCTTGGGGGCTATCTTAGAATCCTGCCTCCCACAGATGTGCTCATCAATGATTACCACACATTAATTAAAGCAGCCAAGGAAGACTGATTGACTAAGTACTCTCAAGGTGTTTAGTAAGCACTGTTTAAGGAAGAAATAAAACCAAACATTTGTATCAACTTAATTTTTTGTGCTTTTGATGGCTCTAGTACAGTGATTTTCAAACTATTATTTATAATAGGTAAACTTAGGTTACCTATTAGTGAGTCATAAAATCAATTTAATGGATTGAAACCAATCTATTTTTAAATTAAAATAGTAAAAGAGAAGGAAAAATAACTATCACAGAGCAACTGGGTTGAGTGTGATCATCAGGTTATTTGAAATGCTGAAATCAATCGAAAAAATGTCTCCACTTGGGAGAAACCCTCCATAATCACGTTATTTTCAGTTATATGTATATGCATCCATTTAAAGGGATACATCTAGTGTTCAAAACTTTGACAGCCACTAATCTAGATCACAAAAAATCTCTATCATTGATGTGCAAAGCCTTTAATCAGTGTTATCCTTAGTGCCATGTCTAATATTCATTTGCACTTTGCTAGAAAGTACATTCAGGAGTTCTAAAATTCTGTGGTCTTCTAGCATTAATTTCTCCTAGAAAAAGAGAATAAGCTATTCCTTATTCTTTCTTGCATAACTTTTGTATCTTCAGTTTTTAGTTGCTTTTCCATCAGCCAGCAGAGTTTCCAAGACTTGCCCATATCTGGGTCTCTTAAAATACAGTGAGTTTAACTGGTCTTTAAATTAACAAGCATATTTTATTACAGCAACAGTAATATGTTTCCAGATCATTTTTACATTGTCTGAAGGACACTTATTATTAGTGGTAGGTCCTTGGGAGACAAGCATTCCCACTGGGTTTGTCTGTCCTTAGAAATCTTAGCAGCAGCCTAATTCCCCATACAACCTTATTCAAGGTATTCACTATTTCCCCACAGATCAGCATGGGACTCACCCTGGAGATTCGCAGATGAATAAAACTAGTCTATGTGTTCAAGGCATTTATACATCTCCAATCTTGGAATGTACTTAAAAAAAATTCTGTTTCTTACTGTGGAAACTATTTGCTTTCCTCTCAGATCTACTTGTGTCTCATGGAATATACTGTCTTCAGCTTTATTCCCCTGTATGTTAAATTTGGGTTTTAAGCAAATGATCAAGATATTTTTCATCTATCAAGTCTCCCAATCTGCATTGCCAGCCATCCTACAGAACATATTGCAAAACTCGGATATATTTCTCTCATATTTCTGATATATGGGTGTATACTTTATCTTATCATCTTCAGATTTTAGTGTTATTTGAAATTTTGAAATCAGACCAGAAAATGTCTAAATGGGAGGGGTAACTTCTATAATCATGTTAATTTTTGTAAAGAAGTATTAGGTATAAGCCCTCTTTGAAAGAGAGACGATAATATGATTAGGACACTTTCATACTCATTGTATGTGTTACATGTTTCTAAGGTGAAAAGAAAGGGCAATTAACATTCCTTCCTCATCCATAAACTAAGGATCATGTTGGTCAATGTCTGGTTAAACAGTATGTTAAAGATTCAACTAAAAACTAAAAAATAAGGCTAATGTAGTACAGGCAATAAATTGGAATCAGCTGAACAGTGGGTCACCATCACAACTGGAATTTTAATACACATACGTTTAACTCTAATTTATTCCACTCACTGAACCAGAGCAGCAAGTTGGAGTTTTGCTCCTTGGTAAGTTAAAGAAAAATAAGACTGTTAGGAGAGTTTCCTTCCCCATAGAGCAACTTGCCTAAGGTGTTCACACATACATCCACTGAAATTTAATCATTGAATGTAACACATTGCCAGAGAGAGGAAAGGCAGCAAAGTGACACAGGTTAGTTAGATCTCAAGAGAAAGACTAGCATATCAGAGCACTATTAGAATTCAAGACAGAAACCCAAAGGACAACATGAATATTGTTTTACACCCCAAGTAAATATTCCTATTTCCTAACTTCTATTTATTTAATCTTATAGTACACACAAAAAATAACGTCAGTATATCAGCTTTCTTATTTAATCTTCTCACATTCTCCACCACCACCCACCACACCAATATGACGGATGCTGTACATTTTTAAAATAAAGAATGGTCAAAATGTCAAAGTCTGACACAATTGCTGGTGAGAGAAATAAGGATTGATTTTTCTCAAGGCTGTCCTAATATTTTATTTTTCAAATATTTAGGAAATTGATGTTACTGGCAAGATAGACAAAAAGATCTACAGGAGACAATTTGAAGGTAGACCAGACAGTCATGAGTGCTACATTGTCAAAAGCATAGTCACAAATTCAAATATCTACAACGCCACTCAAGTAAAGTAAGTAAGGCAGTTGGTCTAACACATGGGACCACGTGGTAGGGAGTGATACCACCCAGGAAAGCGGCTGCTCTGCCAGGATGTGCAATACAACTCAACTTCACCCAGCCATTGACAGGAAGGAATTGGCAAGAGTGGTGCCCAGTTTTCTCATTTTTCAAAAGAATCTGAAGATCAGGAGAATTTTTTAAACATTTTCAATGTTTATCAAAAAAGAACAAACAAAACCTATGTATAAGCCATTTGAACTCCAAGGATGCTCTATGTTACCTCTGTCCTAGAAGGTAATAATTACATGCATAAGGAAACATTTGCTCTGTAATTTGGCTAATATTAACAAAAATATGACAAAGTTTTGGAACCAGTATTGTTTTTCATCATCAGCTCTGAAACATGACTCAGTTTCACCTTACCCTTTTGGTTAATGTTGATAAAATCTTACACAAAACTGCCCGAAGAGGGCTTTGTCATCAATAAAGAGGATCTGAAAGCCCTCAGGTCCTGGGGTCAACTTGGATATTAGTCTTAATGCCCAACAAGCCCCTGGAGCTAAACTAGGCATTACAAATTAAAAACTCCTTAGAAAAGGTGATTATTTAATTCCCTAATCTTGGTGCATAGCCTTAAGAGAGCAGAAAATATGGTTTTAATGTCTTTCTCCCAAGTAAATGTCACTCAATTGTATCAGCATTTGAAGGGTATATTTGTGTTACTTCCAGTCCCTTTATGGCCTGAAATGTCAACACATAGTCAATAGCTCATTTCCTGTTGATATTTTAGCACTAATATTTTTAATGAAACCAAAGATTAATTTTTAAGACTCTCTTTCTCCCCATTAGGACAGATACAGCTGTAGGCTCTGCATTCACCTTTCAATCAATTGGATATTTTTCTTCATCACCCGCTTATCCTCACATCAACCTGATCTAAGTTGTCTCTCAAATATTTAAAGCTGATACACACTGGAACTGAGCTCTGCTTAGCAGATGTCCTCTGTTTGCCTGCACTAAGTTGCCTTTCTTCAGTCCATCACAGAGCAATTTACTTGACATCCTCCCAACACAGTTGATTGGCAGTGAACTTTTCAGTCTTTAATCGACTTTACTCTTGTCCTTGAAGCTGAGTCATGTCAGAGCTGCAGTTAAAACTTGCTAAGTGGTTTAATTTGACCTCAATAGATGATCTGAATTTCAAGACCTTATAAACAAGGTTCCTCCAACACTGCTAAATTGGTCTACCGTTTGGCATCCTGGAAACAATTCCTAAGTTCATATCACTTTATACTAGTTTGCCCAATGATGCACTGACTACAATTTTCTAAATTTTTGTAAAATCTCTCCTTGTCTAACAGTATGGCTCCAAAAGAAAGGAATTTCAAATGTTACCTTTTACGATACTCCAAGGGAAGATTTATAGGATATAAAATATTAAAAAGTTGTAGTCAGAACAAAGAAAGTGCAACAGATAAAGAAAAATGACTTTTCACTGAAGCTCACCAAACACTTAGTAGCACGTATTTTCTTCTCAAATAACAAATTTGCAACTATACCTCAGCACCAAGCACTACAGTCTAGCAAATTGCAGTGGGCTCCCCATTTGTATTATTGACTTCCCTCTTCAAGGGTTGGGGCTGAAGTGAGGTAGGCTGTCAGTTTCTCTAGGCTGCCAGTTTCAGTAACTCTTCTCTGCTGAGTCTAAAGAATAATAGCAGATATAAATCTCTATAGATATAGAGATATATATGGCAAGTGGGTAAGTTATTCACTGCAAATCACTCATCATTTCCTATAGTACAAAATTTAAGAATTATGTATACTATACAGAGATATAGATACATGTGTGTACGTTATATGCAAGAGTGGAGATCTGAAGGAAGAAATATTAGAGAAATGTATAAGAAAGACAGGCAGAAAGACAGAGAAAAAGAAACTCCAATGAGAACAAAGTTTTAGGGGAAGGAGAGAAAACATGGACGTAGAAGTAAATAAATATTAAACTGTGAGCTTCTTTTCAGGAAGAAGCTTGCAGGTGTGAGATAGCCAGGATTCTATGAAATATTGGATGTGCAAGGTTGATGGATTCCCAAGAGAGAGAGAAGGCTCAGCACAGACTTTCAGAAGGTAGGAACTGGAGGATTTCATCATACAGAGCCACATAGGGACTGCAGCACCAAGAAGGTGTCCCAGTGCGAAATCTCTTCATTTATAACAAGCCTCAGAGTGCTCACTCACTCAAGAGTTCACCAATATAATTGATTGAAAAGGGGGAAAATGGGAAGTTTTCTTCTCCCTATAGTTTTAAGCTACTTTTAAGATCTCAGATGTTTGTGAGTTATGATTTTGTTGGTCTATGCCAGGAGCATTTGTTGAGATCTTTGAGTAAGGTCCTCATTTTTTCCAAACAAATAACACTTAAATAAGGAAAAAAGATAGATCAAAATATACATCTATTACCCATTATATTGAGTTAGGGGACACAGGTTCTTTTGAGAACCAGGACTAATCTGCAAACTAAACCCAAGAATTAGGCAGATTTTACCACCTTGTTACAGGCAACACTAAATAACAGAAGCTCTCCTCTCTCTGGCTGGCATGGTGGAGAATTCTATCTTCCTGAGCAGCCAGCCCCAAAGAGAAAAAACAGGGTGGAACTGATGCAAAAATGAGTTTATTTGTTCCAAATTCTCTAATCAGATAAACTACCCTTATTTTTCCCAAGTAAAATGAATAAAGAGTTGGAGAAATAATGGGGACTATGTTAATCAAGCTCTCCTAACATAGACATATATTGCAATGGAGTAGGGAGTCAGCATAGGCAAGATATATTGAAAAACAACTGTTATTTTATTGTAATAGACTTTCCCACATATCACAAATAACGGAATAAAAGGATTTTCATAAGATTCTTTATCCATGCCTTTTGTTTAGTAAATGGACAAAAAGAGATTACACATAGAAACAAAAGATGAGTCAAGCCAGATAAAAAGAACTTCAGCAAATCGCACCTGTCTTTGGACAAGTAAATATTAATTTCCACCAATTCTCTCTGGAACTATAAATTTTAGAACGTAGTTCAAGGGCAATCATCATTTTGCTGGGTCATAATGCTAACCAATACCCATCTGATCTGACAAGGGGAAAAAAAAATGATTGTACCCTGATATTTTCCTAACAAATTTACTGAGTTATCATTTTTTAGAACATGAGGAGTCATTTTCAAGTGGAAGAGCATTAATTAGTCATTGAGTCCTTTATTCAGACCTCAAATCTGTCAGTTCCTTGCACTGTGGTATTGGAGGCATCTGGGTCATTTTCTCTCATCTCTCATATTTAGGAGCTGAACAAGGTAGTTTCTGAGGACTCTCAGATCTAAATGTTTGCACTCTGTTACAAATAATTATTTCTAATATTATATATATTCTCATTTATGAATCAAGTTTAAATCATTTTGAAATATCTTCATATTTGATTATCTTTTTCTCAAGATTTTCCCAGACTCCCATACTAGATTAAATACTGAATATCTTTTAGGATATCTTATATGAATATATTCTTTACTAAGTATATGTATACTACGTCCTATACTAGTAACACAGACTATCAATTTCTTAATCATCTCTTAGTGGTGTTTTTCAATGGTAACTACTTAAACTCTGTTCAACACATACCTAAGAAAAATTGTACTCTTCCTTAACAATGGTCTTGTTTACACAGCAAGGGATATCAACATTGAAAATGAGCACAAAAAGAAATACAAGTCTTCGCCATGCCATTGTGCAAGAAATTGCTCAAGTGAGTGATCAATAGAAATTTCTTGCCAATACATAAGCTGATTGTTAAAACTGAATAAACACTTAGAGAGAGCTAAGTATTGAATAAATATGAACAAGAATATTAAATTATCCTCGTTACACTGCAGGAAGATTTGACAATAAGGGTTTACCTTCTCCAAATATTTGGAGAGCATAAACTGATTAAAATGAAAATAAAGCTGAAATCTAAATAAACAGCAAAACAAAGAAGTAAGTAACACCTAAAATTAGAGGTTTGGGGGCCATATGTGGAAATTACCATGAGTTTTATTACCATTTCTATCGGCAATATTCAGAAAACAAAGACACAGACTTTTCAAATAATACACTATTTGTGCTAGAAATAGCCTTTATTTTCTATTTTCATAAAGGAAGTCACCTATTTTCAAATATTTTCATTCCAGTACTTCAGTGGTCTGACTTTCAGAATACTTAGCTTTCTCACCACCCAGATCTCCCAGTTTGAGCTTTTACAAATGATCACGTTACACTCAGTAGTCCTGGGCACCAAAGTAATAAAGTAGAATCATTTTGTGCTGATGACAAAATCATCTTAATTTTCTTTTTCTTACATTATGTAAACTTTAAGCAAATATTTGTATTTTATATCTACAAAATTAGGTATTTGCACTGGGATCTTATTCTGCATTCACTTGATAAGAAAGGGCATATGACTTTAGAATTATTGAAGAATACAAAACAATCTTGTTAATTAGCCTGAGCCCTCATGCCCAGAAATTATTCCAGGTCTTAACGTAGGCAGATAGAATGTCTTTATAATTATAGCACATTCTGTTGGTATTTTACTTGGCTAAACTGCTGCTGTTCACTGATTTCAGACATCTCCATATAAAGATGTGGGCAAGTATAAGAAGAGCTGATCAAGTATTTGCTGCCTGGAAGATCAATTGATCCTATCTGCAATGCTGAGTACGTTCATTACATTTCCCTCCTTCAACACTGTGCTCAGCACCAAAAACTGGTCGGAGAAGCTTACTAATGAGCACTCAATTCCTTTTGAGTGATTGAAGACAAGGTGTGACTAAAAGAATTTAGTTGATGCAACTTTCATAAGAATACTGATGATCATGGAATGCTTGGTTGAGTCTTTCCTTTATAACACAAAAATTCTTTTTTTCTCCATTCCTAATGCTAATTAGAATGCAGACTCTTGAGTCAGTAAAATGATATATATACAAAGAACAGTTATTCTCATCAGCTAATTTGTATACTTGGGCAATTAATATTATACATAATGGTATAAATGTCCAAAATTTAATACTTTTGTCATAGTTTAACAGGCTCTTAATGAAGACCAGATAAGCTAGAGATCTCAGACTGGAGCGTCAATTGAATTTAAATTAGGAAAAAGCAGATTTAGCCTCTTAATAGCTTTGGCCAGTTCATTGAAAATGTTGCTGAAGTCATCCTAAATTTATTATAATAAAATGGGACTAGATGAGTCAGCATGTTTGTCATTTCTAGAAGCCAAAATAGTGCACTATACCCCAACACAGTAAAGGAAAGGAACTGGAGAGTCATGGCATACTCACTGGAAGAACTAATTATTTTCCAAAATCTCTACTCTTCATTTTAAGTTATTCCAACTTTGGGAGGCCGAGGTGGGTGGGTGACCTGCGGTCAGGAGTTCGAGACCAGCCTGGCCAACGTGGCGAAACCCTGTCTCTACTAAAAATACAAAAATTAGACAGGTGTGGTGGCACACGCCTGTAATCCCAGCTACTCGGGAGGGTGAGTGAGGCAGGAGAATTGCTTGAACTCAGGAGGCAATGGTTGCAGTGAGCCGAGATCACATCACTACACTCCAGCCTGGGTATAGAGCAAGACTTCATCTAAAAAAAAAAAAAGATGTTATTCCAAACTTGTGTAAAGGTGTAAAGAACAGTTTAGTGGCTCTTATAAAATACTGAAGCAGAATAAGTTATTTACCTCTGCTTGGGGCTACTTCTCAATATGAAAATGTAGTTTTCCATAGTTTAATTTTAACCTCAATATCCTAGCATATTAAATAAAATAGTATCTATTATTTCCTTTGATTGTTTTGCATGAATTACATATATACCTAATGTAAATTAATTCCTTGTATGCATACAGAATGCTATCAGTTTGCCAAGGCTGGGTTATAATGTGCTAATAAACAATCTCAAAAACCTCTCAGTGGTTCACAACAACAAAAACTTTCTTTCATTGTGCTTTTACTCTCCAACCTGCATCTCTCCCACATGCCCATTATGGTTCTGTTCAGTGTTATTTTAACAGCATTCAGACTGACAACGTAACCTTTATCTAGAATGCTATTCATCTCCCCATGAAGCACACTCTGGCTTAAAGTTTCCACTTGAAAGTGACAAACATCAATTTTGTTCACATTTTCTTGGCCAAACAAAACAAGCCTTATTGCCAAATCTGACATCAATGAGATTTGAATATATAATCTTTCCACAGGGAGACACACAAGAAGGGGCACAGCAGGGAGGACAGAAAACACATTGAATTGTGTTATATCCTGGTTGTACTCTCTCATTCACAAATATTTAACATCTTCTGTCCATTTACAAAACAGAATAATTCCCCTCCTATCTCCACAAGGAGACAATTCAAAGATTCATCATCTTGTCAAAGCATGAGACACAATCTTTTATGAGAGTTTCAACATTAGGTCTACGTGTAGCTTCCCTTGGTCCAAAGATCCAGAACAAAAACGTCAAGTCATCAGTCCTCCCTTCCCCACTCCCCATCATAATAAGCACTCCTATTCAGAAACAAAAAGAATGAAAGATGCATCCAGCCATTGTTTTATTCTCAAATTCTGCTCTCTGGCATTGTAAGTAGCCAACCTTGAAGGTGTTACAAACTGAATGTTTGTTTCCCTCCAAAATTCATAGCATAAAGCCCTGCCCCCCAGTGTAGTTGTATTTTAATCCTATCAGATCAAGGCCCCACCATTGTGGCCTCATTTAACCTTAATTCCTTCCTTAGAAGTGTTATCTTTAGCATCCTTATAAGAGGAGATACAACAGAACTTGTTCTCACTATCCCACCGACCCCTACACCCTGCCACACATGCATACACACACATACACACATATCACATCACATCACATCACATCACATCACATCACATCACATCACATCACATCATCACATCACATCCATGCACCAAGGAAAGGCCAGGTGAATACACAGTGAGAAGGTGGCTGTCTACAAGCAAAAAGAGTCCTCAGCAGAAAATCACTGTACTAGCACCCTAATCTCAGACTTCCAGCTTCCAAAACTGTGAAAAATATATATTTCTGTTGTTTAGGCCACCTAGTCCATGGTATTTTGTTATGGTAGCCCCAGCAGACCAATTCAGTGGGAAATGTTTCTTGGTTAGCCTCTGTTTCTACCTGGGGGAGAAACCCTCTATTCCATTGTTCTCACTAGCCATTAGTTCTGCCCTATAGGAGCTCTTTTTCCCTCATCCTTCTTTATCTTTAAGGAAGACATTAGATCTAAGACCTTCTTAGAACCTGAGCAAATTTGACATCCTGTCATCCTGCCATAAAAGACGATAGGCCCAGTAGTCATACTAAGCAAATTTGACATCCTGTTATCTGCCAATAAAAGAGGATAGGCCCAGTAGTCATACTAAGTTTCAAAAACTGAGTCTCTTTTACTTAGGGTGAATGGGGGTTTGAGTCATTCTAGCCTATAGAAACATAATGTCTTGATTATTTGATTCAAGTTACACTATGTGCCAAGAGCCTCAGCAGTAATTTCGTTTAGAATACACCTCCATATTAGATTTAGTATACAGGCTTCTGTGAGTTATGATCTTAGTCTTTTCTCCCTGGGAAATTTTATCCAGTCGAAATAATTTAGTGGGTCTCATCTTAGCCAATTTGAAGATTTTTAACAATGGAATTTAGGGCCACACTTGCTTTTGTCTCATTTTATCCGTTTTAATTAGCTCATGTGGCTGCACGGCATTTACCGTTTTGTCTTTTAACAGCTGGAGCCTTTTTAATACTCTATATGGGCTACTCTTGGCTATGTTTAGCAACTAATCAGAGAAAAGAGATGAGCTCAAAAAAGAATTGGCTGGTTTGCAAGAAAAAATAAAAGAAATAGAGTCAGGGAAACGAAATCAAAAGTCTCCACTTATAATAAAGCATAGCAATTCTGCTCATGTTTCATTGGTCAAAGCAAAGCATATGTCCAATCACACATCAGTGGAAATAAGAAGTATAAATCCTGCCATAGAGAGGCACAGTGAATATTTTGAACAATAATAGTTTCTCACAAAGCTTCACAATACATGAAATTTTTATTGTGTGCATAAATCATTCCTGCAAAATAGGTAGAAAAGTAGGTATTATTATCAGCCTAATTCTCCAGAAAGTTCAGGAAAATTTATATTAAAACCTATGACAACAGAACTAATAAGATGAAAATGTTGACCTAGAACTCCAGATTTCTGACATTCAGTGCAGCATTCTTTTTCCTGTAGGAGCTAGCACTCATGAAATACATAGGTTATACAACATTCCCACATGAGCAAAAATGCTCCAGGAGGCAGAGAAGATTAAGTAAGGACAGTCAGTGTGTGGGTACTGAAGAGCTCTGGGTATCAGCTCCCTCCGTACTAGATGTGCATTCTTCAGAAAGTCACTTAACCTAATGGTGATTCCATTTTACCATCTGTAAAGTAGAAATTGTTTTTATTTTGAAGTGTTTAATGCCAACTCTCAGATATCAGTTTAATACATGTACTTGACACAGCTTTAAAAATCAGACTGAGAATGTGGGAAAGAAGAATGTAAAGCAAAATGAAAATACAAAATAGTATTTTTTTCCTGAACTTTTTGTCCCCCAGTGATGTTCATGTTTCTTTCTTTAGAAAGTGATCTCTTTTTGAAGTTAGACACATAAACTATGTACTTGGATTACTTATAAAATTAGTATAAAGTATCAACAAGAGCCACATAAAATTCTTAACACTTTACATAAACAGCAAAAACAAGATTTAGGTATTAACAAGAATGAGAAAATGAATGCATATTTGCTTCCTTGTCAAATACAGATTTATTTTATTATAAATACATTGTCTAAGAAGTAAATTACTTAAATGTTATGATCTTAAATTTATAAACCACTGTGTGATTAAAAACTCAAAAATTCACATTCTAAATAATCATATTTTCATGGTCTTAAGTATAACTGATATGAAAAAATTTAGTAGCAGTTCCATTTCTCATCAATTCATTTCATACACATATATATTATAATATCAGTCTCACATAAAGCCAGAGAAAATGCCAGCTTTACTACCGCAATACATGTTATTATAACATTGAAATGATAATACACAAGGCTTTAAATCTCAAACACATTCTTTTTACTATATTCACAAGGTTCAATGTGATTTCTTAAATATAACACCAAAAAAAGTATTCTGTTAACTGTGAAATCCATGCTTGAGTACACAGAGAAATAATATGTCTGGTGGAAGTTTTAACACCTATCAGTTTCTAATGCTATTGAGTTTGGACATTTATGCTCTGATCCAGCTGAAATTCACACAATCAGAAATCATATAATCATATATACATATATACACAAAGGAAATTGTTCAGGGGTCAAAAAATCCTAAGTAACAGGCAAATCTTAAATAGAATTTATTTTCAAAGCTGCAAAAACCACCACCATTAAGTTAGAAAGAAATAGGTTCCACTCAGCGAGTCATGTCAGGATTAACTCAATCTCATCAGATGACAGAGAACCTTTCCTTGTCAGTTAATCCCGCAAAGGAAAGTACACTCTTTCAGAAAGAGAAGAGTCCACACAGATTACAATAAGGATCAGTAACTTTGGTCACAACATTACAAGAGAAACACTGGCAAACACAGAGGGTTTATAAAGTGGCACGAGAGAGAGAAAAATGATACCATTTAACATCTGCACCAAATAATGACGAAAATGAGTGTACTCTAGGAAAAAAAAAAAAAAGTCTCTCTTTTTTTTTGTTAACTGCTTGTATTTTAACTTTAAAAAAAAGTATTTTTTTTTTTAGAAGGAGTCTCACTCTGTTGCCCAGCCTGGAGTACAGTTGCATGATCTCAGCTCACTGCAAACTCCACCTCCTGGGTCCAAGCGATTCTCCTGCCTCAGTCTTCCAAGTAGCTGGGGTAGCAGGCGTGCACCACCACCATGCCTGGCTAATTTTTGTATTTTTAGTAGAGACAGGGTTTCACCATGTTGGCCAGGCTAGTCTCAAACTCCTGACCTCAGATGATCCACCTGTCTCGGCCTCCCATCATGACCTGGGATTACAGGCGTGAGCCACCGCACCTGGCCTAAAAGGTAAAATTTTAATCAACCTGTCTATTCATTGAAATTTAACAATTAAAACAATAAAATATCACTTTTTATGTATTATTTCTGCAAAACTCAAGAAGAGCTATTGATTCCAATGCTAGTGAATGTGTGAAGAAATTAACTCTCATACCCAGAATATAAATTGCACTGGCTTTCTGGTGGCAATGTTGCAATGCACCTCAACAATCTAAATGTATGCAGTCTCAATAATTCCACAACTTGGAGCTATCCTATAGAAATAAATAAAAATGCAAAGGTATGTATCATTGTGAAGTTCATAAAGGCATTATTTCATTGCCAATACATGAAACAACCTAGAATTCACCAATCATTTAAAAAATAAACTGTATCCATACAACAGAATACCACACAGCCACCTGAAAGGATCAGTTAATTGTTAGGTACTGGCTTATCACATATTACATGAGTAAAAGCAGATTACAGCTCAATATGCATAATATAGACCATACACACATTTAAATGTGCATCAAACAAGACTGGAAAGATAAACACTCATAACAGAATTTGCCTTTGGAGAGTGGGATTATTGGGCTCCTGAGAACCTCCCATACTTATGCAGATCTGAAGATTGACCCAAAACCATTCAAAGGACACACTGGGCAAGGCAAAATGTACCCACATACACACATAAGCTGCTGGTCTTTTAATTGGTGGATTTTGCATGAGGTATCTGTAGGTGTTGTAGGGTACTTTCAAGATAAAATGACCAAGACAGGGAAGTAGCATATACGTTCAAGACTGCCTCACAGCTGGTCTGATACTAACATTAGTGGGTTAGCATTTAGGGTAAGTGAAGGGTATATTACAGTATAATACAAGTTTGTGTTATACTAAATATTAACAGATACATCATACATGTATCTGACAGCACTATCTCCCATAAGTATTCCTTTCCTTAATATGTAGAGGATACAGCTAAATTTGAAAATATTCTTCAATACACAAGCAAGTAAAAAGATTAAACAAGCAAACACACTCCATGTTTGACCAATTAAGAATGCTTTTAAGTTTTAGGTCACAGCTTATACTAACAAATCTCTCCTCTCCTCTCCTCTCCTCTGCTCCACTCCTTTGCCCTCCCCTCCTCTCCTCTCCTCTCCTCTTTCTCTCTCTGATACAAGCAATAGTTTTGCTGTGAAATTAATTCTTTAGCTAAGCCATAGGTTATCTATTCTTAAGAGTTAAAAATGTCATATTATACATTTCATGTTCCCTTTATCGAGCTGTAAATAGAAGGGAAGTACAGTGAAAACATTTCAAACACAAAGATAAGATTAGGCAAAAGAAGAGCAACAGATATACATAGAGTCGCAACAGATCCCTTCATTTTTGCTGAAGACGTTTCTGCAGGATACCTCTATTTTCCACCTCTGTTAACTTAATAAATGTCTTAACTATGTCAACCACATAATGATATTGGGAGAAAGATTCTGGCAGACCACTCTAAGATGTTAATAGAGTGCCTCAGAAAATAAATGTTATTTTTGTTTATCTCATTAATCCTGGCAAAGGAAGGAATACCTTCCTTCCTTTCAGCCAGGCTGCTCAAAACGGCACGTACTTTATCCATATGACAGAGTTATAGGAAAATTGCCATTCAGACGTAGAAAATGAGCTCTTTTCATTTTCTGACAACCATTTATCTCTCTTCTATCAGGCAATATCTAAAATTTTTATGTGGGTCTTATCTTAAAGATGAATTCCTGTTGAATCTCCAAGATTGTCAATATATTTTTAACTTTTGAAGGAAATGCTATCTTTCCAAAACAGCCACATTTTATTTGCTAAGAGTAATACTGTACTATGACCACTAAAACAATTATCCAGAAACTTTGGCAAGCTACTATATTCTGCTTTTTATAACATGACTGCATTCCTAAGCAATTCACAAAAATGTGTTTCAAATGAATGCAGTATCGTTAAACATTAACACTCAATAAAACAAACAGGGAGATTGCAAAACTTGCTATTAAATTTAGATTTAAATAATCTCAAATGACAAAACCATAATAGATTTTTAACTTCAAATTTTACCTCCCAAACTTTCACTTTTGTTCTTTTTTACATAAAGATACCAAAATGTATGCAATGTACATAAACTTCTCCTATATTCCAATTTTTCAAATTACCCTCATTTTTGCCTCACCACCTTCTGTATCCTCTTTACTATAATTTATCCTAACCTTCTTAGTTCTTTCCCTGATCCAAACACATATTTATCTGTAAGCTACAGCAGTTTAGCAAAAATTCCAGGAAATTTTTATCCCTAAATTGGTGAGTCTTTGTCATTCTGCTTTCATTTTAATGAGACCTTATAAATTGTTTATTTGTTACTATAGCCTGTTTTATTTCCCCCACAATATTAGCTGTATCCAAAAATCATTTGCTATGTGAAGCATATGCAAACCTTGTTGACCAGGCTTCTTCTTCCATTAGAAGATCTTCACTTAATCAATTCCCCAAATCATACTGATGCTACCCAACAATTTGTTTGTAAAGAATGTGTTATGAGATCATTTGTGACAAGCTATTCTTTTTTTCCCACAGCATCTGTGCTATATTTTCATTTATCTTTCAGATATCCTCTCTTCCATCTACTCTGCTCTGTGCCTTGGGAAGCTAATCTGTACCAACAGATCCCCTTGCTCTCTGACTTCCAGTTGGGGTCACCCAGTGGAGAGCATCTGCAAGAGCTTGGCAGGTAGTAGGCAAGTGAATTTGAGGTCATTATGCCCCTTGCTTCCCCTCCTGATCTCTGCATACTGGTTGACCCTACTAGGCAACCTTCTGCATACACTACCCTTTCCTGATTCTGGTCACCGCTCTATCTCATTGCCACCTCAACTCTAGAGATGGAAACAGCTTCACATTTTGCTAGCCCTTGGATTATGAACTATCTCTTGTAGTTTTATAAGTGATCCCTTTATTAAAATTACTTCAATCTATGCAAATTGAATGTACTTCTAAATGTTACATCTTAAAGACCTTTGAAAATACTCTGAAATTCAAATTCAGGAACTTTTATTTTGTACATATAGGTCCTTTACTATCTTACTTTCCCAGTTTTTTATTCACTGTTAGTCTTAAAAATCTGTATATTTTGCTTACAGTTTTCAGACTAAAAATTTTTACATGATTACTGAGACAATCTGAAAATTATGAAAGAGGAAAAACATTTATTATGCCAACACCAACAGAAATGTTTTGAAAAACTTTTCTCTATGAAATTTTACACAGGTATACTATATCTTATATTTTTGTTCAATACCAAATCATAAGAAATTATTCACATCATTCAAAACTCTTTATAAAAATTATTTTCAGAGACTAAATAAAATTTTTTCACTAATATGTTGTAATTTACTGACTCATTTTCCTCATGAATATATAGATTGTTGCTAATGTTCACCATTTTTAATAACACTTTTATAAACATCATTATGTGTAAAATTTCTTTAGGTATTGATTCTTAAAAGTGGAATTAATCAGTAAGTGGTTATGAATATATTACTCTATTGATACAAATTATTAAATTGCTTTCTAGAACATTCTCACTTCCATTAGTATTATATAAATTAATGACTGACTGACCCACATTAAAATTCAGTACATTAAATCTTTAATATCTACAGGTCAAAAAGTGTTTCTCATTGTTCTTTTAATTTGCATTTCTTTACCTTCTAATGGGCTGAACGTTTTATTTTCTCTTTATCAATTATCACTTTAAGTACTGTAGTATTGTAGTCCTATTGTTCATCTAAGTAATGTAAGCTCTTTATATTTTGGGGTTTTAAATCACATTTCATATTTGCTGTTTTAAATCATATTTCTTGCAAATATTTTCTCCCACCCCTGAGTTGAAGCTTGTCTTTAAATTATGGTTTGTATTGTTTGTTTTCAGGAACCAAAGTTCTTTGAACTTGTTTCCAAAGTCTATTACAACGTTTTCTTTATGATTTCTTCCAGTGCTTTTAAGTCTGTAAGTCCTTCCAAATCTAGGCACAAAACAGATGTTAATCTTTTCTATGTTTTATGGCTTGATTATTTTATTGTTATTTCTATATTTCTCTCTTGAATTTGTTTTGGTAAAGTATAAAGTAAAGATCTAAACCAATTTTGTTTCTTTTTCCTATTTTTTAAACAAATATCAAAGTAACTACCCTACCACCATTGATGTATGATATTTCATTATTTGTATCACCTTATATTTACTAAGAACTGTTTGGCTATCAATTTTTCCCTTCATCTCACTTCATTTTTTATAATATTACTCTGCTAATTTATCATAGTAATATGTGTTCACATCTAGTAATGCCAAAAGAAATTAGTCTTTTCATTTTTTAATTATCTTCGATTGAATTAAACATTTATGCATCACACACTAAGACCAGAAATTCTGATTTGTACTATGTGGCATACAAAAAAATAAATTCCACATGATCTCAAGAAGTTTACAAACTAGTTGGAGAGAAACGACATAAATACAAGTAACTATAATACAAGTAGAAAGCAAATGGTATCAGAAAGTTATCAGGTTCTACAAGAGAACTGAGGAAGAAAGTGATAGACTAGAATCAACAGGAAATCCTTTGTGTAGAAGATGGCATTTGATCTAGGCCTTGAAAAAGAGCTGGGATTTCATCAGGAAAAAGTGAGAAAGAAGAGCATGTCCATCAGGGAAACCTCTAGACTAGGACAATGGAAGACTCATTTGGGCAACAGGAAATAATTCAGTATGCTATATACATGCATAGGGCTTTAGGGAGGAGACAGAGGACCCATTACAATTTTTAGCAGGGGCCAGGAAAGATCAGAGCAGGTGACTGTATCAGGCCTCCACTGCCCAGCTGTCTACCCTTTACTGTATTACCCACTCTATTTTCAACAATAATTTCTCTTCAGGAAAACCTTCCCTCTTCACTAATTTTTAAACAATAGGAAACAGAATCTGATACTACATTCAACCAGAAACAACAGCACCAGCAATTGGCATCAGATTTCACCTCAGTGTTGCTATCCACAGAATATCAGGTCCGATTTTCTCCCTTTTCTAAAAGCCCTGAAAGGTTTGCTTGAACTCATCTGGGCAGGTATCATTCATTGGGCTTTTTAAATTCTGTTTCCTTGAAATAACTCCAGCAACATCTGCTTTCCTCTTAATCTGCTTTTCAACAGAAGGCATTCCTGTGGCTCTGTATGTCCCCCCACCCCTCTTTAACCACGTTGGCTTACCAAATGTAACATTCAAATGTTTTCCCGAGCTCTACATCTAGCAAGTCATTGACCATGGCTTCATACCTGCAAAATCTCTGTGGCCACCACAGGCTAGCCTCTGTTAATGAGCAAATAAATCTCAAAACAGTCTTGGTTTAACCAAATTTCAATTTATTTCTCACTTAGACATAGCCTGGCATTGATTGGGCTGCCATCCTTCAACTTGTAGCTATTCCAGCTCCCATGTTTGGCCTTCAAGATCACTGCAGAAGTAGAGAGCAGTGGAGAGAGAGGTCAAGAGAAATGTTTTAATGGACATTTCTGCCATCATCTGACTAGCCAAAATTCAGAGGTATTGCCCCAACTTAAGTGCCCAGAAAAAGGAAATGGCGTAATTAAGCACAACAGGCATCTGCTCCAGAGTTAATACCATTTAGACTCTCGCTTTGCTTCGATTTCATACTTGCATCCTCTAGTCTAAAACCACACTTTATGTTCCTTCCCTTTTGACATTTAACAGAGAACAAAGATTCCTACATCCTGATACATTTTCTGGGGGGAATGAACAGAACTGTTCTGTACAGTGTTGTATTAAGTGCTCTAAATCCCTTTTTCTTCTAATGGCAGTCATTAAAATAGCACCAATTTTCTGAAAGCTAACATTCACATCAAATCTGAATTATTAAGAATGTGTTCCTTGAGTTTATCGTAATTGACTCTAATCAGGGTTCCATTACATACTGCTCTCTTCCCAGAGAGTTACTTTTATGCAGTGAAAAACATGACTCTGGACAATTACTTTTTTCAATCAAATTTTAGGTTGTCTACTCCACTCCTGGAGGTTGCATATTTTTCTTTCTCTTCTATCTTTTCTCAACGATTTTGTTATGTAAAAATAAAATAGCAGGCTCTGCTTTCTCTCCCTTTTCTTGCCCTTCTCATTGTCTCCTTGCCTTTCTTTCTCCATCTGTTCCTATTCTCTACCTCTGCCCTGCCTTTCCTCTTAATCAAAGTTCTCATGCATGGCTGGCTTATAGAAGTTTTGGAAGGAAGGGCTTCCGATGCTTTCACTTCTGTTTGTATGACTTTTGTCTCTTCATCAGAGACTCCCTGTCTCAGATCCACATACTTTCATTGGCTCCCCGCTCCACTTCTGGAATTTCTACCACATCTCAGTCTCCTCCTTCCTCAGACTCCATGGCCAGATTGAAATTATTCACTGACACTGATAAAGCTAAAAAAAGTCTCGGCAAGTCTAGTGGGCAGATTTAGCCTTATTTTACAGACTGTAAAATGGAAACATGGAGCAAGTAAGCAAACACTTTTAAAATTAGATGCCTTATACCCTATATAGGGGTAGGCAAACTATTGCCAGTTTTTTACAGCCCACAAGTTAAAAATGGTTTTTACATTTTTAGAGGTTGTAACAAAAAATAAAGAATAACATATGACTGAGACCACATGTGGCCCACCAGGCCTAAAGTATTTACTAGCTAGCCCTTTATGACAATGTTTGCTGACCTCTATTCTCAACTATAGCTCTATTTATTTGATTTATATAATCACGAAGATGCTGGGTAAGTTTGGGTCCTCCAGCAAACAGATACCAAGAAAGAATTAAAGGGCAAGAGATTCATTGGGAGGGCAGGAGGTAGAAGTAGTCAGGGAAAGCCTTCAGGCCAAGATGCAAGGCAGGCATCTGCAAAAGGAGAGAGGGAAGGAAGGGAGATTCATTAGGAAAGTTCTCAGACAACAGCGTGGCTTTGAGAAAGTTTGAGTCAATCCAATGGGAAACTCCAGTACAAAGATCACACATATAGGAGCCCCACATTGGGTAGAAATTGCCAGGCCCTATGCTCAAGCATCATCTGGGAGAAGCTCTTGGGAGTATGGCCTCGAAGTGAATGCTGAAGCAGATCCCAACAGTGTGGCAGATGGAAGCTGTCAGCAACCCACGCTCCTCCTAACAGATTCTTAACCTAAGTCAGTTTTGTCTCTCTGCTGTCTCTCCTATCCCACTACTTTTGTAAGCCAGAATTCAAATTTTTTTATCACTAGTGATCGAATTTAAATTTTCATGCAAGTATATCAGAGACCATGTGAAAGAATAATGATGAAAAGGTAATGTAAGCTGATATCAACTTCTCCAGTATTTGTTTAGATTTTGTACATAAAAGAATATGATTGTTTCTCTATTTAAAAAGGAAGATCTTTTTTAAAAATAAACAACTTGTATTGCCATAGACTATTTTTCTTCATCTTATTTAAAGATAAAGATGGTAGCAAGATTACTCTCAGCCAGCAGCACTCACATGACTGATGGATAAGCTGTGATTACTCAGGGCAATGTAACAATCTTCTGCAGACCCTGTTGTTATTCTGTAGTCTACAGAACACTGCACTGAGTCACCCATTTCTACTTGTCGCATGTTGTCATATTGCCTGCTGGCATCAGTTTCTGGTCTGTCGCAGTTATTCTTTAGCCATCACCTGTGTGCACCCACCTAAACATAGACACACAAACATATACTATTGTATGTCTGCTCACTATGCCATCAACACCCTCATGCACTCTTACCTGATTGTACCTGGGACCTTCCCCTTGCCTGCACTGCTTCTCTTCTCATGTAAAAGTACTGCCTATCTTTCAAGGTTTCAAGGTTCAATTCAGGCTCTACTCCCTGCATAGACTGTCCCTGGCTACTCTGGCTCTCAAATATTTATCTGCCTCTGACCTTCTACTGCTCTTTAACACTATACTGGGCACTTTTGCTTCACATATCAAATCTTGCCTCATCAAGTAGCATTTACTTCCTCATGATGATGGATTGTTTCTTGAACTGTCTCTGTGCCTCTCATAGCACCTAGCTGGCTCTCATCTATAACTATCTGGATGGAATACCCTACCTTCCAACTTCCTACCCTTCCATCAAGGCTCATTTCAAATTCCACATCCTCTGAATATTTTTTCCAAGTCCACTTAAGACTGCTTGCATTTTAATATATTGTATAATTCTTACTGCTTTGAAGCATAATTAGATGCTCATATTGTTTTTCTTCTCTATGGTTATTAGGTTATAAGATCTTGGAGGACATATTCATCTATGTATTCTCTATTATACTTTATTCTCTGCATAAACCTAACCTTCAGTTTTGGATTGATTGAAGGAATGATTGAAGAAAATGGTAATAGTTGAAACTTTGTTGAAAAAAGCAAAGTGGCATGAAAGAAAATGTGACCAAGAACAGGAAAAAATCTTCAACTAAAAGCCAATGGTAGACACTGATAATGGTTCGGCTCTATGTCCCCACCCAAATCTCATGTTGAATTGTAATTCCCAATGTTGGGGAAGAGACCTAGTGGGAGGTGATTGGATCATGAGGGGCAAAGTTCCCTTTAGTATTCTCGTGATAGTAAAGTTCTCATGAAATCTGATGATTTAAAAGTGTATGGCACTTTCTCTGTTGCTCCCTCTCTTCCTCCCACCACCATGTAAAGAAGGTACTTGCTTACCCTTCATCTTCTGCCATGATTGTAAGTTTCCTGAGGCCTCCCTAGTCAAGCTTCCTATTAAGCCTGAAGAACTGTGAGTTCATTAAACTTCTTTTCTTTATAAATTACCCAGTCTCAGGCAGTTCTTTATAGCAGTGTGACAGGCTAATACAGACGCTGACTAGCTTTAGGGTCTACAGAAGCCAAGCAACTTCTCTAAACTTCTCTAAACATCAACTTAAGCATTTGTGAAAATTCGTGGGTATAATAAACTGTAATAAATAATAATGTTTAAGAGCATGAGTTCTGCAGTATTTGAATCTCAGCTTGCCCAATTATCACTTAGGCAAGTTATCTAACTATAACAAGTCCATTTTCTCACTGGTAAAATTATCAGAGTGCAAAATTATAGCCTACTTCACACTGTCATTCTAAGAATTTAATGAAACAACATATGTAATGATGATCACAAAAGACCCAGAATATAGAAAACTTAATATGCCTGGCAGCTATTATTATCTTATTATCATTACTATTATTGTTATTATTATCACTTAATATTCTTTTCAGGTGTAAAAGTCAATGATTTTATGACAGCACATTCAATAGCATCATCAATCTCTGAATACATTCTTACTTGAAGGCTATGGTCAACACTGAACTGATAATTTGCTAAGCTCCTTGTGTGTTTGCTTACTCATCTGCAATGTATGATAATAATTATTGTAAATTCAAAAAGTTATAAACATTAAATAAATACATATAACGAGTGTCTAGCATATAACAAATGCCCAATATGTCATTATCCCTTTATTTGTTAAATATTATTATCCATTTATTCCTTAAATATATACACAAGTACTGTGCTCTGTGCCTGCAAAGTTTCACAAATAGAAGGTATTATTGGTATTATTATTATTATTATTCCTGCTGCCGTAACCCATGTAAGACTGTTATGTGGAAATATTGATCAGAAAAGGAAAATATATATTAGAGCAAGAAAGACGAAGCATCAGGGTTCAAGTATAGAAGTTAACTTAGTAAATTCAGGGTAAATAATTCAAATTATGCTGACCTTGAGGCAGCATAGAGAGAAAAAGAAGATCTGTAAGTAGGCCGCAACAAGGGAGTAAGACCAAACAAATAGAGGAAAAGGAGAGAATAGTAAAATTGCATTCATTTTTTAAATCACAGAGTGAGAGAAGGAAAACCATCAGGGGACATGATCAGGTAGACATAAACGCTCAGGCAAAGCTGCTCTGTGTATGTGCTGCTGCTGTTTTCCCTACCTATAGCATCCACACCTATACTGCCCACATTAGAATAATAAATATAGATGCAAATGGAATGTAGTTATGGATGATGTCTTCAAGAGCCATCTGGGGAGAACTCTTGGAAGAATTTGTGTCTCAGACAAAGAATGATGCCATAAACAAGAGGAATATGACATACTATGAAAGGCTAACTTGAGCCTATTGCTGGAGAGAGCATCCTGAGACTGCTGATTCTACAGCTCCTTCCAATAACTTTGGATGACATCAGTATTAAGCAATAAATTTTAAAGTTATATTTCCATACTGTCTCAACCAGCCCTCTTGCCAACACTGATGGGTGGAAGGAAAATACAGATGTCAGGGACCCACAACAGGAAGAAGTTGGGTCTCACTCTCTATTGCTTGCCTGCCCTCCAACGTTGACCACTACTGCGCCTCCCACAACCATGACCCCCACCTGTCCGAGGTTGGGCACATCAGGGAAATAGCAAAAAAAGAAACAATATGGACTGCTTATGGTTCTCTTAAAGCATGGGAAAGCTTAGCAGGAAAATCAGGATGTTGATAATATACTCATCCAGTTTTCTAATCTACGGTACCAAAATATAATCCACATGATAAATGTAGCTAGTTAACTTTGAGAATAATTTAAAGCATTACCTAACTCTTCAAATAAATGTGGATGCTATTTATGTAACTTTTTAAAGATGAACAAGATTTCAAGAAACTTTCCCACTTGCATAGGATCACTGTAAACTCTATCCTTTCCCCCCACCAAGCCTTCTTACTCTCTCCTCTGTCCCTCTGTTACATTCACCTTAGATTCCTGAGTAAATGTGTGATTTCATCTACTATTGGGGCCTTTGGTAGAAAATTTTAAGAATCACAGGATTTTGCTTCCTTAGCATCACAAAGACAAATGCCCTTAGATGAATGTGTTGGTGCAGAATAAAAAGTTTCTCACTTCCCACACAGTATTTTAATAAGCAACAGCTAAAAAGCCTTCCTTTTCCCTGCAGTTCTTCAATTCTGCATCTGTCACTACCTTTGTATTACTACATTTGTAAATTTCCCTCTTTTGAAAGTCATAATCTGTCCCTCACCACGCACACCACCCAACAGCTTTTCTGATGAGAATGCATAACTTTTCCTATTTTGGTCTCCTGATTAGGCACAGAATGTAATACCACTTGCCTGTTTCCCCCATCAATGAGATGGGAAATTGCTTGTTTCCTCTATGTATTGGAAGCCATTACTGTGGACCTGGCTGCCAGGCTTCTATCTTGCTGCTCAGAAGTCTCTTGCTTTTCTTTAATGATTTCCTAAGATTTGGCTTCTAGAGAAATCACCCCATCAAGCTGCAGTCCACTTTGTAAGCATGCAGTGATTTTGGAATTTTCTACAAATATAGCAGTGAAGGCAGTCTTCTCTTTTTACTAGATATTTAGGTTGTATAAATTTGGTGCTATTTGGTGTTAAAGAGCATGAACTAAGTCATTATAATTAATAAACAATACAAGGATATATTCAAAATTTCCATCGACATATAATTTTGCATCCCACCATTCAAAGCCATTGTCTCCATATTCCTCAACACACACATTCAGTAAAGGATGCATGTCTGCCTCATTAAAAACAGATGAGATGAGGCAGAGCAAGATGAAATGATTTGGAAAGAAGCAAGTCAGCATTCAGTTGAGAAAGTCCCTTAAATAAGGAGTTTGACATTCCTTGTGATTGAACTGATAAGGAAAACAAATTTTGTCTGATTGGCACTCAGCAGACTTTAGAATTAGAGTGAATGAAGCAAAGCCAGTGCAAGAAATAGTTTGGTAAGTTCGATATTACCTTTTTCTTAAATGTTTTATAAAACTCAGCAGTGAAAACATCTGGACCTGTGCAGTGGACTCTCAAACAATGTGGGAATTAAGAGTGCCACTTCCTCATGCACTAGAAAATCCACATATAACATTTGACTCCCCAAAACTTATCTACTAATAGGCTACCATTGACTGGAAGCCTTATTAACAACATAAACAGTCAATTAACATGTTTTATATGTTATATGTATTGTGTACTGTATTCTTACAATAAAGTAATATAGAGATAAAAAATCATTAAGAAAATCATAAGGAATGAAAATATATTTACTACTCATTAAGTAAAAGTGGATCATCGTAAAGGTCTTTGTACAAGTGGACTAAAAAAATTCAACCTGTGTTGTTCCAGAGTCAACTATATTTTTCTTTGTGGGAATTTTTTTTATTATCCATTGTTTTTGATCTTTGATAAAACTGACAAAAACAAGCAATGGGGAAAAGCTTTGCTATTTAATAAATGTCTTTGTTGTCTTCATGATGAGTAACCTGAGTCAGAGGAGGAACAGGAGAAATAGGAAGGGTTGCTTTTGCTATCTCAGTGGTGACAAAAGCAAAAGTAAATATTTGCTGAGAATGATGGTTTCCAGCTTTATCCATGTTCCTGCAAAGGACATGAACTAAACCTTTTTTATGGCTGCATAGTATTCCATGGTATATATGTGCCACATTTTCTTTATCCAGTCTATCCTTCATGGGCATTTGGGTTGGTTTCAAGTCTTTGCTATTGTGAACTGTGCCGCAATGAACATACATGTGCATGTGTCTTTATAATCAAATGATGTATACTCCTTTGGGGATATACCAAGTAATGGGATTGCTGGCTCAAATAGTATTTCTACTTCTAGATCCTTGAGGAATCACCACACTGTATTTCACAATGATTGAACTAATTTACACTCCTACCAACAGTGTAAAAGCATTCCTATTTCTCCTCATCCTCTCCAGCATCTGTTGTCTCCTGACTTTTTAATGATTGCCATTCTAACAGGCATGAGGTGGTATCTCATTGTGGCCTTGATTCCTATTTATCTAACGATCAACGATGATGAGCTTTTGCTTCACATTTGTTGGCTACATAAATGTCTCCTTTTGAGAAGTGTCTGTTCATATCCTTCCACCACTTTTTGATGGGGTTGTTTGTTTTTTTCTTGTAAATTTGTTTAAGTTCTTTGTAGGTTCTGGATATTAGCCCTTTGTCAGATGGGTGGATTGCAAAAATTTTTCCCCATTCTGTTGGTTGCCAGTTCACTCTATTGATAGTTTCTTTTGCTTTGCAGAAACTCTTTAGTTTAACTAGATCCCATTTGTTTATTTTGGCTTTTGTTGCCATTGCTTTTGGTGTTTTTGTCATGAAGTCCTTTCCCATGCCTATGTAATGAATGGCAGTTCCTAGGTTTTTTTCTAGGGGTTTTATGGTGTTAGGTCTCATGTTTAAATCTTTAAGCCATCTGCAATTAATTTTTGTATGAGGAGTAAGGAAGGGATCCAGTTTTAGCTTTCTGCATATAGCTAGCCAGTTTTACCAACACCATTTATTAAATATGGAAATTTTCCTCACTGCTTGTTTTTGGCTGATTTGTCAAAGAGCAGATGGTTGTAGATGTATTGCATTATTTCTGAGGCCTCTGTTCTGTTCCATTGGTCTGTATCTGTGTTTTGGTGCCAGTAACATGCTGTTTTGATTCCTGTAACCTTGTAGTATAGTTTAAGGTCAGGTAGCATGATGCCTCCAGCTTTGTATTTTGTTGTTGTTGTTGTTGTTGTTGTTTGCCTAGGATTGTCTTGGCTATGTGGGCTTTTTTGGTTCCATATGAAGTTTAAGGTGGTTTTTTCCGATTCTGTGAAGAAAGTCAATGGTAGCTTGATGGGGATAGCACTGAATCTATACATTACTTTAGACAGTATGGCCATTTTCACAATATTGATTCTTTCTAACCATGAGCATGGAATGTTTTTCCGTCTGTTCGTGTCCCCTCTTATTTCCTTGAGCAATCGCTTATAGTCCTCCTTGAAGAGGTCCTTCACATCTCTTGTTAGTTACAATCCCAGGTATTTTATTCTCTTTGTGGCAGTTATGAATGGGAGTTCACTCATGATTTGACTCTCCGTTTGTTTAGATAGCCCCATTTATCTTATCTGTGGGTTTTTTAGCCCTATGTCTCCATGTTATTTTTAATGGTTGCTTTAGGGATTACAATATGCATCCCTTGTTCCCCATAGTCTTACGTAGAGTAATTATACCACATCATGGAAGATGAAAAAAAAACTTTAAACATAATAATTCCTCCTCCCAACTCTGATTCCCTGGTTTTGTTATCATACATAATGTATACATAACTCCACAAAACAATGTAATGGGTTTTGCTCTATACAGTCAGTTTTATTGTAAAAAGAGAACAACAACCTTTTGTACTTTTGTATACACATACTATTAAGTTGCACTCTTTCTTCCTGTAGAACAGTTACATCTCGTATCCTGTCCTGAAATTCCTTTAGTATTTCTTGTAGTGTAGATCTGCTGGCAATGCATTCTCTCAGCTTCCATACATCTGAAAATATCTTAATTTCATCTTTATTTTTGACAAGTGTTTCTACTAGTTATAGAATTCTGAACTGACATTTTTAGGTACATTAAAAATGCCATTCCATGGCTACTATGAAAAAGTCAAAAACAACAGATGCTGGCAAGGCTGCAGAGAAAAGTGAACACTTACACACTTTGGGTGGAAATATAAATGAGTTCAGCCACTGTGGAAAGCAGTTTGGAAATTTCTCAAAGAACTTAAAATTAACAACTACTCAACCCAGCAATCCCATTACTGGGTATATACCCAAAGGAAAATAAATCATTCTGTCAAAAAGACACATGCACTCATATGTTCATTGAAGCACTGTTTACAATAGCAAATACATGGAATCAATGTAGGTGCCCATCAATGGTGAATTGGATAAAAAAAAATGTGGTACATATACAACATGGAATACTATGCAGCCATAAAAAAGACTGAAATCATGTATTCGCAGCAACATGGATGCAACTGAAGGTCATTATCCTAATTAAATTAATGTAGGAACAGACAAAGAAATATTGCATGTTCTCCTATATAAGCGGGAACTAAACATTGAGCATGTGTGGACATAAAGACAGGAACAACAAACACTGGGGTCTACTAGAGTGGGTAGAGGGTGTTGAAAAACTAACTCTTAGGTAACTGTGCTTACTACTCGAATGGTAAGACCAACTGTACCCCAAACCTCCAAACCTCAGCATTACAAAATATACCCATGTAACAAATCTTCCCATGTGTCCCCTAAATCTAAAATAAAAGTTGAAATTATTAAAAAATTAAAAATATATTATTTCATCAAGGTCTTAAACATGTCATTCCATTGGCTTCAAGTCCCCATTGTTTCTAATAAGAATCTAGTAATAATCATACAGTTGGTTACCCATATGTAATGTCTTTTATCCCTCATTGCTTTTAAGATTTTTTTATCATTTATTTTCAGTAATATGTCACATGCGAAGTAGTTTTCTTCATATTTATTCTGTGTAAAATATTGCTAATATTCTTGTTTCTAAGCTGATACTTTTTAAGAAATTTTTAAAGTTTTTGGCCAAACTTCTACTGTAGCAGTTTGGGTTCTGCCTTACTGATACCCCGAAAAGGAAGTGTCCTTCAGGAAGTCTGTTTTTTTCTGGAAATTGAATTACAAGCATGAGAGACTGTTTAATATTGTTTCACAAATTAGAAGAGTTTTAGATTTTTTTCAATAATTTTTCTGTTTTTCACATTTGACAATTTTCATTGATCTATTGCCAAGTGCGGTGATCCTTTCTTCATCTCTCTCCAATCTACAGTTAAGCCCATCCAGTAAATTTTTTATTTCGGGTATTGTGGGGTTTGTTTTTAATTTTCTATGTGGTTAGTTTTGTCAATTATACTTTCTAGTATAATTTTCTTATCTCTTAAATTATTATGATCTTCTTTCTCTTTAGATCCTTAACATATTTTAAATGGCATCTTTAAAGTCCCTGTCTTCTAATTCCAAATTCTTGCTCATGATTGAGCCTGCTTCTATGGACTGCTTCTTTTTTTTTCTCAACAACGAATCATATATGTCTTTGCATATCTTAGCATTGTTATTATATATTGGATATTTTAGATAAAACATTTCAGACACTGAATTCTATTTTCTTCTTGTAAAGAGTATTGACTTGTATTCAGACAAGCAATGAGATTACTGGCTTAACACTTTGAACTTGTGGAGGCTTGGTTTACCTTACCAAGGTGCTCTAATTTGGTGGAATTCAGACATCAGCCTTTTTCTCATCTGTGATATCTTGCTGATAAAATCCCTCATAAATCCGTTTTGCTCTCTAGCTGTGGTTTTCTGCTGAGTTCCTTGGAGCTTGGAGTCCTCTGAAAGCATTCTGTAGGATTCAGCCAAGCATTTTAGGGAAATTATATTCAGATTTGAGAACTCCATTTACTCCAGGAGTTTCCTCTTTAATTACCAATCTCTTGTGCACTTCCAAACTTTACCACTGACACTTCAATCTAAGAAAAATGCAGCTTTTTTTTTTCTTTTTTTGAGTTCTGGCCTTTTTGCAGGCCACACTCAATGGGATATCCTCCAGAGAAAGATGCTTATAAATATGGACTGCACTCTAAGCACCTTCCTTCTTTTAGGGCCGAAACACCTTCAGTTGCTTCCTGCTTAGGGTTGCCCTCAATGCCTTAAGAGTGTGTGTGTGTGTGTGTGTGTGTATGTGTGTGTGTGTGTGTGGTATTGTGTTAATTTTGTTCAGAATTTGTAATTGTCATCTACTGAGGAGTTATTCTAACAATCTATTCACCATTGTTGACCAGCAATTTCCTTTTGATATTATTCATATTATAATAAATTTGTGAAAAAAATGTACAGTACTGCATTCTCTTGTATCTAACATATAGTAACCTTTATATTCTCACCAAAGCTTGGAGTGGGTGAAATCAAGGGGCAGTGGTAATAAACATATTATGACTTTCAAAATAAGATTTATGAATGTAACACAAGCGGGGTATAGTTTGTTCTGCTGGCTTGTTTTTCAAACAGGAATATTTGAACATTACTGTGTTCAAATACCTTCTCCTGCCAAGCCAACATAATCAAACAAATAGATTAAGAAGGTGAAAGAGCACTCAGGGGTATTCTAAGGAAAGCTATTATAAATAACACTCCTACCCATAAAGACTGTTAAACAAACAAAAATCATCTCTCAGGGAAATAGTGCTGGTCCCCAATATTAATTTAGTTCCCTCTGCCTGCAAATAAGGTTATTTCCTTCTCTTTAAGGTATTCAAATTATTGCTCCCTCTGTTACCTTTGGCAATATCTTCTTGTCAGAAGTAGGCTGATGCAGCAATGAGACAGAGAGAGAGGGACAGCCGGGAGTTTGAGATTAAAAATGAGGTCCCAGGCTATTTACTCTTGGAAAGGAGTTGCAGGAATATGAATCATAAGGTACGATCATCACCAGTGGGCCATCATCCCATGCACAGGAAAGGTAGAAGGCAGAAACGGGGTGACAAAATACCCACACTCTGTTCAAGATTAAGAGACAGTATCAAACACAACTAGCTAACGAAGTTTATTTGCTGGCAGTAAGGGGCACAAATGCGAGTATGAATATGGAGGACTTTCGTATCAAAATAGAGATGGTGTAAGGCAGGACCCATATCCCAAATGCATTTTTTATAGCAAAAATAAAATTGTTTCAGTCGTCCTGCTTTTGAATCCCACATCCATCATCCTCCAGTTATATGATCTGGGGAGAGTGCCTTAATGTCCCTGTGTTCCATTGCAACATCTGGAAAAATAAGTGTAGTGACTGAGTCAGACATCAGAAAACCCCTAGATGTCTCAATTCACTGATAGGTGCCCAAGTCTCCCCACAGTGTGGCCTTTTCAGTTCCACTCTACCCATTTCGGACTCACCTTTATCTGTTACTGCTTCCTTTTATTGCCCTCCTTCCAGCTTCAGCTCTTATTCTCTCCTGAATTATACTTCAATATTTCAATTCCTTTTTAAAATCTGTCTTAGATCGACATTCACCCCAGTCTACATGCCTTCACTCCAAACACTGCCGTCAAAAAGCCATTGGTCTAGTTGAAACTTCCTAGATTCCAACAAATGTTTCATATCTATTTATGTAAGAAACCACATACTCCTGCTATAAGCCCTTTGGCAACAGTATACACAAGCATTCCATATTCCTGTTTTGCTAAAGGCAATGTCAAAAAATATGACACTAAAAACACAAATAAAGAAAAATAAATACAAACATGTCTTTTGAAAATTTACAAAACCTGTTCAGTAGAGCAGGCACTTTAATTAGAAATGCTGCAAGACTGCAGGAGCAGCAAAATGCGATTCCTTCAAACATAGTAGAATGTGCTGATTCACAGGCAGAAGGAATAACACCTAGAATCTGCCTATCCACCACAGCAATTCTGACCCTTCAGATCCATTTCAGAAAGATTAGCCTTAATGGGAGCCTTTACACCCATGCTTGGACTCTTCCAGAGGAAAAAATATGAGCATACACTTTTCAGTTTGCAAAATAATCGTGATTCTCCTGTAGTGGCAAAAAACATAGTATCCTCTGTCTCTAAAAATTTTCTTGTCCTTCTAGGATGGTGGGGATCTCCAAGGGTTCTACCTTTGCTTAAAATCCTTCAGGCCGGCAACAAATAATTTGAAATGTTTAAAACACCATCATTAAAAATATATATTTGGGTTTGTTCTGCTCAGGAGAAAATAAGGGGGAGTGACTGTTATCAAGTAAAATCAAAGAAAATGTCTTGTCCTGCAGGCCTTGGTTTAAATTGCTCTAGTGTCTTGTGGCCTACATGAGCTTATTTCTGGAAATGACATTTGAGCACAAAATAGACAGGGTTACTGCCTATTGACAACAGGTGTAGAACCCACAAGTGCAGCTTTTACAAGGCAAGTCATCCTCGGGTCATCATTAGGACTTTTATAAGGTGAGCTAACCTCCTGCCATAAACGGCCATCTTTAAATTTTATAGTGCACGGTTTTCAACTAATTAGTCACAGGGAAAATCAGAAGGGCCACTATGCATCTAGGACCTAAAAGACTATAAATAGTATATGTATTATTTTCATGTTTCCAATAAAAAGGAAACTCATTTTCTTTTGAAATACACATTCTAGTTAACAACAGTGATTTTGATGTGCAATAGAACACCAGAACTTATTCCTCCTAACTATAAATTTGTACTTGTTGACCAGCATCTCTGCTTCCTCCATATTTCATATTCCATGAAACCCCCCAACCCCCCACTACTGCCACTCCCAGAACCACTGTTCTACTCTCTATTTCTATCAGTTTGACTTCTTTTAGCTTCCACATTTAAGTGAGAACATACAGTATTTGTGTCTCTGTGCCTGGCTTGTTTCACTTAACATAATGTCGTCTAGGTTCATCCATGTTATCACAAATGACAGAGTTTCCTGATTTATAAAGGTTGAATAGGATTCCATTGTGTATACATATCACATTTGCAAAATCTGTTCAACCGTTGTTGGACACTTAGGTTGAGGAAACCCATTTTCTATGGGGCAAGTATTTGCTCCTGCCTCTGAAACCTGTCTCTATGGATCCTGGTGCAAATATCAGAAAAAACATATTTCACTTTTGGTAGCTGCTAACAGTGGTTTAAGAATATTGCTGGATATAATCAAAATAACAAGCATAGCATCTTATCCTAAACCACTCTCCTTGCTCTGCCATATAAATCCATGAAAAGTGAGAATTTTATAAAGTTCTCACACAATATAGTAAAAAAAAAATGAATCAAATTTTAAAAAATTGTTTATTGGCTGTCTATGAAATAAAAGACACTAGGATAGTCATGGTGAGACATAAGATAAGAAAGATATAGCCTTTTCTCTTAAGGGATTTATCAACATTTTACCAATTCCAAAATATAAGCCATCTTCAAAAGATGAGAATTTTTCATCAAGACTGGTTTTTTAAAAATGTGTTGTTGGCTGTAGATAAAATTCTCTAAAACTATTCCAATCAACAAAGAAGCAAGTAATCATAATTTATCAGTAGTAACACCTATTTGGATGCTCAAACTATATAACTGTATATTTGAAATTAAATATATGTTTATTAAAAACCTATCACATTATATTGTATCTTTGATTTATATTGAATTAATTACCCTATTTCCTGCAATCCCTAAACTTCAGATCAAATTCATGGGATTTTAAAGGGTATTTCTAGTACACCTTTAGTTTACATTCATATGAAATCATTATTCCCCATTTCAGTACTCAAATTCAACAGAACCACTGGGATATATCTATTGATTTTGTGAACGAGACTTAGCTCTGAAGTCAGAAGTCTGGGTCCTTATCCCAATTCTGATGTTGTAACGGGCAACGTGAACATGAGTTCAGTTATCTAGCCTCTCTGAGCTATTTTCTCTTGTAAGAAGGATGAGTAATGCAATTTCCATCATCACTATTGTGAAACCTAAAAAATCACTCATCTTTGTTGAGAATCTGGCAGTACCATGCAGTGAACATTCTGAAGATCAGTGATTACCAGATTCAAAAATAATTTTAGTGTTTGAAAGGGACAGGCCCAACCTTATTCTACAGATGAGGACTTCGATATATACAAGAGGGAAGTCACCTGCCAAATGCCACTTAGATAGTGATAGACCTTCAGTCAGGTCTTGGCATCTTGTCTAGTCCCTTTTGTAGAGTATAGCAGATATATCTGTAAAAATTATAGATAAGTAGACTGGCTTTATAATGATCTTCGATATCTTCAAATTAGGAGTTTTCCTGTTCTAACACATCTCTGATAAAGGATAATTGCTAGAACTTTGAATTCAGGCAGAAAAATGGGTTAATCATTAGGCCATGGGCCTTATTTTCCTCCACTATAACAAAAGAAAGGATTTTTATCTTTGTAAGTTTGTTTAATCATCACTTAACTATTCTTCTAAAAGAGAAAAGCAGACTAAAAAAAATGGATAATTGAAAGTTCCAGTTAACCGGGTCTCAGTTCATCTAGATTTTTATTATGTCTAAACCATTCCACTACAAACTCTGATTGGTATAATTGCTTTAGAGTCTGTTCCATATGGTGCCTTCTGTTCTCTAAGCAGAGCTGACCCCAAAAAGAAGAACCCTTTGAATTTAATCTGAGAACTATACTCAGTTCTTAGAATGAAGATGGCATTTTAGACTCCTGTGTTTATGAGCTGGTGCCTTTTCCTATATTTTTATTTTTAAAAATCCAATTTAAGTTTTTTGCTTCATGTCCTCATCTTAGGCACCATAAAAAAAAGTGAGTGAAAGAAAATCTTTCCCATAGAAATTCTCACACATAATGATGCCAACAGGACTTTCATTTTACTGGTTGCCTGGCTGACTAGTATATTGGAAATAAGTGAAGAGGGGAAAATAACAAGAAACTAGTTTCTGCTGAGGGGAAGAAATTCTACAGTTATGAAGTTGTAAGGAAAAGCACAATGAAAAATAATCTTAGTATCACAGAGGAAAGCAATTCTCAGCAGTAACAAAGAACTGGAAATCCTGGGAAACACTCAAAATGGTCAGTAACAGCACAAAAGCATTACAATGTTTCAAATGGCAAGGTGAATTGAGTGATGGAGAGACTGTCCTGAGCACACCAGAGACTAGTTCTCAGATGTATTTTATTTGGTTTTCCTTTTTTTCTTTTCTGAGAGATTATCTCATCTATTTAGGCCTTCTTTAGGTCACAGAAACAGGGAAAGGCACTTAAGATATTCATTAATTAAGACACCATTTGTAGCTCTACTGTAAAGGATAATCACTTGTTAGCTTAAGACGGGAACTTACAACTTAAAATATTTACATAGCAATTTCTCTGCTGTGAAGTTAAAGGCTCTAATTCAATCTGATGGCAGGAACTAGTTAGGGATTTTAAATGAAGCAAACACTTTTCAAATTTCAGCAAGAGGATGAGAAAAATCTTTGATTAATTAATGAACTGCTATAAGTAGCAATTCTTCCAGACTTCGTATATTCTGCATCAGTTGTTCTCATAAAACAACAAGAATATTGTACTTCATGCGATTTTCAAAGAATTATAAAGTCAAATATAGACTTAACATAAAATTTTCCTATATACTCAAAAACTCAATAGCAATGACATAACAGTAATGAGACTTTTTCTTAGATTTTTAAGATATCAAAAATGTTCTTCAATACCACATTAATCAAAGGTATTCTAATGGCATCTCAAGAGCTGAGTAGATGTCAAGGATCATCTTTCTTTTATCATGAGAAAATGGAGCAGAACTGGTTCTGCTATTTAGCCAAGATCAAATGTCAGTAAGCAAACAATCTCAAAATTAGAGCCTTTCAAGACTCAGTTGACAGTCTTAATGCAGAGGGTGAATTCCCTGAGTATTAACGTGAGAAAACATCCTGAGAGCGCTAAGGCTCGAGATTTGTGAGCTCTCAGTTTAGTTCTGTCATTTTTTTGCAGGGGCGGGGGCGGTCATGGCACGTTTTGTTCTCACATGCAAAATTGAATATTCATCTTAGAACATTATCTGAAAGGCCTAATTAAAAGTTGATGACTCACGGGAGATAAAATAACCTAAATGTGACTTAGTTAGACCTTACATTAGTCTTACAATTGGTTTCTTTCTCCACTATCAGTACATATTTATATGTTTTAAGCAAATGCAAGGAAGGCATTTTTGAAGTAAGCCTGTGAAAGGAATTGCATACCTCCTGGAAAGCAATCCACATGCATCAACTCTTTCCTCTTTGCAGATTGCTGTGCTCTAAAATCCCATTCAGAGGAATCATTTGTGCTTCTGACATTAATGGTAAGACAGGCTCAAGACTTTATAAATGAAGAAAATAGCTATGAGGATTTTTCCCATGTAGTATTGTAGCTATTACAGATTTTCAATTAACCTTTGTGCCTGCTTGGCAAATACCATAATAGTCAGACTCCAGTGCCATAGACTGCATCACAGTGCACAAGATACAGCTGAAGATTTAGCTAAGGCTTGAAGGCAATTTCTGCAAAGAAAGGATACGGAAATCATCCTAATTATTAACTTGTGTAGAAATGATGATCAGAAAAAGAGAAGTCGTCTGCATCTGACAAGTAAATATCCATTATTATACAATGCAGTATTAAATATCATTAATGTATCCAAGCATAATGTCATCAGTAAGTTATATTTTAATTTGAGTAGAGGCAAAATACAATCCTTAGGTATTTTACAAATAGCCTAAGGGAGACACAATCCTTTCCTTTCTGAGCTCAAATGAATGACAACACTACTATATGCACTGAAAGATATATATCTGTGTAATACACAAATATTTAACACTAGGAAGGATTTCAAAAGATTGTTTTTTCTATTTTCAGGGTCAGTTATTTGTGTTCTGAATATATTGGTAACTGAATTTGTGCATTAAAAGAAGATAAATGGCTCTGTCCTTCTGTAAAATGATGTTAGCACTTACATGTATTATTCCTAGGAGCATAAAGGTCAAAATAAGGCATGGAGGAAATACAAAGGACTGCACAGGCAGGGGATGCTTTCGATAGTTACTGGTTTTGCTGTATCATTTAGCCAGCAAAGGGCATTCTCTTCTCTAGAAGTCAACTTTTCATAAGCCTCACAATCCATTTGATTACCTTTAAGGCTTCTGATGCATCCACTTGATCCAGTGGGCTCAAAAACTCTTTCATTCAGATAAAATGTTCCCCCATAATATACTAGAAAATGGCATGACTACTAATCCTCGTTTACTTTATAAATAGTCTATCTTATTTTTTAAATATTGCATTCAGATATTGAATCAGTAGGTTTAGTAATAATTTGTTAGCATGGGCTCTTTATATGTAGAATTCAAATGTTCCTAAACAAGAAGTTACTACAAGGGAAAAAGAATGAAAAACATTATCTGTCTTAACTAAATCAAGTTTATTCTAGAAGCAGAGAATTCATTAAGAATGGAATATACTTTCTTGAGATGTGTTTAGGAAACTTCATGACGAGAAACAGTTCAAGAAGCAGAGCTGTAAAAACATCTGGAAATGGTAGCATGAGACAATTCCAGTATATGAAAGATTGAGGCATTCATCGTTTGGACTCGAATTAGGACAGGCCCTCTCCTAAACCCACAAAAAAAATTTTACCAGTGACCCTGGTAAAGAAAGATTGATCTGCCAAGAGCAGATGCTGAATCAGACCTGAGGGCTGTATACAGACAAAATCAGCCCACAAATCCATGTTTTTTCATGGAAAACCAGCAGAGTGTGTTTGGGGTTGCGGTGGGGAGAACTGGCAACATTTTCCCATTTTCTTCTCGTCCTCTCATGTATAGATTGGCCTCTTTCCAAGTAAAAAAGGTCACACCAGAACACAAAAGCGTAAGAGTGGGGACAGTTGGGTGAGCGTGTCCCTCGGGGGACTCCTGGTTTTCCTCTTACCTCACTGTTTGCTCTTCCTCCATCCTCTTTACTGGATCCTTTTCTTCCACACACATCACAGTTTTTGAATGGCCCATCATGTGTTCCTTTGTTTTTCTTTCTTTTCTGTCTATACTTACTCTCCTGGCTACCTTACCCCCTACCTATACAACAGTGACTGTCAGATTTTTATGCTGACTCCTGACCTACAGCTTACTCAACAACTCCCTTTGGATACCTAATGACCATCCTCATTTTAACTCGCTCAGAACTAAATCATTGATCTTCACTCCCTCACCAAAAAAAAAAAAAAAAAAAAAAAAATCTGCTTTTGCCTGTAGCCTTCTGTGGCACAAATGTTAGCAATTCCTTGACAAAACTCAAGTCAAAAACCTTAGGGTTTTTGACTTTTTTTTTTAACACAACTTGCTCCATCTCTATGCAAATTTGGTTCTCTACTTTGTTAAAATATATCTATAAACGACCCTTATCCACCACACTCCAAGCCACTGTTAATCGTATTATATGTGGCATGCACAGGATTCTGTTTAAGATAGGCCAACACGATGCCCCTTCATAGGGATACAGCAGAATCTACATTGTCTTGTAGCCCTACAGATTTTCTTACCCTTGCCTCTCATTTGGAAAAATGTATCTAGATTTTAGGTTGGGAAATGCAGCTTTTATTAATAATATACATATTCTTCTGAATCTGTTGTTCAGCCAGCACCTATGCAATCTTGACTTTTGACATTCAAAAGCCTAGATTTTAGAAATCCTAAACTTCCTTTCTGTGTTTTGGTGCTTTGTCCTGTGGCAGTGAATGCTTTACAAATTCTATTTTAAGTGGAGGAAGAACACGTGTAAAAATAATTTCTGGAACTGAAAAAAAACATAACATAAAATGAATGCATCTCCCCATATACACAGGCTGGTATGCTTACAGCAGATTCAATGGGGTGGGGAGTGGGGACAGTTTAGCTGATAATGCTAGAAGGATTCTTCATTTGCCAGGAAGAGATTTAGCTATTTTAGAAATTCAGAGTCCACAATAGGCTTAAAAATCACCTTCTACATTCCTTCCTTTTGCCAGTTCTCCTGTATCTACAAATTCCTTTAAAAGGGAAACCTAGAACATTTCATACTAAAATTTTCACTGAAATCTGTAATAACCCCTAAGTTCCCCTCATCTCTTACACGCCAAATCCCTCACAGAATAACATCCATTGCTCCTAGATGAATTTGGACTCAGGTTTATAGTAAGTCTATAGTTCAGAAATGAGTGACAATGAGGATTCCTAGAAATTCTGGACAGGCTACCACTTGTAACAAGCAGGATTAATCTTAGGTCAACAACCTTAGGTGTTCAAGAAAAATAATTTTCTTTTATGGTTTACTTTACATTTTTAGTACCCATTCGGCTAGGTGATGGAAACAGAATCTTTGTCAATCAAGGTTCCCTCCCACCTTCTTTCCCCATATTTCCATTCTATATTCTGGTCAAAGGATAAAAAGAAATTACTGAGAGGAACATCAACAAAATTGGGCAATACATCTATGGGGAGATGAACTTTCCAGGTCCCTGAGAGAGCAGAATGTATGCAGAATTACTGGGTCGCTGGCAAGAAAGGGGGCTTGTTGATGGTAGGTTGGTTCAAGAACTGAAAATGACTGGCTAATGTTTTTAGAAATTATTTTTAAATGGAAGTACCAGCATTGTTAGTGTAATTCTTCTAAAATAGTTTTATAAGCAGTGTAAAAAGAACAATGGCTTCTTAAAAAAAAAACCCTACCTTCATTTTCACTTTGGCAAGATCTTAGCTGAGAAGAAATTATCACCAGCTGCAGTATACGTCATATAAAACAAGGGGCAAGGGAAAAGCCATGCAAAATAGGTTGCTTCTGCTGCTACTCCATATAGTAACCTCACTCCATGAGGTTATGTAGCCTTGGTTAAACAAATTGGGAATTTCAGAAGATGTGCATTCTCTTCTGTCATTCAAAGTTTTATCTGCAGAGATGGAATATCAAAATGTCTGGGCCGGGTGCGGTGGCTCACACCTGTAGTCCCAGCATTTTGGGAGGCCAAGGCAGGCAGATCATGAGGTCAAGAGATAGAGACCATCCTGGCCAACATGGTGAAACCCCATTTCTACTAAAAATACAAAAAATTAGCCAGGTGTGGTGATGTGCGCTGCAGTCCCAGCTAATCAGGAGGCTGAGGCAGAAGAATTGCTTGAAACTGGAAAACGGAAGTTACAGTGAGCCAGGATCCCTCCACTGTCCTCCAGCCTGGTGATAGAGCGAGACTCCATCACAAAAAAAAAAAAAAAAATCTGGTAATTCTAAGTAAGTCATCTACAACATGCAGTCTGAGAGGCACAATATGTTTGTTTCATTAATCAATTTGTTAACAAACAATACTGATTCCTGGGTTGCCTACCAGCTACAGATGATTCTCAGACCTGACAACACAGTGTAGCAGGCTAGCTGGAAATTAGGGATTAACACCATTCTGAGCCTTAGAATTTCTGGGGTGAAAGGCAAGCCCCTTTTCTCTGTGACTTTCCTGCCACTGCCTCACCCCACCCTGGACCCTGTCCTCCCAGGTTCTGACCTAGGCCCCACACCTAACCTAGATTTAGCTTTGTTGTAGCTATGATCTCTGACTCTGATTAGCCTGAAAATAGCAAATCTAGAACAAGTGGCTGCCTCTATGCTCCTGCCAAAATTAGACATAGAACTGTTAGTCTTGAGGACAAGATCGCCATAAAAATTGCTACATTAATTGTTATATACTTTATATAAATTATGCAATTTTATGTAAGTTATATTGTTTGCCAAGTCATGATCAAAACATTAGGCTAAACATCTTTTGTATGTACTACATAAGGTTTTGTTTCTCAGATCTAACACTGGCTTAGAGCTGTATGGTTCAGTAAAGGAGCCTCTAGCCATAGGGGGCTCTTAAATGCTTGAAATGTGGCTAGTGTAATTTTGATTTTATTTACTTTTAATTAATTAAGATTTAAATTTAAAAACTGAAATTGCTTTCAGTTTTGGGGGAGATTTTAAGTAATTTTGGAACAACTTTGGTATGTAAATCTACTTTTTCTGCTGTAGGTTTTATAAAATCTAAATGCAGAAAAAATATTTTTGACATTAATATTAAGATGTACTGTAAGGGTAAAATACACACTGGTTTTTGAAGACTCAGTACAAAAACAGAATGTAAAATATCTCATTAATAGTTTATGTTGTTTACATTCTGAAATAATTTGCATGTATTGAGCAAAAATATATATATAATATACAAGTTAGTTTTATCTGATTCTTTTCACCTTTTTAAATGTGACTATTTGATAATTTAAAATTTCCTGTCTGGTTTGAATTATATTTCTAATGGGCATGCTAGTTTAGACAAACTATATTCATTAAATTGCCTTGTTATACTTTGAACGATATCATTTTCTGTAAGTTTGTTCCCAAACACCCTAAGTTACTATTTTAACCTGAGACTTCCACTGCAAAAAATAAAACCCCTGTGTTCATTTTTTCTTAGAGAAAATATTATAAGAAAACTTCTCTCCCTTTCTGATAGGAACATATATTCTTCCTGTTATGCAGAGTAAAACAGGAAGAAATATTTAGGCTCCTCTCCCTTCTCTAAAATTTGCATCCAATAATGCATTCTGGACATTATTTTTGCAGCTTCCACCATCACTGAAGCTCTTTCTGTTGAAAATCTCCTTAGTGAAATAAAGAGAGCAGATGAATGAATGAAACAGATTAGAATGTTATTTCCTTCTTCTTTTGTCAGTTGCAAAATGCACCATATGGACATATCACAATGTGTCTTGCAGAGATTTGAATCTCTAATAAAGTTTTTTTTTTAAGAATTACATAAAGTACTCATGATGAATGAACTTTGAGCATTAAGTGATGAATGAGTTTTTGAATAACTATCCTTTCGGAAGTTATATCAACTTTCTAGTAACATAAGCATCTAAGTTATGTTTAAGTGGCTGATACTTCACGTTTTTGAACAAATCTCATGCCTCTATAAAATCTTATAGTGAAGTAAAACCTATACATTTTTAGTGTTTGCATATGAACAGATTTTATAGATACACAAATTAAGATTTTAACCAACTCTCTCAGAGTTTCTTGAGTAAGGAGAGATTAAATCAACTTACTTTGGCATTTTAAAATATTGTATTACTTTTTTAAGTAAATGCTACCATTGCTTAGGAATACTATTTAAACAATACTATTATAATCTTCTGGAAGATACTTCTTAGCCAAATATATTTTGGATCAAAGATTTTTTTGGGAACCAAAGAGACAGAAATAACTGTCATGGCTCTTCAGATACGATGACACAGTCTCAGACATAAGAAATATATACATAGAACATTTATGTATTAGAATTGGTGGGCTTTAAGTAGACAAATAAGAATAAAAAGAAAAATAATAAAAGGGATCAACACAAGCTAAGAAGGAAAAATATAAAGAAAAATCCCAATCAATACAAATATGCTCCAAATAGGGCCAATATAATTCCTATAGTTAAGATTCAAATATGATTTTGTTGCTGTTTTGTAATACATTCAATTAATCATCTGGAACAACCTCTTGTTGAAAATAACCAATCTTCCTAGCTACAATAAATATTTTTAAATGTTCTTAAAGGAATAATGAGCTGGCTCGAATTTAAAAAGAAAAACTCTCAAGCAGAAAAAAAAAAAAACCCTAATGAGAACGAGACGCCCAAAGAAGAAAGCAGCAGAGTACTGAAGCCCCCTTTTATGCTGAGGTCATTTGCCTAAGTACATTTAAGTTTCACTGCCTAGACTCGTGGGATTTTAGGCATTGTAATCCCAGAGAGGTAAACATTCAGTGTAACAGACAACCAAAGAGAATACTTTACCCCTCAACCCCAGAGGCCTTCAAGAAAATTTGTCTCTCAAAATAGAGGGGAACAATCTTCATGGAGAATTTAGAACTCAACCGAAACCCTCATAAATGTCCACAAAACAAATGCACACTATCTCAGTGTTTGGAAAAGCTTCAAGTTCATCATTAAATTAGTTAATCTGGAATGGAATTGCCCCTGTTGGCAGGCAAAAGCAAATAAAAATCTTCTCAAAAGAAACTGCCCTTATTTCACAGAAGTCATCAGCTCACAAATATTAACTAAAAACAAAGGAAAACAGGCACCAAAGGAAAAGAGCCAGCAGAAAGAACAAAAAAATCCAAAGGGACTTCATTCAGATAAAGACATTTTCAGACACAGACCATGAAATGATCATGTTTAATATGATTTAAATTCATTTAAGCCAGAAAAAATATATATGTGATAGGAAAATCCTAAGTAAAACCAACCAAGCCGGACACGGTAACTCACGGCTGTAATCCCAGCACTTTGGGAGGCCGAGGCGGGCAGATCATGAGGTCAGGAGTTCAAAACCAGCCTGGCCCACATAGTGAAACCCCGTCTCTACTAAAATTACAAAAAATTAGCCAGTGTGGTGGCAGATGCCTGTAATTCCAGCTACTCAGGAGGCTGAGGCAGGAGAATCGCTTGAACCTGGGAGGCAGAGGTTGCAGGGAGCAGAGATCGCACCATTGCACTCTAGCCTGGGAAAGAGGCAAGACTCCATCTCAAAAAAAAAGAAAAACACCAAATATAATTTCTAGAAACCAAATAAAATAAGTGACATTTCAAAACACAGTGGGCAGGTTTAACAGCAAATAATGAAGAGACAGCTTGTAAACTCACAGATAGATATGATGAAATTACCCAGATTAAAGGTATCATAGAAAGATAAAGGGGTAGAGAATAAGAAAAAAAGCTTAAGAGACATAAACAATTAAAATGGGAAAGTACTACATATGTCTGCTTGGAGTCCAGAGTGAGACATAGATGAGAAACATTTCAAGGAATGGTGATTGAAAATTATCAAAAACCATGGAAACACTCTAATTTACAGATTCAAAAAAGCCCAACCAAACCATACCTAGACACAACATAGTAAGCCTGCTAAAGAACAAAGTAAGGAAATTATATTTAAGACAGCCAGAGACGAATTGCCTTCACAGGCGCAACAGTTAAAACTAGAAGTTGGCTTTTCATCAGGAACTATGAAAGCCTTAAAATTAGATTGATGTATTTAATGTTGAGAGAAAATTATAAAATTAAGTATCTAGCAAAAATATCTAACAGCAAACAACAGGGACAAAATAGAACCATAAAAACAAAATCCAAGCTTATTTACATTGAGTCATTCTTCACTAAAAGAAATGTAGAAGGATGCATTTCAGGAAGAAGAAAAGTGATCCGAGAGGGATGGGCTGGTCACTAGGAAGAAGTGAAGTGCGCAGAAACTGATAACACAGTCAAATAAACATTATTTACTTCAAACTACAAAAACAGTGTGTTATAGAGTAAATAAGACAATTAAAATAGACAATCACCAAGAAAAAGTTAACTAAGAGAAGGATGAATACTGCTAATGTATCTAAGGTATTTTTTGTTGTCCATGAGAGTAAAAGAGGTATTAATTAAAGTTACACTTTGGTAAGTTAAGCATGTATGTTGTCATTACAAAAGTAATACCCAGAATCTCATAGTACCCCAAATGTACAGATTTCAAAGATCACTCACCTTACAAAAATAACAGAAATTAAGCATATAAACAGAAGAATAAAACAGGAGAAAAATTAATCTTAGGAAACACAAAGAGGAAGAGGAACGTCTAAGAGAGGCAACAAACAAAGTTTGAAATAAGACAGTATAGTTTATACGGTTGCATCAGTAACTACATTAAATGTAAAATGACTAAATGCTTCATTTACAACACATATTTTCAAAATAGATTTTGAAAAATCAAAAGCTGAATGCTGTTTATGAAAGATATGTTGGAGACTTTCTCTTCCAGAAAGATGAAGTAGACTTACTTTTCCTTTCTTGTCCTACTAAGTGCAAATAAAAAGTTTGGGCATTAAATATAAAATGAGCATAAGATGATTCCATACAGTGGAAAGAAAGGGCAGACCAACTAGGGACCTCAAGACCCCAGGACAACACAATAGAGAGCTCCCTAGATTTTCTTTCTTCTTCATATATCTCAGATTTTTTGCCACAGCACTTCAATGTCCTACTCTGCAGGGGTGGTGTCAGAAAACAACAAACAGGGAATCACCCACTCTGTGGTGTCATCAGAAACCACACGGAGAGGCTGGAATTCCATCCCCAATCTGCAGCACCAAGGTGTCCTTTCCCATTCCTGCTGGGATGGTGTACGGGAGTCTTAGTGGACAGTCAAGATTTTCACCATCACCCATTTGCCTAGATATGGGGAGTAATAAAAAGGCACTCCTATACCTCCCAGCCATGGAGGTACCAGTGTAGGTTACCAGGGAGCCAGAACCCTCAATCTTACCCAGCAGTACCAAGCAGCATCCCTCCTTGAGTGTCAAACAAAAGCCAAATGGGGAACCTGAAATTCCACCCTCACTCCCCACCCTGCGCTAACAAGGCTGTCTCACCCTCACCCCCAGTTCCCTTGCCAGAACAGTGCCAGAAAAGACCCATTAAAGCAGAAGTTTTAAATAATATCCAGAATCTCATAATACCCAAAATGTACAGGTTTCAAAGATCACTCACCTTACCAAGAATCAGAAAGATCTTAAACTGAATGAAAGACACATCTAAAAGAAGAATGAAAACAGTGTGAATGTTAAAAGACAAAGGAAAACATCACAACAGATAAGAGAAAGATACATCTAATAAAAACTAATGAAAAGAAAGATGGTTTGGCTATATAAGCTACAAATGCAAATAGAAAATAGATTCTAAGACACGAAGCTCTTCTTGAGATAAAGTGGGTCATTTAAACTAAAACTTTCAATTTATCAAGGAGGCAAAATTGTAATGTACCTAACAATAACAGCGTCAAAACTTTTACAAAGAAGCATTGCCAGGACTACCAGGAGAAATAGAGAGTAGAAATCTATTTCTTACTACAGCCTTGCCTACTCTAAAATCTCTGGGCAACAGATTTAATTCACTCAGAAGCCTTTTCGAATTCTGGAGAAAATGTTGTTATGTATTAAAGAAGCTTTTTTCCAAAAGGACATATGTCTATTGTCACATCAGCCTCATCTACATCTCTTCTATTCCTCTGCTGTTCTGAAGGGGTGTTTGGAGGTGTCAAATTGACTGCAGTGTTTCTCCCAGGGAGGCAGGGGTGGGAGGACTGGAAATGAGGAGTTGCAGCATGAGAAGCCAGCTGTGCCCTGTGCTCACCTGCAGCCTTCACTGCTATGGAGTGTGGGGCTTAGTGAAACTCAAAGAAAGCATGAGACATTTCCATAAATATGAATTGCATCTGTTAAGATTATGGCGTTTCCTGCAGAAAGCAGAACAGTAATGATTACAGAATGCTCCCATTAGAATGCCACATGAGTCAGTCACTCAAGCAAAACAAACCTTGAACACCCAAAGTTAATCTAGAGCATAATCCCTTATTACTGGTTCTTGGCTTTATGCTTTCCTCGACTTGCCTAGACTCTCCTGTGAGTACTAATAAAAGTGTCCCCTGGGGAATCATAATTTCTTCCCCTGAAAGAATTTTAAATGACTATGTTAGAGAAATGAAAGCAAGACTCTTCTTACCACCAGTCATGTCGGATAGGAGCAACCCAAGGAAGGGTCTCCCTTTGTCTGTTCTGCACTAGTCTTGGGGCAAAAGCTGAACAAAACAGCCTTTTGCCTGCCCCGTATTACAGACACAGACAATATATTTAGATATCACAAAATTCTACAGATTTTTCCCTATGCTCCCACTGGCCTTGTGATGTAACTTTCAGAGGACAATGTGAGCAGGTAAAATTGCACGTTGCAGCTCTCAACCCTGACACCAAGAGGGAGCACCCAAGAAAAGGCAGTGTGTTGGGACCCTGAAACTCAAGTACAAGACCTTCAGAGCTAAATTCCTCTCTCAAGGGCAGTCTTCCATGATTTAACTTTCTCTTATCATCAGGACTGCAAATCATAAAGGAAATTTAGGAAATACCAGATCCTAAGTGAAGAATAGAGGGAAACTTCCCTTGCCATCATTATTCCAATGGCAGGCAAAGTTGAAATCAAGCCTGATAGACATGTTGTTTCTTCTCAGTATCACTGCCAGGAAACCACAGGAGAAACAGCTGTATTGTTGGCCAATTTTAAGTCTTAAACAATCCATCATGTGGAAGGTACGCAGTCTTCCTTATCGGAAGATCTTTTATCCCAGACTATAATCTAAAACACCTAAAACTTCACTGCCTGCACTGCTGGAAGCTTTTCCATTGAATAACAGTCTTAAAAAAAAAAAAAAAAAAAAAAAAAACTCTACATTTCGGTTTTCATCTTCTCAGCAGAGCAAATTATCTCATCAGCCTGTGGAGAAGTGGGAGGTTATTGTTCATGAAACTATGAAAGAACATAGCACAACAATGCAAATGAGAAGCTTGAAGTCTGTTTCACCATTAAAGCATATTCCAGAAAATAATCATTCTCAGAGAAAAGAGGGGAGAAAAATATACTGTAGTCTTTATATAGAAAGTTTTGAGAAGAATATTAGCAATGTCTCTAAGGGAAGCAAGAAATAGCTATTCAACTCCACACCTCCCTCCATCATTCCAAGGCCACCTTTTAAGGAAATTTGGTTATTATGAGACAGAATAAACATTTTCTGCCTATCTGACCTAGAGAGGAATATTTGTCCACAGTTCTACAGCCTCTGCCTAGAACGTACTGATTGAAGGCTATAAAAATCACCGAAGAACGTCAGCTATCCAGCATTTGGGGAAAATCACATTTCCCGCTCCAGCTTACTCTCAAATAGCCATCACATAGCATTTATTTTAGGCAGCAGAGGTCTCCTGTTAAAGAACAAAATACCTGGAGGACAGTGGAGAAAAATGTGTTCCAGTTTCCTGGGTTACCCTTGGGTATTCAGTGAATCCTCCCTCCTTCCCAAACACAGTGAGTGCTTTACTTAATTTTAGCCCTCCACATCCTAAATTAGGTCTTAGGTCTATTTCACACTTTCTGGTGAACACTAATTGCAGGTCTCTAAAGATAGGGGTACATGCAGGGAGAGTCTTCACCTTTTTAAGGCCAAGTGTACTTAAGAGGAGCTCTGCATGTTTGGGCTGATTAAGGGAAGGCCAGAAATCAACAGCTCACTTGGAACTCCTTGATTGCTGCAGGACAAAGGAGAAAGTTCTCCACGATAACACCAGAGTCAAGTAGGCCTAGAAATAAGAGATTCTTAGAACATTTTCAAGGCCCACCTTAAATAATTGCCTCTCTCAGGCCTTTCCCAGACAGCTTCCTCCACTGCAATGCTGTTGAACACAGTCCTTAAAGACCAATATTATAATTCTAAAGTCAACTTCCCTTCATAGGCAGTGTTCTAATAAAAGACAGACCCTTGACTCATTTGTGCATAAGTCCCTAGCATTTAGCACAGGTTCTAATACTCAACAAGTGTCTGATGAATGAAGTAGGAGTATTTCCTTACGGATCCCCAGTCTAAAGGAACTAAAACATCTATTCTTGTTTGCAGGCCACCTGACAGAGCTGATAACTAATCACATGCACATGATAATTAGACCCATTCTAAACATGTTTCAACTTCAGGACCTTTGGTGATAGCCTGCAGTTCTATCACTTTGCCCACTCTGTGGTCTAGCCTCATGCCCCATGCCCTGTTTCAAACTTTTAATCTTCTCCCAAATCCCCTGAAATCACTTCCAAAATCTATCAACAGGGGTCATAATAGCCTACTAAAAATAGAGGACATCAGATTATAAATTTCCATTTCTTTCTTCTAAACTTCCTTTTCTCTTCATTTAACTCTATCTGTATTTTTTTCTCTCCTGTTCTTTTCTCACAAGATAATGCCATATTCCTTACCAATGGGAACTACCAATATATGGATTCCCTCCCTTTCAACATCTTCCAGGATTTCTCTCCATCAATTAGCCACCTTATTCTTAGACTTTATTTTCTCTGTATCCACTGAGAGAGGTATGAAGCCAACAGATCTTTCTAGCTATGATATTAATTTCTAGATATGTGACCATGGACAAGCTCTCTAACCTCAGTTTTCTCATCTACAAAATTGGAGTAATAATCCATGCCTCACAAGATTTTAGGGGGAAATTAAATGAGATACTGTACATAAAGCATTCACCCCAATGTCAGGTACATACGCTCACTCTAAGAAATATACATCTTTCTCCATTCCTTCTTCCCATCCAAAATCAAATCACTTCTAAGGTTCTGCTTCCCATTTCTGACTACAATATTCTCTCTTTCCTTCCTTTCCTTCCAAACCCTAAACTCTGTGCCCACAGTTCCTCTGTTCTCATATGCTTCTCGGCCCACTACAATCTGGCTTCTCCCTGCTTACTCCACTGAAACATCTCTCACAAATGAAACTAAATGCTCTGTGTTTCACAGGTTTAGTTATTTGTTTCTGAAAAAGCCAAAGAATGAATCATGGAATAAAAAACAAGATGAATAAATGCTATTCTCCATCGTCGATCCCATATATTTTCATGGTTTTAACTTTTAGCCATATTCCATGACTTCTGAAAGTATTTCTGATACTATATTTCTCCTAACTCAACTTGCTATGTTCCAAGGCCCTTCTCATACCCTCTACCTGGATATATCATGGAATCACAGGAAAGATTTAGGCAAGAATGTACCCAGTTGCTCAAACTAGAAACTCCAGCATGGCCAGTCCTGTCAAGCTGCCTTTTCTTACCTCTCAGGGCCAATCGACCACTAAATCTCATCAATGCACATTTAAAATATCTCTCAATATTAACTGAATCTGGATTGTGGAAGGTCTTCTAAATGTTAATGATGTTCTGGGATTCACCCACCTGTAGGTGTGATCACCCCAGTTTCTTTTTTCTTTATAATCTCTGAACATAGATCTTCCAGTATTCACAAGTTTTTAAGGGAGAGCCTCGCATGTGCTCACAAACCAACTTCAAGGTTTGCTCTTCCCTGCGTTAGCTTCTCTTTATGGACGTGAGGCCTGCCCATGGTGCCACCTGTAAGTGCATCATGATTGCCACTGCTGCCTAGAGCCCTCTCCCACAGATTTCCTAAAGCCATACACCTTGAGACAGTGGAGAGTGTCAGATTTCGTGCTCATGTCAAGACAGGGCCCTCCACCCCGCTCAGGCTGCATTCTGTTTCCTGGCCTAGAAACAGCATTCCAGGCACCCCATTCTCACAGTGTCTCTCAGAAATCTACCCCATCCTTTTTCTCACCCTTCACTCCCTAGAACTACCACTTGGTCTCAGGATCAGGGAGGAAACCAATGGTGTTCCAGTCCCTCTACTAGACTAGCCAATGAGCTTGCAGCTCTGACAAAAACAACCTTCTCGATCTTTGTCTAGACAATTTCGCAAACTAAAACAAATATCAGTTTTAATAAATACATGCTCTATAAATGAGATGGCTCCAATCACAAGATCCACAGTCAAACACAGAATCCCAGTTTAAGTTACCTAGAAGACCCTACTACATTTCTTTGAGACATGAATATATGGGAAAAAATAGGAAATTTTTTTTTTTCTAAAATTCATTAACTCCTTTGTGTTAAGAAAAAAAAAGAAAGAATTAAAGGGAAATTGTGTGTGTAAGTGCAGCAATATTACAAAGGGTTGATGTTGTAAATGTATAATAAAGTCAAACAAACTGAAAAGAAAAAGACTAAATGCAGTTCAAAGAATGTGAACAAATTAAAAAGAGAAAATGAAAGTACCCAAATAAGATATAGGAAAATATTGAGACTCACCATTAGTGAAAGAATTGTAACTTTAAAAAGCAGTAATATAAAGTAGGATTTTTTTCTATCAAATTAGCCAAGTTTTTTTTTAAATGAAAGCTTCTAACAATATTGGATGGGACAGATTCCCTCATATACTGCTCGTGAGAGAACAAATTGGTACAACCATCCCAGAAAGCAGTAAGTGGCAATATGTATAAAGAGTCTTATCATTGTTCTTTTTTTGTCACCAAGTAATTGCTCTTCTGTGAAATGTCCCAAGGAGATAATCAGAAATGTAAAGCAAAATTTTCTGTAAAGCAAAACTTTATTTATTATAGAAACGACATGAATTTTCCCCTCTAAGTAATTGATTAATAGGTCGTGGTACATCTATTAATAGAATATTATAATAGATGATGGAAGAGCAAGTTTCTGAAGTCTGCATGACATGAGAAAGTAAATATAATTTAATATTTCCTTTTAAAAGTAAAATTCAGTTTAAATATAACAAACTCAATTGTGAAAATATTTACATAAAACTGAAAGAAAATGTTAAAATACTGAGATTAATTGACATAAAATTATGGAATTATGAGTGATTGGTATGAGAAGTGAGATATTCATCCTCTGTAATACTTGGACATTTTTTTATACCAAGGGTCCCACTGGGAAAGAACATAAGTTATTTTTACCTATAAAATCAGCAAAATAAACAAAGTATGATGACCAATGCTAGATGGAATGTGGTAAATCCAGCATTTTCATCTACTCCAGGTAGAGGCTTGACAAAGATTTGAAGGAAATATAGCAAAATGTTAATAGCAATTATTTCAGTGAGTTAATTTTAATGATTTTCCCCTAATGTCTCATACTATTATATATGTATTCATTTCCTAGGCATTCTATAACAAAGTACCAAAAACTGAGTGGCTTAAAACAACAAAAATGGAAAGTCTCACAGTCTGGAGGCCAGAAGCCCAAGAGCAAGGTGTCAGCAGGGCCATGTTCCCTCTGATGTCTCTAGGGGAAAATCCTTCCTTGCCTCTTCTAGCTTCTGGTGTTTGTGGCAATCCTTGACATCAGCTTGTTTGTGTATCACTCCAGTCCAATAGCCATCTTCTCCCTATGCGCCTTCACATCATCTTCCCTTGGACTTATCTTTCTCTGTGTTCACATTTTCCTTTTTTATAGATACCAGTCATACTGGGTGTCTATAATGGGTCCAGAATTAGGATCCATTTTAGTGACACCATTTTAACTTGATTATCTCTTATAGACCCTGTTTCCACATCAGGTCACATTGGTAGGTACTGGGAATTAAGACTTAAATATATCTTTGGGAGAAGGGGTGGTGGAAGGGACACAACTCAGTCCATAACAGAATTGTGTACCAAATTTGGTTCAATAGGCATGTACTATGAAGCAGAAATTAACCAGCTTCATCCTGAAATGGCTGTCAAATCTATGCCTTCTTCTCCCTTTCCGTTACTTTCTTCAGAGCTGCTACTGCTGTATTCAAACACCCATCATCCCTTCATCTTTCCAGGGCTACTGCAATATATCCTGACTGGTTTCTTCACCTCTCATTTTTCTCCCTTTCATCCATCTTCTTCATTGTCACATTTTTCTGATCTCGTTACTCTCCTACTTAATAACTCTTACAGATTCTAAGGTTCACAAAATTAAACCCCAACTCCTTAAACATAAATTGAGAATCTGATCCATTCTCCCTTTTTAACCTGATTACCCATGAGTTCCTATCCATAACTCTGTTTTTCCCACCCCAAGCAGCCTGCAAATGAGACTTGCTGCACTACAGTTTCACGAATGTGCTAGCCTCACATCTTGTGTTTTAGGGTCCCATGCCTTTGATCTCATTTATGAATTTATTCAAGAAACAGATATTGGACACTCATCACATGCCAGGCATTTCAGGAGCCAAATTGAGTATAGCACCTCTATGTGTAAATAATATATGTTTTAAAATATAGTAAAAATTCTGTTATAAAATCTTTCACATGATAGGACAGAGAAAGTAGAAGAGGTCAGTATTACTAAAGGTTTGGGAAATTGTTCATAGCAGAAGCACCTCAAGTTTTTAGAAATATGAACAGGTGTTCCAGTGCCTGCCCTTCTCACCTCCTCTAGGTATCTGATAAAATTATACCCATTCTTCAATGATCAATCCCTCCAGACTTCAGGAAACCATTCACCTGTTGATTAGTGAATGGCTCAAGCATGTTGTTATTCATGACTCATTGTCTTTGCTATGGGCTGAGAATGGAAACAGACATCCATCATCCATTCTCATATGGCCTCACCCCATTTCAGATGGTCACATTCAAGGTAATGTACATATTACAGATCTACAGACAAAGGACAATGCTGTGGTCTGAATATTTGTGTCTCCCCAAAATTCATATGTTGAAACCTAATCACCAAGGTGCTGGTACCAGGAAGGTAGGGACTTTGGGAGACAATTAAGTCAAGAGGACTCTCTCTCATGAATGGGATTACTGCCTTTATAAGAAATGTTCCAGAAAGTTCCTTGCCCTTAGCCATGTGGGGACACAGAAAAGCAGCCATTTATGGGGAACAGGCCCTCACCAGACACTGAATACTCTGGGGCCTTGATCTTGGACTTTCCAGCCTCCACAACTGAGAGCAGTGATTTCCCATTGTTTATAAATTACCTAGTCTAAGATATTTTTGTTGTAGCAGACAAATGGACTTAGGCAGTGCCTCTTAGTTATAAGTGGCTTTATAACTTTTCAAAGGCATTTTTTCCCATTACCTCACCCGAACTTCAAAATGAGCCTAAGAATTAGGCATATGTGGTTATTTCCATTCTACAGATGAGGAAATCAGCACAAACTATGAGATGAGCTTCCTCATGTTCTACATGAGAGAGTGAACTACAGCACAGGATCAAGAAAGAATAGAGGGCTATTCACAGAGACAAATTTCTCCTGAGGCATAGCTCTTCCTAGTAGGGCATGTATTATATCGTTATTTTGCCATCTTCCTTCAAAGTATGCTTCAGCCTCTAGATTCTCTTTTATTCACTGTACCACAGAGCAGACTTCTGTGGATCATATAAATGTCTTCATACTGCTGTGTCAAAACACCAAATTTCCATAACAAAAGCCACATAGTAAAGAAGGGTCACCAAGAAAGATTAAGATGATTCCAAACTTGCCTGTACCCCATCTGGGGTCACTAATAGTTGTAATCCACTGGCCATTGTTCTTTGCCTGCCCACCTTCTATCAGCTGCTGTTGATATCATAGGATAATCATTAATTTATTATCATAGCACCCTCTAGCTATAATGACCTTTCTCCATCAATGTTTATTGAATTTCACTGCAACTATTTTCCATTAGGAAACACAAACAGAAATCAATAGTGAGATCATTCACTATTAGGACTGTGCCCTCCCCATGGCCACTGTTTAATAAGTGATTTTAGTAAATCCAACATAATTTGCTGTTTCATAAGAACTCAGTCATAAACTCAGTCCTGGAAAAGGCTTAAAATTTAAAGTAAGTCAATGTACTTCTCAGGGCTGTGTTTACTGTGTGAAGCATTACTTTGTGTGTCCCAACTGTGCCTATTGGACTTGCTAAAGGAAGATATTCTCACCTCTCCCTTTCTGAATGAGACAAACCCATTTAATTATTTTCCCATGAGTTCTTTCCTTCATGAGAATGTAGCAAAAGCCACCTGGGACTAAAATAAAGCACATCTTTTCCTTAACACCTGTGTTTCAGGACATTTTACACGTTGAAATCTACCAAATTGTGTCAAACCTGAACGTATCACCAGGATCCCAGTTTGGAAGTGAGATGAGGGCACCTGTGCTGAAGGCTTTGCCCTAGACACCTGCAAAAGGTGCGGGATGACGCCTGCTATTCAGGCTTGTGTGCGGAATAGGAAGCAACTCAAGGGCATGGCGCATGGCAGGGCTGAGCACAGTGTTTGATAACACACCAGGCGAGCCAGTGCAGCTGTTACAACATTAATATCAATAAGCTGGGGCCTGAAGAGTATCTCATAAAGCCATGAAAAAAAAATGAGTTGGAGCCACCAGTTGTCAAAGCTTATTAACCTGCCGGGATCTTTCAGATGGGTGGCTAAATAGATATCAGTAGGGCTGTAAATTCCTCAAAGGATTGCTGCTTTCAGGAATTTCTCCTGATTTCATGTGGCTTCTCTCTTTTTTACTCTCTGTCTTTCCACCCTCTCCCCTACCTCCTCCCCACCACCATTTTATTTTATTTTTTTCAGTGTCAAATTAGTACTGAAATCACTACATCGTGGAAAGTTTCTCCATGAACAATAAGGAAAATTTCTGCTCTGAGTCTTAGCTTTCATGAGCGAGGTACCAGCAACTAGGAAGAAGAGGAAAGGTGCAAGAGAGAAACGCTGCAGCTGAATATGTGAGTTGGAGAGCAGCACCCAGCAGGCACAAATTTCTAGATAAAGTTATCCTCTTCACAAATTCAGTGTCCTCACTGCAGCTCCAGTTACCAATGAGGCAGAATGGAGCCGCCACTCTGATCTGCATACCCACTCCTCTTCCTCCTGGAGCTGACATCCATTTTAACCCAAGGCACATAGCCTCAGGCTGTTAGAGCTGGGCTTCCAGGATGAGGGAAAGCTTCCAGCTGACTTATACCCTGTTTGCCAGTAAAACCTAGTGGGACACACTACAAAAGTTGTGCCCATGAACTCCCCAAACAGAGGCTGAACACTGGGTGCTATTAGATGCTCCCTGACTCCTTTGCAGGGTACCTAAACAGACCCTTCCTGCAGCAATCACATAAATTGCATTGAATTCCCAGCCACTGCCCTCCATCAGCCTATTACAGGATCAATAGATAGTCATACTGCATGAAACCATCCTATTCCTCTCACAGGAAATTAGTACCTTTTGATTTTTTCTTTCTGTTTTTAAATATGTGAAATAGTATCAGAATACAGCTTAGGAATAATGATTCATTACCTCCCTAAGTGCATGTCCAGGATGCAAAGCCTCTCCTAAAACCCCTAAAAAGCAATTTGGAGTAGGAAACAGAGAAAGACGATCTAGAGAAGTGACTACGTTGTTATTATGCTGCTTGACTTCCTGACAAAAATAGAAGCTTTGCCTGATGCAGTGCTGGCAGGTGAGGTCGAAGCTTCATGTCCTTTACATTGGGGAACCTGGATTTAAGCAGACTTTAGATTCATAAGTAAAAGCTATTTCCCAAACACAATTGATGCACATCACAAGCTCCTTGTCCTCCTGAGGTCATTGTGGCTCCATGTTTATTGATGAGTGTGCTTCATCCTAATCAGTATTCAAATCAGAGCATTTGACTTATTTTAAACCCAATTTTACCTATACTGTGGTTTTAGAAGTTGTTTAAAAATGAAACCTTTACTAACAGCACAAAAAAAAATAATAAGCATGAAGTAACAGAAGGTTTTGAAAAGACTATAGAAAAAAGGGGGGAAATGCCAGTGATTACTTAGGAAAAAAATCTTTGGAAAACATTCTGTGCAGAAACAATTTCTGCTGATGTGTCATGTCTTGCAAGTTTTCTATGAGGCATCAGTGTCTCTTTAAAGAAACATTTGTCAGGAAGGGTGAGTTTGAAATGTGTCATCTTAATTATTACATGAGTAACCTTCAGATTCAAAATGATTTTTTGATTCACCCACTGAGTGAAATACTTGAAAGCAAACCGAATTTTTTTTCAACATTACCAACATTTTCTGCTCCTATGACTTCCAATCCAAATAGCCTAGCAACACTAGGACGGAGATAAGTCTAACAGTTAAACTCTCTACTCTCTGAACCATGAAAAAAAATCAATAAAAAATTGTTGCTGGTGTGATAAGAGTGAGGATATACAGTCATATGACTGTCACCTGTGCTGGTGTCACAGATGGGCAGGTTAAGTCTCTTGCAGGTATCTGTAATCATGGAAGAACTTTAATGCCCTTCAACTCCTCTCTAAACTTAGCAATTTCCAGAGAAGGAATAAATAAGAAATGCTGCCAGCTTCCTCTACTGGTTTCTCCAACTGCTAAAGAATCACAGATTATTTAGCATCCATGATTGGATGCCTGTCTCCACATTAGTGAACATCCATGATTGGATGCCTGTCTCCACATTAGTGAACATCCATGATTGGATGCCTGTCTCCACATTAGTGAACATCCATGATTGGATGCCTGTCTCCACATTAGTGAACATCCATGATTGGATGCCTGTCTCCACATTAGTGAACATCCATGATTGGATGCCTGTCTCCACATTAGTGAACATCCATGATTGGATGCCTGTCTCCACATTAGTGAACATCCATGATTGGATGCCTGTCTCCACATTAGTGAACATCCATGATTGGATGCCTGTCTCCACATTAGTGAACATCCATGATTAGATGCCATAGTTGGATGCCTATGTTCACATTAGTTCACTTGAATTCTATGAATTACTTTGATCAAAGCTGGAGGACACCAGCCATGCGGACAATGTCTGCCTTGAAAGCTCAGTAAGGCCCCTAATCAAACATGAAAACATACTTTGCATTGGGGGATCAGCACTACCTTGAACAGATCTGACAGGTGAATCTTAAGGAAGCTCTGTGGCTATGGGAAGGTATCAAGGAGTAAGTCCATATGTGCCTATACATCAACATAGGAGGGCTGGCCAAGTATAAAGGAAAGGAATCCAACAGCAAGCTGGATTGCATTGTAACACTCCAGAAAGCAAAAATCAGGCCTCCAACCCAATATGTTTCTAAAGCTTCCATGAACTCCCTCATGGCACAGAAGAGTGAAAACATAAACTTACAATAGTCTCAGTTGGGATATGTTGACTGGGAATTGTGAAAGATCCCTAAGTTCTATTAGCAACAATTTCAAAATATCTTTGAATTCTCCTGGTTTAGCATAAAATCAAAAGAACTATATAATACACTCCATAATGAATGTTTATTAGTTGTGATACAAACCAATTTGACTATCATTTTTCATAGAATAAAGCTTTGCATGTCACTGAGGGCACCCAACTACCAATCTGAGAAGCAGGGCTCTAAGCTACTTAAACTGAGTCTTTAAAGACAAAATGTAGGGTAGGTAATACATGAGTGGTCTAATCTTCTCCTTAATAAGATGACTTGGTGGAGAAAATGAGTCCACTGTAAGTATAGAAAAAGTCTGCTCAAGCTACTTAGAGATCACTGTCTCTTAAGTATGAGGCCACAAAAAAGGGGGCTAAAAAAGGCATGATCAATCTTGAGAGAACACACAGTACACATTCTGTTTAGAGTTTAAAACATTTATAAGGATAAAAATTCTAGCCTAAAAGAGGCCGATGTGGTATGATTAACTAATTTTGGGGGCTTTTGAAGGGCCTAGGCCTGCAAAATATGGTAAACCTTACATTAGCAAAATTAGATCCAGAAACTGTTGGATAATTTGGAATTGATCAGTAACACCAATGATCTCTATAAGCATTTATTTCCTAAAATCACCCTAAATAAGCAAACAATCTAGGTAAAAACATGTTCTTTACCCTTACCATTCACTTTCAATTAGTTTGCTATTTTAAACTTCCCAGTATAAAATTTGGCAACCAGCCCTGGATTTTACATGGCGCTGTTAATAAACACAGGCAAACTGTATTTCGTTATAATGAAAGTACGTATTACAGTGTAAGTTACCTGTCAGAATGGCTCTTTGGTATACATGTGCCTTATAAGTTGGCATTTCAGTTTGTTCCAATTTTTTTCCATTAAAACATCACTTCAGCCGGGCACAGTGGCTCATGCCTGTAATCCTAGAACTTTGGGAGGCTGAGGTGGTTGGATCACAAAGTCAAGAGATCAAGACCATCCTAGCCAACATGGTAAAATCCCATCTCTACTAAAAATACAAAAAATTAGCTGGACGTGGTGGCACGTGCCTATAATGAGCTACTCAGGAGGCTGAGGCAGGAGGATCACTTGTACGCAGGATGGGGAGCTTGCAGTGAGCTGAGATTGTACCACTGCACTCCAGCCTGGCAACAGAGCAAGACTCCATATAAAAAAAAAAAAAATACTTCATTGAGTTCATATTTGTATAACTATCTCTTTAAAGTATAAAAAAAGAGATAAAATTGTAGAATCAAATCCATGAATATTTCACATTTGAAGATCTCTATAAGAGTTCTCCCAATTTACCACTACCAGTCCATATTCTCAAAGTTTTTCCCATACTCTTATTGATTTAAATTTTTGACATTATTTTTATCTTTGGTAATCTGGTGAGAGAAATATTTTTTTCCTGCATCCCTTCTTTTCCACAGGCAGGCATCTATGTCTTTTTAACAAGCACTCCAAGTGATACTTATCATCAGGAGAGTTTGGAAAACAATTAGAAGAAAAATATGAAACTAACTTGTACCTTAAAAAAACACTCAAATGGAAGTTAATTTCTAAATCATTATTTTTTCTTCTATTTTAGAAAATCCATGTTATGGACTATGCTAAACATAAAGATTGAAGGCTGCTGCCATGTAGCCCTAAAAGAAAATTTAAATACTGCCTGGAATTTAAAGAGAGCTGTGATGAGCTGAAACTGGCTCACATTGGCTCATGAGAGTCAATTGTCAGTTATTTAGGAATTTTGCAAACTACCTGTTAAACACAGCCATGATTAAAAATTATATAAACTTGCAAATTAATAATGTTAAAAACAAAGATAAATACTCAAAGTTATCAATTTCCAATTACTTTAGAACACATTAGTATTATGTGCTTTTGAAGTTATTTATATTCATAGTAACCGTGGTGGAAAACTACCACTGCACATCTCATCCCAACCCTGTTCAGTGATATTACATGGACAGCTTGAAATCTGCCATGGTGTGAATATTTATACCAAGGAAATCAGCAAATGCTACTTACAAGCCTTGACTGCTTGTTCGTTGATTGTCTACACCAGGGTTGGCAAACGTTTTCTGTAGAAGGCCACATAGCAAATACTTTAGGTGTCTAAGGCCATGTAATACCTGTCACAGCTCATCAATTCTGTGATTGTTTCATTAAAGTTATCAAATATATATGTAAATATCATACATATGTAATATATATCACATATATCCTATATATCAAATATCACATATGTGTTCTGATCATATACATGTAAATAAATTAGCATGGCAGGATTTCACCTGTGGTGAATCAGGTTTGTCCTGAGGATCGTAATTTGCCAAAACCTGAACTAGACTTAAGAAAGTATATTAATTAATCTAGTTACATAAAGTAATGATAAAGAAAGAACCGGGGAGTGGGTGACTTAAACAACAGAAATTTATCTTCTCACAGTTCCAGAGGCTAGAAAGTCCAAGACCAAGCTGCAGGAGGGTCTGATTTCTGGTAAGGGCTCTCTACCTGGCTTGCAGATGGCCACCTTTTCACTGTAATCTTGTATGATAGAGAGAGAGACACAGAGAGTGACAGAGAGCAAGCTCTCGTGTGTCTTATAATACATCCCCACTTATAACTTAATCTCAGTTACCTCTGTATAGCCCCTATTTCTAAATGCATTTACATGCAAGGTTAGGGCTTCAACATATAAATATTGATGGGGGGACACTATTCAGTCTATAGCATAAAGTGATACAGAAAATGTTACCAAAGCAGATTAAACTTTAAAGTATGTCATATCTGTGGCCATCACATCATAAAAATATATTTTTCCAGTACAAGCATGCTTAACTTTATTGCATTACACTTCATTGTGCTTCATAGATATTGGATTTTTTTTCCAAATTAAAAGTTTGTAGCAATCCTACATCAAGCATCTACCAGCACCGTTTTTCCAAAATGTACCCACTTTGTGTCTCTGTGTCACATTTTGGTAATTCTTGCAATCTTTCAAACCTTTAAATTGTTATTAAACAATAACAATGGTGATCTGTAATCAGTGATCTTTGTTATAATGATCTGTGATCAGTGATCTTTGATATCACTACTGTAATTGTTTGAGGGCACCATGAACCACACCCATATAAGATGGTGAATTTAATTGAAAAATATTGTCGTGTTCTGACTGGCTCCACCAACAGGCCATTTCCCCTTCTCCTTCTCCTTGTGCCTCCTTACTCACTGAGACATAAAAATACTGAAATTTTGCCAATTAATAACCTTATAGTGGCCTCTAAGTGCTTGAGTGAAAGGCAGAGTTGTGCATCTCTCAATTTAAATTAAAAGCTGGAAATAATTGATCTCAGTGAGAAATGCATATCAAAAACTGAGACAGACTGAAAGCTAGACTTTTTGTGCCTAACTGTTAGCCAAATTGTGAATGTAAATACAAATTTCTTGAAGGATATTGACAGTGAGAATGTAAAAGGGACTTAATCGCAAAAAAAAAAAAAAATCTAATTAAAAATGGGCAAAAGATCTGATTAGAATTTCTCAAAAGAAGACAGGTATATTTTAAAATATAGCCAACAGGTATATTTTAATAATTTTCAACATCACTAATCATCAGGGAAATGTGAGTTAATATCACAATGAGCTATCATCTCACCCCAGTTAATATAGCTATTGTCAAAAAGACAGAAAAATGACAAATGGTGAGGATATAGAGAAAGGGGAATGCACATATGCTGTTGGTAAAAAAAGTAAATTAGTATCACTGCTATGGAGAACAGTATGGAGGGTCCTCAAAAAAACTACTAAAAATAGAGCTATCATATGATCCAGCAATCCCTCTACTGACTATATACCCAAAAGAAAAGAAATCATTATATCAAAGAGATATCTGCACTCCCACGTTTATTGCAGTACTAGTCATAATGGTCAAGAAATGGAATCAACTTAAGTACCCATTTATGAATAAATGAATTTTTTAATGTGATATATACACAAAATGGAATATTACTCTGCCATTAAAAGAATGAACTCTTGTCATTTGCAACAGCATGGATGGAAATGAAGAATGAGAACATTATGTTAAATGAAATAAGCCAGGCACAGAAAGACAAATGTCACATGTTCTCACTCATATGTGGGAATGCAAAAAATTGATCTCATGGAGGTAGTGAAAAGAATGGGATTATGAGACATTGGGAGGGGTAGTAAGGAAAGGGGATTAAAGAGGGCTGGTTAATGGGTTTAAAAAATACAGTTAGAAAAAGTTGATCTAGTGCTCCAATGCACAATAGGGTGACTATAATTAGCAATAAATGTATCGTATATTTTAGAATAACTAGAAAAGTAGATTTGGAATATTCTCAACACAAATGTTTAAGGTAATGGATATCCCAATTACCCAGATTTGATTACTACACAATGTATGCTTGTATCAAAATATCACATGTAACCCATAAGTACAACTATTTTGTATTCATAACATTTTAATGAAAATAAACCTGCTGCTCTAGTGAATGTGTGAATGATAAGAAAACAAAATAGCCTTATTGATGATATGGAGAAAGTTTTAATGGTCTAGAAAGAAGATTAAACCAGCTACAACAGTCTTTTATGCCAAAGTCTAATTCAGAGCAAAATCCTAGCTCTCTTTAATTTTATGAAGGCTGAGAGAATGACAAAGTGGCAGAACAAAGTATGAAGCAAGCAGAGGTTGGTTCATAAAGTTGAAGGAAAGAAGCTGTCTCCTTAATATAAAAATATTCTGTAAAAGGAAAAGGCAAAGCAGCAAGTAATAGTGTAGAAGCTGCAGCAAGTTATCAAGAAGATTCTAGGAAAGATAATTGATGAAGGTAGCTATACTCAACAACAGGTTTTCAATGTAGACAAAGCCTTCCATAGGAAGAAGAAGCTATCCAGGACCTACATACCTAGAGAGAAGTCAATGCCTGGCTACAAAACTTCAAAGAAAAGGCTGACTTTCTCGTGTGGGGATAATGCAACTTGTGACTTTAAGTTAACGCTAATGCTCTTTTACCATTCTGAAAATCATAGATCCTTAAGAATTATGCTAAATCTATTATTTTCTGCTTGTGTTCGGTAAATGGAACAATGAAGCCTGGGTGACAATCTGTCTGTTGAGAGCATAACTTTGAACTGCTGCTCATAAAAAAAATATTACTGCTGATTGACAATACACCTAGTTACCCAAGAGCTCTGATGTAGATGTATAAGACAACTAATGTTTTCACACGTGCTAAAAACAACACCCATTCTACAGCCCATAGATCAAGGAGTCATTTTAATTTTTAAATTTTATTATTTAAAAATACCTTTCATTAGACTGTAGCTGTCATATATGGTGGTTCCTCTGATGGATCTGGGCAAAATAAGTTGAAAACCATCTAGAAAGGATTAATCATTCTAGTTGCCATTAAGAACATTCATGATTCATGGAAGGAAGTTAAAACATCAACATTAATAGGACTTGGAAAGGAGCTGATTTTAATCCTCCTGGATGACTTTGAAAAGTTCACGTCTTCAGTGGAGGAAGTAATTGTCGATATGGTGAAATAACAATAGAACTAGAGTTAGGAGTGAAGCCTGAATATGTAACTGAATTGCTACAATCTCATAATAAAACTTGAACAGGTACGTTTCCTCTTGTGGATAAGCAAAGAAAGTGGTTTCTTGAGGTGGAATATGCTCCTGGTGCAGCTGTTATAATATTATTGAAATGACAACAAAGGATTTCGAATATTATATAAACTTAGTTGGTGGAGAGCAGCAGCAGGGTTGGAGAGGATAGACTCCAATTTTGAAAGAAGTTCTACTGCGGGTGAAATGCTATCAAACAGCATTGCATACTACAGAGAAATATTCTGTAAAAGGAAAAGTCAGTCAACGTGGCAGACTTCATAGTTATTGCCACATTGACTGACTCCACCACAATGACCTCAACCTTTAGCAAGTATCACTCTGATCAGTCAGCAGCCATGAGCATCAAGGCAAGATCCTCCTCCAGCAAAAAAAAATTATGACTAGGCCTAGCATGAAGGCTCACACCTGTAATCCCAGCACTTTGGGAGGCCAAGGTGGGCAGATCACTTGAGGTCAGAAGTTCAAGACCAGCCTGGCCAACACGGTGAAACCCTGTCTCTACTAAAAATATAAAAGTTAGACAGGTGTGATGGTGTATGCCTGTAATCCCAGCTACTCAGGAGGCTGAGGCAGGAGAATCACTTGAACCCAGGAGGCAGAGGTTGTAGTGAGCTGAGATCATGCCACTGCACTCCAGCCTGGGCAACAAAGTGAGACTACATCTCAAAAACAAAAAAAATTATGACTAGCTGAAGTCTCAGATGATCATTAGCATTTTTTAAGCAATAAAGTATTTTTTAATTATGGTACATACATTGTTAGTTATACATAATGCTAATGCATGCTTAATAGACTACAGTAGTATAAACATAACTTTTAAATTCTCTGGGAAACCAGAAATTTGTGTGACTCACTTTATTGCAGTGGTCTGGAACTGAACCCATAATATCTCTGAGGTATACCTGTATTTGAAGGCTGTTATCCTTACTTGAAGGCTAATTAAGCAAAGAACTCACTCATGTCTTTGAAAGACAAATGAAGTTCAAGCATACAAGTTTTTTGTTTTGCTTTCATCTTAATCATTAACATAAATATAAATGTGAACCAACATACCTGTTGGAACTACATTCATCAATTGCAGTCAGAAGTTGGTTATGGATATAAAAATTTGACAAAAATCAATGAAAGTGTTTTATGAGAATCACTTGGCCACATGAGATTTCCAGTAAAGAGTATTATATTTTGTATTATTATTTGTAAATCTGGGGGTGCATATCCTTTGTATTATAAATATATAATTGTATAATTGTATGTGAGTGTATGTATTTAGGGAGGAGGGGAACCAATTTTTGAACACTTGCCAACCCACTACTTTAATGACTCTCTTATTTTATTAATAAGGACAATCTATCAAAGAGATAGATTGACCATCTCTTCACTAGTGAACACCTTTTGTCTTTGCTTGCACAGTATCTTTTTCCAATTCTACTGGTAAGACACCCTGGTTTTCCATTGGGAGCTATTCCCTTTTACATTGCTATGGTCTTGGTAAACAAGTGTGGATTGCATTTTCTCTTCTGATTTTGAGATTATGTCATGATAAGAAGCAAAGATGCCGATATACTTTTGTATTTCTTATCATGGAAATTGAGGTTTTTAACCCACAAAGGGACTTGCTCAAGTCCACGTGGGAAATGAGTTGTGGAGCTGAGCCCTGAACCCAGGTGTCTGACTCTTATCTGCCTCAGCTCCTCTGTCCTCTTGGCTCTCATGTGACATGTCAATTGTCCTACCTGCCTAACTTTGACACCCTTCTCTGTGCTTTCTGCTCTATATAACATTCTGACCTTTTTCCTGTCCAATTCCCAGCCATAGCCTTGGGTCTTCCAGTCCCTACTATCATCCTTTCCTCCCCACACCTGCTTCACTTAGAGACAATGTGATGATGCTAAAGGACCAAGCTACAAGGTCACTTTTACCAGGCCCTGAAATATGAGACCATCCTACCCTCCAACACATGTACAGCAGAAGCCTCTGCCTTTGAGATCTACAACACAATGAAGCATATGGCAGAGGGAAGGAACAAGAACAAAAATGACAATTTTCTGATTATATAGATGTTGCCCTAATTTTTATGACTTCCCACAACTAAAACATGTAAGAAACTCCATTCTAAATTAGTTACTTTATTTGTGAAAGCTGTCTTTGAGTAAATGGCTCATTAAGGGACAAAGTAAATGAGATCTTCGTTAGACAGTGACTGGGCATGCATTAAGAGAGTGGAGAAGGACAAAAAGTCTTCCAGATGCCCACACCACTACTTCTTCTGGGCTGACAAGCTCTCAATTTGCTTGATTTCTCTACTGTTCTAATGGGTTGATTTATTCATTCATTTGCCATACATTCCCTCACTAATATTCATCACAAACTTGTATTTGCTAAGGATTTTAAATGTATATAAAATATATATATATATACTTATTTTTTCACACAGTTTTCTTAACCAATTATCATTAAAAATTTATTTGATACTATTGACATTACACATTTATAAAGTTTTTATTTCATATAAATCATAGGGAGGGAGAATTGATTAGTTGACAGGTTTAAAGAAGAAAGGAAGGGAACAAGGAATGGGGGCAAAAAGGCAGAAAGCAAGTGAAGAAACAAGAAAGAAAATCAATATTTACTTAGCTACCATGTCCCAAGAACTGTAGAAGGCTGTGTCATGGGTTCAAGCCCTCAGTTTTCAGATAACTTGAGACTGGCTCAGATTCTCTCAAGCTTAGTGTCACTGGCTATAAAGCAGAAATAATGAAAGGAGATGATGCATAAAAAAAGTGTTTTGCAAACACAACAAACAAATGTTAATTGTAATTTTTCTTATCTGTAGTTCTTTTATCTCACATTAGTTTGAAATTTAAAATGACATGAATCATTGCTATGATCTCCATTGTATACAATAGACATTTGAATGTGGTTGACTAATTTGACTAGTAAAGAATTAGCTACAGAGACAGGGCCAGCTCCACATGTAGACCAATATTGCTATGCTTTTTAGAAGGACCAGAGGCCCCTTGAGCATAAATAACCACCTCTATTTCCTGGTTCCTGCCTAAAATTTGTTCTATGATCACCTTTTTAGGTAAAATCTCTGATTTCTTTAAAACAAAAATATTATTGAAAGGGTATCTTACCCACCATTTATTTTCAATCATTTGGAAGTCAGACCTTTAAAGTATCGGTAAGAATCTTAGTGGATGTGAGGCCCAAAGATACTTGCTGTGCCAGACCAGGAGAGAGTGCACACTGGGAAGGCTGATAACCAAGAGGAAAAGCTGCCTACTTCACAATTTTCCTTGCAGCTAGTTTCCATCCCGAATGTCCCTGAATTTTAGTGATATTCTCTACTTCCTGAGTTTGAATACTTCAGGAATTTTTTTGAATTAAGCCATATTTCTCATATGTGTAAGATATAACCTGTAATTCAAGTTTTTGAATAAAAATGGATATTTTCAATTCCCCCAGTTAGAAGACACCTACTTTTTAAACAATTTTATGCACTACCAATTGAAGTAAAAAAAAAAGTGCCTGAGGTTTTCCACAGAGCTGTGGTTATAAGTTGAAAACTTCAGACTTGTCACTGTTAAAAGGTTCTCACTAAGTTGAATGCACAGTTTAGAAATCTTCTGCCCAAACGCCATCTGTAAAATGACTATAATAACATTAACTCCTAGTCTTATTGTGAAGCTTATATGAGATAAATCATATAAAACAATTTATGTAGCACCAAAATATACCTATACTTCAATAAACTTTGGCTAGCATTATTATTATGATTATTATTGGAATGAATAAGAGTTAAATAATCTGAGTGAAATGCCTCACAAAATAGGAACAAAAATATCTTCCAAAATAGCTACTTAACTCTTGCAGTCATGTGAAGAAAAGAGGGAGAAATATCTCTACCATATCTTGAAATCTAAAAACCATATTTCAAATTGACAGGCTCAATCATGCACTCCTCCAACTATTCAGGATGGAACAAAAGGAGAATATTAAACACAAGTTAAAAACAGGAATCACGCCAACTACAGCGTTTTCTCAAAAAGAAATTTCTTTTAAAACTGCCAGAAAGTTTCATGTTTTAATAATTACAGGAATGTCATAGATCTAATTGTTCCAAATCAGAATATCTGAAAATTAACCAATATGTTTTCCAGTCTTGTCAGAGATAGCATACATCTTTATGTTATGCTGAAAAGACAAGAACTCAGAAGCTTCCTGGAGTGTTTGCTCTGACAAATCAGATATTTTTTAAAGCATTTACATGCTCATTAATAAGAGACTACCTCAAAAGGCTTCATAGTGCTAGCTGGAGACCACCCACCTGATGGGCAAAACTTGTAAAACACAAGTCATCTCAGTGCAGTCTACTGGGAATACAGGCCTACAAGGTGCTCCAAAGATCTCTGAAAGAATATCTCTCACTTCAAATCTAAAATCTTGGAAATTTCATGGAAATCCATGTATGACTTGATGGTAGAGCTCAAAATAAAACTTTTTCAACTAATGCACATAGGTTATTTGGTCAATAGATTGATTATTTGAGAGCATATGAAATGCCAAAGTTCAATGTTTAATGAAACAATTCAAATGAGAGATATATAGAATGCAGTAAGGGTTGAAAAATCTATAATCTTTTACCTTTCCCTTTATCCAATCACTGAATTAGGTTCACTTTATTTCCAAAGCAACTGTTTAACTTTCCCCTGCTTTCCGTCATTACCACTGCCCTTATTCAGTCCCTCAAGCATTTCTTACCTGGAATAACATAATATAATGATGTATAAGGATATAAGGAGAAAGGCCAACTTTACTTTCCTGTACCTTTCCTCCAGTCTTGCCCTGCCATCCATCTAAAATGCTAATTTGAGTTTATCATTCCCTGCTTAAAATCCTCCAAGGACTCCCTGAGCCTTTGGGATAAAGAACAAACTGCTTAGCATGACAGCCAAGGTCATCATCTCCCACATCCCATCCCCCATGCCTCCTACACAATTTGCCTCATAGGCAACACTGAATGTCTCTAAAACTTAGAATATGCCCTGTTGACTCACACCCCTCCTCTATATCTTGGCATATATAATTCACTCTGCCCGAGATGTCTGTATAAAAACTCCTACTCACTCATCTTTCAAATTTCAACTCAAATGTTATCTCTTTTTCTTGCCTGCTTTTTTCTCTGCTCTCATTTTACCTTGAATATATCCATGAGAGCTGTTTATCTTACTGTTTTGTAAAATGGCTTGTTTTCCAGTTTGCATCGCTGCTATTTCTGTAAAGTCCTCCAACTTTCATATTATTATGGTTTGCATTTCCTTTGTATAAAGTGCCTGGCCAAAAGTAGGAACTCAAGGACAGAAAAATGGAATGAAAGAAGGAAGAGAGGCAAGAAAGGAGGGAATGGAGGAAGGGAGGAAAGGAGGAAGCCTATGCTTGCAAAATTTGAGGATTATTTGATTATCAATGGCAGCTTCTTGGATTAAGAATGCACATAACTAATTAGACAGGATGGATAAATACATAGGGAGATAGGTGGATGGATGGATAGACAGATGATTAATAGATGATAGATAGATAGATAGACAGACAGACAGACATAGTAAAAGTCCTGATGCAAATGTAATTGTCAGGATCTCTAAACTAAATATCACTTTATTGATCTTTCAGGATTTATTAGTCAAAACTTCTAAAACTTCATACATTTTCTTTTCTCGGGAGTGAGAGGCAAAGGACATTCCAAACAACAAATAACAGGATAAATAACTCCAAAGTGCTTGGGAATGAAAATAAGACTAATCATCTCTGGTTGGGTCAAAGTAAATAAAGTTTAAAATTTTTAACAACGTATATAATCTGATAAAGTGATGTTCTCGCTTTGATTGAAGTATGTTATTTATCCTGTGTGTTTTTATTCTCTTAGGGACTGAATTGGAGGGAGAAGTGATAACTGCATCTTTCATAAGCCTAGAATGGTTATAGGTAAACCATTCTGTGCATCAGAATAAGAAAGTATCCTGGCTTTGTGAAAGAAGATTGCCCATCAATAGAAAAAGTAATATGTCTTTCTTTTCTGTTTTACAGAATTTCCCCTGCTGCTAGGATCTGACTTCACTGAGTGGTAAGAACATGTTATATTTCTTAATAATCTTCTTTCCTAAAATTTTGTTTACTATAAAGAAATAATTCAAAGTATCTTTGCCAACCTTGAATTCTCAGTTAAAGTCATTATTCTGAACTTTAAAACTTAACTTTAGATGTTTCACAGATATATGATAGAAGCATATCATAAATATTTAAGCTATCTTTCTAAAGATTTAAATATTCAGTTCAGGTTTATAAATATAGTACCTGGCCTTAAGATATTTACAATCCAGAAGGAGAGATAAGGCAAATACATTAATCATGGTCATGCAAGAAAAAAGTAGGATTCATATTATAATCGAGTTATAAATAAATATGGTATAAGACCACAGAAGAGAAAGCAATTAATTCTACGTGGAAAGATCATAATTATGCATAAAAATGTATGTGGAAGAAGACCGTGATGCATTCCCTAAATTTTCATGGCCTGATTTAGATGTCAAAACAACAAACTGTGTCTAGGACTCAACTGAGATATTTCCTCCATAAATATGATTTGGCTGGAAGGTGGCGTTTTGGCTGGCTAAAACAGAGGCAGACAGCTCATCACACCATTCTCCCTTTCCCATCAGGGAGGGACCTAGAAATGCATGGGAGCTTGGGTTTTGTAACAATTGAAGGATGTGTTTGCCTTAGGGTAAAAGGGACAGATGAGAGAAGGATGACAGTCATAGTTTATTTACAGCCTGTCTGGCCTGTGGATTGGCTTTAAATTATATTTGGCTAAAAAAAAAAAAGCCAGGTGCAGTGTCTCATGCCTGTGGTCCCAGCACTTTGGGAGGCCGAGGTGGGAAGATCATTTGAGCAATTCAAGACCAGCCTGGCCAAGATGGCGAAACCCTGTCTACTAAAAACACAAAAATTAGCTGTGTGTGGTGGCACACATCTGTAATCCCAGCCACTCAGGAGGCAGAGGTTGTGGTGAACCAAGATTATGTCACTGTACACCAGCCTGGGTGACAGAGAAAGATTCTGTTAAAAAATATATATATATACACACATACACACATACACACACACACACACACACACACACACACACACACACATAGCAAAAAAGAGACTCAGACCCTCAGAACTGTTTTCCTGCTATGTACTGTGATTCTGGGCAAGTCGTAATAGGGAAACCCTAATAATATCTTTCAAGAGTAGCAATGGGCACAAGCAAAAATGCTTTAACCCTGAGGTTAAAAAAAAAAGTAAAAGCCTGGCATTTTTAATGCCCTTCTTCACCTATGTCCATAGAACCCAGGAGTTGCTGGGTGGTAGTCTTGCACAGAACACTGGTATCTATAGGCTCACCTTGAATATGGATAGTGGTTTTTTCAAGGAGGAAGGAAACGGCAGCAGGTCTTGACTCAGTGAATGCTACAGAGCTAGAGCAGGTTAACTTGGATGCCACACTGGGGGTCCAGGTGACTCGGTAATAGTTCCACGAGAAACTCTGCTCTGGGAATTGCTGGGAAACTCCCTTGATGCTGGTCAGCCTGACCTCCGACTCCAGAAGAACTAATTCTTTTTTTTTTAACTTTATTGAATAAAACTTTATTGAATCCTAATTCAGACAAATCGTTATAAAATGACATTTAAGGGATAATGCAAAATTTGATCATTGACTAAATATTTGATGACAATAAGTCATTATGTTTAATTTTAAAGTAATAATGTCATAGATTTTTTAGTTTTAATCATTTAGAAATACATGCTGGATTACTTGCGAAAAATCCTATAATATCCTGAATTTGCTTCAAAACAATTTGGAGATGGGGGTAATGGATCTGGGATACAGGAGAAATAAGATGAGTTGATGTGTTAAAGCTGAGTGGTGATGGTTGCAAGGGTTTCTTTATATTGTCTTGTCTTCTTTTGTACATGTTTAAAATTTTCCATAATAAAACTAAATTAGAAAGAAAAAGAAAAGGAGAGATTCAGGAAGAGAAGAGAGAAGGAAAGGATGGTGCTCCTGTAGCCATGACAATATAGCCCTTTATAGATTAGGGAACATTTCACATTTAATATTTCAGGCAAAGAAAGCAGACATAGCTCTCAGCTTCTTTCCTGACTACTCCTCCTGGAAGTGGGTCTCTGCCATGCCTCAGGACTCGGGCTAGGGGTATGGTAGTAGAATGGAGAGATTGAGGAGCATGGGGATGTTTGTGGGTTCACTGGAACTTCTTTTTTTAATTGCATTTTAGGTTTTGGGGTACAAGTGAAGAACACGCAAGATTGTTGCATAGGTACACACATGGAAGAACTATTTCAAATCTCACTTCTTGCACCAATTAGCTAAAACTTTCTGGTCTCAGCTAATTTAAATGTCCTAAGTCTCCATTTCCTCAACTATAAAATGAGGATAACAACCTCCACCTTGAAAGACTATTGTCAAAATTAAATGAGACATACTTAGATAATACATAGATAATTCCTGATTCGAAAAAAAGACTCATTGAGGGATAATGTTTTATTTTTGAAATTATTGTTTTATGAGCATGTTAACAGCCATTAATAATACAATAATTGCACTTGCTCATGCTAACATTTTTAACTCAAAGAGCACAAGCTTTCAGAGCTGAGAGTTAACCTCTCAATTACCTCATCTAATCTTTTCTTTTACAAATTAAGAAAATGTGGTCCAGAACTGTTCAAAGTTCCCCAAAGTAAGTTCTACAGGCACATGATGGAAGACTCAGAGTAAGAACTCAAGGAGTCTAGTGTTCTTTCTGTTCTCAGTTTTGTGCCTCTTATTCTAAAAGATGAATCAGCTTTTAATGTATCTTTTTCACACTTAGAAACCAGGAATTTTTGTGAATAAAATAAATCCAGGACCCCATGTGGCTCAGGCTTAACTCAAAGTCACATTCAAAGCAGCACAGCACAGCAACAAAAAGTAATTTTGAAATAATGGCACTCTTTCCCTGCATATCAAATAAACTTTAAGAGACTTAATCTACAACTCACAGCAACATTATAAAAATTATTTTTATCTCCTCTTCCATTCTCTTGCACTGCAATTATTTTCTATTGCTTCATCCACCAATCCAGAAAAATGTTTAACTTTATTACCAAGATTTTCCAGCACTCTGCCCTTCTGTGTTTTACCTTTCTGTTTCACTTCCTCATTTTCCCTCTTTCACCAAACATCACCTCCAGAACAGGAAGAGCCCAAGATGACTTCAGCTCCCGCCCACTCCCCAGCTGCCAGCTGCTGCAGGGCCGTTAGAGGTGCCCTTTACTTTGTGCTCTTCTGATACATCCTCCCTTCTCACTTCCCCTTAGCATCACTCCTATCTCATGAGACATTCTTGTGAGAACTTTCTGGAGAATTCTTTATCTCATCACAATTTCAAATTGTAACTGTTACATAAAACTAGAAGTTTCACCTATGTCTGTAAAAATAATAATAATACCTCTTCAAATTTAGTAACTAGAAAACCAAACATTTTGTGCTGTCTTTGAGAATCTAGCAATAGAGTGCAATTATCCACATACCATTTATGAAAGAAAATCTCCGAAAGGGTAGCCTTCTTCACAGGAATGTACTGCTTTGAAAGATATCCACGAGGACTTTTGAGAGAGGAAGGCAGCCACTTAGGTAAATGGATCAAATTGTAAATTAATGGGTTTAGCACTGTTGAAGTTACATCATTCCCATAGCTTTGTCCTTGTGTTTTTTATAGTACTCTAAAAATAATACATACTTACCATGTATTTTTATGTACATATCAATATAAAAATGAGTAATATTAATTCACAATAGAGCAAAGATAAGAAATCAAATATATTCAGATATAAGTAAAATTATCTGAGGAAGCATTTTCTCTTTTAGGCCAAATCTAACAAGTTCATTTCATTGCCAGCAGCTAGAGAATAAGATATAGAGAAACAGGTGAAGTATCTACCCTATAGGCTCTTTGGTGGTGCTTTTTTTATTTGGATATATAGATATTCATGCCTATGATTGAGTCTATAATTCTAGGTTTGGGTTAGAGTTTTGTCTTCCACTTATGCTCTCTCTTTAGGCCAAAATTTATGGCTTAAGGCTTTTGACCAGGTCCATTTGACTAGTATATACAATAATATCTAGCCTTCTATTATCCTAATAAAATTTCCAAAGTCCTATTTATATTTATTAAAAGATGAGAAATATTAGATAGGTAACTTTGTAAGGAGATTAATAAAGAATCTGCCTTATATGTTTTACAAACAATGAAATGCAGTGTTTCTCCTTAAGAACACTTAAATACTGTTCAGTTTTTCAAGTTAATAAAAACACTGCTCATTAGTATTGACCTGAATAAGTTATGCCCAGTTTTGCGTACATTAACTTTTCAACACACCTACTGAAAATTACAACCCTGATGGAGGAGCGGTGGTTTGAACTTTGAATTTCCTGCAAATATTTCCCTCCACCTAAAATATTTATATTTATACTAGCAATGCCCTGGATTACTTTGAAAAAATGTATTTATTAAAAATGTTCTTTTTACCTTACAAACAACCATTTTACTAAATGATAATCATGTCATTACCAGGTACCATAAGCACCTAATTACTAATACTCTGGATTCCAACTTCAAGGAAAAAAAATATATATCCCTGAGATATTTTACAGTCTCTAAAAGGAGAAGGAAAAACAGAATCAAAGCAATGGAAGGAAAAAGCCATGAGAGGAAAAAGAATAATAGAGAATGAAACTGATGCTAGGCCTTCTGACCTACTAATGGGTTCTTGAAGAAAGACTTTGAGGAGATTAATTTGAAAAGAAAATGAAGTGGAGCTGTGAGCAGTTAACATGTTGAACACTCTCATTGTAGAGTAATAGGAGCTATTTTCTCAGTAAATGTGTTGCCAAAAGCCAAGAGTACTAATATATATATACCCAACCATTCCCCATGAACAGCCTGTAATTGTTCAAGATAGACTCCCTCCTCCATGGCCTCATTTATCCCCTCATTCTTCCACCATTGTTCTGCTTCTTTATGAACACAGCTCACTGAAGCTTGAAGACAAAAATGCCCTAATTGTGACTAGCAATGGAATTATGAAGACAAAGTGAGAAGGCAAAAAAAAAACATGAAAACCCGTATCATCTGTCATGCTGACATCTTCAAGTCTAGCTTTTTGACCACAGTGGGCAATATTTATAAGTACTATTAATATTAATTGTCAGTCATCAAGTTACTGGTGTGAATTAATAGACATAGAAGTTAAATACTTATGAGTTCTGACATTCTTACTTTTGGTGGTTTCTTTTTTATCTTACCCATGGATTAACTTTTAGTAAGAAAAAAATGGATGGATAAACTAGAGTAAATCTACATCCAGTTTGCAACCATGTAAGAATGATACCAAAACACTTCTATTAAAAGCACAATTCCATTTTCTAAAGAAAATTATAATGAAGAAGAAATGAAAGTGAAATTGTTGATAATAATGTTAACAATAATAAATAATAAGATAAAAATCAGTAAATTCTCTAGAGTAATGTTAACAATAAAACGAAGTTTACTACGTCCTCACTAAGGGTAATGGTGGAATAGTTTGTTATCAGAGTGATCCTCTTACCCATAAAACCATAAGCTATAAAAGAAGGATGAAATGCAACTGTGTAAAGGCAGCACAGCAGCGGATTACAGGAGATTAATCTGTTGTAATTAAACGCAGCAGCCAATAGCAGATTAAGACTGGAAGGGATTCAACTCTTGAGAGAAAGGGACATTTTAGGTAAGATAATATTTGTTCAGCTTTTTCCTAGGGGCATTTCCCAGACCAAGACAGAAATAGAAATTAAAAAAAAGAAAGCTGCCCTGGGAAGTCAGAAGACGTATTTAGGGGAAGATAGAGACTGGGAATTGAGGGACCCATGGCGATGAATACCAAAAACTGTGTAGAAACTTCTCTCAAATCTTTCGTTGATTCCAGAACCACACGTGGTGAGACAAGACTCCAAAGAGCCCAGAAAACTTATCAACAGCTAAGAGTTTGAAAAAGCTGAGCAGAAATTTCTGCAGCTTCCCATAAGAGAGAGAGATACACTTTGGAGTTCATATTTTGCCAAGTTAGAGTGACTTTCCATTGAAACATGAAGCATGTCTTAAGAATCAAGAGCAAATCAAATAAAGGCCTATCTGACAATGCCTTAAACCAAGCCTCCACCATTCTTGATGAACTATATTAAATTTTTAAGGAAGAAGCAATAACAACCTTACATCATTCCTGAAAAGAAAACAGAAGAAATCAAATCATTTTGCAAGACTAGAACAACCCTGATACAAAATTTTTAAAAAATTATTCTTGAAAGTGTGAGGTTCAGGTCAAGGGTTTTTTGTTTTCTTTTGTGTTTATTTTTATGGGTTTCCACTTACTGCAGTGCCATTTGTTGAAAAACCATCTTCTATCCTTCTAATTGCTTTGTACCTTTATCCAAAAAATCAGCTGAGCATATTTGTGTAGATCCATTTCTAGATTCTCTATTACTTTCCAATGATGTCTATCCCTTCACAAAAACCTGTGGTCTTGATTGCAGTAGCTATATAGTATGCCTTAAGAATGAGTAGAATGATTTCTCCCATTTTATTCTTCTATTTTGAGATGGATTTAGCTATACTAGAGACTGTTACCTTTCCCTGTAACTTTTGGAAAAATCTTATCTGTGTCTACAGAAAGACTTGCTTGGATTTTGATATGAATCTCATTAATCCTATGATCAATCTGGGGAAAATTAACACCTTTACTATGTGAAGTCTTCTAATCCATGAACATGATACATGTTTGTGAACATGATAAAATAATTTCTACCTTTATTTAGGTCTCCTTTTATTCTTTTATCAGCCTTGTAATTTTCAGTATACAGATCTTATACATGCTGTGTTAAATTTATACCTAATATGTCATATTTTCTGGGGTGATTATAAATGGTATTGTATTTTTAATTTTGGTTTCACATGACTGTCATTTGTAGGTAGAAATACGGCCGATCTCTTGTATTCAGTGAACTTACTAAACAAACTTACTAATAGGAGATTTTATGTTACTTCCATCACTGCATACATAATAGTATCATTTAAAAATATAAACTAATGTATTTGTTCTTTTCCAATCTGTATGCCTTTCATTTCTTCCTCATGTCATATTGAAGTGAAGATGGGCTTCTTGCTTTCACCTTGATTTTATATGGAAAGCATTTCATTATTCATTATTAAGTATGATGTTAACTCTAAGTATTTTATGGAAACCATTTATGAATACATGGAAGTTCCCCACCCATTCCTTGTATGCTGAAAGTCTTTAATATGAGGGTTTATCAGGTATTATCAAGTACATTTTTTTCTTTAATTGATGTATTCATGTGATTTTTCTTTTTTTGGCTTGTTAATAGGGTACATTGTTATGATTGATTTTCAAATATTCACCTAGCCTTGTACTCCTGAAATATATCCCATTTGTTTATAGTACATAATTGGTTTTATCCATTATTAGATTTGATTTGGGCTTTTCATTTTTTGTCATTTTGTTTTTACTTTGTTAATTTCAGTTTATTGTGGCAAGAGCATTTATCATGAGATCAACCCTCTTCAATTTTTAAGTGTGCATTACAGTATTGTTGACTATAGGTATAATGTATTATAGAAGATCTATAGACCTTATTCATCTTGCTCAACCAAAATTTTATGCTCCTTGATTAGTAACTGCCCAGCCCCTGTCAAACTGCCATTCTACTTACATATAAGAGGAGTCATGCATTATTTGTCTTTCTGTGACTGGTTTATTTCACTTAGCATAGTAACCTCAAAATTTATTCATATAGTGTCATATTGCAGAATTTCTCTCTTTCTAAAGATTGAATAATACTTTATTATATATGCAAATACCACATTTTCTTTATCCATCAATCCAATGATGAACATGCAGGTTGTTTCCACATCTTGGCAATTGTGAATAATGCTGCCACAAGCATGGAAGTACACTACTATCTCTTCAAGATCTTGATTTCAATCCTTTTATTTTTATAATTTAATTTTTTATTTCAATAGCTTTGAGGGCACATGTGGTTTTTGCCCAGAAGTGGAATCACTGGATTATATAGTAGTTTTATTTTTAATATTTTTAGGAACTACTACTGTTTTTCATATTGGCTGCACCATTTTGCATTCCCACCAACAATGTAAAAGGGTTTCAAATTCTTCATATCTTTGTCAACACCCATCTTTTCCTTTTTGAAAGTATACATCTTGACAGGTATGAGGTAATATCTCATTGTGGTTTTGATTTGCCTTCAATGATAATTAGTGACAGGATTTTTTCATATACCTGCTGGCTGTTTGCATGTCTTCTCTGGAGAAATGTCTTTTTGAGTCCTTAGCCCATTTTTAAATCAAATTACTAAGGGTTTTTTTTTTGGCTATTGAATTGTAGGAGTTTCTCATATATTTTGGATATTATTTGCTTATCAGGTATAGTCAGCAAATATTTTCTCCCATTCCGTATATTACCCTTTCATTCTGTTGATTATTTCCTTTGTTCTGCAAAAGGTTTTTGGGTTTGATGTAGTCCCACTCATCAAGTTTTGTTTTTGTTACCTATGCTTTTGATGTCATATTCATGAAATCAGTGCCAAGACCAATGTCATAAAGCTTTCCCCTATGTTTTTTTCTATGCCTTTTACCATTTCCGGTCTTACTTTTAAGTCTTTAGTTTGAGTTGATTTTTGTTTATGCTATAAAGTTCTAATTTTATTCTTTTGCAAGCAGATATTAGTTTTCTCAAAATCATTTTTTGAATGGACTTTTCCTCGTGTTTTTTATTTGATTTGTTTTGTTTTTGTTTTTGTTTTTGAGGCAAGGTCTCGCTCTGCTGCTCAGGCTGGAGTGCAGTGTTGTAAACTCACTGCACCCTCAACCTGCAGGGCTCAAGTGATCCTCGCACCTCAGCTTCCCAGTACCTGGGACCACAGACACATGCAACCACAACTGGCTAATTATTTTTACTATTTTGTAGAACAAGGTCTCACTATGTGTCCCAGGTTAGTCTCAAACTCCTGGCCTCAAGCACTCTTCTCACCTCAATTTCCGAAAGTGCTGGAATTATAGGCATGAGCCACCACGCCTGACTCTCATAATGTATTGTTAACACCCTTGTCAAAGTTCACTTGATCATATATGCATTTATGTATTTCTAGGCTCTCTATTCGGTTCCATAGGTTCACAATTTGGTCTTATACCTTTATTATTCTGTTTTGTTATAGGAGCTTCATTATCTAGTTTGAAATTAAGAAATGCAGTGCCTCCAGTTTTGTTCTTCTTTCTAAAGAGTAATTTGGCTATTTGTAATCTTTTGTAATTCCATATGAATTTCAGAACTCATTTTTCTATTTCTGTGCAAAATGCCCTTGGGATTTTTATAGGGATTGTATTGCATATGGATATAACTTTTTGTAGTCTGAACACTGTAACCATACCAAGTCTTCAAATCTATAAATACAAGATGTCTTTCTCTTTGTGTCTTCTTTAATTTCTTTCACTAGTGTTTTGTAGTTTTCAGTACACAAGTGTTCTACCTACTTAGTTTAGTTTATTACTGTGTACCTTATTCTCTCGGGTTCTATTGTAAATGAAATTCTTATTCTAATTTTCTTTTCAGATCACTCATTCTTAGGGTACAGAAACACATCTGATTTTTGACGGTGACTTTGTATCCTGCAATTTCCTAAATTTATTAGTTCTAACAGTTCTTTTGGTGTAATCTTTGAGGTTTTCTACATAGAACATTATGTCATCTGCAAACAAGACAGGGAAAATTTTACTTTTTCCTCTCCAATTTGGATGCCTTTTCTTTTTTTTTTTTTCTTGCCTGTTTTCCCGGCTAAGACTTCCAGTACCACATTGAATAGAAGGAGTGAGATTGGGCATACTTATCTTGTTATTCATCATGGGGGTAAAGCTTTCAGTTTATCACAACTGAGTATGATGTTACCTTTCAGTTTTTCATACATAGCCTTATAATGTTTAGAAACTTCCCTTTGGTTCCTAGTTTGTTTAGAGTTTTTATGCTGAAAGCATGTTGAACTTTGTGAAATGTTTTTTTCTGCATCTAAGACAGTCATGTGATGTTTTTTTTTAGCCAATACTCTATTAACATGGTGTATTATATTAACTGATTTTTACATGTTGAACAATCCTTGCATCCCAGCAATAAATTTCATTTGGTCATGGCGTATGAGTCTTTTAATTTGCTATTAGATTTTATTTGCTAGTATTTTGTTGAGAATTTTTGTATCTATCATCATCAAGAATATGGCTTATTGCTTCTTTATTTGTGGTGTCTTTGTCTTACTTTGGTATCTGTATAACACTGGCTTCATAAGAGATTGGAAATATTCCCTTTTCTGCAATTTTTAGGAGAGTTTGAGAAGTATTTGTGTTAATTCTTTAAACATTTGGTAGAATTTACCATTAAAGCTACCTGCTCTGAAGATTTTCCTTGTTTGGAGGTTTTTAATTACTGATTCAATCTCCATATTAGTTATAAGTTTGATCAAATTTTCTATTACTTCATGATTCAGTTTTGGCAGATTGTATGTTTTTAAAAATTTATCCATTTTCCAGTTTATCCAATATGTCAATATGTAACTGTTCTTAATTGTCTCTATGGTCCTTTTTATTTTTGTGTCATCAATTGTAATGTTTTTCTTTCATTTTTTATTTTTTACTTATGTGAGTCTTTTCTCTTTTTCAGTTTTTCAGTCTTTTCCCTATTCAGTTATTACCAGGATAACTAGTAATAGCTATTCTAGGTGTTAATAAAAGTTTGTTAGTTTTGTTTAATTTTCCAAAAGATCAATTCTTCATTCCTTATTTTTCTGTCGTTCTCTATTTTCTAATTCATTAATATCTGTGTAATTTTTGTTATTTTTTTCCTTCTGCTAACTTTGGGTTTAGTTTATTCTTCTGTTTATAGCTTCTTTAGGTATAAAGTTAAATTGGTTGTTTGAGATCTTTCTTCCTGTATAATGCAGGTTTTTATCACTATAAATTTCCATCTGAGACTGCCTTTCCTGATTTCCTTAAGTTTTAGTATTTTGTGCTTTTGTTTTCGTTTGTCTGATGGTATTCTCTAATTTCTTTTTTATTTCTTCTTTGATCCAATGATTGTACAAGAGTGAGTAATTTTCACATATCTGTAAAGTTTCCAATTTTCTTTCTGCTATTGATTTCTAATTTTATTCCATTGTGGTCAGAAAAGATACTTAATCTGATCTCAGTCTTCTTAAATTTTTTATGCTTTGTTTTGTGACCTAATCTGTGATTTATCCTGGGGAAAGTTCTCTGTACATTCGAGAAGAATGTGTATTCTTCAGTTTTTGGGTAGAATGTTCTGTATACTCTGTTAGGTCCATTTGTTTTATAGTGTTCAGTTACACTGTTCCCTTATTGATCTTCTGTCTGAATATCCATCAGTTATGGAAGGTAGGTTATTGAAGTGTACTATTATTACATTGATGTCTATTCTCCCTTCAGCCCTGTCAATGTCTGCTTTATATATTTAGGTGTTCTAGCATTGGGTATATATGTAATTGTTTTATCTTCCTGGTAGATTGGCCCTTTTATCATTATACACTGTCATTTTTTAATCTCTTGTGGTGGTTTTGTCTTAATGTTCATTTCACCTGATGTAAACATAGCAATCCATGCTCTCTTTTGGTTTCCATCTGTATGGAATATCCTTTTCCATCTCCTCAATTAAAGCCTATGTCTGTCTTTAAATCTAAAGTGAGTTTCTTATAAACAGTATATAGTTAGGTCTTATTTTTTATCCACTCAGCCATTCTATGTCTCATTATTAAAGAGTTTAATTCATTTTTATTAAAAGTAATTATTTATATGGAAGATTTTACTATTGCCATATTGTTGTTTTCTGTTAGCATTCCCTGTAGCATTTCTTGTATTGGAGGTCTAACAATGACTAATTCCCTCAGCTTTTCTTTGCCTGGGAAAGTGTTTAACTCTCTTATTTTTTAAGACAGTTTTGCAGGATTTAGGATTCTTAATTGGTAGTTTCTTTGTCTTTTCCTCTCTTGCTGTCTTTCTTTGTATTTTGTTGAGTTTTTTCTATTGGTATGCTCTGGTTCTTTTATGTTTCCTGTGTGTGTAACTGTGTGCATGAGTTTTTGTGTATGTATGTGGTTACCTTGAGGTTTACATATAATATCTTGTAGACATAATTCCATTTAAGGCTGATAACAAAATAATTTATATCATATACAATAACATGATACTTAGCTCATCCCCCTCCATACATACACTTTATGTAATATTGGCCATAATTCACCTCTATTTATATTGTATACCTTTAACATATATTTAGTTATAGGTATTTTAATACTTTTGTCTTTTAACTTTTATGTTAGAATTAAAAGCGATCTCCTCAACACTATTACAGTAATACAGTGTTCTCTATTTGTCTAATACTTACAATTGTTTACCACAATTATTATACTTATGCTATTGTGTTGCCATTTAGTATTTTTGTGTTTCAACTTTAAGAACTCTCTGTAGCATTTCTTGTAAAGTAGGTCTAGTAATAATGAACTCCCTCAGCTTTTCTCTGCCTAGGAAATATTTAACTCTCCTTTATTTTTTTAAGGCCATTTTGTAGGATAAAGTATTCTTGGTTGGCACTTTGTCCTTTCAGTACTTTGAATATATTATTCTTCCTTCTTCTAGACTTCAAGGTTTCTGCTGGAAATCCACTGATAGCTTTATAAAGGTCCTCTTGTATATAGCAAGTCACTTTTATCTTTCTGCTTTCAAAATTCTGTCTTTGTCTGACTTTAACAATTCGATCATGTGTCCTGGTATAGATTTATCTTATTTAGTGTCCTTCAGGATTCTTGGATCTGGATGTTTGTTTTATCCCAGATTTGAAAACTTACCTGTAGAACTTTAGACATTTTTTTTTTTTTGGATAAGCTTTCTGGTCCTTTATCTCTTCTCCTTCTGATACCTCCATAATATGTATATTGGTCCACTTGATGTTGTCCCATAGTTCCATAGGTTTTCTTCACAATTTTTCATTGCTTTTTCCTTTTTGCTCCTTTGACTGAATTATTTACAATGGCCTGTTTTTTGAGTTCACTGATTCTCTTGCTTAATATAGTCTGCTGTGGAACACTTATAGTGAATTCTTTAGTTCAGTCACTGTGGTCTTCAGCTCTATGATTTCTCATTGGTACTTTTTTATATTTCCTGTCTGTTGAAATGCGTACTTTGTCATGCATTGTTCTCTTCACCTCCATGAGGACCTTTATGACTGTTATTTTGAATTCTCTGACAAGTAAATAATATACCTCTGTTTTGTTAGGGTCTGTCTCTGGAGTTCTGTCATATTCCTTTGTTGGATACATCTTTGCCTGACTTTTTATTTTCTTTGACTCTCTGTGTTGGTGTCTGTACATTAGGCAAAGCAACTTTTTCTCCTAATCTGTACAGACTGGCCTCAGCGTGAACAAGACCCCCACCAATCAGAGATTCTGGGAGCCACTCAATCTTTAATGCTGGTTTGACCCTCTTCATTGTTTTCTGAATACTCTAGGTATGTAGGGTATTCTGGTTCCTCACAGTGCACCAGGCCAAGTGATACTAAAGCTAGTTCCTTTGGCAGCCCCTAGAAAAGTTGGATCATTGGATGTTCTGCCCAACTCTTTTCCTCCCCAGGGAGAAGCTACATGCTGGGGATTTTTGCCCACTTGCTATGTGCTAAGCCAGGAAGTGGGTCTATGGTGACTGCCAGCACAAATCTCCATTTCTCTTCTAACTTTCCCCTGCATGGCTAGAGTACTTCAGGTCCCTCCAACACTCAAGTCAGGCAAGTCAGAAGCCAATTCTTTGGGAAGCCCCTGAAAAAGCTGTGTCATTATACACTGCAACCAATTATTTTCCTCCCCAGAGAGGCAGATAACTGTGCTTTTTATCTTCTCACTCTGTGCTGAGTCAGGGGAAGGCACTATGGCATCTACCAGCCCAAGCCACTGTCTCTGTTCTCCCCCAGATGGTTAGACTGTACAACATCCATCAGAGGCCTAAGACTGGCAAAACAGATACTAGTTCTCTGGGGCAGTCCCAGAGAAGTTAGAACACTGGACATAAGGATCAACTCTTTCTATCCCCAGGACAAAGTTGAGAGCTATGATTTTTTTCATCTGGTCTCTCTGTGCTGATGGGAAAGGAGGAACTGCAGAATCTCCCAGGCCAAACATCCATCTCTCTTCTCCTCCAGGTGGCTGGCAAGACAAGCTAGTCCTCTGGGCTCCCTTAGAAAAGTGAACGTGCCTGAACCAATTCTTTCTCTGAGGAAAAGCTGAGGGTTTGACATTCTCTTTCTGATCATATGGTGTTGTGCTGGGGTAAGGATTCCAGTAAGAGGGTGTCCCAAATATTCCTATCAGATTTAGTTAGTATAGTTTCACATTTGACAAGGGTGCAGGAGACTTTCAATTACTTTCTAATTGTGTATACAGGGAATTTGTTCATGAATTGTTGTTGAATTAGTGTGCTTGTAGAAGAAAAGAAAGTCTAGGACTATCCACTCTGCAGCATTCAATGACTTTAATAACATTACTCCTATACATTGCATGATTTAATTTGCTAATATTTTATTGAGGATTTTGTGTCTAAGTTCATGGAAGATATTGTGTTTGTGTTTGTAGTGTTTTGTTGTTGTTGTTTTTTGAACGTTGGGGTTGATACTGTCCTTATCTACTTTTTATTTACAGGCAATAGTAGCCTCATAAAATGAGTGAGAAGATTTTTCTGTTATTTCATTTTCTGAAATAAACTGTGTAAAAAAACTAGTGTTAATTTTTTAAAAGCCTAATAGAATTTGCCAGTGAAACTATTTTGGGTCAGTTGTTTCTTCAGGAGTTCTTAGCTGCAAATTTAATTTCTCTGATGGTGATAGTATCATTTAGGTTGCTTACTTCATCTTGGTTGAAGTTTGATAGTTCGTGTTTTTGAGATATTTTTGTCAATTTCTTCCATATTGTCAAATTTATGAGTAATAAATTATGCATAGTATTTTTGTAATCCTTTTAGTATCTGCATGACCTGTCATTATATCACCTATTCGCTCCTGATATGGATGATTTTTGTCAGTCTTGTTAGAAATTATTGACTTTACTGGAGCCTTTCTTGTTATTTAAAAGTATCTTCACTGATATTTTTTATGATCTCCCTATTTTTAATTTCACTGATTTCTTCTCTTTGTAATTTCATCTTTCAGTTTGCTTTGGGTTTACTTTGCTCTTCTTTTTCTAATTTTTAGATATAGCAACTTAGATTATTCATTTCAGACCTTCCTTTTGTCTAATGTAAGCATTTATAACTAGAAATTTTTTAATCAGCACTGCCTTAGTTACATCCACATATTTTGATGTTTTATTTTACTTTCATTCAGTTTTATATATTTTTCTATTTTCTTTGCAATTTCCTCTTGGATGAATGGATTATTTAGAATTCTGTTGTTTAATGTATTTATGTATAGAGACGTTTCTGTTATCTGTTACCGAAATTGTTTGCTTTTACTATAACCAAAGAACAAACTGTATAATTTCATATATTTTAAATATGTGAAGTTTTGTTTTATGGCATAGTATATCTTAGTAAATGTTCCAATTTGCTAAGCATTTGAAAAAATGTTTACTGTGCTGTTATTTCATGGTACATTCTATAAAAGTTAAATAAATCCTTTCAGTTGATTTTATTGTACAATTCTATATCCGTGCTGAGTTTCTGTGTGGTATTTCTCTCAATTGCTAAGAGTGAAGACTTGAAGTCCCCAGCTATTTTGTATTCTCACATGACAGAAAGCAAGAAAGAACTAGCTCCCTCCCTCTTCTTCTTATACTCCCTTCCTTCTAATGAGGACATTAACTCATCAGAGGGCTCTACCCTCATGACCCCATCACCTCCCAACATCCTCACCTCCAAATACCATAACATTAAAGCTTCAATATGTGAATTTGGGGGGGACACAAACTTAGTCAATATCTGTAATGATTAACATGTTATGACTTATATTCTACCACTTTATTATTTGTTTTCTATTTTCCTTTGTTTCTCTTTTCTTATCTTCCAGTGAATCATTTGAATATATCTTAAGATTTCATCCTGATTTATAGTTTTTGAGAATATCACTTTGTTTAGCCTTCTTAGTAGTTGCTCTAGGTATTACAATACACATACATAAATTTTCACTACATTTTACTATTTCAAGTAAACTGTAGAAAGCTTCTATTTAGGTCCCTTTTCCCTCTCAATTTTTCAAATATGATTGTCTTAAGTAGTTCCCTCTACATATGTTGAGCACCAGATCAGTTGCTGTTACAACTTTTGCTTCAACCATCAAATATAATTTTAAAAACTTATGAGAAGTAGGAAAGTCCATCATATCAGGGGTCCACAACCCCCAGGTTGCAGACCTGTTACAGTTCCATCACCTGTTAGGAACCAGGCCTGACAGCAGGAAGTGAGTGGAAGGTGAGAAAACTTTACCTCCTGAGCTCTGCCGCTTAGATCATCAACAGCATTATATCCTCATAGGAGCATGAACTCTACTGTGAACTGCACAGGCAAGAGATGTAGGCTGTGTGCTCCTTATGAGAATGGAATGCCTGATGACCTGAGGCAGAACAGTTTCATCCTGAAACCATTACCCACCGACCCAGTCTATGAAAAATGTGTCTTCCAGGAAACTGGTCTGTGGTGCTAAAACGGTTGGGGATCACTGCATTATATTCACCTCTATTTTTACACATTCTGATATTCTTCTTTCCTTTTCAAACTTTCAAATCTTACTCTGCTGCCATCTTCTTTCTATTTAAAGAACTTCCTTAAGTCATTTTTTTTAAATGGTGCTTTAGATTCTGGGGTACATGTGCAGATCATGTAAGATTGTTGCATAGGTATATTCATGGCAAGGTGATTGCTGCCACCATCTCCCCATCACCTATGCCTGACATTTCTCCCCCCATTATCTCTCCCCACCCTTCCCCAGGCCCCACCAATGGACCCCAGTGTATGATGCTCCCCTCCCTGTGTCCATGTGTTTTCATTGTTCAACACCCATCTATGAGTGAGAATATGCAGTGTTTGGTTTTCTGTTCTTGTGTCAGTTTGCTGAGAATTATAGTTTCCAGGTTAATCCATGTCCCTAAAAAGGACACAAACTCATCGTTTTTTATGGCTGCATAGCATGTCATGGTGTATGCTTTGTCCAGTCTATCATTGATGGGCATTTGGGTTTGTTCGGTCTTTGCTATTGTAAACAGTGCCACGATGAACATGCACATGGTCAGGTGTCTTTATAATAGAATGATTTACAGTCCTTTAGGTATATACCCAGTAAGGGGATTGCTGGGTCAAATGGGATTTCTATTTCTAGATCCTTGAGGAATTTGCCACATTGTCTTCCACAACGGTTAAACTAATTTACACTCCTACCAACAGTGTAAAAGTGTTCCTATTTCTCCACATTCTCTCCAGCATCTGTTGTCTCCAGATTTTTTAATGATTACCATTCTAACTGGCGTGAGAATGGTGGTTTTGATTTGCATTACTCCAATGACCAGTGATGATGAGCATTTTTTCATATGTTTGTTGGCTGCATAAATGTCTTCTTTTGAAAAATGTGTGTTCATATCCAACAAGCAGACCTAATGGACATCTACAGAACTCTCCCCCCCCACAGACAAAGAATACACATTCTTCTCAGCACCACATTGCACTTACTCTAAAATTGACCACATAATTGGAAGTAAATCACTCCTCAGCCAATGGAAAAGAACAGAAATCACAACAAACAGTCTCACAGACCACACTGCAATCAAATTAGATCTCAAGATAAAGAAACTAACTCAAAACCACACAATTTCATGGAAACTGAGCAACTGGCTCCTGAATGTCAACTGGATAAGAAATGAAATGAAGGCAGAAATAAAGATGCTCTTCGAAACCAACGAGAATTAGGACACAACATATCAGAATCTCTGGGACACATTTAAAGCAGTGTCTAGAGGGAAATTTATAGCAATAAATATCCACATGAGAAACAAGGAAAAATCTAAAATCAACACTTTATTGTCAAAACTGAAAAAGCTAGAGGAGCAAGATCAAAAAAACTCAAAAGCTAGCAGAAGACAATAAATAACTAAGATCAGAGCAGAAATGAAGGAGACAGAGACACACAAAAAAACCCTTCAAAAAATCAATAAATCCAGAAGCTGGATTTTAGAAAAGATGAACAAAATAGACAGACCACTAGCCAGACTAATGAAAGAGAGAAGAATCAAATAGATGCAATAAAAAATGGTAAAGGAGCTATCACCACCAATCCCACAGTAATAAAAACTACCATCAGAGATTACTACAAACAACTCTATGCACATAAACCAGTAAACCTGGAAGAAATGGTTACATTCCTGGACACTTGCACTCTTCCAAGTCTAAACCAAGAAGATGTTGAAACCCTGAATAGACCAATAACAAGGGCTAAAGTTGAGGCAGCAATTAATAGCCTACCAACCAAAAAAAGTCCAGGTCCAGAGGGGTTCACAGCTGAATTCTACCAGATGTACAAACAGAAGCTGGTACCATTCTTTCTGAAACTATTCCAAACAATACAAAAAGAGGGAATCCTCTCCAACTCATTTTATGGGACCAACGTCACTCTAATACCAAAACCTAGCAGAGACTCAACCAAAAAAGAAAACTTCAGGCCAATATCCATGATGAACATAGACGCAAAAATCTTCAATAAAATACTGGCAAACCAAATGCAACAGCACATCTTTAGTCATTTTCAAAGTTAGGTTTGCTGGCAACAAACTTTCTTAGGTTGCCTTCATCTGAGAATGTCTTTGCTTCTCCCCTACTTCTGAGAATGTCTTTCCTGAATAGAGGATTCATGGGTAATATTCATTTTCTTTAAGTACTTGAAAAAAATTATGTCACTTACTTTTGGTCTCCACAGTACTAGATTAAAAAATCTGCCATCATTCAAATTGATATTCCCTTATGAGTAGTGTATTGCTTGTCTCAGGCTGTTTTCAAGATTTTTTTTTCTTTCTGTCTTCAGTTTTCAGAAGTACAAATATGATGTAGCTTGCATGGATTTCTTGAAGTTTATCTAATTTAGTATTTTCCTACTAGTTTCTGAAGTTCTGGAGGGTTTGGGGGTGAGGGGAGTGAGTTCTTAGTCTGTTTTCTCTCTGGTTTTTGTAGATTGAGTAATTGCTATTGATCGGTACTTTACTACTTCTATCCTCTCTCATCACTGCATTACAGTGGCTATGAAGAGAGCATTTATGCTAGTTCTTTTATTTGTCAGTTCTATGATTTCTGTTTGGTTCTTTCTTATAATTTCTATTTCTAGGCTGAGATTTTCTATTTTTTTGTTTGTTTTAAAAATTAATAACTGGTTGTTGGAATATTTTTGTTATGAGCCATTTAAAATCCTTGCTGGATAATTTTAATATCTGATTAATCTCAGTGTTGGTGTCTACAAATTTTTCTTTCATTCATGTTATTTTTCTAGTTCTTAGTATGATAACTAATTTTCTGTAATACTCTGGACATTCTGTATACTGTGTTTTGACACTCTGGATGCCATTGAATCATTTTTTCAGTAGGCAATTCTTTTTAGGTATAACATAATGGATGAGTAGGTGTGTATGATCAGCTTCCCTCTGGGCCCTGACAGCAAATGTGTACCACTGATTTGCACTGCCTTGTTGGCTCTGAGTGGATTTGTAAGATCACTTCTAATCTGAGTTCTACTGCCACTCAAAGACTGACTCAGACCTCTTTGTTGCTACATTACGGAATCAGAAAAAACTCTTCACTGCATCAAGGGAGGGACTAAAAAATTAGGGTGCCAACTAACATCACTTGCCTCTACTTCCTTCCACCTCATAATGCTAGATAAGGATGTAGGATCAGTTCCCCACTTGGCTCTGGTTACATGGAATGACAGGCGTTAAAGCCTAGAGTTGTCAACTAGCCTTGCCTTACACTGCCTTAAGCCTTGTCACTGCTGAGTGAGAGTATATGTTCAGCATGCCACTGGACCCTGTTGACACTACACTGACAAGGAGAATCCTGGCATCATATATTTCTACCAGGTGAAAATACAAGATCCACTTTCCACAGCCTCACCAATACTACCCCGGCAGGAGAATCAGAGGGCTGCCTACTTCTCCCTAGTGGGGGATGGAAATTCAGTTGCCCCCCTTTGTTCTCCCAATAATTCCATCACTAGGGGAACCAGATAACTGCTGACTGCTTCTGCTGGGCAGAAGATGGAAAAACAGCTCCCAGCTGGGTCCCACTAACACCACACAGTGAGGGAATCAGAGCTACTTCCTACTTCAGCAGGGCAGAGGGATGGGAGGGGTGGTGGAAAATCAACTCCCAATATGGCAAAGCTGAAACTCCGGAAGGCACAGGATGGTTTTTTCACTGATGTTTGGCTGGAGTAGGATGGGTTTTCTGCTGCTAGACCACTTTTTAAAAATCCTTTACCTAAAAAGAAGAGCTGTTTTTGGAGCCAATTTTGTCTGTTGCCAGTTGCAGGCTGGAGGCTTTGGTGCTACTCTCTCTGCAATATATGGGAGGCAATAAGCAAACCCAGCAATTTCATTGCCAGGTCATTCCTGAAGTCCTGAGGTCCCTCAGTTGCTCACCTTCTTATTTCCATTATTCAGAATATTCCTACACTTGTTAAATTATGTCTAGAATATATTTAGTTGTAAGGAGAAGAACAAGAGAGGAATAATGGAGCTATCAATTTTCAGTGGAATCAGAAATCCTCCTTTTCAACAGAATCAGAAGTATTTCCTTCCATTTTAATAGAGATATAATTTAATAATTTTCTTGAGATATAATTCACATGCCATGCAATTTACTTATTGAAAATGCATAATTCAGCTGGGCACGGTGGCTCACACCTGTAATTCCAGCACTTTGGGAGTCCAAGGCAGAGGGATCATTGAAGCTGGGAGTTCAAGACCACCCTGGCCAACATGGTGAAGCCACATCTCTACTAAAAATACAAAAGTAAGCCTGGTGTGGTGGCACACACCTGTAATCCCAGCTACTTGGGAGGCTGAGGCAGAGAATCACTTGAACCCAGGAGGTGGAGATTGCAGTGAGCCAAAATATTGCCAATGCACTCCAGCCTGGGTGACAAAGACTGTCTCCAAAAAAAAAGTGCATAATTCAATGGTTTTAGTATATTCACAGAAGTAGGCACACCACAATCAGTCTTAAAACACTTTAATCACACCTCCAAAAAAAACTCCAAATATATTAGCAGTCACTCTCTGTTACCCTTGAAACTCCCTAACCCTAAACAACCACTAATCTAGTTTCTAACTCAATAGATTTGTCTATTTTAGTTACTTCATGTGAATGGGATGATACAAAGCCAGTAGTTAGTGAATGGCTCCCTTCACTAAGCATAATGTTTTCAAGATTCATCCATAGTATAACATTTATCAATACTTTTTTCCCTTTTATGGCTAAATAATATTCCACTGTATAGAGATATTAATTCTATTTATCCATTCATCAGTTGAAGAACATTTGGGCTACTTCCCTTTTTGGCTATTATGAATAATGATGCCATAAACAATTGTGTACAGGTTTTCTTTGTAGATATAATTTTTTATTTATTTGAGTATATACCAGGAAGAATTACTAGGTCTTATAATAAATCTGTTTTTATTCTTGTGAAGAGCTGCCCGACTGTCTTCCAAAGTGCCTATACCATTTTACATTCCTGCCAGTGGTGTATGAAGGTTCCAGTTTCTCCACATCCTTGCCATCACCTGTTATTATGTCTTTTTGATTATAGCCATTGTAGTGAGTATTGTTTTAATTTTCATTTATTTGGTGACTAGTAACATTGAGCATCTTTTCATGTGTTTAATGACAATTTGTATTTCTTTTTTTATTGAACTTTAGATTCTAGGGTACATGTTCATATCATGCAAGATTGTTGCGTAGGTACCTTCATGGCAAGGTGGTTTGCTGCCACCATCCCCCCATTACCTATACCTAACATTTCTCCCCATGGTATCCCTCCCACACCCTTCCTCCCATTATCCCTCCCATTAGCCCCCAACAACGGACCCCAATGTGTGATGCTCCCCTCTTTGTGTCCAAGTGTTCTCATTGTTCAATACCTGCCTATAAGTGAGAACATGCTGTGTTTGATTTTCTGTTCTTGTGTCAGTTTTGCTGAGAATGATGGTTTCCAGCTTCATCCATGTGCCTACAAAGGAAACAAACTCATCATTTTTTATGGCTGTATAGTATTCCATGGCATAAATGTGCCACATTTTCTTTGTACAGTCTATCATTGATGGGCATTTAGGTTGGTTCCAGGTTTTTGCTATTGTAAACAGTGCTACAATGAACATGCGTGTGCATGTATCTTTATAATAGAATGTCCTTTGGGTACATACCCAGTAATGGGATTGCTGGGTCAAATGGAATTTCTATTTCTAGGTCCTTGAGGAATCGCCACACTGTCTTCCAAAATGATTGAACTAATTTACACTCCTACCAACAGTGTAAAAGTCTTCCTATTTCTCCACATCCTCTCCAGCATCTGTTGTCTCCAGATTTTTTAATGATTGCCGTACTAACTGGGGTGAGATGGTATCTCAATGTGGTTTTGATTTGCATTTCTCTAATGGCCAGTGATGATGAGCATTTTTTCATATGTTTGTTGGCTGCATAAATGTCTTCTTGGGAAAAGTGTCTCTTCATACCCTTTGCCCACTTTTGTATGGGTTTGTTTGTTTTTTTCTTGTAAATCTGTTTCAGTTTTTTGTAGATTCTGAATATTAGCCCTTTGTCAGATGGGTATATTGCAAAAACTATTTCCCATTCTGTCAGTTGCCAGTTTGCTCTAATGATCATTTGTTTTGATGTACAGAAGCTCTGAAATTTAATTAGATCCCATTTGTCTATTTTGGCTTTTGTTGCCAATGCTTTGGTGTTTTAGTCACTAAGTCCTTGCCTATGTCTATGTCCTGAATGGTTTTGCCTAGGTTTTCTTCTATGGTTTTTATGGTGTTAGGTCTTATGTTTAAGTCCTTAATCCATCTGGACTTAATTTTAATTTAAGGTGTCAGGAAGGGGTCCAGTTTCTGCTTTCTGCACATTGCTAGCCAATTTTCCCAACACCATTTATTAAACAGGGGATCCTTTTCCCACTGCTTGTTTTTGTCAGATTTGTCAAAGATCAGATGTTTGTAGATGTGTGGTGTTGCTCCAGAGGCCTCTGTTCTATTCCATTGGTCTTTGTCTCTGTTGTAATCCAGTACCATGCTGTTTTGATTACTGTTGCCTTGTAGTATAGCTTGAAGCCCAGCAGCATGATGCCACCAGCTTTGTTCTTTTTGCTTAGGATTGTCTTGGCTATGTGGGCTCTTTTTTGGTTCCATATGAAGTTCAAAGTGTTTTTTTCCAGTTCTGTGAAGAAGGTCATTGGTAGTTTGATGGGGATAGCATTAAATGTATAAATTACTTTGGGCAGTATGGCCATTTTCACAATATTGATTCTTCCTAACCATAAGCATGGAATGTTTTTCCATCTGTTTGTGTCTTCTCTTATTTCCCTGAGCAGTGGTTTGTAGTTCTCCTGAAAAGGTCCTTTACTTCCTTTGTTAGTTGCATTCCTAGGTATTTTATTCTCTTTGTAGCAATTGCAAATGGGAATTTACTCGTGATTTGGCTCTCTGTTTGTCTGTTATCGGTGTATAGGAATGCCTGTGATTTCTTCACATTGATTTTGTATCCCGAGACTTTGCTGAAGTTGCTTATCAGCTTAAGGAGAGTTTGGGCTGAGGCAATGGGGTGTTCTAAATATACAATCATGTCATCTGCAAATAGAGACAATTAGACTTCCTCCTTTCCTAATTGAATACCCTTTATTTCTTTTTCTTGCCTGATTATTCTAGCTAAAACTTCCAATACTATATTGAATAAGAGTAGAGAGAGAGGGCATCCTTGTCTAGTGCCAGATTTCAAAGGGAATGCTTCCAGTTTTTGCCCATTCAGTATGATATTGGCAGTGGGTTTGTCGTAAACAGCTTATATTATTTTGTGATAGGTTCCATCAATACCTAGTTTATTGAGAGTTTTTAGCATAAAGCACTGTTGAATTTTGTCCAAGGCCTTCTCTGCATCTATTGAGATAATCATGTGGTTTTTGCCTTTGGTTCTATTTATGTGGTGGATTACATTTATGGACTCACGTATGTTGAACCAGTCTTGCATTCCCAGGATGAAGCCTATTTGATCATGATGGATAAGCTTTTTGATGTGCTGTTGCAATCAGTTTGCCAGTATTTTATTGGAGATTTTTGCATTGATGTTCATCATGGATATTGGTCTGAAGTTTTCTTTTTTTTGTTGAGTCTCTGCTGGATTTTGGTATTAGGATGATGTTGGTCCATAAATTGAGTTTGGGAGGATTCCCTCTTTTTATATTGTTTGGGATAGTTTCAGAATGATTTGTACCAGCTCCTCTTTGTACATTTGGTGAAATTCAGCTGTGAACCCTTCTGGACCTGGATTTTTTTTGGTAGGTAGGCTACTAATTGTTGCCTCAACTTCAGCCCTTGTTACTGGTCTATTCAGGGTTTCAACTTCTTCCTGGTTTAGTCTGGCTAGGGTGCAAGGGTCCAGGAATGTATCCATTTATTCCAGGTTTACTGGTTTATGTGCATAGAGTTGTTTGTCGTAATCTCTGATGGTAGTTTGTATTTCTGTGGATTCGGTGGTGATATCCCCTTTATCGTTTTTTATTGCATCTTTTGATTCTTCTCTCTTTTCTTTTTTATTAATCTGGCTATTGATCTGTCTATTTTATTGATCTTTTCAAAAAACCAACTTCTGGATATATTGATTTTTTGAAGGGTTTTTTTTTTTTTTTTTGGTGTCTCCATTTCCTTAATTTCTGCTCTGATCTCAGTTATTTCTTGTCTTCTGCTAGCTTTTGAGTTTTTTTGACCTTGCTCCTCTAGCTCTTTCAAGTTTGATGATAATGTTTCGATTTTAGATTTTTCCTCACTTCTCGTGTGGGCATTTATAGATATAAATTTCCCTCTAGACACTGCTTTAAATGTGTCCTTTTTGTTCAGTTTCCATGAAGTTGTGCAGTTTTGAGTTAGTTTCTTAATCCTGAGATCTAATTTGATTGCAGTGTGGTCTGAGAGACTGTTAGGATTTCCTTTTTTTTTTTTTTTTTTGCTTTTGTTGAGGAGTGATTCACTTCCAATTATGTGGTCAATTTTAGAGTAAGTGCAATGTGGTGCTAAGACGAATGTATATTCCATGTCTGTGAGATGGAGAGTTCTGTAGATGTCTATTAGGTCTGCTTGTTCCAGTTCTGCATTCAAGTCCTGTATATCCTTGTTGATTTTCTGTCTTGATCAAATGTTGACAGTGAAGTATTAAAGTCTCCCACTATTATTGTGTGGGAGCCTAAGCCTCTTTGTAGGTCATTAAGAACTTGCTTTATGTATCTGGACTCTCCTATATTGGGTGCATATATATTTAGGATAGTTAGCTCTTCTTGTTGTATTGATCCTTTCACCATTATGTAGTGTCCTTCTTTGTCTCTTCTGATATTTGTTGGTTTAGAGTCAATTTTATCAAAGACTAAAATTACAACCCCTGCTTTTTTTTCTCTCCCCTTGCTTGGTAGATCTTCTTCCATTCCTTTATTTTTAGTCTGTGTGTGTCTTTGCATGTGAGATGGGTCTCCCGAATACAGCACACAGATTGGCTTTTGACTTTTTACCCAGTTTGCCAGTCTGTGTCTTTTGATTGGGAGATTTAGGCCATTTACATCTAACATTAATATTGTTATGTGTGGATTTGATCCTGCCATTTTGTTACTGGTTGTTTGTTTTGCCTGTTGGTTGATGCAGTTTCCTCATTGCATCATTGGTCTTTACCATTTGGTTCATTTTTGCAGTGGCTGGTACTAGATGTTTTTTCCATATTTAGTGCTTCCTTCAGGAGCTCTTGTAGGGCAGGTCTGGTGGCCATAAAATCTTTCAGAAATTGCTTGTCCATAAAGGATTTTATTTCTCCCTCACTTACAATGCTTAGTTTGGCTGGATATGACATTCTGGGTTGAAAGTACTTTTTTTAAGGATGTTGAATATTGGTCCCCACTCTCTTCTGGCTTGTAGGGCTGAGAGATCTGTTGTGAGTCTGATGGGCTTTCCTTTGTGGGTGACCCAAACTTTCTCTCTGGCCGCTCTTAGCATATTTTCCTTCATTTCAACTCTGGTGAATCTGATGATTATGTGCCTTGGGGTTGCTCTTCTTGAGGAGTGTCTCTGTGGTGTTCTTTGTATTTCCTGTATTTGAATGTTGGACTGCTTTGCTAGGTTGGGGAAGTCCTTCTGGATAATAGTTTGAAGAGTGTTTTCCAGCTTGGATTCATTTCCCCATCCTCTTCAGGTACACCAATCCAGCCTAGAGTAGGTATTTTCACATAATTCCATATTTCTTGGAGGTTTTTTCATTTCTTTTTACTCTTTTTTCTCTTTTCTTGCCTTCTCTTTTTATTTCTTTGAGTTGATCTTCAATTTCTGATATCTTTTCTTCTGCTTGATCGATTCAACTATTGAAACTTGTGTATGCTTCACAAAGTTCTTGTGCTGTGTTTTTCAGCTCCATCAAGTCGCTTATGTTCTTCTCTAGGCTGATTATTCTAGCTAGCATTTCATCTAATCTTTTTTCAAGGTTCTTAGTTTCTTTGCATTGTGTTAAAACATGTTCTTTTAGCTCAGAGAAGTTTGTTATTACCCATCTTCTGAAGCCTGCTTCTTCAGCTCGTCAAAATCATTTTCTGACCTGTTTTGTTGCCATGCTAGTGAGTCATTGTGATGTCTCTGGGGAGGAGAGGCATTCTGTACTTTGATGTTTTCATCCTTTTGGCACTGGTTTATTCCCATCTTCTCTGAGTAGACGTCCTTTCTGTTAAAGTTGGGGTTATTTCTCCTGTATGACGCATTTTTTGTAAACGCAGGTGTCAGTGTGCCACTTGAGACAATCTGCCCATTGTCTGCCTTTGGAAGCACTGCCGGGCTGCCTCAGTCTCAGCCAGGCTGCTGTTTATTCTTCGCCCGATTTCCGTACTGGTGGAGTTAGCTCTGCCTTCCCAATGGTGGGCTCTTCCCCTCTGCTGAGCCCTCTGTTCCCAGGTGGAGGATGTGTTAACTGAAAAACTCTCCCAGGAGAAGGACTCCAGTTGCTGGATCTTGTAGGGGAGGGGCCTGTCTAGTTGTATCCCCCTCCCTGCTTTCAACTCTCCCTTCTGTGGGATGGGCAGTTCCTTTTCGCAAGCTTTCTCAGTATTAGTCCAAATCTCTGCCCTGGTCTGTGCTAACAAGGCACTGGTCTGGCTGGGGCTGCCAGCCTGGGCTGTTGCCTGGGTCTGCGACTCTGGGTGGTTCTCAGCAAGGCAGCATTTTCCTGGTCTGTATGCTGCTGAAGTCTCAGAGTGAATTGCTGTATCTCATTCAGAGAACTGAGGAGGTGATGCCCCTGCCCAATCCTCCATGCCTTATATACTTTCCAGGTGAGGCAGTGCCCCACCTTGCCTCAGCTGGATACCTTGGGGCTGCTTTTGCTGCCTTTTTGGGGGGTTAATCCAACTGTTCAACCTATCCCTTTAAAACAAAACTGGTACCTCACTTAGACATGCAGATATCACTCTGGTTCTGTCTCACTCAGTGGTAGCTGCACTCCAGAGAAGCTTCCTTTTGGTCATCTTCCCCACTTCCCACACCAATGATCGGTGATTTGTATTTCTTTTTGGAGAAACGTCAATTCAGATCCTTTGCCCATTTTTTAAATGGGTTGTTTGTCCTTTTATAATTGAGTTGTGAAATTCTTTATATATTCCACATACCAGTACCTTATAGATATATGATTTGCAAATATTTTCTCCAATTTGTAAGTTCTCTTTTTACCTCATTAATAGACTCCTTTGAATCACAAAAGTTTTAATTTTAATAAATTTCAACATCTCTTCAATTTCTAAGAAACAAGTAACATTATAATGTATATTCTTGATTTTTCTTCAATAGTACATGTAAAAATATTTTCTGGTCTAAATCCATATTATTTGTTGAGTAGGCATCTAGAAAAAGGCAAGATATTCCTTAGAATTTTTTTAATAAAGAGAGTAACCATTTTCCCTTGTTCTATGCCATCTTTTGATGTCCTGTTTGGGACGAAATTTGTATTAATTTACACCAATACATGATCTGTGTGATTTATTGTTTTATTATTTTATTTGTTTTTTTACTTCCTCTTAACAGTTTTAGGAATGGTTTTACTTACGCTCCAAATACTTTTTAATTGGACCATGAATATAAAATTCAATAGACATGTATGCAGAATAAAGGCTGAATAAAACTTGTATAGTCATCAAAATTGTTTGTATTTAGGAATGAATCAAAATTTTAACAAAAGTCATGAACTATCTGAGCTAGAACTGGGTCTCAGAGAGGACTCCAAGGAGTTCCCTGTAAGCACCATGGATGACATTCTGTGCATTGCATGAGCCTCTGCTAAAATATTTCTATGAATCTTGGTGAGCTACCAAACCATACAGTGTTAACAGTTCTCTGTCACAACAGAGATAATGGATTCTGAAAATAGCAAATAGAGGTGATCAATATTCTATCATGTTTCATGGTGTTTGATCTTTAAGAAAAATAAATGCGAAATAAACTGCTTTTAAAAATGAGATGTGCTTGAAGAAAAAGGGCCTGAAGCTTGGACCCAAAAATCATTTCCTAAAACAATTTTATGGGGGCATAAAATTTCAGCATTATAGCATAATATGTAATACTATTTTATAGTGTAGAGTATTAGTTTAGACATTACACTTTGTTCAGTAATAGCTTATTCAATATATACTATGTGAGAAGACAATAATAAAAGGGTGAGCATTGTGAAACACAGATTTGAAGGTGTATGGAGTCCCTCACCCTGATATTTTACAAGCATAGTTAATCAGACATTGTTTTAGGATGGCTTATCTAGTGTTCTGAAATTTATTAATCAGTAATTAAACAAACTACAAAACAAAGTAATTAACTGAGCTGAAAAAAAGTAAATCCTATTAGAGGTGCAATAGGCTTAGTATTCCGAGATTGCAATTACTAAATATTATAGAGTAAATTATGTAAAAATATTTCGATGCCCAGTATATTTTCTAGAGGGTATGACTTGCAATTTCTTCAAAATTCCCACACACAATGTTTGACCAATTAACCAGCATTACTATCTACTTCAGCAATATTAAAAAAGAAGAAGAAGAAGAAGAAGAAGAAAATAAGAAGTATTGTTGGCATGTGAGCCTCTTTAAAACGAATAGTTCATAAAATGCTGAGGGTATGTACATTGCAGAGGATGTGCACACCTTTGTTTCTGGCTTATGATGTAGAGATGAAGGAAGCAGTAGTGACCGGGAAATTGTCATAAGGCCCTGGCATTGTACTTTCTAAAAACTCATCTTTTACAATTTATAGAAGAACATACCAATTAAGAAAATTATGAAATGATGGATTATTAAAATTAAAATTATCATAACTCTACTAACATATGTTGCTATCAGAATATATTTACAAACTGTCTTCAGTGAATAGAATACATATAATACATAGTAAAAAATATATTTTACAAAATTTGGTCAAGTTATATATACTATAAGAATATTTACCTTTATTAAAAACTCTGCAAAATATGATTAATGGTGCCAAGTATTGTATTATGTAAATAATAATCATTTATAAAAACTGCTTCTCCCATACAGTGCTCCCTGGAACAGTACCATCTGGTGTGATGTTAGAGGATGTTACACAAGGAAAGAGAGCAGTCTTAAAAATAAATCTGACAAACACTGTTAATAAATGTTTTAGGAAGGATTCTCAGAGTTTTAATATGTTAATAATGTACATGACCAAACTGAAAGAGAGTAGTGAAGCAACGTCCTTGTCTGGGGTAAATACCCGAGGTTCATCATTTCGGACCAAGAAAACTAAGGACATGAACACACACACAGAGTGAGTTTAGGAGCAGAGGCTTAACAGTCAAAAGAAAGAGAAAGGAGAATGGTTCTCTCTCTTGTGAGAGAGAGAGGCAGTGGATTGGGAATTCCAGCCTGCAGCTGAGTGCACCAGATTTTATAGACAGGCTTGAGGAGGCAGTATTTGAGTGACATAGGGTCCACAGATTGGTTGGACCAGCTTAAGATCATGATACTAGGTGCCAAAGTTCAGAAATTTGCATGTAGGGCAAATGCCAGGAAAAAAAAATTGAATTGTGTGTTTAACTTACAATGGAATCGCTATAGCAGTGGACTATATCAGAGAATAGTCCATTCATTCTAGAGAATGAGAAAGGCAGTCAGATTATTTAGTCTCGGAGAGCCCTGTCTTTAACAATTGTGCATGGGGAAAGCTAAGAAGATTTCATTCCACTGCCACAGCCCACAGGATACTGGCTTTCAGGCAGATTTTCACGGGAGTGTTCAAGGGTCTGAGCATCCTGGGATTCCTCATAGTGTTGAAAGGGAGGCTCCATGGCAATTAGCAATGTGAGGAAGAACTGCTTGTGCAGGTGAATCTCAAAGGGTCCCTCAATAAATTTTGACAACATGCAAAAATGTTAACGATAGATCAGAAGTAGACCTGTGACCCCTATGCCATTGCTGCCCTAGCCCCAATTGGCATTCAGCTCCAAGCAGCTGTGACCAGCTCCTCCCATCATAGATGCCCCCACAACTTTAAGCTGTCATCCCCTAGACCTGTGGGACTATAAGTAAAGGTGTCATTGTGAATAAAAGAAGAGTTAGGAATGCCAAGAATAGCTGCGCTACGGGTCTTGAATTACTAGCATTTTCACAGGCAAAAAGTGAGATTTACAAATCCCAAGTATGCAAAGATATAAATTCCATTATACTGTATTTCATTGAATTTAAGACACCATCATTTGTAAGATGCAGTCTTACTTTGTGTTCTATTAAGAAAGAGAAATCATTGCCAACTAAACTATGATATGCCATGGATTTTTGAGCTTTATCTCAATTTCAGATATGTTAAGATGTGAAAAAATGTGTGTCTTGGAATCAATGAACTAAAGTATTTCTATAAGTGTACTTAACTCTCAAGCCCCATTTTTACTGATGATAAAACATTGATCCTCTCAGTTCAAAGTAAACGCTGTCTTTTCTGGATTTTACTCAGTCTCATTTAGGTAAACAGAATTCTCCCAGAGATAGCTCAGGGAGAGGGGCTGCTTTCTTAATTTCACAAGGGAGAGTACCACAGTTCTGCTCGTACCACAGGGTCCCCACTGACGCTAATGCAACCTGCTATGGCCATCTGGTACCCTTTCAAGGCCTCTATTCTCCCAGTCCATGTATTCTTTGTCCAGCATGACCAACACTGCAAGATGGCTGCAAGTCAGCCAGCTCTTTAAGCTATCACTAGGGAACCTCAGACACTCCCAGCTGCCTTTTTTACCCTACAGTGAGATATACAACTCATCAGATTACACGTCTCTGTAAACTAGGGCCATACTCCTGCTCTGGCTCCATGCTATACCCAGGGTTTCTCAGAGAGACCTGTAATTTCTCCTGATTGCATCCTGGGGAGGAAGTTATAGATACCTCTTCTTGAAGAGCCCCAAACTTGTTTTACATTTCAGTTGTCACCTAACACAAAGGACTTCAACCCCAAAGACAAGCCAGGGGCATATTCCTTTTTCAGGGACTCACAACAACCAATTTTATTCTTCTCTTTTGTTTTTTCACTCCTACTCTAGGTCAACTGATTTATCTTTATTCCCAAAGGCAGAACAATCTGCCCAACTATTCAGACTAACCTCTTGTTTATGCCAGAATCATGGCTTTTGATGATATACAAATGTGTTCCTAGAAGTTCAAATGCTAGCAATTTTACTCTTTTCTTACTCAGAATAATTCCTCACCCTGAAGGTAGCTCATACAGAAAGCTGAGGAGAAAGGAATAAGGAAGGCGAGTAGTAGGAACAAGGGAAAGAAATCTTAAATTAATATGCCAAAATACAATACAGTGGTCGTACCCCCTTATCCATGGGAATGCTTCCTGAGACCCCCAGTGGATACCTAAGACCACAGATAGTGCAAACTATAATCGGGTGGCCTAGGTTCTTGGCTCTCCTGCCCCAGGAATGGGGGAAGAGGCCCTGGAGATGCGGTGGGCTCACTGTTCCTATAAATATCACGAACCCAAAAAGTTTTACAGGTAGTGATTTATTGGGCAGAGAGAGAGAGAGAAAGAGAAAGAGAAGTAGAGAGCGCTCCCATGCTGTTGTGGAAGGGGATCCCAGAGAGGGAAATCCACACAGGTAGAGAGGGAAAGACAGCTCCCATGTTGCCCTCAGAGGGGATCCAAAGAAGGAGTCCCTGAGGTAAGGAAGGGGCAGTAGAGTTTTAACTTTGAAGTTATTCCCACTCTATTCATGTTCTTGTCCAATGAGAGGAGTTCTTTCAAACTTTCTCTGGAGTGATTGATCTTTGACTCTAATCCCAGATTGGTTGCTTGGGCAAACAACAGAGCCTATCCTTCCTGGGCTTTTGGTGGGCTTTTGAAACAAAGGCCTGACATTTTACCTAGCCCATGCTTGGGAAAGTTAGACAAAGAACTCTAGGTTCCCAGATGGGGAGGTGGATGGAGGCATGGCACTGGGAAGTTCGTGCCTTTGAAATCACACCCCTTGTGGACCCAGGAAGAGAAGTTAACACAGTCCCTCAAAACCGCATATATTCTGTCCTTTTTCCTAAATCCACGCATGCCTATGATAAAGTTTAAGATTAGGCATAGTAAGAGATTAATAATAACAAATAATAAACTAGAATAAGTGTAATAATATATTATAATAAATGTTACACAAATGTAGTTGCTCTCTCTCTCTCTCTCGATTATCTTATTGTACCATACCTATTTTCAGATAGCAGCTGACCATGGGTGGGTGAAATCACAGAAAGTGAAACCACAGTTAAGGGAGTAGTACTGTACCGCTAAAACAGTAATTCTATGAAAGCTGGCCCACATTCTCCCTAAAACCCCTGAAGGCGTTATGCCTGACCATATCTTGGGTTAAATTTACTGGGCAGGTAATTTTTTGGAGTAAGTTGTAGGGTTGACAAAGCACTTCAAGGATGTCCTCCAATCCCAAAGATCTGTACCATTAGCTATAACAATGGAGATAAACTGTATTTTAGGAGTTATCTACTACTGTCAGTGGCAGGCAATGAACCCATATGCTGCCATACTCCAACGCGTGCATTGAGCATTACTGTACTCCCTCCAAGAGAAGATAGGAAGAGCCAGGAATCAGCCAACAACGTAATAGAATTGACTCCATAGAACCCCAAAAGCCAGAATTAATGTCAAAATGGCCTTAATTCTTCCCCCTTTCCTTTACTAATGCCTCCACAATGTGACTTTTAAGTCTCTTTCATCAAGCAGCAAAATCTATTTCCCCACCTGAATCTAGTTTGGCCCTATGATTCAATGTGGCCCTTGGAATGGACCAAAGCGGCTGTGGGTCACTTCCAAGCCTGGACATCCCAAAGCCTTTCACATTTCTACTTTCTCTCTCCTGAAACTCTGTCCCACATCATGAGAATAATTCCAGACTAATCTGCTGAATAATAAGCCACCCTCATCAACTAAAAGCAGCCAACCTCCAGACATCCTATTTCACTCAGCCATTCCACTGAATGATACACGTGTGCACGAGGCCATCCAAGATCAAAAGTGCCAAGCAGATCCATAGGCTTGTGACCAATAATAAAATTCCAGGGCTTTTTGTACTATTTTTGGAGTGATTTATTATGCAGCAATATCTAAAGAATGCAGAAATTGATGCCTGAAAGGGGATGCTACCTAAGGAACACATAAGACACCATTGGTGTGGGGACTGCATAAGAAGCAGTGGCTGGAAAATAGAGAGCAAACTGTAAGCAAAAGTCAGAAAAATGGTGAGAAAATAATATTAGAGGGTGAAAATACAGTGGCCTGTATTATGGAGTAGTGAAACAGGTGACAGAACAGTCACCTGCCTTCCTTGAAGGACAAAAAGTGTATCTAGTGAACTTTCAGATTTGACTAAAGAAGTCTCCAGGAAAATAACGTTAAAAGTGTTCTAGCTGTGTGTGATATTATATATTATCTTTGTATATAATATAAAGAAATAATTGACAAATTTGAAAGCAGAATTTGAAGAGAATATAATGAGCCATAACTTGGTAAGTTGGAAAATAGAACTTCTCATTACCAGTGTCTCCAGGCTGAGGACAAAGATTAAAAAAGAATTAAAACCTCAAAAAGAATTAAGGTGGTACCTGATCAGTTTTCTAATTTAGGCAAAAGGATATTAGGAATCTTGAGACTGTGGTTCCACAGAAGTCATCCCAAAGTAGCGGTAACTCAAAAGAGGCATGCTTATTTTTTGGTCAGAAGGAATGGATTTTTATTCAATTCATAGGAAGATTGTTTCAGGAAGTACACATGTGAAAATACCACCAGCTTGGACTAAAAGGAACTGAAATTGTTCAAACTGCAAAAGGGTTTTGGCCTTCAACTTTCTACGGGAAAGAATCAGTTTCAAAAATCATATTGGCTTGCAAAAATAAGCTGTTTCTTCAGAAGCAGCCAAGGAGGTGATGGACAAGGAAGGATGACAGGGTAAAGAGTAAGAAAAACCACTGGACTGCAACCAACCGCTTCTAAGAAGCAGTAGAGATAAGTGGGCTGAGAAGATGTTCCCAGGGAAAAGAACCCAGGTCCAATTAAGGGCCATTCTCAGCTCCTGATACACAAGGACCTGCGAAGTTCCCAGCTGGATTTCATAGCTGCTACAAAACGGTGACTCCCATGCTTCCTCTTTTTGATGGAAGTGTTGTTTGCAGTTATCTTGTCCCTGTCTCACAATTGTCTGTTGGCTGTAGGGGAGAGAGCCAACTTGCTTTTTAATTTATACATTTCTGAATCAAAAGGAGCTATATCTAAGGAACCATATCTGAACATGATTAAGATCATTCGATTCTGGAATTCAAGTTTGATGTCATGATTGATGGAAGCTTCTGGGGATCCTGGAATTAGGGAGCTAAATGTGGGCTTTAATAGAATGTTCCCAATTCTTTCCCTGGCACCATCTTCTTCATCCCCTCACTTCTCAATGTGGCTTTGAGCCTCTCCCAACAAGGGGCAGACTTTATTTTCTCTATTGACTTGATTTAGCAAACTGGCAGAAGTGATGACATGCCAATCTTGAACCTAGGCCTCAAGAGTTTATATACATGTGTATGTGTGTTAGTGTCTCTGTGTGTGTGTGTATATACACAGTAGTCTTACAGTAGCTACATACATACAGATGTATATCCTACCATAAGAACTATATATGTATATAGCTACTATAAGGAAAAGCTTAGGTTAGCTCACTGGAAAGACAGATGGCTGAGTTATCACCATCACTACAGACATTAGCCAGTTAGCTAATGTCACATGTCCCAGCTGACAAAAAAATGCATGAGTGAGCCTAGCTAAGATCAGCCAGATCTGGAGCAGATCAGAAAGTTATCCATCTGACTTATAATCTCATGATCAATTACAAAACACCTGTTTTTTAAATCATTAAGTTTTAGATGGCTTTTACAGAGCAATAGTTAACTGATACAGGATAATGTTCTATCAAGAGGATCATAGGAGTAGTATCGAGATTTTTCTATCAATTCTATGACCTACATTATATCTTCAGAAAAACAAACTTTCTATCTACTAAGCATAGTCAGTTTTACTGTTTTCATCCAAACTCCTAAACTACCAATTTATAAACTAATGTCCTCATCTTTGGAATATGCAGCATTATTTTTTCACTTCCTGCAGAAGTATTTTAATTTACCACTACTTCATGAGTATCATTTAATAAAGATGATCCCAAAGAGAATATAGGGCAACACTAATTGTAGGTGACTCATAATTCCTTTTCTCCCTCTAAAACTAGGGATCATGACAATTAGATTTTTATAGAATAAATCTCAGTAGGAATCTTATAATTGATTCCAAAGAACAAAATGAGAAATTTGTTTTTTAAAAACATTGAAATATTAATCTTGTTTCCTTCCAAAGCAATTTTTGTTCAGGGATGATAATCATGCACTTTCTTTGGACACACAGAAATTATACAACACTGAATATTTATCAAGTCAAGATCATCTGAAGGTGATTTACATTGACTTACTTCCTCTCAAAGTAAACCATACTTCACAGTCTACCAGCAAAAACTAAGGGCACACTAACAATTTCAAAACTGTATTTTATCTGAATTTACTTGCAATCATGCAGGAACTTGAATTTTTCCTCAAAGTTTTCACAAATATATCTAGAAACTTGTTAGGTGCCATTTCTAACAAGTTCCTAATATTAGTACATCTGAACTAGTTTTCTTGGTTACCGTGTTGCTGGCAACCCAGATTTCTTTCTTTTGTTGTACCATATCACTGTCATGATAATACTTGGGCCATCAATGCCATTGGTGATACACAAATAGGAGTGGCCACGCTGACAGTGCTTCTGGGGAGACTGAAGATATCTCCACTGGGGTTGCTGTTTCAGGCTGGCCAGGCATCTTGTGTTCTGATGTGCCATTTCCCCAAATCATACTCTCATCTCCCCAGCTGCAGACACTGCTAGAACCAATGATGTTGGAGGTGTCTTAAATTTTTAAAGACTAGTGGAGATTTTGGCAAGAGAGTGTTTTTAATGTTTGCTTTTAGCTTTTAGTAGTATTTCCTCACATTTATTTAAGGGTTTAATCTAGCACTCAATCTGGGAGCTGACTGAGCAACTGGAAACCACACTCTGACATTTTGCCTTTGACTTTGACCAAGACAATATGCCTCAGATTCACTTCTGCTTTCCAGGAAGCACTTCTGCGCCTTATACAGTATATATAATCCTCAGACGAGACCCTTACTTAGTTATCCAGACATACACAGAGAAGTATTCAGGTGAGAACTGCCCACTTTTAGGTAACAGAGTAAATAAGAAGAAAAGAAAAAACTCTCACCTTATTTAGATACTTTTTATTTAGTTGAAGTAGATTTTCATATGTATAACAAATGTGCTATAAAATCTACTCCTCATAATAAAGCCCATCTATCATGAGTTTATTATGCACCAAATACTTCAGAGCACTTCACACACACAACCCCATTTTTCACCTTTTCAGATGAAGAGATTGAGATTTAAAGGAATATTTAGTAACTTAACCAAAGTCAACAGTTAATCCAGGCCTGTTTGATGCCAAAACTCTTATTCTTAATCCTTGTGATTTTGTGAAGTAATTAAGAATGAGATTATGAACATAAAGAATCTCCTGTATAAAGAATGAGATTATGACCATAGAAACCACTGGTTTTATTCATTCCATAAGCATTTATTCAATTACTATTTATGCCTCAAGCTATGCTAGACATGTGGAAAACAATAATGAACAAAAGCATGTACCCTCTTGGAGCTTGCATTTTAATTTTCCTTCCCATCCTTCTTGACACATAATCTAAGACCAATAAATGTAACTTTCGTAAAAGAGAACATGAACTTGAAGTAAAACTATCCTCCAAGAGCAATGAGGCATATGACCTTCAGAGAAGCATATATTTCTTGAGCTTTCCTGGAAGATATAGAACAACCCAGCATCAGCACCCTTATGCTCTCTCTAGAGGAGTTTCATTTTATGGCATGTTCCTCATAGAAAGGCATTGCTGTTACAAGTTGGCATAATTCTGAAGAAACACAATCCTTTTCATAGTAATAATACAGAACTTGGATTGATTAATAAACAGGGCCATCTATAGAATGAGGACTTCCCATTGCAACTCCAAAATGAGTCCATTTTTATAATATCTTCTCTGCCAGCTAACTAATTTAGAACACACTATCTTCAAAAAACAAAAATACTAGCCTTAAAATAAAACAGGCCTCGAGGAATATCTGCTTTAGAGTTGATTAAATTCCCAAATAACAAAATTTCTTAGGCTTCCACTTGAAAAGACTAACAAAAAAAGTCAATTTTGTTTCTCCCCTGCAGGAAATACTAAATATTGCCTTAGATATCACTAACAGAAATATTAGATATTGCCTATTAGATATCACTAACAATGCAAATAGTATACTAAAGAGTATGTGACAAATAAGGCTTGGAGGAAAAGAGGGGAATATGTTTATGTGCTCTACAAAATAAAGTGAAAATTTTTAACCACATTGTTTCAGTAAGATTTTCAAAATGAATACCCAAAGGGAGATTTTCCTAGACTATCTTTAACTCCAATGAACTATTTATCTTATTAGAAATAGGAAGGTATTCTCCACTGGCACCAAACACATAGAACCTGTATTTCATATGCTTCCAGTGAAAAAAAGTTGCCTTGCTATAACATTATATCTAACATTTAGATAAAGGAAAGAGTAAAATATTAAATTTGTTTATATAGAGGAACAAAGTCCATCACACAACCATGTAATAAGGTTGACTGGGTGACCTACTGTGAGTAAAACAATAGAGCAAGCAAGGATGCAGAAAAGACTCCATCGATCACTCTACATTTTTATAGTTTAATCATGAGCCCCTTTTTCTGAAAAAATTAATTTCAGTCATGTAAGGAAAGGATGGAGTAATTGGCTGTCTTCCTTCCAGACCATCATATGAGAAGATGCTTATCCTTTGTGGTATGATTTGAAAGGCTGATCGAATCTTATCATGAAATCCACCCTTTTCCTCCTCTGTGCCTGAAATTCCACTATTAGCAATTCAGTCTTTTGGATCTTACAGGATTTTGATTTTGAATGTATTATGGTATCTTGTGGCCAAGCTTATTATGGTTGTAATAGCCTTTGGTATTTCTGAATTTCCATTCTCTATAGAACTTCACACACATGTTTAGATTAGCATGCTTGAAATTATTGATTAAGGTAAAGTACAAATATCCTTTTGAAAATTAGATATGGGGCCGTGCGCGGTGGCTCAAGCCTGTAATCCCAGCACTTTGGGAGGCTGAGGCGGGTGGATCATGAGGTCAACAGATCGAGACCATCCTGGTCAACATGGTGAAACCCCGTCTCTACTAAAAATTACAAAAAATTAGCTGGGCACGGTGGTGCGTGCCTGTAATCCCAGCTACTCAGGAGGCTGAGGCAGGAGAATTGCCTGAACCCAGGGGGCGGAGGTTGCGGTGAGCCGAGATTGCGCCATTGCACTCCAGCCTGGGTAACAAGAGCGAAACTCCGTCTCAAAAAAAAAAAAAAAGAAAAAGAAAGAAAATTAGATATGAAAGTAGAGGAAATTTACTAAATTCTGGATGTAAAATAAGCTAAGTTGTAAGGTCATGATGTCCATTCTTCCCCTTTCAAAGATGTGAACTTATACTATTTTTAATTATATAATCTTCAAGAAATAATTAGACATCAAATTCTGATATCTAAACCAATTATTAACAACCATCACAGCCAGGGAATCTCTCACCTAAGTAAAAAAAAAAAAAGTTTTGAACTACATCAATAGCACCTTCAGTACAATGTAGAAATTGTTTCTGAGCATTCACTAAGGACCACATCCTGTGCTAGGTATGTTAGGGAATACAAGATCAAACTTAGCTCCTGCCCTCAGGAGGGCCCCACAAAAATTCTGGTAGTTCTAAGGCAGCACAGACTAAGACAAATGCAGGAGGAGAAATACAAACAAAATGTTAGTGGAGACACAGTTTACTTTAAAATTGGGAGAGCGACCTATGGAAAGCAGTTTGGAGATTTCCGAAAGAACTTAAAATAGAACTACCCTTCAACCCAGCAATCCCATTATTGGGCATATATCTAAATGGAAATAAACGTTCTACCAAAAAGACACATGCACTTGTATATTTACCACAGCACTGCTCATAATAGCAAAGACATGGCATCAACCCAGGTGCCCATCAATAATGGATTGCAACAAATATGTGGTACATAGACACCAGGGACTACTACACAGCCATAAAAAGAAAAAAAATTATGTCCTTTGCAGCAACATGGATGCAGGTGAAGGCCATCGTTCTAAGTGAATTCATGCAGAAACAGAAAACCAAATACCACATGTTCTCATTTGTAAGTGGGAGCTAAATGTTGAGTACCCGTGGACACAAAAATGGAAATGATAGAAACTGGAGACTCCAAAAAGAGGACAGAGAAAGGCAGCAAGGGTTGAAAAACTACCTATCAGGTGCTATATTCACTATTGGGTGATGGGGTCAGTAGAAGCCCAAACATCAGCATATACAATATACCCCATGTAACAAACATGCACATGAACTCCTTGAATCTAAAATTTAAAAATAAATATACAAATAATTTTTTTTAAACTGAAGCATGAAAATACTGGTAGAGAAGGTGAAATCTGCTAAAAAAAAAAAATTCTACTCTGTGTCAAAGTAAGACAGAATGAATAAGGCAATAATACTGCCTTGATGAAAAGTCACAGGCTATCAGGAGAGCAGGTCTTGAAAGCACTACAGTGGGCCAATGTGGCACAGTGATGGTGTAAACAAGTGACAACACCATGGAAGAAAAGAACACAGAGCACTTGTTTTCGTAGAAGGGTTGGGGAGGTGCCTGCCTTGAGATGGAAATAACAGATAACAAAAGGAGATGAAGGACATTCCAAGGAGCAAAGTTCCATCATCACAGAGCCAAGGAACTGCTCTGCAGGTTGGGTATGAGTTTCACAGGATTAGATGGACACGGGGACTTCAAAAACAAGGCAGTAAAAAACAGCAGTGTCTTATTTTCTGCAAAAGACCCCTTTATAAATAAGAAAACAGGTACTGGCTCAAATTTCCATTTTCTTCCTCTTGGATTATATTTTTTAATTATTTTGTCTCTGTTGTGATTGAGCTCTTCCATGTCTCCAAAATTCATCTCCAGTTTGAAATTCACATTTTCCATGCTTTTATAATAAGAGTCTGACCAGTCATGGCCTCACAAATGCTACATACCATACACTTGTTGATTCATTTTATCACATTTATTGGTCTATTTCAAGTCTGTATTTTACTTGAGAAAGAAGAGAAGCTTCTCTATTTATAAGGGTCATATAGTTTTACCATATACAAGTACATAATTTGTCCATATTGTCTATTGTTAATGTATTCATACCATTGTACCAAGTAAGCCAGACTGGGAGCATGTCCCCACAAGCCACCCCCACAGTTCAGGAGGGTTGTCAGATCAAGTTATAGGATACTTACTTAGTCACCATGAAACTCTGGCTTGAAACTTATGTCTTTCCCCCACCCAAGTTCCTCAGAAATATGTAGTCATTGTCACTGCTTGGTTTATTTTTGTTATTTTTAAGTGTTTGTGATATAAGTTTCCTTAGAAATACATCTGCCTGGAAATCTAATTCATTAAAAAACTGTGATTCAAGAAGTTGCAAAAGATCTTCCCTAGATTTATTGTCATCTATTTCTGCATGGGGACTGGTTTCCCAGGCAGATTATGGGGAGGCACCAGGATTCAGTTTCTTACCTCTGACCCACTAGATGGTAACACCTTTCCTTGGTGACCAAGAAAAGCAGGCAGCACCTAGCATTAAACAGTAAGTGGCTTCCATACCTAGCACTGAGAAAATTATGCAGTCACCTGCTGTTTACCCTTGCCTGAAACATAAAGTCATTTTAATGTACATAGTTCTAGATTATGGCTACTTTCCAAGAACATCATCCTCTTGTTTGTTTATTTACTTATTCATTCAATGAATCTTGAGATTACAAAAGAGAAACAAATAATAGATATAAAAAGTTGATATAACACATTTTAGTGGGAGAGACACAATTGATCAATACATCAATACCTGTGTAAATACATAACATGATGGAATGCAATATTATTCCATATCAGGTAATAAAAAATACTATAATGAAAAAAAAAAGCAAAATAAACAGAGCATAATAGGAAGTGCTAATTAAGATACAGTAGCCAGGGAAGGCCTCTGTGATGTGCTACGTGGGCAGAGACCTGCTTGAAGTAAACCAGAGAGATATCCAGGAAAAGAGTAACGCAGACGTAGAAGTGCATGTGCAAAGGCTTTGAGGTGTAGCACATACGTGTGTTCCAAGAACAGCAGAAAGTCCATGGCTTTGGAGTGTGGTGAGCAGGGGGGCATGGAAGAAGACAAAGTCGGGGACTGACCAGGAGCCAGATCCTGAAGGGCCTGTCAGCTATGGAAACAAATTTGCAATTTATGCTGACCCTATAATGGGAAGGAAATAGAAGAATCACAATGACTACGAAGTTTTCAGCCTGAGTCTTGGAATAAATAGAAGTGCCAGTTAATGACATGAGAAAAACTAGGGGAAAAGCAGGTTGGCACTGAGAGGTAGAAGAGAATTAAGAATCACTTGGTACCTGGAACACATTGTAGAGTGATTATTGGCATTACACACTTTGTCTTAGGGATTTCCACCTAAATTTTCATGTCCCATCAACTTCCAATTATTAATATTTTGTCCAGGAGAGGCATGTAACGAGAAGGGCAATTCAAAACCTATTCTGATATCTATTTTATGCAGAGCTGATTTCAGGGATCATTTTGAGAAGGGCAAAATTTATGAAGTTTTCCAGTCTCCAGGTTTGCCTCTTCCCCAACCCAACCCAAATTGTTTCTCAACATTGCTCTCATATTTCCTCTGAAGACATTCATTTCCTTTGTTATGTGTCTGTCTCTGCCTCCATTCATCACCACCCATATGATTAGGGAAAAGATCAGGTATCAGTCTCACACCTAGGATGAATTTAACCCCATATTTAATATCTCTCTGAAATATTTTCCCTTTACAGTTTGTCTCTAACTATGTGATAGATATTCCTGTTTTCCACTTAATTCTCCTCTTAAGGAAGCATCAAACATGAAAAGAAGCACTGGTAGGTTTAGACATCTATAGATTTCGCCTATATTTGAGACAAGATATGAAGATAAGAATGACCCAACACAATGTATGTGAGGAATGCTTCCAAGTGTCCTCTGTTGATCCAAGAAAGACCCCATGTGAAGAAAAGGTTTAAAAATAAAGCAGTGTATGAGGAAATAAATAAGTACTTACTTACCGCTATGATGATTACAGCATGTTGAATATTGTCTGAGGGGGTGGAATAAAGGTTGGTTGTCCAAACTAATCACCAGAACAAATGGTCATAACAAATGGTCCAGTTCCTGGAACAGACAGGTAAAGTCAGGGACTACCAGGAGCCAGGAACATGATTCCAGGGAGCAGCAGATCTGGAAAGAGGATATAGATATCAGAAAGAATTTCTAAGAGAAACAGCCACCAACATGGCAGATGTGATTAGCTTTTCAGAGCTGTGTGTTCACATCTGGGGGCACAGTGGCATTCTCAAGAACCAAGGGAACACCCATTGCTAAGTCATTTTTACTCCAAGCTAAATACTTCTAGAAGTCTAAGTACTTTGAATCATTACTTCATGGCTGATTACCTTTATCAAATTCTTCATAAATATTACTTTTAAATGAAAGAAGTGTAGGTAGAACACTACTGATTTTTATCTCTACATATTAGCTGATACTCCTTTCAGTATTAATATTGTTACCTTCTAGAGGAATGTGAATGGGTCTTTCCCCATTTGCTTTATTTTCATGTATCCCCGGACTCTCATGAATGGATGTTTTTCTTTTTCTAGAGAGATATATGCATGCACAGATTAAAATGTTTACTAATGGAAAATCAGTCTCAGTAATGGCATTTTACTTATTGGAAGAAAAATAAGAATAAGCAAAAACATTCCCAATGAGGCATTTATACCTTCTAATATATAATCTTTCTAATAGCAAACAGAAAATAATTTTAAAGTTGCTAAGATTAACTTGTCACTCTTAACCCAAAGAAAGCCTATGCAGTTATGTCACTAATCTGGAGTAGAAAATATATCCACACAACTTCATTACAGCAGCCAATGTCACTGCCAGGATTGACCCGAAGTACAAAATCTACACTAAAAAGATAATACACTAAAAGACCAATGACAAATAACTACTAACAATGACCTGTGGCAACCCAACCTTCAAGCCAGGGTGAGTTCACCAGAGGGTAATTTCACAGCCTGAGGAGTGACTGGATTACTTGTACAGCTTTGGGACTAGACATGTCCTGAAATCCTGACAAACTATACTCGAGAAGGGCATCGTGGGAACGTGTTTCCTACCTGGTGAAGTGCATTCTGCTTACTGCAGAGAAAAGCATGGCTCCAAGGGTGGTGTTGGTGGTGTGATCTGAGGCGATAAGAAACAATGCACACCACCCAACTATTCTTTCACACTCCTTTTGGGCTCAACAATTATTCCCTAATAAAATTTTTAAAATTACAGTCATATATATGCACTCTCTATATATGTATAGTCATACCATAGGCACTATGTACAGTCCATGTATATATTTCATAAACATACAGTAATGTGTAATATATAACATATTCATAACCCTTACATAAGAGGATTTGCGAGTTAAATTTTTCTCAGTGTAGAGATTATAGATATTTTATCATTTTATCTCTCCTTTTAAATATATGTTTCCTTTGATCAAGAACAAAATAAGATCTATGAATCTGATCATATTGTCATATTTGTCCTCAGATATCAGAAAGCTCAGAGAACATTAATTCTCAATTTTATTTAGTATTCTTAACCTATGTTTTTAGTCAAATTTTCTCCCCCATCTTCAAATATCCTCATCTTCACTATTTAGGCTTTGGTTTGTTAACCTCATTTGAACGATTGTTTTACTTAATCACCTGGCATTTAAAAAAATTCACGTCCTTTTTTGTTCATAATACATATAGATAATATATTTGATATATACATTTATACATATGTACATATATAATAAAAATAAGATAATAGCTAGCAATTATTTATTTACACTTTATAATGAAAGTGGTCTACTCTTTCCCAAATGGAATCTGAAAATGGGTCTCGACATGAAACAGGAGACCTGGGGTGTACAGGGAACAAAAATGCCAGGGCCCAGATGGGAGATGGTGATTGCTGAAAGCACTCTTCTTTGTTACATTTACTACCAGGCAGCCTTGTCCAGGGAAAATCTCTGTTTCTGAGCAGGCTCAGGATGAAGAAGAAAGGGATAAAGGAGAGTAGCAGGTCCTTAGTAGTCAGGGGATTACCTAATGAGAGCTGAAAATTCAGTTCCTCCTGATTGTTCTGGAGCAAGCTCTGGAGCCAATTCTTAGGGAGCCACCAAAGGAAAAAACAGAAGCCCATGTCAGTTCTAGAACTTCTTAGTCTCCTGGAGCCACTAAATCAGAGAGGATCATGGATCATCAGTCTTTGTGACTGAAAGAAAAGCAGCCACACTTTGATTTTTACCCCATAGGAATGGGGAAGGTAGGCTGATAGCTGCTCATATAATGATAGTTTCTATTCTTTGATACGTCACAAGAACTCTTCTGCAAATAGAAGTATTTTTCATATTTTGTCAGTAGAGGAGATCAATTCAGTTGCAAACACTCAACTCAGATCACATCCAAAGCACTTTGATAAGCCACTGCAACTAATGACTGATCTCAATCAATTTCCTGGTTGCCATTATAGTTGCCCAAGCCCTGGTACATACAGCAGAAGCTGAGAGAAATCTAACAATAAAGTGAGGTTACTATGGGAAGAGATCAGCAGTCTCACTGGAGCATTGCAAACTTAAATGTGTCTGGGCATGCTGCAACATTGCCAACATCTCAGTCCAAGGAACAGGGGAAAGAGCACAGAAGAATGTCCAGTCAGTGGAAGACTTGTCCAGTCAACTGGCAGGCAGAGTCAGATTAGACTTAATAGACATTCAAGTCTCTCTAATAAATGCTTGAAACAAAGAGAAGAGCCTGACAGAAGCTTGAAAATAAGGTTCAGTACCAGATAACCCCATGGACCAGGATCCAGTCCCAGGAAAAAACTAGAATAGGAACCAAAAGGCAGGAGTCCATCAAACAGATCTATACAGCAGACTGGCCAGACTTCCTATGGAATTGCAAGGATAACAGAAGATGCAGACCTCTGCTTAGCCAGAGCTGAATTTGTCTCATGTACCAGACACTGAGCTCAAACTGACTATTTACAGATCATTCTTACTGGTAGGAAAGGGACTCTCAGTGTATTGCCTATCAAGTTCCCACTGCTTCAGGAACCAAGCAGGGTGAAACAAGCCTGTGGATGGCAGGCTGGAATACCCAGAGCTTCAGTTTCTGCCTGCATCTGACATGGAGCCTTTCCTTGCCCCTGAAATGATGGCATCTGCAAATGGGAAAGTGAGACAGCCCTACAGAGAGCAGAGCCTAGGTCCACAGGAGCATCACAGCAGGCAAAAAAATACATAAGGGCAGATAGATCAGTGCAGAAGTTTTCAGTACTGAAAAAGAAAATGACCTTCACCATATGATTATATATTAAATTTCAGGCCAAATATTGATGCTACAAAGGATAATTGTATTGTAATTTTTATGAATAATTCCTAAGATACTTTATTCTTGCTTTAGAAACTTTTTCATCTAAATATTTTATATAAGCCCTTCTTTCTTAAAAATATTCAGAATTTTTATAATACATCAGCTTGATGTGTTTTATAATACATGTTGCTTGAGTTAATGAAAATCCTGAGATGAAACTTATTACTTAAATTATTTTAAGGTACATTATACAGCTTGTAGAAATCTGCCATTTTCCCCTCAGGATAAACCACTTCACTCTGGTTTTGCATAATAAAGACTTGAAATTCACAAATTCAGGCATTATAAATCACTGTATCCCTTTGAAACATAACTGGTCAACTGTCTTTCTCTGCTAAAATGTATTGAGTTGCTATTTTGTAGACTATTATAATCCAAGATACAAATTAAACCAAAATTAACTATATGTAAAATCTATTACAGAGGAGATTATAAACATATCACCTGAAAGTTTTATACAGTAACAAGAAAACACAAGAAAAGGGGAGATTTAACATGAAAACTGCTGTAGGGAATATCTATAATTAACTACTGACTACAGATTATTCCATATTGTAACTAAATTACGATAGATCATAATTAAAAGCAGTGAGTTTTACTCTTTAAAAGAGTTACCAACTATGAAGTTTGTTGTTGTTGTTTGCCTGTGGTGCAAACTGTCTGAAGAAGGAGCAGAATCGTTGGGACCACCTCATTTATCTCACATATCTACTCCATAGGAAAGAAATAAAGTGTCCCCTATTTTTTCATGGAATGGTGAGGAACACAGTTGAGGTACACCCATGCTCCCATGCTTATACAGCCAGGGATGGTTTCGTTCACATGCAAGCTGCATGGCACACCTTGCCTCACACTCAGAAGGGCCCTGCCTTTAATGTAATGCTCTATCACCAGCTTGAAGAGCCTTCATAATTTTCGAAGGAGGAACCTTCCATTTTCATTTTTTACTGGGCTCCTCAAATTGTGTAGCCAGTCCTGCATACAGAGAGGTCCATTACATATCAAGAAACATTATCTCTATTGGCACAAGACTTCACACAGTGTCTGATGCATAGAACAGCAAATGATTATTGAATTAATTAAATAAAAGTTATTTCCTAATTTTCAAGACAGATTTTAGTCTGCTCCAAACAGTTGAATTTCTTTCAAGCTTATGGGGGAAGAAACAATCAAAGAAGGGGATTTTCTGCCCTGAAAATATTTTCCCATATCAACTTAGCCATATAAATCTCTTCCCCATTTTTTTAACAATATGCCAGTTATTAAACTCTATGTGACCAGGAATATGCTGATAGTCAATGCAGGCTGAGCACATCCAGAGAGACCTGGGATATCCAGGCAGCAGGCCACCAGAACTCTTTTACATGAGAACTCATTTCCATAAATTTTTTTTTCTTTTTTATTGCATTTTAGGTTTTGGGGTACATGTGCAGAACGTGCAAAATAGTTGCATAGGTACACACATGGCAGTGTGTTTTGCTGCCTTCCTCCCCCTCACCCACATTTGGCATTTCTCCCCAGGCTATCCCTCCCCAGCTCCCCCACCCCTGCTGTCCCTCCCCATTCTCCCCAATAGACCCCGATATGTAGTACTCCCTTCCCTGTGTCCATGTGTTCTCATTTTTCCTTACCGACCTATGAGTGAGAATATATGGTATTTCATTTTCTGTTCTTGCGTCAGTTTGCTGAGAAAGATGTTCTCCAGTTTCATCCATGTCCTTACAAAGGACACGAACTCATCGTTTTTGATTGCTGCATAGTATTCCATGGTGTATATGAACATTCGTGTGCATGTGTCCTTATAGTAGAATGATTTATAGTCCTTTGGATATATACCCAGTAATGGGATTGCTGGGTCAAATGGAATTTCTATTTCTAAGACCTTGAGGAATCGCCACACTGTCTTCCACAATGGTTGAACTAATTTATACTCCCACCAACAGTGTAAAAGTGTTCCTATTTCTCCACATCCTCTCCAGCATCTGTTGTCTCAGATTTTTTAATGATCGCCATTCTAACTGGCGTGAGATGGTATCTCAGTGTGGTTTTGATTTGCATCTCTCTAATGACCAGTGATGATGAGCATTTTTTCATATGTTTGTTGGCCTCATGTATCTCTTCTTTTGTAAAGTGTCTGTTCATATCCTTTGCCCACTTTTGAATGGGCTTGTTTGTTTTTTTCCTGTAAATCTGTTTGAGTTCTTTGTAAATTCTGGATATCAGCCCTTTGTCAGATGGGTAAACTGCAAAAATTTTTTCCCATTCTGTTGGTTGCCGATTCACTCTAGTGACTGTTTCTTTTGATGTGCAGAAGCTGTGGAGTTTCATTAGGTCCCATTTGTCTATTTTGGCTTTTGTTGCCAATGCTTTTGGTGTTTTGGTCATGAAGTCCTTGCCTACTCCTATGTCCTGGATGGTTTTGCCTAGATTTCCTTCTAGGGTTTTTATGGTGCCAGGTCTTATGTTTAAGTCTTTAATCCATCTGGAGTTAATTTTAGTGTAAGGTGTCAGGAAGGGGTCCAGTTTCTGCTTTCTGCACATGGCTAGCCAGTTTTCCTAACACCATTTGTTAAACATGGAATCCTTTCCCCATTGCTTGTTTTTGTCAGGTTTATCAAAGATTGTATAGTTGTATGTATGTTGTGTTGCCTCCGGTGCCTCTGTTTTGTTCCATTGGTCTATATCTCTGTTTTGGTACCAGTACCATGCTGTTTTGATTACTGTAGCCTTGTAGTATAGTTTGAAATCTGGTAGTGTGATGCCCCCCGCTGTGTTCTTTTTGCTTAGAATTGACTTGGCTATGCGGGCTCTCTTTTGGTTCCATATGAAGTTCATGGTGGTTTTTTCCAGTTCTGTGAAGAAAGTCAATGGTAGCTTGATGGGGATAGCGTTGATTCTGTAAATTACTTTGGGCAGTATAGCCATTTTCACGATATTAATTCTTCCTAACCATGAACATGGAATGTTTCTCCATCTGTTTGTGTCCTCTCTGATTTCATTGAGCAGTGGTTTGTAGTTTTCCTTGAAGAGGTCCCTTACGTTCCTTGTGAGTTGTATTCCTAGGTATTTTATTGTTTTTGTAGCAGTTGTGAATGGCAGTTCATTCTTGATTTGGCTCTCTTTAAGTCTGTTATTGGTGTATAGGAATGCTTGGGATTTTTGCACATTGATTTTATATCCTGAGACTTTGCTGAAGTTGCTTATCAGTTTCAGGAGCTTTTGGGCTGAGACGATGGGGTCTTCTGCTGGTACCATTCCTTCTGAAACTATTCCAAATAATCCAAAAAGAGGGAATCCTTCCCAAATCATTTTATGAGACCAATATCATCCTGATAACAAAACCCGGCAGAGACTCAACAAGAAAACTTCAGGCAATATCCATGATGAATATAGATGCAAAAATCTTCAATAAAATACTGGCAAACCAACTGCAACAGCACATCAAAAAACCTATCCATCATGATCAAGTAGGATTCATCCCAGGGATGCAAGGCTGGTTCAACATATGCAAGTCTATAAACATAATTCACCACATAAACAGAACCAAAAACAAAAACCACATGATTATCTCAATTGACGTAGAGAAGGCATTGGACAAAAGGCAACAGCCTTTTATGCTAAAAACCCTCAGTAAACTCGATATTGATGGAACATATCTCAAAGTAATAAAAGCTATTTATGACAAACCAACAGCCAATATCATACTGAATGGACAAAAACTGGAAGCATTCCCTTTGAAATCTGGCACTAGACAAGGATGCCCTCTCTCCCCACTTCTATTCAATATAGTACTGGAAGTTCTAGCCAGAGCAATCAGGCAAGAAAAAGAAATAAAGGGTATTCAAATAGGAAAGGAGGAAGCCAAATTGTCTCTATTTGCAGATGACATGATACTATACATAAATATTCTTTAAAAAAAAAAAAAGTAACTTTGGAATTTGGCAGTTAGAACCCTGAAACCTTTTAATAAAGAGAGAACTCGCAAACTCTGGATCTAGAAAAGCAGTGAATCATTCTGTTTCAGGAAGAGCTAGCAAGGTGAGTTGACTTGGGCAGGAGAGATTGTTCCTGGGTGGATGTCACTCATATGCACTTCTGTAGGTAGGTCTGAGGATTCTTGCACAGTTGATATCATATTATTTGTTATGGCACAACATCGGCTGTAGGGATGAGCTTGGTGGCCACATATTTACCATATTGAGGAAATGTGTTCTCTTTCCAGGTCCACAAGGGGACATAGTTTTAAGGGCAAGAAATTCAGTGCCATGCCCCCCTCCCATGCCTCTCCATTTGGATGATTCAACGGTTTCTGTTTTAATTTTCACAGGCGCAGGAAAAAATCAAAAGTCAATCACTCCATCAGAAGTTTACAAGAATTCCTTTCATTGGCCAGGGGACTTGGAGAGGGAAGGAATTCCTCGCAGGTTAAAAGTTCCCTTCTTCCACACCCCTTTGGATTCCATACTTGTGTCCCCTTCCACACTCCTCGTGGAAGCCTTTTTCTTTCTCCTTTTTCTCTTTCTCTGCCTAAATAAATCATTTTCTGCAAAAAACTTTTTGGGGTCCAGTATTTACAAGCGCAGCACACCGTGGTCTCATCTCCCATTATTGGGTGAGTGAGAGACCAAGAACCTGGAAAAACGTCCTCTCAGGGGAGCTAAGCACTCCCCTGCACCCCAAAACCCAGACACAATATGACCCTGCTCCTATGGCCACAGTAGTATGTGAGCATATGTCTCCAGGGAAGCTCCTTCTCTGAGATTTTGAACTAAGACTTTTAAAGCTAGAGTCAGATAGCAGGAGCTTCCACTGAAAGGTCATGTAGAGGTGGAGTCGGGGTGACCCACCTGACCCTTGTATGCACTAATGTTTAAGTCAGAAAAAGCCAACCTGCAGGGCAAAACAAGGAATTAGAGCAGACGTGCTGAGAGAAGCAAAAGCCAGAAACACAGAGAGAGGCAGAGGGAGTATCTGTCTCCCTTCCTAAAGCTTTCCGGTTTCCAGCTGCATTCTCACAAGGCCCATCTTATTTCCATGTTTACGTATTAAATAAATATTCTTTCACTCAGCTAGCTTTGTTTCTTGCAGTCAAAGGTCTAGTATCCCATTCCTGAAAAGTGTATTCTGAGTTCTTCGATAGCACCTACTGAGAAATTAAAACACCAACAGCTGGGATCACCCAAAATAAGATCATCTGGGGTTGGCCATAAGAGCTGACATTAGAGTAGAAAAAAAATGTGTTTTCTCAACCTCCAAAGAAGCAGTCAATTATAACCGTCCAATATAAGCTGGAAAAATATTTGCTTCTTCCTGGTGCCTATTCCAGCTGTTTCAAAGGCATCCACCCAGTGTTTACAGATAGCTCTGTTACTTTCCTACTGCCAATTAAAGGGTAGGAAGACCAGCCCTCCCTAGGACCATCTCTGGAATGGTCCTAGGACAGTCCCAGCACTGGAAGAGACACAGCCAGAGTACCAGCATAAAAGCCATGACAATGATATCTAATGACCCAGGACTGTCCAGCAACTCAAGAGAAAGAAAAGAATCTGGAGTAACAGAAGCAAGATCAAGCAGGGGACTAGAGTCAAAAGTCATTGCAATCAATGGTCATCTAAGTCCTTGACTATCCCAGTGACAGATAATCTGAGAAAGCAAGGAGTAGTTTTATATGCTGATGTTCATGGATTCTCATTAAATTCATTCAAGATCTTTGTGATAAGCCTTCTTCTTGTTTCTTCATACTGCTTCATTTGTCCTCTGCCAATAAATTTTCAAAAGCAAGATGATGCCAATAATTCTCTTTTCTCCTCCACATTTGCCACAACATTGGACACATGAAGGTATCTGAAAATATTTATTAACTGAATTGACTGAATGACTTGTTTCTCAAATGGGGTTAGTAAATTTCTACTTATCATATGGTATAATCTAACCCAATGTGTTGATGGATAAAAGAAAACAGTGTAAAGCACAAGGGAAAAATGCTTTACCTCCCCTAACCTCTAAACCTTCATTGATTTTCAAGTCTTTGTTGCATTTTCTCCCAATGTTATTTAAGACTTTTTCACAACATAAATTTCTGCCAGGCCAAGCTTGAAACACATTATTTCAGCCTAGTTGAATTCACACACACACACACACACACACACACACACACACCCCTCTCAGATTATTTTTCCCTAAAGCTGATTCTTTGTCTGTTGAGCTTTTGCTTAGCACCGCTCCTAGCATCTTGCATAGCTGTCTGCTCACATTGGACATTTAATATATACTTTGCTGTTTTAAGCAGACTCCTGAGAGACTCTTTCAAATAACCCAAGTCTAGGGGTGAAATAAAATCTCAAAGGCTATTTTTTAAGAAGTTAACAAAGAAGGGATGCTGATAGCCATCTCACCTTCTTCTCAACCACTGTGTTAGAATATACCCTTGAAATCAGAGTTTATTCATATTTGTGGTTTCCTGTGGTAAGTATCTGGCTCACCTTGAACTCTAACCATCTGGACTTCAACCTAGTTGTGATGGCATGTCATGGTGGATTCTCTCCTTGCTTTCCTTGCCTCTCTTGTTGATTGGATGAATCCTTTACCTCCTAACCCAGAGCGAACACAAACAAACTGCCTTCCTCTTACCCTTGTGATAGGACCCTGGGCTCTGATTTCCAACCTCTACTTTAGAGTGATATTTGGCTGTCCCATGCCTGGCTCCTTTGGACCATAATAACCCTGACGCTATTCATGATTGACCTTCCTTCCTTCCTTCCTTCCTTCCTTCCTTCCTTCCTTCCTTCCTTCTTTCTTCCTTTCTTTTCATCCTTCCTTCTTTACTTTTCATGCTCCTTTTGAACAGACATTAAATGAGGATTTACTGTTACTCTAAAGAAACAAAGATTGAGGAAGACGGAGTTTTTTACTTCAAGGAAGTTATAATCCAATGAAAGAGACTGCCAATTAAACAAGTGGTTAGAACACAATACGATAAATGTTTTCTTAATACAGACACAGTGAAGGGCTTCATTCTTCTGGGCAGAGGCAGGGAAAATGCTACAAAGCAGATGATGATGTCAGACCTAAATTTTAACAACTATCAATTATTTTGCCTCCATGCTATGTTATTGCCCAATGTTTTCATACATTATTTCTAGGCCATATGAAAAAGAGAACTTGTAACATTAGATTTACATCCTAGAAATTTCACTCAGGTAGATTGGAGTGACTTGAGGAGAAGGGAAAAAAATCTGTCATTTTTAGAATTTTTAAAACATATTTAAGCCTTTTATCTGTTGTTTACTGTTCATTATATATATCATTTTCTTTTCATTTAGTAAAATATTTAATGATGTCTTAAAGGTTATCATGAAAGTAATAACAAAAAGATAAACCTGGCTGTTCCTGAGAGATTTTCTATATTTCATTGCTGAATTCTAAAAATTACTAAATAATAACTAAATTACCAAAAATTATCAGTTAAAAGTCTAAACCATTACTAAAACATATATTTATTTCTATTACTAATATGGATTTTTAAAAATCATCATACATGTCTTTATTATAAAATATAAGAATTACCACATATAAATAACCACAATTGCCCTTATATATAGGTAAAATTTTACTACTAATTTACTCCATATGAAAGTATCTCTATAATTATCTGACACTGAAACTTAAAATTCTATTATCAGAGATGAGGCTTTAGATTTGATACAAAGTTATCTTCTAAAAATACCTTAAAATATTCCAGTGGAATATTGGAATATAAACTGGCCCGATAACCATTATCACACAACAGCACCTTAAAGAGAATTAGGGTATCAAATGTGCTTCACCTGATAACTAAACCCAAGTACATTACTGAGAAAATGGGATTCTTAACAGAGTTGAGAAAATACTAAGAAACTGACGAGAACTGGCCTAGGTAAGATTTTTAATCACAGGCACTAGAAAGCCAGGAGTAAACATAAGGGTATTGTGTGTTTTAGGGAAAGATGAGACAATATAAGATAAGAGAAGAAATCAGAAAAGAGAAGAAAAGCAAAGATATAGTCACCATTTTTTCTATAACTAACCACAAACTCTTCTCAGGATAAGCCTTACAGAGAAAATTATTATTCACATTAAAATAGTTAACGGGTGGGGGTTGTTTCAGAACCAGCACCAGATATAAACACCAAAGTTCATTCCTCTAGTCGGCTAGAACTAGAACTTTGTTGTCAATTAACTGAGAGGTCTGAAAAAAACTACTGAAGATTCTGAAAGGTAAACAAATCAGGCAGATGGCAGAGAGAAAAGAAGCCTGGGGATGATTTTCTTTTGTTGTTCTTTCTCACAACTTTGTCTCCAGGGAGAGCTCCAGTCATAGAGTGGTTTGGCAGTGGCAGCAACCACAGAACTTCTAGGGGAACCCCATATTTCTGCCTGGAAGTAGGTCCTACATGCTGGAGAGTGTAAGGAAATCCCAGGACATTGAGACCTAGAAAAGGTGATCTACTAAATCTGTAAATATACAAGGCTCAGGCTTGTTCCTCATCTATGCACATGTAGGACAGACCCAAACCAGCACAGTAAAGGCTTTGATAAGTAAACTGAGATTTAGATAGCTGCCCATGGCTCAGACTAGCAGCTGACTTACTCATGTGAGGAACACACTCAAACTAGTGTTGAAAATGCTTTGAGAACTGAACAGAGATATAAACTACAGCCATAAAAGGTCAGACAGAACGCTTGATCTTAACCTACACAATTTGTTTGCCTTCATCAACATGCTCCAGAGGATTATAACCAGATCCAAAGACTGTACAATATAACATTCACATCATCCAGGATAAAAGCCAAGATTACTCAACATGGCAAGAACCAGGAAAGTGACCAGTTCTCAAGGGAAGATACAATAAACAGATGCCATTGCCAAGATGACTCGATGTTGGAATTATCAGGCAAAGACTTTAAAGCAACTGTGATAGCTATGCTCTGTGAGTTAAAGAATAACTCATTTTTAAAAGAATGAAAGGATAAGAGTTCTTAGAGGAGCGCATACTACAAAAAATAACCAAATGGACATTTTGGAACTGAAAAAAACAATATCTGAAATTTTATAAATTACCAGATGGGCTTGGCAGAAGATTGGAAATAACAGAGGAAAAAATCAGTGCATTTGAAGATGAATCAATAGAAGTTAGTGTTACAGCGTCTTTGAGGTGCCGCTTTTCTGGCTGGAAACCTCTAGCCAGTGGAGTCTCAGCACAAGCTTTGGTAGGGGCCACTGGGCTCGTTCTGCACATTTGGCCTGGCAGATGGTGCTCAGCTCATGCTACCAGCCTAGATTCCACACCTACAGTTGCCAGGGTGAGTCAGGTATGGAGCAGCAAGGGGTGTATGAGCGGGTGCGAGGGCCAGCCACTGCACAGACACACTGGCTGGGGTAGTGGGGCAGGTACTCCAAGGGCCGGCATGGACACCAGCTCTCTGGAAGGCTGTAGCTGGACCAGGCACACTGCAAGCAGCTTCCCCAGCTGGCACTGGGGAATACAGTGGTGCCTGGAAGCCCGGACATGCCAGGTATCACAGGACCCCAAAGAGGGAGTCACAGCCCTGGTTTGGAAAGCTCCTAGGTCTGGTCTTCCCAAGGAGCAAGAGCTCTCCTCTCCTCTTCACCTGCAATGTGATGAGCAAGGAGCATGTTTCAGCCCTGTTTGTGTTATAGCTCTTTTAGCTCCACCATTCAGCAGGTCCAGAGGTCTTATTCTGCAATGGGGAAGAATGAAGTACGCAGACAAGTAGAGGGTGAGCAAGATGAAGAAGAGGTTTATTGAGCAATAGAATAGCTCACAGGAGGCCCACAGAGGATAGCTCCTTTCCACAGCCAGGGTGTGTCAACGAGTGTTCAACTCCTAAGAGAGAGGACACCCTGGAGTGGGAAGCTCCTCTCTGCAAGCGGGTCATCCCATCATCTCTGCAGCTCTCAGCTGAGAGGAGGGCTTGGAGTGGGTTGCTCCTCACTGCAGCTGGTAGTCCAGACATCACTGCGGGTCTCTGAAGACTTCAGCAGAAAGGAGGCCCTAGTGAGGGTAGCTCCTCTCTGCTGCTTGTCCTCCTGTTCTCTGCTCAGCTCTGACTGAGCCCTAGGCTTTTAAGGACATCAGTGGGGAAGAAGTGCACACTGATTGGTCCATGGGTGGCCATGGGCAGACCGGAAAAGGCACTACAGGTTCCCACTCTGGTCTGTGGGACTAGGAACCCAATCCCCAGCCTTCAGGCCCTCCCTGGCCTGAAGGTGGGGCCTCACCAGGGACCTGCCCCCTTCTGCCCATGAATCTGTCTGCCTCCTGTTGCCATTCATGGTGCCCTGGCTTGGCCCCAACTTTGCTTTGAGATCAGAGCCAGGGATGACAGCAGGGAAAAGCCAGGCAGTGGGAGCAGCACTTCCAAGCCGGCAAGGGCAGAGGTGCCTTCCCCAGCCCGCAAGAGCAGTTTGGGAGCCTGCAGCTGTACCCTGGGGGGCAGGACTCCTTCCTGCCCCATGCAGTGGAAGGCTCAAGTTTGTAGCCACAATTGGGGCAGCTGCTGTGGCACCTGGAGAGCTCTCACCCCAACTCAGAAGAGGTGGGGATGCTGCTTTTCCCTTCCAGCTCCACGAAGCCTGAAACCCTGGTGGTGCTTCCCTGCCACAGCTGGCATGATGGCAGAAGTAGGCCATCTGGAGCTGTGGCTGCCATCATTATCTAATCTGAAGAAAAGAGATAAAAATATAATTTTTAATTAGCAGGCCTTAGAGACTTGTGAGACATCATCAGAAGGTCTCCATACAGGACATTGGGATCCCAAAAGGAGAGGAAAAAAAGATTCTGGTAGACTATTTGAAATAAAAAATCATGGCCAACAATTTAGTTAAGTATTGGTAAAAGACATATGTTAAAAGATTCAAAAGGTCCAACATGTCCTTATTGGAAAACAATTCTCTAAGGCATTTATGCACATTTTATATCAGCTTTTATTTCAGATTACAGGTTCAGGCATGTAGGTATAGCAAATAACCTTGAATAATAGAGACAGTATCTTTCTCTAAGGCACAGGGTAGATTTGTTTCATGAACATTATAATAAAAGATAATGTCTTTTTCCAGGCAAAAGTTGGGTATGCCTGTTATCAGTAACCTCTAAAATTTTGGGCTTTCCTCAGCTATAATTCACATCTACTATACATACAGCATTTTCCAGGGCTACTCCATATCATACTATGTGACTTTGGAGGCAGGTAAACCAATGAGTATAGGAAGCTCATGCTGCCTGCAGTGCCATGAATAATAAAGTCCTTTGTCGCTTGCCCAGGAGTATTGTATCTTCTACCAGCATTTATGTAATTGTCAGCTTGCAGGTAGAGTAAAATCTCAGACCCTTCACAGTTCTTAACTACTTCCAAACAAGATCACCTCAGAAATAAAAATCATTCCTGGATTCATTCTAATCTAAATTTTCAACACCAATCATAAAGAAAACATCTTGAAAGTAGCCAGAGAAAAAAAATATGACACACGGTGGAATGATCATTCTAATTTCCCTGGATTTAGGGGTCAGAATACAGTGGAAAACGTCTTTAAACTGCTGAATAAAAGCCAACCCAGAATTCTATATTCACAAAAATGTCCATCAAAACTGAAGAAAGGATGACATTCTCAAATGAAAAAAAAAAAAACTAATAAAATCTATCCACAGCAGATATTATCTACAAGAAATAATAGAATAAGATTCTTCAAATTGAAGGGAAATAATGCCACAAGATTATTGGACTCTTTAGAAATAAAGAACAATGAAATGATAAATAGGTAGGTAAATTAAAAGATTATTTTTTCCTTTCAAGGTCTGCTGAAAGCAAAAATTATAACACTGTGTTCTGGATTTTCAATGTATGGAGATTTTATATGATATTTTACCGTGAAGGACAAACAGGTCAAAGAGCTAAATGGTTGCAAGTTTTCTACATTTAACATAAAGTGGTATAATATTAGCCATATTAGACTATGAAAGGTTAGATGTTTATATTGTAATCTTTAAAGCAATCACTGAAAAAACAATACAAAGATATATAGCCAAAAATTCAATGTTCAATTAATCCAAAAGAAGGTAGGAAAAAAAGTAGGGTGGGGAAAATAGCTGAGAAACAGAAAATACAGGGGATAGAGAAGAAATCATAAGATGGTAGACTTATATCCAGTCATTTCAATAATTGTATTAAAAGTTAATGGTCTACTTTCAAAAAATAGTATAGGAGGAATCACTTCCCAACTCATCCTATGAGGGTAGTTTTACACTGATACCAAAACCAGACAGAGAGTGAAATGAGACTTAAAGCTATAGAAAATAAAATAAATTTCAATTTATATATTTGACTAGAAATAAAATGTTATGCATAAAAGCATGTGCCCATAATAATACATATTAATAATATTAATTTCTTACTATAAACATTAGGCATTTTTACCCTAAAGAGTAAGGTAGAATCTTAGGAGAGAAATTGAATGAAAATATAAACTTTAGAAGAAAAAGAAACAGTGTAAAATTATTGTTAAGGAAGAACTTGCTCATATTTTATAATTGGATAATAGCAAGGTCAAATCACAATCATATTTCAATTCTACTGGACACATTTTAAAAAGCGTTTTAACAGTTTCTTTAAAAATATCAATATTTACCATATGCCAGAAATTACATTCTTTGTAATTATTTAAGTTAGGATGATAAATTTCAGACAATAACTTGAAAATGTATGATGAGGTTGACAGATTTTGAAATTCATTTTGAGGTTATTCAAATAAAAGAATTTGAAGACCACCAGAAAAGAGAACATTATGACAGCTAAGCTATGAAGCATAGAGCTCTGTGGTAAAAGGATATGACAGGAGGGGGGGAAAAAAAAGGCTTCCTCTTTTGAATGTTCAAAGAATGTGAAACAGCCAGCCATGTCCCGACTTCCCTGGCTCTGGCACTGCTGGTACTGTACTATTCAGTGGGAGGTAGGTTAGATATCTGCAGTGGGTGGGGCTATCTCTCCTCCTCTCACCAACTGGTCCTCTGGAAAGTGACTCCTCCCTCTGCCAGGAGGTTGAGTGAATCCTCTCCCTCCTACACACACATAACCCACCCAGCAACATCTCAGCAAGGGCCTAGGAAGAGGGGCACAGAAATTGGATAAGTCTGCGATTTTGAGTATCATTTGAAATCATTTGATAATTCCATAGAATTGTTATAAATTTATACCTTATTTCTATTTTTTATTTTATTGGATATATTTGAGTAATGTAACGATTTTATTTTAAAATATTAATTATAAAACCAAAAGTACATTTTTGCAATGATATAAAATTATGATTTTTTAATGTAGATAATAACCTCGAAATGTATGAGGGAGTACTTAAGATTTCTCCCATGAGCAAGGGTTCAGAAAAACAAAACAAAGAATATTCATGTTTTTCTGTACATTTAAGCATATTTCAGGTAACATCAGCAACCCGAGTACCTAAGAATTTTCGAGGAAGAAAAGTAGTAGAAACTATACAAAATGAGAAACTGAATGCTTACATCAAAAACACCCCTTCCTTTACCAAAACATCACAGCTTGCCAGGCGTGGTGGCTCACGCCTGCAATCCCAGCACTTTGGGAGGCCAAGGTGAGTGGATCATCTGAGGTCAGGAGTTCGAGACCAGCCCGGCCAACATGGTAAAACCCCATCTCTACTAAAAATGCAAAATTAGCCAGGTGTAATGGCGGGCACCTATAATCACAGCTACATGGGAGGCTGAGGCAGCAGAATTACCTGAACCCAGAAGCAGAGGTTGCAGTGAGCTGAGATCACAACACCACCCGCCAGCCTGGGCGACAGGAGAGAGCCTCTGTCTCAAAAAAAAAAAAAATCACAGCTCCTGAGTGGCTCTGTTTCTATGACCTGGGTCAGAACACATTCTCTTTGGATAATCAGCATCTAGAGTATTATTCAGGAGGAGTATAGCATTTGGGGTAGAAGACTACTCACTCAAAAGGAAAAATATATACTTGACCCTACACTTTCTATAATTGTCCCCAAAAGTAACACAGTACCAAAATCTTTTCTTCCAAAAAAATAAGGAAAATTATAATTAGTCATTAGCTAAATACATTGTAAAACATAAAACTTACTTATTTTTGGTTTTTGACTATGTATTATGTGGAGAATTTTCCATCAAGAAAAAATAAAACAGTAAGAGTGACAGATGGGGAACATCATCTGCAGTAGCTATCTGGCCCACAGCAGACACTGTCCCTCCAAACACATGATGCTTCTTGTGCTGGGTGTGGTGAACAAGCACATGACCCATGCAACCTCCTTTTGGTGCATTTTTCTGCAGTCAGACTATACATTTCTTGGGCTAGGACTCCATATATGATTAAGTTCCCCCAACACTTGTACAATAACTAAAAGGTGGACCTGTGAATGAGGCTATATGGTTTCTCTTGGTCTTGCAGATCATGGCTGTTCCCAGATCATGACAACTTTACTGATCGCAGGAAAGGCGGTAGCTCTTTTGATAACCTGGTTCCATGATATAATTCAAAATGGTCTCTGAAAGCTCCATTTTTTGTTTCTTCTATTTTCCCACTGATTCTATAATCAATTTAGTGATTATAATTACTGTAATTAGTCTTTTAACTAGCTGGAGTGGTTTCTTACTGTTACACCTCTGTTGGCCTGGACCACCTGGCACAAGCTGCTAATCACAATGTACTTTCCAGATTCCATTCTGCAGGTATTCTCCAGGTGGTAGGTTGATGGTACAGGCTGCATCTAAACTCTGTATGCTTAGCCTCAACCCTTCTCATCAACAGCCCAAGGACCTCAGCGTTCCCTTCTCAAGAGTAGCAAGAAACTGACTTTCCCGTTTATACATGGTGCTGGCCCAGAGCCCCCTGATGTTCCTGTCTCTGCCAAGCATTTGGAGCTCCAAACAGGAGTCATCTTTGGTCTACATTGTCTTACATTCCTATACCCGACTGTTTGATTCACCGTACTATGCACATCCCAGTTAAATGTCTCTTTTCTTCCTGGAAACTAGACTATATGGATATTATTTAGTTCATTCATTACATTTCCTGTTCTGTGCATTTAGACTACCTGTTCTGTGCATTTAGATACCACACTGCTCCAGGAGACACAGTATATACATGGTCAAATATATACTTATGCTTAAAACTTTACAGCAGTAACATCTTACATCTTCTTAAAAATTTTTTTTAAACCAAGTTTTTACATAGCTCATTCCCTTTCTGAATTTCAAACAAGGATTCTGTGCAGGTGTCACCGCTTACTGATTTTCCGTCTCTAATTCCCTCCTCTTCTGAAAAATTGAAGGCCCTGTTTGCTTTAAACAGCAATTTTATCAACACACACAGGCCAGTAAAATTATTTTAATTTATACTGTTTGATGCAGTGCACAAGACTCCCCAGAGGAAACAAAATACATGTTGCCTCCCCAAAACTCATTTCCATCCACAGGTAATCAAAGGTAAATTATTTTAAAGCTGCATGCAAGTGAAACTGCATCCATCAGAAGGTATCAGACCTGTAATAAGGCCCTTAAGCCACATCTGTAATTTTTCTAGATCTTCCTATTTACCTGGTAGAATCTGGACTTCTTTCCAACCTACTAAATTCTTCTGTGTTATTATTTCCAGATAGCTTCATCCCCATATACACCCATCATGTATTTTCACCTCTTTGTTGTATAATATTACTATAAATAGATTCTACGGCATAGTTCTACTTCATGTCCTCTGTTTCCTGGCCATAAAATCACTATCTTCTGTGAGCTCATGGCCACATGCCTTTCATGTTCTGTGCACCTTTAAATATCATGCCTGCCTTTCTGCGAGGGCTATGGCGAGACAGCAAGGACGCTGGAGGACATTGGAGCAGATCACCTGTCAAACCCCAGTGTGAGTCAAGTGACACTGAGCAACTCATTGAACTGTTTGAGCCTTCCTTCCCTCATCTATAAAATGGGATTTATAATACTTACCTTATTATATTGTCAGAAAAAACAAATGAGATAATTTATATAAAACACCTGGCTCAGCACCTGGTATAACATAAAAGGTAAAAGGATGAGTCTTTTGAAATGTAATTCTCCAGATGCGGTTTTATAACTCAGCCTATTGCTCAGGACTAATAGAGGATTTGTTTAAAACCCCTAGGGGCACTTCCCCAGATGCCATATGATTCATTTCTGAAAACAGTCATCAAAAACTTTGTTTTAATTTGTTTTAATTCAGTGCTGTAGATTCACTGAAATTTAATGTCATAATTATACAGGTAGCAGAGATGCCACTGGGCCTTTCACAGTCTCCCTCTCTCTCCTGCCACTCTCAGTCACTTCATCTGCTTTCTCACAGACCATTCCTCCAGCAATATTTCTCACCAGGCTAATTCAGTACAGAAAGGAATTATTCTATGTCTTCGCCTTTGTACTAAAGACTTTCTTCCAATTCCAAGCTCAAAGTGCCCAATTCTGCTAATACATTGTTTTTCATAGTAGTATTCTTCAAACAGATCTTGTGTTTGTGCTAAACTCACAAAAGCAAGTGACCTGCTCAAAATCACTAAATGAAAGTAAACATGTAACCAGAAACTGTCAGTTCAGTCGGTTTGGGAATTTGGCTGTCTCCCCATATTGGTTCTGTGGCTTAGGCCACAGGACAAGGGGCTGCAACACTTCTAACTGTCACAGGAAATCTGAAAGTTGTTTGTCTGCTTTCATCAATCACTAGGGTTTAAAGCAAAACCCATCATCTGCAGGACTTGGCGAAGTAAATTTATATGTACAATTGATACAGGGTAGAAGTCAGTTTTTGTCTCTAAACAAGAGATTGCACTTTCTATTTGGTCAGCTGTAGATCAAATGTTATTAAAGTGCAGAGGTTACATACCAAATTTAATTTGCTTCCACAAGGAGATCCTCACAGGAAGAATTATATCTAACTGCTAAACATACTGTACTGACAAATTTAAATGACTTTGTATATTTTGGTACACTTAGTAGGAGAGTATTGAGGGTAAATATTTTTAAGATTTGTTCTCAACAACTGCATTTTTGTGAGAAATTTATACCAAAGCAAATATAAAAAGGAAAACTCAATACTGATCTTCACATTATTAGGACAAATTTTTATTATATGAAAAATTCTGAATAAAATTAAAGTTGTCCATAACCTAAACATTTGAATATTTTCATTATTCATTAAATTTTGATGTATTTTCTTCATTATTTTTTCTCTGCTCAATTTGAAATCATTTGCAACAAAATAACCATTCAGATTTATATCCCGATTTTCTTCCAATTTATCATTATAACCTGAACACTGTTCATATTATTAAAAATGTTCTACAAATATCATTTCTATAATTCTATATTATAGGAATGTACATAATTTACTTAACCATTATCGGTTGGAATAAACATTTTAATTTGTATGTAATATTTTGTACATTCAAATTTGCCAAAATTTCTGATTACTCCTGCAGTATAGAATTAGAAAATTTAAATTGCCAGGTTAAAGTGCATTAACATTTTACCACTCTTGATGCTATAGCTTCACTATTAAGTAGATGAATTTTTAAAGTCAGATATACCCTATATAGAATCCTGAATCCACCAAAATTACTAGATTTATGTTCTTAGGTATATTACTTATCCTCTCTGAGGCTCTATTTCTTCATCTGTAAATCAAGGGATAATAATTCATGTGGTACAGTCCTAGGAGTATTAAATGATATAATAATGTGCATTAGGCATAGAGGTTAAAAGCTTGAATCTATCTGGTTTGAATTCTACTCTGATCTTAGAATAGTTCTGTAATCTGGGCTAATCATTTTATGTTTCAGTTTCCTCATCTCTAAAATAGAAGAAATAATGCCTAACTCCTAGGATTATTGCAAGGCAAAAATAAGTTAATACATGTAAACTAAAACAGAGTCTGGCAGATAGAAAGCGCTTGATAAATATTACTGCTGCTTTTGCTAGAGAGAGGATTCTCTCCAGTCTTCTCAAGTGGTAAGCTCTCCACTACTACAATAAATATTTACTACAAATTACTTTCTAGAGTGAACATATTTCCTTGAAACCAATATAAAATGTACATATGCTTTATCCATTCAATATAATAACAAAACAAAATAAATTAGCAATTTGAGGGATCATATAATCTAACCTGCCAGCTATGCTTAACATGATAGGATCATTTGATTTTAGAAAAGAATATCTAAGAGTTCTTCCTATCCAACCCAATTATTTTACTGCATTTGATCATCCTCCTTAAAGAATGACAAGACAACTGTTTTTTAAATTCAAACACATAAATTGTACACTTTTCAAAGCTATTTGCCTCTTTCCCCATGTTTATTCTTCTCACCTCAATAGTGGCACTGTCTATTGGGCACAATACTACCTACACAGCTAAGCTCCTATGGATCTCTAGGTCATTGGGACCAGTTACTAAACAGTCATTTATAGTTTATCTACTGTTTCTTAAGTGTGATAGAATAAAACACCTTTCATGGCTATATGTTGTAAGAACATTTTTGAAACATTCACTGATGTTCCCTCTTCTCAATATTTCCCTTCTTCTCCCTTTATCCTCCCTAGATCACCCACTGTATTAGTCTGTTTTCACACTGCTATAAAGATACTACTCAAGACTAATTTATAAAGAAAAGAGGTTTAATTTACCCACAGTTTCGCATGGCTGGGAAGGCCTCAGGAAACTTACAATCTTGGCAGAGGGTGAAGGGAAAGCAAGGCACATCTTACATGGTTGCAGGAAAAAGAGAGCAAGTATATGTCACTTTAAAACCATCACCTCTCATGAGAACTCTCTCACTATTATGAGAACAGCATAGGGGAAACTGCCCACATGATTCAATTACCTCCCATCAGGTCCCTCCCTCAACATCTGAGGATGACAATTCAGTATAAGACTTGGATGGGGACAGGAAGTCAAGCCATATCACCCACCCTTCAATCAGTCAAGCAGGCAGCTAAAACATGGTGTATGATTGCCTCAGAGAAATGATCCAAGAGCAGAAAGAAAAAAATAAATAGTCCTTTTCTGACTCCTGTGTTTCTATAACCTATACTCTCACAGTATACATCACAGATTTGAGAGAAAACATAATGAATAAGAGCATGTCCTCCTCTTTTTATGCCCCCCTTGAGGTTTCCTACTCTTCAGCAAGGAGGTATAGTCAGAGGAAAAACAAGGAGAGATAAAAATGGTGTTTCCCAGAAAGAGGGCCCCATACAGGCCTTTCAGGCTTGTTCAAATAAAGGAGATTTCTGAGATCCAAAGGAAGAGAGGGAAAAGAGGACATACTTTATCCTTCAATACAAAGAACATGAGAAAATATTTGTGGGTGATATATATGTTCATTTTCTTTATTGTAGTGATGATTGCATGGGTATAGACATACATCAGAAAATGTCAAATTGTACCTTTAAATTTATGTAGTTTATTAGACATTTCTCAAAATAAGACATACATGTGGCTAGTATAAATATGAAAAAACTAATCAACATCACTAATCACTAGAGAAATACAAATCAAAACACAATGAGATACCATCTCAAATGAGTATGAGTGACTATCACTAAAAAGTCAGAAAGTAACAGATGTTGGTGAGACTGCAAAGAAAAGGCAATGTTTATACACTGTTTTCAGGAACATACATTAGTTTGGCTACTGTGGAAAGCAGTGTAGAAATGTATAAAAGAACTTTAAAAAGAACTACCATTCAACCCAACAATCTCAATGTTATGTATATACCAAAAGGAAAATAAATTGTTATACCAAAACACACCTGCACTCATATGCTCATTACAGAATTATTCACAAAAGTAAAGACAAGGAATCAACCTAGATGTCCATCAATGGTGGACTGGATAAAGAAAATGTGGTACATATATATCATGGAATACTATGCAGCCATAAGAAAGGAGAAAAGCATGTCCTTTGCAGAAAGATCGATGCAGCTGGAGGGCATTACCCTAAGCAAATTAACGCAGGGACAGAAAAGCAAACACTGCATGTTCTAACTCATAAGTGGGAGCTAATCATTGAGTACACAAGGACATAAAGATGGGAACAATAGACTCTGGAGACTACTCGAGGAGGTGGGAGGAGGTGGAGAATGTTGAAAAAATACCTCTTGGGTACTATGCTCACCACCTGGGTGATGGAATCATTCATAGCCCAAACCTCAGTGACACACAATCTACCCATGTAAAAAAACTGCCCATGTACTCCCGAATCTAAAATAAAAGTTGAAAAATACACATATATGTAGTTTATTGCTTATCAATAATATTTCAGTAGAATTGGTGAGAGAGAAAGAGACAGACAAAAAGCAAAAGAGAGAGAAAGAGAGATCTGTGCACCAAGTTCCAGATAGAATCCCAGGGACGATGCAGAGAAAAAATGGCTGCCTGGTGTGTCTAGGTAGATAGGGTGATAGGCAGCCTGTAGTTTCAAATCTCTCTTGTTAGTAGAAGAGACACAGAATGAGTATTCTGAATCCAGAATTGATGCAGAAGCAGCTAAGAAAGGTACCTGATTTTCTGAGATCATTTGGCCAAAAACAAAGATGTTTCCAGCTCAGCATGAAGTCAACTGACCAAGCAGTTGATGGGGAAAAGGCTATTTTACAGATGCCCATATAGCCAGATGACAGCAGGGACCTGAAGTACACCCCTTTCCCACCCTACTCCCTAGTTTTGGCTCTAGTTGAACTCTTTGGAACTTTGACACAACCCCAGAGAATGGAAGAAGGAGGAGAAAGAAAAATCTCTTAATTCACTGACATTTAGTTTCTGCTACCCTGGAAAAATAAGGCTTGAAATAGAAATTGGGTACAGATAGATGAAGAAAATGACATTTCTTGTTTATCTTGATTCCAAATTCCGTGCTTCAGTAATGAGACACAGCCCCTATTTTCACAGAGCAATATTCTAATTTAGGAGAGTAAAAGTTAGAATTTAAGATCCACATGAGTAGATAGCATGACCGCCTTGCATATCTATCATCTAGTTTGTTATCTGGCACATAATTGTGCTTCAATATGTATTTGTGGATGCATGGGTGGATGGATGGAGCAAACGCAAGCACACAATAAATCGTTACTAATCACTCAGAGGAGCTCCTGATAAGTGCAAAATGAGAGGTTTTAGAAGTGTAATAAGGAGAGACTGCTAAGGGCTGGAGTCATCACTGATTACTTCGCTGGAGGAGAAAGAGCTTAAGGTGGTCCTGGAAGATGAAGAATTGGTTCAATAAAGAGACAGAGTGAGTGAAAAAAAATGGGCAGGAAAGGGAGGGTAGAGGGAGAACAAAGGATTTGAAACTCAGACTGAAGTAATTTTGCTGCCAATTCAATGTACTTTCGCCTATACTCTTTTCTAAACATAGTATCTGGCACAGGATCTGCTGACAATATCTGATGGGTGGAGAGGAGGAAGAAGAGGGCTAAACATATATTTTTAAAAGAATGTTTAAAACTGGGTCTGGATCTTGAAATTCTTTCTCTACCTAAAGTTTAGTTTTAATTTAAAAGATAGCTTTCAACTTTTATCCAAAAACCAAAGTAGATATTTATTGTAGGGGGAGGGGCATTTACAATATTGGAATTGTGTTTAAGCACTCTTCCATGGATTTTTAATCCCTAGAATCCATGCCATTCAAAGATTTATTTTGTAGACTCTCTAACTCTGCCCACCTAAAAAGAACTCTAAGTTTACATCATTATTTTGATTTCCTTCCCTGCAATAATAATTAACTTGCATTTATAGTTTATCAACCTCTCTTACATAACGTTATCTCATTTACTCCTCACAAAAGAGATCTCCGAAGTAAACATTGTTATCTCCATTTTTAGACATGCAGAACTGACACTCAGGAGGTTTGCTCCCTCGAGTTAATTTACCAGCCAATAAATGCCAAAATCTAGACCTGTGCCCAATACCGTCCTCAACACCACGTTTCCTCACTATTGCCACCTGTGGATTTTAAAGAACAAGAAAAAATGCAGACACTGCTGAATTGTGTATATATGCCTAAGGAAGACAGGGTATAGTGATGAGTTAGCACAATAAAGGATTTTAACCATGGCATATCATTAGTTGTTCGTTTAAGTAAAAAGAAAATCTCTACATTTTTGCTGTGAGGGAAAAGGGTGTTCTTTGCTCAGCTATTCCATATTCATTACATATATTTGAGGGAACTTCTATATGATCTTCCACAAAGTCTCCCTCCTTTTTTAAGATCTCTCCCTGGAGCCAGAATGCTAGAGAGAATTTTTTATGGAAAAAATAATTAAGCTTTCTCACAGAGCAAATCCCCTAAAGTAATTTATCATAAAGAAAAACTCTAACCCAACCTTTTTCCTACCCAAAAGTACTAATTTAACTTTACAGCAGAACAGCTTCAGGGATCCCAAGAGCCAGATCAGGAAAGAGAAGAGGCCGAACCATTTGATCTTCTTACTCAACCCCTACTGGCACAGGTTCGTTTCACACTGAGAATTGTTTTGCGCTTTGCAGAGTCTGGCTCTAAATGTTTCAAATAAGCAAGCTTAGGCCACTTAGAGTGGAAGAGTCTGTTTTGCTAATTGGTTTCATTCCTTTTAACTCATGGTTAATGAAAGTTGAAGTAATTTTTCAAGACAGGATTACATGTTAAGTGTCATAAGGCTGTCAGAATGGCCAAGATTTAATACTTTTGAACTCTAGTACTTATAAACTGCAAATGCTTCTCCTATCCTTTCCCCTTCTTCCACTCTTCCCTTTCTCTCTGCTCATGCTGACATGGTAACCATGTACATCTACAGTGGTTGACAGATAAAAATGTTAATTTGATGCCATTGCACTCCAGCCTGGTGACAGAGCAAGACTCCATCTCAAAAAAAAAAAAAAAAATGTTAATTTGAGAGATCATGTTGACACTACTCTGAAAAAAAATGTGAAAAGGTGCTGATATGTTGTGCTACGTATTTTCATGCCTTTTGCAACAAAGCAGAACTGCATATTCTCAAACATATATAATCTGGTTAGCAGGTTTGTTTATTCGTCTGATTCAGTTTTATTAAAGGAGATCATCCTTGAACAACACACCCACATTTCAGTTGGGGCAGGTTCAGCCCTCTCGCATTCCCATAGCAATCTCCCAATGCTGAGCTTCTGAAATTTATTTATTTATTTATTTATTTATTTATTTATTTATTTATTTATTTATATGGGTTAAAGTTTTTTTTTTTAATTTTCTTTTTTATTGTTTATTGGATTTTAGGTTTGGGGGTACATGAGCAGAGCATGCAAGACAGTTGCGTAGGTACACACATGGCAGTGTGCTTTGCTTTTCTTCTCCCCTTCACCCACATTTGGCATTTCTCCCCAGGCTATCCCTCCCCACCACCCCTCCCACTGGCCCTCCCCTTTTCCCCCCTATAAACCCCAGTGTTTAGTACTCCCCTTTCTGTGTCCATGTGTTCTCATTTTTCATCACCCACCTATGAGTGAGAATATGCGGTGTTTCATTTTCTGTTCTTGTGTCAGTTTGCTGAGGATGATGTTCTCCAGATTCATCCATGTCCCTACAAACGACACAAACTCATCATTTCTGATTGCTGCATAATATTCCATGGTGTATATGTGCCACATTTTTCCAATCCAGTCTATTATCAATGGGCATTTGGATTGATTCCAGATCTTTGCTATTGTAAACAGTGCTGCAATGAACATTCGTGTACATGTGTCCTTATAGTAGAACGATTTATAGACTTTTGGATATATACCCAGTAATGGGATTGCTGGGTCAAATGGAATTACTATTTCTAAGGCCTTGAGGAATCGCCACACCGTCTTCCAAAATGGTTGAACTAATTTACACTCCCACCAACAGTGTAAAAGTGTTCCTTTTTCTCCACATCCTCTCCAGCATCTGTTGTCTCCAGATTTTTTAATGATCGCCATTCTAACTGGCATGAGATGGTATCTCAATGTGGTTTTGATTTGCATCTCTCTGATGACCAGTGACGATGAGCATTTTTTCATATGATTGTTGGCCTCATATATGTCTTCTTTCATAAAGTATCTGTTCATATCCTTTGCCCACTTTTGAATGGGCTTGTTTTTTTCCTGTAAATCTGTTTGAGTTCTTTGTAAATTCTGGATATCAGCCCTTTGTCAGATGGGTAGACTGCGAAAATTTTTTCCCATTCTGTTGGTTGCCGATCCACTCTAGTGACTGTTTCTTTTGCCGTGCAGAAGCTGTGGAGTTTCATTAGGTCCCATTTGTCTATTTTGGCTTTTGTTGCCAATGCTTTTGGTGTTTTGGTCATGAAGTCCTTGCCTACTCCTATGTCCTGGATAGTTTTGCCTAGATTTCCTTCTAGGGTTTTTATGGTGCCAGGTCTTATGTTTAAGTCTTCAATCCATCTGGAGTTAATTTTAGTGTAAGGTGTCAGGAAGGGGTCCAGTTTCTGCTTTCTGCACCATGGCTAGCCAGTTTTCCCAACACCATTTGTTAAAAATAGAATCCTTTCCCCATTGCTTGTTTTTGTCAGGTTTATCAAAGATTGTATAGTTGTATGTATGTTGTGTTGCCTCCGGTGCCTCTGTTCTGTTCCATTGGTCTATATCTCTGTTTTGGTACCAGTACCATGCTGTTTTGATTACTGTAGCCTTGTAGTATAGTTTGAAATCCGGTAGTGTGATGCCCCCCGCTGTGTTCTTTTTGCTTAGAATTGACTTGGCTATGCGGGCTCTCTTTTGGTTCCATATGAAGTTCATGGTGGATTTTTCCAGTTCTGTGAAGAAAGTCAATGGTAGCTTGATGGGGATAGCATTGATTCTGTAAATTACTTTGGGCAGTATAGCCATTTTCAAGATATTAATTCTTCCTAACCATGAACATGGAATGTTTCTCCATCTGTTTGTGTCCTCTCTTATTTCGTTGAGCAGTGGTTTGTAGTTTTCCTTGAAGAGGTCTCTTACGTTTTTTGTGAGTTGTATTCCTAGGTATTTTATTCTTTCTGTAGCAATTGTGAATGGCAGTTCATTCTTGATTTGGCTTTCTTTAAGTCTGTTATTGGTGTATAGGAATGCTTGTGATTTTTGCACATTGATTTTATATCCTGAGACTTTGCTGAAGTTGCTTATCAGTTTCAGGAATTTTTGGGCTGAGGTGATGGGGTCTTCTAGGTATACTATCATGTCGTCTGCAAATAGAGACAATTTGGCTTCCACCTTTCCTGTTTGAATACCCTTTATTTCTTTTTCTTGCCTGATTGCTCTGGCTAGAACTTCCAGTACTATATTGAATAGGAGTGGTGAAAGAGGGCATCCTTGTCTAGTGCCAGATTTCAAAGGGAATGCTTCCAGTTTTTGCCCATTCAGTATGATATTCACTGTTGGTTTGTCATAAATAGCTTTTATTACTTTGAGATACGTTCCATCGATACCGAGTTTATTGAGGGTTTTTAGCATAAAGGGCTGTTGAATTTTGTCAAATGCCTTCTCTGCGTCAATTGAGATAATCATGTGGTTTTTGTTTTTGGTTCGGTTTATGTGGTGAATTACGTTTATAGACTTCTGTATGTTGAACCAGCCTTGCATCCCCGGGATGAATCCTACTTGATCATGATGGATAAGGTTTTTGATTTGCTGTTGCAATCGGCTTGCCAATATTTTATTGAAGATTTTTGCATCTATGTTCATCATGGATATTGGCCTGAAGTTTTCTTTTCTTGTTGGGTCTCTGCCGGGTTTTGGTATCAGGATGATGTTGGTCTCATAAAATGATTTGGGAAGGATTCCCTCTTTTTGGATTATTTGGAATCGTTTCAGAAGGAATGGTATTAGCTCCTCTTTGTGTGTCTGGTAGAATTCAGCTGTGAACCCATCTGGACCTGGGCTTTTTGTGTGTGGTAGGCTCTTAATTGCTGCCTTGACTTCCTACCTTTTTATTGGTCATTCATAGTTTTAGCTTCCTCCTGGTTTAGGCTTGGGAGGACACAGGAGTCCAGGAATTTATCCATTTCTTCCAGGTTTACTAGTTTATGTGCATAGAGTTGTTTGTAATACTCTCTGATGATAGTTTGAATTTCTGTGGAATCTGTGGTGATTTCCTCTTTGTCATTTTTTATTGCATCTATTTGGTTGTTCTCTCTTTTCTTTTTTATCAATCTGGCTAGTGGTCTGTCTATTTTGTTGATCTTTTCAAAAAGTCAGCTCTTGGATTTATTGATTTTTTGAAGGGTTTTTCATGTTTCTATCTCCTTCAGTTCAGCTTTGATCTTAGTTATTTCTTGTCTTCTGCTGGGTTTTGAGTTTTTTTTATCCTGCTCCTCTAGCTCTTTCAATTTTGACGATAGGGTGTCAATTTTGGATCTCTCCATTCTCCTCATATGGGCACTTATTGCTATATATTTTCCTCTAGAGACTGCTTTAAATGTGTCCCAGAGATTCTGGCATGTTGTGTCTTCATTCTCATTGGTTTCGAAGAACTTCTTTATTTCTGCCTTCATTCCATTGTTTATCCAGTCAACATTCAAGAGCCAGTTGTTCAGTTTCCAAGAAGCTGTGTGGTTCTCAGTTGGTTTCTGAATTCTGAGTTCCAACTTGATTGCACTATGGCCTGAGAGGCTGTTTGTAATGATTTCAGTTGTTTTGCATTTGTTGAGCAGTGCTTTACTTCCAATTATGTGGTCAATTTTAGAGTAGGTGTGATGTGGTGCTGAGAAGAATGTGTATTCTGTGGATTTGGGGTGGAGAGTTCTGTAAATGTCTATCAGGTTTGCTTGCTCCAGGTCTGAGTTCAAGCCCTGGATATCCTTGTTGATTTTCTGTCTGGTTGATCTGTCTAGTATTGACAGTGGAGTGTTAAAGTCTCCCAGTATTATTGTGTGGGAGTCTAAGTCCTTTTGTAAGTCCTTAAGAACTTGCCTTATGTATCTGAGTGCTCCTGTGTTGGGTCCATATATGTTTAGGATCGTTAGCTCTTCTTGTTGTATCGATCCTTTTACCATTATGTAATGGCCTTCTTTGTCTCTTTTGATCTTTGTTGCTTTAAAGTCTATTTTATCAGAGATGAGAATTGCAACTCCTGCTTTTTTTTGCTCTCCATTTGCTTGGTAAATCTTCCTCCATCCCTTTATTTTGAGCCTTTGTGTATCCTTACATGTGAGATGGGTTTCCTGGATACAGCACACTGATGGGTTTTGGTTTTTTATCCAATTTGCCAGTCTGTGTCTTTTGATTGGTGCATTTAGTCCATTTACATTTAGGGTTAATATTGTTATGTGTGAATTTGATAATGCCATTTTGATGCTAGCTGGCTGTTTTGCCCATTAGTTGATGTAGATTCTTCATTATGTTGATGCTCTTTAGCATTTAGTGTGATTTCGGAATGGCTGGTACTGGTTGTTCCTTTCTATGTGTAGTGCCTCATTCAGGAGTTCTTGTAAAGCAGGCCTGGTGGTGACAAAATCTCTGAGTACTTGCTTGTTCACAAAGGATTTTATTTTTCCTTCACTTCTGAAGCTCCGTTTGGCTGGATATGAAATTCTGGGTTGAAAGTTCTTTTCTTTAAGGAGGTTAAATATTGGCCCCCACTCTCTTCTGGCTTGTAGAGTTTCTGCCAAGAGATCTGCTGTGAGTCTGATGGGCTTCCCTTTGTGGGTGACCTGACCTTTCTCTCTGGCTGCCCTTAGTATTTTCTCCATTATTTCAACCCTGGTGAATCTGACGATTATGTGCCTTGGGGTTGCTCCTCTTGCGGAATATCTTTGTGATGTTCTCTGTATTTCCTGCAATAGAGTGTTGGCCTGCCTTGCTAGGTGGGGGAAATTTTCCTGGATAATATCCTGAAGAGTATTTTCCAGCTTCGATTCATTCTCTTCGTCACATTCTGGTACACCTATCAAACGTAGGTTAGGTCTCTTCACATAGTCCCACATTTCTTGGAGACTTTATTCATTCCTTTTTGCACTTTTTTCTCTAATCTTGGTTTCTCGTTTTATTTCATTGAGTTGATCTTCAACTTCTGATATTCTCTCTTCTGCTTGGTCAATTCGGCTGTGGAAACTTGTGCATGCTTCGCGAAGTTCTCGTATTGTGTTTCTCAGCTCCTTTAATTAATTCATATTCCTCTCTAAGTTATCCATTCTTGTTATCATTTCCTTGAATCTCTTTTCAAATCCTTTTTTAAGGTTCTTAGTTTCTTTGCATTGATTTAAAACATGTTCTTTTAGCTCACAAAAGTTTCTCATTATCCACCTTCTAAAGTCTAATTCTGTAATTTTGTCACAGTCATTCTCCGTCCAGCTTTGTTCCCTTGCTGGTGAGGAGTTTTGGTCCTTTGTAGGAGGCGAGGTGTTCTGGTTTCGGGTGTTTTCCTCATTTTTGCGCTGGTTTCTTCCCATCTTTGTGGATTTATCCACCTGTCGTCTGAGTAGTTGCTGACTTTTCAATTGGGTCTCTGAGTGGACACCCAGATTGTTGATGACAAAGTATTTCTGTTACTTTGTTTTCCTTCTACCAGTCTAGCCCCTCCACTGTACGACTGCTGAGGTCCACTCCAGGCCCTGCTTCTCTGGGGTGCACCTATAGCAGCTGCGGAACAGTGAGGGATGCTACCAGTTTCTTTTTCTGCTATCTTTGTCCCAGAATGATGCCTGCCAAATGTCAGTCTTCTGGATATAGAGGGGTCAGGGAGCTGCTTGAGGAGACAGTCTGTACTTTATAGGAGCTCAAGTGCTGAGCTGTGAGCTCTGTTGTTCATTCAGGGCTGTTAGGCTGCTATATTTAATTCTGCTGCAGCAGAACTCATAAAAAAAAAAAACGCTTTTTTTCTCAGATGCTCTGTCTCGGGGGGTTGGGGCTTTCTTTGTGAGTGTCCATTGCGCTGTCCTGCCCAGCTAGGAGGCAGTCTAGTCACTATTTTCCTGCCAAGGCTCTGCCCTGCTGGTGTGAGGTCCACCCTCTTGCTGCAGACTCTGCCCTGCTGCTGCGGTCTCTGCCCTGCTTCCACGGGCTACACCCTGCGGCAGAGTCTCTCTGTTGTGGCAGGTTGCCTCAGCAATGGCAGGCTGTGTCAGCAATGGGAGTGTAGCCTCAGTAGGGGCGGATTGCCTCAGTAATGGTGGACGCCCCCCCCTTACTGAGCTGCACTGTCCTGGGTTCAGCTGTGACCGCAGTGAAACTCTCTATCCGGAGTGTTTGGAATCGCCATTTTGTTTGTCCCACTGCGCTGGCCCAAAAGCTGTTTCCCTGAAATCTCCTGTCCTGGCTCACTGTCCAAGTCCAGTTCAATCAGATGGATATGCCAATCTGCCCTCTCAAGTCTCAGATTGCCGGTTAAACAGGGCACCCGGACCAGTGCGCTTTGTGCGGAGCGCTGTGGAGCACTGCTGTGCTGTAGCACTGGCCGCTGGCTGCACCAGCCAACACCGCTGCGCTGGCGTCCCACGTCTCTTTTATACCTGGGAATTTCCCCGTTCTGTGGGCAACAAAGATCCGTCTGGAAATGCGGCCCTGATTCACCCTTTGCGCCTTCACCGAGAGCTTCAATCCTGGGTTGTTCTCACCACGCCATCTTGAGTCGGTCTCCTTGAGCTGGGTTTTAAAGGATACGTAGGAGTTCTCCAGGTAGATGAGGTGGAGAAGGGCATTCTGGGAAGCACTTCTGACATTTATTTTTGATGCAGTCATGTTAATGCTGTCACGGTGAAACAATCTATGTAAAATCACTGTCTTATATTGCCAAGTAATTTCATATACCCCATCTTTCTGACCATCCCTCTATACATAATCTCTCCCCTGATTACAGAGCATTTTCACCTTCTAATTTACTAATATATTCATTATTTATGTTTGTAAATCTCATCTTTATTTTATTCTTAGAAGAAACCATCAGTTGCTTTAATTTTAATCTTTGAGAAACTGTTTAGCTCCTAAAGGCTATATCATCTATCAGTCAAACAATCATAATAAGTGAGTTGTATAATATTAACCATGATATATTATGTCCTTTACTTAGTTCTGAGAGGACTGTTAGAGACATCATTGATGATTTCCTTGGTGCTTTGGAACTAAGAATAAGAGAACATATTTTGGAAAGCTGACAAAAGTAAAGGTGTCCATACTCAAATGTAAACCAAAGACCCATTATGAAGCAGACAAATCAATTTATTAATTGAAAGTAAATGAGTATGGCCATTGAAACTTAATTTTATATGCAGACTATTCAAGATTCACATAAATTCTTGACATTAAATGAATGGTGCACTTACTACCTTGCTTAGCATGATGGATGACCCTAAGATGAGTAAGCTTGGCAGACACAAAACTTCCATTTTATGTGATTTGCCTTTGTAGCAGGTTTGAATTTTACTCAGTCACAAAAATCAAATGTGCCCAAAATGTTAATTTATTTGCATTTTTGTAATTAAGCTTTTCATAACTCATAACAATTTTTGCTACCTCTTACTAAATCTTGGTACTGTAGTCATTTGTGGCCCGCTGTTGTCCAGTTATTACTTCTATCACTTCTCTCTTCATCCCAGTTGTGTGTCCCCATGTGTCCCTGCTTTGGTGCCACTCCTTCAGTCACATCTGCACTCACCTCAGTGCTGTGATATGCCAGGTTGTTTGCATACAACTATGTGGCTGTGTAGACAGTTCCATGTATAAACCAATGTTATACAGGTACAGAAATCAGGAGGGAGGGAACATAATAGGACATGGGGTTAAGAAACCAGGTGGTAAAGAGAAAAGCAAGCCATTGTTGATAAAACATGCCAAAATTATTCTCAAAAAACAACTTGCAGGTCCACCAAGATAAATGTGTGTATGTGTGTGTATAGTCTATAATTTATGGAAAATTTTCAAATATTTTTCCTTACCAAGATGTCCCTTATGCAATTCAGATAAAATTCCTCTAATCTTCTGGGGTATTTTAAAACTAATTTGTCACCATTCACCCTCACTAAGCCATCATGCTTGATAATAAAAAGAAAAATGTGGTCCTTGCTTTGCAATTGTTCAACTACATATCTATTTGTTATTGTCAGTCTGCCTCTGTCCTGTCCTTCAGAAACACACATGGACACACAGAAGAAAACTTAATTCCTAAAATTATTCTAAAATCAGGGGAAAAATAAGGATCTTAAATCTTCCAAAAAAATTAGGCAAAACTCCAAGACCTGGTTGAAAATGCTGGAAAAACTATCAGAAACATATACACTTAAATTTATTAATTCCTGTTAATAAATAAAAATGAATGTAATAAATATTTTAATACATTTGATATTTGATATTAAGATGATATAATACTGCTTAGGATTAGCTCAAAGTATTTCCATCAGCTTCTATGTATTTTTAAGGCAATATGTTACATGTTGTCATAACATATGTATATGCTGCTATAGTTTCTCTTTCTCCTAGTGAGTTTCCAGTTAAGGGATTATATGGATAACCTATGCTTTAGGCATACTTTACTATTCACTATGTAATATTATTAGTATTTCAATAACATTTCGACATTTCATTTATATTTTTTAAATACCTTGCATTTTTATACTTTTAAGGATTTATATTTCTACCAAGTTGAGAATTAACACCCACTGGACACTAACTATAAGGCTCTGTATGCATATCATCATCATTACTAAAATGTGGGCTTTATCATATAATTTTATTTATACTACAAATTAACACACTTCCTTAGATATTTATAAATACCTTAATAACTTTTAAATTAAGAGGTATTTCTAAAACCTCTGGGGGGAAAAGATAAATGTGTTTTAGGTGAGGAAAGAATTAGAATTCTTGAATCATCCTCATCACATGAATGTCTGGTTTAAGCATCTCTATACCTGACACACTAATTTAGCTACAATGCAGCAAAACCAGCATTGTAGTAATAGAATATTGATTGTACAGTGTTCAAAGACAAAGAACTTATGTTGTTATACTTTTCATACATGCATGATATTGCAGCACAACACCATGTCAATAATTTTTACAAAATGAAACCCACTACCGCTGTGCTTGGTGGTGATTGAATTATGAAATAGTCAATCCTCTGATGAAATACTTTATCTTACACAAACCTAAAATATAAGTAATCGTACTGGTCTCAAAAGACTTTCATGTAAAATATAGCGAAAAACCCCTTCCAAAGTTTACTTAAGTATATTATTTTTCTAATTTTTATGTCCACATTTTTATTTTCATTGTGAGCAGTTGAGAATGCTTTCTTATAGAGATTCTAATCTCACAGGGATCAAGTATTATCACTGTATATTTCACTTCCTAATACAAAAAAAAAAAGAGTGGTTTTATAAAGGATCCAAAATATGATTTTTAAATGAATTTCTCACATGAGAATATTCTTATAGATACAGTACTGATGCCCTTTTTAGAAAAAGTTTAGTCATGAATAAAATAATAAAGAGATGTCAGTTTATTTACTTGGAAATGCAAACATTGGACCTAATGAGAATTGTATTTAGCAAACAGAAGGTAGTCTTGACATTAAGATCAACAAGTCTTTATTAAAATGTTTTTCTAAGAGAATCAAGCAGCAAGGAATGAGGAACAGGAAACAGTATTTTTACAATTTTGAGAGTGGAAAAGGTCATTAAAATTTATAAACCAACTGCCACCCAATGTGAGTTCTCCTTTCCAGTGTCCCTGACAGATGTTCACTCAATACTTGCCCGAATATCTTCAGGACAGCTATATTGTGAAAATGTTATTTCCTATATCAAAACAAAACCTACTTCCTTGCCTTAAGCTGGTCTCCTCTACTGCTGGTGAGAGTCTACAAGGTAAAACTTTTCTGAAGTTTATTCTGACAAAACAAACCATACAACTCTAAAATGTATCTATTCCTTGGTCTTATAGTTCTAGTTCTAAGTCTCTATACTAAGGGAATAATCAGTTATGTATAAAGAATTTCTTTGATTTGCCACATAAAAAAGTAAAAATTTGGAAACAATCTAATGTTCAAGAATAGAAGATTCTTGAAATAAATCATGATTAATTCATGCAAAGAAATACCATAAAATCGTCACAAATTATGTTACTATAATTGTATGCACAGTATATGTTTTTCACGAAATAAGGTCTATGAAGTGCTCAGTAGAACTTTCTGACAGAGAAAACAAAAAAACAAATATTGTCTTATTTTTTAAAATAGGCAGTAAAGAAGCATATTCAATAAACTATTAAAAAATCTTGCATTGAGTGTGCATTCCTCTTGCAATCTAAAAACTAAATGTTCCTTTAAATACATTTATTTCACTAATATTTGATGAATACTGACTGTAAGCCAGATGTCAATGAACAAGGCTTACATTTCTTTTCTTTCAAAAGGAAAGACAAATATCTAAAGCAAATGACCGGGTGCTGTCACTTTTCAATCTGGATAAGTATGGTCATCCTGGATTCTTGTCTTTGTCTTTTAAAGATGAATAATATAATAAAAATGTAAAACTTTTAGTAATCAATAAAATACTGCACTATAATAAGTATTATAAAAAGTAATAAACTTTGAGCAAACAATCCTACGACAACCTAAATGAGTACATATGTTCACCAAAAAACACACGGAAGAATGTTTATTGCACCTTTATTTATAATAGCACAAAACTGGAACCAATTCAAGTGTCCGTTAACTGTAGAATGGATAAATAAATTGTGGCATTTTAAAAAAGCTTTAGTGAGATTTAATTTACATACCATAACATTCACCTAATTTAAAATATGCAACTCAATGGTTTTTAGAAAATTTATTAAGTTGTGCACCCATCACTGTAGCCTTGTTTTAGAAAACCTTCATTACTCCAGTAAGATCCCTCACGTTCCTTTACAGTTAATCCCTTTTCTCACCCTCAGCCCTAGGCAACCACTAATTTATTTTCTGTTTCTATAGATTTGTTTAATTGTGTTCGATTCTTACAAAAAGTAAATTGTGTTATATTTTATAAAGCAAAAATTACAGCTTCACTCAATAACAATGATGAATCTCTCAGAGAAAATATTGAATATAAGTAGCCATACAAAAAATGCATATGCTATATGATTCCATTTATGGCAATTTAAGAACAGGCAAACACCAATCTATGATGATAAACATCACAATAGTGGTTATCACTGGGAAGGATACTGACCAGAGGGGAAAAGAGAGAGATTTCTGAAGGCCTAGAAATATTCTGTATGTTCACCTGCGTGGTGCTTACTTGGACACATACACATGTAAAAATTAATAAGTCAGTTCTGCTGAAATTTTTGTATTTTATGGTTCAATAAAAATGTTTAAAGAAAATAAAGCTACCCCCATATCAATTGCCTTATATCCTTGCTTATATCATCATTCTTCCCCTCCTCCTTCACTTTTGCTTTTAACATCAGCTTGCCAAGTTGAATGTGAATTTTCTAAAAAATGTAACTAGTCATACTGTTACTTTGTTAAAAGGTGGGGGAAATGACAAACCAGATGTCAAACTCATCTTCTTACCTCTCTATTAATCTCCATTTCCAAAGGATATAATGGATAGCTATCATAATGCATAGCTCATGAAAAGAGGAAATAGGTTTATGTGGAGAAAAAAACAATACCAAAATCTAGAATAAAACTGAAAATAGGCATACAGACAGCACCACAACCAAACTATTTCTTAAGGAAATAAAGAAGGAGGAAAGAATGAATGTCATCCAAGCCATTCAATTACTTAAATTTTTGTATGCCTTTTTAAAAGTGTACAATGTATCATGTACTAAAATAACAAAATGGCAGGATTTTCCTTTTGAGAGCTACATTTAACATCTTAATGTGGTAACACATAAGCTACTTAGATTTTAAAGGACTATTGTTTGAATATTATCTCCTATCTGGTATTCACAAGTCAGCAAGGTAATGAGGAGCAACACCTGTGTGTACTGTGCCCTATATAGTATGCTGCAGTAGTAAGTCAATCATGATAACACAGCAATACAAACCCACCTCTAAACACACTGTTTAAAAACAGGCAATGACACCATCTATTGCATAGCGATACTGGCTGGGGAATTCCCGCCATTTGAAACCATTTAATCAATCCCTATCACACACCTTTGTTTGATAGTGTGTAGCGTAAATAGCTGCTGTTCATTTGCAGAGACCATGGGAGAGCACTGTTTAGTGACTTACCAAAGTCAGCTAATATTACTACAACATCATTCTTTAATAATTCAGTCATTTTCAGAATTAGGTTGTCAGTCAACCAAATCCAAAAATAATTCTCAGGATCTTTTACTAGGAAACCAGAGCATTGTCTTATTGCTCAACCATTTGTTCTCTCACATTCCATACCTGTTTCCAGATTTATAGCAAGAGTAAAATCTAGCAATCAATCTCTACCCAACAGTAATAATCTTAGCATTTGCAAGGCTGTGACTTTATTGAAGTATTAATCAACAATCATTTAGTTGCAAGTTACAAGAAATAATAATTCAACCTAGCTTTTTAAGAAAGAGAAAGAGCTAGTTCATTAGACAAGTACCTAATAGTTGAGAGTTAAGTGCTGATTTTAGAGCTAACTAGGTTCAGGTCTCCAGTCCTTATCTCTTTCTCTTCTTTGCATGTTGACCTCAATTTCTTTTACAAAAGAAAAAAATAACATGACTTCATAATTCCAACTAATTTTTTCAATACAGTTTATCATCCAAAAAAGAATGACTCTCTTACTCTCCCCCAGTGAGTGATGTACCAAATTTTAGGGAAACTTATCGACCCAGTTTTGGATCACAGGACTATCCTTGAACAAATCACTAAGACCAAAAGGAGAAACATGATCTCATTGGCCATTCCAATCATAAACCTAAACATGGAGCAGAGAAAAGTGTGCCTAAAAACATGTAGCCCCACAGGTCTACATGAAGTTCAGGAGAGGATATTTCCCAGAAGAAAATCAATGTATTGGTTCTGAGAGACAAAGAATTAGTGAGCAAGCCAAAGCAACAGATGTCCATTATTGTCGTCACATGAATGAGCTAATTCCATATTCTCAGCAGAGGTTTTCTGGCACATAGAATGTACAGTTCTAGTTTTTTTCTGAATAACATTCAAAATATTATTGTTGTGTGCTTTCAAGAAAACAGAAATCATTTGAAAAATTCAAATGTGGGGGTCGTGGGGCAGGCTGAAGATTACATTTTTTGCTTCACAAACTCAATACTAAACATTATAAAATTCCCTTAGGAAGAAGGTAATCCTCCATTCATTCTGACCTAACAATACGTCTTGGCAATTGAATTGACTTATCCTTTTAAGCATGAATATTTTGGCTTGGCTACACAAAAATGACAACCAAGAGATGTAAAAATATAATTTTGCTTTTGTTTTTTAACCAAGTATTAAGTGAAATGAATATCTCAGTTACCAACTTTGCCCTGGTGGATGAAGCTGAAGAATGATCTGCGATTGTCCATTCCATCTATTTGATCAGTCAAAATATAAGCAGTGAAAATTTAAAAAGAAATTTTCATAAATATTTCTAGAACTGTAAACTTGAGATATCAATATATTATAAGACAAAATAGTAATGCCAAAGATTATAAAGGAAAGATGAATAGATTCAACTATCACAATGAAAATAACCAAAAAAAAGTTACAAAAAAAGAAAAACTGTAAAAATATTTGAAGCACATATAATGGACAAAGGATTAATTTTTTAATATAAGAAGAGCTTTTACAAATCAATAAGAAAAAGATAAATACAGTAATAGAAAGCTGATTAAGAAATATGTACAGGTGATTTCAAAAGAAGTAAATGAAGAAATATTGTTTATTGACATGTGAAAATATGTTCAAATGTATTATTAATCAAATAAAAATCAAACTATAATTTTACTTAGCTTGGCAAATATTAAAACACTTAATAACATCCACTGCTTTTAGATGGTTAGATTGGCACAACCTTTCAGGAAGCCATGTGGCACTATGTATAGTTTTAAATTTTAAGTGTAAATTTTCCATGACCCATCATTCCTGCTTCTGAAACTTAACACCAAGGGAAAAAATAACAGTAAACCACATGAAAAGATTGTGAGTGTGTGTAGGTATGCATGTGAGTGTGTGTGTTTGACTGCATGTTGTATAAAAAGATTTGGGTAATAATATAAATGGTAATAATAAAGTATACCTCCCTAAATACCTCATACAAGAAATTGATTACATTAAAAATCATTTTCTAAACTGAATCTCCTAGAAATTTTAAATGATGGTGTTGATTTCTGTGTGGACACTTTAAAAGATGCCTATGTGTTTTACGTAATGCTGGCTTTTTCTTTGCCAGCCTAAACTAATTTTTAAACACGCATGAATGTAAGATCAAGATTCAGAGCAAATATTTATTGTGTTTCTCATTTTTCTGTTGGGAAGGTTTTTTTAAATCAATATTCTTAGCAGGGGGAATATACTTCTCTCCACCAACACAGTTTCATCCCAGAGACAAACTCCATGAACAGTCAGGTCACTGCCACAAAAACAAGCAATGGGGAACAGATTCCCTGTTTAATAAATGATGTTGGGGAAACTGGCTAGCCACGTGCAGAAAACAGAAACTGGATCCCTTCCTGACATTTTACACTAAAATTAACTCCAGATGGATTAAAGACTTAAACATAAGAACTAACATCATAAAAACCCTAGAAGAAAACCTTGGCAAAATCATTCAGGACATAGGCACAGACAAAGACTTCATGACTAAAACACCAAAAGCATTGGCAACAAAAGCCAAAATAGACAAATGGGATCTAATTAAACTTCAGAGCTTCCGTACAGCAAAAGAAACAATCATTAGAGTGAATCGGCAACCAATAGAATGGGAAAAAATTTTTGCAATCTATCCATCTGACAAAGGACTAATATCCAGAACCTACAAATAACTAAAACAGATTTACAAGAAAAAAAAAAAAAAAACCATTCAAAAGTAGGTGAAGGACATGAGTAGACACTTTTCAAAAGAAGACATTTATTTACATAGCCAACAAACATAATGTAAAAATGCTCATCATCACTGATCATTAAAGAAATGCAAATCAAAACCACATTGAGATACTATCTCATGCCAGTTAGAATGGTGATCATTAAAAAAATCTGGAGACAACAGATGCTGGAGAGGATGTGGAGAAATAGGAACATTTTTACACTGTTGGTGGGAATGTCAATTAGATCAACTATTGTGGAAGACAGTGTGGCAATTCCTCAAGGATCTAGAAGTAGAAATTTCATTTGACTCAGCAATCCCATTACTGGGTATATATCCAAAGGATTATAAATTGTTCTATAATAACATGTACAAGTATGTTCATTGGGACACTGTTTACAATAGCAAAGACCTGGAACCAACCCAAATACCCATTGATGATAGACTGGACAAGGAAAATGTGGCACATATAAACCATGGAATACTAAGCAGCCATAATAAATGATGAGTTTGTGTCCTTTGTAGGGACATAGATGAATCTGGAAACCATCATTCTCCGCAAACTGACACAAGAACAGAAAATCAAACACTGGATGTTCTCACTTATAGGAGGGTGTTGAACAATGAGAACACATGGACATGGGTAGGGGAGCATCACACACTGGGATCTGTTGTCGTGGGAGTAAGGAGGGACAGCAGGGGGTAGGGAGGTTGGGGAGGGATAACATGGGGAGAAATGCCAGACATAGGTGATAGAGGCAAACCACACTGCCATTTATGTACCTATGCAATAATCTTGCATGATCTGCACGTGTACCCCAAAACCTAAAGTACAATAAAAATATGTATTTTTTTAAAAAGGAGTCAAGGAGAAGTTAAAAAAACAAAGGAGTCAAGGGGAAGTTAAAAAAGTAGCAAGCATACACAATTGTCCTGGCCAGAGTACAGAGGACATTCATATTTTGCAGAATATGTTATGCTTCTGAGCCATCCTGTTTGTAACTTGTATAAATCATCTCATAAAATAAAATAGTAAAAGCCAAGCTCTAGAAACTAAAGAATCAGTTTATCAACCAAACCTTTCCAAAGAAAGGGGAAATGATGGCATGGCTAGCAACCCAGAAGTCTCCCCAGTAGGCAACTCTGACAACTCCAGGGGTCTCCTGGCACATGGGGTCAGAGTTAAGAGGGGAGGGGATCTAGAACACCAAACAAAATGAATGGTATATTCTCATTTTTATTTTCTTAAGTGTATATATGTGAAATTACATACATTAGCAATTATCTTAACTGGGTGGTAGGATTATAGTTAATTTTATTTTCTCTTCAAATAATTCATAATATTATTTGAATCTTGTATGGTTAAAAAAGAAAAATATTCGTTTTCAAGTTTTTTTTAACTTTTTGAGAATAGGGGTGCTACTTCATTGGTTAATTCATAGAATTTGTTAAAATGTACCGTTGTCAAAATAACTATAGCTAAAAGGCTATGACGGTGTTGCCAGTATTTTTTTTTTTTTTTTTTTTTTTTTTTTTTTTTTTTGAGACGGAGTTTCGCTGTTGTTACTCAGACTGGAGTGCAATGGCACGATCTCGGCTCACCGCAACCTCCGCCTCCTGGGTAGCAATTCTCCTGCCTCAGTCTTCTGAGTAGCTGGGACTACAGGCGTGCACCACCATGCCCAGCTAAGTTTTGTACTTTTAGTAGAGACGGGGTTTCACCTTGTTAACCAGGATGGTCTCGATCTCTTGACCTTGTGATCGACCTGCCTCAGCCTCCCAAGGTGCTGGGATAATAGGCGTGAGCCACCGCGCAGGGCCCACCAGTATTTTTTTTTAAATGAGATGGGATCTCACTGTTTTGCCTAGGCATGTCTGGAACTCCTGAGCTCAAGTGATCTGCCCATCTTGACCTCCCAAAGTGCTGGGATTACAGGTGTGAGCCACTGGGCCCAGCCTACTATTGCCTGTGTTTCTTAAGACAATCATGTTAGATTTTTTTACGTCAGTGGACTTATTTGCTCTAGCCCAGAATTTCTCAAACTGTGTTCCATGACATTAATTATGTGTGTGTATGTGCATGCGTGAGTGTATGTATGTATAGTATATCTCTATATACTATATATATGTACATTATATTTACACTCAACACTAAGATTAGACAAATCTCATTGCTTCAAAACTTCTCAGAATATTAACTATTCTAACCCAATATGTATCATCTCCCAAATTTCTTTTGCTCCAAATGTTTTCAAGGAAGTTTCTCACTGTATTAATACTCCAAGAAATACAGTTAGACAAGTGTTGTGGTCTATTCTGGTCTTCCTAAACTCATAACTATTTACAAACGCACCCCACCTGTAGGTACAGATTACTTCATTTTCTGTAGGTACACTTCACCTTATTTCCCAAGCCAGTCCTCGTTAAGCCAAAGATCAATACCAACTTTTGTTGTATAGTTGAAGATGGAGCTTTTTTTTTTTAAGTTCTCACCTTATGGTATCTGGCTTCAGCTTTTGACAAACTGGACCTCTGGGTCTTTGAAAGGGTCTTATTCGGTTGGTTTTTCTCTATTTTCCCAGACATCATTGCTTTGTTTCCCTTGCAGTTTTGGTTGCACTGTTGTTAACTTCCTCTGTCTGTTTTGCTTCTTAAGTGTAGATTGCCCCTGGGGATTCTGTCTGGCGGCCAGTCTTCTGACTCCAAACACTCCCTGGGTGATCTCATTCTCACCAATTATTTCAATAACCAGCTCTAAAAAGCTCATGATTCATAATTCATAAAGAATCTTCAGCCCACATCTCCCTTCAGGGTTTGATGTTTATAAAAACTGCCCTCCTTAATATCTCCCCTTGGAAGCCCCACAGTCACATCAAACAGTATATCCCAAATTGCAAACTATTTTCAGCCCTTCCCCACGTGGCATTGTTTCCTATATCAGCAAAAACCATCACTCATTCATTCAGCTTCCAGTGGCTTCACTTATTTCTTTCTCCTCACACACCAAGCCCTGTTAATAATCAATTTCGGTTGATTCACTTCCTTATTATTGCTCCAGATATCCCCTTCTCCCCATCCCTACAGCCATTATCTTAGTTTTCGATACCTTCAGTTGTTACCCGAATTACTACAGGCCTCCCAAATTGTACCTAGTTCAAAGTTAGCACTAAATAAAAATTTGTTGAATAAATAAATGATCTTCTTTAGCCTTTCCCCTTTCAGTCCATTCTTCAAACACCAACACAATAGTCATACTAAAACTCAACCTGGATCATTTCATCTCATCTCAAAGGGTACCTGATGCCCTGAGGAAAATGAATAATTGCATTATGCATGTCAACTCATGCGTTCATTCTCGCTCACCTCTCTAGCCTCATTTGTCAAAGTATATCCTCTAGCCAATCAAACCGAACAATGCACAGTTCCTTAAATAATGCCATACTAATTTTTCTTTTATTTCTTTCCTCATTTCCCAGTCTTGTCTGTACTTAAGTCTTACTCAGTATTCAGGATTCCACACAGTTCAACATAGATGTCCCCTTTACAAAATCTTCTGATTTGCCAAGATTGATTAGGTATCTAGTCTATAGGATTCTATAGGACCGTATTCTTTCCCCTGTTACCACATGCATCCCACTGAAGTGGTTTTCTGATGACTGGGCTGTAGTATCCTTAAGGTATGCATAATGTCTTCATAATCTATGCATCATGCTATATTCAAGAATAGCCCAGGACCTGACACATAGGGGGATACTCAGATTCATCTGTATAATGGGGACATTGTCCTACCAACTTTACAGGATTGTCAGAAAGATCAACTACAGGGTTGTCAAATAAGATGCAGGATGGCTAGTTAAATTTGAATGCCAAATACACAATGAATAATTTTTCAAATGTCTTATGCAATATTCAAAACATACTGAAACAATTATTCATTGTATACCTAATTCAAATTCAGCTGGGTATTTTTTTCTAAATCTGACAACTCTAATTAAATAAGACCATATATGTATGAAAGTGTTTTACCATCTATAAAGGACTACAAAAAATGTAAGCAAATGTAAGCTCTGTTTTTCTAAAAATCCATTACAGCTTTGAAATGAATAATGAGAGAAGTTTTCATGTCAGGCTTCTGTGATTTTCATCTATTATTGACAAATCTTGCTGTGTAAGTTTATTTGTTCTTCCTAAACAATATCCTTCTTGAAAATAAAAGTACACTTATTGGGGACATATGTTTAATTTCAAGCAACTGGACACTAAGATGCTTGAAATTATAAATAATGATCATTTATAATGATCATTACACTAGAAGAATAATGGGGCAAAAGAAGAAAGGAAGGGAGAGAAGAAGAGGGAAAGAAAGAGATTTAAAACTGTGTTTGTAATCAAGTAATTTCAAGAGGAAAAAACCCTGGGGCAACTCCTCTTTTAATACTGTTTCTATATTCACCACTCAAAGTTTGGAACCCAGTGATCTATACTTCTCTACATGGACTACTATTTTTAAAAATTAATGAAATGTAAGTTTTCTGATTACTTTCGAATTACTTGATTTAAGACTTAAGAGGCATTGATATAAACTACAAATATCCCTGACATAGAGGGAGTCAAGACACCTACTTTGTCAACTAACTCTTGTGTATTCATGTTGGACATTTGTATTCTTGTCTCTAGAAAAAGACAGTATTTATTCAGGTGATTTCTAAATTTCTACATACCTCTAAAACTCTGAAATTTTATGAGGTACTCACTTCATATTATGGACATTAGCTGAAATAAAACATAAACACTATTTATGTGTATATTTGAAGTAAACCCTACCAAATGAAATTCATAACTCCATTTTTGAATATAGTTATGCAAATCTAGTCCACTCACAGATATCGGGTAAGCTAACAAAATGCTAATGGAAGCAGAATCAATATGCTCAAAATTTCAGTTAAATTACAGGGAGACACACATTGGCAATGTTCATCAGATAGAGGAAAAGACACAGAAGCATCATTGCTCCTCCCCCATCTCTTCTTCATTCTCCCCAAAGTGGACAGAAAAGACTAATTTGGAACCGAGCTTAAATGTCAGAAGTGCTAGGACTCAGACATAAGGACAATTACCAGAATCACTGGACTGGAAAAGATTTAAGAAATCATCCCAGACAGACACAAATCACCCCTGGTAACTGATTCCTTTACAAGGAACAAAGTTAAGGGACAAATGTTCCTGTTTTATACACATCAACACCAAGGAAGAGACTCCTCAAAACATAACTAACTTTAAGTGTGTTTATAAAAGAAACATTGCTTCCTCTGTTACCCTTCCTATGTCCTTTCCTTCTCCTTCACTCACCAAAAGCTCTCAGGTTCTGGGACAGCCTGGATGGGGGTAATGAAAGGCTGGGAATAAGCTTCTAGGGCCCAAGTCTCCTGAGGTGAGATCTGGGAAAGAGATGGAATTAACCAGGAAAGAAAGAGGGACATTCAAAGGGGATGATTAATATTTGAGGAATTGTTCACATTCCAGAGCTATACCCTGTGTCTTATAGAGCATTGCTTTCTCCCCCTTTGTAGTATGGGATGCTCTAACAGGAAACTGCCATCTTCCTAAATAGTGCTACCCTTGGGGCCGCAGTGATTGGTCCAGGTGGCAAGTGATCCAAGATAGGCTGGTCAGCATCCTCCTTTTTGGTTTTCTAAATTAGAAGAAAGAAAATAGAGCCTTCAGCTCTCTGGTGGTAGAGCAAGAAAAATGTCAGACAATAAGCTGTTAGCAGCCACATTCAAGGCCACATGGAAAAAGCAGAACTGCAGAGAAAAAAAAATGCAGCCAACAGGGGGACAAAAGCAGAGAAAAGGAGCAACTGGTGGGGAGAGTCCTTGCTCTAAAGGGCTAGTTGCAGTTACATTCCTGCACTTCCCTAGTTTGCTCAATTTGTGTGAGCCAATAACTCTCTTCCTTTTCTCTTCCTAGGTTTTTTTCACATTGAGTCTTTGCTAAGAACCATGAATCATAACATAAAAGACGGAGGGAACATTTGCAAAGACAAGGAGCAGTGACCTAACTAATATAATGTCTAAGAAGAGCCCCCAATCTCTGCCTCTCCCTAAAACAATAAAAAAAATAAGCCACATTACAATAATCCTGGCAGAGTGTGTTTTCTTTGTTTGCCCTGATGATTTACAGCATTATTAATTTGGGTGAACTTTTTATTTTTTTTTTAAAGAGGTTCTCACACTTTCTCTCAGACTGGAGTGCAGTGACCACAGTCATGGCTCACCGCAACTTCAATCTTCCAGGTTCAAGCAGTCCTCCCACCTCAGTTTCCCAAGTAGCTGGGGCAACAGGCACAGTCCACCACACCTGGCTAATTTGTGTATTTTTTTGTAGAGGTGGGGTTTCACCATGTTGTCCAAGTTGGTCTCAAACTCCTGGGCTCCAGTGATCCTCCTGCCTTGGCCTCCCAGAGTGCTAGGATTGGAGCCATGAGTCACTACACAGGGCCAGGAGAAGCTTTTTACTAGCAGAACAGAAAAGTCCATATTGTAGCAGGAAAACTCGGATAAGCACAATGATGTATTTTAGTATTGATTATATGCTCACAGGTATTTGATCTGACATTTATTATTTGGCTATTTAGCGTTTAAGCCAATTAAAGATCAGGAAGGCAGGGCTTAAATTTCACTTCACAGTAGGCAGAATTATGAACTTCTCCACAGGCCACTTGGTAGAGCATTTTCTCACAGACTGTGTCCCGAGTAGAGATATGCATGCTCACATAAGCGTAGGAAACACTGCTTGATGAAGTCTTCCTCTTGGAAGTTCACAATGCACATTAACACAAAGAATAGCATCAGTAAATACATCTGCTTAATTTTGTTTAACAGCTAAACAAACAAATTAATTTATATAGAAATAGATTTATTTTATTCTTCTCATACATATTCATAAAAACCAAAGCAATTTGCCCTTCATAGGAACAAGGGAAGTATACAGTGTAGATATGGGCTAAAGATTTCATCTCTTCTCATGGAGACTCAACAGCAAATTAAATTATGTGCTCCGTTACCATAAAAAAAATTGTAGGCATATTTTGAAGAATTCCAGACAGATTTCTTTTCTGGTCAAGTACATTGCTGTTTATATGCTACCAGCATTGTAACTTATTGGTAGTAATTAACTGGAAATTTTATCTCGCCAGACTTTTTAAAGGCCAGGTAGCCAGATGGAATGCATAAGCTCCATTGGCATTAGTTTTATTTCTGGAGATGACGAAGAAATAATACAACTCATTCAGGGAAGCACAGGTAGCTCTATTTGACAAGAAAGTAAGGTGCAGAGCTAGGTCAGGCAGGCGAGGAGGAGGAGGGTCTCAATTTTTGGTATAAGGATGAAGACAAAGCATGAGCACAAAAGTTCAGGTAAGTGCTGGCTGGTTGGAGGAGGAAGTAATGGAGAACTGTGCATGATGATGGAGTTTCTGGCTGGGCCCCTGGTGGTGTGGTGGACTGGAGACCAAATGAGCAACTTCTCAATTTCTGTCAGAAAGAAATTCAGGATCCTCTCCTTGTTGTGCCAGCTTCTTTTTCTAATGCCCTGCTCCTGCAATATGATTCTAGAGCACCAAGGGCATTTAAATCAGCACACAAGGTGACAGAAACAAGTGCACACAAGAAACCTGCTTGTTCCTAGATAAGCGCATCTACCCAACTGTGAAGAATCGTTCGGAGCCATTCGAAAGCAAATGGACTGTCAATACACGTTGGAGATAGCGAGGGCAGGTAAAAATTGTAAAGTTAGTCTTGCTTAACCTAGGCAGAATAAATACAAAATTAAATCCACTAGAAGTCACTTAAGATGGTTTAAGTGACGAGTTTGCTTCAATAATGTGGAGGAGGAAAGATTAATTTTCCTCTCAAAAAGGTTTTGTCATGTAATAGCCAGTAGTACCAATCATCAGAAATAATTACAAATGGCACATAAATAGATTCAAACAACCGTATAAACAAGGATTTAAAAAATTCATGAGCTGCCAGCTCTTACTAAACTGTACATAATTTGGCAATATTTTAATAATTTGACAGTACTATAATACAATCAGGGCTTCTAGAATAAATCATTTTCATTTTTCACTACTGAAAACTTAACCCAAATCTCTTCACTAATCCCACTCAAGCTATAGGAAATGCTGCATTCAACCAGAAGATAATAGAATAATTCTAGAATTAACTCTAGGATAAAGATATTTTATTTATTCTTTCTAAATGAGTCTTATGGATATGTCTGATAATTGTATCTTTTCTTAAAAGAAAAGTATAGGGTCCAGCCCTATAGGGTTCTGTGAGCCCCTCCCCGTTGGTGCAGAGAAAAGAAACTGTAGAAAAAGACACAGACACAGAGATAGAGAAAAGAGAGTATGAGCTCGGGAGTCCCCTGCCAACCAAAGTGCGGAGACCTGCGGTGGCCCCGAGTACCTGGACACTCTGACTTTTATTGAGTACAAGGCAGTGGGCAGGGAAGCTAGGATGAGGTAATGGTGGTCAGTGATAGGGTCAGGTAAGGCAAGTCACAAGTCTTGAAGATAAGGGGCCCAAGACTTTCAAGTAGCCAAAGGGAAGAGAAAAGCTAACACATCAGCGCTCTTCATGTATTTGTCAGAAATATCAAGGACACTAAGACTATGTTACTATTATTAATTCTTACCTTTTAAGAAAAAGAGAAACCAGGTGCAGAAGCAGGGTGTGAGAGTAGACATGAACGTGACCACTGAAGCACAGTATCGCACACAGACAGTTAAGCCCCCAGATGTCTGCCGGTTTCCCTGACAGCCATCAGGCCTTGCCACAAAAGCTTGGAGAAGCGGAGTTTTCTCCTAACTTCCCCAGGAAGGAGATGTTTCCGTCATTTTGGACATCTCCTTCCCTAGCTGGCTAAACAGCAGGCACTTTCACAGTGCTGGCACTGGCGCACAGCCAAGGCGCCCTCCAGCAGCCCTCATGCGGGTGTGACAGAGGGCTCAGAGCATCTTGCCTTAGGATCCCAATGTCACCTCAGTTCCATGCTTCATAACCTGATAGTCATTAGTAAAATTAAGGTTATATGAGTATATATCTTTATGATAAGTAACTACAAGATTATATATGATTATATAAAGAAATAACTATGTGCCTATGTTTCTACTTCTTTTCTAAATTAGTATTTATATGGGAACAGACTGAGGCTTCAGACCCTTGCCACGGCACTTGCGGGGTTTGCCCCCTATAGAAAAGCATGTTAATCATTTCGTGCTGGTCTCAAAATTGCTTATATACTCCCATGTGTTATCTTCTTTAGCATTATTTTGAATTTCTAGGATATTAATGAATGAAGTAAAAGCAGGTTCTGTTTTATTAGTGCCTTCTTTTAAATTAGACACATGTATATCTTTTGTTAGAGTTTCAGTTGCTTTTGATATGCCATTATTGACAATTTATCAGAATAATAAATTCTTTATAAAATAATTCAACTTAACTTTGCTAGTAATGCAGATTTAGGAATAATCTATTTTTTACCAGTTCCCAATAAAATAAAACATATAATGACATGAAAGAGTAATTTGGATATTTTACTGACTTTATATTTTGGCAATGTTTCATGCCTCATTTGCCTAAAAACTCATTAGATTAGTGCAACACCATGTTTTAATGCAATAGGTTCAGACTTATTTTTCCAACTAAGTTGAGCCTTGCTTATTTTCTGTGCTTTCATGCTTGAGTTAATAAATTGCGAAGTTTCTCTATTTTGTTTGCTCTGTTTTCTTTTATATACCATTTGTTGGAGGTTCTCTATTTCAAAAGATGGGGGAAGATGAAAAGTAAATTATCCTCTTGGGCTTGTGAAATAAAGTTTACCTATCTACAATCTGCAATCTCAATCATTTCTTACATATTATTGACCCCAAATTGTGACAAGTATGCACCTAAAACCAACATATATCAATGAGAATAAACCAGAAAACAGTTATTAGAAGAGTGGCAGGTTGAAGACAGCAATGGAAATCACATGATCTCAGCAAGGCTAATCTTTATAGCAGTGAGGGTTTGGAGACTGACAAAGCAGGTGACTTCATCATGTCCCAGTACGGCCTTGAAGAACTTCATAACCCCACGGAGGGCCTGATTTGCCAAGTAGAGATTTTTTTTGCCCTTCCTCCTGGTCATCTGGCTTCATTCTCTTTAAGTTTCACTTGCATGTAACTAAAACATATACTTTCTTAAGGAGAAATTATTCAATCCTGATAGATCAAAGCTTCATCTCAATGAGGTCAGTCATCTGGCAAATGGCCTCACTCTCCTGCATTTTGGAGGCATTTGAGAATCATTTTTGTTATGAAAGTTTAAGTGAACACATAGATAAATTATGTCTCCTCCCACCTTCTTGCCATATTCTAATCATGATATATAAGTCATTTATAATACTACAACACGAGATGAACCTTGAGTACATTATGTTAATTGAAATAAGCCAATCACAAAAGGACAGTACTGTATCTTACTATGTAATGGGTACAGAGCTTCAGTTCTACAGACTGAAATGAGCTGTGTGGATGGTTGCCCAACATTATGAGTAGTTAATACCACCGAACTCTACAATCAATAATGGCTAAGGTGGTACATTTTATGTCCTATGTATTTTACCACAATGAAATTTTTTTTAAAGTCAGTCACATAACTTCTTAAGTATCTGATCTACTCTCTCCTCTTCTCCTTGTTGACTTTCCAAACCCTATACCATCTCTCTGGCCCTTATCTGTCCCAGATCTCACTAGAGGCTCTGCCATTGCACTCCCAGCTCAATGCTCTCACCTTATTCTGACCACAGTAGGAAGTATCACCTGACCCTTCTTTGATCCAGTAATCACGTCCCCCCTCTTTTATTCCTTTACATTGCCTGGATTTCCGTGTAGTGTGTTTTAGCCCCCCCATAAGATAGCAAGTGCCTATGATATTGCTGTCATATTTTTATACCCAACAGTGCCCTAAAAAGAGTATGGGTGCAATAAATTGTTGTTAATTTGTTTACTTCTCATTTTAGGGATACCATACAGACAAAAAATAGAGAATAAAGTTTTGTACTTTTTGTCACCATTCCATGTTAAACTCACATCTGTTATCTACATTCATAGTCATTCTCCAAAATACATTTTTACACGAATGTATCAAGAACCAAAATTTCAATTTTACCATATCTCTAAAACCTGAACTTTGTAACTTGACCAGTCTCTAAAGAAAACTTAGAAAAGTTCTCTCCTTTTAAATGTTTTGAGGATACAGAGAATTTTTTTTCCATAGGATTGTTTTCACTAAACTTATAGAAATCTCTAGTCATTTTTATGATATTTTGGTCATTCTCAGTTATTTATGCTCCTCCTGCTATTGAAAAGCCACTAAAGTATGGTAAAACAAAATTTCACTCAAAAGTTTATTATCAATTTAATATTGTCATGTCCTGCCTGCTGTAGTTGAGCAGCACAGCACATCAGCAACTAAGATGAGCAGTGGCCAGTCTAGAGCTCAAGGACACAGTCTCTGGATTCAGATGACCTGGCTCAAATGGCAGCTCATAATCTGTGGGCTGTTGGTCAAGTTACCTAATCTCTCTGTGCTTCACTTTCATCCATACAGTTAAGCAAAACCTGTAGCACTCTCATAAGGATTAAATGATATGATGTATACAAAGCACCCAGCCCAATACCTATACCAAATAGACAGTGAATGTTTTAAAAATTAAAATCAATGTTTTGAAGAAGAATGAAAATTGATCTGAAGTTTAAAGGAGAGATTGACTCAGAAACCAGAGGTAGAAAATAGCCTCATATGAAAGAATTCCTCAGGATCAAGCATAAAGCCCTCAGTCAAGGTTCCCCAAAGAATTACTTCAACTATTTTAATACACACACAATTTTAGCCCAAAAAGTACCTTATATTAATCAGCTCTTCACAGTTATTTTTTAAGTGCTTTTATATGCCTACTCACATATGGTACTATGGTAGATGGAGTTTATTACAGTATTTTTATTTTCTAGATAAGGAAATTACACTTAGTGAGGTTAGCTCAAATAGTCCCTGTCACTAGTAAATGACCCTGACAAATTACAGTAGTCTGAACACTTGTCTAAGGACTCTCTCCACCTCTCCACCACACCAGTCAGATTCAGATAAACTCCTTCCTTTCAATCTGAATCACAGGTAATGGGGGAGGGAGAGAGAGAGAGAGAGAGCACACTAGAACTGCCAATGAAAGGCAAAATATGATATTTACAATGCCTAAATAATATTTCAGTATGTCCTAAATGGACACAGGATTTGGGTTAGAGAATAGGTTTTGCAGCTGGCAATTCAAATAGCTCAAAGATTCCAAGAGCTGGGCTGGCCAATATAATAGTGACCACCCACATGTGGCTATTGAGTACTGGAAAAGTGACTAGTACCAAATGTCAAAATGGTAATACTTTGGATACACCAAGTCAAATAAATTACATTATAAAAACGTGTTCCTCATGTCTAATTTTTAGGTGGCAACTAAAAGTCCTTTTTAATGCAATAAGCATTATATTTCTATTGGGCAGAGCTGTCAGGTCATGATAATCTGAAAACTAGGTTCCCTCTCCACACCTGTGCGCCAATGCTCTTCACTGCAGTAGCATTCAAGTTAATATGACTGAGATGTAACTCTCTGAGGCCAATTAATCAGCAGTGCATTTGTAAGAAGCAATTGTCTCTCACCATATATCACTTCAGCAAAAACAGATTGGTACTTCTTTGTACCTCCACAGCTTGGCAGTTTTTATAGCCCCAGGGAGTAGAGTTTTCTCAATATGTGAGGGACTGACGTGCATCTGTTGCTAAAGTAATTTCTTTCCAGTTAACACAAGCAATATAAGACAATGAATGTTAATTTTTTTTCAAACTATCATCATGAAGGAAAGTATCTGACAAAACTGAGTATTTTACAGAAAGGTCAAGTACTGTTAACAAAGTTAATTTTGCTTGGTATCTGCATGTCACGGTAGTCTTCCTTCTGACTCAAGAACGATTGCTAAGAACCCTTTGAAGTTCATGAGTGGATATAATAGAAATAGATTGTGACATTTTTACCTGCTAACTTAGCATTGAAATGTTCACAATGTCAAGTGGGAAATTAATAATTATGCTACTTTTTGCCACTGAACGTCTGTCAAAGAGAACAAAACCATGTCAAGCAGAAGCAAAGTACAGATATGGAAGCATTTGCAACACCATCTCTCGTCCCTGCATGAAACAGTAAATCAAAGTTCAATATATGCCCCCACACAAAGCTAATAGACACATAGAACTAGTAAAATAGGACAAATTAATTAACTTAGTATTCAGCCTGCCTTAACTATGTGTCAAGAAATACATTCTGCCACATTAAAATTTAGAGACATTCAAGTCAAATAAGGGAAAAAAAATCTCAAGTCAGAAATCAAACTTCTGTAACATAGATTCCTTTTTACCTGTATAATATCCATATTCATACTAATAAGAATAAGGTAAGTCAAAGTTCTTACTAGGTTCATTAATAAAAGGACTTAAAACATTGATTGCTTCAGGTAATCTATTTGCACCTGAGTGTTTGGGTCACCTTTGGGTTTCTCTAGCAGGTGGATCGAGCCAATTGCCAAATTAAAGTGTATAACTATAAAGCATTTTATTCCCTGGGGTTTTGTGAAAATATAGATCTGAGCCACCAGAAATATCCCTTCAATAAAATATATTTTATCAACAGATTCTGAAAGCTCCTCACTTTTAAGAGTCATCTGTACAACTCTTTCTTCTATGAGCAGTATTTTGGCTATCAAACAAAATTATTTCCTGATTAGGGTAGTTGGATCAGGCAGCCTTTTTCCTAGGCTGGAGGTACATGTTTGAATCTAAAGGGAATGGAGTACCATTTCAGAGGGTGAGAGATAGGAAGCAGAGTGATAAAAACTAGCAGCATACATCAATATTTTCTTTAGGAAAAGAAGTGAGCAACAGTCTTGAAAAAAAGGTTAGGATCTCAGATTCACCGAGATGAATCATGATAAAGTCAAATGTGCATTTTACATTCATTATGAGCTTAAACTCCAATGTATTATGTCTTAAGTTTCTGATGCTAAATAATTTTTTAAATACTAAAGAGCTTAATGTTGTAAAGGAAACTCACCTCAGTAACACTTTCAAGATGGTAAGCGTCTCAGAGTCCTGCTTTTTCTCACAAGCTGAAAAGCCAATAAGTCTTAATTGTCTCTAAACAATCTCCAGCTGTGTAACCTTCTTTTCATGCAGGATCCTTATAAAAGAAAGGCTCATAAAATAGTTTTCTAAGTGCTATATTTATGCTGGAATTTAAACTTCAATTACAAAGAGAAATTATATCTACCATTTGATGCAAATGCATTTGAACACATTATGACTATAAAAGTAAAACCTGCTTAATCCTCTCATAAACTTTGTAATTTTATAAAACTCATATTGTTTTATATGCATAAAATGTGAATGACAATCAGCATTCTAAACAGAATCCTAAAGTCAAAAACACAAGACTTCATGATATTCTCAATGCTTTCTCCTCCAAATTATTCTATATAACAGAGCGAAATATATCTCCCATATTTTAAAAGTAAAAATGGGTTTATTATTCTATTATTTCTGAATCTTATTGATCTACTGTTCTACCTAAAGACATTCATTCAGAACTATATTTTATACGTTTCTACCACACCAATATTTGCCAAAGTCCATCTTGTTTTGCAAAATAAATCTGAAAATTTTTAAAACTAAAAACTCTTCTTTCACTACTTAAAACTCTCAAATTGTTATGGAAATCCAATAGCTCCTCAATTGTCCTTCTGATCTCAAATCAAAATGAAGTTTTGGAGCAATTTGGTTGGAAACAAATTGCAACTACTCCTAGGTCCTACCAGTCCATAAACATTTTCTAAATAGCTAATGTAGAAGGACTACAATTCCAGGGAAGATTGGAAGAAGTTATATTATGAGGTGGGAGGAAAACTTTTCTTTCATAAGAATGAGACTGCCAGAAGAAAGGATTCTACTCTATACAAATTTTAAGTCACCATTATTAACTAATGAGTAAGAACAAGTCCCTATGTCCCACAGCCATAATTCAAATCAATCCCTGTGTTAGAGACAAATTTTCTCTCCTCAGCGCTCACTCCCCTCCTCCAGAACAGAAGCTTTGGGAATCTCCAAAAGTTTGTCTCCTTGGTCACAACCATTGGCCCTGTCTTTCTGAGTCACTGAGAAAACTTAGATGAAATTCTAAGTTTATAGACGTCAGCAGTGAGGGGCCAGGAAGATTGAGAATGAAGGCAAAAGAGCCTAACGTGAAACTCTCCTTTCTTCCTCCACACATTTTCTAGAAATACTAGGTTGACAGTAAAGAATTATATTATTTATTCGTGTTCATGTTTTAGGAAAGTTTCCTGAATAATGTACATGTAGCATACAATAAAACAAGAGGTCAAGAAGAAATCTAAAAATAGTATCTCTTTTACTGCCTTGCTCACTGTTCCTAAGGAGAATGCAAGCTTACATTCTTAGAACTCAGTTATCTTTGCCGAAAAACTGGAATGCATAAGGGAAAAGCTGCCATTCACTAACTACATAACAAAGAAAATTCTGCATATCATGCCACCTATTATGCAGTAGGTGGTGTTAACATAGGAAGCCTTTATCATGAGAAAGTGGAAACCCTATTACCTCCTAAGTTAATAACTGCAACCTGTAATACAAAGTCCTATTTTAGTACAGCTTTGTATATCTTTAAAAAATAAGAAAAGATAATTCTATGAACCGGGCCACACAATGAGTTGCCAATGCTTTTTTTTTTTTAAGTCTATTCTCTCAAAAAAGAGAAGGCCATAATAGTCCTATAAGGTTGACTCCACATGAATAGACTAAATTCACAAGAATGGAATTTTTCATGAGGAAAAGCGCCTCACAGCACTGCAGGCAGAGATTAATATCTGGAAGTAAGCAGACCACAGAGCATTTGATAAGTTTTGTTTCAAACACTGTCTATAAAGCATAATTTCAACAAACCAGAATAAAATCCATCTTTTTAATTTGCAGTCACACCATGTAAATCAGACTTTTTACAGAAAGTCTCTCAGGAGTCTCTCAGGAATTATTAGGGAATTGATGATATACAGCTGTTTCCAACAGTGCTGCTGAAAGCCAGGTGGGAATGAGGCCTGTGCTCTCACTTTGGGCCAGGTGAGAAAGGTAGCAAACGCTACCAGCAAACTTCAGGCCACGGCTAGCCACTGGTGCTGCATGCCTTGTGCCATGTGTGGCTCTCTAGGTTTTTCCACACTCTTGCTCAGAAAAAAACAGCAAAGCCCTCCGAAAACATTAATTGACCATCCCAATCTGAGCAGCTCTTCAAACTCTCTAATAGCATTTCTGGAACACTGGGTGCCCTGTGGGGTGTGGCATGACAGGACATTACCATGACAGGACCTTACCTGGTTTTGCTATAAAGAGTCTACAGTGGTCTTGCGACTCTTACTTCATGAGCTCCTCCAGAGTCAAACCCTAAAGGGCAGAGAGTTTACTGATCTAGGCAATAGCACAGCCACTGACACAATCAACTCGGCACTCTCGGTTAAAGCACTTCTCTGCACAATACTTACAAGCTTTTGTTTGGAAGAGCTCTGTAAGAACAGGAACAAAATGGTTCAAAAAGAATTTCCCCTTTGCAACAGAATAAACCATGTATATTTACAATGCTTCACTCAATTGTAAGTTTACAAAACAAAATGCAAGTACCGCCCATAGTAAGTATATTTTGGGCATACTGTTAACTGCCAATCATTTTTCAGGAAGATATTGGTAAAATCCTATTATTATACAAAGCTAGCATGGTATTTCTGCCCTGATTGTGAACCAAATCTTTTGTATCGTTTTATTATGCTTTTTAAAATTTAAATTATCATTAAGTAATCAAAAACTGTCCTAAGCACTGGAAAATACATTGATGTAAAAGATACAATGGTATGTCTACCTCCTCTGGCTGACTCATATTAAAATGCACTGACAATATTTAAAAGGAAAGAGACAGAGAAGGAGGAAGAAATGAAAGAATGAATTAATGAATTGGCCTGCAGGCCTGCATTTCATCAAGACTGTCTCCCATTCTCTACTTCCCTAACTTTCCTGGTTCTTTAACCCCTTCCTCTCACCCTGTTCCCTGGCTCCTTTTGCTCAGCTGACCCCTCTTGATAAGCTCCTAGGTTTGGATTCACTTCCTGTGTTTTGACTTCAGCACTTCCCACCCCAGGACCTGACTTGGTATCCATCCACTTGCTTGCCATCTGCAGTGTGACCAGGGGATAAAGGCATCCAGAACCTCACACCCCGCTGAGTCCCTATAGGACCAACTAGAGGAGGAGACTCTTTTCTCAATTCCCACCTGGGGAAAGGACCAAGCAGGAGGCTCTGGAGAGAGAAGTTCAGTGAGACTAGAAAGCCACAGGATGTTGCTCTTGCTTTTCCTAGCCCCCATCCAGCTAGAGGAATTAGATGTTTAGTCAGCACACTTAGCCTGACGTAGTCACTGGGTCTAGACTGCAAGCCCAGAAGATTATTAGAGACATCATCTTTCCAGCACATGGGATCTGAAATAATCTTGCTACCTGAAGCCCAGCCTCCATATTCACCTTAGCCACAGTCTTCCCCCAGTTCCCCAGTGGTTGCCCAGTTCTATACCCCAATTCCTGATTCCCTGGAAGGCTCCAAAGTGGGAGTGGAGACCTGCCATAATGCTAAACAATTGCCTGCAATGCTAGCAATACACCTAATCCCAGACAGCCCTCTCACCCAACATGGGACTTAGTTGCTATGCTTTCACCTGCTGGGTTAGGATCTAGCTTCAATTCGGAGTGACCTTCAGTGCCAAAACATGACCATCCACTAATTTCAGCATCACTGAAGCCAAAAACTCCAGCTTTTGTGTCCCAGCCCTGCAAGTGAACTCAGGTATCAACACCAAGCCTTGCCTGTTGAACACTGTGAATGACCTGCTACTTCTCTGCTGAACTAACCCCTCCAAACCTCCTGCAAAGTCATTCCCCACATCCCTGACTCCAACCATTGCTTACTTTCTGCCTTTCCTCTATTTTATGGCTCATGATAAAGTCAATATGGATTATAAGTTAAAAATTAGAAGACGGTTGTCCAAGGGTAGAAAACAAGTTTTCAGACTTCAGATGTACAGTATTTCTCAATGATGATAAGAAGTTCTAGAGATGAATATCATTTAAGCACGGTGAAGGAATTTGGAGGCTGTTGCTCAAGAAGTTAGTTGATATGGGGACAAGGCCTGGAGGTTGGTGGGTGAGGTAGGCAGAATTCAAAGATGGTCCTCATACCTCAAAGATGGTATTATTCCTATGATTAGGTTGCATTACATAGTGTAACGCATTTACAGATGTATTAAACTTACTAATCAGTTGATCTACAGACAGGGAGATTATCTGAATGGGTCACGCTTAATCACATGAGCCCTTTAAAAATTGAAAGTTTTGTCCAGCAGGGTGCAAAGAGGAAGTCAGAGAGTAGAAGCACAGGGAAGTTTTGGCACATGAGAAGTTCTCCAATGCTGGATCAAAGAAGGAGGGAGGCACATGGAAAGGACCTGAATACAGTCTCTACAGGGTGAGATCAACTCATTTGCAACAGCCAGCAAGAAGATGGGGACCTCAGTCCTACAGGCACAGAGAACTAAATTCTGCTAATGACAAAATGAGGTTGGAAGTGCTTCCTCCCCAAACCCCATCCCCAATCCTCCAGGAAAAAGCCCAGCCAAGTCACACTTTAATTCTGGCCTTGTGAGACCCTGAGCAGGGAAGCTAGTCAAGCCTACCTGGACTGTGATCCACAGATTCATGAGCTAATAAGTAGGTGTTGCCTTAAGCCACTAACTTCGTAGTGATTTGTTATGGAGCATCGGCACACTAATACAGTGGTTCCAGTGACCAGGATGGAGAAAACTTGATATGGACAAATGTCATGAATCTCACAGGCAAGAATGAAGTGTTGTTTAGACATCAAGATATTTAGAAGTACCACAGATGAGTCTCATGTGACATCCATGACGAAAAGCTTTGCCCTTAAGGTTATGTGTTGCATATCCAGGTGCTACAGATCCTCACGTATTTAGGACTATCAATTAATTGAAAATTAATACTATATTTTAATAAATAGAATTCATTATTATCTTGTGCAAATTTTTCATTGTCACCCATTAATTTTTAAGTAATAAAATTAATTGTATTTAAAGGCTGACTCTTGGTGTATTTATATAATATTAACTTTATTTTAGATATGAACTGTCATAGATAAGTGGATGGATAGACACATAGATTATTATTCATATAATAATCTGATAAGATTTCAGCATTTTATCAGTATTTTCTTTTTATCAAAGAGATTTCCATTTATTTCATGAATTATATATTGGCAAAACAATTTCAGTTTATCATTTGATGGTCTTATTATTTCTATAAGAAATCTAAGTTAATTTAGATAAAATAGCACTTCACACATGAATTGATTAATTAAATCAATTGTAAGTTTTTAAGGTAAAATTATGATTAGAACTTCTATGCAATGATCTATTTTGTAACTTGTAGTGGGAATGAAGAGGTCTTCTTTATAATTGCTGTAATGTGAGGGAGCATCTGCTGCCATAAACAAAATTTTTCTATCAATTTATTATTTTAAATGAACCAAATAAAACTGTTATCTCAATGACTTGCAATTTATAGGACTTTTAAATCTCCACAATTAGGCAATGTCAAGATGCCCTTAGAAATTGTCTGGCACTTCTGAGTAGTAAATAGTCACTTCTGGATTTATTTGCAATTCAGTTATTCAGGTAATTTTGCACTAAATTCCCTCCCTTGGAACTCATTACCCACTTAGAATTTTGCTGTTTCCTGACTGTGAGGTATAGCCCTGCCCCCAAATATGTATTTTAATTTTCTCTTATTAATTATAGATGAAAGGGCTCCTTATCAAGCCTCCTTAACATAAATACTTAAAAATGCTATTGATTATCAATGTAAATATGACTAACCTACAAGCAAAAATGGAAATGTGGACATCTTAAGAATTAAGAGTTTTAGAGCTGGAATAAGAGCATGGATAAGGTAATATGGATACAGAAACAAAGAAGTGAAAGAGGGGTTGATTCATGAAAAAGAAAAATGACCTGAAGCAAATATAATGGAATGTTACCATGTGTACAGTAAAGGAAACAAAAGATGTAAAGATTGAAAGGGATTTTGTAAAATTATCTTTAATCTCAGATGAAATCATTGTTATGCAGCAAATCCTAAGAAATCTACAAAACTACTACTGAAAACTACTAAGTAAATTTAGCAATATCATAAAATACAAGGCCAATATGAAAAATTCAGTTGTATTTCTGTACATTGGCACCAAACAATTAGGTGTAAAATTTAAACAATAATTCAATTTCTTATAGCATCAAAAACATAACATCTACACTGACAACAGAGAAAAATTGAGAAAATATTTCAAAGATCTAAATAAAGAGATACAATAGTAGGTTGGAAGAATCAATATTATTAAAGAGTCAATTTATTCAAAATTAATTTATTGATTCAATTTTAATCATAATCCCAAGGAGCTGTCTTATATGATAGAATGTTATAAGCCCCTTCTAAAATTTACTTAGAAATATAATAATCCTTGATAACCAGAACAGTCTTTAAAAAACAAGGTGTAGGACTTAGACCACCTAACCTCAAGACTTCATGAAAAGCTACAATAACCAAGATAGAATTGTATTGGAGTAAGGACAGACAAATGGGTCAATATAGCAGAACAGAGAATTTGGAAATAGACCCCACTAAAACAGTCTATTGATTTTTCAATGAAGACATCAAAGACAATCTTTCAACAGGAAAAGAAAATCTTCTCAATAAATGGTTCTGTGATCACTAGATATCCGGATGAGAGGGGAAAATGAGAACTCTGAAACCACAGACAAAATTAATTCAAGCTGAAAAAAAGCTAAAACTTTAAAGTTTCTTTTTTGAAAAAAAAAACTGGAAAACATCTTTATAAACTGGTATAGACAAAAATGAAAATGTCAAGTCCCAGATTGGGGAAAAGTATTTGCAATATGTATGTTTGACAAAGGACTTGTATCCAGAATATAAAGAACTCCTACAACTTAGTAATAAAAAGACAATCGAATGAAAAATAGCAACAACAATAAAAAAGAGTTGAACAGTCACTTTGAAAGAGAAGACATACGAATGTCCGATAAGCACATGAAAAGGCACTCAACATCTTTAGTCATCAGAAAAATGCAAATTAAAATTGCTAGAATGACTAAAATTGAGAAGACTGACAATACCAAATGTTGAGGAGGATGTGAATCAACTAGAACTCCCACATATTACTGGTGAAACTGTAAAATGCTATAGCCACTTTAAAAAACAGTTTGGCATTTTTCTATAAAGTTAAACATACACCTACCCTCTGACCCAGCAATCCCACTCCTAAGTATTTATACCACAATCACCATCCAACCCCCCCAAAAAACACAAAAACATAGTTCCACAAAAAGACTTATTTGTACAAGAATCTTCACAGTAGCCTTAAATGGAAACAAACTAAATGTCACACATCAACAAGGAAAATGAACAAAGGCAATATAATACTAATTAGCAATGAAAAGAAGCGAATTATAATATGCACCAACATGAATGGATCTCAAAAATATTGTGCTGATTGAAAGAACATAGACACAAAGGTATCTCCATTGGATGATTTAACTTACATGAAGTCCCAAAACAGAATAATTTAAAGTTATGACAGAAAAGCCAGGAAGCAGTTGTCCCTTGAGGGACAGGGAATAGACTGAAAAATGAAATGAAGAAACTTTGTGGACTAATGAGACCATCATATATTTTAGTTTGTGTGGTTGTTAAATGAGTTCATACAATTGTCAAAATCCCTCATACCACACACTTAAGATTTATGTATCTTATTATACATAAATTATAATTCAAATCTTCTCAACAAAAAGATGGAAGAAAATATGATAGAAAGTCACTCTTTGTTGATGCTGGTTGGTGGATATATGGTAAAAAATAATTCTCTACACTTTTTGTATTTACCAAAAGAAAAAAAACTAAAATATTTGAAAGTCGAAATTTAAAAATATATGTTTAAGTCAAATAAATACTTAGTGCCCCCAGGAAATTTGCAAAATGATGCAGAGCCAGACAGCAAATAAACTTTTGCAATTCATAAATATCAATATGCTAGCAAGGACTTTGATTCTCAGGTTTCTGAGATACGAGTTTGGCTAGGATACAAGAGATCAGATCTGAAACAGGACACATTCACAAAGCTCTGAGGAGCTTACTTTGGGATGGGACTACAGTGGACTAGAGTACCTGGGCATTTGTTTTGGGCCATCACAATTTAGAATTCAGAAGCAAGTAATAATTATGTGTGTGTGTGTGTGTGTGTGTGTATGTGTGTGTGTGTGTGTTTTAATATATGGCATTTACTTGTTTACAGTATATGTCCCCTTTCAGCAACACAGAAACAAGTGAGCTCAGAACTTAGCTGCAAAAATAACTAGTAAAAATAGGCAATGACCAGATGGTACCCTCTGATAATAGCCATCTCTGAAAGCTGCATCATAAATTAAACAGGTGACAAATTTGCTTTTCATTCTGCTTGTCCTGGGCTCCAAGATTGCTCTGCTCTGAACTCTAAGGTCATAAGGTAATGTTTTTCACTCTAAACTAAGTGTGTCAGCAACTAGATTCCAATGAGTGGTGCAGGAGCTCCTAAATACCAACATTATGCTGGGATGTGCTCTTGCTGGCTGGACACCCCTGACCTCCATTCAATCAAAATCGAAGTGTTCAATTCAATTGAATGCCGACTTGACTTCTACTCCTCTGGATGTCTCAAATACCATTCCTGGCTCAAGCCACACCAGCAAAGAACTCAGGACTTAAAAAACATGGCTTTGGCCCCTTAGAAAATCACCTTTCATGAACTGCACTTGATAGTATTAGATGATTTTAAGGAATTCCACTTGCCCATAAAAATCTGAAGGTCCCGTGTATAAAGAACTACCAGAGACCTCTCTGTAAGGCCCCAGTATTAGGGAAATTGTGCTACCTCTGAACAGTAGCGAATTGAGACATGAATCCTTCATTAACTGTGCTTTTCCTCTTTGCTTTGACTACTAAAAAACTCGGAAGTAAATTTGCAACCCAGTTCTGGCAATTTCCATAAACTTACTCTATGATTTATTTTTTAATGATATAGTACTGTATTCATTTCTGTTAGCTTTCTAAAATTCTCCTGGAGGAAATAAAATTATAAGTAATTTAATTTATAAATTCATCAGTTATACAATTTATTTATTTATATCTATATCTGCTTGCATAAAGGATTTAAGATGGCTCCATCAGATATATCTAAAAATAATTAAAACTCAGATTATATTTACCACAGTTTCATTCTTGCTTCACAGAGATATTACATACATAGAGAACAGTTGGGCGAATATTTAACAAGATACCTAAAAGAATGAACTGCATGCAGTAAAATAATATATTATTTAATGCCTTGGGATATTTTAAGATGGTGATTGGTTTTTATCTTAGGATAATTCAGAACACGAATAAGAGACATCTTTTCTGATGTCTCTATGGAAGGACAGACAGCATTTGGGACTAGACAGGCCACTTTCTAATATCTTGACAGAATGGAGACTCCTATATCTCAATCATAATCTGAAAGATATGGGAGGAAACCTCATATTTATAAGTATAAATTAACCCCACCTCAGAAAAATAGACACTTGAAATAGAAATTATGGTTTTAGAAAAATAAAGTTCTATTACCTGCAGACCTCAGTCTGTATACTGGGGTCCATATTGAGGCTCATAGCATGAAACAGGATGATATATTTTTCTAGATACGTGTATATGGGAGTTCCGGTGGCACAACAGGCTAGCAGGTGGTGCTTATATACATGCATATGCCCACCTACAAGAATTCATACATGTACAGCATTTCTGAGAGCAAACATTGGTAGGAAAAATGCAAACCAGTTGCTATTACAAAACTACATTTTACAAAGAAAATCTTCCTGTACATTTTTCTGTGGAGTTAAAATGGTCAGTAGTTTGTTGTTGTTGTTTTTATCAAAAAGATAAGGTGACTTGTTTTGATAATAGTTATTTAAAAATAAGCTCTAAGAATATAAGTTGGAGCATTTCAAATAATTCATATAGTGTGCTTCCAAAAAGTCTTTTCCCATAACTTCAAAATATTTTCAAGAGTCTTTTCTGATCAATCTTGACCACATATAATGAGAAAAAGACAGACATTGTTGTTTTCAGGTGAAAAAGTTATAGCCTAAAATAGTTAAATGACAAATGGCTATTGAAGTTGGCCCAGTGGGTCCCTGACAATGGAATGATTAAAATAGTCTACATACTGTTTGACCTTTAATATTAATATTCATTGATTAATATATATCACAGTTTTACCTTAATGAGCTATTTCTTCTTTGCCCTTTTTACATTGTTACCTCCCGTTTGATAAATATGACTGATTTTTTAATCCCATCTATAGAGTAAGTAAGTTCCTAATTATGGTGATTCTATCTAAAGCTGAAATCATGACTGCTAAACTATTCAAAATAATTAACAGGGACAACTGCCATGTATGTGGTTCTCAAGACCCCATAAACAGACATCAAAACTAAAGCTACAACCTAAAATCTTTCACATATCTTTCACCCGGTCAAGTTCATGACTTCATCCGTGTGCTTTCTGAGACTTGATTTGAATGTCTGCCATGAGACTTTACCCATCTTGACTTATAATTTGCTACCTATATGGGCATCTCCTTCCTCAAACTGTAAGCTCCTTGAGAGCAGTAACAATGTCATGTCATCTCTGTATTATGGCATCCTTCACAGTACCCAGCATAGCTTTGTGTACAACTGGCTCTGAAAGCTTTCTCAACTTATTCCAGCTCATAGGCATCTTGTCCTCCTCTGAACTGTGGTACTTAAGTGTGCACTGAATTAAAATAATTTGTAGTATGACCCAAAGGGAGATTCTGTTTACTCAAAGTCTCATTTACAGTGATTCATTTAGGTGGGCAACAAGCAGCCCAGCCAAGAATTGGCACTGTACAGGAGCCGTGGAAAGCATCATGCTGCCTATTCATGTTTTCCTCTCTGCTGCCTGTCACACGTCTTCAGTGACGGCAGAGCCAAGGCTCTGATGGAGTGCCCTTGCCATTAGCCTATGGCCATCTGTCATGCCAGGTTGTGAATGGCAGCAGGTCAAGGGAACCAGGCAGGCAGCCAGAACCAGGAAACTGGGATACAGATAAAACATGAGGGTCACAACAGCAACAGGGTTAGTCAGGAGTCATTAACCAAAAAAAAAAAAGAAGTCAAAAGGACACTGACAGCAGAGGACAGAAAATGATAAAAGGCCCAAAAAAGAATAACCGGAAAATCAGCAAGAGTTGAAGGTTAGCCCAAAGTAGAGGATTACTATGCTCAGATGAGGTTACACACACAGCTTCAGAGACATGCTGACAGGATTGAACGAAGGCACTTGTCACACAACTTTAAATAGCAGTCCGATGACCAAACCTACTCTCAAAAGTGCACTTTGAACTAACTTTTCTAAAATAAATCTTGTAACATCTTATGAAAAGCACAATTATATTGTATTGTCTTCATATCTACAGAAAGCTTTCATTTACGAAATTTAAACATTTTAAATTTTTTGCTAACCTGTTTTGTGTTTTCTTCTGTTTTATAACTTAGCAGGAATTTTACAAAATGCAAGATACTTAATGAATACTTGATATGACTCATTGTATACATTGCTCTTATCATGCTGACAAACTAACATATAAACCAGCAAGATTTGAACCATCTTCTAGCTCACTAAGACCAAACCGAATCTCCTCACCCTGATTTCTAAGGCCCTCCGTAACCTAGCTCCAACCTCTTTTTCCAGCCTTAATTCCTACCATGCGTAAGAGTAAGACTATCCTCTCAAATTCTCCTCTCCATGGCAGAAATAAGGAAGAACTTCAGGAGTTCCATGAGCTCTGGGTAAGTCTGAGCCTTCTCTAGGCTCCCCCTCCCTATTGGCAGGAATAAAGAGGGGGCCTTGATCTCAGCATGCTCCTGCCAAGACTCCCACCCTATCTTCTCTACAGCCTTGCTCCCATCATCTGCCTTGAAACCTTTGAGGCTGATCTAACCCTGCCCTGCATCCTTGCATACATGTGTGAAAAAAGCCAGTTCCGACCCCCAGGTCTAGATAGCCCCAACATCATAATGCCCTCTGCATCATGCTACCTCTCCCTTTTCATTATTTTCCCAATTATATTTGACATTAGATATATTTTCCTTATTGATGTGGCTATCTTCCTCTACTAAAATATAGCCTCTGTGAGGACAATAATTTTTACCTGTCTGGTTTCCTGCGGTATCCCTATTTCCTAGAACAGTGCCTGAGACATAATAAGCCACACACAAAAAATATTAAGCTAATGAGTGGGTGAAAATAACATTATTTGAACAGTCTGCTCTACTTCCTGGATACAAGCAAATACTTTACTGCTCCATGACTGTTCAAATAGTTTCGATGCTGCAGCTGGGGCCCTACTTTGCTCCTGTTTGCCTCTGTAAATCCAATCTGTCAAGATCCATCTATAATCCCTCCTCTTCTGAAAAGCTTTCCCAGCTCGTTCCAGCCTGCAGGTATCTTGTCCTCCTCTGAACTGCTGTGGTACTTACTGTCATTTAACCATTAATCATAACCTTGCCTGTGCCAGCTTTGCACAGTTATGTAGAACCACTGTTAATATCTTATGTGGTTATTTAACTTATCGCTTTCATTTGTCTTCCAAACTAGATTGCAAAGTAATAAGAACAAGAATCTTAATTTTATTCCCCCTCATTTGCCCTGCAAAGCATTTCACAGAATAGAGGTTCAGCAGATTATTGTTGCAAAAATGATTGAAACAATTTAGAACTGAGTCTTGAAGGGGGAAAAGTATAAGTTTCATTTGTCTATTCTAAAGGATAAGATTGGAGCTTCCTTTTGTTTTGGTTAACCTCTTAGTAAAAATGGAATAATAGATATGCGAGTATTTTGAAAAGTGTCAGGAACAATTGAATCAGTGTAAAAGTAGCAGGGAGCAAATTTATTCTTTCTCCAAGCAAATGCCTACTTTGTTCAGGTGTCCACTTTTCTCTGCACAGCTCTGTGCATAGGGGAAATTACACATGCCTCATCTCAAGAAAATGGGTTCTTTTTTCCATAAATTATTGGGGTACAGGTGGTATTTGGTTACATGAGTAAGTTCTTTAGTGGTAATTTGTGAGATTTTGGTGCACCCATTGCCCAAGCAATAAACATTGCACCATATTTGTAGTCTTTAATCCCTGGCCCCTACCATTCTTCCCCCCAAGTCCCCAAAGTCCTTTGTTTCATTCTTACGCCTTTGCATCCCCATAGCTTAGTTCCCACATATCAGTGAGAAAACACAATGTTTCCTTTTCCATTCCTGAGTTACATCACTTAGAATAACAGTCTCCAGTCTCACCAGTTCTGAAAATGCTGTTAATGCATTTCTTTTTATGGCTGTGTAGTATTCCACCATAAATATATACCACAGTTTCTTTATCCACTTGTTGGTTGATAGGCATTTGGGTTGGTTCCATGATTTTGCAATTGTGAATTGTGCTGCTATAAATATGTGTGTGCAAGTGTATTTTTCAAAAATGACTTCTTTTCCTCTGGGTAGATACCCAGTAGTGGGATTGCTGGATCAAATGGTAGTTCTACTTTTAGTCCTTTAAGGAATCTCCACATTGTTTTCCATAGTGGCTGTACTAGTTTACATTCCCACCAGCAATGTAGAAGTGTTCCCTGTTCATTGCATCCACACCAGCGTCTACCGGTTTTTTTTATTATGACCATTCTTGCAGGAGTAAGGTGGTATCGCATTGGGTTTTGATTTGCATTTCCCTGATCTTCAGTGATGCTGAGCATTTTTTTCATATGTTTGTTGTCCATTTGTAGATCTTCTTTAGAGAATTGTCTATTCATGTCCTTAGCCCACTTTTTGATGGAATTGCTTTTTTCTTACTGATTTGAGTTCATTGTGGATTCTGGGTATAGTCCTTTGTCAGATGTATAGATTGTGAAGATTTTCTCCCACTCTGTGTGTTGTCTGTTTACTGTCATGACTGTTCCTTTTGCCATGCAAACACTCTTTAGTTTAACTAGGTCCCAGCTTTTTATCTCTGTTTTTATTGCATTTGCTTTTGGGTTCTTGGTCAAGAATTCTTTGCCTAAGCCAACGTCCAGAAGGGTTTTTCCAATGTTATCTTCTAGAATATTTATAGTTTCAGGTCTTAGTATTAAGTCTTTAATCCATCTTGAGTTGATTTTTGTATAAGGTGAGAGATGAGGATCCAGTTTCTTTCTCCTACATGTGGCTGGCCAATTATCCCAGCACCATTTGTTTGCTTTGTCAAAGATCAGTTGGCTGTAAGTATTGGGGTTTATTTCTGGGTTCTTTATTCTGTTCAATTGGTCTATGTGACTATTTTTGTACCAGTACCACACTGTTTTGGTGACTATGGACTTATAGCATAGTTTGAAATCAGGTAGTGCAATGTTTCCAGATTTGTTCTTCTTTTGCTTAGTCTTGCTTTGACTATGCAGACCCTTTTTTGGGTCCATGTGAATTTTAGAAGTGTTTTTCCTAATTCTGTGAAGAATAATGGTGACACTCTTATGGGGATTGCATTCAGTTTGTAGATTGCTTTTGACAGTATGGTCATTTTCACAATATTGATTCTACCCATCTATGAGTATAGGATGTGTTTCTCTTTGCATCATCTATGATTTTTTTCAGCAGTGTTTTGTAGTTTTCCATGCTGAGGTCTTTCAACTCCTTTGATAGGTGTATTCTGAAGTTTTGTGGATTGTTTCTTGTTGTTGTTGTTGTTGTTTTGCAGCTGTTGTAAAAGGGATTGAATTATTTGATTCTTTGCTGTTGGTGTGTGGAAGAGCTACTGATTTTTGTACATTAATCTTGTATTCAGAGACTTTGCTGAATTCTTTTACCAGTTTTAGGATCTTTCTAGAGGAATCCTTAGGGTTTTCAAGGTAAACGATCATATCATCAACAAACAGGGACAGTTTTACTTCCTGTTTACCAATTTGATGCCTCTTATGTCTTTCTCATCTCTCATTGCTCTGACTAGTACTATGTTGGACATCCAGTACTATGTTGAACAGGTGTGGTAGGAGTAAGAGTGGGCATCCTTGTCTTGTTCCTGTTCTCAGAGGGAATGTTTCCAACTTTTCCCTATTCAGTATTATGTTGGCTGTGGGTTTGTCATAAATGGCTTTTATTACATTAAGTTATGTCCCTTGTATGCTGATTTTGCTGAGAGTTTTAATCATAAAGGAGCCTGGAATTTGTTTAATGCTTTTTCTGCATCTATTGAGATGATCATGAAATTTTGGTTTTTAATTCCATTTATGTGGTATATCATATTTATTGACTTGTGTATGTTAAACCATCCCTGTGTCCCTGGTATGAAATCCACTTGATCATGGTGGGTTATCTTTTTGATATGTTGTTTAAATCGGTTATCTAGTATTGTGTTAAGGATTTTAGCATCTATGTATGTTCATTAAGGACATCTGCCTATAGTTTTCTTTTTTGGTTATGTACTTTCCTGCTTTTGGTATTAGGGTGATTCTGGGTTCTCAGAATGAATTAGGGAGGGTTTCCTCTTTTTCTTTCTTGTGGAAGAGTGTCAAAAGGATTGGTACCAATTCTTCTTTGAAAGTCTGGTAGAATTTTGCTGTGGATTCATCTGATCCTGGACTTTTTTGTTGTTGTTGGTAATTTTTAATTACCATTTCAATCTCAGTGCTTGTTATTGGTCTGTTCAGAATGTCTAATTCTTCTTGATTTAAGCTAGGAGGATTGTATTTTTCCAGGAATTGATCCATCTCTTCTAGGTTTTCCAGTTTACATGCATAAAGTTGTTCATAGCAGCCTTGAATGATCTTTTGTATTTCCGTGGTGTCAGTTGTAATATCTCCTCTTTCATTTCTTAGTGAGTTATTTGGATTTTCTTTCTTCTCTTCTTGGTTAATTTTGCTAATGGTCTATCAATTTTATTTATCTTTTCAAGGAACCAGCTTTTTGTTTCATTTGTCTTTTGTATTTTGTTTGTTTGTTTGTTTCAGTTTCATTTCGTTCTGCTCTGATCTTGGTTATTTCCTTTCTTCTGCTGGGTTCAGGTTTCTATCTAGTTCCGTGAGATGTGACTGTTTGTTTGTGCTTCTTCAGACTTTTTGATGTAGGCATTTAGGGTTACGAACTTTCCTCTTAACACCACCTTTGCTGTATCCCTGAGGTTTTGATAGGTTGTGTCATTACTGTCATTCAATTTGAAGACATTTTTAATTTCCATCTTGATTTCATTTTTCACCCATGCTCTTATTTAGGAGCAGGTTACTTACTGTCCATGCATTTAAATGGTTTTGAAGGTTCCTTTTGGAGTCGATTTCCAGTTTTTTCCACTGTGGTCTGAGAGAGTGCTTTATTTAATTTTAATTTTCTTAAATTTATTGAGTCTTGTTTTATAGCATGTCATATGGTCTATCTGGGAGAAAGTTCCATGCACTGTTGACTAGGATGTGTATTCTGTGGTTATTGGATGAAATGCTCTGTGTATATCTGTTTGGTCCATTTGTTCCAAGGTATAGTTTAAATCCATTGTTTCTTTGTTGACTTTCTGTCTTGATGATCTGTCTAGTGCTGTCAGTGGAGTATTGAAGTCCTCCACTATTATTGTGTTGTTGTCTATCTCATTTCTTAGGTCTATTAGTAATTGTTTTATAAATTTGGGAGCTCCAGTGTTAGGTAAATATGTGTTTAAGATTGTGATTTTTCCTGGCAGACAAGGCCTTTCACTGTTATATACTTTCCCTCTTTGTCTCTTTTAACCACTGTTGCTTTAAAGTTTGTTTTCTCTGATATAAGAATAGCTACCTTTGCTCAATTTTGGTGTCCATTTGCATGAAATGCCTTTTTCCACCCCTTTAAATTTATGTGAGTCCTTATGTGTTAGGTGAGTCTCCTGAAGGTAGCAAATAGTTGGTTGGTGAGTTCTTATCCATTCTGCAGTTCTGTATATTTTAAGTGGAGCATTTAAGCCATTTACATTCAACATTAGTATTAAAATGCGAGGTACCATTGTTTACATTGTGTTCTTTGTTGCTTGTGTACTTTGGGGTTTTTTGTTTCTTTGCTTTTTGTCTTTGCTTTTTAAGTTGTATTTTGGTTTTCTTCATCCTGTGTGATTTATACTTTAAAGAGGTTTTGTTTTGGTGTGTTTCCAGGATTTGTTTCAAGATTTAGAGCTTCTTTTAGCAGGTCTCATAGCGGTGGTTTGGCAATGGCAAATTCTCTCGGCATTTGTTTGTCTGAAATAACTGTATCTTTCCCTCATATATGATGCTTAGTTTCTCTGGATACAAAATTCTTGACTGTTTTGTTTAAGGAAACTGAAATTAGGTCCTCAGCCCCTTCTAGCTTGTAGGGTTTCTGCTGAGAAATTTGCTGTTAATCTGATAGGTTTTCTTCTATAGGTTACCTGGTGCTTTTGTCTCACAGCTCTTAAGTTTCTTTCCTTCATTTTAACTTTGGATAACCTAATGACCCAGATGAAGATCTTTTCACGATGAATTTCCCAGGTGTTCTTTGTGCTTCTTGTATTTGGAAGTCTGGGTCTCTTGCAAAGTTCAGGAATTTTTCCTTAATGATTCCCCCAAATATGTTTTCCAGGCATTTAGAATTCTCTTCTTCCTCAGGTACACCAGTTCTTTTTAGGTTTGGTTGTTTAACATAATCTCACACCTCTTGGAGGCTTTGTTCATATTTTCTTATTCTTTTTTGTCTTTGTTAGATTGGGTTAATTCAAAGACCTTGTCTTTGAATTTCTTTCTTCTACTTGTTCAATTCTATTGCTGACACTTTCCAGAGCGTTTGCATTTCTAAAAGTGTGTCCAAAGTTTCCTGAATTTTTTTAAGCTATCTATTTCCATGAATATTTCTCCCTTCACTTCTTGTATAATTTTTTTGATTTCCTTGCATTAGGCTTCACCCTTCTCCAGTCCCTCCCTGATTAGCTTAATAACTAACCTCCTGAATTCTTTTTCAGGTAAATCAGGGATTTCTTCTTGGTTTGAATCCATTGCTCATGAACTAGTATGATTTTTGGAAGGTAGAAAAGCCTTGTTTCATCATATTACCAGGGTTGGTTTCCTGGTTCCTTCTAATTTGGGTAGGTTATGTCAGAGGGAAGGGCTGGGTCTGAAGACTGTTGTTCAGATTCTTTTGTCCCACAGGGTGTTCCTTTGATATAGTACTCTCCTCCTTTTTCTATAGATGTGGCCTCCTGTGAGCCAAACTGCAATGATTACCGTCTCTCTTCTGGGTCTAGCCACCCCGTGAGTATACCCAGATCCATGCTAGTACTAGGGGTTGTCTGCAGAGTCCTGTGATGTGAACCATCTATGGGTCTCTCAGCTGTGGATACCAGTGCTTGTTCCAGTGGAGGTGGTGGATGGTGCAATGGACTCCATGAGGGTCCTTAGCTTTGGTAGTTTACTGCTCTGTTTTTGTGCTGGTTGGCCTCCTGCCAGGAGGTGTGCTTTCCAGAAAGCATTGGCTCTAGTAGTGTAGAGAGGGACCAGAGGTGGGCAGGGCCCTAGAACTCCCAAGATTGTATGTCCTTTGTCTTCCACTACCAGGATGGATAGGGCCCTAGAACTCCCAAGATTATATGCCCTTTGTCTTTCACTACCAGGATGGATAGGAAAACACCATCAAGTGACGGCAGGCTAGGCGTGTCTGAGATCAGACTCTCCTTGGGCGGGCCTTGCTGTGGCTACTGTGGGGAATGGGGGTGAGATTCCCAGGTCAATTGGGTTGTGTACTTATGAGGGTTATGGCTACCTCTTCTGAGTCATGCAGGTTGTCAGGAAAGTGGTGGAAAGCCAGCAGTCAGAGGTCTCACCCAGCTCCCAAGCAAACTGAAGGGTTGGTCTTACTCCCATTGTGCCTGGCCTAACAGCCCTGTGTCTTGAAAACTTGCCTGAGGATGTCTTCCTGCCAGCTGTGAGATAAGGGGCTTTAGTTCTTCCCCAACCTGTGAAGTCTGCAAGCAGGATTCATGCCCTCCCCTGAGTTCTGGCCAGGAGGCTTCTCACCCCATTCAAATTGTTACAGTGTTCAACTAGAGAATTCTTCTCCCTATGGAGGTTTACTCTCTGCTCCTCTGGCCACCCTCCCAATGGATCCCTGTTGTGCCAGGCAGGAATGGGCTGCTTGGGATCAGTGAGCTCCCAGGGCCTTTCTGCTGCTTCCTCTATCCCTGTATTTCACTCAGCTGTCTAACTTGACTCAGCTCCAGGTCAAGTCAGAAACTTCTCCTGCAAACATACCTTCAGCTTCTCCAGCGGGCGTGTGTTTTCAGAAAAGGAGTATCCCTTGTCCATTTCTGCAGCTGGGACACTCACAGTCTTTGGGGGGGTCTCCTGGATCCTGAAAGAGCAGTCCACTTCCTTCAGAGGGTCTATGGGTCTTCTTGGGATTGCTGATTTGTACTTACAGTGGATCTGGAGCTAAAAATCCCAATGCAAGTTTCACATGCTGCTCTGTCCAGAGCTGCAGTCTGGTCCTGCCTCCCATCTGCCCTGATCCCCTGAATCCTTGAGAATGGGTTCTGAATGCTCTAAGCTAACTTAGGTGGTCCCGTCATCCTTGTCATGAATTACTTTAGTGATCTGATGGAATTCTGGGTAGGCAATGCAATGATAGCTGGGGCAAAAACTGTTGGGAGACTTCAGGGAAAGAGTACTTGACCAAAAATAATAATAATAATAATATCATAAGGGGCCTGGCATGGTGGCTCATGCCTGTAATCCCAGCACTTTTGGAGGCCGAGGTAGGTGGATCATGTGATGCCAGGAGTTTAAGACCAGCCTGGCCAACATGACATAACCTGGCCAACATGGCGTAACACAGTCTTTACTAAAAGTACAAAAATTAGCCGGGGCATGGTGGCACATGCTTGTCGTCCCGGCTACTAGGGATGCTGAAGCACAAGAATCGCTTGCACCTCGGAGGCAGAGGTTGCAGTGAGACCAGATCATGCCACTGCACCGCAACCTGGATAACACAGGGAGACTGTCTCAAAAAAAATCATGAGGAAAAGACAGCCCCCTCTTCTAACTGGTAGAATGCTTGGCACTGTCACAGCTATCTTGTGACCAGGAATCAGGCTGGCTCGAGGACAAAAACCAACACACAGAAGAATGACGGTCTGGAAAGAAAGAAAGAATCTTGGTGTTTGATGATGTTGTTTATCAGATGAGTTAACCACCACCAGAGCCCCGTTTCTTTGGATTTTGTTAATAAAATAATACATTTTTTATTTTTATTCTATTTGAGGTGGCTTTTCTATTACTTGTTGCCACAAGCATTCTACATGAGACAATGATGCTCAAAATAAACTAGGGACAAAGACAAAGATCTACAGGGGAACGCTCAGAGCAGCCTTAATGACACCCCAAAACTGGAAACAACCCAAGTGTTCACCAACTGGCATATGGATAAGGAAGCTATAGTATATCCATAAAATGGAATATTACTCAGTAATAAAAATTAATACACTCCTGATATATCCAACAACATAGATAAATCTCAAAAGCATTAGGCTAAGTGAAAGCAGCCAGTCACAGAAGGCTACTTACTGTATGATTCCATTTGTTTAATATTTTAGAAAAGAGAAAACTTATACTATGATGCTTAATTTTATGTGTCAGCTTGGCAAAGCCATGGTACCTAATTTTTTGTTGTTATTTTTTTAGAGAGAGATGGGTCTTGCTATGTTGCCCAGTTGGTCTCAAACTCCTGGGCTCAAGTGATCCTCCCATCTCAGCCTCCCAAGAAGCTGGGATGACAGACGTGAGCCTCTGCACCTGGCCTGGTACACAGTTTTTCATCAAATATCAGTATAGATGTACTTTGAAGGTGTTTTTTGTTGTGGTGGTGGTAAAACACATGTAACGTACAAATTGTTATCTTAAATATTTTTACAGTACAGTTTAGTAGTTTTAAGTTCATTCACGTTGTTGTACAACCTATCTCCAGAAACCTTTTGTCTTACAAAACGGCAACTCTATAACCATTAAACAATAACGCTCCACTCCCCCTCCCCCAAACCCTGGAAATCATCCTTCTACCTTCTGTCTCTGTGAATTTGACTACTCTAGTTACCTCATATAAGTAAAATTATACACTATTGTCTTTTTCTGGCTGACACATTTCACTTAGCATGATGTCTCAAGGTTTACCTGTGTTATAGCACATGCCAGAATTTCCTTCTGTTAAGGCTGAATAATAGTCTATGCTTCATCTTGTTTACTCATTCATCTTTTAATGAACACTTAAGTTGCGTCCATCTTTTGGCGATTGTGAATAATGCTGCTATAAAGATGGGTGTATAAATATCTCCTTAAGGTCCTGCTTTCAATTCCTTTGGGTATATACCCAGAAGTGAAGCTGCTAAATCAAAAGGATGGGAAAGTATTTTTCAGTTCAGATTAAAATTTAAATAAGTAAACTTGAAGGAAAGCAGATTGCCCCCCACAATATAAGTGGGCCTCATAAAGGCCTTCAGAAAAAAAAATTAAGCTTCCCATAAAAAATAAGAAATTCTGCCTTCAGACTGCCTTCTGACTTGACCTACAGCATCAGCCCTTCCTTGAGCCTCCAGCCTGCTGGTCTGCCCTGCAGATTTCCGATTTGCCAGCCTTTACAACCACAGAAGCCAATTCCTTCAAAATCTCTCTCTCTCTCTTTCTTCTCTTTCTTGTCTGCTTTTTCAACTCTGATAAATTTGTACAGGGACAGAAACAGATCAGTAGTTGCCAGGGGTCAAGCAGGATTGGGGAAAACAGATTGACTGCAAAGGGATACAAGAGTTGTATCCCTTTGGTGTGATGGGAATAATCTATATCTTCACGGTCAGTACTTGAAATGTGACTAGTCTGAATTGAGATATGTAAGTATAAAAGACACCTCAGACTTCAAAGACTTATTTTTAAAAATATGTAAAATGTCAATAACTTTTATATTGAGTACATAGTGGTATATTTTATATATTTGGTTAAATAAAATATATTATTAAAATAAATTTCAGTTGTTTCTTTTTACTTTGTTAATGTGGCTACTAGAAACATAAAGTTACATATGTAGTTTATTTCTATTGGACAATGCTGTTCTGTATCTTGATTGTGATATTGAATGCATGACTCCAGAAATTATACACTAAAAAGGGCAAATTTTATTATATGTAAATTATACCTTAACAAACTTAATTTTAAAATATGGGCTAGGAAAATTAGAAATGTTCTGATACAGAATACAATTTAATGATGCAAAAATAATTATTATAATATTCATATTATGCTCATCCTCACTGTTGTGTCTTAGCTCACTCATGTTGTTCCCAGTGTCTGTGAAGTAAACTTACTCATCTCGTAAGAACTGACTAAGTCAATCTCATGCGTCATCCCCTTTCCAGCTCTTCCCTGCTACTCTGATGCGGTTTCTCTAAATCCTCACTGCACTGAGAGTCAGTCTGATGCCTTCTTCATGACATTGAATTTCAGCATGTTGTGCTGGAGAGCAGCCAAGAGAGTAGAAAGAACTCAGGGGCAGGGATTACATTCAAAGGGTGATGGGTTCAAAAGCTTAGATCCAGCTCAATTGGTTTTATAGGCGAGGGCTGACAGCCAACTGCTACAGCTCAACATCAACATGTTTTCTATGTGTTTTATGTATGGTAGGTATGCTTCCTAGCTGGAGTAATTACCTAAAGCCAGGAATGATGTCCCATCCTTCTTGGGCAGTTTTCCACAAGAATAACTAACCGAAGCTGCACATGAAAGTCTATAATCCCTGGGATAGCCACTGCCCATTGACCTGGAGGTGCAGGCCAATTATGATCTAATATCAACAACACCTCCTGCCTTAACTGAAACCTGGCTCCCCAGTAATCCAGATTCCCCTTTGACCCTCTCAGGGGGTACCATTTGTTCTCTCACACCTCATGGACCTCAGGATCTATAGATGTGGTTAGTATCTGTTTTGTTCCCCACTGCTGCTTTTAAAACCAAACTCCCTCACTCTCTTTTTTAAAAAAAGCCACATTCTTTTAAAGAACAGGAGTCTCTGCTGTTTCTCTCTCTCTCTCTCTCTCTCTTTCTCTCTCTCTCTCTCTCTCTCTCTCTCTCTGCTCCTTGTCATGTCTAAGAAGCACATCACACATACCCTCATTCATCAGTATCTTTGACATCTGGTTCATATTTTCCTCTTCACTGCAAGTTCTACTATTGGTGTCCCAAAAGGACAACTCATCCAGCCCAAACATCAACTTCTAGTGGTTAAATTCAGTAGCTAACCTTGGACAGTGTAGATAAAATGAATTTACCTCCTACACCTACTCTTCCTTAATTCCATCCTCTTTCTTCACCAACCCATAGTATTCTGGAAATCCACTGAAAGATGAAGACTTTTGAAAGAATATGCAGAATGTTAAAAGTGATGGGGCTTTCTAGAAGCCTTGAAGAGGATTGCATGTTTTCTCTTGTAATTTAAAGATTGATTATCCAATTAATCCATTTGAGTGTGAGAATGTTGAATAAACATAGGCAAAAATAAAAATTTAAATGACACATAATTTCAAAAGCTAGAGAAAATTTCTATCAGCATTTTCATGTATATATCTTCCCAGACTTCTCCTTCTTAGTATCTAAATTCTTTTTCTTTTTAATAAAATGGCAACTTAGTGAATATTCAATTTTATAATCTGCTTTTTACACTTGCTGTAACATGAATATCTTTCCAAATTAGTAAATACATTTTACATCATCAATCTAATTTTATACTATAATTTATTTAACTAATTCACAACCATTGGCCATGTAGCATATTTACAGTTTTTTGGTATTATAAACAGAATAAAATGAGTACCTTTATAGCTAGGTCTTTATGCACATTCTTAATTTCCTTAGGATAAATTTCTATAAGTAGACTTTCTGGGTTAAAGAATTTCTAATGTTAACTACCTCTTAATATCTAAGTATGTTTTGATAGAAACCTCCAGGATCTGTGAATAACTACCCCCTTTTACATGTTCTTAGACTTCTGACAGGATTCCCTTTCTGAGAGACATAGGAAGTAACTAAGCTTCCATCAGGATTAGAATGAAGTTTTTTGTCTATTTATTCATTCTTAAAGCTGCCAGACTTTTATATTCATTCAACAAATGTTTATTTAGGAACTGTTATGTGCTGGGCACCGTGCCAGATGCTAAGGAAAAGAAATGATTTAACACAGTACAGTCCTCAGGTTGTCATAATATCAGGTGTGAGATAAACACATTGAATGATGGACACAGTTTGATTCAATACACTTTTCTTGTCTGCATAGCACTGCAGAGGAAGGTCAATAAAGGCTTCATCCTGTATGAACTGTGATGTCTGAACCAAGTCTTTTAGGAAATCATCAGGTGGCTCAGATGGTGGCCGAGGCAATCAAGATAAGGAAGAATAGTCCAGACAAAGAGAAAAACCATGTGCAAAAGCACAGAAGGGCCGGGCGTGGTGGTTTACATCTGTAATCCCAGCACTTTGGGAGGCTGAGGCAGGCAGATAACTTGAGGTCAGGATTTCAAGACCAGCCTGGCCAACATGGTGAAAACTCATCTCTACTAATAATACAAAAATTCAATGGGCATGGTGGCAGGCACCTGCTACCCAGGAGGCTGAGACACGAGAATCCCTTGAACCTGAGAGGCAGAGGCTGCAGTGAGCCAAGACTGTGCCACTGCACACCAGCCTGGGTGACAGAGTGAGAATTTATTTAAAAAATAAATTAATTAAAAGATTGGTTAAAAGTACAGAAGTATAAAGGAGCATATTATTTTGTGTGCCTGAATAAAGGCTACTAAAGGGAGCCTTGCCTGAAATCTAATAAATACTAAAGATGCCTGTTAGTAGTAAGGATACTCCACATGGAGACTATATTACTGGATTGCTAAAATCCCTAATTAAGGACTGTTCTTTGTTTATTTTTCACTAACCATCCTCAGTATTATTAATTCAGAATAAACTCTTAGTTCGATTTTTGTTTGTGTCAAGGAATTGATGTTTTTCCTAGCCAAAAGAAAGTCCCTTCTCACTGCTCTATATATATTTTGGAGACACTCTATACAAGAACACAAATGGTTGAGACCGCACAAGCCCCAGAGAATGCATTTTCCAACCCCAGCAGACACTCTATTTGATCAACATACCAGACCTATTTTTCTGATGTTACAGTCTTCTGCAACAAGTAAGAGGGAAAAACTTCTTTCAGTTCTGTGTTTAATCAAAACAAAGAATTCATACTAGATTTTTTAAAATAAAACTGCATTATGCCAAAGAACACATTTTTTTTCTGTACTTTAGAGTTGAAAAGGTAAAAGTTTTCCATTCATATTCAGTTTTTGAGTATTCAAATCACTCTTACTTTTACTTATATTTGAGCCTCAAAACAATCTTAGAAGGTCCTGAGGCTCAAAACAAACTTGTAATACTATCACTATTTTTATAGAGAAGAAAAGCTGAACTTATGTGACTTACCCAAACTTGCACAATCTTTATGACTGAAACGTGCTGCTCATAAGCCAGCTTAGCCATCATCTAATCTAGGGAAGCTTCTGAAAACTTTCAAGTCTAAGTGTCCTTTCTTTGAGTTCTCATTGCCCCCTGCCTGTCCCTCCCATAGCACTCATTTTACCAGGGCTTCTCAAACTTTAATGTGCACACAAATCACCTTAGAATCTTGTCAAAAATGCAGTCTATGATTCTATTGATTTGGGAGTGGGGCTCGAGATTCTGCATTTCTAACAAGCTCCTGAGTGACACTGACGCTGCTGGTCTGAGGACCACACTTTGGGAAATAAGACATTACAGTGTATCGTCACAGGCCAGCTATATTTCATTCTCTCCCACTCCACTGTATGCTCCATAGGGCCATGAATTATAACATGTCCAGCATTTAGATTTGACAGGCTGTAAAAGTTTTAATAAATATTAAATGAATGAACAAATGTATAAATGAATAAGTGAAATCCATGTTTTCCAGACTAGGGTTTTTTCTACTATATCATGCTAAGTTGTAAAAATGTAGACCAGGTCTATCTTTCCCGTTTAACTACCACATTAAAGGTAAACACCAGCTGCCTTAAGAAAACGCAGTGTCTCAGTGGCAAAACACACTGAAGGGACTTTGTTTCTTTTCTTATTCAAGGTAGGAGAGGAAAGGTAGGGAGCACTCTGCTCCACTCAGTCATTCAGCATCCAAGCTGACAGAAGCCATATCAACTTCAACATGAGGCTTTCAAGGTTATCCCAGGATTTAATAGCTAACTGGCATATGAGACCTGGAAATAGCCCATCATTTCTGCCTCCATTCCAAAGTGATATGGGAAATGTAGTCCTTGATTGGGTTATAACTCATACACACTAAAGAGGGGAGTAGGAAGCTTAGACTGGCACAGATCTATCTATTCCTCTATAAGCCTCCAAGGCCTCAGCCATGACTACCCATTCTTCTTTAATTGTATTTCACACGTTCCCAGATTTTATAGCTGAATTAATCATGTTCCTTTTTCTTGGAATTCCTTTACTCCAAAGAAGCTGTCTTTTCTACTCATCTTTGAGTGCACATCTCAAAAGATATTTTTCATGAAGTTTTTCCACATCTTCTAAACAAATGTTTCTCCCTTCTTTTTGAATCTATTTCTTTGTACTCCTCTGAGAATCTCTAGCACATTCTGCCATGCCTTTCAGTTATGAGTACACTTAAAAGCTCCTCAAAAAAAAAACAGAAGCTATGTTGTAATCAGCTTGGGAGGCCTTTTGGCATCTAGCCATAAACCTTACTTATTGCAGTAACTCAGTAGATATAGGCATTTTCAAGTTCAATTGAAAATACATCTAATAAATACAGAGAGTTTATCTGGTAACAACCTTGCTCTATGTTTTTCCAACAGAGAAGACAGTTATAACTCCAAAAATGAAAGAAAGTAGAAGAACTGCCAGTGCTCAAAAGCTACAAATGTGACCAGAGCCATGGCATAAAATGAAATACTTCTGGTTCATATACTTCCACTGAGCAGCACTGCATTTTATACACTTCTTCCTTAATGGTTCAGACGTATAGTTCTTAACATCACATGGAGACTCATAACCTTCAGAATACAGCATGAATCAGCTGGCTGCACTGCAAAGAGAATATAAAATACCATCAAGAATGTCCTAACTGAAACAGTAAACTTTTGAAGTACAAACAACTCATCTGTTAGCAGCCTGGCATTTTGCTTTCTGGAAAGTAAATACATTAGAGACAGATCTTTAAAAAGAGTCTATTATCTGTGTAAGTCAGCAATTTTCAATCATGACTGTAGCAGATCCAGGTAAGAGACACTGGGACTTGGCCTTATAGCAGGACCAATAAACATAAGCAATCCCTTGGTCCTAAGATGAAAACTTTCTAATCATTCGTTCTTGAATCTATAACTTCCTTAGGTTAAGTCAGATTTGTTCTCACTTACACAGCTTATGGGGCATTGATTCTTGTATAGCTAGTCTATAGAAGGCTATCAATAAAGTCATTTATCTGAAAAAAAAAGTCCTCATCTCACCTGTCTGATTTCTCAAAATCTTGCATGAGGTGGTCTGGTTTGCTTAAGGGTGCTCCAGGGAATGCAGTCTCCAGGTGTAACGACCATCCTGGAGAAACAGTCTCTGCTTTGGCTAGAGGAAATGTGTTCATTTTCCTCTGAAGCCTGAAATCAGCAGCTCTCTGCTACGAAACTCCTGCAGGGTTTTAGGGGCAAGTAGCTACCTTACAAGTGAGTAGATGGAGTAAAGAAAATAAGGAAATGTAGTTTAGAGAGGCTTCCCATGAGAAGGGATCCTCTTCATTCCTTAAACTTCCCACCACCACCCCACACACAAGTGAAAAACAGATGCAGAATATATGCGGGGGGGAAGATAAGTTTGAGCAAAGTTCCCTGTACAGGGCAAAGAGAAAATACGATGAGACTAAGAATTGTATAGTCCTAAACACTGAAAAAATTATGGAGAACTCTTCCCCACCCCCAATAATTATCATGTGAATTATTTTGATCTTTATTTAACAGTAATATATAAAATATTAAACTTTTTCCAAACACTTTTGTATATCATTATTTTATGGTTGTCCTAAAGACAGCTAGTCCCCTACAGGAGTCAGAGACTTTAGATAGTATTTAACACCTAATTCTATGGTTAGCTTCTTAAAATACAGGATTCCTGGGAGTCGTGACAGGTAATCTAGCAAAGTGAACTTATCAATTAAACTTAATAGTTAATTGGCCAGGTGCAGTGGCTCACGCCTGTAATCCTAGCACTGTGGAAGGCTGAGGCAGGTGGATCACTTGAATTTAGGAGTTCAAAACCAGCCTGACCAATATGGTGAAACCCCATCTCTACTAAAAATGCAAACAAAATTAGCCAGGTGTGGTGGCACATGCCTGTAATCCCAGCTACTCAGGAGACTGGGGCAGGAGAATTGGTTGAGCCCAGGAGGCAGAGGTTGCAGTGAGCCAAGATTGCGCCACTGCACCCCAGCTTTGGGGGCAACACAGCAAGACTGTCTCAAACAGAAAAAAAAGAAACTTAATAGTTAATTTATCCATTAAACTTAAATTAACAACTAAAGACACTATAAGGGCTTTTCATATGGCTGCACAAGATACTGCAAGTGATACTAAGATGAGTAAAGCAGCAGTCCCTAACCTCGAAGGGTCAGTTGCCTGTTTAGACATTTTGGTTATGGTGTTAAAGTGAGGATAAGCTGCAGAACGGCATTTTTAAGTACAAAAATAATTGCAGGCCACAGAGGAAAGTAATTTATAAAAGAAAGGGGAGCAACTGGAGGATTCAGAGGAGGAAAAGAAAACACCTGGTGGATGGAATAAGAAAAGAGTATACATGGGAAAAGACTTAAGACTTGAAGATGGCATGTGTTTTGTCAAAAGAAAACAGAAATGAAGAAAGTTGTATATAAAAGAACAGCATAAACAATAGCATTCATCATTGCCATTATCATCATCATCATCATAACTGACATTTACTGAAAACTTATGTTAGGCTTTGTGCTAAATCCTTAAAATGTGTTAAATCCTATAATCTTCATAATCACACTACAAAGTCAAGTCTATTATTATTCCCATTTTACAGAAGAGGAAACTATTATTCTGGTTAATTGCCCAGGGCCATATAGTGAAAAGTAGCACAATCTGAAGTTGACCAAGTTTCAGGTAACCATGAGAAATCTAGTGTGAATAGAGCATTTCGTATACACACCAATACATACAAAGACTAAGTCTAGAAACAAAGATCAGAATTTCCCAAGGCTCTGTAAGCTGGATGAAAGGTTTCTTGCTTAGTTGACAGGCAGTGGGCACCCACTACAGAGTTTCAGGCAGGTTTTTACATTCCAAGCTGTCAACACATGGAGTGGAGAGGTCTAGGGAGACAGTGAGACCAAGAAGTCCTCTTCGATTTTCAGGTAAGAAGCAAACTTAGAGTGAAATTGTTGATAATGAAATGGAGGAGGAGATAGGAGAAACACAAAAGTTCAAATTTACAGAACTTATCAACTAATAGATTAGTGCTGGAAGTGTTAGAGAAAATAAGAAGTCAGCAATGACTCAGAGAGCTGGGGTCTGCAGCTGAACTGATGGCTTCACAAACAGAAAACTGGTAAGTGAAGACTGTTAGAAAGAAGGTAATGCCTATGAAGTCCTCTATTTGCTGCTCTTCCTCCTTGCTCTTCCTCTTCCTCCTCATCCTCATCCTCATCACCATTACCATGGTCATAGTTTACAAGTAGATGGCATTTCATCTATGCCAGACATCATTTCAAGCCTTTTACACATAGTAACTAATGCAAAATCAAAGTTCATAAGGTACATACTAATAATGTTGTCATTTTTAAAAGAGAAAATATTTAGTGATGGAGGTTAAATGACTTGCCCATGGTCACATTATTAACAAATAAATGGTAGAGTCTGAGTTACAAACTTAGGTAGTCTGACTCCAAAGTCCACCTTGAATTTTTTTTTAATGGAGTGAGGGATGGACATCAAAGTGTTGTTTTTGTCAGACAAACTTTTCTTCTTGGTGTTCTTCAGTAGTGTACCTAGGGGAAATTAGGATCAATAAGCAATCAGCTACAGGTAGGGGGACCTTTAGCCCTCATCTTGCAGGGTATCTGTACAAAAACCTTTCCTCTTTTCTCTAACCCAATTCACAGGTGGCTGGGATTTTTTCTGTTGCACCTTCTAGTTCTCCATTAATTTTCCAGGGGCAGCCTGTCTGTATCCATCTCCTTCATGTGTGTAATCCTCATTCTGTCCTTTATAAATAATTGAGATATTCTCTCCTTTTCAGAATAGAGTCTCTGACCTTTTGCACTTTTATTCTTCTGATCCGATACATCTGGGCAATGTATGACTCTGCCTGGGTTTCCTCTTTTCTTTAACAAGGCAATTTAAAATATTTACACACAGAACCAGTGTTTCACATGTGTCAGAGAGCCCAGCTATGCCGTGGTGCTGGCTACAGAAATACTGTTTTAATTTTGCTCAATTACAGATTCCGCCAGTGAATTGAGGTGATATATTTATTTGGTTTTCTTGTTTCTCTTTTCCTTGTTCCAAAACAATGGAGTTGAACCGCTTGGTGCGATGAGAAGAGGGTAGAGAAAAGGAAGGCAGTGTCTAAAGTGAGAAGAAAAGGAAAAGCAAGAGGTTGCCAAGTGAGAAGTCCACAAAAGCAGCCTGACATCTGGTAGTCTAAGTGGCCAAGTGAGGCGGCAGCTGGCCTGGGCCTTGTGTCCTGACTCCAGGGAATGTGAAATGAGCTGATCAAGATTTGGAGGAAACAGACAAAACAGCGTTACACATCATTCTGGCTCAAAACACATGGCCCTAGGACCTCAGGCACATGAGCCACATGGAGACAAAAACTAACTCTAAAGCCTCAGAATGTTCTTTCTTATTCACTATGACAAATAATTTTAAATACACAAAGTTTCAAAATATTGGCATATTGATCATAAGTATTCTAAATTTGACAGTTGTAAATATTTTTTTTTTTCTTTGAGACGGAGTTTCACTGTTGTTACCCAGACTGGAGTGCAATGGCATGATCTCAGCTCACCGCAACCTCCACCTCCTGGGTTCAAGCAATTCTCCTGCCTCAGCCTTCCAAGTAGCTGGGACTACAGGCACACCACCATGCCCAGCTAATTTTTTTTTTTTTTTTTGTATTTTTAGTAGAGACAGGGTTTCACCTTGGTGACCAGGATGGTCTCAATCTCTTGACCTCGTGATCCACCCACCTCAGCCTCCCAAAGTGCTGGGATTAGAGGTGTGAGCCACTGCACCCAGCCTGTCAGTTGTAAATATTTGTTATTAGCATTTTACTGTATTTGCTTTCCCTGTGTGTATACCTATATGTGTGTGTGTGTGTGTGTGTGTGTGTGTGCGTATACACACAGGAAAGTTTTAAATAACATACCACAAAATAGGATATGTACTATATATTTTTTGCAGATATCATTTATCAGGTTAAAGAAATTTCTCCGTAGTCCTAGTTTTCCATGAGGGGCTTGGGGGGATGGTGTCAGTTTTGTTTTAGGTATACATACACAAATACATACACATATGTCTTTATATATGCATATATATTTCACTGAACCATTTGAAAGTATGTTGCCAACATCTTGACACTTAACTCATAATCCCTTCTGTTTACCTCTGCTAAAATAAGACGACTCCTTAATAACCAAAGTACATTATACATCAAAAAACTAAAAAACATTTTAATGTTATCTCTTATCTAGATAATATTCAAATTACCATATTGTGCCAAAAACATATTAGCAGTATCTAAGTTCAACTTTGCATTTAACTGTTCTGTTACCTCATTTTAAAAATTTTCTTTTCATTGACATGTAACAAATGTACAGAAAAATGCAACAAATCCTGTGTCTAACTCAATTTTCAGGAAGTGAACACATACATATAACTATCACCCAGCCTGAGAAATAAAATGCTACCCACATTTCTCTCTCCCTAGTAGTTTGGCTCCCCAAAGGTAACCACTGTTCTGATGTCAATTATTATTAATTATTTTTGCTGTTTTTGAACTTTATATAAATAGACTCATACAATATGTATTTTATTTTGTCTTGACTTCTGAGCAACATATTTGTGAAATTCATCAGTGTTATTGCATGTAGTAGTTATTCCTTCATTTTCATGTTATATACTACTACATTTGGTAAATGTTCTACAATTGTTTTGTCCCCTATTGATTGACCATTTGGATATCCTTTTTTCAAATACGTATTTCTAATTATGCTGTCTATCATTTTCTTATTGTGAGTTGGTTTTATACTGAGAATGCAAGTCTTTGTTAAATATGTATCCCAAGTATGTTCACCCATGGTGGCTCGCCTTCTCATTCTCTTAACTGTGTATTTTTCAGAGGTAGTGTTTAGTTTAATGAATTCCAATTCATCAATCTTTTCCTTTATGGCTAATGCCTTTTGTGTCCTCTTTAAGAACTCTGCCTGCTCCAAAGTCACAAATATATTCTCCTATCTTGTCTTCCATGAGCTTTGTTGCTTTGCCTTTTACATTTAGAAGTATCCATCTGGATTTGATTTTTGTGTGTAAAGTGAGATTCACTTTTTTTCCACATGGATATCCAACTGAAGCATTCCTTTTATTGAAATGGCCTTTCTTTTCTCTCTTCACTGCTGTCAATGTCATCATATATCTGGTGATCAGGTGACCATATAATAGTAGGTGTGTTTGTGTACTTACTGTGTTACATTGACCTATTTATCCTTCAGCTGATACAACACTGTCTTCATTACTATAACTTTGTAGTTATAGTAATTAATATTAGCATATTAATATATATGTATATATTACTACATATATTATTACATATATATTACATAATATAGTAATATGACTGTATAATGTATATGTAGTTATAGTGATTAATATTAAAATCTGGTATTAGGTCTCTTAGCTTTTTTCTTCTTCAGTTGGAAAAACTGACTAATACCTTGGGTCTTTTCAGCCCTCTGAATTTCCATACATAATTAATATTTTAACTTGTCCATTTCCAGGAAAAATATTGTGCTGGGTTTCTGACTGTTTCTTTCACTGAATCCATAGACCAATTATAAAAAAATTCCCATCTTTAGAATACAGAGATTTCTTATCCACAAACATAAAATAACTCTCCATTTCTTTGTCTGCTTTCACTTCTCTCAATAGTGTTTTTGTAGATTTATGTATAAGATCCTCATAGCTTTTGTTATATTTAGTTCCAGGCATTTGATGATTGCTGATGCTGATGTCAATAATATTTCTATTATTTTCTTTTAAATTATTTGCTGCTAGTATAAAGAAATAAAATTGAATTTGTACATTCACTTTATGTCTAGAGTCCCACTTAAATTTTCTTATTCATTTAAATAGTTTGACTACAGATTCTTTCGTATGTTCTGTAATTTTTAGATTTCTATGCCATCTAAGAATAAAGACAGTTCTATTTTTTACTTCCCAATCCTAACATCTTTTTTGTGCATTATTGCTCTGGGCTAAACCTCTTGTACAATGTTGAATAGAAGAGATAATAAGGCAACCCTTGCATTGTTTTAATCTCAGGAGAGTTTTAAATAACTTACCACAAAATAGGATATGTACTAGATGGTTTTTGCAGATATCATTTATCAGATTAAAGAAATGCCTAGTTTTCTATGAGGGGTTGTGGGGGGATGGTGTCAGTTTTCATTTAAATCATAAAATGAGTGTTGAGTTTAGTCAAATACTTTTCTGCATCTATTGAGATGAGTTTGTGATTTGTTATTATTCTATTAATGTGATTTATTACATTGATTAATTATTTTTCATGTGAAACCACCTTGCATACCTGGAATATACCCAATTTACTGTGATGTGTTATTCTCTCCATATACATCACTGGTTCAAATTGCTAGCATTTTGAGTAGAATTTTGCATCTACATCCTTGAGAGAGATTGGCCTGTATTTGTACATCTTTCTCACATTTTAGTATCAAAGTTATGCTGGCTTTATAAGGTAAAGTTGGAAGGTGTTGGTTGTCATTCTATTCTTTAGAAGAACTTCTTAAAATTGATGTTATTTCTTTAAGTGTTTCAATTTCATTATGAAACCTCTGCACCTGGAGATTTGGGGGATGGAAGGAAGGTATTTATGTATAAATAGATGTAGAACTATTTATATTTTATTACCTTTTTGTATAATTTTTGGTAAATTATCAGTTTCAATTTTATCTAAACTATCAAATATATTGACAATGTATCATTATTTTAATATATTCTTATATTTTAAATGTCTATGGAAAATGTAGTTATGTCCTTTAATGCCTAATTCTAGTAATTTGTACTCTTTTTTCCTTAATTTTCCTTAGGGTTTATCAATTTTGCTAATTTTTCACAGAACCAAATTTTGACTTTGGTGATTTTTCTCCTAGTTTATTAATTCCTATTTTACCTTAATTATTTTAATCTTTCTACTTTTTTATGGTTTACTTTTATCTTGTAACTTTTATAATAGATACTTACAACATTAATTTTCAACTTTTTTTCTTTTACAGTAAAACATTTAGAGCTATAAATTTTCCTCTTAACACGGGTTTGGTTGCATTTCACAATATTTGAAAATATGTCTAATTTTCAAAATTATCCAATTCAAAATATTTTCATCGCCAGATTTCCTCCTTGATACATGGGTTGTTTCCAAAACATTTGGGGATGTTCTAGTTATCTTTTATTATTGATTTCAAGCTTAATTACAATGTGATCACATGCAAAGATTGTACTCTCAATGATTTCAATCTTTGAGAATGTGTTGAGACTTACTCTATGACATACTTTCAATTTTGATAAATGTTTCACATGCATTTAAACAGAATATGTGTGGTGCCATTGTTGAGAACAGTGTTTCCTTTAAGCCAGTTAGGAGTGTCAGAGAAAGAAGTATGAGAATGATATGATTGCTGGAATATGGCCACAAGACAAAGAATGCAAGATGCATAAGGCAAGGAACAGATCCTCTCCTCTACTCCCTAGAAGGAATGCAACTCTATTTGACACCTTGATTTCAACCCCATAAGAGCCATTTCAGATTTTTGCTTGAAAAAAAAACTTTAAGATAATAAACTTATATTGTTTTAAGTGATGTTTTTGGTGATTTATTATAGTATCAATAGGAAACTAATGCACTTAATATGTTTTTTATTCACATTTTTTCAGGTTTGTGCATACTTACATACAAATGATGTCTCTTGTATCACATATAATTTTTTAAATACAATCTGACATCTCTACCTTTTGATTGAAGTATTTAGATCCCTTTCATTTACCATGGTTATTGATAATGTTTAGGTTTACATCTATTCTTTTACTATTTTTTTTATTTAGTCCATCTGCTTTTCTTCCCTTTTCTCATTTCTTGCTTTTCTTTGGATTTAACCTGTATTTATTTTATAATTCCACTCAATGTCCTCTGTTAGTTTCTTATATATACTTTTTATATCCCTAGAAATTACTACATGCCTGTTGAGTTATTAGAACTGCATGAGTACTATTTCCACTTCCTAGACCATATTATAATCACAAAAAAATTTAACATCATTTTCCCCTTGCAACCTTTTGTACTGATATCGTCATAAATTTTAAATATACACATATTTCTTATTGCTTTGTACAACCAATATTTATTTAGGTTTTCTTTGGTATAATCAGTGCTTCTATAATGCTTGCTTTGAAAAAATAAATTTGTGCAGTGGAGCAGGGGAGGCTGGGGAGGGATAACATGGGGAGAAATGCCAGATATAGGTGACAGGGGGTGGAGACAGCAAACCACATTACCATGTATGTACCTATGCAACAATCCTACATGATCTGCACATGTACCCCAAAAACTAATGTACAATTAAAAAAAAGAAAGAAAAAATAAATTTGTTTTAATGCAATCGATATACACTAGTGAATTACTCTAATATATGTAAATTCGGCGTTTGCTTTTGCTTAATTTTATCCATAAGAAACACAGGTGAATGCAAAAATAAAAAAATAAAAACTGTTCTTAGCTCAACTGACCAAAATAAAATATTAAAAATGTACACAGGTATTCATCTCAAACTTCTGCCAGCTACCTTAATTCACCATGTGTGTTATGAACCACATCAATTACAACTTTTCGTCAAATTTCAGATTACCTTCCTCTTACCACTTCATCACAAGCTGCAACTGTTCTGATACCCATGTTCTCACACATACACACACACACTCACACACAGATACACGCAGTCTTTTTCAAGGTAAAATGCCATATTTTTTGTAGAACTGATATGTTTCTTAACCATTTAAAATGTGTTAAACTTTGCTAGAGTTTTCATTAGGTTTCTGTCTATATTTTGGTGTCAGCAATGAAATTTTTTAATGCCATAAATATAAACCGAATTTTTCCTCTAAACCTGTGGTTTTCATTATTAATTTTGTGTAGTTTAGTAATTTTTAGAAATGTGCTATAACAGAACTGACTGTATTTACCAATTCTGTTGCTTTTCCTTCTCTTTTGTTGTTGTTGTTGTTGCTATTACTTTCGCTTTGTTTCTGCTGAGAGTCTCTCTGCCTCGAAAGCTCTCTTTAGTTACTGAGTATTTCTTTTGCATTTTTTCTGCTGGTGATAATTTCCTTCATTTTGTCTAGAAATATTTTATTTCATCTTAATGAAGAAGGAAATTTCTGTTGTATATAAAATTTTAAGTTGGCAGACATTTTCTTTCAGCTTCTGTTATTTCATTTAAGAAGCCAGCTGTCAGTCATATTATTACTTTTTTGAATTGTACTTTAAGTTCTGGGGTACATGTGCAGAACATGCAGGTTACATAGGTATACACGTGCCATGTCATGGCAGTTGGCTGCATCACCCTATCATCTACATTAGGTATTTCTCCTAATGACATCCCTCCCTGACCTCCTGCCCCCAACAGTCCTTGGTGTGTGATGTTCCCCTCCCTGTGTCCATGTGTTCTCATTGTTCAACTCCCACTTACGAGTGAGAACAGGTGGTGTTTGGTTTTCTCTTTCTGTGTTTGCTGAAAATGATGGTTTCCAACTTCATCCATGTCCCTGAAAAGAAACTCATCCTTTTTATGGCTGCATAGTATTACATGGTGTATATGTGCCACATTTTCTTTATCCAATCTATCATTTATGAGCATTTGTTGAAGGTAATGTGCTTCTGTTTTTTCTGGATGCTAATATCTAATCTATCACTTTCGTTCTTGGCAGTTTTTCTGTGAAGTATCTGTGATTTCTTTGTACTTATCCTGCTTTGGGTTGCAAGTGCATTTTGATTTTGTGATGATGTTTTTCATTGATTTTGAACATTCTCAGCCATTAATGCTTCTTCCATTGAAGTACATACTGCTTCTATACCCATTTCTCTCCTACCCTTCTTTGACTCCAATTATACATCTATTAGTCACTGCCTCATAAATCTCTTCTCTACTTTGTATAATTTTCACTTTTAACTCTTCAATCTAGAGATTTTGTACTGATTATTTTCCAGCTTATTATTTCTCTTTTTGGCTATGTTCAGTTTCCACTTAAACCCACCCGAGTTTATTAATTCTAATAATTTTGTTATTATATTTTCCTACCGAGAATTTCCATTTGCTTTTTAACAACTTCAATTGTCTAGTGAAATTCTTCATTTTTGTCATCTATTTAATCAAATATGTTAATCTCAGTTATTTTAAAGTCTATATCTAATAAGCCCAATATCTACAGTTGTTTTTTAGGGCCCTTCATTCTTACCAATTCCTGCACACCAGTTTTTGTCTCCCCAGCACATGAGGCTGCATAAAATTTCTTTTTACATTCAATTGTTTTTCCTTAGTCTTTTAGCCTCTTGCTTTGCATATCTTCATCAGTAAATGTCTCAAGGATTGGGCTCACTTCTCTGTACTTCATTTGTCTCTGAATCTTGGCTTTTTAAACTCTATTAGGGCAAGGTAGAATTCTAATTCTTATTATTATTATTTATAAACAGAGTCTTGCTCTGTTGTCCAGACTGATCTCAAAATTCTGGCCTCAAGTGATCCTGGCATCTTGACCTCCCAAAGCAGTGAGATTATAGGTGTGAGCAACCATGCCCAGCCAGAATTTTAATTTTTTATTCACATGCCTATGCAATTGCTTAGAGTTCTGCTGGCCTGATTATTTCTTAGCTGTCACCTTCCGCCCAGCTTCTAATGTTGTGCTCACCTTAGTTGGTTTTCCTTCCTTCTGTGATTTGCTCTTCAAGTCTTGACTGCCTGGACAGCTAGCCAAGACTTTAAAACATATGATTTTTATATTTTAGTTGGAATTTTTGGCTGCTCTCAACAGGAGCATTTGTCTGCAACAAGTTGTTCATTTATAACCAGTTTTAGGATTGGTTTTCCCACAACTTTTTTTGATATAGTGACATTGTCACTGGCCTTGTTGCAGCCCACTATGTAAAATTCACCCAGTTTCTCACTCTCCTTTTCCAACAAATAACTACTCTTCTTGCATAGGGAGAGGAATAAGAAGCAGAAATGCTGCACTAAAAGAGACTTAAGGCCTAGATTTCATTTCCATATGCCAGCTTTGTTATATTTCTCTGAACTTCAGATCCTCTGTTTTCTAAACTGTGGTAAGTGCATTTAAATCACACACAAAATTAAAGTAATTGAATCCAAAACTCCCTTGGAGACTCATCCATCTCATTTTTTTCTCTCATGAGCAAAAGCATTTAGCCACACTGAGTAAAATGGGGACAGTGATCATAAGTATATTAACTGCTACCTCCCAGTATCTAATAATGCCCAACCTGCTACTGATTTCTTAAACCTGTGGAGAAATATTGGGAGACATCCAAAGATTCTTGAGTGTAAGATCACAGGCTGCCATCAGGCATGGTATACCCAGTAAATAAGAATATGAACTGCAGGGGCCCCAACTGGGTTCCAGACCATCCATTGCCAATTTAGGTGATCTTGAGCAAGTCAGTCAGACTCTTTAACATTCTGTTTCTTTTTCCATAAAGTAGTCAAAGTAATAGTGCTTGCCTCTTTTGTTTGTTGTGAAGGCAAAATGAAATAAAACAGGTGAAATGCTTCCTATAATGCCCAGCACATTAGGTACACAATAAAGGTTAGCAATTTTTATTTCAATCTCAACCCATTAACACACTAGCCATGACTCTCACAGGGGCACTAAAGACTTAGAGGGACACTAAATCAGTAGGTGGATGGAGACCCAAATAAATTTTACCTTCTAGACACCTTTGCCCTGAGAGTGGTGACTAGACTGCAAAGTTACATTGTGACATTTTCCTGCTTCTGTTCCCCAATCACCCGGTCTAAAAGCCAAATGGTAGCAAAGGAAGCAAATACCTGCAGCATTAGAATAAGGAAACATAATGTATTTGTAAATGTGCTTGTAAGTCATGTTCTGTGGGGGCACTGCAGGTGCCTCCCTCTATGCCTGTCAGTGTTTATATTCATTTACAAATATCATTGAGAATCTCCTCTGTGTCAGTCACTGGGCAAGGCAGCAAGCATACCAATAAAGAGCCTATGTCAAGTGCCTGTGTTCTACTTCCTGGCATATGTATGTCATTCAGTCTTCACTAAGGCCCCCGAGTACCTACTACTATTACCTTCATTTTAAAGATGAGAAAACTGGCACAAAAAGATTAAGTAGCTTGTTGAAGTCACACAGATAAAAACTGCCTTGTTCTCATGGTGCTCATAGTCCATAAAATATAAAGTTTTTTAGTACAACATTTTAAAATTCCATTAAATGTAATATTCCCCCAAAGCCAGCAAGTATCCAAGTAATCAGAAATTAACTTGATATTTAATTTTTATTTAGGCATTTGGAGTTATGTATTCACAGCCTGTGTCTGTGTCTATAAGTGTTCCTGGTGTCTCTGTTTGTCTACATAAGAAATATAGTAAGTTTCCTTGTCTAAGTACTATGACCTTTTAGTGGACAGAACTGGAATTTTTTTTTTAATGCTATGAGAAATACTAATATAATTCTGATCTAAAACAAAAAATATTGCTAAGTGTATTAATGACAAGTACAAGTACAACTTTATCAGAAGTGCTGTTACGAAAGCTGGAATATTTTATATTCTGTTAGCAAGATGACAGCATAACCAAAATTTGTTAAGAATGACTAAGATATAAAACATAACATGCAAATTGATATTTAATCACTTTAGAAAGCTTAAAATTAAATATGATACCTAGGAACATATAATTCAGAATATTACTAGTTGATTTGCAATCTGATTAAGAATAGTATTTTACCAAGCCTGTGTGTGGCATGATTTCCACAGTGTTAATTTAATCAATGTTGATATAATGGGTGAGTTCATGTAGGCTACATCTGTCTTTGGACCTTAAATGCCATGCTACATTTTCAAGAAGTAATATAAATATTGTTTTCAAGGAGATTATTCTTAAGAAAGCACAGTAAGCCATCAAGGAAGTGTTGTTAGGAAACTGGAGCTGTGTAATACAGCTTGCCAGAAATGAAAATAACCATAGAGTTTCCTTAGGAGATTTAGAGGAGGAAGGAACTGAAAGCAACTGTAGTAAACAAACACCTGAGCACCTTCTTTACATAAGGAACTGTGCCAAAGGTTTAGATGACTCTTCTTCCTATTTTTAAGATTTGTTTTTGTTGGCTGGGCATGGTAGCTCACGCCTGCAATCCCAGCACTTTGGGAGGCCAAGGCAGGTGATCACAAGGTCAGGAGTTCGAGACCAGCCTGGCCAATATTTCTTAAGGAAACCCCATCTCTACTTAAAAAACTACAAAAATTAGCCAGGCGTGGTGGTACATGCCTGTAGTCCTAGCTACTAGGGAGGCTGAGGCAGAAGAATTGCTTGAATCCTGGAGACAGAGGTTGCAGTGAGCCAAGATCATGCCAGCCTGGCAGACAGAGTAAGACTCCGTCTAAAAAAGAAGAAGATTTGTTTTTGTTGTTTCCTGGGCTTTCTCATACTCCTACCATTCCCTCTCCCCAATAAATACATTAACATATACTATAAATAAAAAATATATTGTGTTATATCTTTAATAGCTAGAGGAGTGCCCATCATTTGTGATCAATACATAATTGATAGATGAATATATGAATCAAAAGTGTATAAAATATTCCCTGATATGGTTTGGCTCATCTTGAATTGCAGCTACCATTAATTCCCATGTGTGGTAGGAGGGACTTGGTGGGAGGTAATTGAATCACAGGGGCGAGTCTTTCCCATGCTGTTCTCATGATAGTGAGTAAGCTTCAGGAGATCCGATGGTTTTATAAAGGGGAGTTCCCCTGCACACACTCTTTCTTTGCCTGCCACCATGTTAAGATGTGAGTTTGCTCCTCATTTGCTTTCTACCATGACTGTGAGGCCTCCTCAGCCATGTGGAACTGTGAGTCAATTAAACTTCTTCCCTTTATAAATTACCCAACCTCAGGTATATCTTTATTAGCAGCATGAAAACAAACGAATACACAGCCCATGTCCTTACAAAGAGGCAGCACAGGGTAGGAGAAAGAGCACTGAACTGGGAGTGCAGAGACCTGGCTCTCGTCTTTGTTTGGCCAGTACTTTATTTGCCAACCTCAAGCAAAGGACCTCAATGCAAAGCAATTAGACTGTCTCTAACATCTTTTATTTCAAATGTCTGCCATTTTATTTCAGTCTTCAAGTATGTGAAGAGTGTTCACTTTCATTTATAGAAGAGTGTTTGTTCAGAATTGCTCCAGGAGGCAGCTCTCTAGCAAGATGAACTTGGACACTGTGTTAGTTTTCCTACGGCTGCTGTAACAAATTAGTACAAACTTGGTGGCTTAAAACAAGAAAGACTTAGTCCCTCATGATTCTGGAGGCCAGAAGTCTAAAACCAAGGTGTCAGTAGGGCTGCACTCCCTGCAGTGGTTCCCAGAGAGGTTTCGTTCCTTGCCTCCCCTAGCCTCTGGTCACCATCGGGATCCCTTGACTTGTGCCTCCATCTGCACATCCCCTCTGCTTCTGTGTCTCTCCTCTGTGTGCCTCTCATGAGGACGCTTGTCACTGAATTTAGGACCTACCCAGATAATCCAGGATGATCTCCTAATCTCAAGATCCTTAACTTAATCACATCTGCAAAGACCCTTTCTCCAAGTAAGTTGACACACACAGGTTCCAGGGATTAGGATGTGGACATCTGTTTTGGGCAGGGGCGGTGGAGGGAGCACATTCAGCCCAGCACAGGCACAGAATAAGAGAACTATATAACCATGCTTACTTTCCATCTAGTGGGCCCAAATTCTCAGACATTAAATTCTGCTACAAAGAAATATACCTTCCTTTTTTTTTTTTTTTTTGTTACAGCTTTATCTATATTTTGAATTCCCCCATTCGTCTGAGCAATGAACTTCAAGTTTCAGTTGATGCAGGATCTCTTCCCTGGGATATTATCTATCCATCGCAGCATCAGTGAGATGCCCTCAGGCCCTGTGGTCTTTGGTCACTAGTCCCTACAGGTCACTGTCATGCAGGTGGCAACCACATTCTCATTAGCTTGTCTCTTCAGGCCTGCTCCTCTCCTTACTGTTTCAGTATCCTGCAGGGCACATGTAATTTCATCTTGTAGGCAACTCTGCTAGAGGTTTAGAAGAATCTTCCTCCCTTGTTTTTGTTGTCTTCTGGGCTTTCTCATACTCCTACCATTCCCCTCTGCTCCATACATACACTCATTTTGTAGTCTCAGTCCCCATTTCCTTGTCTGGTCTGGAGTTACAGAGATAACCAGGAAAGTCTTCTCAGCTATCATATTGAAATCAAGTGTTTCTACATAGATATCTCCTGCACAGTCCATCCCTTCCTCTCCTTCTAATCCTCTCTCCCTCTTTTCCATGCATTTGTTATTTCTCCTTTCACTCCCTCTTCCTACCAACTTCTTTATTCCCAAGCATTGCTTTTCCCATCTCCTTCTCTCCCTTGGCTTCTCCCCTTCTCTTTTCCTAATTTTTTTCTTCCTCAATTATTTCACTCTTCCTCCAAAGGCCATAATACACATCATTTAGTCACATTTTTTGTTAGATCAAAGAGTATATCCTATTTTTCCTTTCTTAAGGAAGAACTAAGCAATTTAAAATTTCCAAATTTTCACTCCCTTGAAGGAAAACACCCAAAGTTTGTTTCTAATTGTTCTTTAGGTGTTCAGGACCCCAGATTATTATCTTTAACCTATAGACCAATGGTTCCCTAAAGATAAATAGATTCCACATGAGACCTTTTTCCTGTTGTCTAAAGTTCTGTCCCCAAGAAGGGGTGGTTCTCTCTCTTTTATTCAAAGAAAAGATGTACAATTTGAGTCTGTGGAAGAAAGGTCATATCAGTAAGATTTCAGGAAGCTGGACACTAGGTCAGGCAAGGAGATACATGGTCTCAGGCTCTTGCATACTTCACATCAGCCCATGAAGGAATACACTGAGTGTGAAAGGATGAGGTCTATAAAAGGCGAAGAGTTCGCCCACACTGAGGCACATGCCTCTTTCTTTGGTCTCTTCCTTAGTGCCTGAGGAAAAGAACTTACAGCTCTCCAGGGAAGGTCAGAACATTGGGTTGGAGGATAATGGCCTTATGTGTGTATGTTTGGGTTTGTTGTTTTGTACAGGTATTTCTCAAAGAATAAGACTAGATTAGGAGACTCTGGATCTGAGTTTCCCACCAAACTTGATAACATCCAAATTAACATTTCTTATATATGATAATATCTCCCTAAATAAGCACCACGCTATGTAGTAAGTCTGTACACACTTGTGTAAGTCACTTCACTCATTCGTTTTCTCAGCAACCATATATTTAGGTAAGTATCATTACATTTTACAGATGAGGAAAATGAGGCCTGAGAAGGCAAATGTTGGCCCAAGTTAACAAATTGGTAAATGTTAGAGTTGAGATTTTGACACCAAACCCCTTGCGCTTTCTACTATACTATATTTCTCATCTAAAAAGAACTTTTCGTGTGCCTTCCATATCTGAAACAAAGATTTCATGACCTCTGTAAAGTCACAATATTCACAGATTTCAAACAATATCTTCTTCAGTGTCAAGATTTTTTTTGTTAGCGTTGGTTTTAAATTCCCAATCTGTGTTCTTTTCAAGGAAATTTTCTCAGTCATGCTTGGAAACCTGGCTTTTCACTGCAATTATTTGTTTTAGGTGGCAAATGCTTTCTCCAGCTAAATCAGTGACTATAATAATATTCCCACAAGTATGTAAGGCTGAGCACAGTGTACTGCCTATGGTAGATAATTAAAATGTGCAAAGAAGTGAACTCCATGTTTCTACTGCGGAGTTCAGAAAACATGAAGAGTAACCAGCATGGCTAAAACAAAGAGAGGAGACTGGTCTGTCCTACAGAATAGGTTTGTGCCAGATAGAATATGATCAAATTACGAGGGACACTGAAAGCCAGGCAAGGAGTTTAAACTTGATGCTGCAGGCAAGAGGAAGCCAATAAAAGTCTTTGATCCAAGGTGAGGCAATAATAAAAGCAATGTTTGAGAAAGAGTCACCTCATAGTGTGATGCAGAATGAACTGGCACTAAAGAGGATGGAACCAGGTGCACCAGCTGACCACTGGTACAGAAATCCAAGCATGTAATGAGGGCCTAGACAAGAGCAGTAGAAACATGGATGATGTCTCCACACTGAACTAAGCTGAATTTCGTATGTTTCCTTAAGACAATTATCTATTTTAGTTGTTTAGAGTTAAGTGTGGTGTGGTTGCTGATATGTTTAACAATAATTTTTTTTAAAAAAAACCTCTGATACATCACACTTAGTAATCCCTTCTCAAGGCCTTGCATACTTGAATGCACAGATGTCATTATCTACTTGGCACTCTCACAATATATGTCTTTAGAAAAAGCTAACCCTTGGGAGAAAAAACAAATTCTCAAACAGTTGATTAACAGTTGCAGCTGTGAGGCGGAAGCTGGCATCAGAAGGCCTGAATTTTCATCCCAGTTCTACCAATTAGTAGCTGTATGGCTTTAGGCAAGTCATTTCACCATCCTGAGCTTCAATTTCCTCAGCTGCAAAATGAAGATTCTAAAACCTATCTACAGGATTACAGTCAAATTTAAACAACAACCAAAAAAGAATACATGAAAGTACTTCATACATTTTATAGTGTGATATGAGTATAAGATTTTATTTTTGTGCACAATTACACATAAGTTGAAACTAAAGCTCTCAACTTATTCAAAATGAAACTTCATTAGAAATCTCTCAGTTATTTATTTCTGAACCCAACAACAGAAAACAAGAGGAAGTGGCAGGCAAGTAGGTGATGTCAGAAATACTGCCAAGTAGCAATAGGACCCCAGGCAGTTTTGGTAACAGCTAGGATGCATCATGGACAAGTAACACACCGAGACTTGAAGAGATGTAATAAGCATCCGGGAGGTCAGGCATCCTCGGGGGCTGAAATTCTAGATATGGGCACTTGAGTTCAGGCCAAGACTGTGGGCTCAGAAAGGAATGGCAAGAGTGAAGGCCAACCCTGATTCCATAGAAACTTAGGAACAGAAAAACCAGGTCGGGAGTGTGGAACACATAGGGACACAGGAACAAGGAATGAATTTGACATAAGGAATAAGTCAATAATTTTGTTAAAGAACCCAGATTTAAGGCTAACCAGGCAGCCATAAGGCTAATACAATGCTGAGCTACTGATCTCAGGTTCCTGAAATTTCCCCTCTAATGATAAGGTTGATTTTTTAAAAAAATCTTAAGTGCAGGAAGTTACATTTATACCTATTAAATTTCATCTTGTTTTATTTGACTTATCAGTCCAGCCTGTCAGTATCTTTTTGAATCCTGACTCTGTCATCCAGTAATTAGTTGTTGCTCCCAGCTTCATGTCATCTTCAGATTTGAAGAGTGTGCTTTCTGTGCTTTTCCACTGGTTAATTAAAAGTTTGACAGAACCTAATGGCACATCCTAAAAATTTCTTCTAGGAGACCGCCGGCTTCAAAGCCACCTAATACATTCTCAGTGAGTTCCCATTTCCTCACCTTCCAACACAGATATCAAAAGAGGTACTGTCAAGTGTCTTGCTAAACTACTGAAACACTGAAAGCCATAGCACTGCCCTCCATTTTTCAGTCCCCAGTCTTCTCTCACACACTTGCACATCCTCATCCCCTCCTCACCCTTCAGAGCTAGTTCACTCTTTTTGCCAAGGTCCACCTGTGTCATGAATCCCAGCACTTCCTATCCCCTTCGGGTCCTTAATGCATCACTTTTTTTTATTCTACGTTATTTTCCACCTTCTTCTTTCTACCAACTTCTTCTTTAACCTAGAAAAGTGGTTCTCAAACTTTAGCATGCATCAGAATCATCTGGAAGACTCAGTAAAACAGATTGCTCGGAGCCAAGAGTTTGCGTTTCTGGTCCCAGGACCATACTTTGTTTCTTAACAAAGTATGTGCTTTGCTTCCACATGGCAGTCTTTCATGGTCCTTCTAACATTCTGCTGATTCGGTCTCAGTCACAGTAACTTCCTCCTCTCCTGATACCTATATTTTGAGCCCTTTCCATAATTCACTCTCATTTCTTCTCAACATGACCACAGCTTTACCCACCTTCTACCTATATTCTCAGACAAGAGCTCTGTCCAGAGCTCCAGAAATCTCCAAATGACTAATAGATATCCCAACCTGGAGACCTGTGTCACCTCAAGATCACCACACACACCAAACTCATCCTCTACTGACCCAGATCTGTCCTTCTTCATGACTCCTTATGTACAAAGATAGATCGGGAGTTCTCAAGGTCAAACTCAGGGTCTGATTATCTCTATCCTCCCATAACTGGGCTCAGAGACAGTTAAGTAATATGTATGTATTTATCAAATGCCTGAATCAGCAAAGTGAATAATGGCATAGTACCTAGTAACTTTTATAAAAAGAAATTAAATGCTCACATAGAAAGAAGGAAATTAATTACTTTCTAAATCCATGCTGATATTAGGAGTCCCTTTCTAGGTCTGATTTCAAATTCTTCTGTCTTTAGTGTCTAAAATCTACTTTCTCCCCTTATTAACAGTTAAGATGTTTATCCATCTAGTCTGTGTATCTCTCTTCATAAATTCTTCACAATTACCAAAAGCAGTTTTGTAAACACTGTAATTCTACTACTAAAATGCAGTTTATCTAGAGACTTGAACACCTTTGTCAGCTAAGTGTTTTCACAGTCTCACTTTCCTTATCTGGGGTTTCTGTTCTTTCTTAACTATGTTTGTTCTTCACTTTCTAGTTTAAAGATCATTCTCGTTGCTAGAAAAGACAAAGGTGAATTCAGAGTTAAGTGGTTCTGTTTCTCAATCATTTAGCCTTACACGCCCATCTCTACTCCATCAAGCCTCTATTTCTTCCTCATTCTGTGGTTCAGGGTACAGTTTGGACATCCTTTTGCATTATCTTTGGCACTTTTATCATAATGTGGGTTGTTAGACTTGCTGATCATATTCTTATATCTTTAGCCACACTAGCAATATTCCTCCTTGGAAATGAGCTCCTCCTTCAATCGTTTGTATCTCAGTCAAGGGTGAAGACACAAAGAGGGATAGGGAGCAGGGCTAAGAATGGAGCAGTCATGCTCTGCCCTGAGGAGATGCAGTACAGGTTTCAGAATGACCCAAAAGCTGAACATCAGGTCTCAGCTGCCAAAAAAGGCAAGACCTGGGCTTGCCAGATGTCCCCTGTTGAACCAGACAGTCAAGTGTTTTAACTTCTTGTCTGATAGCATGAAAATTTCAAATTGGTTGTTATTTTAATTTTCTATTTGCCTTATCTTAATTCTAGATTGCTATTTTATCAACAGAGGTTTGGAAAATTTTCAGCTTTTAGTTGCTTACTAAGTTAAATATTTAATAATCTGTAAACAAACACTTGAGAATATGCTACTTAAATGGACTCTCATCCCTCTTTACTTTGTAAAGTGAATGAATTCACTCTTGAATTTATCTTTCAATTTTCAAGTAAGTGTTTGAATGTAAAAAGTGGAGCTGCCAAGGTGGAGTTGATGAGAAGAAAGCATCACTGTAGAAAGCTGCTGAATCTTTCAGTTCCCCATGCCTACTGAGAGCACGGTCTTTCTCCAGAGTCTTTCTGGCCATCATAACTGGGAACAAGGGTTAGAGAAGGGGAAGAAGAAACTAATAAAGTCTAAGTATGGTACCAGGGGTATACCAACACCATGAAAGAGAAAGAGACCACATGTAAATGTAGGTTGAAATACGTTGAAATCCAAGGAGAGAAATTCCAAGAAACAAATACAAAGATGAGAGAGAGAGAAAGAGAAATGTAAACACATAGGTAAATTCCCAGGCAGAAGGCGATCGAAAGCCAGAGGAAGAATTAAAGGGCAAACAAGGAATGGTGAGTAGAAAAGACATGACTTGATAAAACAGCTACTTATTATCTACACTCATTTTAGATTCCAGGAACAGGTTTATGTTCTGTATTAATCCACTCTCATATTGCCAATAAAAAACATACCTGAGACTGGGTAATTAATAAAGAAAAGATGTTTAATTGACTCACAATTCCACAGAGCTGGGGAGGCCTCAGGAAATACAATCATGTTAGAAGGGGAAAGCAAACACATCCTTCTTCACATGGCAGCAGCAAAGAGAAGTGCTGAGTAAAAGGGGGAAATGCCCCTTATAAAACCATCAGATCTCATGAGAACTCACTATCATGAGAACAGCATGGAGATAACTGCCCCGATGATTCAATTACATCCCACTGGGTCCCTCCCACAACACATGGGCATTATAGGAACTACAATTCAAGATGAAAACTCACTTGAGAGCTCCCTACTTCTTTAGATGACTTTTATCCCTCATAACAACCATTTCTCACAGGACTATTAGAATTTTATTTTGGGGGAGGACTCAAGATGGTGCTGTGAGAACAACCCAGGATTGGAGCTCGCGTTGAATCTACAAACAGGTGAGTCGGAGCTGCATTTCCAGACTGATCTTTGTTGCCCACAGAACGGGGAAACTCCCAAGTATAAAAAAGACACGGGACGCCAGGCAGTAGGTCTGCCTGGCGAAGCCGGCAGCCAGGGCGGCTGCAGCCGGCCCTACCCAGCAATCCCCACAGGGCGCGCTTGTCCGGGTGCCCTGTTGAACCAGCAACCTGAGACTTGAGAGGGCTGGACTTGAGACTGAAAGAGACTTGGACAGTAGGCCAGCCCAGGGGATTGCAGGGACAGATCGTTTGGGATACCCAGTGGGACGAACAAAACTGCAATTTCAAACTATCCCGAGCAGACAGTCCAAGATGCTCTGTGGGGGAGGGGCATCCACCACTACCGAGGCAACCCGCCCCAACTGAGATACACGCCCACTGCTGACGCAGCCAGCCGTTGCTGAGGCAACCCGTCCCTACTGAGATACACGCCCACTGCTGACGCAGCCTGCCGTTGCCGAGGCAACATGCTATAACGAAGAGACTCCGCCGCAGGGCGTGGCGGAGACCACAGCAGAGCCTGCAGGAACAGGGCAAATCACACAACAGCAGGGCGGAGGCTCGGCACCCAAACAGTGGCTAGTCTGCCTTCTAGCTGGGCAGGACACCTCATCGGACATCGAAAAATAAAGCCCGAACCCCCCAACACAAAGCATTTGAGAAAAAAAGGGTTTTTTTAATGAGCTCTGTTGCAGCAGCATCGAACATAGCAGCCTAACAGCCCTGAATGAACAACAGAGCTCACAGCTCAGCACTTGAGCTCCTACAAAGTACAGACTGTCTCCTCAAGCAGCTCCCTGACCCCTCTATATCCAAAAGACTGACATTTGGCAGGCATCATCCTGGGACAAAGATAGCAGAAAAAGAAATGGGTAGCAATCCTCACTGTGCCACAGCTGCTAGAGGTGCACCCCAGACAAGCAGGGCCTGGAGTGGACCTCAGCAGTCGTACAGCGAAGGGGCTAGGCTGGTAGAAGGAAAACCAAGTAACAGAAATACTTCATCATCAACAATCTGGGTGTCCACTCAGAGACCCAATCGAAAAGTCAGCAACTACACAGACGACAAGCAGATAAACCCACAAAGATGGGAAGAAACCAGCGAAAAAAGGAGAAAAACACCCGAAACCAGAACACCTCGCCACCTAGAAAGGACCAAAACTCCTCACCAGTAAGGGAACAAAGCTGGACGGAGAATGACTGTGATGAAATGACGGAATTAGACTTCAGAAGGTGGATAATGAGAAACTTTTGTGAGCTAAAACAACATGTATTAAATCAATGCAAAGAAACTAAGGAACTTAAAAAATATATATGAGGAAATGATAACAAGAATGGATAACTTAGAGAGGAATATGAATGAATTAAAGGAGCTGAAAAACACAATACGAGAACTTTGCAAAGCATGCACAAGTTTCAATAGCCGAATTGACCAAGCAGAAGAAAGAATATCTGAAGTCGAAGACCAACTCAATGAAATAAAACAAGAAACCAAGATTAGAGAAAAAAGCGCAAAAAGGAATGAACAAAGTCTCCAAGAAATGTGGGACTATGTGAAAAGACCTAACCTACGTTTGATAGGTGTACCAGAAGGGGACGAAGAGAATGAATCCAAGCTGGAAAATACTTTTCAGGACATCATCCAGGAAAACTTCCCCCACCTAGCAAGACAGGCCAACACTCAAATGCAGGAAATACAGAGAACACCACAAAGATATTCTGCAAGAAGAGCAACCCCAAGGCACATAATCGTCAGATTCAACAAAGTTGAAATAAAGAAGAAAATACTAAAGGCAGCCAGAGAGAAAGGTCGAGTTACCCACAAAGGGAAGCCCATCAGACTCACAGCAGATCTCTCGGCAGAAACACTACAAGCCAGAAGAGAGTGGGGGCCAATATTCAACATCCTTAAAGAAAAGAACTTTCAACCCAGAATTTCATATCCAGCCAAACTGAGCTTCAGAAGTGAAGGAAAAATGAAATCCTTTGCGAACAAGCAAGTACTCAGAGATTTTGTCACCACCAGGCCTGCTTTACAAGAGCTCCTAAAAGAGGCACTACACATAGAAAGGAACAACCAGTACCAGCCATTCCAAAATCACACTAAAAGTTAAAGAGCATCAACATAATGAAGAATCTACAACAACGAACAGGCAAAACAGCCAGCTAGCATTAAAATAGCAGGATCAAATTCACACATAACAATATTAACCCTAAATGTAAATGGACTAAATGCACCAATCAAAAGACACAGACTGGCAAATTGGATAAAAATCCAAAACCCATCAGTGTGCTGTATCCAGGAAACCCATCTCACATGCAAGGATACACAAAGGCTCAAAATAAAGGGATGGAGGAAGATTTACCAAGCAAATGGAGAGCAAAAAAAAGCAGGAGTTGCAATTCTCATCTCTGATAAAATAGACTTTAAAGCAACAAAGATCAAAAGAGACAAAGAAGGCCATTACATAATGGTAAAAGGATCGATAAAACAAGAAGAGCTAACGATCCTAAACATATATGGACCCAATGCAGGAGCACCCAGATACATAAGGCAAGTTCTTAATGACTTACAAAGAGACTTAGACTCCCACACAATAATAGTGGGAGACTTTAACACTCCACTGTCAATATTAGACAGATCAACCAGACAGAAAATCAACAAGGATATCCAGGGCTTGAACTCAGACCTGGAGCAAGCAAACCTGATAGACATTTACAGAACTCTCCACCCCAAATCCACAGAATATACATTCTTCTCAGCACCACATCACACCTACTCAAAAATTGACCACATAATTGGAAGTAAAGCACTGCTCAACAAATGCAAAACAACTGAAATCATAACAAACAGCCTCTCAGACCATAGTGCAATCAAGTTAGAACTCAGAATACAGAAACCAACCCAGAACCGCACAGCTTCATGGAAACTGAACAACTGGCTCTTGAATGTTGACTGGGTAAACAATGAAATGAAGTCAGAAATAAAGAAGTTCTTCGAAACCAATGAGAATGAAGACACAACATGCCAGAACCTGTGGGACACATTTAAAGCAGTCTCTAGAGGAAAGTATATAACAATAAGCGCCCATATGAGGAGAATGGAGAGATCCAAAATTGACACCCTATCATCAAAATTGAAAGAGCTAGAGGAGCAAGATCAAAAAAACTCAAAACCCAGCAGAAGACAAGAAATAACTAAGATCGGAGCTGAACGGAAGGAGATTGAGACACGAAAAACCCTTCAAAAAATCAATAAATCCAAGAGCTGGTTTTTTGAAAAGATCAACAAAATAGACAGACCACTAGCCAGATTGATTAAAAAGAAAAGAGAGAACAACCAAATAGATGTAATAAAAAATGATAAAGAGGAAATCACCACAGATTCCACAGAAATTCAAACCATCATCAGAGAATATTACAAACAACTCTATGCACATAAACTAGTAAACCTGGAAGAAATGGATAAATTCCTGGACTCCTGTGTCCTCCCAAGCCTAAACCGGGAGGAAGCTGAAACTATGAATAGACCAATAACAAGATCAGAAGTCGAGGCAGCAATTAAGAGCCTACCACACAATAAAAGCCCAGGTCCAGATGGGTTCACAGCCGAATTCTACCAGACACACAAAGAGGAGCTGGTACCATTCCTTCTAAAACTATTTCAAACAATCCAAAAAGAGGGAATACTTCCCAAATCATTTTACGAGACCAACATCATCCTGATACCAAAACCCGGCAGAGACCCAACAAGAAAAGAAAACTTCAGGCCAATATCCATGATGAACATAGATGCAAAAATCTTCAATAAAATATTGGCAAGCCGATTGCAACAGCAAATCAAAAAACTTATTCACCATGATCAAGTAGGATTCATCCCGGGGATGCAAGGCTGGTTCAACATACAGAAGTCTATAAACGTAATTCACCACATAAACAGAACCAAAAACAAAAACCACATGATTATCTCAATTGACGCAGAGAAGGCATTTGACAAAATTCAACAGCCCTTTATGCTAAAAACCCTCAATAAACTCGGTATCGATGGAACGTATCTCAAAGTAATAAAAGCTATTTATGACAAACCAACAGCCAATATCATACTGAATGGGCAAAAACTGGAAGCATTCCCTTTGAAATCTGGCACTAGACAAGGATGCCCTCTTTCACCACTCCTATTCAATATAGTTCTGGAAGTTCTAGCCAGAGCAATCAGGCAAGAAAAAGAAATAAAGGGTATTCAAATAGGAAAGGTGGAAGCCAAATTGTCTCTATTTGCAGACGACATGATAGTATACCTAGAAGACCCCATCGCCTCAGCCCAAAAACCCCTGAAACTGATAAGCAACTTCAGCAAAGTCTCAGGACATAAAATCAATGTGCAAAAATCACAAGAATTCGTCTACACCAATAACAGACTTAAAGAAAGCCAAATCAAAAACGAACTGCCATTCACAATTGCAACAAAAAGAATAAAATACCTTGGAATACAACTCACAAGGAACGTAAGGGACCTCTTCAAGGAGAACTACAAACCACTGCTCAACGAAATCAGAGAGGACACAAACAGATGGAGAAACATTCCATGTTCATGGTTAGGAAGAATTAATATCGTGAAAATGGCTATACTGCCCAAAGTAATTTACAGAATCAATGCTATCCCCATCAAGCTACCATTGACTTTCTTCACAGAACTGGAAAAAACCACCATGAACTTCATATGGAACCAAAAGAGAGCCCGCATAGCCAAGTCAATTCTAAGCAAAAAGAACACAGCGGGGGCATCACACTACCGGATTTCAAACTATACTACAAGGCTACAGTAATCAAAACAGCATGGTACTGGTACCAAAACAGAGATATAGACCAATGGAACAAAACAGAGGCACCGGAGGCAACACAACATACATACAACTATACAATCTTTGATAAACCTGACAAAAATAAGCAAGGGGGAAAGGATTCCCTGTTTAACAAATGGTGTTGGGAAAACTGGCTAGCCATGTGCAGAAAGCAGAAACTGGACCCCTTCCTGACACCTTACACTAAAATTAACTCCAGATGGATTAAAGACTTAAACATAAGACCTGGCACCATAAAAACCCTAGAAGGAAATCTAGGCAAAACTATCCAGGACATAGGAGTAGGCAAGGACTTTATGAACAAAACACCAAAAGCATTGGCAACAAAAGCCAAAATAGACAAATGGGACCTAATGAAACTCCACAGCTTCTGCATGGCAAAAGAACCAGTCACTAGAGTGGATCGGCAACCAACAGAATGGGAAAAAATTTTTGCAGTTTACCCATCTGACAAAGGGCTGATATCCAGAATTTACAAAGAACTCAAACGGATTTACAGGAAAAAAACAAACAAGCCCATTCAAAAGTGGGCAAAGGATATGAACAGACACTTTACGAAAGAAGACATATATGAGGCCAACAATCATATGAAAAAATGCTCATCGTCACTGGTCATCAGAGAGATGCAAATCAAAACCACATTGAGATACCATCTCACGCCAGTTAGAATGGCGATCATTAAAAAATCTGGAGACAACAGATGCTGGAGAGGATGTGGAGAAAAAGGAACACTTTTACACTGTTGGTGGGAGTGTAAATTAGTTCAACCATTGTGGAAGACAGTGTGGCGATTCCTCAAGGCCTTAGAAATAGAAATTCCATTTGACCCAGCAATCCCATTACTGGGTATATATCCAAAAGACTATAAATCGTTCTACTATAAGGACACATGTACACGAATGTTCATTGTAGCACTGTTTACAATAGCAAAGACCTGGAATCAACCCAAATGCCCATTGACGATAGACTGGATTGGAAAAATGTGGCACATATACACCATGGAATATTATGCAGCAATCAGAAATGATGAGTTTGTGTCGTTTGTAGGGACATGGATGAATCTGGAGAACGTCATCCTCAGCAAACTGACACAAGAACAGAAATGAAACACCGCATATTCTCACTCATGGTTGGGTGATGAAAAATGAGAACACATGGACACAGAAAGGGGAGTACTAAACACTGGGGTCTATTGGGGGGAAAAGTGGAGGGCCAGTGGGAGTGGGAGGTGGGGAGGGATAGCCTGGGGAGAAATGCCAAATGTGGGTGAAGGGGAGAAGGAAAGCAAAGCACACTGCCATGTGTGTTCCTACGCAACTGTCTTACATGCTCGGCTCATGTACCCCAAAACCTAAAATCCAATAAAAAATTTAAAAAAAAAAAAGAATTTTATTTTATCTTATTTTATTTTTTGAGAGCCGCTCATGCTTCTTGGATCTCTTCTAGAATATTAGGTTTTAGAATTTTGCTTTTTGAAAAATCCACCTCTCCCCAGAAATTGAGGGCTCTTTCCTCTGGTTAGTATGTAAAGGATAACATAGTCACTTCCACTTCAGTAAGTGCTTCCCTTATTCGTCAGAATTAGATCCAAGATGGCAGTTCCCCTTTTTATTTATGAGAAATGAAACTGTCAGGAGAGCAAATCAAACACTTCCCAGAAGTTTTTCTTCCAATTTATTGTCATCCTTGCATTACTGTCTCATATTTGAGTATCTGTCATGATGGGGTTTCAACTACAGTCCCCCAAATTTTTCCATGTAATTTCCCAGCTGCAATCATGAAAGCAAAGACAGACCCACATCACTTCAAAGCAGACTCTATGGTCACCAAAACCATCACCATGCTGGTGCCAAGATTTCTGAGTGTCGGGTCACGGGAAGTGGAAATGGGTAGGTTTCTTAGGGCCAGGGTCACCTATGGTAAGTCCTAGCCTGAAGCAATGTGAGAAGCAGAAGTCAAAGAGAAGTGCAAAACTAAAAGTGGTGAGTGGTGCAAAGATCCTTAATGCCCAGAGATAAGTGGCAAAGCTTCAAATATTGGTTTCCAAATAGTGGGAGCCAATGTTTGGGTGTAGAGCCAGGAGTTCATTAGATGGGGGAAAAGGCAAGGACGAAAACATCTGCAGGGTTGATTTGATTCTTGGCTTGGAGTCATCTAGGTATGCTGTTTCACTGCTTTAGGAGAGCAGACTCTTGCCTTTTTGTTCACTGCTCCGTCCCTGGGGCCCAGCACAGTCCCTGACACACATAGCAAATGCTCCAAAATTTGGTATTGAATCACTCAAACAACAGTGTTTTCAATTTTTTTTCTTTTAGCAGACCAGCATAAGTGTGGCTAACAGTGACTGGAACTGATTTAAAGGGTCAATGCCAAAGTGGAGACTGTGAGTCAACTTTTCTTGCAGGGGGGTATTCTCTCTCTAAGTTATATCAATTTATAATTTTCCTGTAGTGTCAGTAGCACTAAGCCATCTCTACTAATAGAGATAAGAGAAAGACCCTGCATTATTTATAAGTATGCTTCTCACAGTGGAAATCTAACTTTGCCAATGTTGCCTGGGAATGCTAATGTCTTCTGTGCCATGGGTAAGGGGCAAAAAAATGATAACTCCTTTGAATTATAATAAAATAAATTTTAAATCAACTAGAAGCTTCAAACAATTCTTTTTTTGAAAGATCTTTCCAAAGCAAACTTAATCTAAAACTTTAGATAGCATAAATATATTTTCACCTTGATTAAAACTGTTACTAGTGGGAGTCCTTAGGAAGACATTAAAAGACTTTTTTTTTTTGCTCTGGTGCTGCAAAAATGAATGGATTCAATGTCACTCTGAACTGTATAATAATATAACAATTCTCAGATTGCAAGCCAAAACTTCTAACAGGGGAATGACCCCACTATCACCATTTATGTTAAAGTCTGCCCAATATGTTCAAAAGATCCATGCTTATTATAACACTGCAGAAGGAGACATTTTCATTTGATACTCTTTGAAGCAACAGAATGCTGAAATCTAACTCTTTGTAAAGTTAAAATTTTGTGAGACTTTGAACCCCACTTTTGCAATAACCATGAGTGCTTTCTGAGCTGGTTTGTCTGGCTCCTGATTTCCACATGCCCATGCCCTCATGAGCGCACAGCAGGACACTATGTAAGCCACCAGAAGAGGTGGTGAAGGGCGACCACCCATGAGCACATTTCCAGTGGACAGGGCTTCTCAAGTTCTCCTCTTGAAGTTGGCTTGCTTTGGGGATGACAATCTGGTGGCCCTGCCCCTGCTATGGTGAAAACAAAGCACAAGGAAAGCCATAGAAGGCATACAGGGAACGCAACCTTAGTTCTATCCTTCCCAAATAGTCACTGAGCACAGAAGCCACAGAGATGCATTTGTGTGAGTAAAAGATGGATATCATCAGAGAGTGATCTACTTTATACAATGAAAGGAAAGAGGCTTAAAATGAGTCTTAGGTAAATGAGTAAGAAAGCTCTTCCTTCTAAATCTCTTTCTCCTCAGGCATGCACCAATTGCTAGAATTCTGCCCGTAGCTTACGGATGCTCATGGCCACAGTTTGAACAAAGAAGGATGAAGAAAAAGCATTTTCTTTTCTCTACAGCCTCCCTTTCCCTTAACTCTGACCCTGGGCCATAGTCCCTTGAGGCTGTGGCTGGTGATGAATACCAGTAATTAGATAGCTGCTGGATAAGGAACAGGGAGAAATCTGAAGCCACACAAAGGTAAAGGTTACCCATGGCAGCAGAACATAAAATCAGAGAGGAGCAGTCAGCCTAGACGTTAATATGCTGTAAGGCAAAGGAAAGTCTGAAGCATCAAGGCCAAGCCAAGACCAGGTAGATAAACGGGATCTGAAGCTAGAAGTCTGAAAGAATGCGAATAGGCAAGACCCAAGAGAATGAGTTCAGGAGACTGAGTTTAAAAATGTTCCTTGACACAACACTGCAAGGAAAGGATTTGAGAGTCTGTGTGTCTGTTTTCTTGGGGAGGAGGTTAGGTGGGAATAGTTAAGGGCATCTTGCTTCTCAAGAAATTCTCAGGATTGTACCCCCATTCTTCTCCTCACATACAGTACTGTCATTTGGCAGTGGGTGGGTGTGCGGGTGCTGAAGATATTTCTACTATCCCCCTTGAATGTCCAGAATGGCAGCTAACAGTCTCCCTAAGTAAACAAGTCATTCACTCTATTACTTGAGCATAGGAAGCCTAGGGTTGGGCTGGAATAAATGCTATTCTTTATAACTGTAATCCATGCTCAGAGAATGTGTTTTGTTCAGCAAGAAAAGTGAGCTAAATGGGGCTCTTTTTTTGCAGATGTTATGACACTTGAAGAATTATGTAGGCTATTGCTGACACCATGTAAGCACCCTCTAAAATAACCCAGAAAAATGCTCTGAGAAGACCTGAATTACAAGTGTGTGGAATACCTTCATCTTCTGCTTAACTGATCTGAACCACAGGGAAGGGATAATTGTGGAAATGAAACAGGAAACAAGCAAAACCATTTATAACACATGAAAATGAGTAAGCAAGCAAGTTGGCATGCATGAGATAGAGAAAAAAGAGCGAATCTGTATCTAATGCTTACAGTGAATTGTTCAAGAACACTTCATCCTTGGAGAAGAATTTCCTCTAATTCTGTCAAGGTTGGTGTCTGCATGGGTTATGTGCCAAGTAATTGTCCGGTCACAAGCTAACAGTGTCGAGAGGCTATTTTAAAGATGAATGGGAACATAAAACATATTTTGTCCTATTCACCACTTTGAATATGTCTCTGGAACAAAACGTGCACTTGAAATGAAATGGAGAAATGTGGTTTTTATGAGTTACAGGTTTTTTTCCCCCCTTCACACCACTGACAGAACAAAAACATTTAGAGGAAGACAGCCCAATGTCATGTAAGTATTTGTATATTTGTTCTCACCGTGGTACACAAGGGACATATCGAACCCTTCTCTGACTAAAAACAGAACATTATTTAAGCTCTGCCATCACACTCCGATGCTTTTCAATGGCTCGAAGAATTTTGCATTCTTTCCCGTAGGAACTGTAAGCTCAAAAAGAAAAATTCTTCTGCAACACACTCTATCAATAACTTGTATTCATTTTGCTTTCTGAAATAGTTACTTTTTAAAATACATATGCCAAGAAAAAGTGAAGGAAGAAAAAAGAGGCCCTCCATCTATGAATTGTGCTCTTTTTTATTCATACTATTTCCAAGCCCAGGCAAATTATCATAATCTTCCTAACAGAGATACACAATTCCACCTAAGAATTACCATATACTTAAAGCAGTGAAAAGCAAAGTTTCTGTTAGATGCTGAGACAAGTCATCTCTATTTGTTCATATGTGCTCCCTAGAAATTATTTTTGAATTTCAAGGTTATAAATAGTTCCCAAACTCAAGTTCATGCTGATATTCTAATATGGATTATTTGTACTCCTCTGCTAGTGTCATTTCTTTTGATCTAATCATTATCCCTCACAGGCTGGCACTGGTCCATTCAGTATACTGACGGGACCAAACCATCATCCCACCCAAGAATATCAATGATGCTTTCAAAGCATACAATTTGATTCATGCAGAAACACACACTGTATATGCATCATGGTGTTTTCGTTTACTCCCTTATTTACACTAAACAGTGTTATGCCTTTTACCATATGATTCTGTAGTAACTGTTTAACCTTTTTAAGTCTTTTCAAGAAATCTTAAGAGAAAGGAAAGCTTGCCCTCAAGAATTTATGTTCTGTTCTCATAAAAATCAGCTCCTCTATAAATAGCTGCAGTGAGGCAAAGCTTCAAAGCTGCAGCCTAAACTGCCATGAGTACTGTCCTGTAGAGACAGCTTTCAACCATGTCTGAGTCGGCATAAAAAAGGAACTTCCTGCCAGCTGAATGTGTGTTTCCCAACTTTCTCTCTTCATGCATATCTAAAAAGGATACTGAGCTAGAATTGCTAGTAGTTTTCCTATTTAAGGCCTGTTAGCAAGTGATTCCCACAATAGAAGCTGGAAACACATACTCAGCCCACTCCTTCACTCACTCATAACCTAGCAGGACCAGCTCCAGGCCCGCTCAGCTACCTGTGCTGCCTGAATTCTCATTTCTCAAAAGCACACAAAGGTTCAAATCAGCCCATCTTCTGCCCCCACCACCAGAAACAAAAACATGCCGTTTTCTATCACTACGTATGCAGGCAATGTCTACCCATGCTGCTCAAGCCCTTTGATCCTATAGACCAAGCCACTGTATCCTCTTCATACCCCCGTATGCACCCATGAACACAAGCACACACACACATACATGCACAATCACACATGCCCACATAATGCTCACAGTGACATCAGGAGTGGCTACCCTTCCTTCCATATGCCTGTGTACCATATGACAGAGACAGCAACGAGGAAAAACATTACTTCACCTCCACAAACCAATCCTAATGTCTTTCTTCAGTGAAAATGGTTCACATATCTGTACTGGGGGCCTCCGTGTTGGAGCCAGAAGTCCTGGGCTTCTCCAGATATGTGCACATTGAGAAATAATGAGCACAACTGTACGGTGGTGAAGACAGACAAACAATTGCAGTACAGTTGAAAACTGCTCTGTGCGGACTGATTACCCATGGAGTACCACGCTCTGCCAGGGTCGGTGTGGTAGAGGGCCATCTCCTCCCATGCCATTCTTCCAGGATCAACTATCAGCTCTTGTAAAAAAAACTCCTCACCAAGAAGAGTCAAAAACAGAAACCAAGATAGCATTTGAGAGAAGATGAAGGAAATGTTCATTTCTGTACCCATCTCTGGAGGGTCACATGCTTGGAGATTACAGTACACTTTGCCTCTATCTGCTTACTATAATCCTGAGGATGGGTTTTGAAGCATGGTTCAATGATGTTGGCCATTTCCCCTCACTTTAATTCTTTGAAATAAACAAACGAATAAAACGATTGTGCAAATGCTTCATCAGTGTTTTTATACGCATCTTTAAAAATTTAGATTGTACTATATATGCTTTTGTATATATAAGCTTTTGTATATATTTTTGTAAAAAATACAAGATTTTTCATATAAATATTTAGTTTTTTCATCAAATTACATTGATAAAGTTTTTCTTAATTAAATGTTCTTTGACACAACTTTTTTTTTGACATTTGTTAGTTAAATTAGATATTAAACATCTGGGTGTAATTGGGGATGAACTTATCTGTGGCATGAATCAGGTATAGTCTGCAGAAGTCTAGATTCTTACGAGCACCCAGGAAACTTATTTTTCTCTGTTTTATAAAGCATATCCCAGAAATTGATTTGTTTTCTCTCACTGATGGCTCTCAATTCTTGAGAATTAATTGGTCTTTATTAAGTCTAGGTGTGATATTTGCTAGTTAGGTATGAAATATCACTTGTCTAATTCAAACTACAGTCACTTTTATATATACCCTATATGACTATTCAGTTATAAATTTTTAGTCTAAAAGAGCATGAGGTGAGCTGGTAATTTTGTGTGCCCAATCTCAATGTAGACCCTGTTAAACTTTAATCACCTTGAAAAGGCCTTTGTCAAGACAAAAGTATAACAAGTATTGGCCACACAGGCAGTCATTTTGGTAGAAATGAAACATTGTTGACTGTCCTCCGCTTTCAACTCTACAAACCCAGAGCTTTAGTTTGAGCCGGATGCCCCCACATCCCCAGCTGGCAGTTCTTACACGGAACCTTCCTTTAGCGTCACCGCAAGAATTGGGATCTGTAGAAAGCTTCCTAAAAGATCAAATTATAATTTAAACCTCTTATACTTATATTTTAATGAAGCAAAATACCCTTAGGGTATGTAAACACACAATCTTCAACTATAGAGAGAAATAAAAATATCCCTTTCCTATGCTGATGACAAAGTTTTATTGTCATGAACTAATAACAGTAATAGAAAATTAATTGGTTCAGCTGTCTGAGTGTTAGGAAGAATAGGTTATGACCAATAATTCTAAAGATAAAAATCATTATTTTTGGCAGCTATTCCCTGGTTTAATTAGTTTATATTCAATAATTCCATCTAACAAATCATTCATGTGGTTACATAGGAACTTGGCAGTTTCACTGGGAAGCTCCGTTGCTCAGTTTCACTAAACCAGATGTTTCTTGATCAAACTACTAAGAACTCTCTATCACTGTTACAGGTAATCGACAAGTCTTCCTTTGAAAATTTTCCAGGATATATTATATCCACCACCATCTACATGCACACACATACACATGCCCATGCTATTCTATAGTATGTATATAGCCTCTTCTGTAGAAAGCCTTCTACATCTATACTATCAACAAAATATACATATATGTGTAGATCTGGTGTGTGTGTGTGTGTGTGTGTGTGTGTGTGTATTTGGTATAAATATGGATGGAGTCTATACTCCTCCCATAAATAATCTTTTGAGCCACCTCAGCGTAGAGTTGCAATGGCCATCTATTGAGGCATGAGTTTTAGTTAGATTTCAATAGGAGCATTAAAAATGAGACTGGCTTCTGATGAGGAAATAAAGGGGTCAGGAGGACATCTGCGAGTTCTCACATGAGCCTGAAGGATAAGTGGGCTGGAGCTTCCTGGGGGAGAAAGACAAGTGGCACCCCAGGTAGAGGGAGCAGTGTATAGAAATGGCACTGAGGAACGGAGCAGCAGAACATGCTCTGGAACTCTCAGGTTGTTGAGAATGGGCAGAAGGATGGTGCAAGAGCCAGGGAGGTGGCAGGATGTATGGCTAAGGCATAGTCAAGGAACAAGCCAAGAAACACATTCTGTATTAAACCAAGCATCTGATCCGTATTCTGAAGAACATGGGCAGTTAGGGAGGATTTAGAAAGTAGGGCCATGACATGGTGTCATTTGCCTTTTAGAAAGGGTCCTCTGGCAACAGTGTTGGGCAATGGGGCCAGGCAGGACTGCAGGCAGATAGGACAGTTCAGAAGCTATTGAAGTTAAGGCCAACATGAAAGTGCACAGTAAAGCAGTGCCAATGAGAACAAAGAGAAAGAGAGGAGTGTGAAAGATATTTAGGAAGTGGGGTTAACAGGACCAAGTGAAGATGGAGAAAGAAAAAAAGAGGAGAATAGAAAAGAATAATCAGATTTCTGACTTAAAAGACTATGTGAATGGCGATTCCAGTGTACAATATAGGTAACACTGGAGTAAAATCAAAATATTATGCCAAGATAATGAATTTGATTTGGAACATGTTGCATTTAAGGTGCAAGTATGATATCTGGATAGAAGTGTCTTGCAAGCAAGTGGATTGTGTGAATATGAAGCCTAGAAGAGAGGTCAGGATCATGGGTATGGATTGGAGAATTACCAATACGTAGGTGATAGATAAGGCCATTGGTTTGAAGGAGGTCACACCAGATTAAGTGAATAGAGATAAGGCAGAGGGGGTAGAGAGGAAGATCATCTAGTGAAAGTCATCAGTAAGCTTAGTGGTGGCATTTGCACTCAAGTACTGGGGGCCAGGAGCCTCACAAAAGTGAGCTGAGAAGTGAATAGCAGAACAGAGATTATCAAATCATTGGACTTTGATACAAACAATGAATGCGCACGTGGGGAGAAATGTGTGCCTTGTCAGGGATATCAGTTATCAGTAAGAAAACTACGAATCTATAATAAAATCAGTAAAAAACTGACTTGGTCACAGGCTGGATTAAAGAAGGGCTAGAAATAGAGCAAAGAAAGTAGTCACTTGGAGTGTGGCGCTCAGTGTTATACTCAGTGCTGCATCACATCTTATGGGCCAGGTTAATGACCTTTAAAGTTCAGAGATTCACTTCTCCTTTCTATCACTATTGCAAGGAAGGAAGAAAAAGGTTTGGAGAATTAAGTCAAGAGAGGAATCAAAGAATTAGACTTGTTGTTATGACAAGTGTACCTTCAATGTGTGGGGCTCTCTAGAAAAACAGGAGAAAGTGGGGGGTCTCCTCCTTCCCATACACTCTAAATGAAAAACAACCAAGCTTCCCACACACTCTAAATGAAAAACAATACATAGCTGACCTAAGTATTCACCCAGGAAGTAGGGAAATTGGAAATTACAGCAAAAACATGAAACTTCCTTCTAGGCTGCCTCTCTCCACTGAATGTGTTCACTGCTTAGAGGCAGAAAAGAGGAAGGAGGAAAGCCAGGTTCTTCCTGTGGATCCATGAGGCCAAGGCAGGCGGTGGAAGAGGCAGTACAGAGCCTGTTTGTCACCTCTGAGGTGGAGGAATCCCAGCCATTGTGAGAACCTTGGTCCAGAGGATATGGGATTCTCAAAAACCAGGTTTGTTGTAACTCTTCCTCTCAGTGGAATGAGAGAGACTGTGGAGGATGAAACCAGTGTTCACACCCACCCTCCCCGGAGAGGGAAGGGAAATTCCCCTTCTCTATGGAAACATGGGTAGGAACAAAAAGCTTCTCCTGGAACAAGGAACAGTATACTCTGAGCAGATGTAGTGGAAAGTAAATAATTTAAAGCTATGTCAGGTGAGAATGATTGGAGCTAGAGGAATGTGCCTTAAACATGTCCTGAAAACGGATGTTGCTTGGAAGGAAAAACAGCATTCTTCACATAGCCCTAGATGAAGAATAGGGTCAACAGATGGCAATTAGAGGCAGAGTGACCAACTGTCCTGGTTTGCCCAGAACTGAGGGCTGCCCTGGGATGCAGAATTTTCAGTGTTAAAACAGGACGGCTCCAGACAAACCAGAATTAAGGGAAGACATAGAGTCAGAGTTTTCTTACCACAAAGAAATGATCCATGTTTGATGGTATGCTAAATACTCTGATTTGATGGTTATACAATGCATACATGTATCAAAACATCACACTGAACCCCATAAATATGCACAATTTTTATGTGCATTTTTTTAAATAAAATAAAACAACAAAAAGACAGTTGCCCAAAGGTGGATAATAATTTTACTACCACTGAAAATGCTCAAATAATGTTTAGCCCTTAGCTCAAGGCTGCCAAGAAGAGGGAGGTGGGAGTTGATGATGTTCAAAGGTGGACCCACCTCTTAGAATCAGGACTTCATGTATAATGCACATGCAAAATGGAGAGAGAAATTCCGTGAGCCACCAAGGAAGAATTTCTTTACTTCCAAATATGCCTCATACTGTCAGTATTTAGAGCTTTTTTCGATTGTGATTGTTCCAACTGAAAGCCACAGCAGAAAACTGGGATGGTGCCCCACCCCAGGGCCAGGCTTAGGGTTTCAATTAAAGGAGAGCAACCAAAATCAGCTCACTGGAGCCACCCCAAAGGAGAGAAGGAGAGTAATCTGGTACCATGAACTTTTTAAAAAATTTATTGGAATATAAGTATTTTCAAATTTATTATTTGTTTGCTTTTGGCATGTGTTTAAGAACCCTCCTCTCAGAAACTCATTGGTTCATGAGTTTTTTCCATTAAGTGTGTATACACACACACACACACACACACACCTCACAGTTTGGGCAGGGAAGTAAATTTAGCTCTAATTCCAATCCCAGGACTTTTCTACTTTGTTTTCCCACCCACTCTATCATGCCCAACACACATACACACACACACACAAACACACACACAAATTTACCATAACAGCCTACGGGTCCAATTAGACAGTCATTGTGTTGGGAAAAGGGAAGCTTGTTCCCTCAAGTCTCTCTCTCAGTTCCGTCTTTCTAAAAGTGACTTTTTGAGGGCCTACTTTATTTTGTGGGAAGTGGGGTGGGAAATCTGTGTTGTTATTGTTGTTGTTGAGATGGAGTTTTGCTCTTGTCATCCAGGCTGGAGGCCAGTGGTGAGATTCTCCTGCCTCAACCTCCTGAATAGCTGGGATCACAGGCACCCACCACCACACTCCACTAATTTTTGCATTTTTAATAGACACAGGGTTTCACCATGTTGGCTAAGCTACTCTCAAACTCCTGACCACAGGTGATCCGCACACCTCAGCCTCCCAAAGTGCTGGGATTACAGGCATGAGCCACTAAGCCTGGTGGGAAATCTTAATATGGTCCCTGTTACCATAAATTTGTGAAAAGATAACTAAAATGCACTTACCGCAATTAAAGAGGGCCCTAGTTGGTGATTAATTGTGCCTCTGTACACCTTCAAGCCTGTGGACCAAGGGCAGTACTGAGTTACAGATGCAAAGTCCAGAGATTTTGTTTTGCTTGGGGAAGGCTGGATAGTTCCACATGTATTATACAAAGTTAGGGTTAGAATGGCCATATGTTTCCATTTTCTCAGAACAGCTTGTGTCTACTCATACTATTCCAGCATAATTATTAACAGTGCCCTAGCTTGGATGATAAATTAAATGATCACTCTCAATACAGCTATTGGACATGGTCAGAGTAAAGGCTGAAACTGAATAACCAATGGCACTGGATTATGCTCTGGGCATCTTTTTAGTATTAGATTTCTAGCATATACCCATACTGAGTCCAGGTCTCAAGAAAATGTTTATGCTTCTGTACACATGGGAATATTTCTGTTATCATTGAATCATGGTTAAAATAAATGACCATTCAAAGAAAACATATAGTGAAATTATCACTCAAAATTTCTTGATGATAACTGTGTGGGCTTTGTTTTGTTTTCATGTTTCTTTAACAAAAGAAGAATGGAAAATAACATTGTCTGGCTGGCATTTGGTGATACTTATTAACTGGATATTCTTTTTGGTACTTTTACTGGTTTGCCCTGTCATACTGGCCAAACACAGCCTAGAAAAACATACGGGTTGGACATATCATTGAAACACTCCTAATTTTCACTGTCAGTATTCTTCACAGGATAGCGACAATAGTTTCGTGGCTAAATAACCAAAGTCAAGTCTGCAAATAACTTTGACCCAGATACTTAAGATTTCAGAAGACTGGAGACAAGATCTGGAGCTTAGCCAGCTGGGCCCAAAACAAGGAAGTTTTCCAGGCTATGGGGCAAATGTAAGACTGCTGCATTCCCAAACTGGTTCTTCTGAGATGCCTGTTCGTCACCACCAACAGAAAAACCTGTCGTTAGTGTTTAGAAAGAAGGAGGTTTTATAACCGAGGCTTGTACTGAAGAAGAAAATGAAAGGCTAGAAATCTGTGGCCAGAATAGTATGAATGTGTCAGAATAAAGCGAGGGGAAGCCCAGATCCAAAATGAGGCCATCATACATGGAGCTTAGATATGTCCAAAAATGAGAGGGCCTATCAGGAAATCTCCTTGACTGATGGGCAAGGCAGCTTGTCGGGAGTGAACTCATCCCGATGTTAGAGAGAGTCAGGCAGACAAACTTCATTCAGTTAACAAAAGCTGAGTTGTTGAAGGGGAGAGATGGTTCTAAATAAAGCATTGTCTGTCACTCCACAGATCCTTTTTGAGTATCTGCGATGTGCCAGGCACTGTTCTAGGTGGAGGCATGAGACATACAGTGAACAAATGAACAAATAAGCAGGCAAGATAAATCCAGATAATAAGGGCTATGAAGAAAATGAAGCAGAGTGATGTAATAGCACCACAGTGGAGGAAGGGAGAGAATATTTCAGGCTGAGTCATCAAGTAAGGCCTCTCTAAAGAGATATGATTCTGAATGAAAAGATGGAGCCATCCTGTGAGGCAGTTAACTAAAGACTGGAGAGCATCCATTGGATTTGACATCATAGAGCTCATCAAAAACCTTTACAAAGGCAGTTTCAGTGGAATAGTGGTGTAGGTTCCAAATAGGAGTGGGCTGATGAGGTGGGGATAAAGTGAATATAGGGTGAGGAAGCATAGACAGAGATTGCAGATAGTGGTCCACTTCAGATCTAAACTTCCCAGGAATTGAAAGGGTATATGCAGCTGCAAGAGAGTTTTTAAGAAAGGCCAGTCTGGAATACTGCAGAATGTCAAGAGAAGAATCCCCACTGAAAGGGAGAGTCAGACATGCAGAAAAGTTCTTGCAAAAACAGTAGGGAGTCAGATCCAGAACATATGTAGAGGCTGGTCTTTGACAAGAAGAGGGACACTTCCTCTACATTATCAAGAAGCAAGGAAAGGTGGGAACAAATGCAGGGGTGGTTTTATGGGCCTGCTGAACTGGATCCCTTTTAACTTCAGTAGGGATCGTACCAGTTTCAAGAGGCTCAAGAAAAGACCCAGAGCCAGCAAACAACGCATAGGGTTTACTAAGGGGATATAGATTCATAGTGGCCCAGTGGCAGTGGGTTGGATGGGAGAACTGCTACCATGTGCAAAAAGCATGCAGTTTATATAGCATTTTTGCATAGCATCCTCCTCCAACAACCTCTACCTGGCAGCCTTCATTTAACCCAAAACAAAGGGCCTCAACCCCCTGTACAGCCCATGTTCCATGGGACAGGTGAAGGCTCATATGTTCCTTATAGATAAGAAATGAATCCCTGGAGTTGGCCACTCCCAGATTCCTCAGCTTGTAACTCTGAACACACATTCACGTGCATCTGCCATATAGCATCATTCTCAGTGTATGCTTACGTTACGTTATGGCTGTCAGACACGTCTGCCATAAAGGGCCTGACAATGGGAAGTTTAAAAAGTTCCTATCTCATTTATTTTATTTGCTTAATGAAATAAGAAATGAGGTCATCAGGGAGAGCGAGCAAGATGTAAGGGGAGGAGAAAAAGTATACAATAGTTATCTTGAGAATGATTAAGTCTATTAGGGAAACACTGTCAGGCAGTGCAGAGTACCTATTTAAGGCACCCAAATATGATGATGAATTCACTTAATGAAACAGTTAGGCAGCCTCCTCATTGATTTTTCTCATCAATGTGCCACACACATTTGTTCAGATCTAGGTACAAAGAAGGTAGAAAGTTGGGTCCAACCAGTGCTAAAGTTGTGGCAGATGAGTATGCACATCAGAGAAGTGAATAAGGGAGGTGAGAATGTCTTTAGGGACATGATTATGACTTCTACCATAAAATCTAAGCTGGAAGAAAAGGGAAGGAAAGGATAGTTGATAGATAATGAAACTGTGATGGCATTTATGTAGTGGAGGTCTCAGTGAATAGTCTGCAGTTGGAAAGTGGAAATCAGTACCCCTGAGTTAGAGATTTCAGAGATAGAATGCAGGATGTGTTTTGGCAGTAAGGTAGAGAAGCTAAAAGAATGTTGTTGCAGAAAGGTTTAATAGTCCATTCTCACATTGCCATAAAGAAATACCTGAGAGTGGGTAATTTATAAGAAGTTTAATTGGCTCCCATTTCCACGGGATGTACAGGAAGCATGCCAAGATCTGCTTCTGGGGAGGCCTCGAGAAATGTATGATATGGCAGAAAGCAAAGGGAAAGCAGGCACATTTTACATGGCTGGAACAAGACCGGGGGCAGGGGGATTAACCACACACTTTTAAACAAATAGGTCTCATGAGAACTCTTTCACAAGAACAGCACCAAAGGGGTAAGTCCACCCCCATGATCCAATCACATCCCACCAGGCCCCACCTCCAACACTGGGGATTATAATTCAACATGAGATTTGGGTGGGGACAAGATCCAAACCATATCGGAAGGCAAAGGAAATAAGAGCAATGGTGGAGAAAGTCAGCCCAGGCATTATGAAACAGCCTAAGCGAACTACAGGAGAGTTGGCTTTGAAAGCTGTGAGCCTGGAATTATCTCCCCTGAATGAGAAGAGGTTGGTAGAATGTCACCTGTCAATGCATAATGAATGACCGAGGATATGTGCTCTAAAGTCAGGCTGCTAGAATTTGAATCCCAGCTTGCCCACCTTCTCACAGAGCTCCTGGGGGCAACAAAAATGACAGCAGACACTCAGATGATATCTACTAAGTACCTTACATATATTTATACCTCACAATAAGCCAATGAATTAGACACTCTTGAATTTACTTTATACAAATGAGAATAAGTTTCTTGTCCTCTTTAAACCTCATAATGATGTGATAAGGTTTGTTCCTACTGTGTGGGGTTTTTTGTGAGGTTTTAGTGAAATGATTGTACACTGTCTTGCTTAGTAGAAGTCTTCAATAAATGTTAGCTGATGTTATCAGGAGAGAGGAAAAGGGTTAGCCTCAAAGGAGCAGGTTTCCAATCAGGAGCGATAATCTGGAAGCAACACTGGGGAGCTAAGAAGACACTCACCCACTGCTGGCCTTGAAGAACATGGAATGTTTTACCTTTTTTGGTAGGAAAAAAAAAAGAGAAAAAGAAAAAAAAAAAACATGAAGCATGGAACAAACAAAAAATTATATCAGATTTATACAATTTAAAAAATCTCTCCTTGGCAGAGATTACAGGCTTCTGCCTGTAATCTCAGCATTTTGGGAGGCCAAGGCAGTGAATCACTTGTAACCAGGAGCTGAAGACCAGTCTAGGCAGCAAGGCAAAACCCTCTCTCTACAAAAAAATACAAAAATTAACCAAATGTAGTGGCCTGTGCCTGTAATCTCAGCTACCCAGGAGGCTGAGGTGAGAGAATCACTTGAGCCCGGGAGGTTGAGGCTGCAGTGAGCCAAGATCACGCCACTGCACTCCAGCCTGGGTGACAAAGCAAGACCCTGTCTGAGAGGAAAAAAAAAAATCCTGGTTGAGCCCCCATTTGGGTGTCAGATAAAGAAAGAAATTGGAGAAAAGAGTCAGATAAAAGTCTAGCAATACTAGAGAGTTGTTAAGAAAGAGGAGGTTTAGAGGATAGAGCAACAGCGAGGATAGCGCAGGGTTGTTGAGCCGGAAGAGACATGTACGAAGAAGTGTGGGGTTGAGCTGAGAGTTCAGTGACTCTCATGACATGCACGTTTACCAGACAGGCTGACTTTAGATCTTCTTAACCCTGTGACTCCACTTCAACGGGAGTGAAACTAACAGCTGTTCAAAGAGAAAAAGCAACTTGGAAAAACAGGAAACAGGTGGCCATTTTCAAAGAACAGTACGCATGTTCATCTGACCAAGCAACATTTAGCCTTGAATCCAGCAAACATTATCTGAGCATCTACTATATGGCAGGGCCTGAGCTAGGCTCATCTGCATATGCTAACTTATTTAATTCTCACAACCACAAAGCAAACTATATGTGTGTTAAGATTATAAAGCCTTAATATTAAAACAGAGTGAAGTAATCGGCATTTAAACTGGAACATTCTGGAATCCTCCACCCTTTTTACCACCAGGGATATAGTGGTTACCTTGAAGACAGGTAGGACACACCTGCCTCCAGACTTTCTCTTTATTCCTTCCTCTTGTCCACCTTGGTGGTTCTCAACAGAGCAATATCCTCAAAACTATATTCACTATCCTTTATGGATAATTTAAAGGATTTTCAAAAATAATTCTAATTTTGTATTAAATACTAACTATATAACCCATCCTCCAAGTAAGATGTGATTCCTCTGTTCAAGAATGTATTGTTGTTGGGGAGAGGGGTGGGTGGGGAAAGACGAGATGATGATCAAAGAAAGGGTACAAAGTTTCAGCAAGACAGGAGGAATAAGCTTTTGTGATCTATTGAATACACTGGTGCCTATAATAAATAATAATGTATTGTGTATTTCAACATTGCTAAAAAAGGGTAGACTAAATGTTTTCATCACAAAAAAAAGGTACTTAATGTATTTGTTGATTGGCTTGATTTAATTATTCCATAATATAAGCATATATCAAAATATCTCACAGATACCCTATAAATATACACAAAGATTATTTGTCAGTTAAAAATAAATATCTTAAAAAAGTAAGGAAAATAATTTATTGGTACATGGAGAGGCTTGCATTTCGGATGGTGACATATGTCACATGAAAAACAGACAATATGGAAGGGTTCTTAGCCCCATCACCACTGGTTTAAGAACTACTTGCCCTAAAATCTCATTAAACAGTTGGGGCACAAAGCAATCGTACTTTGGCAGCTTTCTAAGTGTATTACACCAAAATAAAGAGAGGATATCTCCCCAGACTGGCTCAGAGAAGACAAATCTTGGAAGTGCAACTGAAGGAGGAGGGAAAATAAGAAAAGGGAAGGAGAGTGTGGGAGAGCGAGGGTGAGGCCACTCCAAAATTGATGAGACTTGTTTGCATGTATATATACATGAGGACTTCCAGACATTCTTGGGGAGAGGGAAGGAATTTATGAGGCTGGAGTCCTGCATAAGTGGATAGAACAAGAGCCAATGAATGAGGTTCCAGGTAGAAATTCTCACAAATGAGAAATATTTAGGTGGTAGATTTGAGAAGGATTTGCAGGTTTTGTAGGAGTACCAATCTTTATATTTTGGCTATTTGTTCATTTTTGACTTTTTAGATTAAAGCATCTTTAGACATGTCAGTTTATTTGACTGGTTTTCAAATAAACTTTGAATTATATATCTATTGTTTTTACAGTTCCACACAGGTCCAAAAATATCTAAAGAACAGTTGTGTAAATGATTGCAACTGTAGTGCTTGACAATATATTTTAGCTCCTAAGAATTGCAGGATATCAAAATTACTAGCTGATTTTTTACAATTCCAGGTAATAAAAGCAAAAGCCAAACCCATTATTAGAGGTCAAAGAGATAAAACACTTGGTTGACTGAAGTAGTTTACTCTTCAATTCTTACTTTTGACAAGGTAGAGACTACAAATGGCAATGGAAACTTATTTGCTTATGGTTGTTAAGTTTTCTGAATTAGTAAATCGTTGTCTGAAATGATAAAAAAAAAAAGGAGAGCACTTTTTTCCTTTCAATTTCAAAATTATGTAGTTACAATAATTCTTACTTTGCACTTTGTTAATTGAGAATTTATATAACCGTCATATTTGAAAAAATTACAGATTACAATAAAGCCAAGGAGATGTCAAATTTTTCTAGAAGAGTATCTTAGGAAAAGCTTTATTATAATGGATCAATGTTTATATACATTATACCACTGAACATTATAAGCAAGATTGCTTCAAAAGTAATTATCAGAGGATATTGCATCTTGTCTTTTAATAATGTATCTATACTTTTATATTTATTTGACATTACAAAATCTAAAATATGTATGGCTAGTGGACACAGCCTTAATTTCTAACATATATTCTGGTCCTAAAATTCTATACTTAGGATATTCTATTGTCAAAATCTGTCCAAAGGAAAAACAGAAATCATCATCACAATTGATTATATCTTCTAGGTACCAAAATTGAATGGCTTTTTTAAATCTCACTATAGGCTAGAACAGAATCTCAAATTCTTTCTTAGGCTGTAACACAAGTAATTTTCTTTTCATCTTCATTCATTCTTTTCCATTTACTGAGCACCAATTACTGTGTTCTCAGTCACTGAGAAATCAGAGATAAAGGTCCCTGCTCTCCAGGAGTTTAGGGAGGAAAATAATTTTAATACAAATGAAAAAGCCCTATGAGCTAAGCACAGGATTTACAGTGAGCTCAAGACAATGCAACCAAACTGGAACATTTCTCTGAGGAGTTTATGCCTGCTCTGAGTTTTGAAGGATATACAAATGTGAAAGGGACAGGAAAGATGTACCAAATAGCAATAATAGAATTTGCAAAAATACAGAGGCAGGACAGCACTTGGCCTTTTCCACAAACTGAGTGAGGGTGGTATGCTACAATTTGAGTGAAGGCTGCAGGTAATAAATGGCAGTGTGTTATGAGATGAGTTTGGAAAGTCATTTGGGATCAAATTAGGAAGGACCTTCTCTACCATGCCAATGAGTTAGAATTTTTTTCCAAAGGCAATGTAGAATTATTAAAGGTGTTAAACTGAACAATGAATGACAAAATCTGGTTTTGTATTTTCAAAAATTTACTCTTTTTTAAGCTGAAGCATGGATTTTATTGAGATCAAGGTTGGATTTAGAAAGAGTAGTAGGGTAACTGTTTCTAAATTCAGCCAGTGACAAAAGAAGGAGATGGATTCATAGATATTACAAATATAACATTTACAGGACTGTGCCACTAATTAGACATACTGTGAAGAGAGTACTTTGAAACCAAGACTGTGTGACCTTTTATCTTGGTTAACTGGCAAGCTGTTCATCCACTGAACAAGAAAGCACACAGAAGAGGACCAGACTCAGTGGAGACTTCGGTTTTGAACAAGTTGACCCTGAAGTGCCTGTAGCCCAGTCAGGGACAAGGGCCCGGAAGAGAAATCTGGGAAGGAAATGTGGATCTGAGATTCATCTGCATGCAGGTCATAGTTGAAGCCAGCAAAGTAAATAAGGCCTTTCACAGAAAGTGTGTAGATTAGAAAGCAAAGAGTTCTGGCCAGGCGCTTTGGCTCACTCCTATAATTCTAGCACTTTGGAAGGCTGAGGCAGGCAGATCACTTGAGGTCACTAATTGGAAACCAACCATAGCCAACATAGTGAAACCCTATCCCTACAAAAAAAAAAAATAGAAAAACTTAGCCAGGTGTGGTGCTGTGGGGTTGCAGTTCCAGCTACTCCAGAGGCTGAGGTGGGAGAATCGCTTGAACCCGGGAGGCAAAGGTTGCAGTGAGTTGAGATGGCGCCATTATACTCCCGCTCCAGCCTGGGCGACTGAGTGAGACCCTGTCTCAAAAAAAAAAAGGAGAAAATAAAAGAGGTCTAAGCACAGACTACTAGGGAGTACTCATGCTCTAGGAAAGCTAAAAGAAGGAGCCAAAAAGATATCCCGCAAACGATGAAAGATTGGTATAATGGGAAAACAAGTGATGAGAATGTTTCATAGACAAAATGACCTAATACTAATATTGAACACTGAGAGAGATACAGTAAGAAAATGCCTGAAAATTATCAGATTCAACAATGAGGACCCTCATGATTTGGAAAGAGAAATTTTAATTAGATGGTGGAAGTGGATTGCAGTGTGTTCAGGTATAAATAAGAGATAAAGAAGTATAGACAAGTGTTATCTTCTTGGAATAATTTCACTTACAGATGAATTAGAAAACTAAAATGGTGGATAGGGTAGAAGTCAGCAGATAGAATAGAGTCAATGAAGGGTTTTGTAGGGATGTGGGTTGGTGAATGTGTTTTTGCTTTGTCTGATTCGGTACAGAGACAGCAGCATGTTTACAGGACAAGATGAGATCTTGGGAAAACAAAGTTATAAGAGAGAGAGTAATCTACCACAAAACACTCAAGGACATAGACAGGAAGGAAATCAGCAAAATACATACAGATTAAATTTCAGACAGTGGAAAAAACAATTCCTCTAAAATGAAGAGAGTCATTTCTCTAAAATGAAGCACTCTGTCTGGCCTAGACAGAGCTATGTTAATAGAAAGAGGTGGAGGAGGGAATAGGAAGTTGAGAAAACTATCTGCTGATAGACTTGATCCTCTCTGTGCCTTAGGAGACAAGAAAAGCCATCAGCAGAGAGCAAGGGGAAGGAGGTAGGCTCTGGGGAGTGAGGAATGTTAAGGTCTAAAATAGCTCAATAGAGGGAAGGCCTCGTTTGCTTATTAGTAAATATCTTACTGGAAAAATAATTTCACAAATAAAAAAATTTGTCAAAATGAAAGAGTTAAAACTATTTTTATGACTATTTTCACTCCATAACTTTTGTTTCTTAATTTCATTTGAATCCTGTTCTCTGCCATAAGTGGCACCAGCACTATAAGTACATTTTACACAATCAGCAATATGCTTTCTGTACAGCAAATTGCAACACTATTGCAAAAACATAAAAAATGAATGTCCCACTATATTTACCTTATGTATACATTTACCATAAATTCCATTATTTTCCAAAACAATGGAAGGAATTATTTTGCAATACTAGTATTGGGAGACAGGCCTGAGGTTACATTAATTAAAAAACTATAAATTTAATTTTTACATTGAAAGGAATACAATGTAACCACAATATCTAAATCCTTTACAAATAGATATAATAGACTTCTGCTTATGATTTTTTCTCTTAACCTTTCATCTTGTTCTAATTCTGCTTTAATTGCATTTTGATTATCCAAAAGGGAATACTAAAATAAAATAAATAACACAATGATTAAGACACAGCTGTAATTTGAGCTTGGATTAAGGACAGATGATATACAATTGAGGCAATTGAAATATGCTATACAAGTGAGATTTTTTAAAAACCAAAACCTATATTTCATACAAGGCTAATAGTGGAATCCCTGTGGAGTTGTGTTCTTAAGCCAAAAGTAACTATCTAAATCTGAGCAAAAACTTTTGGTGTAAGTCTCCCAATAATGTATTGAGAATATAATGCAATGAACTATAAATGAATATTGCCTAATGAGCTGGACATTTTATAAAGTAATAAGTTAGCTCAATATATTTTTGTCAAAATCTGTTTTATTCCTATAAGGATATGTTGCTACTGAGAATGACAAAAGATCAGTCAGTCAGAGAATATGGTGTAAAATAATACAGCTATGCCAGTAAAGCTCGTTGTTATTATATGATCTTAAATTTGGCACTACCCCTCCCAAGCACTTCTGTATCTGGACCATGCCAAAATTAAATTCAAAGCTTTTTTTTTTTTGAGACAGTCTCACTCTGTTGCCCAGGCTGGAGTACAGTGGCGCTCTCTGGGCTCACTGCAAACTCTGCCTCCCAGATTCAAGCAATTCTCCCTGCCCCAGCCTCACCAACTAGCTGGAATTACAGGTGCCCACCACCACACCCAGCTAATATTTGTATTTTTAGTAGGATGGGGTTTCACCATGTTGGCCAGGTTAGTCTCGAACCCCTTACCTCAGGGGACCTGCTCACCTTGGCCTCCCAAAACATTTTTATTTTACAACAGTTAAAAATTAGTCATTCACAGAATATTTTAAACACTTAATCCAATACATCTTTCTAGTATTTACAAGAACTGTATAAGAAATACTAATGCACAGTTTAAGCAAAACGTTTAATTAAAAATAAAATTCCCTTTTAATTCCCCAGGTTTAGAGTTTATAAATATAAGATACTTTTATAAGGTAAAAAAAATAATAATTTGAAAGGAAAAATGGGAAGGCAGTGGGGAATTTATTTCTATGTTGCCTTTTCTCAACCTTTAAACTTAAAAAGATTAGATAGTTGTACTTTTAGAATGGTGTTTTCAGCAAATGTGCTATCCTTCACATTCATGAAGCTGCTGTAAAGTCAACTGAAATTTTCAGCTCAGTTTAATGCTGTGAAACATTAGGCATGCATTCAGAAAAGAGCTGGCCAGTCTAATTAACATAGTATCAGAACATAAAACAGAGGGAGAGCTAACTGGCTCAAAGACAGACAATTCACATTGTTTTACATTGAAATTAAGTTTAAAGTTAAGGCTAAATTTTATTGCCTGCTCTAATTAATTGAGCTAATCATTCATTATATAATGTTTACCTTCACATTTTTGTTGTTGCTATTGTTTATCTTTTTATGACTGCCTTACTTCAATTAACATCATGTCCCTAAAGTTCATCCATGTTGTAGCATGTGACAGGATTTCCTTCCTTTTAAGGCTGAATAATATTCCATTTTTCGTACATAGCACATGTTCTTTGTCCATTTATCTATGGTTAAGTGGCTTCCAATTCTTGGCTGTTCTGAATAATGCTGAAATGAACATGATGTGAAAATATTTCTTCAAAATCCTGCTAATGTTTACCTTTCTTAATCAAATAATTATAAACTACATAAAATCTGATTACAGAGAATATTATTCTTATTCTTTAATGATGAGACAGATCTTATATAGAGAAAGGGCCCAAACAAAACTAGGAACAATAACACACACAAATTTTATTACTTAATTGGACAATGACATCAAAAACAAACAACAGTACCTCTCAGTTTTTTCTGTTTGTATCTTTTAAGGCCCTTGCCTAGTTGTTTCACTTGCTTTAGTAATCAAGGCAATGAGTAGAGTTCAGTTCGTTATATCCAGGCAGAACAGATGCCTGAATATCACTCTGGGAGAGGTTCAGATGAGGCTTACATTAAGGGCTGCTTATTAGCCACAGGACTGATCCATCACCCCAAGCTTGGAGGCAAAGGAGTCAGGAAGAAAATACAGAAAAGATGAGAAGAAGCCATCAGGAAACGATTTATATTATTTACCTGTAAGTCTGACTTATGCATATTTTTCTATCCTCTCTAAAAATTGTATTTGTCAAAAGACTGTTGAAAATTCATATTAAAATGAGTTTTTTTTAAAAATGCACTCCATCCTAAAAGATTTTAGTTTTAAATCTAAACTCAATGGGAGCAAATTAATGATAAAATGTCTAAATTATAGTATTACTAATAACTTATAAACATTCTTATTCATATGTTTGAGTAAAAAGATCATAACTATATTCTATAAATAGTTTTAAGAAAAATGGATTCAGTAAAATGAAATCTCAAAAGGCCTCAAAATATTTGTGCAACAATGCTGTCTTAGGTTGTTCTCACACTGCTGTAAAGAACTGCTCAAGACTGGACAATTTAAAAAGAAAAGAGATTTAATTCATAGCAGCTCTCATGGCTGGGAAGGCTTCAGGAAACTTACAATCATGGCAGAAGGGGAAGAAGTATGTCTTATATGGCAACATGCAAGAATATAAAAGAGGAACTGTCAGTCATTTATAAAACCAGCAGATCTCATGAGAACTCACTCACTATCACAAGAACAGCATAGCAGACACTACTCCCTAATCCAATCACCTCCCACCAGGTCTCTCCCTCAACATGTGGGGATTATGGGGTTTACAATTCAAGATGAGATTTGGGTGGGGACAGAAAGCCTAATCATCTCAAATACATAGATTTTTTTTTTTTCTGAATCATTTGCCATGAAATCTCTTATTTTTATAAAAAGGAAAAAAATATAATATTATTTTTTAAGTACACCAAAAATCAGTCAAAAGAGTCAACTGATTGGCAAAGTGTTTGAGAATATGAGCTAGAAAGTTCACAGATATGGTCAGGTGTAGTCAGAAAGAACAAAATTTGAAGCATAGATATCAAACAGTGCTGCCATCTGATGAATCCAAGACTTTCTGGTGTCAGGTGAACTTGTTCATCCCTAGAGTGCTGATGAAAATCTTGTTCTATGCACTGTAATGAAAAGCTGTGTCCTTCTAATGGCTCTATAGTGATTTAGCCTAGATTAAATATTTAATGCTACAATCTTAGAGCAACTAATACTAATTATCTTCATGTTCATAGTCCCAAAAAAAGATCCCCAGATGCCCTCAATCCGGGGCCTTGCCTTCTGGAGCCAGGTTAACATCTGTCGTTGAAATAGTCTGGGAGGCTGACACTCTTTCTTTCCTGTCTTGGAGCTACTTTGGAATAAAAACTAAAAAATATGCCTGCAGAAACATCAACTTGCACTTCTCAAAAACCTACAAGTAATTTATAAGGATTCTGTCTTTTCTGATTTGTCAGGGTATTGGGAGGATTTGAGGAAATGTGAAACTATTTTCAGGCAATATTGCTCTCTTTTAGCAGATTTAGTTAGTTAGCAAATAAGGAAAGCATTTCCCTGGCTTAAAGGGAAATAAATAAAAATAAACATAAATAAATAATGCTGGAATGAACAAAGAATGTGTGAGAATCCTCAGATCAACAATTTAGGCATATTCCCAAATATTTGTTTTGCAAATAAGACAAAACCACCTATTATATTTCAAATAAGGAATTTTTAATTACAAACGTTTCTTTTGTTCCCCTCACTTGAAATGAAAGCCAAGAATTCTGTTTTAAATCTTTCATTAAGCAGAGTTGCCTAAGAACCTGATACTGTAAGTCTCTACCCAGGTAGTTATTGAGTTTTGCAAAATTTGCAAAAGAATGCATCAGATGTTTATTAATATGCTGATTCAGGGGCCTTAGCCCTAGAGGATCTGATACAGTAAGAATCTGATTTATAGTCATGCACCAAGTGATTCTGAGGCAAATGGTCTGAGAAGCAGTATTGGCTACATAATTTGTAGAAAATAAAAATGCAGGTCCTTTGCTAAAAAATAATTGGAAATTTCAAGATGGTGACAGCAAAGTAATAAACCAAGAGTGAGGACCTTCGAAATGTGGGCCCCTCTGTGATTGCACAGGTCACTAGCCCATGAAGCCAGCCCCACTGGGTAGATTAGAAATGCTTCTCCAAATAAGGTTTAAGTCAGGCAACACTGGATGCTTCCAGAGCCCTTGGAGACTGACATAGAATCTGTCCCCACATTAGCTCAGAAAGCTTAGCCCAGGATGCCTTCGTTTCCGAAGGAACCCTTGAGGAATGATGACAGAACCTCTTCCATATAAGAATGGAAAAATAACCTTTTAAGTTCAGTTTTTCGGAAAATTCAATAAAGAGAAAAATGTAAATAGCCAAATTTGGGGCCAGATGTGTTTATTTTTATTTTCCTATTTGATAAATATTCTATGCTTTTATTTCATCAATGAGAGAGCATTATAAAGTATAAAGCAGGGATAGAGGATTTAAAGAACAATCTGGTAATGTAAGGCTTTTCTCCAGCTATACACAGCCCTGGTTGCAAGTTCCAGCATGATTTAAATTCTCTCAGCCACATGTGGAAAGGGACAGAAAGCAGGAAGTGACCATGGACCAGGATGTCCATGTTTTCTGGAGGACTGTTCATCCAGTGGCATTTCAAGGGTCATGGTAAAAAAATAGTTGGAAGAGTCCAGACTAAGATGGTAGTGTCTGACAATGCTATACAGCCAAAACAACTATGGTAACGTGGAAAACAAGAACATTATGCAACCAGATAAATCACCAGTGTTTAAATGTCACCTGGACAAGGAGGCCTCAGGCTTGTTTTCTGAGAATGCACAGAGAATGCACGTATCTAGATTGCATAGCTTAGCACAAGAAATGCATGAGGGAAATCAAGCTCAGCACAGAGTCCAAAAGCTCTGAGCAAAAAGTAGAGCATTTGTTTGAGGCAAGGTAGCAAGACATCATCTTTAACCATTCATGAAGTAAAAACCCCTCAGGGAAACTGAAATTCTATGTCAATAGTCAGGAGGAGGTGAGGATCCCAGGAAAACGAAGAGGGCCTGACCAGGAGGACTCAACAGCCTCTCATCCTGGAATGAGGAAAGTAGATGATAGATAGTTAGACAGATGACAGATAGGTAATAGATGATTGATAGATGATAGATAGATAGATAGATAGATAGATAGATAGATAGATAGATAGATGATTGATAGACTATAGATAGAGGGACAGATGATAGATGATAGATGATAGATAGATAGATAGATAGATAGATAGATAGATAGATAGATGATTGATAGACTATAGATAGAGGGACAGATGATAGATGATAGATAGATAGATAGATAGATAGATAGATAGATAGATAGATAGATGATAGATAGATAGATAGATAGATGATTGATAGACTATAGATAGAGGGACAGATGATAGATGATAGATTAGATAGATAGATAGATGATAGATAGATAGATAGATATAGATATAGATAGATAGACAGATAGATAACAAAGCAATAAATAGAGAAAATCTGCCAATTCTTGAGAAGGGAATAGTAATTAAATACAATCTTTTTTGTTATGCAAATTGAAGTGATTCTCACGTAATTTATTTCGCCTTTTAATGTCCTGAGTTTAAAATGTTTTCTAAAAACCTCAACAATTATAAGTAAACATTTTAAACAAAAATGGACCTACAGATGATATCATGCCCACTGGTTCCTAATTGGGGAAATAAGTTTTTCAAGTTGCAAGTTATATAGATATTCCTGTACACTGTTAATTCAAATCAGGTGTAGTCCTGATTGAACATGTGCAGATTATTTCATTCTCTAAATTGTGTCAAAATTAGAACATCCCAATTGTGTTTTATTAAAGACAGTCTTTAAAATATTGGCATCAAAGAGCACATGGTTGAAGTAATCTAAATGTATATCAGTTAATTAGACAAAAAGAGAAGGAGTGGCAAGAAAGAAAATAGTAAGGCATTAGAGTTGCATCAGAATGTAGACAGAAAAGGGAATTAAAATAGGAAAAATCTCACATTAGGCTACTTGAATTATAGGCTTCAGAAACACTACTTTGATATTATTCATTAGAAGAAAGTACTTGGGGGTTTCACAAGACCATGGTCAAGTCATGTTATTTCTCTGTAATTATGTCTCCTCATCAATAAAATGGAAAGAAGCTTTTGGAATTGTGAAGATTATATAACATAATATACATGTTAGTTATTTCAGGCTGCCAGGAAAAGGAAGTTACATTCTGGTTGCTTCAGTTTAACAGCTACAGTGCCAGGCCTCCTGGATGAAAAAGCAGCTGAACTCTCAAAAGTGAGTACCCTTGCTCCCTCCTCTAACAACTCCAGGGATTCTGCCAGCCTCTCTCTCTGTCTCTGCCTCTACAGCTCTTTTTCCTCTGATCTGCTCTGTTCTCCTGCCTCCATTGCCTCTTCTGCTGCTGCTTTTCTGAGTACACGTGTTCCCAGCACTTCTGCCTATTCCAGTGACCTACATTTAAACTCTCAAGAGTGATTAATTAGACAAAATCCAGAAAAAGCATTCCTGCTAGACAGAGTTCTCCCATCAGGCTACTCAAGGTCACTGACCTACCTAAGGATGGTGCCTTCAGATGAACCCTTTGTTCAATCAGCTGCAGGGGAAATCACAGGAATTACCTGCAATAATGTTCCTCAGGAGCAGGGAAGGATAGGTAGGCACTTGGACCACCATATCCCATCCCTTAGAATGGAAAGCTCTTAGCTCAGAAAAAAAAAAAAAAAACTAGTATGGATCCATTGCAGTACTGCAAGTATGAAATGAAGGATTGGTGATTGGAACCAACCACTCTCTGTTCTCTCCATTTTCAAATAGTGTGAACCAAACCTTGGTAAATATCAATCTTGATGAATATTATGAAGCAAAAAAAAAAAAAAAAACTATGTGAGTGTGGATTAGGGGGCAGGAGAATGTAAAAAAGGAGAGATATAAAGAAAGAGAAAAGAGAAGGAAGGCATATAGGTATGTGTCCGCAGGAATGAAACAGCAGTGAATAAGGACAACTGACAGAAAATGCAAGCAAAGAAATGAAAGGATAGACCCAAGTAAAAGTGAAGCCAAGGAGAAAAATCCTAGGGAAAGGAGGTTGGGTACGGCGGTTCACACCTGTAATCCCAACACTTTTAGAGGCCAAGGCTCACAGATCATGAGCTCAGGAGTTCGAGACCAGCCTGGCAATACGGTGAAAGCCCATCTCTACCAAAAATACAAAAATTAGTTGGGCATGGTGGTGCATGCCTGTAATCCCAGCCACTCAGAAGGCTGAGGCAGGAGAATTGCTTGAACTGGGAGGTGGAGGTTGCAGTGAGTTGAGATTGCGCCACTACACTCCAGCATGGGCAGCTGAGTGAGACTCAGTCTCAAAGAAAAAAGAAAAAGAAAAATCCTAGGGAAAGGCACAAGAAATAGGAGTGCTGGACTCCTCACTGCAAGAGGCCAGCCTCCAAGACATCATGCTCTTTTTACTTTTATCTTTATTCTTAACCAACCTCAAAGTCACATAGGGATAATGACAGAAGAGAAGCATCTGAGTCAGCTTCTCATTCCCAGGCACTTAAGTTCTGCCCCTTGAACTGCTGCTTCTTTTCTCAGCCGAATCTATTTTTCTGACAGTAGCAATGTTTCATCAGTCATGTGTTAATTAGGAGAAAACATACTGACCTCTTGCCTCTTTCTATACTCAGAAATCAAGGACTTGATAAAGACAGAGCTTCTAGTGCAAGGAAAGACAGAAAACAAAAACTCTTCTACCTGTTCTTCTGGCTTACCCCCATAGGCCTATTTCAATCCCCTTATGTTTAGGAAATATTAAGGTAAACAGATATATTTATTAACTCTCTTGAAGATGGAAGTATCAAATACACTCAAGGCACGTACAGTGATTCCAACTAGAATAAAACAGGGACATTTGTCATCCCACCTTCTTTAAGGGATCCCACTTTTACACAATATCCCATTCAAAAGATTCACTTCTTTTGGAATTCATTTCTTTTAGATTTAGAATTCAATCCAAATTCAATGACCAAACATAAATTAATTAAAATTCCTTACTATTGTCTCTCAAAAATGCCTGAGTCATTTATAATGCACAAAAAAATTTAAATTATCCTTTAGCACACCTTTCTCTTAATTTTTTACATAGTACAGAGTGCTTTCTCCTCACCTCTACTCCAAAAATTCCTAAAACATTATCCCCGAAATGCGGTCTTTATTGAGTCCCTTCCTTTCTCTTTCTTCCTTCTTTCCTTGGATCTAGTCTCTTTTTAACCTGAAGAAATTTTTTCACTCTATCTAATTTAAGTAAAAAAAAAAAGTGTATGTAACTTCTTTCCTCTCCCTTCCCTGTTAACTGAATTCTGCACAAAGGCCCAGGGATGAACTACCCAAGGCCACATGACAAGAGAAGGAGGAGAATCGGAGGATATTCATACATCAATTATTTTCTCCACCAAGTCATTTTTTTTTATGTCTAATCCACGACCTTACAACCTTAGATGGTCTAAACACAGAAAAAACTTATCCCATTTTTAGGGAGTATTGACATGTGTATCTGGAGTCATAGCCAAGCAAGGCTTTCTCGCTAGACCAAGTGGGCAGCTGTCTGAATGCTAAGCTGCTGAGTTCTAACTCCAAACCTGGCTTCAGACCCAGGCATGCCATGGTCAGATCTCCTGGTATGCTGTGGAATTTGAAGTATGGTGTTGCTGTCATGCTTTCAAAAGAGAGAGTATGCTTTTCTGGCTTAAAATAACATATCAAGACATTCTAAAAGTCTTCTCAATAGATTGTTCTACCTTTGAAAAAGGAAAAAAAATGCATTAATTTATTTTTAAGTTCATACCATTATAAACACAACAGGCTGTGTGTGTGGTTTTTGTTTGTTTGTTTGTTTTTTTTGAGACGGAGTTTCGCTCTTGTTACACAAGCTGGAGTACAATGGTGCGATCTCGGCTCACCGCAACCTCCGCCTCCTGGGTTTAGGCAATTCTCCTGCCTCAGCCTCCTGAGTAGCTGGGATTACAGGCACGCGCCACCGTGACCAGCTAATTTTTTGTATTTTTAGTAGAGACGAGGTTTTACCATGTTGACCAGGATGGTCTCGATCTCTTGACCTCATGATCCACCCGCCTCGGCCTCCCAAAGAACATGCTGTGTTTTTAAAATATGTATGTATATCCAAAAGAGGAATAAACAATTATCTGAATTACCTGTATTGTTAAAAAAAATTTTTTAAAGCATGAAGAAATATTCGTGACTAAAATTACATTGATCAACTAAAGCAAGAGACAAAGTGATTGATTCTGCTCTTGCTACTTTCACTTCAATTCAAATCCACAGAGCAGAAATTGGGCTGAAAGTCACTATCCAAATACAACTGTCAATGTTTTGGTATAATTATTTATAGTCTCCTCTCCATGTGTTTTTAAAGTCAAAACTGCAATATATCATGCTGGCAATGTTCTAAAAGTCCCTAGATGACTCTCTGTAATCACATCCTCTTACCTCTCACTCCAACTTGTGTGTGCATCATTCCTTGCTATTCTTTATAAAATTGCCCAATGTTAATGTACCTGTAACTATAATATTACTAATATTGCTCAATTTTTCCTCTGTTTTGAATGTCATATAATTAAAATCACACTTTGAGTATTCTTTTGTGGCTTGTGCTTTTCTCTCAACATTTGTTTATGAGAATCACCCATGTTGGTGCATGACTCTAGTTCATTCATTGTTACTGCTGCATAGTATTCCATCATACAAATAATTCATAGTAATCCACAATCTATATTTTCCATTCTACCATTAACAGACATGTGAGTAATCTTTGGTTCTTTGCTACTATAAACAATGCTGCTATAAATATTTTTGTACCTGTCCTCTTTTGTACACAGGAAAGAGCCTATCTTAGTGGTGGTATAATCCAGGGTGAAGTCTTCCAACTCTTCTTTTTTATCTATATTCTCTCTCCTAATCCCAAAACTTTAAATACCATCTGCATGTTGCTAACTTCCATATTTATATTTGGATCCCAGAACTCTCCTCTGAATTACATATGCACACATCTAACACCTCATCTCCACTGGAATTCTAATAAACATCTTAAAGTGAATATAACTAAAACTTAACCCCCGACTTTCACCCTCAAACACTTTCACATGTACTCTTCTCATTTTAGTTCAGACAAGGCCATCATCTCTCCACTTTCTTTTGCTATAAAATCAGTAGTAATATTTGATTCCCCTGTCTCTCACATACATCCTCATCTAACCCTTCAGCAAATTCGGTTGACTGGTTTCAAAAGACACCTGGAATCTGATCATTTAATACCACCAACACTGCTCTACCTCTGGTTCAAGCAACCATTTTCTCTCATCTGCATTATTATAATACCTCCATACCTGCTCACACTGTTTCCTTCTTGCTTCTTCACAGTCTGCTTAGCAACTGGCTTTTCACTATTAAAATGTAATTTATATCACGTCACTCCACTGCTACTCATTTCTTCCATAATAAAAGCCAATGTCCTTGCAATGACATTTAAAGCCCTAACAGTCTGCCTCAATTATCTTTCTGTTTCATCTCTTAATGTTTTCTTCTCATTTGCTCCACTCCAGTCACACAGGCAACTTGGTTTCCTCAATGGTACCAGAGATGTTCCAGCCTCAGGACCTGCTATGGACTGAATTGTGTCCTGCCCAAAATTCATATATCGAAGCTCTAATCCCAGTGTGATTGTATTTGAAAGTAGGTCCTATAAGGAGATAAAGTCAAATGAGATCATAAGGGTGGAGCCATGATCCAATAGGATGAATGTTTTTACAAGGATAGATAACAGAGTTGTCTTTCTCCGTATCTCTCTCTCTCTCTGCCACGTGAGGAAACAGTAAGAAGCCAGCCATCTGCAAGCCAGGAAGAGAGCTCTCACCAGAGAAACCTAACTGTGCCAGAACTTTATCTTAGAGTTTAGCCTCCAGAACCATAAGAAAATAAATTCCTGTTGTTTAGGCCATCCCGTCTACGGCATTTCGTTATGGTAGCCCCAGAAGACAAAGACAGATTTTCATACTATGAGGTAGGATGCTGCTATAACAGATACCAAAAATGTGGAAGTGGCTTTGGAACTGGGTAATAGTTACAGGCTGAAGGAGTTTTGAGATGCAAGCTCAAAAAAGTTGATATTGTCATAAAGGGACTGTTGGTAGAAATATCATTGTTACTGGTTATACTGGTGAGAATTTTAAAAGACAAGAAGAGGACTGGAGACAAAGGCTCCATATTCTTAGAAAATACATAAATAATCATGAAAAGAATGTTGGTAGAAATAGGAATGTTAAAGACCATTTTGGTGAGGTCTCAGATGAATGAGGAACATGTTAATTGAAACAGGAGGAAAGGTGATTCTCCTTAGAGAGTAGCAAATAATTCGGCTGAATTGTGTTTATGTTCTAGTGTGTTGTGGAAAGTAAAATTTACAAGCAATGAAATTTAGATATTTAGCAGAGGAAATGTCTAAGCAAATTATCGAAGGTGCCGCTTGGGCCTTCCTTAACATTTATCGTAAAATGCTTTATAAAACTGTACAACTCTTCTAGTTAATGTCAAACTTTTCAACAGTGTTTTGGGTTGTTTTAATACTTTAAGTTCTGGGATACATGTGCAGAACTTGCAGGTTTGTTACACAGGTATACATGTGCCATGGTGGTTTGCTGTACCCATCAACCCATCAGCTACATTAGGTATTTCTGCTAATGCTATCCTTTCCCTTGCCTCCCACCCCACAACAGGCCCTGGTGTGTGATGTTTCCACCTGCACTGAGCCCCTAAGTTCTCATTGTTCAACTCCCACATATGAGTTAGGACATGCAGTGTTTGCTTTTCTGTTCCCGTGTTAGTTTGCTGAATATGATGGTTTCCAGCTTCATCCATGTCCCTGCAAAGGACATAAACTCATCCTTGTTATGGCTGCATAGTATTCCATGGTGTGTATGTGATATATTTTCTTTATTCAATCTAACATTGATGGACATTTGTGCTGATTCCAAGTGTTTGTTATTGTGAACACTACTGTAATAAACATACATGTGCATGTGTCTTTATAGTAGAATGATTTATAATCCTTTGGATATATACCCAGTAATGAGATTGCTGGGTCAAATGGTATTTCTAGTTCTAGAGTTTAGAGGAAAAGCCACACTGTCTTTCACAATAGTTGAACTAATGTACACTCCCACCAACAGTGTAAAAACGTTCCTGTTTCTCCACATCCTCTCCAGAATCTGTTTCCTGACTTTGTAACAATCGCCATTCTAACTGGTGTGAAATGGTATCTCATTGTGGTTTTTATTTACATTTCTCTAGTGACCAGTAATGATGAGCTTTTTATCATGTTTGTTGGCCTCCTAAAAATCTTCTTTTGATAAGTGTCTGTTCATATCCTTTGCCCACTTTCTGATGGGGTTGTTTTTTTCTTACAAATTTGTTTAAATTTTTTGTAGATTCTGGCTATTAGCCCTTTGTCACATGGACAGATTGCAAAAATTTTCTCCCATTCTGTATGTTTCCTATTCAGTCTAAGGATAGTTTCTTTTGCTGTGCAGATGCTCTTTAGTTTAATTAGATCCCATTTGTCAATTTTGGCTCTTGTTGCCATTGCTTGCAGTATTTTAGTCATGAAGTTTTGCCCATACCTATGTTCTCAATGATATTGCCTAGATTTTCTTCTAGAGTTTTTATGGTTTTGAGTCTGACATTTAAATCTTTAATCCATCTTGAGTTGATTTTTGTATAAGGTGTAAGGAAGGGGTCCAGTTTCAGTTTTCTGCATATGGCTAGCCAGTTTTTCCAATACTATTTATTAAATAGGGCATCCTTTCCCTATTGCTTGCTTTTGTCAGGTTTGTTAAAGATCAGATGGTTGTAGATGTGTGGTGTTATTTCTGAGGCCTCTGTTCTGTTTCATTGGTCTATATGTCTGTTTTGGTACCAGTACCATGCTGTTTTGGTTACAGTAGCTTTGTAGTATAGTTTGAAGTCAAGTAGCCTAATGCCTCCAGCTTTGTTCTTATTGCTTAGGATTGTCTTGGCTATACAGGCTCTTTTTTGATTCCATATGAAATTTAAAGTAGTTTTTTCTAATTCTGTGAAGAAAGTCAATGGTAGCTTGATGGGGAGAGCATTGAATCTATAAATTACTTTGGGCAGTATGGCTATTTTCATGATATCAATTCTTTCTATCCATGAGCATGGAATGTTTTTCCATTTGTTTGTGTCTGCTCTTATACTTTTGAGCAGTGATTTGTAGTTCTCCTTGAAGAGGTCCTTCATATCCCTTGTCAGTTGTATTCCTAGTTATTTTATTCTCTTTTTGTAGCAGTTGTGAATGGGAGTTTGCTCACGTTTGGCTCTTTGTTTGTCTATTATTAGTGTATAAGAATGTTTGTGATATTTGCACATTAATTTTGTATCCTGAGACTTTGCTGAAGTTGCTTATTAGCTTAAGGAAATTTGGGGCTGAGATGATGGAGTTTTCCAAATATACAATCACATCATCTGCAAACTTTTTATTTGAGTACCCTTTATTTCTTTTTCTTGCCTGATTGCTCTGGCCAGAACTTCCAATACTATATTAGGAGTGGCAAGAGAGGGCATCCTTGCCTTGTACCAATTTTCAAAGGGAATGCTTCCAGTTTTTGCCTATCAGTTGATATTAGCTGTGGATTTGTCATAAATGGCTCTTATTATTTTGAGATATGTTCCATCAATACCTAGTTTATTGAGTGCTTTTAGCATAAAGCAGTGTTGAATTATATTGAAGGTCTTTTCTGCATCTATTGAGAAAATTATGATTTTTGTCATTGCTTCTGTTTATGTGATGGATTACATTGATTGATTTGCATATGTTGAATCAGCCTTGCATCCCACAGATGAAGCCAACTTGATCATAGTGGATAAGCTTATTAATGTGCTGCTGCTTTCAGTTCAACGGCATTTTATTGAGGATTTTGCATTGATGTTTATCAGGGATATTGACCTGAAATTTTCTTTTTTTGTTGTGTCTCTGCCAGGTTTTGGTATCAGGATGATGCTGGCCTCATAAAATAAGTTAGGGAGGAGTCCCTCCTTTTCTATTGTTTGAAATTGTTTCAGTAGGAATGGTACCATCTCCTCTTTGTACCTCTGGTAGAATTCAGCCATGAATCCATCTGGTCCTGGGCTTTTTTCTTGGTAGCCCATTAATTACTGCCTCAATTTCAGAACCTGTTGTTAGTCTATTCAGGGATTTGACTTCTTCCTGGTTTAGTCTTGGGAGTGTGTATGTGTCCAGGAATTTATCCATTTCTTCTAGATTTTCTAGTTTATTTGTGTAGAGGTATTTACAGTATTCTCCAATGGTAGTTTCTATTTCTGTGGGATCAGTGCTGACATCTCTTTTGTCATTTTTTTATTGTGTCTATTTGATTTTTGTATCTTTTCTTCTTTATTAGTCTGGCTAGTGGTCTGGCTCCTGGATTCATTTATCTTTTTGAAGGGTTTTTGATGTCTCTATCTCCTTCAGTTCTGCTCTGATCTTAGCTATTTCTTGTCTTCTGCTGGCCTTTGAATTTGTTTGCTCTTGCTTCTCTAGTTCCTTTAATTGTGTTGTTAGGATGTCAATTTTAGATCTTTCTCTTATGGGCACTTACTGCTATAAATTTTCCTCTAAACATTGTTTTAGCTGTGTCCTAGAAGTTCTGGTATGTTGGGTTTTGTTCTCATTGGTTTCAAAAAAACTTATTTATTTGTGCCTTTATTTCGTTATTTACCCAATAGTCATTCAGGAGCAGGATGTTCAATTTCTATGTAGTTGTAAAGTTTTGAATGAGTTTCTTAATTCTGATTTCCAATTTGATTTCACTGTGGTCTGAAAGACTGTTAACGATTTCCATTCTTTTGCACTTGCCAAAGAGTGTTTTACTTCCAATTATGTGGTCAATTTTAGAATAAGTGCTACATAGTGCTGTGAAGAATATACGTTCTGTTGATTTGAGGTGGAGAGTGCTGTAGATGTCTATTAGGTTCACTTGGTCCAGAGCTGAGCTCAAGTCCTGAATATCCTTGTTAATTTTCTGTCTCATTAATCTATCTAATACTGACAGTGGGATGTTAGTCTCCCATTATTATTGTTTGGGATTCTAAGTCTCTTTGTAGGTCTCTAAGAACTCACTTTATGAATCTGGGTGCTCCTATATTGGGTGCACATATATTTATAATAGTTAACCCTTCTTGTTGCATTGATCTCTTTACCATTATACCCTTCTTTGTCTTTTTTGATCTTCATTGGTTTAAAGTCTGCTTTGCCAGAGACTAGGATTGCAACCCTTGCTTTTTTTTTTTTTTTTTTTTTTTTTTTTGCTTTCCATTTGCTTGGTAAATATTCCTCTATCTCTTTATTTTGAGCCTATGTGTGTCTTTGCATGTGAGATGGGTCTCCTGAATACAGCACAGTGATGGGTCTTGACCCTTTAAACAATTTGCCAGTCTGTGCATTTTAATTAGGGCATTTAGTCTATTTACATTTAAGGTTGATATTGTTATATATGAATTCAATCCTGTAATTATGATGCTAGCTGGTTATTTTGCCCATTAATTGATGCAGTTTCTTCATAGTGTTGATTATACATTTTAGTTTGTTTTTGCAGTGGCTGGTACTGATTTTTCCTTTCTATATTTCTATACAAGTGCTTCCTTCAGGAGCTCTTGTAAGGCAGGCTTGGTGGTGACAAAAATCCCTCAGCATTTGCTTGTCTGTAAATCATTTTATTTCTCTTTCACTTATGAAGCTTTAATTAGCTGAATATGAAATTCTGGGTTGAAAATTCTTTTCTTTAACAATGTTGAATATTGGCCCCCACTCTCTTCTGGCTTGTAGAGTTTCCATAGGGCAATCCACTCTCATCCTGATGGAATTCTCTTTGTGGTTAACCTGACCTTTATCTCTACTGCCTTTAACAGTTTTCCTTCATTTCAACTTTGATGAAGCTGATGATTACGTGTCTTGGGGTTGCTTTTCTCGAGGAATATCTTAGTGATGTTCTCTGTATTTCCTGATTTTGAATGTTGGCCTGTCTTGCCAGGTTGGGAGGTTCTCCTGGATAATATCCTGAAGTGTATTTTCTAACTTGGTTCCTTTCTCCTCATCACTTTGAGGTACACCAATGAAACATAGGTTTGGTCTTTTTACATAGTCCCATATTTTTGGAGGCTTTGTTTCTTTTCATTTCTTTTTCTCTAATCTTGTCTTCATACTTTATTTCATTAAGTTGATCTTCAGTCTCTGATATCCTTTCTTCTGCTTGATCAATTCAGCTATTGATACTTGTATATGCTTCATGAAGTTCTCATGCTGTGTTTTTCAACTCCATCAGGTCATTTATGTTCTTCTCTAAACTGGTTACTCTAGTTAGCAATTTCTCTAACCTTTTAACAAGATTCTTAGCTTCCTTGCATTGGTTTAGAACATGCTCCTTTAGCTCAGAGGAGTTTGTTATTATCCATCTTCTGAAGCCTACTTCTGTCAATTCATTAAACTCATTCTTAGTCCAGTTTTTTACCCTTGCTGGCAAGGAGTTGTGATCTTTTGGAGGAGAAGAAGCATTCTCGGTTTTGAAATTTTCAGCCTTTTTGCACTGGGTTTTCCTCATCTTTGTGGATTCATCTACCTTTGATCTTTGCTGTTGGTGACCTTCAGATGGAGCTTTTTCATGGTCATCCTCTTTGTTGATGTCGATGCTGTTGCTTTCTGTTTGTTAGTTTTTATTCCAACAGTCAGGCCCCTCTTTGGCGGCTCTGCTGGAATTTTCTGGAAGTCAACTTCAGACCCTGTTTGCCTGGGTAGCACCAGGGGAGGGTGCAGAACACCAAGGATTGCTACTTGCTCCCTCCTCTGGAGGCCTCATCCCGGAGGGGAACCCACCTGATGCCAGCTGGAGCTCTCCTTCATGAGATGTCTGCCAACCCCTGCTGGGAGTGTGTTGCCAGAAAAAAAATATAGAAAGTCAATTACTAAGTTACTCAAGGAGGTACCAAAGAAAGTTGAAAACTAACTTAAAGAAATTTAAAAACCAATACAGAATATGGATGGAAAAGTCTCCAGATACATTTATATCATAAAGAAACAACAATCACAATTTCTAGAATTGAAAAACACACTCAGAGAAATGCAAAATACACTGGAAAGTTTCAACAATAGAATTGAATAACTAGAAGAAAGAATTTCAGAACTTGAGACAAGCCTTTGGAATTAACCCAATCTGACAAAGAAAAAATGATTTTTTAAAATGAACAAAGCCTCCAGAAACATGGGATTATGTTAAATGATCAAAATTAAGAATAATTTTTGATCCTGAAGAAGAAGAGAAATTTAAAAGTTTGGAAAATTTATTTGAGAAAATAATTGAAGGATACTTTTCTGGTCTTGCTGGAAATCTAGATATCCAAATACAAGATGCTCAAAGAACACTCAGGAAATACATTGCAAAAAGATCATCACCTAAACACAATGATAACCTGATAGTCATCAGGTTATCTAAAGTCAGGATGAAAGTAAAAATCTTAATATCTGTGAGGAAAAAGCATCAGGTAACCTATAAAGGAGAAAAAAACCTGTCAGATTAACAGCAGATTTCTCAGCAGAAACCTTGCAAGCCAGAAGGAACTGGGGTTCTATCTTTTGCCTTCTGAAATAAAATAATTATTGGCCAAGAATTTTGTATCCAGCAAAACTAACCTTCATAAGTGAAGGAGAAATACAGTCTTTTTTCAGACAAACAAATGTTGTGAGAATTCACCATTACCAAGCCAGTGCCACACACACACAAAAAAAATGCTAAAATAAAGTTATAAATCTTAAACAAAACATCAAAATATGCCAAAGTAGAATCTCCTTAAAGCATATATCTCATAGGACCTATAAAACAATAACAGAATGAAAAAAAGGTATTCAAGCAACAACTAGAATGATAAGTAGAACAGTACCTCACATCTCAATAATAACATTGAATGTAAATGGCCTAAATGTTTCACTTAAAAGACACAAATAGAAAAATGAATAAATAGGCACCAACCAAATGTTTGCTGTTTTCAAGAGACTCACATAACACATAAAGACATAAACTTAAGGTAGAGAAATAGAAGAAAAATAGTCCATGCAAATGGACACCAAAAGTGGTCAGGAGTACCTAGCTATTTTTATATAAGACAAAATAGACTTTAAAGCAACAGCAGTTTAAAAAGACAAAGAGAAACATTATATAATGATAAAAAGATTAGACCAACAGGAAAATATCCCAATCCTAAATATATATGCACTTAGCATTGGAGGTCCCAAATTTATAAAACAATTACTGGTAGACCTAAGAAATGAGATAGACAGCAACACAATAATATTGGAAGACTTCAATACTCCACTGACAGTACTACATGGGTCATTAAGACAGAAAGTCAACAAAGAAACAATGGACTTAAACTATACCCTACAACAAATTAACTTAACAGCTATTTACTAAACATTCCACCCAACGACTGCAGTGTGGGAATTCACTCAGGGTGGTGGCAAAAATATTAAGGGAAAAATAGTAGAGAAAGTTATAGAATATAGTCTGAATTGTTTTTGGAAGGCCTAAGGGTTTCTATAGTTCTTGGATGATGGCAGCCAGAGTCTCTTTGCTGGAGCCAGAGAGACTAGGGTGCAAATACAAAGGAATGTGAGTAGTTTACCTAGTTGCCTTGTTTACTCATTTGGTCTCAAAACTAATCTTTGAGCTGGATGGTCCTCTCACAGGGAGGACGACCACGGATATTATCCACTAATGGTATTTGCTTTCAGCATCGGAATCTGTCCTTTGATCTTTAACCTCTAGTGGTGTTGATTCAAGTCTTTGTCTGCTAAACTTTACTTAATAAATGCAAGTCTCACTGGCTGGTGGGGGCTGGCAGTTGCAACTGTTTACAGCACTCTCCAGGGTCCCTATAAGCTGTCTGGACACACTCAGTTGAACTAGCAAAACATAATATCTGTGTGTCAGTGTACTTTATGCATCCATCATTGAGTCAGGGTCTGCAGTACTTCATGGGTCATCTTATCAGCTTATTTTATCAGCTTGTAGACTGATAAAATTAATTAATCTTCTCCTAAATGGTCCTTGGGTCAACAATAAAATCAAGATAGAAATTTAAAAATTCTTTGAGCTTAACAATAATAGTGACACAACTGATGAAAATCTCTGAAATACAGCAAAAGCAGTGCTAAGAGAAAAATTCATAGCATTAAATGCCTACATCAAAAAGTCTGAAAGAGCACAAATAGACAATCTAAGGTCATACCTCAAGGAACTAGAGAAACAAGAAAAACTAAACCCAAACCCAGCAGAAAAATAAAATAGCCAAGATCAGAGCAGAACTAAATAAAATTGAAACAAAATAAATACAAAAGATAGGTAAAACAAAAAGCTGTTTCCTGAAAAGATAAACAAAATTGATATACATTAGTGAGATTAACCAAAAAAGAAGAGAGAAGATCCAAATGAGCTGAAATAGAAATGAAATTGGAGATATTATGACTGATACACATACATATAAAAGATCATTCAAGGTGAACAACTTTATGCACACAAACTAGAAAACCTAGAGGATATGGATAAATTCCTGGAAATATACACCCCTCTTAGATTAAATCAGGAAGAAATAAAAATTCTGAACAGACCAATAACAAGTAGCAAGATTGAAATGGTAGTAAAAATATTGCCAAAAAAAAAGTCCAGGATCAGATGGTTTTACAGCTGAATTCTATCAGACATTCAAAGAATTGGTACCAATCCTACTGAAACTATTCCAAAAGACAGAGAAAGAAAGAATCCTCCCTAAATCATTCTATGAAGCTAATATTACTCTAATAGGAAAAGCAAGAAAGGACATAACAACAACAACAACAAAAAACTACAGACCAATATCCCTGATCAACATAGATGAAAAATCTTCAACAAAATACTAACCAACCAAATGCAACAGCATATTAAAAAGAGAATACACTAAGTTCAAGTGGGTTTCATGCCTGGGATTTAGGATTGGTTTACCATACACAAATCAATAAATGTGATACACCACATAAACAGAATTTAAAACAAAAGTCACATGATCATCTCAGTAAATGCAGAAAACACACTTGACAAAATTCAGCATCCCTTTATGATTAAAACCCTCATCAAAATCAGCATGGAAGATATATACCTTTAGGTAATAAAACCCATCTATGACAAACCCACAGCCAACATTATACTGAATGGGGAAGAGTTGAAAGCATTCCCCCTGAGAACTGGAACAAGACAAAAATGCCCACTCTCACCACTTCCATTCAACATAGTACTGGAATTCCTAGCCAGAGAAATCAGACAAGTGAAAGAAATAAAAACCATCTAAGTTGATAATGAGAAAGTCAAACTGTGGTTGTTTACCACTAATATAATTGTATACCTAAAAAACCATAAGACTCATGCAAAAACCTCCACAATATGATAAATAAATTCAGTAAAGCTTCAGAATACAAAATCAATGTACACAAATCAGTAGCACTGCTAAATACGAACAGCAACCAAGCTGAGAATCAAATCAAGAACTCAACCCCTTTTATAACAGCTGCAAAAATAAAATAAAATACTTAGGACTAAAAGAGTTAAAAGATTTCTACATGGGAATCTACAAAACACTGCTGACAGAAATCATAGATAACACAAACAAATGAAAACACATCCTATGTAGAAAAATGAAACTGAAACCTCATGTCTCATCTTTTGCAAAAATCAACTCAAGGTGGATCATATAGTTAAATCTAAGACCTGAAACCATAAAAATTCTGGAAGATAGTATCAGAAAAACTCTCCTAGATATTGGCTTAAATAAAAAGTTCATGACCAAGAAACCAAAAGCAAGTGCAACAACAACAAAGATAAATAGATCAGACTTAAGTAAACTGAAAAGCTTCTGAACAGCATAAGAAATAATCTGCAGAGTAAACAGACAGTCAATCCACAGAGTGGAAGAAAATCTTCACAAATTACGCATCTGACAAACGGCTAACATCTATAATCTACAAATAACTCAGCAAGAAAAAAAAACAAACAATCCCATCAAAAAGTTGGCTAAAGACATGAATAGACAATTCTCAAAAGAAGATATAGAAATAACCAACAAACATGAGAAAATGCTCAACATCACTAATTATCAGGAAAATGCAAATCAAAACCACAATGTGATACAACCTTACTCCTGAAAGAATGGCCACAATTTAAAAATTAAAAAAAATTAATGTTGGTGTGGATGTGGTGAAAGGGATATTTTACACTGCTGGTGGGACAGTAAACTAGTACAACCATTATGGAAAACAGTATGGTGATCCCTTAAAGAATGAAAAGTAGAACTACCATTTGATTCAGTAATCTCACTACCGAGTATCTACCCAGAGAAAAATAAGTCATTATATGAAAAAGACACTTGCACACATGTTTATAGCAGCACAACTTGAAATGGCAAAAATACCAAACCAGCCTAAATGCCCATCAACTAAGTAGGCAAAGAAAACAAGAAAATATATATACACACACACACACACACACAAACACACATGCACACACACACACACACACACCATGGAGTACCACTAATCCATAAAGAAATTTAAAAATGGCATTTGAAGCAACCTGGATGTAGTTAAAGACCATTATTCTAGGTGAAGTAATTCAGGAATGGAAAACCAAACATCATATGTTCTCTCTTATAAGTGGGAGCTAAGCTATCAGGATGCAAAGGTAGAAGGATGACATAATGGACTTATAAGTGGATTTATAAAGGGATTACCTATGTGAGTGCTGAAATCTCTAATAATTAAGATAGTAATAGTGTTGGAGAGAGTAAGACATAGCCAGGAGCTAAAATTTTAAGGAATGGGGATGAATGAGCCAGTCTCAGTAAATGACTGCAAAATGTGGGAGTTATGTTAACTGATAATCTGAAATGCAAAATTTGAGTGGAGGCTTAAGAAAAGAGAAAAAGAATGATCTGGAACATCATTGAATCTCAAGGTTCAATCCTCTGAGTAGGGAGAAGTATGGAGAGAGAATAATCTACCACTTGAGATTGAGAAGACAGTATTGGGAGCAATATCCTCTGGTGAAAGTCAGGTTTCCACAAAAGCAAGAAAGTGAAGTAAGGATTTAAGCAAAATGTTGAGTACGTAAGGAATTTAGCCGATGACTCAGTGTTAGCTGCAGAAGGCCCAGTGGAAAGATTTTAGGTGTTGAAGAAAGATGGGAGAGGAAGAGAATAGAATGTTCAGATGAAGGGGAATAGAGTACAGTAGATGGGGATGACAAAAGAATATGGTGATTTTTGTAAAATGAGCATAGAACAATATAGCAAGCATAACCATATTGTTTCTAATAATCTGTAGATATATAGTGATGGTAAGGCTGAGCTTAGGAGAGTACAGAGCAATAGGGATTTAGACTACCCTCTCCATTTCTGTTTATAAAAACCCTACAGGCTTGGAAACAGGCATTCTTATTCTTGTGCATATAATGTGCTCTTTTGACCCAACCAATGGGAAAGGGTTGAGATGTACTTTTTCTGTTATATTTATTATACATTTTATATATCAATTATTAGATTTGCTAAAAATATTTAAGGCTTTCCATCTGTGTACACAAGTACAAATATCCCACAACTGTTCTCATTCTATCTTTGTCAGTTTTTGTTGTTACGTTTACACTAATTTCTAATGAGTTGGGTAATGTTCCTGTTCTATAGTATAGAAAACTTTGTGTGACACTGGAATTGTTTGTCCTTTGAATATTTGATAGAACTCACCCCTAACATCACATGGGCCTAGTTTCCCTTGAAGGATTTTTAAATAGTGATTAAATTTTTTTAATGCAAGGATCATCAAAATTTTTCTTCCATTATAAAGGTCCAGATAGTAAATATTTTAGACTCTGTGGGCCACATGCAGACTCTATCATATATTCTTTTTGTGTTTTGTTTTGTTTTCCTTTTATAAATTTCAAACATGTAAAAACCAGTCTTAGCTTGAAGGTTATACAAAAACTGACCACAGTGCAGATTTAGCTCATACATCATCATTTGCCAATTTCAGCTGATGAGAAAAGAAAACCTCAGTTTTTCTCTACTCTCACAGCACATTTCTGACACTGGATGTATGGGTATTTCTCCCTACTAGCAAGCAAGCTATCAGTTCTGCAGTGGGCATCAGCTAATGTCCTTTAATTCAATTCAGTTCTGATGCTATCTGCCCAGAACTCAGAAAAATATTTAATACTTAGCAGTTTATTACAAAGAATATTTTAGATACTAATAAATAGCCAGACAAAGAAATATGATACAGTGGCAGGTCTGGAAAGGTCCCAAGCCCAGGAGCTTATGTTACCATGCCGCTGGGGTGCTCTACCCTCCCAGCATGTAGATGTGTAAGCCCTCATGTATTTGGCTATTTGCAAGCTCTCTGAACCACATCTCACTTGGGTTTTTATGGAGGCTTCATTATGTAGACATGATTGAAGCTGAAATATTCCAATCTTCTATTATGCCTTGGTCTTTCTGGAGAGAAGCTCCCATCCTGAAGCTGCCCAGGAAAGGTCAGTCATCAATCAATCACTAACATACAAAAAGACATCATTTGGACATTCCAGGATTTTAGGAGATTAGACCAATGAAAAACAAATATTTATTCCACAATATTATACCAACTTTAATGGACATAAGATATTCAGGTTTGATATATCTTCGTGACTCACTTGGTAGGTAATAGTTTTCTAAAAATTTGCTCCTTTCTTTTAAGATTTCAATGCATTGGAATAAATTACTTTAAATGTCTTCATCATTTTAATATCTGCAGTATCTGAAGGTATGTCCACTTTTTCATTTCTGATACTGTTTGCCTCTTTTCATTTTTTTTCTGACTGTACTTTGACAGAAGTTTATTGATTTTGTTAATCTAACAAAGACTTAATTTTTTTTGTTTTGTTGGTCCTTTCTATTTTATGTTTGTTTTACATTTCATTAATACCTACTCATTTTCATTATTTATTTTCTTCTATTTTCTTGGTGATTACTTAGCGCTTTATTTTCTCACTTCATAAGATGTGTAAACCAAAAAGTGACTGAGGCAAACCTCAAGTGTTTAGAAGTTTATTTTGCCAAGGTTGAGGATGCACCTAAGAAAAGGAAACACATCTTACGACAGAATCTGTGACTTGTGCTTTTTCCAAATAGAGGTTTCGATATTTTAAGAGCAAAAAGCAAGCAGAAAATGAAGAAAAAAAGGAGGGGGAATAGGCAATGAAGCAAGTGCTACACTTGGAAGTCTTTGATCAGCACTCACTAAATCCTTTTTTTCTTAATTGGAGAAGAAGTCTCACTATGTTTACTAGGTTAGTCTGAAACTCCTGGGCTCAAGTGATCTTCCCTTCTCCGCCTCCCAAAGTGCTGAAATTACAGACGTGAGCCATTGCAGCTGGCCAGCACTCAGTAAATCTACATTTTACATGTGGACAGAAGGGAGTAGTAGAAAAAGTTAATTATGCATTTGTCTTATGCTCAGGAAATCTACATTTTCCATACGATAAAATAAGCATGTGAAATTACAGCTGTGTGGGAACAAAGGGAAGCCAGTGTTTTGCATGACTCAGTTTCCAAGCTTAAATTTCCCTTTGGCATAGTAAGTTTGAGGTCCAGAGATTTTATTTTTTCACAGATGTATGCATAACTCATTTTCATCTTTTCTAATTAAAGTTCTTAAAGTTTTCTTCCTCTAATAATGCTTTAGCTGCCTCTCATAAATTCTGGTAGATAATGCTTTTGTTATTCTGGTTTACATAAAAATTTTCTTTAAGATTTTTTCTCTATATATAAATTATTTCCATATATGTTTTTTAAAGAGCACTGTAATACTCATTCTGGGGCTTCAGGTGTCACAGGCACCCCCTGCCAGATGCTGCTGTGGGGCCAGTACAGAGCTGGTTCTTGCCAGTGTCCAAAAGCACTTATCCCAGCTCCTGCACCTGCTCACCTGCACTCCCCTTCCCAAGAAGGGGTGGGGCAGGAGTCAGTGGATTTCACCCCTGAGAAGAGGTCAGGTAGCACCTGTGCACACCAGCTCCTGTCCTTGAAAGGGTCAGAGAAATTTCCTCCTTCATCTGGGGGCCCAGGCAGGATACATCAGAAGTGTGAGTAAATATGGATCTGCCAGATCTGTTACTTTTTTTCTGCAGACTTTCCTCTGAGATACACAACTTTCAGGGGGCAGGATGCAATCCTGTCCTCTCTCTTTCTTTAGGGCAAAAGCAAGGTTAGCTCATTAGCTCTGTTTCCCTTCAGAGAGGTTTAGCCATCTCACGGGACCAGAATGAAGTCCCAGGGCAACTAAAGGCACCCGACCGAGGCCACTCTTTGGTGTCGCTGGAAGGCCCAAGACTGGACCCAGTTCCCAATCACCCCTCAGGGCATCAGCCAAGACCCCCAGACTTTTCTATAGTATATTTCCCTTTCTTCTTTCATGGTTCAGAATGGCTCCTTTCTCTTCTTTTTTAATGTTAAGGGGTTTGCTGCATACTGCAGAAATATTACTAAGTGGAATGAGCTTTTGGCCCAGCAGCCAGATATGCATCTCAGAACAATGTGATCTCCATTTGTTCCTAGACGTGCCATCCCCACCTCCACCCCAACAGTGGCAGGCATGTGCATGTGGCAGCTCCCCTCCTCACCCCCTCCCCTCCTGGCTGTGGCACTAGAGTGTGTCTGCAGCATGCATGTGCCATGTTCAATGGTCATGGGGGATGGGAGATAACTGGGGCTGCCGCCAGGGCCCCAGGACAGTCTTGAGGGCCAGGGACCCCACACAGCCAGCTACCCAGAATTTCCTACTTGCCATCCCTTCCCACTACACACCCACAGTCTTTCCTCCCCTGGCTGAGGAGTTCAGCTTGGTTCAAACCAGAGAAGGGACACAATGATTAAAGGAACCATTTGCATACAGTGAGTATGCTCCCACCACCACCCCATCAAGCTGTTTTCTCTCTCTCTCTTTCCTTTTCTATGCGGAGACTGTTCTTTTCCTACCTCAGCACTCTGCTTATGATAGGGAGGTAACAGAGGACTGATCCCTCTGGCTGATAACTCCAAGTTTGGCAGAGCCCATTTGGGACTTAATCTAAATGAATCCATGCACCCCTGAGACACCTTTTTGTCCTGAACTCAATTCTAAACTTCAGGTTGAAGCCCTAGAAAGGAAAAACAGATCTGAAGGATACAAAACCAGGCAACAGGCACAGTATAAATGGGCAGGGCCAATTCCTGTCAACTAAACATCCCCACTTCACGGAAGGAGGCCATGCTCCATGACGTGGATAAGATCCAGGGAACCCAAAGGTTGCCATCAGTAGTGGGTACAGAGGCATAGGTTGGTGTGGATAATTCCTATTCTCTAGGCCCCTGCTTCATGACCGCAGGCCACAATGGCACCTATGGATAGCATCTGTCTAAGGTCACCATGTCTTGGGGAATTAAAAAAACAAAAGAGAAAAAAGGAAGGCCAATTTTCTCTCTCTCTTACACCCCAAGTTTTCACTGAAAGAAGGAAAAGATATGAGGAATGCCTATTTCCCTGTCTTTCAGAATGGACAACCAGCTTTTCATCATCCTCAGTCTATACTCCTGGAGTGTATCCCAAATTATTGGGACTGCTTTGACCCTTAGACTCTGAAGGAAAAAGGTTTGGCCAAATTATGATTTGCAGGAAGGACTGGCTTGGCCTCAGGAAGGAAGCATTCATTTCTATACCATCTTGCAGTTAGACCTTTTCTGTAAATGGGAGGGCAAATGGCCTGAGGCCCCATATGTGTAGGCTTTCTTTACCCTGCAGTGTAATTCAGACCTTTGCTGACAGTGTACGATAATCCAGTCCTCTTATTTGCTATCTCAGGAGAGGCTGCAAGAGGCAGTCCCAGGGAACTAAAGAAACAAACCCCAGAGGCACCTCCAGCAGGGGAGCCAGCTCCCTCCAGCTGTGTTTGTCCAGGTCCATCCCATTCTCCCTATCCAATTTCTCTCTCTTGCTTTCCCCCTCCTAGAAATCTTCACCCTAGACAAGCCCCAGTCTCAATGTTGCCCCTCCAACAGATGCCTGGTGAATTTGGCCACAGTAAGGGTCAGGTTCCCTTCTCTTTACAGAACTTAAGGCAAATTAGCAGGGATCTTAGTAAGTTTTCTCATGACACTGAAAGATAAATAGAAGCTTTCCAGAATAACCTAAGTATTTAAACTCTCCTGGAAAAACATTATGTTACTTTTGATTCAAACCTTGACTAACACTGAAAAGCAGGCCACTCTGAAAGCAGCAGAGAAATTTGGTAATGAGCTTTTTATCACATAATGTCAGGGAAGGGTCAGACTTTATCCAACTGGAAGAAAAGGAGTACAAGCGGATGACCCTAAATGGGATCCCAATGATGAGATGGGAGAATGGAAGAAGAGACATTTTCAGATGTGCATAATGGAGGGCTTGCGTAGGACTAGAACTAAGCCTCTCAGTTATACCAAGCTATCTATGACAGACCAGGTATTTGATGAGAATCCCACTATCTTCCTAGAAAGTCTAAGAGAGGACTTGGTAAAGCACATGTCTCTGTCTCCTGATTCAGTTGAGGGATAACTAATCCTAAAGGATAAATTTATTACTCAGGCAGCCTCTGATATCAGGACAAAGCTGCAGAAGCAGGCCCTGGGGCCAGAGAGTACTTTAGAGAACCTCCTGAAAGTGGCCACCTCGGTCTTTTATAATATAAATAGGGAGGACCAGGAGAGACAGAGGAACCACAGCAAAGAGACAGAGGCTTTAATGGCCACCATGCAAGTACACAAACTCCAGAATTCCAGAGGTGCACCTGTTAACTGTTACAGATGTGGTAAGCCAGGGCATTTTAGAAAGGTTGCCCAAGCAGCATGAGGAAGCCACCTCAATCCTGTCCAATCTGCAACAGGGACCACTGGAAGGTGGACTGTCCCCAGACACACCGCTCACTGGGTCCAGAGGCAATCTCCTAAATAGTCCAGGAGAACTGGTGGGCCCTGTGGCCCCTCTCCCCAGCTGCAGTGGTCCAGACCACCATTACCATCCAGGAGCCCTGAGTAATTCTGAAAATCGAAGGACGGAAAGTAGACCTCCTTCTGGACACCAGAGCTGGTCTCTCGGTTCTCCTTTCCTCTCTTATCGTGACCATGAAGGGTGTCTCAAGGAGGCCTTTAACCCATTTCCAACTTGTAAGTTGTAGTTGGAGAGACCTCTTGTTTACCCGTGACTTTCTAAATATGGCTGAAATCCCAACTTCCCTGTTGGACAGGAATATTCTGGCCCATATGGGACCACCACCATGACAGTCCCAGGATAAACTCTTTTCCCCTGGGGGAGATTGCCCAGAACTTTGGGCAATTCAAGGGGAAATTGGTCAGGCCACAACTGCCATACTTGTTCGGGTCCACTTTAAGGATCCCATCTCCTTTCCTAGCCAGAAATAATATACCCTCAAACCAGAAATTAGGAAGGGACTGGAAGCCATCACTGATAACTTAAGGTTGCAAGGCCTCCTCAAACCTTTCAATAGCCCTTGTAATACCCTGATATTGGGGGTACAAAAACCCAATGGGCAATGGAGTCTAGTTCAGGGCCTCAACCTCATTAGTGAGGTTCATTAGTGTGGTTCCAGTTCAGCGGATGGGTCCCAATTCATATACACTGCTAGCTCAAATACCTGAGGAAAGTAATGGTTCCATTCTGGATCTAAAGGATGCCTTCTGTATACTTTTACACCTCGACTCCCAGTATTAGTTTGCATTTGAGGATCCCTCTAACAAAACCACCCAGTTAACCTGAACAGTGTTGCCTCAGGAATTCTGAGACAGCCCCCACTTGTCTGGGAAAGCATTGTCAAGAGACCTCTCCACGTTTCTTTATTCTCAGGTTAAAGGTTTTCAAAATGTTGATGATATTCTCCTTTGTGCTCCAACTGAAGAAATCTCTCAGGAGAGCAGTAAAGCTCTTCTTAATTTTCTGGTTAACAGAGGATATAAGGTTTCAAAATTTAAAACTCATCTCTATTAGACTTCAGTGAAATATCTAGGTCTGGTCTTGTCAGAGGGGACCAGGGCACTGGGCAAAGAAAGAATTAAGCCCACCTCTTCCTTTCCCCTCCCCAAAACCCGTAAGCAACTGAGGGGATTCATAGGCATTACATGATTCTAAAGGCTGTGGATACCTGGGTATGGTGAAGTAACTCATCTCTTATATAACTTAATAAAGGAGAATTGAACAGCTAAAACTCTGTAAATTCATAACTGGAGGCTAGAAAGGCCTTCTGGCCCATATGGAACCACCACCCTGATGGCCTGTTTTTGTTTCACCTGTGGGAGATTGCCCAGAAATTTGGGCAATTCAAGGAAATTGGTCAGACTCTAACAAGGCTTACTTAAGGCACCAGCCCTTAGTTTCCCCATAGGGAAGATGTTTAATCTTTATGTGTCAGAAAGAAAGGGAATGACCCTGGGAATTCCAACCAAGTCTTGAGGTCCAGTCCAGCAGCCTGTAGGCTACCTAAGGAGCTTGATTTGGTAACCAAGGGATAACTGCCCTGCCTCTGGGCAATTGCAGTGAGAACCTTGATGGCTACTAGAGGCTACTAAGTTAACATGGGAAATACCCATTTATACTCTGCATAATGTGGCAGGACTATCTTCTAAGCAGAGTATCTGGCTAAAGGACAACCATCTCCTCAGGTATCAAGCCCTGCTATTAGAGGGATCTTCAGTCCAATTAAGAACCTGCCCCTTCCTAAATACAGCCACCTTCCTCCCAGAGGAAGCTGGGGAGCTTGAACATGACTATGAACAGATAGTAGTACAAACCTATGTGGCCAGAAAGGACCTTAAGGAAATCCCCTTAGAGAATCCAGACTGGATTCTCTTTATGGAAAGAATTTCTTTTGTAGAACAAGGGATCCATACAGCAGGGTATACAATAGTTACTCTGGATGATCCTGTTGAGAGTGCCTCTCTCTCCTCAGGCACCAGTGCTCAACTAACCAAGCTAATTCTTTTCATGAGGGTACTCAAATTAAGAAAAGAAAAAGCAGTTAACACTTATACTGACTCTAGTATGCTTTCCTAGTCCTCCATGCTTCTGCCACTATCTGGAAAGAAAGGAACTTCCTCACAGCTAACAGGTTTTGCATTAAATACCATTGGGAAATTAATAGAATATTATTCTCAGTTTTCCTCACACAGGAAGTGGCAGTAATACATTGTAAAGGCCACCAAAAAAAGGGATGGATGAAATCAATGAGGGAAATAGGTTGGCAGACCAAGCAGCTAAATCAGCAGTGAGAGGGCCCCAGATTTCTGATCCACTTGAAGCCCCACTAATCTGAAAAGACCCCATATTAGAAATAGAACCTCAAAATTCTCCTGTGAAAATAGAATGGACCACCTATTAGGGATACAACTTTCAGTCCTCAGGACAGCTACAATCAGAGGATGACAAGCTTCATCTACTGGCTGCCAATGAATGGAAAATTCTTCAAAGCCTTGGCCAGGCCTTCCACCTAGGTAAGGAGAAAACCTATCAATTGTCCAAGAGGTTTTCTCAGGTACAAACCTGATACAAATGGCTAAACAGGATGTTAATTCTTGTGAGACTTATCTTAAAAGCAGTCCCCTCAACCAATGGCTTCTTCCCCCAGGAACCCAAAGGAGAGGAGGCTACCTGAGAAAAGACTGGCAAATGGATTTCACCCCTGTGCCATAGGAAAGGGGCATCCAGTATCTCCTAGTTTGGATAGGATGATTTCCATGTCAGACAGAGAAAGCCTCTGAGGTGATGAAAGTACTAATTAATGAGACAGTTCCTCACTTTGGACTCTCTAAGTACCTCTATACCAATAATGGCCCCTCATTCAAGGTCGCCATCACTAAGGAGATCTCAAAAGCACTAGGCATACAGTACTATCTTCATCATGCTTGGAGACCACAATCCTCAGGAAAGGTAGAAAAGACAAATGATATCATCAAAAGGCACCTCAGGAAACTGTCTCAGGAGATTCATCTCCCCTAGACTACCTGTCTCCCCATAGCCCTACTACATGTTAGAAACATGCCTTTAAACCTAGGTTTGAGTCCCTTTGAAGTAATGTATGGACAGCCTTTTCTCATCAATGATTTCTTGCTAGTCCAAGAAACCTGTGATTTGATTAAACATATAACTTCTTTGGCCCATTTCCAACAGGAACTGAAACAACCATAGGAGGCCCAAACTTGTGAACTGGGACCACCTCTATTCAACCCAAGAGACCTAGTACTGGAAAAGATATTCCCTTACCTTTCTCCCTCTATAAGCCCAGATTGGGAGGGACCTTACACTGTACTTCTTTCTACTCCTACAGCAGTGAAGGCCACTGGAATGGATTATTGAATTCATTATACCCGAGTAAAGGCCTGGGAAACCAACAGAGTTACCTCTGTCAGCCCAGAAGAGCACCCAAAGTACCAATGGGAAAATATTGGGGACCACAAGCTAAAAATCACAAAAGATAAGTGTTAATAATTAGCCTTTCATGAATATCCTCTTTATAGTTTCCCTATGCTACTGTTCTTACTTTCATTCTGTTCGATACCATAAGGTACAATGTTGTTTTCAAAATAATTAGTATATTTCACTTCTTATTTCTGTAATCTTTGGCACTAGATTCTTTTCCTTTAACCCCTTTTTGTATAATACATATATTTGATCCATGCATACCTAATCTTATAAAACTCGTTTCTTCTCACCTAGAGGCCAGAAAATTATAAATGGCCAGGCAACCAGAGCCTTGGACAATGGCTCCCTTTTGCCAGGGACCCTTAGATAGACCTGTTGGAGGAATCTAATTGCTTTCCTACCCAAAACAATGCTTCCCGTCAGCAGGAAGTAGCTAAGCCCAGCCATCATCTGTATTCTAACAGCAGTTAGATGTGTCTCTTCAGAGGTGGAGAAATGATAAGGACAGGAGGCAGGGAAAATCTAGGCAGAAGAGGGTGGGTCTCCAATAAGGTCCCCACCCTCTAGCCAAAAAGCCTGATACCACAGACCCAAGAGAGAATTTCGCATCACTGTTTTCCCACTCAAATGTTGTTTTTCCAAAGCCACTCATGGCCTGCCCAACTCCATCCTGTGCCCATAAAAACTCCAGGCTCAGGTAGCAGAGAGAGGAGAGGCAGCTAGACATCAGAGACTACAGGTGAACATTGGAGAGAAGCAGCTTGACTTCAGAGGGACAGCTTGACAGTGTACCTTCAGAGAGGAGACCAGCCAGGGACAGTTGAACTTCAGAGGAAGGTTTCCTTCCCATTCTGTCCCCTTTTCAGCTCCCTTTCCGTCTGAGAACCATTTTCATCAGCACTAAAATCCCCCACATTTACCATCTTCTATTAATTTGTGCAAACTAATTCCTCCTGGATGCCAGACAAGAACTTGGGCACTAAGAGTGTGGGTATAAAAGGTTGTCACACTGACCCTCCACTGAGCTGTTAACACTTAAGCCATCCATGAACAGCAAAGTAAAAAGGGCACTGTAACACTCTTTCTGGTGTCTCAGGGGTCACAGACATGCCCCCAAGATGCTGCCACAGGGCCAGTACAGAGTTTCCTCTTTCTGGTGCCCTGAAGCACTTGTCCTGGCTCCTGTACTCGCTCACCTGCACCGCCCCCCCAAGAGGGGTACAGCAGCAAGTGAGTGGAGTTCACACCTGCCAACTCTGAAGCAGCCAGCTAGAGCTCATGCACTCCAGCTCCCATCCATGAAAGGAGTCCTGCTTCATTTCTTCATTTTCTATCTACAGAATTTGTTTATTTGTTAGGTAATTATTTTATTAAAATTTTCTAGCTTAATTTTATTTTGGTAAAAATTATGGTTTGCAAAATGCCAATCTTTAGAAAATTGACCCTTACTTTAGGGTTCAGGATGTAGTAACTTTTAAATGTTCCACATGTGCTTGGGGGAAAAAAATGTTTACACTTTAATTGTAAGTCACCCTGATTATTTTATCATTAATCATGTTCAATACTCTATATCTTACTTTTCTCCACTGTATTTGTCAGTTACTGGGAGAGGTATATTAAAATCTCTGAAAATGGTTAATCTTCTTAACTTATTTTATGCTTTTTGCCTAAAATCTATTTTGTATAATAAAAATAATAAACTTATACCACATTTCTTTTGGCTCTATTCAAGCCAGCTCTAAAACATGTTTCTGTTCTTTTACTCTTATGTTTTTGTAGCATTATGCTTTTGGTGTGTCTCTTATAATCAGTCTACATTCTCAGTTTTATTTTATTTTCTGATTATCCAGCCAATAATCTTGGATTTTTTGACTGATGCATTTGGACTTCTTTGTACCTGAATTTTTTAACCCTGTCTTTTTTGTTTTTCATTTTCTCTCTTATCTCACTTTAGATTGTAGAATGTTTGATCCTATTTTGAATTTGGTAGTTGCACATTCTATGTGGTCATCTCAGAAATTTCAATATGCATAGTTAATTTCAGCATGTTTAAAACTGATCAATATCTTTTTCTTCCACCTGAAAACTACAATGGTCTGAGAAGACTTTAATTTCATGTAATTCCCTCCTAACTTGTATGCTATTAATATCAATACTTTTATTTCTGTCTTGTTATTTTAACTCCACAAAATTGTTTGTCTAGATAACCAATGTTTGCTAAAATTTATCCTCATATTTACAATTTTGTTCACTTTCATTTCTTCTTGCATCTCAGATCTTTCATCACTTTTCTTCAGCTGAAGCAAAACTTTTCAATTTTCCTCTAGTTCGCCTCTGGTTGTGGCAAACTCTTTCAGTTTGTCTTGTCTGAAATGTTCTTATTTCACCCCCAAGCAGAGGGTACAGCCCTTTAGTGTTCCAGCTTAGCAGAAGATGTTTTCTATTTAATTCCACACTGTGGGCGAATTCCGTGCTTGTTTCCTTGTGCCTAAGCCACACTACAAGATCACTATCCCCAAAATGCAGATTAAAGTTGAAGTTTACCAGGTTACAATAATACCCCAGCCTCAATCCTCTGCTTACTTACCTGAGTTTCTGATTTTATTCTATTTTTAGCCTTAATATTTCTTACTTTTAGCTCATGGATCCCTTTTCAAAAATTTAAAAATATATATTTAATCCAGTATTTTTTAAAAGGTCAGTCAAGTTACTTAGTGCTATGTTTTTATTTACTCATATGACATTATTTCAACAATATTTTATAGCATTTTTAAATAATGTTTTTAAAGAATTCATGTTACACAGAATATATTTACTATAGTTTACATAGTTATTCTTCTAATGTTGGGTGTTCATTTCTGTTTTTTACTACTATAAATAATACAAAAAGGGAAGCCATAAAGCGGGGGGAAAAAAAGAGAAAAGAATATAAAGATTTCAGAGATGATACATTTGCTTTTCTTCAATTATTTAGAAAGGTGAATATTTTTCTTTGTCCTGTTTCTTTTTTATTCCTTTTACAGATTTATCTCCCAATGTCTATATGTGTGTGTATGTGTGTGTGTATATACATATATATATACATGCATACACACACACACACACACACACACACACACACACACACATATATATGAGACATGTCAAGTTTCACTCTTGTTGTCCAGGCTGGAGTGAAATGGAGTGATCTTGGCTCACTGCAACCTCTGCCTCCCGGGTTAAAGCAATTCTCTCACCTCAGCCTCCTGAGTAGCTGGGATTACAGGTGCCCGGCACCACTCCCAGCTAATTTTTGTATTTTTAGTAGAGACAGGGTTTCACCATGTTGGCCAGGCTAATCTCAAACTCCTGACCTCAGGTGATCCACCACCTCAGACTCCCAAAGTGCTGGGATTACAGGCATGAGCCACTGTACCTGGCCATCTTTGTATACTTTTATTTTTAAAAATTTTTTAATGAAAAGATTGAATAAAGAGTAAGCTTAGTTAAAATGCTGTCAAAATTGTTTCTGTAATTATATTTTGGAAAAGACTTCTATCAAAGTTTGGATTTTATGTCCATCTTACCTATTCATTCCTGAGCATTATGCAGTGTGGATAGCAGCATTGCCCTGAAGATTTGTCACAGCTTTATGAGTGGACAAGTAAGATTATCACCTTGTTTTTCATGGTTGGCTCAAAGTAAAGGTTATGCCTACCTGTAACAGCTGCAAAAAAAAAATAAAAAAACTAAATGTGTGAATATCAGCATTTTTAGATATCCTATTATTATCTGGGTCAATTTCTGTGTTCTTATGTGTGTCAATCAAGAAAATATAATATTGGAAAAATTCTAGATAATATAATGAATTATTGTTTATGTATATAAAATAATTAAAATCAATCAGAAACGATCTTCCTAAATCTGTGAATTTCTAACTTTACAATATGCCTTTCAAAGTTGTAGTCGCATATGATTAGCACCTGAAGATGCCTGGCGTATGGGAGCTAAGCTGATGATCAGTTCACTCCATACAACATAACTTGGCCTCTTCTCAAAAGTTAGGGACAGAGGAGGCATTGCAGGAAAAGAGGACAGGACTGATAATAAAAATGACTTGCTTCCTCAACAACTAGAGTAGAAAAGACCTTAACGAAGAGCTAATATCTGTCTATAGAGGAAGAACAAAAATTAAAGGGTGACATGACCAAACCTAGCCACACAACTAGAGCTGCAATCCAGTTTTTCAGAGTACTGGTCCAGAGCTGTGTTTTATGCGTTTTCTACCTTCTTAAGCCTTAGATGATGTATATGTTCTCTTTGAGCTGCAAGATCTATGATATGAAGAGGTTTACAAAATGAAATATGTACCCTTGTCTAGGATGGGATCAGAATTATAAATTAACAAGTCAACTATATTAAAAGAGAAATTGAAGAATGACTTAAACCTCCTCATTCTCAAATTACTTTTATTGAAACCCTCCCAGTAGTTGGTGACTTTCAGATTGTTAATTTCAAGGTAACATAATGCCTAATGGATACACGTTTTTTATTAAGAAGATAAAAATGTTACATATTTATGAACTAAGGAATGAGAATGTGTAAAAGACAGGTCTCTTCTGTTAAAAACATTATGCTAATTTAAAGAATGCTAGTCTATGCCAAGTTAAATAGTTGGTTTCCAGAGTTGATAGATGAAATGTTACCCTTAAATAGCTCAACAAATTAATTTTTAAATAAATATTTCATGGGCTTTGCAGCCATATGATAATCTTAAGTACTTTAAAACAGCATGCTATATTAAAAATCAAAAATATATTTAATAAAAGTATGATATTTGATAAGAAAATTGTACCACAATTTGTGTTAAATGGCTTAAAACAACAACTTATCATTATCTCTCATAGTTCTGAAGATTTCCTAGGCTCAGGTGGATAATCCCCACTTAGAGTGTCTTAGGCAGTTGCAGTCAGATGGTAGTTGGCCTACAGTCATCAGAAGGTACAGAGTTAAACAGCCATGAGGCCTAACTCATGTGGTTTGTGACCGTGATGGCTGTCAACTTAGAGCTCAGCTGGGTTTGTCAACTGGAGCTACTACATGTGGTCTTCCCTATGGCTTCAAATTCTCAGAGAATGGCAGCTGCATTCCAAGAGATATTGTCCCAAAAGCAAGCATTTCACAGGACAGGAAATGAAAGCTAAAATCACTTAAGAGTTCTGCTTAGAACTGGCAGAGTATCTTGCTTCCACTATATTCTAATAGTCAAAGCAGTTATACTACACAGCCACAGTCCACCTCTTGATGGAATAGAAGTAGTATCTGATTGCAGAAGAATGAGTGAAGAAATATTATTTAAACCATTTTTGGGAAACACAATCTGTTGAAACTTGTTACTAAGTCACATAAAAAATAATAAATGATCATTTAGTAATAATAAATAGAATGTATTGAATGTTAATTAAGCACTAGTCACTTTTCTCAGTACTTTAGTATGGATCAGTTTATTAAATCTCAAAAATAAACTTATGAGGAAACTAAAGACTGTCTAAGGTCATGTCTCTAGAATATCTAGCTTGTATGTGTGGGAAGAGCAAGAAGTATATATTATTAAGATATATAGTATAACACTCATATTAAAATCCATTGAATTTAAATATAGTAGTTACATTTAAAGTGTTATATTTAAGTAATAATTTATGCAGATATACCTAAAGACCAAATGAGAATAATGACTTTATAGTCCATGGGTATCTCACTAGAAAGATTATTAAATTGCTTAGTTTTTTTAAGTCACTGATTGATTGTTTATATAAAAGTAATAATCGGCCAGCCACAGTGGCTCATGTTTGTAATCCCTGAACTTTGGGAGGCCTAGGCAGGTGAATAGCCAAGGTCAGGAGTTCAAGACCAGCCTAGCCAAGATGGTGAAACCCCGTCTCTACTAATAACACAAAAAAAATTAGTCGATTGTGGTGGGGGTCCCCTGTTATCCCAGCTGTTCGGGAAGCTGAGACAGAGAACTGCTTGAACCTGGATGGTGAAATTTGCAATGAGCCGAGGTCACACCATTGCATTCCAGCCTGGGGGAGAGAGCAAGACTCTGTCTCCAAAAGAAAAAAGAAAAAAAGTAATAGCCATCCATTGTAACTAGAGAAATAATGGGGAAAAAATGATGCCTCTTCATTCCCATCACCAGCAAGGTATATTGATAGCCGATGTAAATCTTTTCCTACCCCTCTCCATTATCACATAAATATATAAATCTATTTATCATTTATAAATTGTTTATTATTTCTTGCTTTTACAAAAATGGGAGCCCAATTTGTTATCCTGAAATTTTCTTTTACTTTAGTATTACATAATGGATATCCTTCCAGGTCCGTAAATGTAAACCTAGTTGATTCTTCTGAAGAGTTGTGTTTTATTTTATGGAGTGAATATACTATAGTTTATTGAACTGATCTATTAAGTTGTTTCAAGCCAGAATTGGAAAATGAGATTATCTCTTCAAACAGAAGAATAACATACAATAAAAGGGACCATGGGATAAATGTAAAAGGAAACAATAGACTGTATTTCTACTTTCATTGTAAAATGTCTTAAATATAACCCTGCCTACTATTTAACATTTAGATAGGACAAGTTATTTTTGCCAGGAAAAAATAAAAGTACATTCATCACAGTTTTATTACAATGCAATTTTTAATCAACTTATTTAAAAATACAATTGATATACAATAAATTAAACTAATTAAAGTGAATAATTTTAACATATGAATATCCTCAAAACAGCACCACAATAAAGATAATGAACAAAATTATTCCCTAATTTTCCTCATACCCTTTTGTAATCCCTTTATCTTGTAAGTTTCATTGGTACATATTCAATATTTTTTATTCTATTATAAATGATATTGTTTAACATGAATTTTTGATTGCCTTTTGGATATTTAGAAAGGCAGATATTTAGAAAGATTGATTTTTATATCAATCTTGTATCCTACAATCTTGCTAAACTCACTTCTTAGTTCTACTACCTTTTTTCCAGATTTCATAGAATTTTCCATATAATGATCATGTTATAGATGACTAAAGGTATTTCTCTTTCTTCCTTTCTAATGTAGATAACTTTTATTTGTTTTTCTGGCCTCATTACTTGGCTAGAATCTCTAGTAGGATGTTGAATAGAAGTAAGTGGTAAGAGCAAAAATCTATGCTTTGTAGGGGTAATATAAGCAGTCTTTCACCATGACATATGAGGTTAGCTTAGTTTCTCATGAACGCTCTTTACCAATGTGAGTATATCTTTTATTACTCATTTACAGAAAATTTTATCAGGAGTAGATGTTTAACTTTGTCAAATGTATTTTCTGCATCTTTTGAGATAATCATGTTTTTTTTTTCTTTTTAGTCTGTGCTATACACTGAATGTTTGGGTCTCCCTCCCCCTCAAAATTTATATATTGAAACCCTAACCCCATTGTTAACATGTTTGGAGATAGGGTCTATGAGGAGATGACAAAGGTTAGATGAGGTCATAAGATTGGAGTACCAATCCAATAGCACTGGTGCTTCTGTAAGCAAATGAAGAGACCCCAGAATTACTTCTCTCTAATCAAGTGAAGACAAGAAGGTGACTGTATGCAAGTGAAAAAATGAGTCCTCACCAAAAATGAAACTATGCCATGATCTTGGACTTCCCAGCCACCAGAACTGTGAGAAATAAATTTCTGTTGTTTAAGCCACCCAGTCTATGGTATTTTGTTAGGCAGCCTGAGGTAATACAGTATAGTAGCACACTGACTTGCTTTCATTCTTTTTTAAGTGTTAAGATTGGTTAAACCTTGCATTCTTGGAATAAATACCACTTGACTATCATGTGTTCTCATTTCTATATATTATTTGATTGAATTGGCTAAAATTTTTCTATGAATATCTTCATCTATGTTCATGATATATACTGGTCTGTAACTTTCTACTGTTGTAATACCTTTGCCTGCTTTCTGTATCAGAATAATACTATCCTTATAGATTAAGAGACTTTTCCTTCCCCTCCATTTTCTGGAAGAGTTTGTGTAAAATGTGTGTTATTCCTTTCTTAAATATATGGCAGAATTCATCAGTGAAAATCTCTTACATGGAATTTTTCTTGTACAAAGATCTACCCTACAAATTCACTTTTTACATAAATTAAGGAGTACTGAAGTTATCTATTTTTTCTTGAGTAAACTGTAATTTTAATTCATGTTCCTGGTGTTTATATTTTATCTCTTTTAATTGTGATTGATTTAGCTAAAGGATTATTAAGTTTTTGAGACAGGGTCTCACTGTGTTGCCAAGGCTGGCATGCAATAGCACAATCTCAGCTCACTGCAACCTCTGCCTCCTGGGCTCAAGCAATCCTCCCGCTTCAGCCTCCCAAATACTTGGAACCACAAGCACACAATACCATGTCTGGCTAATTTTTGGTATTTTTAGTAGAGATGGAGTTTTACCATGTTGCTGAGGCTGGTCTCAAACTCCTGAGCTCAAATGATTTGCCCATATCAGCCTCCCAAAGTGTAATCCCAAAAGGATTACAGGTGTAAGCCAACACAGCTGGCAATGACTATTAATTATATTTATCCCAAAAACCATCTTGTGAGTCCATTGATATCCAGTATTGATTTTCTATTTTCTAATTCATTTATTTTTATATGATCTTTATTTCCTTTCTTCTGCTTATTTTGTGTTTCATTTGCCCTTAGCTGAGGTCATTAATTTGAGACCCTTTTCTTGTCAAATGAATATAAATGTTTTGTGCTAGAAATGTTTCTAATTACTATATGAGCTTCACCCCGTAATTTTTGTTTAGTATTTTATTTTTATGCCATTGAAAATACAATTAACTTTTTAAAAATTTATTATTTGATTCACACATTCTTTAGAAGGGTGTTTTTTAGTTTACAAATATTTAGTGATTTCTCCACTATCTTCCTGTTATTTTTTATTATTATTATAGTTAAAGTTCTGGGATACATGTACAGAACATGCAGGTTTTTTACAGAGGTATACATGTGCCATGGTGGTTTGCTGCAACCATCAACCCATCATCTAGGTTTAAGCCCCACATGCATTGGGTATTAGTCCTAATGCTATCCTGCCCCTTGTCCCCATCCCCCTCAGGCCCCAGTGTGTGATGTTCCCCTCCCTGTGTTCATGTGTTCTCATTGCTGAGCTCTCACTTATGAGTGAGAACATGTGATGTTTGGTTTTCTGTTCTCCTGTTATTTATTTCTAATATAATTCTATTGTGGTCAGAAAACATACTTTGTGTAACTCGAATTCTCTTAAATTTACTGAGAGTTGTTTCATAACTCAAAATACGATCATTTTGATAAATATTCAGTATTCACTTGAAAAGAATGTGTGTCCTGACAACTGGAGTGATCTATAAATATCAGTCAGATCAAGCTGTTTGACAGTGTTGTTCTGGTCTTCTATGTCTTTTCTAATTTTCTGCCCATTTCTTACTATAAATTATTGAAAGGAGAATAAAAATATCTCTGACTATAAACATGGATTTGCCTATTTCTCTTTGTATGAGCATTAGGTTTTGCTTATGCATTTTGAGGTTCTCAGTTTGGTGCACAAACATTCAAGGTTTTTGTGTCATCTTGAAAAATTGCCCCCTTGCCATTATTCATGAAACAATGTCTTTTATCATTCACAATATTTCCTGTTCTGAAATCTACTGTATCTGAAGTAATACAGCCAATCCAGCTTTCTTTAGATTAGTCTTACCATTGTTTATTTTTTTCATCCTTTTCCTTTCAACCTTTTTGTATCTTTATATTTAAAGCAGGTTTCTTTCACTTCTCAAAAAAATACATACAGCCAGGTGTGGTGGCTCATTCCTGTAATCCCAGCAATTTGAGAGGCTGAGGCAGGTGGATCACCTGAGCTCAGGAGTTTGAGACCACCCTGGACAACATGGTGAAACCCTGTTTCTACTAAAATCCAAAAAATTAGCTGGGCATGGTGGTGCACCTTTAGTCCCAGCTACTCAAGAGACTGAGACACAGAATCACTTGAGCCCAGAAGGCAGAGGTTGCAGTGAGCTGAGATAGCACCACTGCACTCCAGCTTAGGCTACAGAGTGAGACTCCATCTCAAAAAGAAAAAAAACACACACCTACAGTTGGCCAAAAATCACAAGAAAAAAGGCTTAACACCACTGATCATGAGAGAAATGCAAATCAAAACCATAATAAAATACCATCTAACACCAGTCAGAATGGCTACTATCAAAAGTCAAAAAATAACAGATGCTGGAGAGGTGTGGAGAAAAGGAGGGCTTGGTAGGAGTGAAAGTTAGTTCAGCCATTGTGGAAGACAGTGTCACAATTTCTTAAAGACAAAAAGACAGAAACATTCAACCCAGCAATCCTATTACCAGTTGTATACCCATAGGAATATAAATCATAATATAAAGACACATACATGCATATGTTTGTTGCAGCACTATTCACAATAGCAAAGACATGGAATCAACCTAAATGTCCATCATGATAGACCAGATAAAGAAAATGTGGTACATATACACCATGCATATACCATGATATACTATGCAGCCATAAAAAAGAACAAGATCATGCTCTTTGCAGGAACATGGATGGAGCTGGAGGCCATTATTCTTAGCACTCTAACACAAGGAATGGACAACCAAATGCCACATATTCTCACTTATAAGTGGGAGCTAAATAATGAGAACACATGGACCAATAGAGGGAAACAATACACCCTGGGGCCTATTAGAGAGTGGAAGGTGGGAGGAGAGATAGGACCAGGAAAAAGAACTAATGAGTACTAGGCTTAGTACCTAGGTGATGAAATAATCTGTGTAACAAATCAGCATGATGCAAGTTTACCTATGTAACAAACCTGCACTTGAACCCCTGAACTTAAAATAAATAAAAATAAAGGAGATCTTTTGCAAAAAAAAAAATAAAGTAGATCTTTTGCAAACCATACATAATTGGGTCTTGCTTATCATCTACTCAGCCAATCTCTGCCTTATGGAGTATTTAGACCATTAATATTTAATGATTGTTCATGTGGTTGAGTTTAAATGTACCACATTTCTATTTGTTTTCTGTTTCTCTGATCTATTGTTTGTTTCCTTTTTCTCTTTTTTTGAATTAATTTTTACGATTTTATATTCTCTCCTTAATTGATTTATTAGCTAGGACTTTTTGTTTGGCATTTTACTGGTTGTTTATAGTTTACAGTGTGATATATATATATCTCAGCTCACTGCAACCTTCACATCCCAGGTTCAAGAAATCTTCCTACCTCAGCCTCTTGAATGGCTGGGACTACAGGTACATGCCAGTATGCTCAGTAAATGTTTTTTTGTTTTTGTTCTTGTTTGATGAGGCTTTGCTATGTTGCCCAGGCTGCTCTCAAACTCCTGGGTTCAAGCAATCCTCCCACCTCAGCCTCTCAAAGTGCTGGGATTACAGGTATAAGCCACCATGCTCAGCCTATAGAGGATATCTTTAAATTGTCACAATCTACTTTCAAATAATAATTTATCACTTCACCTGTAGTATAATAACATAAAAATATACTCCATTTCTCCCCTCCCTCCTCTCCCAAAATTAACTCAGGTACTCACTGGACTGCAGTTTTCGTTTTGGGCTAGTTCTATAGGTTAGCTGCTGTTCTGGATCCTGGAGACAATGGACAAATGGCTATTGTGTTATCATTGACATATATTTTACTTCTACATATGTTATAAATCTTGCATATGTAGATTTTTGTTATTTTTACTTTAAACAGTCAATTTTCTTTTCAATCTATTTAGAGGTGAAGAAAATAAAGTATTTTATATGTAGCCACAGTCACTATTTCCAGTATCCTTCATACCTCTCTATAGACCAAATTTCTATCCAAAATAATTTTCTTCTACCAGAGGATTTATTTTGCAAATATAAATCTTATCATGTTTTTCTTCCACTAAAACTCTCCAAGAGAAGGGACAGAGCAACATGGCTGAATAGAAACCTCCACCAATTGTCCCTCCTGTAGGAACACCAAATTTAATAACTACACCAAAAATGTACCTTCATAAAAACCAAAAGGTGAACGATTACAGTATCTGTTTATAACTTTATATGGCGGAAAGAGGCACTGACGAGGGTAGGGAAAATAGTCTTGAATTACTGAAAGCATTCCTTTCCCATCCCCTAGCAGCAGCTGTGTAGCACTGAGAAAAATCTGTGCATTTGGTGGAGGAAAAGTGCAGCAATTGTGGGACTTCACATTGAACTCAGGGCTGCCTTGTTGCAATGGAGAGCAAATCCACACAGAAGAAGGATTTAGACCATTCCTAGCAAAAGATGAACTGCCCATTCCAGCAGTCAGAAATTGGGTTTTGGCAATCATTGTCACTGCAGACTAAAGTGCTCTGGGGTCCTAAATATACTTGAAAGGCAATCTAAACTACAATGACTGTAATTCCTGGGCAAGTCCTAGTGCTATATGGGCTCACAGTGAGTAGACTTGGGAGGCAAGCTACCTAGTGAGACACCAGCTAGGGCATCTAAGAGAGTGCTTGCACCACTCCTCTCCCATCTCTAGACAATACAGCTCACAGCAACAAAAGTGACTCCTTCCTTCTGCTTGAAGAGAGGAGAGAGAAGAGTAAAGAGGACTTTGCCTTACATCTTGAATATCAGCTCAGCCACAGTAGGATAGGGCACCAGGCAGAATCATGAGGCCCTCATTCCAGGCCCTAGCTCCTGGATGGCATTTCTAGACACACTCTGGGCAGAAAGGTACCTTCTGCTTTAAAAAGTAGGATCCAGTATTGGCAAGATTCATCACCTGCTGACTAACGAGTTCTTGGGCCCTGAATAACCAGCAGTGATTCTTCTGTATGCACCATGAGCCTTGGGTAAGACTCTGAGACATGCTGTTTTCAGGTGTGACCCAGTATATTCCCAGCTGTAGTGGTTATGATAAGAGACTCCTTCTGCTTTAGAAAAGCAGAGGGAAAAGTAAAAGGGACTTTATCTTGCACCTTAGCTACCAGCTCAACCTCAGTAATGTAGAGCAACAAGGAGGCTCTTGGAGTCCTCCATTCTAGGCCTTGGCTCTTGAATTGCATTTCTGAACCTGCCATAGGCCAGAGAGCAATCTGGTTCCCTAAAGAATAAGTCCTAGGCTTGGCAGCATTCACCACAAGCTAATAGAAGAACCCTTGGACTTTAAGTGAACATCAGTGGTAGTCTGACAGTAGTCCCCATAGGCCTGTCGTGGTCGTGGCCACAAGGAGTGGTTCCTCTCCCTGTGGAAATGGAAGAGTGGGAAGAACATTGTCTTGTGATTTGGGTGCCAATAGCCATAGGAGAAAAAGCACCAGGTAGATTTCTAAGGTTTTTTACTCCATTCCCTAAAGATGCCCCAAATGGCATCTCTGGACTCCTACCCCAGGGCCTGGAGGAACTTGCTACCCTAAAAGGAAAGATACAAGCCTGGCTGGCTTTACCACCTGATGACTGCAAAGCCCTGGAGACTTGAGTGAACATAGGAGGTACCCAATTAGTAGTTACAGCAGGCCTTTACTGCGAAACAGTGCTATGCTGGCTTCAGGTCTGACTCAGCACAGTCCCAGTAATGATGTCCACAAGGGTAATTGTTTCACCCCAACCCTACCTCCAGGAAGCTCAGCAGAGAAGAGAGAGAGAGAGAGAGACTCTGTTTGTTTGGGAAAAAGTAAAGCAAGAAAACAAGAGTCTCTGCCCACTAATCCAGAGAATAATTCCAGATTTTATCAAAGAAAACCAAAGCAATACCTCTACAAGTCCACAAGAACCATAGCATTCTTGCTATGGGGTGCCCCCTAACACAGATATGACTTAGATTCCAATATCCAAGTCCCTTTGAATACATGAAAAGCCTTCCTAGATAGGATAGGTAGGGAGAAGGCCAGACTACAAAGACTAAAATAAATACTAAATTCCTCAATGCCCAATCACCAGCAAAAATCTGCAAGCTGATCCAGAAAAACATGACCTCATCAAATGAACTAAATAACGCACTAGGGACCAATCCTGGAGAAACAGAGATATGTGACCTTTCAGACAGAGAATTCAAAATAGTTGTTTTGAGGAAATTCAAAGAATTTTAAGATAACACAGAGAAGAAATTCAGAATTCTCTCAGATAATTTTAACACAGAGATTGATATCATTTAAAAGAAGCAGAAATTCTGAAATTAGAAAATGCAATTTGTTGGGATCCTCTTGAGGTGGCTGGCAAAATATTAGGGAAGTATTAGGGAAAGTTGGAAGATTATAGTCTCAAACCTTTTGGAAGGCTGAAAGGTTTTAATGGAACAGGCTGAAGGCAGCCAGTTCATTACGTTAGAACTTTAAGTCATAGGATAAAGGATTAGGGACAATAAAAGTTACCCCAGTGAAGTCTGTTTACCCCACATTGCTTTGTCTCTGTTTGTTCATTGTAAACTTTGTGCTGGATGGCCCCCTCAGGGGGAAGTCCAAGGGGAATTACCCTTGAATGGTGTTTATTCTGGGCCCTGAAACCAAAAGATTTTATCATTCATAAAACCACTCTTTTAACCATGTTAATTATCTACAAGCATGTTGACTTAGAACCTCTGTTATTAAATCTATACAGAATAAATGTGAGGAGGTACAGGGAGCTGTGGTCAGTTAGCTGTAATAACCCTCTGAAAACAGTTAAGGACCATCCCTAGCCCACTCAAAATTGCTGTACCAGGTGTGAAAGTGCATTCATTCATTGTCTTGAATCAGAGTATGCAGAACAGACCTCCAGAGGTGATGATTAATGTCTCAGCAATTGACATAATAAAGAATGCATCAGAGCTCCTTAATAGCAGAACTATTCAAGAAGAAAAAATTAGTAAGCTTGAAGACAGGCCATTTGAAAATACACAGTTAGAGAAGACAAAAAGACAAAAGAGTAAATAGCAATGAGGCACATCTACAAGATCTAGAAAATAATCTCAAAAGGCCAAATCTAAGAGTTATTGACCTTAAAGAGGAGGTGGGGAGAGAAATAGGGGTAGAAAGTTTATTCGAGAAATAGTAACAGAGAACTTCCCAAACCTAAAAAATGATATTAATATTCAAGACAAGATGTGGCTAAAAAGAAGGTTATGTAACATGAAGCAGATTTAACCCAAAGAAGACTACCTCAAGGTATTTAATAATCAAAATTCCCAAAGATCAAATATAAAGAATGAATCTTAAAAGCAACACAAGGAAAGAAACAAATAACATACAATGGAGCTCCAATACGTCTGACAGTATTTCAGGGGAAATTTTACAGGCTAGGAGAGGGAAGCATGATATATTTACTGCTAAAGGAAAAAAACCTTTACCCTAGAATAGTATATACTACAAAAATATATTTCAAACATATAGGAGACATAAAGACTTTCCCCAGACAAACAAAAGCTGAGGGATTTCATCAACACAAGAACTGTGCCAAAAAAAAAAAAATGATAAAGAGAGTGCTACAATCAGAAGGAAAAAGACAATAATGAGCAATAAGGCATCACCTGAAGGTGTAAATCTCACTGGTAAAAGTAAGTACATAAAAAAGACACACAATATTATAACACTGTAACTCTGGTGTGTAAACTGCTCTTATGTTAAGTAGATATACCAAAAAAATGAACCAATCAAAAATAATAACTATAACTTTTCAAGACATAGTACAATATGACATAAACAATAAAACTTAAAAATCAGGAGGACAAAGATAAAGTGTAGAGTTTTTATTTTGTGTGTGTTTGTTTATTCAATCATTAAATTGTCATCAGTTTAAAACAACAGATTATAAGATAGTATTTGTAAACCATGTGGTAATCTCAAATTAAAAAACATACAATGGATGCACAAAACATAAAAATCAAGAAATTAAATCATAGCACCTAGGAAAATCACCTTCACTATAAGGAAGACAAGGAGAAAAACAATAAGAGAAGACCACAAAACAACCAGAAACAAATAACAAATGGCAAAAGTAAGTCTGTACTTATCAATAATAACATTGAATATAAATGAACTGAACTTTTTAATTAAAAAAGAAAAACATGGAGTTGCTGAATGGGATGAAGAAACAAGACCCATTGATCTGTTGCCTGCAAGAAACACACTTCACATATAATAATATACATAGACTGAAAATAAATGCATAGAAAAAGATATTCTGCACCAATGGAAACCAAAAAAGGCAGATGTAACTATATTTTTATCAGAAAAAATAATTTCAAGACAAAAACCATAAGAAGAGACAAAGGTCATTGTATCATGATAAAGGGGTCCATTCAGCAAGAAGATATAACAATTATAAGTATATAGGCACCCAACACTGGAGTACACAGCTATGTCAGGTATACATTACTAGAGCTAAAGATAGAGATAGACCCCAATACAATAATAGCAAGAGAATTCAACATCTAACTTTCAGCATTAGACAGATCTTCTAGCTAGAAAATCAAAAACATTGAATTTAATCTGCACAGTGGGGCAAATAGACCTAATAGATATTTACAAAACATTTCACCCAGTGGCTGCAGAATACACATTCTTCTCCTCAGCACATAGATCATTCTTAAGAATAGGCCATATGTTAGGTAACAGATATGGTTTGGCTGTGTCCCCATCCAAATTTCATCTTGAAGTGTAAGTCCCACAATTCCCATGTGTCGTGGGAGAAACCCAGTTGAAAGTGACTGAATTATTGGGGCAGATCTCTCCTGTGCTGTTCTCATGATAGTGAATGTGTCTCACAAGATCTGATGGTTTTAAAAACTGGAGTGGAGTTTCCCTGCATGAGCTCTCTCTTTGCCTGCTGCCATCCATATAAGACATGACTTGCTCCTCCTTTCCTTCCACCATGGTTGTGAGGCCTCTCCAGCCATATGGAACTTCAAGTTTACTAAACCTCTTTCTTTTGTAAATTGCCCAGTGTCAGATATGTCTTTATCAATAGTGTGAAAATAAACAAATAGAGTAAATTGGTACCAGTAGAATGGGGTGTTGCTGAAAAGATACCTGAAAATGTGGAAGCAATTTTGTATACTGGGTAATAGGCAGAGGTTGGAACAGTTTGGAGGGCTCAGAAGAAATCAGGAAAATGTGGGAAAATTTGGAACTTCCTAGAGACTTGTTGAATGTATTTAACAAAACTGCTGATAGTGATATAAATAATAAGGTCCAGACGGAAGTGGTCTCAGAGGGAGAGGAGGAATTTGTCGAGAACTGGAGCAAAGGTGACTCTTGTTCTGTTTTAACAAAGAGAGACTGGTGACATTTTGCCCTTGCCCTAGAGATTTGTGGAATTTTGAACTTGAGAGAGATAATTTAGGGTATCTGGAGGAAGACACTTCTAAGCAGAAAAGCATTCAAGAGGTGATTTGGGTGCTGTTAAAGGCATTCAGTTTTATAAGAGAAGCAGAGCATAAAATTTTGGAAAATTTGCAGCCTGACAACATGACAGAAAAGAAAATCCACTTTATGAGGAGAAATTCAAGCTGGTTACAGAAATTTGCATAAGGTACAAAGAGCCAAATGTTAATTACCAAGACAATAGAAAAAAAAAATGTCTCTAGGACATGTCAGAGGCCTTCATGGCAGCCTATCCCATTACAGGCCCAGAGGCCTTGGAAGAAAAAATGATTCTGTGGGCTGGGCCCAGGTTCCGATGTTGTGTGTAGTCTAGGGACTAGAGTAGGTGCCCTGTGTCCCAGCCACTCTAGCCATGATTATAAGGGGCCAAGGTATAGCTCAGGCCTTGGCTTCAGAGGGTGCAAATCCTAAGCCTTGGAAGCCTCCACATGTTGTTGAGCCTGCAGGTGTACACAGGTCAAGAATTGAGGTTTGGGAACCTCCACCTAGATTTCAGAGGATGTATGGAAATACCTGGATGTTCAAGAATAATTTTGCTACAGGGGTGGCACCCTCATGGAGCACCTCTGCTAGGGCAGTGCAGAAGGAAAATGTGGGGTCAGAGCCTAGTGGAGCTGTGGGAAGAGGGCCACCATCCTTCAGACTCCAGAATGGTAGATCCACTAATGGCTTGCACTGTGTGCCTGGAAAATCCACAGACACTCAACCCCAGCCCGTGAAGGTAGCTGGGAGGGAGGCTGTACCTTGCAAATCCACAGGGTTGGAGCTGACCAAGGCTGTGGGAATTCACCTCTTGCATTAGCATGACCTAGACGTGAGGCATGGAGTCAAAAGAGATCATTGTGGAGCTTTAAGATTTGACTTCCCTACTGAATGTCAGACTTGCATGGGTCCTGTAGCCCCTTTGTTTTGGCCAACTTCTCCCATTTGGAATGACTGTATTTACCCAATACCTGTACCCCCCCCCCCATTGTAACTAGGAAGTAACTAGTTTACTTTTGATTTTACAGGCTTATAGGCATAAGGGACTTGCCTTGTTGCAGATGAGACTTTGAACTGCAGACTTTTGGGTTAATATTGAAATGAGTTAAGAATTTGGGGGACTGTTGGGAAGGCATGATTGGTTTTGAAATGTAAAAAGAATGTGAGATTTGGGAGGGGCGAGGGGCAGAATTATACGGTTTGGCGGTGTTCCTGCCAAGTCTGTCCCACAGACTCTGGCTGAGGGATGAATGAATGAAAGAAATATGCAGACACAGATATTTTGCCTGAGAGCACAGCTAAGGGACTGCACAGCTTAGCACCTCCAAAGAGAGAATGCAGCCTCAATAAGCTGGAGCTGTTTGTATTTACTTAGTACAGCTTTAATGACAAAGGCCTGGGGCCAACACAATTTGTGGGTAATTAACATTGTCAATCCCCTGAGAAGAGAGCAGCCCCGTGTGGAATGAGCAAAGGTTGGTTCTGGAGACATAAGTAAACAAATTTATCTAGATAAATTCCTTTACATTCCCTGTTACCTACTCATTGCCCAGAGCATTTACTTGCCTTCATCTATTATTCTCTACTAAACCTTTTGTGAAACCTCCTGTCTTTCCAAGAAGGTTTGCATCTTTTTTTATAATTTTTCCCACCACTCTAACCAATCTCCTACATGTCCCTACCCAAACCTCATCTTGAATTGTAACTCTCATAATTCTCACATGTTATGGAAGGAACCCAGTAAGAAGTGATTGAATTAAGGGGGTGGGTCTTTCCTGTGCTGTTCCCAGGATAGTGAATGAGTCTCATGAGATCTGATGGTTTTAAAAATAGGAGCTTTTCTTCACAAGCTCTCTGTCTGCCACCATTCATGTAAGATGTGCCTTGCTCCTTCTTTCCTTCTGCCATTATTGTGAGGCCTCCCCAGCCATGTGCAACTGTAAGTCCATTAAACCTCTTTCTTTTATAAATTGCCTGGGTACTTCTTTATCAACAGCATGAAAATGAATGAATACAGAAACAAAATACATCTTAAAATGTTTTAAAATATTGAAATAATATCAAGCATCTTTTCTCACCATAATGAAAGAAAACCAGAAATCAATAACTAGAGGAATTTTGGAAACTATAAAAACATATGGAAATTAAGTAATATGCTCCTGAATGAAAAGTGGGTTCATGAAAAAATTAAGAAGGATATTGAAAATGTTCTTGAAAAAAATTATAACGAAATCGTAACACACCAAAACCTATGTAATGATATATCGTAAAGGACTAGAAAAGTAAGGGCAAGCAGAAGAAAAGAAATAATAAAAACCAGAGCAGAAATAAATGAAACTGAAATGAAGACAACAATATACAAGATCAATGAAATAAGCAGGTAGTATTTTGGGAAGATAAACAAAATTGACAAAACTTTAGCCAGACTAAGAAAAACGGAGAGAAGGGCCAGGTGCGGTGGCTCATACCTGTAATCCCAGCACTTTGGGAGGCCGAGGTGGGCAGATCATGAGGTCATGAGAGCGAGACCATCCTGGCCAAAATGGTGAAACCCCATCTCTACTAAAAAAAATACAAAAATTATCTAAGCATGGTGGCATGTGCCTGTAGTCCCAGATACTCAGGAGGCTGAGGCAGGAAAATTGCTTGCAGCCAGGAGGTGGAAGTTGTTGCACACTGCACTCCAGCCTGGTGCCCTGCAACAGAGCAAGACTGTCTCAAAAAAAAAAAAAAAAAAAGAAAGAAAGAAAAAAGGAGAGAAGACCTATATTAATAAAATCAGAGATAATGAAAGAGACATTACACCCAACACTGCAGAAATTCAAAGGATCATTAGTGGCTACTATGAGCAACTATATGCCAGTAAATTGGAAAATCTAGAAGAAATTAAATTCCTAGACACATAAAACCTACGAAGATTAAACCATGAAGAAATCAAAAATCTGAACAGATCAACAACAAATGAGATAAAAGCAATAATAAAAAGCCTCCCAGCAAAGAAAAGCCAAGGACCTAATGGCTTCACTGCCACATTCTACCAAACAGTTAAAAACTAATACCAATACTATTCAAACTGTTCCAAAAAATAGAGGAAGAGGAAATACTTCCAAACTTATTCTGCAAAGCCAATATTATCTTGTTACCAAAACTAAACAAAGATACATCAAACAAAAAAAAGCTACAGGTTAATGTCCCTGATGAAAACTGATGCAAATATTCTCAACAGAATACTAGCAAACTGAATTCCACAACACGTTAAAGTGATTGTTTATATTATGATGAAGTGGGGTTTATCCCAGGGATGCAAGGACGCTTCAACATATATAAATCAATCAGTGTGATACAGCATGTTAGCAGAATGAAGAACAAACCCCTATGCTCATTTCAATTGATGATGAAAAAGCACTTGATAAAATTCAACATTCCTTGATGTTTAAAAAAAAAACTCAAAAAATTGGAAACAGAAGGAACATACCTCAACATACTGAAAACTATATATAAGAGACCCACAGCTCATATACTGAATGGGAAAAAAACTGAAAGCCATTCCTTTAAGATCTGGAACACAAGAATGCCCATTTTCACCACTGTAATTCAGATCATACAGGATGTTCTACTAGAGCAATCAGACAAGAGAAAGAAACAAAAGAAATCCAAATTGGTAAAGAAGTAAAATTATACTTGTTTGCAGATGATATAATTGAAAGATCTAAAGATTACACCAAAAAACTATTGGAACTGATAAACAAATTCAGTAAAGTTGCAAGATAAAAAATCCACGTACGAAAATCAGTGGCATTTCTATATACCAACAGCAAACAATCTGAAAAACAAATCAAGAAAGTACTCCCATTTACAATAGCTACAAATAAAGTACAATACCTAAAAATTGACTTATCCAGACAAGTGAAAGATCTCTCTACAATGAAAATTATAAAACTCTGATGAAATTGAAAAAGACACTAAAAAATGGAAAGATATTTCATGTTTATGGATTAGAATAATCAATATTGTTCAAATGTTGATACTACCCAAAGCATTCACAGATTCAATGCAATCCCTATCAAAATATCAATGACATTCTTCACAGAAATAGAAAAAAATCCTAAAATTTATATGAAACCATAAAACACCCAGAGTAGCTAAAGGTATTCTGACCAAAAAGAACAAAACTGGAGGAATCACATTACTTGACTTCAAATTATACTACAGAGCTATAGTAACCAAAACACCATGGTACAAGTGTAAAAACAGACATATTACCAATGGAACAGAATAGAGAACCCAGAAACAAATCTATACACCTACAGTGAACTCATTTTTGATAAAGGTGTCAAGAACAACATTGGGAAAAGGACAGTCTCTTCAATAAATGGTGCTGGGAAAACTGGATATCTATATGCAAAAGAATAAAACTTGAGCCTATCTCTAGCCGTATACAAAAATCAAATCAAAATGGGTTAAAGACTTAAATCTAAGACTTCAAACTGTGAAACTACTAAAAGAAACCATTGGAGAAACACTCCAGGATATTGGACTGGGCAAAGATTTCTTGAGTAATACCCCAAGAGCACAAACAACCAAGGCAAAAATGGACAAGTGGGATCAAATCAAGTTAAAAACCTTCTGCACAGCAAAGGAAACAATTAGCAATGTGAAGAGAGAACCCACAGAATGGGAGAAAATATTTGCAAACTACCAATCTGAGAAGGGATTCATAACCAGAATATATAAAGAGCTCAGACAATTCTATAGGAAAAAATCTAATCATCCAATTAAATGATGGGCAAAAGATCTGAGTAAATATTTCCCAAAAGAAGACATAAAAATAGCAAACAAACATATGAAAAGGTGCTCAACATCATTGATCATCAGAGGAATGCAAATCAAAACTACAAGCCAGGCACGGTGGCTCATACTTGTAATCCCAGCTCTTTGGGAAGCCAAGGCAGGCAGATCACTTTAGGTCAGGAGTTCAAGACCAGGCAGGCCAACATAGTGAAACCTCGTCTCTACCAAAAATACAAAATTTGCTGGGCAAAATTAGCTGGGACTATAAGCAGTGGTGCACACTTATAGTCACAGCTATTAGGTAGGCTAAAGTGAAAGAGTCACTTGAACCCAGGAGACAGAGATTGCAGTAAGCTGAAATTGTGCTACTGCACTCCAGCCTGGGTAACAGAGTGAGACTCAGTCTCAAAAAAAAAAAAAAAATTAGCCAGGCATGATGGTACATGCATGTAATTCTAGCTACTCGGGAGGCTGAGGCAGGAGAATCACTTGGACTCAGGAGGCAGAGGTTGCAGTGAGCCAAGATCATAATCTTACCCAAGTTAAAATGACTTTTATCCAAAATACAAAATACAGGCAGTAACAAACACTGGTGAGAGTGTGAAGAAATGGGAACCCCAGTACACTGTTTTTGGGAATGTAAATTAGTACAATCACTATGGAGAACAGTTTGGAGGTTCCTCAAACAACTAAAAAGAGACTACTATGTGATCCAGAAAACTCACTGCTGAGTTTATACCCAAAAGAAAGAAAATCAATATATCAAAGAGATATCTGCACTCCCATATTTGTTGCAGCACTGTTCATAATAGCCAAGATTGGGAAGCATCCTAAGTGTCTGTAAATAGATGAATGGATAAAGAATTAGTGATATATATACTCAACAGAGTACTACCTAGCCCTAAAAAAAATGAGATCCTGTCATTTGGAACAGCATGCATGGAACTGGAAGTCATTATGTTAAGTGAAATGAGCCATGCACAGAAAGACAAACTTCACATGATTGCACTTATTTGTGGGAGTAAAACTAAAAGCAATTGAATTCAGGGAGAGAGAAAGTAGAAAGATAATTTCCAGAATCTAAGAAGGGTAGTGGGGGTAGCGGGCGTAAGAATAATTAATCGTACCAAAAAATAGAAAGAATAAAGAAGACGTAGAATTTGATGATACAACAGGGTGACTATAGTAAATAATAATTTAATTGTACAATTTAAAATAACTAAAAGAGTATAATTGGATTAACACAAATGATAAATGCTTGAGAGGATGGATACTCCATTTACCCTGATGTGATTATTATGCATTGCATACCTTTTGATATGGTTTGACTCTGTGTCCCCACCCAAACCTTATCTTAATTGTAATCCCATGTTGAGGGAGGGAGGTGATTGGATTATGGGGTCAGTTTCCCCCACGATGTTCTCATGATAGTGAGTGAACTCTCATGAGATCTGATGGTTTTACAAATGTTTCACAGTCCCTTCTTCATGTACTCACTCTCTCCTGCTGCCTTGTGAAGAAGGTGCCTGCTTCCCCTTCCACCGTAATTGTAAGTTTCCTTATCTCACATAGCCCATGAATAGATATACCTACTATATATCCACAAAAATTAAAAATAAAATACATATATTTTTTAACTCTCAATAGATTTTAATCATACTTAATGTAAAATATAATATCCTAACCTATAACCTGCTAGGTTCTATATGATCTGTTCTTAGAATACCTTTCTCACTTAATTGCTCTCCTCAAACATACTCTGACTCTGCGCCAATCACATTGGCTTTCTGCCAAGCACATGCTTCCCTCAAAGCTTTTGCGCTTGCTCTATCTGTTACCTAGCCAGCTCTTCCCTCAAATTATTGCTTGCCCTGCTCTCTCATTTTGTGGAAATCACTTATCCATACATTGCCTCAACAGAAATGACACACATACCCATCATTTCCTATGCTTTATCTTGCTTTGTTTCCTTTAACAGCACTTAATGCTACTTGAAATCACATTATGTTTTTGTTTATGATTATCTCTCTGCTCTATCATTAGAACTAAGCCTCAGGAAACAAGGACTTTATTTGTTCATCTGTTGTCTCTAGGTCCTAAAACAGTGGCTGGCATATGAAACAAGCTCAAAAAGAAAATTGCCTTCCAATAACTACCTGAGTTAATTCTGACAACCATTATTATCCTACACCAAATAAAATCCTAAAAAAGAGGATCCAGAACAGACTGCATCCTGGAAATAATTTGAGAGTAATCACAACTTTGCCTATTCTGAAATGACAGTTCCTTTCTATTAATCTAAATAAACTACCTTTGAATTTCAGAACTATAATTAAGGTTCTGCCTTAGGGCAATAGAGGGTAAAGAAGGAAGGGCAAAAAAGTCTCTGTTCTTCTTAATTATTCCTTCACCCTTTCCCAAACCCCTACATTTATAGAATACACAAAGGCATTAGGAAAGAGGGAAGGAAGAGGAAGATGAAATGCCAAATTCCTACTCTGGCCATCACAACGCAACAGGTTCAAGCAGATTTTAGAGTCCAAAGAATTTAAAAGGAAAAGTCTGTGAAGCTGTTTCATCTCTGAATGCTCAGTTATTTTATACACTAAACTTGCTATAGTTATGAGGAATTAAATGATGACCAGATGTCTGGATTTTTGGACCCAGCCAAAGGAATGAATAGCATGGTCCTCTGTCTCTTTTATCTTCATTCATTTTTTTCTGAACTCTGGATACCCTGCTAGGACAAATGGATATTCTTTCAAATTACATTATTAGCCCCTAATTTATACTTAATAATTTTTTAACTTATTCTTAGTCATTATGTTCTGTGACCTAAAGAAGTGAATTTGTGCTATATAAATTCTGTCTAATGCTAATAACTTCCTCTTTTATATTTTTCACCTGCAAAAATATCTATATTTACAGCCAGAGGAGAGACCATTATAAGCTGTTATAGTAGTAAATTTGGAATGAAACTCCATAAGCAAGAATTATTTTCCAAATTCATTTTGCCACTCTGTTTTGACAATTTATGTATTTCAGAAGTAATGTATAAAATAACTCCAGAAAATAAAGATACCACACTGACATGAGAAAACATTTTTCCTATGTACCAGGTCTATTCATGATTACAATAGGAGTAAGATATTCTGACTGTCCTAACATGTATTTGTATCTAAATTGTCTAAATCCATTCTTATATAATCCACAGTTTACTCATAAGATTATTTTTGTATATTTAAAAAGGTATTTTATGTATAGCATTTAACATATAATAAACATTTAATAAATGTTAGGTACTATTGACTAATAAGTGATAATATTTCATTTACATAGTCTTATGCAAAATATTGTAAAATGATCTTCAGATATTTCTTCCAGTTTTCACAAACCTAAATTACAATGAACAGTCAAAACAATATACACCCAGAAGGCAAAGACAGATTGATAGCCTGAGCCCAGGAATTTGAGCCCAGGAGTTTGAGACTAGCCTGGGCAACATGGGGAACCCCTTTCTCTATAGAAAAATACAAAAATTAGCTGAGTGCGGTGGTGTTCCTGTAGTCCCAGCTATTCAGGAGGCTGAGGCAGGAGGATAGCTTGAGCCTAGGAGGCAGAAGTGAGCTAAGATGGGGCCATAGCACTCCAGCCTGAGTGACAGAGCCAGATACCGCCCCCCCATATATATAGCTTTATTATTTCTTTATTTTGTTCTACAGTGAGAGAATGATATAAACATCTTTTTTTTTTTTAATTTTTTATTGGATTTTAGGTTTTGGGGTACATGAGCAGAGCATGCAAGACAGTTGCGTAAGTACACACATGGCAGTGTGCTTTGCTTTCCTTTTCCCCTTCACCCACATTTGGCATTTCTCCCCAGGCTATCCCTACCCACCTCCCCCCCCCCACTGGCCCTCCCCTTTTCCCCCCTATAGACCCCAGTGTTTAGTACTCCCCTTTCTGTGTCCATGTGTTCTCATTTTTCATCACCCGCCTATGAGTGAGAATATGCGGTGTTTCAATTTCTGTTCTTGTGTCAGTTTGCTGAGGATGACGTTCTCCAGATTCATCCATGTCCCTACAAACGACACAAACTCATCATTTCTGATTGCTGCATAATATTCCATGGTGTATATGTGCCACATTTTTCCAATCCAGTCTATTATCAGTGGGCATTTGGGTTGATTCCAGGTCTTTGCTATTGTAAACAGTACTGCAATGAACATTCGTGTACATGTGTGATATAAACATCTTTCATTCATCCAAGAAATATGGGCTGAGCATTTATTATAGGACAGGTGCTGAAATATAGTAAAACACAATACAGGTAGGCTCCTTGTTGCCATTGAGATTGCCATCTATCATTAAAGAAAATATTAAGTGCATGACTTACAAATGTGACAAATATTAAGAAGGAGAATTCCTACTTATTGTAGTTAAAATTACCTCAAGAAATCCCTTAAGTTGCCCAAAATATTCAGTTTATGAATATTTATATGGTATTGACAACCTTGAATTTTAACTGAGCCCTGCACTCCTGTAAGATAGCAAATGTTAAGAAACCTCCCATCCTTTTGTGTTCTAGGAAATGATTTACTGTAAAGAATGACCCTATCCCATGTAACATAGGTAAGACTTATGGATATCCCCAATTTATTTATAATGAGACCAAACAGAGACCTTAGAAATTCCCATTCTTAACCTCATGCATTGAAAGATAAACTGCTTATTCCCACTGACCAATGGAAACAAGATGCTTATTACCCAATATTTGGTTAAGCTTTTCTCCTTTCCTTCAAATCTCTGAACATTGGCTTACCTTCAAGCTAAGCCAGCATACAACTTTCCTTAAATAGTGCCCCCACAAGAGGGTCTCAAAGTAGACTGGCCTCAAAGTAGAACTTTCTCTGTCAGATCATGCTACCCTTTCATCCTTCTTTTCCCCACCCAGTTCATTGTAGCCTAGTTTACTCCTTTCTACAAAGAAAAGCCAGCCGGGCACAGTGGCTCATGCCTATAATCCCAGCACTTTGGGAGGCCGAGGTGGGCAGATCACCAGGTCAAGAGATTGAGACCATCCTGCCCAATATGGTGAAATCTTATCTTTACTAAAAATACAAAAATTAGCTGAGCATGGTGGCGCGCGCCTGTAGTCTAAGGCAGAAGAATCGCTTGAACCTGGGAGGCAGAGGTTACAGTGAGCCAAGATCATGCCATTGCACTCCAGCTTGGCAACAGAGCAAGACTCTTGTCTCAAAAAAAAAAAGAAAGAAAGAAAAAGAAAAGCCAACCTTTTTTTTTTTTTTTTCCTAACTCTTGATGCTTGCCCTTTCCCCACCTTATAATAATCCCTGCAAATAAAACATTTTTACTGTATACAAATTTGTTTCTTTTTTTTTTTTTTTGAGACGGAGTTTCACTTTTGTCACCCAGGCTGGAGTGCAATGGTGCGATCTTGGCTCACCACAACCTCCGCCTCCTGGGTTCAGGCAATTCTCCTGCCTCAGCCTCCTGAGTAGCTGGGATTACAGGCACGTGCCACCATGCCCAGCTAATTTTTTGTATCTTTAGTAGAGACGGGGTTTCACCATTTTGACCAGGATGGTCTGGATCTCTTGACCTCGTGATCCACCTGCCTCGGCCTCCCAAAGTGCTGGGATACAAATTTGTTTCTTATTTGACACTATGCACTGAAAACCAACACAATATTTCTCAATATGGACAATACAATCAGGTTTACTCCAGCATTTAAGAGTTTAATGTTTTCTAACTTGCTCAACAGATAAAATATTTACTTGGCAATGCAGCAACAAAAAAATATGTGGCTTCAAATGCTATAATCAGAGAGCAAAATGTTCACAACATGTGAGCCCTGAGAGTAACTGAGATTGAAGTAACAGCAAAGGCCTGTCCTCTATCCCAATCTCATGCCAAAATATGTGCCCCTTGAGTAGAGTGGCTGGAAAAAAAATAAACAACCATTTTTTTCTTTATTTTCTTTCACTTCTTCTTCTTCCTTTTGTGTGTGTGTGTGTGTGTGTGTGTGTGTGTGTGTGTGTGTGTGTGCTGGATACATATAGTTGAATTGTGTTAAGTGAAATGCAAGTGTAATATGTCATCTCCATGCTCTAAAACACTATAATAAAAAAAGAGACAAAAAAAGAAAATTATAATAAAATCTTATCTTCAGGAATCCTTAGAAAATAAGTCATTCTGAAATGTTGAAGATTTGCTCACCTAAATCTCCTTATAAAAATCTTTTTAAATTGCATTGCATATTTTACTACGTTCTTAAACAAAGTACTCTAAATATAACTTAATCTGTTCTTAGATGATATATAAGTATTTTAAAATAAAAGTCCACTCTAGTGTACAGCAATGGTGGCTGCATGACCTACTGTGGTGGATAGGACTGCATATTGCTGAGCTTTGTAAGTTGTTCTGTTTTGTTTTGTTTTATGGATACTATCTCCTCTCAATTGTAAAAGGTCCATTTTTTTTACTTCTGTCATTATATCTGCCTGTAACAACGACTCTTCTCCTTCCAAATGCTGCTTTTTATATGCTTTAGATTGAAAAGGGAGAACAGAAATTTCCATACTTCTAGGACTTGTTTGAGAGTATCCCAACTTTGAGAGAGGACTCCAGGAACTTTTCTTAGTAAGAGATTATTTATCTAGGAATAAACTGCATAAGCTTTAGTATTTTCATCTTGCTCTTCCCATCTTGGCTGTGCAGAGCTCTCTTTATTTCCTGACTTCTAGCTATATTCCAAATGTCAAAAAAATAAAATGAAAAGAACATCTTGGAAGAGCATGATGATAGTAGTAAGGATGAAAGCTATTTTTTGGAGAATTGGAAGAGGCAGGCTGACAAATCATGTTAAAAGGTTTGGTTAGAACAATCAATTCTCTCAGGTAATCCAATTTCCAGATTAGTAATTTTTCAAATAGCAGAATCTGGAAGTATGACTTAATTAAAAAAAGTACTGGACTTGAGGCAGAGTATTTGATTCAAACTAAAATCCTGTCATATATTAACTGTATGACCTTGAATAAAGGATTTACTGATCTACACTAATTTTTAGTTTCTCAACTATCATATAGAAATAGGAATATACCCTCTGCTTGTATAACAGTGTTGCTGTCAAGACCATAAAAAGTAATATATTTTAGAAGCGGCTTATAAAGTATTAGAAGTGAATTTTGTCTAAATACTATTGTTCATGGACAAAGTATAAATATTTTTTCAATAAAAATTGTATAAACGTATACAACATGATGTATATATACACATATAACAGTGAAATTGAGGGACTGTGTTAAGGAAAACCGAGTCCACAAGGGGTGTGGTTTCAAAGGCAGGTACTTTCCAGCACCATGCCCACATCATCCCCATCCCGGAAGGTAAAGTTCTTTGTCTGACTTTCCCATGGGCTAGGTAGAAATTCCAGGTGTGCCGCTTTGTTCAAATAGCCGGCTAAAAGCTCTGGGAGGAAGGGCCTCTGTTGCAGACCTAACAGCCAATCTGGTATCAGAGTCAAAGATCAATCGCTCCAGTGGAAGTTTGAAAGAACTCCTCTCATTGGACGGGAACATAAATGGAGTGGGAATAACGTCAATGTTAAAAACGCACTGCTTAAAAAAAAAAAAAAATACAAAACCCACTGCTCCTTACCTATACAGATATCTCCTCCCGATTCCCCTCCCACGGCAGCACGGGAGCTCTCTCTCTCTTTCTCTCTCTCTCTCTCACTGCCTAATTAATTGCTCTCTGCTAAACTCTTTGGGTCCCTGTTATTTATTCCAACGGTAAGCTCCAGGGCCCCTTCCCCCATTCTTGGAGCAAGAAAGGTCAAGGACCTGGGCACATCAGGGAGAACATCAGATGGGAGAACTGGAAGCTTCCTTGGGATGCCCGGCAGATCTGCTCCCTTCCCTGTTACATCTCCAGCAAGCATGGGGAGGGAGCTGAGCCCCTGCGCCCCGCCCCACCCCACCCTATCCCGCCCCACCCCGTTACAAAGTGATTGCTACAGTCAAGCAAAGTCATATACCTATCTCACATAGTTACCTTTTTTTGTGTGTCCTTGAAAGCACCTGAAGTCTAATCTCTTACCAAATTTTCAATATGCAACACACGTATTACTAACTACAGTCATGCTGCAAATTAGTTCTACAGAACTATAGCTATGTACCCATTGACCTTACATCTCCCTATTTGCCCCACCTCTCCAGCCCTAGTAACCACTGTTCTACCTCTGTTTCTTTGTATTTTACTTTTTAGTAGATCCCATGTAAGTGTGATCATGCAATATTTTTCTGTCTAGCTTGTTTCACTTAGCAGAATGTCCTCCAGGTTTATCCATGTGACCTCAAATGGCCAGATTCCCCTTTTTAAGGCTGAATAATATTCCATTATACATATATACATCACAATTTCTCCATCTACCCATCCTTTCATTGTTAGACACGTAGGTTGTTTCCATATCTTAGCTACTGTGAATAACGTAGCAATGAACATGAGAGTGCAGTTATTTCGTCAAGGTACTGATTTCATTTACTTTGAGTATATACCCAGAGGAGGGATTGATGCATCCTGTGGTAGTTCTATTTTTACTTTTTTGAGGAACGACTATATTGTTTTCCATAAAAGCTATATCTATATATACCTAGCAACAGTGTACAAAAGTTCCCTTTTCTCTGCTCCCTGGCCAACATTTGTCCCTTGTCTTTTTGATAACAGTCATCCTGACAGGTATGAGGTGTTACCTCATTGTGGTTTGATTTGCATTTCACTAATGATTAGGGACATTGAACATTTTTTCATTTATCTGCTAGTCATTTGTATGTCTTCTTTGGTGAAATGTTGATTCAAGTCCTTAGCCCATTTTTCATTCAGGACATTGGGTTTTGTTTGTTTGTTTGTTTTGCTTTGTGTCATTGAGTTGTAGGAGTTTCTTACATATTTTGAATATTACCTGCTTATCAGATGTATGGTTTTCAAGTATTTTCTCCCAATCTGTTGGTTGCCTTTTTAAATTTTTGTATTCACAAGTTTTCTGCAATGCAAATGCATCATGTAATTCATGGTAGTTTTCCTAAATTTTCTGATAATACAAAGCAGTTAGAACCATGCTTCTCAAACATTAATCGGCACGGAATCATGTTAAAATGTGTTGTTAAATTTAGATTGAGATTTGGAAGCTAGGAATCTGACTATGCTTCCAGATGATGCAGGTGCAGTTTGAGAAGCACTTTCATAGCCTAAAGCAGTGATTCTCAATGTTAGAAATGCAAATTCTCAAACCCCACCCCAGACTTACTGAATCGGAAGCTAGAAGGGAGAAGGGAGCAGCATTCTGAGTCTGTTTTAACAAGCTCTGCAGGTGATTCTGGTGCATTACAAAAGCTTGAGAGAACCACTGGCCTACTTATTGAATCCCACATTTCTAGGCCATGTCTCTGGAAATTCTGGTAAAACAGACTTGGCTCAGGGTTCTGGAATCTGTTTTTAATCACCCATTCCTGATGTATCTTATGTTCAAGCATATTTGGAAAACACTGCTATGGCCATGGAGTCTCACCTTCAGGGCCCTTTCATGCTGCCTTCAACGAGCCCTAGTGTAGGGGACACTGCTGTAAAACATCCCCCAATACATGTAATAATTCAGTAAGTCTCTGTTGAGCATTTCTATGAGTTAGACAGCATGTTGAACACCATTTGAAGTCCCATTCCCAATAGTCATTGATCCTAAGAGAAACTTAGATATTAGCAACTCTGTAGCCATGTGAAGAGTTTATAAATGTTTCTTTCCAATTGAAATTGCCATTGCAAAATTATAACTGAGAAAATTATTACAGTGAAAAAGATCTGACCTAATCAACTCCATCTTGTTTCTAACCTTCAAGCTGAACCTGTTCATTCCTTGGCATAGGCTGAACTATCTTTGGGAGAAACTTAGTTCATAGTTCAGTTTTGAAACAAAGACAATAATAACCCTTTCCTGCAACAAACCCCGTTCTTGCCTGAGGACTAGATTGCCTTTATAGGACTAAGAAATTAGCCACAAGATTAGAAATTATGGTTCAAGAGTCACGCAGCTAGATTTTGACCCTCCTCAAATTGCTCCTGGGGATAACATCTTGAGATATTTTTGCAGACCCTGCACATGATGGCTGGCACCACCCAAATCAATAAATTGGTTCATCTGGTCTTGCAGCCCCCACCCAGGAACTGACGCAATGCAAGAGGACAGCTTCAATTCCCTATGATTTCATCTCTGACCCAGACAATCAGCATTCCCGCTGACTCACTGCCCCCTACAGAGTTTTCAGGGAGACTTATTTGAGTAACGATAAAACTCCAGTCTCCCATACAGCCAGCTCTATGTGAATTAAACTCGTTCTCTATGGCAATTTCCTTGTCTTGATAAATGCATCTCTCTAGACAACAACAAGAAGAACCTGTTGGGTGTTACATTGTTAGATATTAGCAACTCTGTAGCCATGCAGAGTTTGTTTCTTTCCATGAAGACTTTATCTCTCAAGTGGGTCCTTTAGCAACATTTGATCAGAATATTTGATACTACAAAGAAGCCAAAACATTGCCCTCAGGACATATGAGTCAATTTGTTATTCAAAATGAACACAGTTTTGTTTTCAACTAACTACATCTGTAGCATATACTAACTCAGTGATTAATATAACAAAAATTAAAACTAGCATTATAATCTTTTCCCAAACAATACAAACTGGGCTAATGTTCATTCATTCATCATTCATTCCTGTATTCCTTTCTATCATCCATTATTTGGTTTTTACTTTAAAATTTCAACTTCTATTTTAGATTCAGAAGGTACATGTGCAGATTTGTTACATGGATATACTGTGTTATGCTGGGGTATGAATGATCCCATCACCTAGATGGTAAACATAGTGATGAAGAATTTTTGCCCCTTTGTTCAGCTAAATCTGTGGTCTTGTGTCACGACGAAGAAACATCAGGCATATGGACGCATGAAAGGGTAAGGAGAGCAGAATTTATTTGGTGAAAAGGAAAAAAGAAAAAAAAACACTCAGCAAAGCTAGAGGGATTCCTGCCAATGGGCTCCCACCTCTCAGATTAAGTACCAGGCCACCACACACAAGCTGAAGAGCCCAGGCTCCTCCCTGCTACACAAGGCCAAACTTCCCTTGGTGCCACCACATTCCCCCAGGGTGCATGTGGGCATTATTAAGAAAAAAATCAGTCAGGAAAGGGTGGGTAAACAGGGGCAGTTCTCTCTCTAGGTCATGGGTTTCATCTGGGATCAGCAGTCTGGTCTTCCATACTTCAGGCTGTTTTAGGCTTGAAGATGGAGTTTCACCAGAAATCCTTGGCTGTCTCCCCTCTCTATCAATAGTACCCGACAGGTAGCTTTTCAACTCTTGCCTGCCTCTCTCCCTCCCACTTCTAAGTAGTCCTGTGTCTATTGTTCCTATCTTTATACATGTGTAACCTCATGGTCAGCTCCTGCTTATAAGTGAAAACACATGATATTTGGTTTTGTTTCTGAATTGATATGGTTAGGATAATGGCCTCCAGCTGCATCCATGTTGCTGCCAAGGACATAATTTTGCTCTTTTTTATGGCTACATAGTATTCCATGGTGTATATGTACCACATTTTCTTTATTCAATCCACCATTGATGGACCTAGGTTGATTCCATGTCTTTGCTATTGTGAGTAGTGCTGCAATGAACAAATGAGTCCTGTGCCTTTTTGATAGAAAGCTTATATTCCTTTGTGTATGTACCCAGGAATGGGATTGTGGTTCACATGGTAGTTCTATTTTTAGTTCGTTCAGAAATCTCCAAACTGCTTTCCACAGTGGATGAACTAATTTACATTCCCACCAACAGTGTAATAAGTGTTTCTTTCTCTCCACAGCCTCACCAACCATCTGTTTTTTTTTTTTTTTTTTTTTTTTTTTTTACATTTTATTTTCATTTAACTTTTGAGTTCCAGGGGTACATTCAATGGTTTATTATATAGGTAAACTTGTGTCATGGAGGTTATTTGTAAAGATTATTTCCTCACCCAGGTATTAAGCCTAGTGCCCATTCATCGGTTTTACTGATTCTCACACTCCTCTCACCCTCCACCCTGGTAGGCCCCAGTGTGTGTTGCTCCCCTCTATTTGTCCATGTGTAGTCATCATTTAGCTCCCACTTATAAGTGAGAACATGTGGTATTTGGTTTTCTGTTCCTGTGTTAGTTTGCTAAGAATAATGGCCTCCAGCTCCATCCATGTCCCTGCAAAGGACATGATCTCATTCTTCTTTGTGGCTGCATAATATACCGTGGTGTATATGTACCACATTTTCTTTATCCAGTTTACCATTCACAATCATTTAGGTTGATTTCGTGTCTCTGCTATTGCGAGTAGAGCTGCAATGAACATATGTGTGCAGGTATCACATGGTTATTGAGCATTCACTGAATGGCTGAGTGCTGGGCACTTGGGAAATGTTTATCTGTAATTTACTTTAAAATACTTTAGCATACACAAAGCAATAAAACAAGTTGAGGTTGTAGACTAAATGTGTGTTTTTTGTTTGTTGTCCTAAACAAAAACTGCCTGTCCCTGAACTTCAGGGTGATCAACTAACATATACAGTACTCAGAAAGGCCGCATTTTAGAACCAGCTGGTACAAGGGTTTCATTCATCCTTATACATAGCCTTCTTATATATATCAAGCAGAGGTTTCCAAGAATCAGTATGAAGATTATGGGAAAACAATTTTCTTTGGTAAAATTAGTGGCTTGTTAGTATAGTGGATATTAGGAATGGATACGCATTAGTGAAATTAGTGGTAACAAACAAACAAACAAAAAACATACATTTAGGTTACAAACTCAACATTTATTATTGCCTTGTTTATGCTAAATTGAGTAGGATATTTTGAAACTCCCATGTTTCCATGAACAGGGGAGAAGACTCTAGTGAACAGTTCATCTTCATCCTTCATCTTTCACCATTTGGGATGACACTGAAGGCTTGATCTCTTGAATCTAATCATTGGTTCAGACAATTCTGGCAGCTGGTGCTAACTATAAAGATAACTGAATCCTGACTCTAAATTGATGTTGCATCTGCTTTCAGTAAAACCTTCTTCTCAAATGTAATTGGAGCACATAAAAGAACTGAATACTGGGATTTTACGGAGTTTACCAGAATAGATGATATAACTGGCTTTGCCTTTTTATTAATCCTTAATTGTTTAATAAATGATTATTTGAGTGGCAGGATTTAGTCTAAGACTTCCTTTCATCATTTTATCATAACATGAAGAAGAGATTGTGGGAGAACACTCAACCTTCACCTGTCTCAATTAACAGCTTCTATTATCTATAAAACGTAAATACTAACTGTGGTTGTGCAGGCTGGTTTACACCAGTTCTTATAAAGAAACACTGGTGAGAAAAGCCAAAGAAGATCCTTGTCTTGGTGGAACTACCCTCCAAGAAGCAGACAGATTAGTATCTATTAATCACACATCACCGAAATGAAATATAAAATGCAACCAGGACAAGTATTCCAAGGAAGAGTTACATGGGACAATGAGAGCATACACTAGGGATTCTAACCCTGCCAGGGAGTTTGAGGAAGTCAGTTGCCATGGATTGAATCTTGTCTCCCTATCCCCAAATTCATACTTAAAGTCTTAACCTCTGATATGATTTGGCTGTGTCCCCACACAAATCTCATCTTGAATTGTAACTCCCACAATTCCCACATGTTGTGGTAGGGACTGAGTGGGAGGTAACTGAATCATGGGGTGGGTATTTTCCATGCTATTCTCATGACAGTGAATAAATCTCACAAGATCTGATGGTTTTATAAAGCAGAATTTCCCTGCACAAGCTCTCTTGTCTGCTGCCATGTGAGTCATGACTTTCACTTTCCACAATGATTGTGAGCCCTCCTAGCCACTGAAACTGTGAGTTCATTAAACCTCTTTCTTTTGTAAATTGCCCAGTCTCAGGTATGTTTTTATCAGCAATATGAAAATGGACTAATACAAGCTCCATGTGACTGTATTTGAAGATAAGGTATTTAAGAGGTAATTAGTCCGGGCGCAGTGGCTCAAGCCTGTAATCCCAGAACTTTGGGAGGCGGAGGCAGGTGGATCACGAGGTCAAGAAATTGAGACCATCCCAGTCAACATTGTGAAACCCCGTCTCTACTAAAAAAAAAAAAATACAAAAAAATTAGCTGGGCGTGGTGGCGCGTGCCTGTAATCCCGGCTACTCGGGAGGCTGAGGCAGGAGAATTGCCTGAACCCAGGAGGCGGAGGTTGCAGTGAGCTGAGATCGCGCCATTGCACTCCAGCCTGGGTAACAAGAGCGAAACTCCGTCTCAAAAAAAAAAAAAAAAAGAGGTAATTAAGTTAAATGAGGTCATAAGGGTGGGGCTCCAATCTGGTAGGACTGTAGCTTTATAAGACTCTCTCTCTCTCTCTCTCTCTCTCTCTCTCTCTCTCTTTCTCTCTGTCAGTCTCTCTGTCAATCTCTCTACCTCTCTCTCTCCCTTTCTTCCGCTCTTCCTTGCTCCCTTCCCAAGTGCACACCAAGGAAAGATCATATGAGAACACAATAGGGAGTTGGCCACCTGTAAGCCAGGAACAGAATCCTCATCAAGAACCAAATCTACCAGCACCTTGATCCTGAACTTCCCAGTCTCCAAAATGAAGACAAATAAATTTATATTGTTTACACAACCCCATCTGCGGTATTTTGTTCTAGCAGTCCAAGCAGAGTAAGACAACAATGATAAGGAAAGTCTATGAGGCAGAAGGTGTGAAGAAGGATGAATATAAGTTAACTATGTGGAGGGAGTAAGGGAAGAAGATAATTCCAGAAAGAGAAATGAGCATTTGCAGAGGCCTGGAGGTAGGAAGCAAGGCAATTTTCCTGAGGACTAAGAGAAAGTGGAAGTGGCTGACTAGCAGGGTAGTGTGTGACACGATCAGATTTTACATTTAAAGGATTTGGGGAAGAATGGGTTGAGGGAAGAAAAAAGCTCAGGTTGAACAAATATGTTGTTGTAGTTCAGGTGAGACAGGAGTTCAGGTGAGACATGACCAACTCGGGTGTTGGTGTTGATAGTGGTAGACCTGGAGAGGAGTGGATAGATTCAAGGAGAGAAATCAATAAAATTTAATGATGGATTAGACATGAGTTGGAGAAAAGGGGATTACCAAAAATACATCCTCGGTTTTTGGCTTGTTCACTGAGACAGGGAATATTAGAAGAGGATCAGGATTAGGGAGGAAAGAACATAAGGCAGGTTTTAAATTCTGTGTCCAGTAGGATACAAGCAATATATAAATGAGTTCTGATTACCTAAAAGTAAGAAACTGGAGGAGAAAATCAGGAACTCCTCGAATCAAAGAATGCTGGAGCACAATGCCTGAAAATCACAGAGTGTCTTTGGATAAGAACCATCTGGCCAGGACCCCTCACACTACAAGCACCACTGTACTACCAAAGATGAATCCTAATCGTGTCTTCATTTATGTCCTTCTTAGTTAAATTTACAATCCCTGGTAGCAGTGTCTGATGAGGTGATGCACCCAAGCCTTGGCTTCTATGAGTATGGGGAGAGAAAGGATCTGATACCTTCATGTCAGTAGTGGGAGATGAAGCATTTATATTTCCCAGACTATATTCACTGGGGAGTGCTTCCAAATAGAGAGCTCAGCAGACAACAACATTGTTAAATGCTAGACAGTCAGAAATAAAATGGCAAACATGTACCACAACATTTGCTCATATCCTTCTCAAAATTACACTGCCCAAAAGATTATTCCTACTAATATATTTGTTACTTTTACAGGTTGAGCATTCTTCATCCAAAAATCTAAAATCCAAAATGCTCCAAAATTCAAAACTCTTTCAGTACCTGAACATGATGCCACAAGTAGAAAATTTTACCCTCACAAGTGGAAAATCTGACCTCATGAGACTGGTCATAGTAAGAAATATACAAAATTATTTAAAGTATTACATAAAATTACCTTAAGCCTATGTATATAGGGTACATATGAAATGTAAATGAATTTCATGTTTAGACTTGGGTGTCATAACTAAGATATCTCATTATGTATATGCAAATATCTAATATCAAAAAAAAAATCTGAAGCATTTTAGTCCCAAGCATTTTGGATAAGGGATATTCAACCTTTATTACAAAAGCACATTCCTTTTCCAAATGAAGGTAATCATAAATCTCATCAGTTATTCTATTTAGTCACAAATCTACAGTTTCCAGGTTATATCCTTTCTCCCTCTAGTTTTATTGTGATATGTATTCTGTAGTCTAAAGGATACATTTTAGAATTAACTACCACTAATAAAACATATATATGATATTCTACTATAGAGTATACAGAAAATAATTCTGTTCACCAGACTTGGTTTTGAATAGTAAAATCAGACATGGCCTTAATGGAATGTTCTATTTCAACCCTAAGAATTCCATGATCCATTAGTCCCACTTAGAGATTTCTGTAGTCATCTCGTTTCATACCCTGCTGCCATTATGGTGACCAGGCCCACCGTTTATTCCTTCAGTGATAAGTGACCCAACCTGGCTTCTTCCATCTCAGGTACCCCCCATTCCTACTGAAATCAAGAAGTCGATTCTATTTCAGCTTCTCAAACAACCTGCAAAGAACAACCAGTATACAATTTTTGCAATATGTCAGAGCTTTGATTACAATGTATATCTCAAAAGCCCTAGTGAATGGAATGGTTTCTGGGCCTGCTTTAGGGATACATTTTTGGATCGGGGACAGGACACCCATGATAAATCAAATCCAAGATTTCAATCTCCCACTTATTTGCATTTGCAACACCTGAAGTTCATATGTAAGTTCAAATTAGTGTTAACCAGCCCAGCTTCTCACTATCACATGGTATCAGGAATCCCTGGTAAGTGAACTCATATTGGTAAGTTCAGCATAACCTAAAACATTTCTTCATCTCTGGCCTTATACTCTAAAATTCTATTCTTATATGAGTATAGGTAATTGTTACTGACGTAAACTGGGGGCATCCTACAATCTTTTGATGTCTAAGCCTTCTCCTCCTGGGTTTTACTTTATAATTGATGCCCTGAGGCTACCTGGGTTATAAATTTGCAAATCATACTAGTTTCTTCTAGCAGCATAACCACCTCATTTAAGGGAATAGAACTCACATGCTGATTCCACAAGTCTATGTATCCTCTTAATATCCTTCTAATAAATTTCTTTCTTTCTTTTTACTGAAGGAAACACGTATTCTTTTCTGTTATTTCCAATCAAAAGCATCTTAATCAAAAGAATTTGGAATCAGGAAGTAGAGTGTTACATAAAGCCATGAAAATTTCCTTAATATTTTGGGAAGATAATGTAGACATTTATGAGATACAATGACTAAATGGTAATTAAATTATCTTCCTTGGTCACCTGGGCTCAAGTGCCCAACAGGGTATAAAGCTCTGGGAGACAATGTTGCCACTACCGGTGAAGTATTCAACAATTCAGTGACTATGGGTAGAAGTTAGTGTTTTCGATGGCATTAAAAATCTTAAAGAGATTATCAAATTCAGATATACAAATTTTTGTCTCATGGTATGAACTAAAACCTAGGAACTTTTAGTTACTGGGTTAAAATCACCTCTTATTTTGCAAACCAAAACCAGACATTCACTACTCCCAACATAAATCCACTTTTGGCTGCCACATTGCAATATTAATCTATCTAGTTCTCACATGAAAATAATAGTCAACTGTTTAAGAATGATTCCAAAAGATTTTGGATGTGGGCACAGGGAGAGACCACTCACAAATTCCCAAATAAGCTCCCTTATAACAATCCGTACTTTTCTGAATGACCAGGCTTGGAAAATAGACAAAAACTGAGGTCACTTTGGAGGTCCTACTATGTATATAGAATACCATAAACATGTTTCAAGAGAAACCAGGCTATTGGAAGGAGAGGCATCTAAGAAAAGAGGCAGATGGCTATTAGAGATATTTTGAAACTGAGATGTTTTGAGACATACAAAAAAAGAAGCAGGTAACTGGACATATGGACCTGAAACTCCAAGTCTAAAACAGAAATATTAATTTGAAAATAACTTGTATATACATACTCACTAAAGCAATGGGTTTGAATGGCATTAGTTAGGAAGACAGTGAAAATTGAGAAGATGTGAAGTTCCAGGACTGAGCATTAAGGAAATGCCTACACTTAAAGGATAGGAAGAGGAAGAATCCATCTGGAACAAAATAATTGAACAGAGATGTTAAAAACCAAGAGATTATATCTTGCAGAAATCAAGGGAAGACTGTTTTGAAAAGCAGGGAGAGATAAACATTGTTGAATGCTACTGTGACATGAAGTCAAAGGAAGATTTAAAAACACCTCAGGCATTCACAACATGAGGGGCATTGGTGACTCTCATTATTGCTATTTTAATGGAGTGGTAGGACCAGAAGCCAGACTGGAGCAGGTTGAGCAGTTAATGAGAGGGGAGAAATTGTAGACAGCTGCTATCATTAACAACCACTTGGAGAAATGTGACTGTGAAGAGAGACGAGGACAGAGCAGTGCCTGAAAGAAAAAAGTCTTTTTTGTTTTGTTTTGTCTAGTTGAAGAACTTGAATTGTTTTAAAGTCAAAAGGGTGAATATAAAAGGCAAGATAGAATATACATGAACAAAAAATGGATAAAAATAATATAATGTTACAGAGAAAGTGAGAGGTTTTGAAGTCCAATGCATGGGTGGTAGAGTTAGCCTCAGCCAGGAGAAGGGGACCGTCACTCTATCATAACAAGATGTGAGGCTGAGTGCCAAAAAATGTGAGTGTTTTCTGTTGGAAATAGAAAAGATGAGAGAGTTCCCAAAAGCTAGCTGCTATTTCTCTGTAAAGAAAAGAAGGCATCTGCCGAGCATGAAGGTGCTAGAGTAGCGTTTCTCATCTTGGCATAATGACATCACGGACCAGACAATTCTATACTGTGTGGGAATATCCTGGGACTTGTAGGGTGTTGAGCAGCATCTTTGGCTTTTACCCACTAGATTTCAGTGGCACTCCTGCCCACCCCGAACAGTGACAGTCAAAACTGTCTTCGGGTATTGCCAAATGTCACTGAAGGTAGGAGGCATAATTGCTCCTCCAACCATACCCCTACACTCTTGCGACAGCCACTGGGTTGGAGAGAATAGAAGAGAATGGAGAAAGTCTGAAAGTGTCTTGTTGAATGGGAAGGAAATAAACCAAATAGGCACAAGGGGCTTGCCAGACAGTGTTTAGGATGATTTGAAGTCAGATTTGAAACCCGAGGGAATCAATCTGCCATATTGTACTTTTTCTACTAAGGCCTGGGCTGCTAGAGTGCAGGTACTGAAAAAGCCAATGTTTGTGTTTCCTAAAGTTAGAGGTTTGGACAAAAAAAAAAAGATGAAGTAGAAAAGGGCTTGAGATATTGGCAAGTACTTGTTGAAATTATGAACCATAGACTCTAAGCAGGCTGGTGGGCAGGAAGGACAGTTAAAAAAAAAAAAAGATCTCCTTTTAAGAAAGAATATTGAGATAACTTTAAGAGCTACAAATGAAGTTTTGGCCAAAACATCTAGAGATACAACATCTAGAGATACAACACATATACACACACAAAATAATTTATTTCAAAAACAGTTTATGCATCCCTTCCTCATATACTAAATGAAGAAAATGAGAATATAAATGAATGTGTTCTGTTTACTTTGTATCCTAATTTCAACTCATTGTTATAGTGTTCTATTTCTCAATAACTCCTTCTGAAAACTGCTGCAAATAATTTTATCTTTGCATTTCAGATTTCTGAGTCCCTTATTTGCTACAAGAAATATATAAACAGAAAAGTACTTAAGAAATGAAAAAGAACTCTGTTTTTATTTAAAGACTGGTCCACTAAAATGTCCTATAAGGCTCCTGTAGGGCAGTGCCCAGAATTAAATCTTTATCTCTTTTAAAGAGCAGTAACACTGAAAGGAGAAATTAACAAGAAATCTATTTTGAAAGGTGTAAATAACTAATGTGCCAAGTTCTTCTCACTGGATCTAGTATGTGACAGGCAAGACAAAACAACAACAAAAAGCAACTGAACATTTTACATTTAACTAAAAACTTCTAACCAAAGAGAAAGAAAACCACAACAAAAATTGGAAAGTAGCTACATCTTTTAATCAACCAAACAAGGTTTGCATAAGAAAAGCAGCACAGGCACATAGAAAGAAGAACTAATGCTAAGAGAAGTCTGCTTGGACTAGTTCAGATTATTCTATGTTTCTATGGTTTGAAAAAGAAATTGCACTTGAATGGTTTAGCAATTTTACATCTTTGTGTTTAAATATTTTTGGATGTGTATACATAGATATATATGGCAGATATAAAATATATTAAATTATTTATATGAGGTATTAATAACCGATTTCTCGTTTGATAATGTCTTTTATTTCCCCAAATCACATTGCAATGATTTGGCATCAAGTAAGAGCAAAGGTGGTCAGAGTAAACAGAAAACTCCACTGATTAGAAAAAAGAAATCACGGATAAAATTTCTTTCATTTACCACTGGTTCTTGTTTTTCAAAAATGAGAACGTTTAGAGATTTAGCAAAAGCATTATGCATCTCCATCTGCTTTCCATGTCACGCAAGAAAGACAGATACTACTCATTACAAATAATTTTTTAAGGGATGGAGGGAGGAGGAGGAAATCCAGAAACAATATTTATTTGAACATATTGAAAGACAGAACAATTATGCTGTTTTATAAGACATGTACAATTTATTATTGTAAGAATTTTAAGGTTTTAAAAATTTTTTGGTAGTCTATATATTCTAAATTGTATTTATATCTATGTATTATTCTTGTGATAAGAATATACAACAATAAAAAGTAAAAAGTAAATTTAGAAGAAATATAAGTTAAATGGGGAATACTATATGAAAGCAGAATAGAAAATTTCTCAGAATATACTGATATTAGCTATCAAACGCATGCAAGAAAATAGTTTCTATTTTGATGAGATTAACTGAACATGAATGAGTCAGTTATAAGTTCTCCTATAAATTTGATGTCTTATTAAATATTCATGATTTCTTTAGAAAATAGAATAAGTTCTTCAAAATATTTTAACTTTTTAAGTTCAGGATCTTGGAGGGAGAGTAAGAACAAGAGTGAGGGTAAAAGAGAGAGAGAAAAAAAAATTTTATCCCTTTAAAGTGGCACAATCTTGGCTCACTTGAACCTCTGCCTCTCAGGTTCAAGCAGTTCTCCTGCCTCAGCCTCTCAAGTAGCTGGGATTATAGGCACCAGCCACCACACCCAGCTAATTTTTGTACGTTTAGTAGAGACGAGTTTCACCATGTTGGCCAGGCTGGTCTCAAACTCCTGACCTCACATGATCCACCCACCCTGGCCTCCGAAAGTGCTAGATTACAGGCGTGAGCCACTGCGCCTGGCCTGGAATTTTAATGCTAGGTTCTCCAACAATACTGAATGTTAACAAATAATATTAGTGTTATTAACATCATTTTTTGTTTGTTTTAGACCATCTTACTCTCCTCCAGGCTAGAGTGCAGTGGTATAATCATAACTAATGGTAATCTCAAACTCCTGAGCTCAAGAAATCTTCCTACCCCAGATACCTAAGCTGGGACTACAAGCAAACACCAATACCCTGGCTAATGTTATTTTTTGTAGAGACAAGGTCTCACTGTGTCGCCTAGGCTGATCTTGAACTTTTGGCCTCAAGTGATTGTCTTGCCTAGGCCTCCCAAAATGCTGGGATTACAGGCATCAGCCACTGTACCCAATGATTTATCTTAATTATTCATAATTATTAATAGTTATTCCAACACCTTACAGTTGTACAGTGTTCTGCAGTAGTACACATATATCTATTTTGATCTTCACAACAAATTTTTCAGTTAGGAGTTCCCATTATTTCACAGAAGAAATTGAGGCTCAGTGTTTCAATCATAAAACTCATAGCCAGTTTTAAAAATAGATATTCTGATTCCCAATCCAGCTTTCTCGCCTCTGCATCATTTTGTTTAAGTTTAAAAGCTGCTGGCAGGGCATGGTGGCTCACGACTATAATCCCAGCACTTTGGGAGGCCAAGACAGGTGGATCACCTAAAGTCAGAAGTTCAAGACCAGCCTGCCCAACATGGTGAAACCCTATCTCTACTAACAATACAAAAAATTAGCTGGGCATGGTGGTGGGAGTCTGTAATCCCAGCTACTCAGGAGGCTGAGGCAGGAGAATTGCTTGAACCCAGAAGGTGGAGGTTACAGTGAGCTGAGATAGTGCCATTGCACAGCAGCCTAAACGACAAGAGCAAAACTCTGTCAAAAAAGAAAAAGAAAAAAAAGCTGCCAACTACAAACAAGTTCTCCTGAAACATCTTGGTCAGTACAGTGCTGTGAGGTACATTTAATTTAATAGTAATTTTCCACACATCAAAAATATGAATGATATTACTTGCCTATGTTTTACTTAATAGGAATGAGCATACAGCATAGAAGTGATTCATAACTTTAAAAAATTCCCTTGGTTTGATTACTGAACAAAAATACCTATTTCTCAAGCTGAGAAACAACAGCATTTCCTTCTGTGTTTTGAAAATGTTTCTTGACTTTATACTCTTAGTATTTTTTGGACTTTAATAATCCCATTTAGTATAATGTCAACTTCATCTAGTTATTTTCATATATTTTTAGTAAGATATTCCATGGTTCCTGAGAAAGATTCTTATAAAACAGTTCTGAAAGGAAAACATTATTTTGGTAATAGCTTTATTGAAATATAATTCACATGTCATAAAAATCAACTGTTTAAAGTACAATTCAATACTTTTTTAGTATATCCACAAAGTCACACAGCCATCCCCATAGTAAATTCTGGAACATTGTTAGCACCTCCAAAAGAAATCTTATACCTTTATGGTGACCCTTCATCCTCCTATCCCTCCAGCCCAAGGCAACCACAAATCTACTTTCTGTTTCTATAGATTTACCTATTTTAGACATTTTATATAAATATAAGTATACCCTACGTGGCGTTTCATATCTGACATCTTTAACTTAGTATAATGCTTTCAAGGTTCATACACATTGTAGTATGTGTCAACACTTCATTCTTTTTTATTGGTGAATAATAATTATTGTATGCATACACAACATTTGTTCATCCACTTAGTCGATGGACATTTATGTTGGTTTCCATCATTTGGCTATTATAAATAATGCTGTTATGGACATTCATGTACAGATTTGTGTATCCACATGTATTTTCATTTCTCTTGAGTGTATCTAGGAGTGGAATTGTTGGATCATATGGTAACTCTATATTTATCCTTTTGAGGAACTGCCACACTGTTTTCCAAAGCAGCTGCACCATTTTACATTCCTACCAAAGAGAAAAACACTCTTTTTGAGAGAGAAATGATGAAGCTATATACACTTAATAAAATGTGCTTAATAGCACATTATATATAGCTCTGTAGTAACTGAAAAGTTTCACAAATCTAAATTTCCTTCCTTCTTATAGTAATTTGTTCTACCCCATGAATACCTATGAAATTAAAAAATAGCTCTAGAATTACCTAAGTAAACTATTTATAATGCTGACTTACTTACTGAAGTCAATTTCTTGGTGAAGATATAAACAAATTTTAATAATAAAAATATAAAATAATCCAAGATGGCTGACCACTAACAGCTCAGGATTGTAGCTCCCAGTGAAAGCTCAGAGAACAAGACGACGCCACATCTTTAGACGAATTTTCGTCACTCACCGATCAGCCGATTCCCAGTGGAGGAGCCCCACGGGTCGCCAGCACTACTCTTGTGGCCGCCGCAGCGGTTTTGCCGGCTTCTCGGCGCAGCAGCTCTTCACGCAGAGCCAACGGGACTGCTTCCCCTACTGACCGGAGTTTGGAGCTCCGGGAAGTCAGAGCCGCTTGTTACAGACTCAAGAGGGAAGCCAGACCAGAGATTCCCGGGCAGAAGAGCACCATCAGTCTTATCGCTGCTATTTAGGCTACCACAGTGGGTTGCTCGGATCCCAGCACTGGGAATCAATAAGTCGGACGTCGACTCAGAAACCTAATTAGAAAGGCGGTTCATCTACAATGAAGGGAAAAAAATAGCCTAAGAAGGCCGAGTATACTCAAAATCAGAACCCATCAGCAACGGAACAAGCCCTGTTGGAAAAGGACTCATCAGCAACCGAACAAGCCCTGATGGAAAAGGACTCATCAGTAACGGAACAAGCCCTGATGGAAAAGGACTGTGTTCCATTATCTGAAGTAGGCTTTAAAAGGTGGATAATAAGAAACTTCTGGGAGTTAAAGGAACTTGTTCTAACCCAATGTAAAGAAACTAAGAACTTGGAAAAAAGGTTAGATGAAATGTTGAAAAGAATAGACAATATAGAGAGGAATACAAATGAACTTATGGAGTTGAAAAATACAACACGAGAACTTAGTGAAATATGTACAAACTTAAACAGCTGAATGGATCAAGCAGAAGAAATGAAACAAAACGACAAGACAAGAATAGAGAAAAAAGGATAAAAAGGAATGAGCAAAGTCTCCAAGCAATATGGGACTATGTGAAAAGACCTAATATACGCTTGATTGGTATACCTGAATGTAATGGAGAGAATGAAGTCAAGCTGGAAAATACTCTCCAGGACATTATCCAGGAAAATTTTCCTAATTTAGCAAAGCAGGACACTATTCAACCCCAGGCAATACAGAGAACACCACAAAGATATTCCTCAAGAAGACCAACCCCAAGGCACATAATCGTTAGATTCACCAAGATCGAAAAGAAGGAGAAAATATTAAGGGCAGCCAGAGAGAAAGATCAAGTTACCCATAAAGGTAAGCCTATCAGGCTTACAGCAGATCTCTCAACAGAAACCCTACAAGCTAGAAGAGAGTGGGGGCCAATATTCAATATACTTTAATCAACAGAACTTTCAGCCCAGAATTTCATATCCTGCCAATTTAAGCTTTACATTTGAAGGAAAAATAAAATCTTTTAGGAACAAGCAAGTACTCAGAGATTTTATTACCACCAGGCCTGCTTTACAAGAACTTCTAAAAGAAGCATTATACACAGAAAGGAACAACCAGTATGACCCTTTCTAAAAATACACCAAAAAGTAAAGAGCATTAACATAAAGAAGAATTTTTATCAACGAAAGGACAAAATAGCCAGTTAATATCAAATGGCAGCAACCCTAAATTTAAGTTGACCAAATCTCCCAATCAAAAGATACAGACAAAATCTAACGGTATAGCCAAAGATATACATAGACTCAAAACAAGGGGATGGAAAAAAACTCACCAACCAAATGGAGAGCAAAAATAAATAAATAAAAAGCAGGAGTTGCAATTCTCACACTTAATAAAATAGATTTCAAAGCTACAAGGATGCAAGGGTAAAAGGATTAATGTAACAATAAGAGATCTTAACACCCAGATACATAAGACACATAATGAGATTTAGATTCAACGAGACAATAAATTGATAACAATATCCAGGACTTGAACTCAGAGCCAGAACAAATAAACACAATAGAGGTCTCCATTTTAAACACATAAAATATGCATTAACCACTTTAAACACTCAAAATATTGATCGGCCATTATTGAAACCCATTTTAGGAATGAAGTAATATTCCTTTTTCCCTCTTTTTCTTTTTTCCCCTTCTTTCTCTCTTTTTCCCTAAAATATATAAATATATATATTTATATATATATATATATAAAATAAAATAGGTGGTACTTTGTTAACACTTGATATTTTCATTTCTTGTCTGTCACTGTTGAAGATATTACAGTATTTTCATGGTTGAATATATTACACAAATTTAATATTTGGAGAAAACTGGAGAACCTAATGATCTCAATGAATGTTTAAAAACTGTTTATAATCTAAGAGTCAGGCTAAGTATCTCAAACTCATCACATTTTAAGCCCAGTAAATTACAGAAAGTGTATACAATATCCTGCCAGTTCCAGCCAATTAAGTCTAATAGATACATGGGTCACTGATTTGAAATTCTTCCCTTCTTTTTTCCTATGGTAATTTCAGTGTGTGTCTCGCTCTCCTTCCCCAAATCCAGACCAGTATTAATTACACCCAATGAAATGCCTACAAATCAAACATACATAGATATAATTTGTCGAGGTACTATCTACAACACAAATCTACTTTTACATTATCCCATAAATGAGTCTATGTATTCCAGGAGAATTCTCCAAATGAACTTAAAAATCAGTTTAGTGGACAAAGAACTACAAGTTAAGTTCCCTTCCATTTATAGGGGCCCAAAGCTAAGACAAAGTTCTGTCCTCAAGGACCATATGAAAGACAGAACATGTTGTGCAAACAGTACATATATTTTGCAGTGAAATTGGGAAGCCACGTGCTGTCATGTCATAGTTGTAGGTAGTTTCTCCAAAATAGGAACAAGCACATGTGGTGGTTTCATTGCACTCCATTTTATGAAAAAAAAAAAATTACAATTGGGCAGAATAATGTCTCACAATTTTTTTTTCTCTTTCTGAATTTTTTGTTTTTCTAGAAAAACGTGGTTTTTATGGGACAGAGAATGGAGAGAATAAAAGATTTTCTAAAACAAAAACCAATTTATTTTTACAATATATCGAATGTACTAGAAACTGAGAAAGGAAATATTTTAAATCTCTGTCTAGCCATGAAAAGCAATTCTTCCTTTGTTTCACTCAGTTGAAATAGTATATTCTCCTCAAGTCACACAATTCAAACATTTTATATACAAGGACCCCTAATGGTCATTGTTAGCATTCCTAGTGCCACCTTTCAGCTCTAAGACCCTTGTTTCCTGATTCTTCAGGAAATGAACCATAATGCCATTCACCTCACTTTGAGACTCTGCCATCACTCACATTTTCTCAAGGCTTTAGGTACTACAAAGAATACTATTCAGCCTTAAAAAAGAAAGAAATTCTGTCATTTGCGATGACATAGATGGAACTGGAGAACAATGCTAAGAGAAATAAGCCAGGCATGGAAAGACAAATACCACATGCTCTCCCTTATATATAAAATCTAAAACAACGGAACTCAGAAGCAGGGAGCAGAACCACCATTCTACCCTGAAGAGGCTGGAAATAGGAAGATGATGGTCAAAGGGTACAAAATCTCAGATGAGAGGAATTTCTCTTTTTAGTTCTATTACACAGCATGATGAATATAGTTCATGATAGAGTATTGTATATTTAAAAATGGATGAAAAAGTAATTTTCAAAAGTTCTCATCACAAAAGATATTAAGTATTTGAGGTGATGGATATGTTAACTAGCTTGATTGAAGTATTCTGCATTATATTCAGAAATCATAACATAGCTTTTTACCCTACAAATTTATACAATTATAAATTGCCAATTTACAACTAGTAGTAGTAGCAGTTAGGTTAGTTGGTCAACCTTCTGATCCTATAAAGGGGGAAGAAACATTTTAAGACTTTCCCACTACCAAACCTGAGGCCATTCCTCCATGCCATACTTTCTTCTTCAGTGGATATTATTCAAACAAGGATAATATCCCAATGAGGTGTCAGGAGTTGAAAAGTGACAACCATAGGAAGAGCCATATAATCTAAAATATCCTCCCTGTCATCCTTTCTTGGGTCTCCTTCATAGGAATCCCATAGTCACTGCTCTTTCCTCATTTGTAACATTAATTACCCTTTAAAGGGTGCCCGGGGGTGGGGAGAAAGGGGAAATGGACTTAAATTTCTTAAATGCCTACTGTGCCAGACACATTAGTTACACCATTTAACCTAAGGGGCACAACAATGTTTCAGATGAAGAATGAGAGACACAGAAGACAGGTGACTTATTCGCCACTGTCATAGAGCCAAGTGTATGCATGTGCTCTATAATAAATTCCTCTGATTCAAACCCTTGCCCAGTTACCTCAGGAAAACCTCTCCCTGTTATTTCTTTCAGTTCCTTTGTTAATCAAATCAAAACCAAACCAAACTAAAAAATTTTTAAGGGTAGCAGTTGTAATATTCTTCAAGCCAAAAGAAAGCAGCTACACCTGGTGAAGGAAAACTATACCTAAGAACTTCCAAACACACTTCTGACCCTGAAAGTTGATTTTAGAATATTTCTGAAACTATCATTGTATCTCCTCTTTCAAACAAATCTGTCCTCAGGCTCCAACATTTATAATAAAACACTTTCTAATTTAATGTTACTTTGATTACCAGCACTGCAACAATACTTGTTCCAACATGTTATTCTTCCCTAGGGACTGAGGTCTTTGTAGTGCAGGCTAGCAACCCAAAGCACCATTTACAACTCCGTTTCTGTGAAGAAAAATGCTTGGAAATTTCCAAACTGCCAGTGCACAAATACTTGCAGGACACAATGTTTTAAGTTGGGGACAGCTAATATTTATGAAATGTGCTCAAAACAAAAAAGTATCTTTCAGCAGGAGCCTGCAGGAACAGAGGGCTCCTGCCATCACCGCCCCTGGCACCCACACCCCCTCAAAAAAATGTGATTGGAATTCTATAAAATAATCTGCCATTCAGGCAGTTCCAAAGTAAATTGAGGAAGAGCAAAAACATGGAATCAGAAATATAACAGTAGACTCCAATCTGTATACAAACAACATTGATAGTTTCCTTTAAAATTGGTTAATTTCCACCTTAATATACCCCATGTAAAATTCAGAGTGTCCACTAAGTATTGAAACTTCAAGATTAATACTCACAATGAATCATTTTTTACATATTACATTCAGATTTTTTAAAAATAAGAGCAAGGACCTATTCTAACCTAAAATTTGAAAACAAATAGAAAATCTCGTATTAAAAGATTTTATTAGAAATCTAACTTGTTGGAGAACTTCAGTCATGATTTATATGTTTATTACTATACATGTAGATTAAATTCATTTTTTATTAGATTATGTTTTATTTAAAGAGAACAAATATCCTCAAAAGGATTCTTCCATAAACTTTAACTAGTACTGCCTAGAAACTTCCTACTAAGAAATGCTTTTGCACTTTAATTTTTGAAAACTTATATTTTATAAAAATATAAATTTACCAGTTTTATAAAAAAATATTGCCAATTTTTCCTCCATAACTCTGCTCATAATTATTACTATATTTAATATTATGCATGTTAATATAAAAATTAAATCTACCTTTTGGTAACTTTTTTTGAAAGCAGAAAAATCTAAGCAACAAAATTTATTAGGGGATTTCTTTGTAGCATTTTGGGCTATCACTGATAACCAGGTTTTTAAACAATTAGTTGATTCTAAAGATATAATCTTGAAAGGCAAAAATTTACAAAGTATCAAAGAAATACACAGAGAGATAAGTATTGAAAAAGGAAAACGTAAGAATTAAGTTTGCAAGCAAACCTGCAAAAATTATAAGGGAGTCATACTTCAAAAGGATGACTAGCTGGCCAAATATAAGAAACATAGCAATTATTTAAAAAAAAAAATCCACAAAATTACTAAGGTTCCTAGGTTTACATCAGACCATCTGTAATGAGAAAACAGCATTTTCAGCACTATCATTGCATTCATAAAGATGGCGACATCATCTTCAGGTAGATTTGGCTAGGGAGTCCAGACTTAAGGGACAAAGTCAAGGTTTTGTTACTTGAAGGACAAGAACCAATCACCTTTACTTTGATCTCAGGGTACAAAGTACTTTTTTCAATGGTAGAATGTCAAGTGCTTTGTAGTATTGAAATCAGAGAAAAGTGTCAGATTTTGCTTCTACAAAATGCACATTTTTACTTGTCAACTATTTTCTACTCCTCTCTTACCATGAGCACACAGGGCTTTATGTAGTTATTTTAAAAACGATGCATAATTTAATTGGTATGCCTCTTCAGGTCCTTTTTTTGTGAATTTTTCAAATTTGCTCTGGCCCAAATATCAGTGTTCCCATATAATTCTTGTCCCACCTAATGTACACAGATACCCTTTAATATGTACCTATAATCAACCACCCATTTTAACTTCTTCTTTAATACATTATAAAAGCCAGGCTGCAAGTATAATAACCCTGTCGTATAAGAAATACAGAAAATAAAAAAAAAAAATCTTAAGCTTCATACTGATGAACTTAAAAAGAGTAGTTACTTTACAAGATTTAGAAACAACATAGATAAAGTTTTTAGGGGAAACAAAAACCCCTGTACAAAATTTTTAATGTTTCCACTATAGAGGTTAAATGCCCAAACTGATTTGGTATCAAAATTAAAGTGTCAGAAATCGAATTAAGTTATAACTTTTCTTCATCACCATTTTATCATACACTTAAAAGTGGAATTAATAATATTAATTTGAAATGAAGCTTCCAAATATTTATGGGACTATAATTCCATTGTTGAAACATAATTTTTAAAATAATAAATCATTCCAAGAAAGGATGATCATAAAGAGATTAGCGTTTAGGGTAGTTCACAACAGTTCCTATTCATCTATCTATTCAAGAGGTAACTTAGTTTTAAGGATGTTGTTAGAAAAATATTATTTCACAGTCATTCAAACTTTTCAGCTTATGCACAATCTACAAATGTATAATCGTTTGAAATAAAAATTGCCTTTCCATCATTAAAAAAAAAAATCATTCTTGTTTTTTCAGTCCTTCTGAACTTATTACCCTGCTTGGATATGCTGCACTCTTCTGGGCATAGAATTTCATAGCAGGTACCCAAATAACCAAGCCATAAAGCCAGCTTTATCAAACAACAATTTCCTGTTAACAAGAACATTGAGCGTATGACTGACTCATTTTACACAAAATAAGTAGATGACAAGTTATAATAATTAAATAAAAACTGGTAAGGGTTTGTGATTACTTTTCTATTTTCTCATACAGTTTAACACCTGAAAACAACTGTATTGGAGGCACCTTCTTGAAAGGTGTCAGCTGTTTTCTTTGTCTTAAGCACACACAGAACTAACGTCAAGTTTCCAGAGAAGGGTGCAGATGAAATTAGGGGACTACAAACCAGCTTTCAGAAGTGGGAAGTCAGTCAACGTTTTCCTCTCTGATAACCCTGTATTTGTGGAGCAACGGGGGAATTACGAAAATATTTTGGAAAATAATTTCTATTGGAACAAGTCCTCACTTTGCTGGAAGTAGTCGGATCCAAGAGTCAATTTCAACACAACGCTCGACTTACTGCTCGAAGCTACCGCAGCATAAAACTCGTCTTCGAATGGAAAATTTGACCAACTGTTATGAGGTAAATGAATAGTGAAAGTAGGGGTAGGTGGGAGAGGCAAACAAGTTTTTTTGGGTTTTTGATTTTTGGAGGAGGAGAAGGCACAGACGAAAAAAGTCCTAAGCAAGCACAGAACCATTTCTCTTAGGATGTAAAAGGATGTTAGAGCAGAGGGCTCAGAAGCTCCCAGGGTCACGGCTCCTCTAACCCAGGGACTCGGGGTTTAACTGCTACCGGGCACCTGGGGAACCCTGGCCTTAGGTAAAAAGAGGGTAACGAGTAAAGTCGTGCTTCAGAACGACCAGTGCCAGGGATCCCCTGAGAGACCCCGCTTTTCCCAGGACCCCTCGGGAGCGCCCCGACTGCCCCGCGCGGGTCGGAGAAGGAGGCAGGGAGGTCCCGCGCCAGCCCAGGTGCCTCCCGGGGCAGTCGAGGGTCAACCACCCCGGGGACCCGGGGCCGAGGCCGGCGCAGGATAAACTCCCCGGACCCCGAACTCCGCCTGCCGCTTCTCGGCGCTGGGCCTCAGCCACGGGTTCAACCGCCCGTCTCACCGCGGCTCCCGCCTACCTCGCGCCTCCCGGCCCCGCGACCTCCCAGCCACCGGCCGGGCCCTAACGAGGCTGAGCTTCCCGTAAACTCCCCGCCCAGCGCAGCCCCCACCTCGCCTCGGCCCCGCCCCCGCGGGACCGTGGGCGCCGCGTGATTGGTCTGCTGCGCCGTCACTCTCCTGTCGCTTCACCGCCCTCGTTTCCTACCGCCCGGAGACCAGCAGTGAGATTAGTGCTCGCGGGGCCGCGGCGGAGGGCAGCGTGCTGCTCTGCTCGCTGCCACTCGCCCGCAGATCGGCGCGCTCGCCCACCTGAGCCGCGCCGGGGCTGCGGGGCGGCGGGGCAGCGCACTCAGCCCAGCCTAGGAGAAAGAGGCAGCAGTGTCAGCGGGGCGATGGGCAGCCGGCGAAGTTGACGGGTTCCCCGCCCACGCTGCGCCCCTCTTGCCCAGAGGTGCGCTGCCCCTCCCCGAGGTGCTCGCACACGGCCCTGCCCCTGGCCTGCGCGGGACTCCCCGCCCCTTCCCCCGGGACCCGAAAACTTCACCCCAAGTCCGAGGCGTGGGCTGCGAGGGCGGAGCCCGGAGCTGGACAGGACTCCGCTCAGGGGGAGCGGTCCTGGCGGCTATCTAGGCGTCCGAGGGCGGAGACCCGCTGGAAACTTTATCATCCTCGCCCTAATTACTACGCTTTACTGTTTTCTTCTCCCCGCAGGGGCTGCAGCCAGCGGTCTGTCGCGAGTGCCTGTGTGCCCGAGGAGCCGCCCCGGGGAGCAGACTCGGCGTGGAGTTGTTCCCCCAGGGGAGACCCGCAGCCCAGACGAGGGGGTCGGGCGGCCTGGATGCGCAGGACCCAGCCCCGCAGCCGCTGACGCTCAGCGGCGGCGAAGTTTGGCTGCTGAGCGGCGCGGCGCCTGGCCACTGGACAGCCGGAGCGATGCCCGTGGGGGGCCTGTTGCCGCTCTTCGGCAGCCCTGCGGGCGGCAGCCTGGGCGGCGGCCTGGGCGGGGGGCTCGGCGGCGGTGGCAGGAAGGGATCGGGCCCCGCCGCGCTCCGCCTGACGGAGAAGTTCGTGCTGCTGCTGGTGTTCAGCGCCTTCATCACGCTCTGCTTCGGGGCGATCTTCTTTCTGCCGGACTCCTCCAAGCTGCTCAGCGGGGTCCTGTTCCACTCCAGCCCCGCCCTGCAGCCGGCCGCCGACCACAAGCCCGGGCCCGGGGCGCGCGCGGAGGACGCGGCCGAGGGGCGAGCCCGGCGCCGCGAGGAAGGTGCGCCCGGGGACCCGGCGGCCGCGGTGGAGGACAACTTGGCCAGGATCCGCGAAAACCACGAGAGGGCTCTCAGGGAAGCCAAGGAGACCCTGCAGAAGCTGCCCGAGGAGATCCAAAGAGACATCCTGCTGGAGAAGGAGAAGGTGGCCCAGGACCAGCTGCGTGACAAGGCGCCGTTCAGAGGCCTGCCCCCGGTGGACTTCGTGCCCCCCATCGGGGTGGAGAACCGGGAGCCCGCCGACGCCGCCATCCGTGAGAAGAGGGCAAAGATCAAAGAGGTGAGTGGGCCTCGCCAGAAATCCCTCCCGACGGGCCGTGTTTTTCAGGGAGAAACGGCAAGCCCTTGAAACTCTGAAGACTGCAACATTACAGTGTATGGGGAGATGCAGGTTTGCCCCTTCCACCAGGTGCTGTGTCAAAAGCCCTTTCGTTTCCTGTTTTCAATATCGTAGTAGATGTGGCCAATAAGATCTAAGGTCGAATCTCGTTGCTTTTAACTTGCATGCTCTTACTCTGGTGAGCACAAGCCATAGGAGGTAGGTATACATACACGGGCAGGTAATACACAAACCACCTTCTCTGGCCGCTACACGGTTAATCGCCCCACCAGTAACAGCGACAGCACTAATCAGCTTCCTGGTAAGGCTTGGGAACCTGACTTTAAAGTGGAGCTTCACGCGTGATGAAAAGGTTCTGATAGCCAGCCAGGATGCCCCAGGTTCAGCCACGTGGCCCTTGTCTGCCAGGTGGTATTCTGTGTGTATTTTGAGACCATAAAGGTGAAACTTCAGAACTTCCCAATATCTAGGGATACTAGCGTTTGCTTTTTTAAAAAATGAAAATATAAAAGGCCAGTCTGCTTCCTCTTGTATTTCTAGTGCACAGTCAGAAATAGGGTATTCCATGTGATGCAACAGGTTTGCCTCCACAGCAGCACAATGTTGACAAACTTAATCCAGGATAAACATGGACTTTGATACGTCTTTCCTAATTTCCTTCGCGTAATTTTCAGATAGAACTTGTAATACGTGATTAGGTCGTGACCAGTTTAACGCTGAAGGGGGCCATAAAAAGTCATTTCAGGCTGCCGTTTTCAAGATGAAAGTTGAAGGGCCCAGAGCTCCAGAACCAGTTAGTGATGAGTCAGGACTTGAAGCCCAAGGTCCAAACTTCCCCCTCAGTCATCAGTCACCACACTCTCTGTGGACATGCCTCCTCCCTGAGTTACTTCCCTGTGTGAAGCGGTGCCAGCCTGGGTTTTACATATAAAAGCTGTAGGAACCACATTAAAAGCCTGTAATTCCAAAGCTTGGTTCAGTTTTCTAAAATAGATTATGAGTGGAAGTAATATTTTTGCCATTTAAAAAAATAATACGGTCTGTGAAAATAAATATTGTATTTTCATAGGTAAGGAGGAGGGGAAGTCCCTGATCCCATTTTCAGAGAGTAAACACATTTTTGAGGTGGTGAAGAGGTATTTATCTTAAGTGGCTGCAGAATGAAGGCAGCAGGATTGTCATAGGATTTGTGACTTTATAATATAAGACCAGCTGAATTTGGTTAAGCTGTAAATGAGCAAGTTAAAGTGGACTTGGATCCCTTTCAGTTTACTCTAGGAAGAATACCTTCATACCTCCTGCGCAGGAGGAGTCCTTCCACAGTCCATCAGCATATCTGCTTTTTTGAGACACCCCCCCCCGCCCCCCCCTCCCCCGGGACAGAACCCTCCCATATTGGGGGAATGGATTCCACTCTAGAACAACTGTCTAGCAGTTTCCTTTCTCCATGAAATCCTGCCAGTGCCGCCAAATCGGGAAGATGGGACAAAGCTCTGCCTCTTACCAAATCCTTCCAGATTCTTTAAAAATATCCAACCAAAATCATAGGAAGCTAACCCCAGATGATCTGTATCTGCTTGTGTTTCTATTCAATTTGAGCAGCGTAATTCATACATTTCATGCCTTTAAATCCATATGAGCTGCCAGTTAGTACAAAATCCCAGTTGTCCAAGGAAAAGATTTTAATACTAAAGATACATACATGTTAAGCTGTTGGTACTGACCAGCAGTGATTACAAGTGCATTCAGAGCAGAAACAGTTGGGACAGTAGCAGTCTCCTCAGGACAGCGTGTTAATTGTGTACATATCCATCCCTGGTAGATCCATGTTGTCTGTGTCCCTAAATCACAAACTCTTAATTAACCCTGTAAATGAGATTTATGTAGCCTCTGTATAACATCTTAGCACCTAGGTGTTTTGAAACTGCTCAGTCTTGCATAAAGTAGTGGAACTAACAGTGTTCTTTAAAATTCCTTATTGCTGTGAGAACCCCAAGAGCCAGCATAATTAGCTTCAGATTTAGTCAAAGGCTAACAGGAAGAAATATCTTATGATTTTTCCATCAGATTAGTTCAGGTAGATGTATTTCTTTAAAAACCAAGAAAAAAAAAACAAAAAAATGATGAAAAAGTCAGAGTAGATATTTGCCTTGGTTTTGTTCTTTAACATTTCTGGTCTTTCCTTCCTTTCCTTTCCTTTTCTTTTGCTTTTTTTTTTTTTTGAGACAGTCTGGTTCTGTCGCCCAGGCTGGAGTGCAGTGGTGCGATCTCAGCATACTGCAACCTCTGCCTCCCAGGTTCAAGTGATTCTCCTGCCTCAGCCTCCCAAGTAGCTGGGATTACAGGCACGTGACACAATGCCCGGGTAATTTTTGTATTTTTAGTAGAGATGGGGTTTCACCATGTTGGTCAGGCTGGTCATGAACTCCTGACCTCGAGTGATCCACCCACCAGCCTCCTAAAGTGCTGGGATTACAGGTGTGAGCCACCACACCCAGCCTGTTTCTGTATTTTCTAATTCTCTTTATACTTAGGTTCTCTATCACATCTGAATGCACTAACACTTATAGTTAAAATTTAGAAAGTGCAGGCAAGTCTAACCTGTTGGAAACTTGTACTGTAATTTGAGTCAACCTGTTATTTTGTACTTGGTTGGAAGTCAGTGAATACTATTTTTTATATCTATGACACAATTATGTTATTTGTACCTTAGTAGATTTTTAACAACTTTTTGTCTTGGGGAGATACTCTGTTAATTTTAAATAGGTCATTGTACAGAATGCTTCACAAGAAATGTTAAATGCTTTCCGCTACTAATTTGATGGTTGGTAAATCTTTGATGTAAAACTTCACATTAGAATTAAGATCTTCCTTCATTCACCCCTGTTAAAATTTCATAAATTAACTCTGGAATTTCTCTGAGATTTATGATATATACATAGTGTATATTTGTTTTCATGAGTTTGATCTTAAAATTGAACTCAAATTTTCCTTAGCTTTAAAAAGCAGTGTTAGAATAATAAGCACAAAAGTTAAAATAGCAGCATGGAAGTTTTCGAAAAATCGTCCATTTACTTTTTTTTTTTTAATCAGAAATTATTTTTATCCACTTCCCCCATTGGCCTGATCTGTCCTTTGGGATTAAGGCATTAATCCAATTTGGAGGATGATTTTTTTTCTCTGTTTTCTGGAATTATGGGGAGGCCTGAATAATAGGGGCTAGAGCTAAAGACAGGTTGTCAGAGGGGACTCCTTTCTTCTCAGGCTGGAACCCTCACTAACCTAAGTGGGGGTTGGGGGTACATACAGACTGGCAGCCTTAGATATGTCATGTAAGGCTTTAGGACCCTGTATCTATGGGGTCACAGTTGTCTTCTCTCAGTTCTCTAAACAAGACTTTAGTATTTTATTCCAGACCTATTGGTATAATCATGAGTTTAAAGAACATTTTCATATTGATTGCTAAGAGTTAAAATACATATTTATTCTATTTTATACTAGCCTTAGGTTTATAGCCTATAATTTATGTTAAGTCTTAACAGTTTACTCTTTTCGTAAAGATCAGATGTGGGAATAATCTGACTTTTATTTTGACAATTAACTTTCCAGTTTATTTGTATGGTAGTTCTGGTCTGGAAAATAATATTTATAAAATAATAAAAGCTATGATTTGGAGAACTGGCCCAAGAAGCTTCAGCATCCTTTGGTTGCCTGCCTGTGCCACTGTGCTGTGACACATTCCCTACCAAACATAGGCCAGTATGGGATTGCCCCACCCAGGAGCCCTTCCCCAGAGCAGGAAGGACATGGAGTATTTGCAGAGGTTTCTCTCCTTAGCAAGTAGGTAAGTTTTCAACAGTGTAAGTACTGGAGTAGGTGCTGGCTATTAATATACAAAAGCAAAAATATATATATATATATGTATGTATATAAATGAGTAGTTAATTATGTTCAGCTTCCTTTTCTGTATGTAAGCTATTGATAATTTCTCTGAGAAGAGTATTCTGTTTTCCTCTTATCAGGCAAGTAGGATTCATATAAAGGAGCTGTTTATGTATATGAGACTTAGAACCTAGTTAAAAGTGTGAAAAGAGGTTTTTAAAAATGTATTTTCAAACCAATACGTCTGTACTCCTTAGGTGAGCTAATAAACTAAACCATCTTGAAAAATTTATCTAGTATTACACAAAGTACATTTGTATTGAGATCTGAATTTGTTGGAATTCATTGAAGAGCTTACATATTTGAATCAGATTATTTCATAAGCTGTGGTAGTACAAATTTTTTATTGAAGAGAATTTTAAGCATGTGTCCCAAGGTCAGAGAGGAGGAATACCTGCAGATCCGTGTGAGGGATGAGGGCTAAATACACGGGGTAGATCAGAATTGCACTGGAACCTGGTTATACCCACTAACCCTGTCAAGCACCTGTGGTCTTTTAAATTTCTTTCTTTATAAATGGGTGTGTGTTTGTCAAAGAAGTTTTGATTAGTCAGAATAGGAACAGCCACATGTGGGCTGCAGGGATACTGTGAAATGAGTGGCAAAACAGCCTCTCTCTCCCCAAGTAAATGAAAATAATAAATGGGATACCTATGTTTGGTAGTTTAGGGAAGAGATTCTTCCTTTGAGGAAAGTAAGTCTTGACTTTTCTCTCAATATTCTTAGCCTAGTTCCTTGCTTGGTGTTCAGTAATTGAACTATGTGTTATCCCCAACCCCCACTGCTCAATCTCTTTAAAGGCCTTTTACACAAATTCTGCATATTATGCCATGATAACTTTAAATCTCAGATTTTAAAACTAAATATGTGCTCCAAGTCACAAAGTATTGCATCTGAATGAAAACTGAGGATAGCTCATTCATTTTACAGTAGAGGCAACCAAGACACAAAGATTGTTCTGGAAGTCACATCACCCCTTAGTAGCAGAATTGAGTTGCAAAGGGAATCCCCAATCCTCTGTGAGTGTTGCTTACTGTCCCCTACATGGCTTGTCTCCTAAATAAAACTCCAAAGAATTGTATAAATTATCCATGTTTATTATGTACAAACCCTAATAGAGAGTACAAAAAACATACAATTCTGCATTATTATAAATTTGACCTTATACTCGTTTTTTTTTTTTCAGCCAACCATGGATCAAAGTAGTTTTTAAGTCAATTATAGTAAAGTTTAAAAACTTACCAGTGGCATAGTTTAGAAGGCTTCTTCTTTGTAAAGACACCCAGGGAAAGTTTAATAGGACATTGTGTTCTCTTTATAAAGATCTCTCAAGAAGCAGAGGCATTTGTAATAATTCGGTTAAACATTCTTTATGATGAAAAGTTGGGAAGAAGAAGGAAGGGAAAGCAGAAGAGAGTGAGTTACTGTATATATGAAGGGTGAAAGAAGAGCACCCAGAGAAGGGGCATGTGATGACTGGAAGGACTGCTTTAAAATTATAAATGTGTGTGATCTTCTGATATTGCACCATTGATAACAGAAGAATGCCAGCTAAGCTAAAGGTTGATTGTTTTAAAAGTAGACATACATGTAAAAATCACACCAATCTGTGGGCAATTCTTTCTACCCAAGTAGGTTCTGAAGATTCTCTTTTTGGATGCACTTAACCTGTCTCTGCTCCATCCATTTGGAGCATTGTAGTGGTTAGAAGGATGGTTCTGGACTTGGATAACCTGGGTCTGAATCTGACCTCTACCATACATTAGCTTTATGACCTTCTGCAAATTAATCTCTCAGAACTTTAGTTTCCTCATTTGTAAAATGAGGTTAATAGTAGTACCCACTGTGTTGGACCCTGAGGCTTAAATGTGATCGTAAAGCGCTTAGAATGGTATCAGGTACGAAGTGGGCACACAATAAATAACGCTTCTTGTGATTATTGCTGTTACTGGTCACCACCTAAAGCCATCAAGCCAGGATTGCATTGATCTATATATTGTTTAATAATTCAGGAAAGTGGGTAATGAAGTTTCAAAAGGGTATCCAAAACAGTTAAAATTAAGTTTTAGTGCTTAAAGGGATACATTTCCAGTTCATCAAAAAGACCTTCCCACATAGCTATAATTTTGTGCTACAGTCAACTCTGATTTTCTTAGATTTATACCAAATTCGAAAAAAACCTTAAGTATCTTTAAAATTATATACTTACTGCGTATACTTCTCCAGCTTCTTCAGAATATGTGTTAAAGAATTAGTCGCTTTCTCACAGTCAAATATGCCTATTCCTGCAGATACCATCTTCTCAGAGTGGTCACAGTCAAGTTATCTTAATTTCTCTTTTTTCTAATAAAGAATTTTTTTATTTACACAATACTGATGGGATTTCACTCTATTTCCCGGGCTGGTTTCAAACTGCTGAGCTGAAGCAATCCTCCCATCTCGGCCTCCCAAAGCGTTGGGATTACAGGTGTGAGCCACCATGCCTGGCTGTTACCTATCTTAAGTACTGAAGTTATTCTCCTAAACAGAGAGATCGAGTAAAGTGAACTTCAATCTGTTTTGTCTTGGAGGAATGTTTTTAAGAAGTGAGAATTACTATTTTAGGCTTGGCAAAAATTATATAATTATGATAAATTCTATAATCAGAGCTCAGTCCATCACCTGATAGTCAAAGTTAACATAAATCAGTTAAGAGTTTGGCCTCTTTGAGAGCTTCATGTTGAATTTAGATTTATTAGGATTTCAGGCCCACTACTCATTTTACACATGACAAATAAGGCCAGTGAGCTGTGACTTCCTGAGATGCCCCCAGTATACACACAGTAGCTGAGAACTGCTTCTCAGGTGTTGAGAAATACTGAGAACCAGGCCGCACTCTGCCTGGGATAATCTTGACTCTATTGAGAACTTGTGCCTTGGTGACTGGCTGACCAGGCCCTCCCTCCTCCTTAGCCCTGAAAGGTGGGCCTACTGCCAGGAGCCCCACTGAGACCGTCCTAGAAGGAGGTGGGACACCTTTGCTGGGTAGGGGATTGCCTAAGAAAGCAATACCAGCTAATTCCTTTGCCCCAGAGAAGTGGCAGCACTGCCCCACCCCCACTGAGGTCTGATAAAGACTTCTGTGATCATTAGGTACTTGAAAGAAAACCAAATGAGATTAAGGCTTAAGAGCATTTAAAAGTCACAGCCCTCATTTCTGTCATGAATACTCTGGCAGTTCCTTAGGTACTTTAGAGCTGAGCAGTCCTGCAGATAATCCAAAACAGAGATAATAAAACTGAAAAGCACACATATCCTTTGTGTTTACTTGACTTTTGTGACTAGAATGACTCCTTCTGCTCTCGCATTTCTCAGCCTGGCTCTTAAGTTTCTCACAAGCCGAGTCCCTGATTTGCTCTGCTGCTTTCTCATCACTCTTGCTCTACATCTTTCATTCAAGTGACACACAGAACACATTATATTAACTTTTCATTTGCATTTTCATGTTTTTATGTGGGTCGCTAATTAGATTGTCCTGTCTTGTGTGGGAGTGTTTAGTATGAGCGACTTAGTATGAGAGAGGGCATGGAGATGAGGGGATACAAACCTGATGACGGACACCAAGTTCTGAAAGGGTGGTTTAATAACAGCGTTGCCACCCTCTGAAACAACCTTTGTTGCTGATCCCTGTTTGTCTATGCTAGGAGTTTATGAGAAAGGGTGTGGCAATAATTGGTTTCCAAAGGCCTGTGAATGACAATGGCAGAGACATGAACTCAAGCCATCCATAGACCACGAGCTATTGCTAGTGTCTCCATTTCTGTGAAATCCTTTCTCATTAAATGGTCTTCTTAAGGACACCTCAGAGCACTCAATTCTTCTAAGTGACAGGAAGATCTCAGAAACAGGACAGGAGACCAGATCCTAGCCTACACTGGGGGTGGTGTGTCCAGCTTCCCGAGCTGCTATTTAGGTAATGATGGTCTGTCCCTAGTTCCTCTTTCACAGTAGTACATACTGGGACTACGTACTAAAAGGGGAGTGTGTTTCCTCACTGTATGTTTCTCTATCGGCATACGACAAGAGGACAGACCTGTGCAATGATTAGGGAAACTCAGGGGTATGTACCCAGTCTTGAAATCTCATTTTACCAGTGCTTCCTTTTTACTGTTTTGTTTGTTTGTTTGAGATGGAGTCTTGCTCTGTTGACCAGGCTGGAGTGCAATGGTGTGATCTTGTCTCACTGCAACCTCTGCCTCCTGAGTTCAAGCAATTCTCCTGCCTCAGCCTCCTGAGTAGCGAGGATTACAGACACCTGCCACCATGCCTGGCTAATTTTTGTATTTTTAGTAGAGACAAGGTTTTACCATATTGGCCAGGCTGGTCTCAAGTGATCCACCCACCACGGCCTCACAAAGTGCTGGGATTCCATAAGTGAGCCACCATGCCTGGCCATTTATTGATTCTTAAAGGCTTGCTTTAAAGGTAGATGAATAAAGTTGTTTGGCAGAGTTTTTAATATTATACTTTGATATTTGTCTTAGCAAAGGTTAGGTCTGTTGAAGCAAGTATCTTCCATTGTGTTATTTTATAAACTCATGTCTGCTTGGGAAAGAAAAATTTGAAAGCACACACTAGAGTAAAAAAAAAAAATCCTTTATAGTTTTATCACTCAGTCACTAAGTAATGTCAATATTGCCCCTCCCCAACCCCAGTATGTAAGTTCATTTCCCCCACAGTTATAACCACACTATATATGCTTTTTAAAAATCATTTTCTTTGCAGGTATCATTTTATGTTAGCATAATATATTATGTTGAAACATCGTACTTTATTTAACCATTCCTTTGGACCTGAACATTTAGATTATTTCTACTTTTTTGTCTTTATTAAAAATGCTGAGACAGACACCTTTGCCCAGTAAATTTCTATCTCATTTTTTATTGCCCACACCCTGGTAAGTAGGATTTTCTCTTAAATTCTTAAGAGAAGAAATAAATTGGCCAACAGATAGTACATTTGGAGGGATGACTTTTCCAGAAACCATTTATTTTCTTATGTGTCATATAATGAATGGAGTCTGTTGATTCTTTGTGAATTTCATACGTGATGAAATATGATATGATATTTCAGTATATGATATTTTCAATTTGCTTTTCTTTGATCCACACTTTCTCCTGTTTTTGTGATTTGCATTTCTTCCTGTGAGTTGTATAGATAGAACAAGGAAATTTTAAAAGGAGGGAGATTGGGAAGATGGCAGAGCTTGGAGGCCTGAGGATTGAGATCCATCGGAGGAGATAGAGCTGGCAAGCTGGGTGAATGAACATGGATTCCTGTGGGACGAAAAGTCCTGAAGGCAAGAGTTAGGACTTTATAAAGCAAAGTTACAACAAAAAAAAATTTCTCCCTTGAGTGCACACTTGGGGTAAAATATTCTTTATTGATAGGAGCTCTTACCAAGCACTTGGGACAGCCCACAGCCCTCTCAGCTAAGACCGAGCCAGCTTTACCAGTGCATCTTCATTTTTAAGTAATAGTTGAGATTTTGCCTCAGATATTTGAGGAAGGTATTGACCTCTCTGGAGATCTGCAGAAGGATCTTTCTCCTTTTAGAATTAATCAGGATGCTCTCCTAATAGTTGAAGATCAAAAGTAGTCCAAATAGAATTTCAGAAGTGATTTTAATGATGCCAGAAAATGGCAAGTCTTACAAAGCTGAATTCTTAAAGAAGAAAAAAATAACCAAAAGGAAATCATGAGATTTCATCGAAATGTTTGTTCTTATGTGTGAAGAGGCAGGCTAGTCTTTTGTATGTGCAAGGCCTTCATTGTTTTAAATAGGATAAATATGCATTTTGTCAAAGATACTTTATTTTTAAAGAAAGCATGATTTTGTGTGTGTGTGTGAAGTTTGGGCCCTTTTTTTTTCACCCTAATCTTTCAAATCAAATGTTTTTGGTCATGTTTTTTAAGATAGTGAAGAGATGAATATTTTAAAATGTATTTATATTCTGACCTTGGTTAGTTCATAGAAGTCTGCCAAATGCCAGAACTATTTAAATTTGGCTATAAAACTGTGTTAACATGATGAATAACGATTGACATAAATGTACTATATTATTTTAATAAATTGTGGTTAGACATGATAGTAATTTTAGAATATTTACAATGCTATTTTTGGAGATGTTATTTTTTTAGTCAGCTAGCAGTGCTGAATGTTTTATCTAGCCAACTACAGGTTTTCAGCTAATAATTAGAGATACCTGAGAAGTCCATATTGTGATTTAAGGAGTTATTAGCCCAAGTCAGCGATTTTATGAGGCATTCTTATTAGGAAGTATAAAATGAACTTTATGTAGTAAAAAATGTATTTTATAATTGGCATGTATCTACCACATTGTATACATTCACTCATATTAAGCACTTTGGTTAGTCTTCATTATTTAATCCTCCTGTGGTTACTTAACACAGAATGTGTAATGAAGAACTCAATAGCTTTAAAGGGGGGTGGTTGAGGAGCATAGAAAATGAAGATGATTTATTAACTACTGTTGAAAGCTGCTTTAGCAGTTAGGGTGAATAAAAATAATGATTTATTAATTATTCCATCAGTAATAAGATAAAGCCACAGTGTAGGGTTGGAAATACTTCTGTTTTCTCTAACTCCTGAGAATACAGAATTTCTATGGCATTGGCTCTTTGCAGTCATCCGTCCCTTCCAAAACTATCATACTGAGGGCAGGAGAAAGAGCTTCCAGTATTCATCCATGTGCCAACAGATCAGTTAGCTCTGGGTCCTGCCCATAATAGGGCCCAGTACATATTTGTTGAATGAATATGCTCTTTGAAACAAACATGCCTGCAGGAGTTACTCAGGTTAATTTTGATTCCCTGCTAAGTAATCTGGTACTCCAGAAGTGGTGTCTGCTCATCTTTGAAGTCCTTTCTAATGCATATACTCATGGGCTACAAGCCTTTGTCTTTTTGATTTTTTTTTTTTTAACAAAAGTCAGAAGTCATTTAGAATCAGACCTAGTGAATAAAGAAAATAATGAATGTAGGAAATGCCTTTTCCAGTTTTCAAGTTGTTTTCCAGAATGATTTATAAAATGAAAACTGCATTCATTTTCTTTTTTTTTTTTTTTTTTTTTTGAGACGGAGTTTTGCTCTTGTTACCCAGGCTGGAGTGCAATGGCGCGATCTCAGCTCACCGCAACCTCTGCCTCCTGGGTTCAGGTAATTCTCCTGCCTCAGTCTCCTGTAGCTGGGATTACAGGCATGCGCCACCATGCCCGGCTAATTATTTGTATTTTTAGTAGAGATGGGTTTTCACCATGTTGACCAGGATGGTCTCGATCTCTTGACCTCATGATCCACCCACCTTGGCCTCCCAAAGTGCTGGGATTACAGGCGTGAGCCACTGCTCCCGGCCTGCATTCATTTTCTTATATGATCTGTAAACTGGTGAAAGTGCTGCAAAAAAAAAATCTTTTGACCAAATATAACACTGCTGGAATAAATGTAAATGATTGTGAGATTCCTTTAAAGGTCAACACTTGAATATAAAGATTCTGTTGTTTTATCGAAAAGTGTTTCTATTTCTTTTTTAGGTATGTGATTTTTAAAGTAGCTAGAGTCTTCATTTCTTTTCCTTATTACCTAGAGTACTGGACACTATTTAATAAGGGCTGCCATTTTTTTATTAATTTCAGTTTTATACATGATATACTTAATTAGAGTTGGTTTGGTTTGGTTTTCATTTTGGCAAAAATGTTTCAGATATAAAGGTATCTCAATAAGTAATGCTTATAGTACCACACTAAAATGAAAAGTCATAGATTAGGTGTTATTTTCCATTAGAGAAATCAGAATTACATAAGCATGTTCCTCCTTAAGGTGGGGTGATATTTTGAGAAAGAGAAAGAAGCTTGGTTTTCAATTTCCCAATTTCATATTGTTTCTCTTGAAAAGTGCTGTCTCATATAAATAATTACATGGTAGAGGCTCAATGAATTTTATGCATTTGTCAGTGGTCCCATTTCCAGTTTATTCTGCAGATGACTATTAATCTTCCTAAAACATCACTTCTCTCATATTGCCCAACTCGGGTTTTAGTGGTCCTCCATTTCCTGTAAAGAAATGATTCAGACTTTAACATGCATCAGAATCACCTGGAGGGCATGCTAAAATGGATTGCTGGGGCCAGTCACAGTGGCTAATGCCTGTAATCCCAGCACTTTGGGAGGCCGAGGCAAATGAATCACTTAAGACCAGGAGTTCAAGACCAGCCTGGCCAACATGGCAAAACCCCATCTCTACTAAAGATATAAAAATAGATGGGCATGGTGGTGGACGGGCACCTATAATCCCAGCTACTTGGGAGACTGAGGCAGGAGAATTGCTTGAACCCAGGTTGCAGTGAACCGAGATTATGCCATTGCACTCCAGCCTGGGTGACAGAGCGAGACCGTCTCAAAAAAAAAAAAAAAAAACTGGATTTTTCTGATTCAGTAGGCCTGGGTGCGCCCCAGAATTTGCATTTTAAACATCTTGCTAGGTGATACTGATGCTTCTGGTCCAGTGATGTCAGCTAGAAAAACATTTTTCTAGAATGAAGTCACAATAGTCACAACTTTTTAGCTTGGCATCCGTAGTCTTCCATAAATCTGCCTCAGTTTACTTCTTGAGTTTACCAGGAAGGAATCTGTATTTCCATAAAACTTACATAGTTACTATCTCCAGAACACACATAATTGAGGACTTCACCTTGTTTACTTTATGGTTCTCAAAAGAAGGGTCTTCTCACTTGCTCAAAATCCATGTCCTCATGAAGCCCTCTACCCTCTCAACCTTTACTGATCTCTCACTACTCCAAATTCCTGTATTATTCATTATTTCTGTCTTTGGCCTGTGTGTCACTGATTTCATGGGCATATATGTTATCTTTCAAGTAGCTTTCGGACATCTTGAAAGTCAGGACACCTTTTTTATCTCATAGGTCTCTGGCCCAGAATTTGATAGTAAAAGACAGTTCATCTTAAATGTAACCCAGATGAGAAATCACTTAAGTGTATCAACAAAGTTTTTTACAACCTAGTTAGTCTGTGAGGTAGTATGGCAGAGTAGAAACACTTCTGGCCTCCCTTTCCACACCTTTGAAATGGAGCTGATAATTCCTCTTTTTCAGAGTTGTTGTAAGAATTAAAGTAGAAAATGTATATGAATCTCTCAGCACAATGCCTTCCTTGCATGTAGCATTCATTATTCAATACATAGTATGTACTTATTAGCAGCTAGTAATTGGTAGGAGTAATAAGCCTGGACTTTTGCTAAGAAAAGAGGTTGGTAGTAAATTGGATTCAGAAAGTCATTTCCAGGAAAGAAAAGTATATCTTGGCTGCAGTATTGCTGTATTGACCAATAGCTTGTATTTTCTATTGTTGCCTTCCTTTTTAGTTGTTGTTGCCAAAATTCTCACTTCCTGTGGCAGGAAAGGAAGCATTATTTTGCCTTGTTAGAATTGTTATTACGCAGAAGGGATGCTCATCCTCAGGAAAACCATAGAGAGGGTGTTGAATGGAGGTTTCCTCATTCATTCATCTGTGTCCAGTTACCTCTGACTTCCAGACCTGGTGTCACACAACACTCGGATATGTGGGGAAGAAACAAAGCCAGGGGAAAAAGAAATCTGGAGAAATACCTTCAGGGCATAGAAAGAAATAATTTTTGTGAGCTGAAAAGCTGAAAATGTTTCATTCAGAGATAGCTACGTGTGTAAATTTAGCTCGATAATTAGGCATATGGTGCTTTCATTTTAGGATGTATCCACCCTTTGTGATAATATCCGTTGATTATTAGAGCTGCTGCAGCTTTAACTACATTGGCAGCAGAGATTCCTAGTGCATTTAAGACAAGAATTGAAGAGTGAAATGGAAAACTGAATTAATAATTTGTTCTTGGGTGGTTTTAATCTGCTGCTTATTAACTTTGTAGTTTACGCCTGGAGGATTAGATTTGGAAACAGAACACCAAGTAATGTTTTAAAAGTTTACTTCCTTTTATTGGATCGTTCTACTCATAAAGATTTTCTGAAGAACATTTTGACTGTTTTAGTCCTATCATACGAGGTACACTTAAGTTCTTGTGATTCAACCTAAAATAATAGAAAGCTTTTAGTGTAGGCTATTAATTTTAACTTTTAAAGTATTTTATGTTAGAATTCAAGGCAGGAATTGTTTAATAAAACCAACTAATAGAGAGAGGGAAAGATATTCTTTGCTGGGCATGAAGATATTTGGGAATCTTTTCCCAAGCTTTTTAAAAACCCCTAGGTCTATATTTTTCTGTCTCAGCATTTTAAATCTGCTTGCCATTGATGGTAAAGAAAATAGGAACATTAAAATAAAAGGTTATTTCTGTTTACTTCCCCTACCTTGTCAAATGTTTCTAAAATTGATTTTTAAAACCATTGTAATTTTATACATTGAAAAAAGAGTTATATTCCAAGATATAGCATGTAGGATGAGCTGACATAAGAAGTTTAAAAACAGCTGTCTTTGGGAAAGTGAGGGCTGGTGATACTGTCCGTCTGCCTCTTGCTTAATGCTTTAACTGCAGTCCTATCTGGATATACCTGAGTGTCTGGAAAGTCAGTGTATTTGCTTCTGTGGTTGTAGTTCTCCACCCACCTGTGATCTGAAGAATTACACCCTAGGTTTTTATAAGGTAAAGGCACTAAAATTTAGACATTTAGAAGGGACTTCTTTGAGGACTAGGCAGAAGTTCAACAAAGTATAATACCAGGTATTGGTCTTAGTTAACCAGTGGTGGATTCTTTATTAGAAAACTAGTCTGAATTTATGTATTCTTGATAAATATAAGTTTTGACAGAAATTCTCCACTTTTGACTTATATGGTAATAGAGGTTGAGGATTTTATAGCCAGGTATGCTGCAGGTAATCAGGTGTTGATTCCAGCTTAATAATTAGCTTAATTTAGTATTACCTGTCTTTTTCTGTTGTACTTTCACCCATGCTCTTAATCATCTTCTATCCTTGAGTGTGTTCTGCTGGAGAGGAAGTAGTCATGCTGCAAAGGCAGACAGCAGGAGTGGTATTATATATGTCACACACATCAGATGACTAGTCACCTTAATACTCTGATTGTTGGCAGGGAATGAGTTGCCCTCTCGCTTACTGGAACCTTAAGAGGTGAATTCCAGGCATTACCACTGATGTACAGAAGGATCACTTTTTTCTGACCTGTGGTCACTCCCTCCTACCTTTTAGAATTCCTGAGGGAGGAAGCTAACTAATATGCTAACTAATCATAAAACTAGAAGCTGTCTAGTTTTATGATTAGTTAGCATATTTGTTGACCTTTGGCTCTCAATAGAATTGCTCAAAAGCTATCTCAGGAAATAATGCCTCTGACTGATTTGAAATCTCATGCATCACCATAGTGTAGCTAGTGTTTTCCAAAACACTGGGGGATTTTTGCAGACAGCATTTTCTGGGGCTGATTTGAAGGTAATAAACCAAACTGGCAGGGAGGGAAGGTTCTTCCTTCACCTCAGGGCAAGATGCCTGCTTCTTTGCTTCACTCTGGAATGCCCTCTCTTCTCAAACCCAGGGGGCGCACAACACATTAGTAGCCGTAAGAGTGTCTGTTGTGTGTAATGCAGCCCAGAGTCTTCCACTGGTATATACCAAGATCCCAAGTTAGATATTTCTCTTTTAAACAGAATATTGCCTTAACATTTAAAATAAAAATTATATTCCTCAGTTGGCTCTTAAAACTCAGCTATTAATTTGCAAGTATATTTGGTTTATGAATAACAACAGCAACAATAACAACGTCTGCTAATTTTCTTTTCTCTAGGTTTAAAATATAGGCAACAGTTAAAACTATACTTTTAATAAAAAGTGCAGCTTCTCAGTTATATTCTGTAATATGTTCCCTTTTTTCCTAATAGAATGTGTTTGTTATTCTTCTTCTTCTGAGAAAGGCTCCTTAATTGATTTTACATCATCAATTAGTGTTATTATGTATAATTAAGGCAATCAATAATGAGATTTTTAAAATCTCATCTTGGCATAGACTTTGTCTCCTTTATCTGCAGTTGTAATTCTAGACTGGTGAAAAGTATGCCAGTAACTACAGGATACCATTTGTCGAATGTTCACTTACTATTAGGTAGTTTGCTCACCACGTTATGTACATATTCTCATTAAATTTTCAGAACAAGTATTTGGCTTTTTTCAAAATGCTGGTGTTTGACATTAGTCTCCTCATTTTATACTTAGGAAGTTGAGGCCAGGAAGGGGCAAGCAAATTGCCCAGGGCCGAGCAGCTCCTGTGAGGTTGGAACCCAGGTCTATCTGGTCCCTGCCCCAACCCTCTTCCTGTGTGCTCACTCCCACTGGGCTCACCACATTCTCCGGGGCCTTGGCAGGCTCAGATCTTACCCATCTTGAATAAAGAATCAAGACCCCCCTTGCAGTCAATTCTCTGCCTGAGAAGGAAGTAAAGGGAAGTGGGGTGAGGGCTGGCACAATTTCTACCCCAGCTTGTGGCAGACAGCATGCCTTCAGTCTGAAAGCAGCACCAATGCTCAGTTTCTTTGGAAAAGTCTCTCAAGAGTAATATTGTGCTCAATGTTAAGTACCGTGTTTACTAGTATTTGTTCATGTATGTTTATATCCCCTTAATATGTACCTGCATAATATGTATGTGGTTATATGTGTGTATATAATTATCTAAATGCCTTAAGCATTAATAAAAGTTACTGGGAGTTCGGGAAGTTGTTTAAATCAAGAGAAAGACAATGGTCACTAGAAGAAACAAATCTAAATTTGCTTCCTTTCTCTTCCTCATCATGGGGCAACTATGACTCCTGAAGTTTAGGATACATAATGTTACAATCATTTAATCTTCAATCAGGGGATTCTATAAAGTATGACCACATTAACAAAAAAGCAGTTTGAATTTTAAATTCACAGTGAGATATATCACCAAAAAGAATTCTATGAGTCAAAATAACATACTGTTACTGACTTAACACTCAAGTTTTGTATAGAAGTTATAGTAAAGGCTCTGTTTAATTAGTCCTAAGAGATCCAGACAATAAACTCTTTCTGCAAATGGGGCAATACAGTAATCATTCAAACTCAAATAGTTTTTTAAAAATTTTAATATTATATTCCTTAATAAATCAGATTAAGAATCATTTCCAGCAATACTCCTTCTACAAATATTTAGAAGTACCACCCTGTGCAAGGCACTGGGGAGTTGACAGTAAGCGAGACCAATATCACCACTGCCCACATGGAGCCCAAAGGGGTAAAGAGTAAGGAGGCCCTGTGGCAAGTACCCTGGGAAGGACCTAGAGGTACTATGGGAGCCTGGAGTAGAACATAACTGTGGCAGACTGGGGGTTCAGGAACACTTTCTAAATGAAGTAAAGTATTAGACCTGAGGCTGAGTGGGAATTAGCCAGTTGCAGGCAAGATGAAGAGGGCCACAGAATAGGGATGGAAGTATGAAGATCCCCAGGGCAGCCAGAGGACTGAGCCGGAGTAGTAGTGCTGAGAAGAGGGTGCTAGGAAGTGGGCCACAGAAATGAAGCAGAGAAGGGGTCTGGCCAAGTGTTTAGACTTTATCTTGAGATCATCAGGAACCACGGGAGGGTTTTAAGTTGCAGAAATAATATCAAATCTGTATTTTTGGGTAATACTGGAGTCCAGGACATGCATTAGAAGGCTCTGCAGTAATTCAGATGAGAGGTGATGATGGCCTAAGTGCAGAAAGGGGCAGGGAAGATAGAGAAACTGAATAGATCCTTGAGATACTTAAAAACAGAATTTATAGAACTTTGTGGGCATTTACAAATGGAGAGTGAGAGAGGAGATGAAGATAATGAGGTGCTTGGGTTCCTGATGGGGACGTGGGTTGTCTAATGGTTGGAATCTCAGGAGAAAGAGAGGAGAGGAGAAGGGATAATGGGTGTGGTTTAGTATATGTGGCATTAGAGGAGAAAGGTGTCCAAGTGGAGGTCTCTTGTGAGCAGTTGGATGTATACAACAAGCACTGCAAAGAGAGGTCTAGGCTAGAGATGCTAATCTTGAGACCATCAAACTATGGAAATAAATAAGATCCTTTAGGAATAATGTGTCCTGTAAGAAGAGTCAAGGGCCTAGAAGCCTGGGGAACATCGACAATTATAGGATGTGCAGAGTAAGCAATGACAGAGAAGGTGCAATCAGAGAGATGCAGGAAGAAAACTGGCAGAGCATGGCACCCTGGAGCATTTTTACATATTCAGTATTTGAAGGAGTGAGTCTCAGCAGTGTCAAATGCTGCCAAGGGTCAAAATAGGAATTGAGAATTTTTCTGTGGATTTGGTAAGTAGCAGCCAGCAGGTGACCCTTACTGGGGCCAATACAGTACAGTATTCAGGGTGGCAGCTGTATTGCAGTGGAGCTAAGGAAAAGCACAGGCAACTCTTTCAAGAAGGTCACTGTGAATGAAGCCAGAGAGGTGGGGTAGTAGCTGTCGGATGACAAGGGGTAATGAGAAGGCTGAGTAGAGAAACACAGTACTTACTGGGCACTGCTGAGCACACAGTCAGAGCCGGCAGCTGGCCCCCTCTGCTCAGTAGTTGGATTTTTCCTTAGCAGGATTCAGCCACTCTGCCATATTTGGACGAGACAGACAAGTAGATTGACCTATCCTTGGATTTTTATCGGTATTTGGAGCAGAGAGAAGACACATGTCCCAAAGTGCTTTTTTTGAGAATCTGATAGGAGAGATCATTTTTTAGTAAGAATGTAAATTCACTCAATTTGGGGTTGGTGGGTGGGTGGGGGGATATTTATTGTAAGATAAAGAGGGATCTCTCATGGATCTAGGTGAAGACCTCACCGAGCCTGGAACTACAAATGTGAAGGTACCAGGAAGCAAGACCGCTATTCCTCATTTCTTATTCTGGGCTACTTTTGTCTTCAGTCATACCTGCTTTATTCTTTCCTCTGCACACAGGCTGTCTTATGAATCAGACCTCAAGTTTACATGGCCAATAAGTTTAAGCACTAATAGAGTTTCTAATAAGCATCTCAGAGGCTCAATTCCAAATTCCCAGAATGGAGAATCTGACTCAGCTTTAGTTAAGCGTCTAATCATCTATGGCCAGGGGGTGGAGTATTGATTTTTAGTACAAATGTAGGCATGGTACAGAGCCTCCTAAATGACAGAAAGAAGAGGATTGCCTGGTTGCACAGAGGTTTTCTGGCATCTCTGCTGCATCCAGACATCTGCTTTGTTGTATTTATCTTATTGGAAATTTCTCTGTTTTAGGCCTACTTGTCAGAGACAAGTTGTGCAGGGCTCCGCTCTATATTAATTGTGGAAGGTTTTACCTTACTGAAATGATAGTTCCCCAGCATTTTATGTTGTTCCAGCATTTATGTTTTAACTGTGATATAAACATGCCTGCAAAATATCAGTTCATGAACCAAACTTACTTTCCCTGACATAGTAACCATTTAACAGCCTCACATATTGCTGCTTCATTATGAGATGAAGTCTGAACACTTTAATGGTGACCAGTTAAAACACACACATGCATACATCAAATCAGGAATTTGATTCCAAATTTACAAAATAATCGGGTCTTATCTTTCGAAATCCTACCTATCAAGACCTAATTTAAATCTTATTCATTCCATAAATTCTTGCCTGTTCTTATCCCCTGAACAGCAGAAAATTATTTTTCTCTGTTTTTATAACTCACTTTGTTTTAACCTACTTACTACATTCTTATTGTAAAATGCAGCACACACAAAGGCACTGAGATGAAGGAGCATGTGGCTTTGCCGCTTACTAACAGTTCAACACCATGAAGGTACACAATGCATTTGAGTTTTATCTCTTGTCTGTTAGAGTGGTGATAATGCCTACCTTTCCTGGATGTTAGGAACCAGTGAGTGAATGGATGCAAAGCTATTTGCATGTCAGGAAGCCTATGCACATATTGGTACTTAAGGAACTAGTTTTGGGGTTTGAAGACCAGGTTTCTAAATCCCTGTCTGCCATTTGGTAATTCATGGTCTGGCAGTGGGTGAATTACTGTTCTTCCTTGGGCATGTTGTGTGTGGTGTGTTAGTTTTCTTTCATTGTTATGACAAATTATCACAAACAGAGTGACTTAATACAAATTAATATCTTACAGTTCTGTAGGTCACAGCTAGAGTGGGCCTGTTTGGTTTCTCTGCACTGAATGTCATAAGGCCAAAAATGAGCTGCCGGCTGGCCCAGGTTCTTATCTGGCTCCAGGGGAGGATCTGTTTTACAAGTTCATTCAGGTTGTTGGCAAAATGCAGTTCCTTGTCAACTGTAGGACTAAGGTCTCCATTTCCTCGCTGTCAGCCAGGAGACTCTCTGTTTCTGAAGACCAGCTGCATTCTTCCTCATATTGTTCCCTCCATTTTCTTTTCATTCATTCAGACAAGTAAAACGTGTATAAATTTATGATGTACACATTTTGAAATATGTATCCATTGTGGAATGCTAACTTCAGCTAATCACCGTATGTTACCTCACCTACTTATTATTTATTGTATGGGGAGCCCTTAAAATGTACTTTCCTAGCAGTTTTCAATACAGTGTTCTTAACTATAGTCACCATGTTGTACTACTCTCTTAAAAATATGGAATGTAGCCTGGCCAACATGGCAAAACCCCATCTCTATTAAAAATACAAAAATTGGCCAGACATGGTGGTGTGTACCTGAAATCACAGCTTCTTGGGAAGATAAGGCAGGAGAATGGCCTAAACCCAGGAGACAGAGGTTGCAATGAGCCAAGATCGAGCCACTGCACTCCACCTTGTGTGACAGAGCGAGACCCTGTCTCTCACTATATATATATTTGGAATGTTTCATGAATTTGCATGTGAACCTTGCAGAGGGGCCATGCTAATCTTCTCCGTGTTTTTTCAGTGTTCATACGTGTTGCCAAAGCAAGAACTGAACAGTCCCTCCTTTTTCAAACCAGCAACTTCACATGGAGTTCTGTTCAGCTGAATCTCTGATTTTCTCTTCTGCTGCATGTCTTCTGCCCCAAGCTGAAGAATGTTCTTTGCATTTAAGGGCTCGCTTATTAAATTTGCCCCACCTGGGTAATCCAGGTTGATCTTTATTTTAAGGTCAACTTAATTGTTCTTAAGTAACTTTCATCTTACCTGCCAACTCCCTTTGCCATGTAAAATAATATATGCACATGTCTGGAGATTACTGCATGGCCATATTTGGGGTAGGGTGGTTGTTCACTCTGCTTACCACTTTTGGTACTATGTATGAGTACAGTATGTGAGGGTAAGCATAGTCACTTGCATACATAAAGCTAGTCAGCTGTGAGTGGTAAATCATGTGGTCTTGATATGGTTAGCCTCTGTGTCCTCACCCAAATCTCGGTTAGAATTGTAATCCTCGTAATTCCCACAATCCCCATGTGTAGAGAGAGAGAACAGGTGGAGGTAATTGAATCATGGCGGCAGATTTCCCCATGCTGTTCTCATGATAGTGGGTTCTTACAAGATCTGATGGTTTTACAAGGGACTCTTCCCCTCTCACTCGGCACTTCTTCATGCTGCCTTGTGAAGAAGGTGCCTTGCTTTCCCTTTACCTTCTGCCATGATTGTAGGTTTTCTGAGGCCTCCCCAGCCATGCTGAACTGTGAGTCAATGAGATCTCTTTGCTTTATAAATTGCCCCATCTCCAGCAGTTGTTTATAGCAGTATGAAAACAGATGAATACAGGTGTAAGTTAAGTGGATGCACTTTGGTCAAGAGTATGCTGAGGCAGACATCTGAGTCTGCATGACTCAGTGAATTTAGAGACAGGCACATACTCCACTTGTTATATAACCTGTTTGTGTAAATTCATACTTGGTTTGGGCCACTATTGTCTGTAAAAGATATAACTGCCCTGCTGATGCTGTACCGGTGCTCATGCCCAGAGAAACAGTGGGCAGCCAGGACACAGCTCGGCCCACTCATGCCCAGAGAGAAAGAGTTAAACTGCTCATCCTGAAGGCAGGTAGAGCTGGCCACACAGGTAAGTGTGGGAGCAGCTGGCTCAAGCAGCTGAGATAGAGCAGACAGTGTAAGAGAGCTGCTGATGAGAAAGCTGCTGAATAAAGCTGTATTTCACCTTCCTACGATCCCCTGAGTGTTCTTTCAGCTATTTGCCATTCATCCACCCACTCCCCTCAGAGCTCAGCATGGGCTAGAACTTGAACCTGGACCTAACAACAGGCCTGTTGCTATGATTTATGTTCAACAAACATAAACTGTTTCCCAAGAAATATTTTGTGCCTCGGGTTACTGGTAAGAGTAACCTAAATCAAAATAAGCTAGGTTGATAGTTATACAGTAGTTCCTTTGTATAGCAACTCTTAGTTTATGCAAATAAACAGATAAGGCAAGCAAACATGCTGTATCTACATGTAAGGATTATTGATAAATAAAAAGTGTATTCTATTCTTTCTTAGGACTTTCGTTGAGGCCTTTGATAAACTACCTTTATTTCAATTCCATTATTGTTCCTATTTTTAAAATAAATATTCCAGGTTCAATAGGGGTATTTAAAGTGCCCAATGTTGTAAGACTACTGAAAAACATTTTGTTCTTGTTGTTGTTGTTTTTGAGAAGGAGTCTTGCTCTGTCACCAAGGCTGGAATGCAGTGGCGCAATCTTGGCTTACTGTAACTCGCCTCCTGGGTTCAAGCGATTCTCCTGCCTCAGCCTTCCATGTAGCTGGGATTATAGGTGCATGCCACCACATCTGGCTGATTTTTATATTTTTAGTAGAGATGGGGCTTCACCATGTTGGCCAGGCTGTTCTTGAACTTCTGACCTCGAGTTCAAGACCTCGAGATCTGTTCACCTTGGCCTCCCAAAGTGCTGGGGTTACAGGTGTGAGCCACCATGTTCGGACAGACTACTGAAAATCTTGAACGAAAAATAATTCTAATCTGTGTTTATTCTCCCTGTATCTTAGCAGGTATAGTGTAAAAGGAGCAAAAACTCTGGAGCCAGACTCCCTGAATTTGATTTCTGTCTCTGACATTTATGTGTCCAGTGATCTTGGGCAAGTGACTTAACCTCACTGTACCTCAGTTTTGTCATCTGTTAAATGAAGGTAAAAATAGACCCAACTTTGTGGAGTTATTATTGAGGATTAAATTAAATGTGTTGATATATGTAAAGTGCCTGTAACTATAACTAGTACATAGTGCTCTGTGAATCCTAGGAGTATTATTCTAATCAAACAATATGCTTTAACCATTGTCTCAACTAAGGCTATTTTGTTCCCCAGAGTACATTTGCCAGTGTTTGGAAATAAGGGTTGTCACATCTGGAGGGTAAGATACAGACATCTAGTGTTTCCAGGCCAGGGATACTGCTCAGCGTCCAATAATGCACAGGGCTGCCCGCCCCAACCCCCAAACACAGACTTATCCAGCCTGAATGCTGGTAGTGTCAAGATTAAAAACCCCTGTTTTAAACTAGTGGTCTTTTATGTTTTTAGTAACAACTTCATTTGAAAATAAAATACTCATGTATCATGAGTGACTTTTATCAATGAGGATATTCATGACAGAGCCATAGGGCTCCAAGTTCTACAATAAAGTGAAAAGTAGAAAAATTTTCTGGTGATTTAAAAAAAATAGCTATCATAGGAAAAGAATGTGCTCAACTTCTAGAATATATAATTAAAGATAAGAAATACTCAGAAATACTCAGGTCCTGTGAATCATTGAATGGGATTTCTCATTTTCTAATTTCCCAGTAAGGTTCTTCTGGAGATTATAAGGAAAGAAATTAAAGTTGACCCTTGAACAATGCAGGGATTGGGGCCCCAACCCTTCATGCAGATGAAACCATGCATATAACTTTCAATTCCCCCCAGACTTAACTACTCTTAGCCTACTGCTGACCAGAAGTCTTACTGACTAAACATAAACAGTCAGTTAACGAATATTTTGTATGTTATATGTATGGTATACTGTATTGTTACTACAAAGTAAGCTATAGAAAAGAAAATGTTATTAAGAAAATTATGAGAAAAGAGATTTACTGTTCGTCAGATGGAAGTGAGTCATCATAAAGGTCTTGATTCCTTATTGTCTTCATGTTGAATAGGCGGAGGAGGAGGAAGAGGAGAGGTGTTCTTGCTGTCTCAAGCAGAGGTGGAAGAAAATCTAAGTAGAAGCTGTACTTGGATTTGGAAACGACTCTTACTATGTATGTTGAAATACAGTGAGCATTAAGATAACTGTGCATTATAGTTGCTCATGTAGAATTTACCTATATTGTAGTAGCGGTAAATTTTGCAAGGCCCAAAATTTTTTTTGCCACTGTCATTTTTATTTCTGAATATTATATAAAGCTTACGTGTTTGCCCTCTTCACTCCTTCTCATCCCATAGGCATGTTGAATAATTTAGAATTTAGGGTATCCTTCAACTACTTATTTCTCCACTACCTCTCCTATCAATTGTAGCTGTTTGATTTGTCTATACAATACTCTGTAGGACTCTCTGAGATGCTATTCATTCTCCTGGCTACAGAATTTGTCCTTTTGATGATAGATCAGTTAATCATGAACACCTGCATTAGCATAGGGTGCAGAAGCTAATTAGACTGACTTCCTGGATTGGGTAGGAAAGAACCTGGGCACGATCCTATACCTTCCACTGTCTTCACCTACTTGGAGAAACTTAGAGTCGCAAGACACAAACAAAAATAACCTGCGATTGTTCATCATTAAGATTAAGAAGAACACTGACAGAGACGGATCCAAGATGGCCAATTACAAACAGCTCAGGATTGCAATTCCCAGTGAAAGCTCAGAGGGTGAGTGGACGCCACATTTCCAGACGGATTTTTATTGCCCACAGACCAGGAGATTCCCAGGTGGAGAAGCCCCATGGGTCACCAGTGCAGCTGTTTTGGCCGGCACAGCTGTTTTCAGCAGCGCCCCAGCACAACAGTTCTCCATACAAAATACACGAGTCCAGGCACCATTTTAGCTGGTGATTGGAGCTGCAAAAAGACAGAGTCACCCATTCAACTGATAGAAAAAGGTACTGAAACAGGGAGCCAGGCCACGAGATTCCCAGGCAAAAAAGCACCCAGAATCTCAGCACAGCTGTTTCAGCCGGCGCAGTAGGTCACCACATGGGAAATCACACAGATCCTGGTGCCTTTTCAACAGGTGACTGGAACACCAAGGAGACAGTCAACCGTTCAATTTAAAAAAAAAAAAGGCTCTGAGACAGGGAGCCAGATGATCAGGCTCAGCTGGTCCCACCCCCACAAAAAAACATCAATCTGAAATGCTTTGGATTGAGAGTTTCACAGCAAGCACAGCTGATCCCAGGATGGTCTAGCTCTGTGGGGGAGGGGCATGAACCATTATTGAGGCACTCCACCACTACGGAAGTAGTTCACCATTGCTGAGGCAGCCTGCCATTGCCCAAGCAGCCTACCATTACAGGGACAGTCCGCCATTACAGAGGTTGGCCGCCACTGCTGAGGCAGTTCTAACTATATCCACATAAACAGGACTGCAGGGAAGTTCACACGGCAGCTGAGCGGAGCCCACACCAGCTCAGCAAAGCCTCTGCAGCAGACAGTGAATAGGCTGCCTCCTTGCTGGGCAGGGCAGCCCTGAAAAAATGCAGCAGCAAAACAGAAACTCATAAATAAAGCCCTAACTCCCTGGGACAGAGCACCTGGGGGAAAAAAGGGGGGATTAATGAGTTCTGCTGCAGCAGACTTAAACATACCAGCCCAGCAGCTTTGAATGAACAACAGAGCTCACAGCTCAGCACTTGAGCTCCTATAAAAGACAGACTGTCTCCTCAAGCAGCTCCCTGACCCCGGTATATCCGAAGAGTCACCTCATAAAGGAGAGCTCAGACTGACATCAGGCGGATATCCTTCAGGGACCAAGATAGCAGAAGAAGAAACTGGCAGCAACTCTTATTGTTCTGCAGCCACTGCAGGTGATCCCCAGGTAAGCAGAGCCTGGAGTGGACCTCAGCAGTCTTACAGCAGAGGGGATTGACTGGTAGAAGGAAAATTAAGAAACAGAAAGAAATAACTTCATCATCAACAAACTGGATGTCCACTCAGAGACCCAATATGAGAGTCAACAACTACAAAGACGACAGGTGGATAAATCCACAAAGATGGGAAGAAACCAGTGCAAAAAGGATGAAAACACCCAAAATCAGAACACCTCTCCTCCTACAAGGGATCACAACTCCTCACCAGCAAGGGAACAAGGCTGGATGGAGAATGAGTGTGATGAATAGACAGAATCAGGCTTCAGAAGGTGGGTAATAAGAAACTTCTGTGAGCTAAAAGAACATGTTCTAACCAAATGCAAAGAAACTAAGAACGTTGAAGAAAGATTTGATGAAATGCTAATGAGAATAAACAACTTAGAGAGGAATATAAGTGAATTGATGGAGCTGAAAAACATAACACGAGAACTTCGTGAAGCATACACAAATTTCAACAGCCGAATTGACCAAGCAGAAGAAAGGATATCAGAAGTCAAAGATGAACTCAATCAAATAAAATGAGAAGGCAAGATTAGAGAAAAAAGGGTAAAAAAGAATGAACAAAGTCTCCAAGAAATATGGGACTATGTGAAAAGACCTAATCTATGATTGATAGGTGTGCCTGAATGTGACAGAGAGAATGAATCCAAGCTGGAAAATACTTTTCAAGATATTATCCAGGAAAACTTCCCCAACCTAGCAAGGCAGGCCAATATTCAAGTCCAGGAAATACAGAGAACACCACAAAGATATTCCTCAAGAAGAACAACTCCAAGGCACATAATCATCAGATTCATCAGGGTTGAAACGAAGGATAAAATGCTAAGGGCAGCCAGAGAGAAAGGTTGGGTTACCCACAAAGGGATGCCCATCAGACTCACAGCAGATCTCTCAGCAGAAACCCTACAAGCCAGAAGAGAGTGGGGGCCAATATTCAACATCCTTAAAGAAAAGAACTTTCAACCCAGAATTTCATATCCAGCCAAACTAAGCTTCATAAGTGAAGGAAAAATAAAATCTTTTATGAACAAGCAAGTACTCAGAGATTTCATCACCACCAGGCCTGCTTTATAAGAGCTCCTGAAAGAGGCACTACACATAGAAAGGAACAACCAGTACCAGCCACTCGAAAAACATACCAAATGGTAAACAGCATCAACACAATGAAGAAACTGCATCAACTAATGGGCAAAACAGCCAGCTAGCATCAAAATGGCAGGATCAAATCCACACATAACAATATTAACCCTAAATGTAAATGGGCTAAATGCACCAATCAAAAGACACAGACTGGCAAATTGGATGAAAAGCCAAAACCCGTTGGTGTGCTGTATCCAGGAAACCCATCTCACAGGCAAGGATACACAAAGGCTCAAAATAAAGGGATGAAGGAAGATTTACCAAGCAAATGGAGAGCAAAAAAAAGCAGGAGTTGCATTTCTCATCTCTGATAAAATAGACTTTTAACCAACAAAGATCGAAAGAGACAAAGAAGGACATTACATAATGGTAAAAGGATCAATGCAACAAGAAGAGCTAAAGATTCTAAATATATATGCACCCAATACAGGAGCACCCAGATACATAAAGCAAGTTCTTAATGACTTACAAAGAGACTTAGACTCCCACACAATAATAGTGGGAGACTTTAACAACCCGTTATCAATATTAGACACATCAACGAGATAGAAAATTAACAAGGACCTGAACTCAGACCTGTACCAAGCACACCTAATAGACATTTACAGAACTCTCCACCCCAAATCCACAGAATATACATTCTTCTCAGCACATCACACCTACTCTAAAATTGACCACATGATTGGAAGTAAATCACTCCTCAGCAAATGCAAAAGAATGGAAATTATAACAAACAGTCTCTCAGACCACAGTGCAATGAAGTTAGAACTCAGAACTCAGAAACTAACTCAGAACCACACAGCTTCATCGAAACTGAACAACTGGCTTTTGAATGTCGACTGGATAAATGATGAAATGAAGGCAGAAATAAAGATGTTCTTCAAAACCAACAAGAATGAAGACACAACATATCAGAATCTCTGGGACACATTTAAAGCAGTGTCTACAGGAAAATATATAGCCCACATGAGAAGCAAGAAAAGTTCTAAGATCAACACCGTATCATCAAAATTGAAAGAGCTAGAAGAGCAAGACCAAAAAAACTCAAAACCTAGCAGAAGACAAGAAATAACTAAGATCAGAGCAGAACTGAAGGAGACAAAGACACAAAAAACCCTTCAAGAAGTCAATTAATCCAGGAGCTTGTTTTTCAAAAAGATCAACAAAATAACAGACCACTAGCCAGATTAATAAAAAAGAAAAGAGAGAAGAATCAAATAGATTCAATAAAAAATGATAAAGGGGATATCACCACAGATTCCACAGAAATACAAACCATCATCAGAGATTATTACAAACATCTATATGCACATAAACTAGTAAACCTGGAAGAAACGGATGAATTCCTGGACACCTGCATTCTCCCAAGCCTAAACCAGGAAGAAGCCGAAACCCTGAATAGACCAATAACAAGGTCTGAAGTTGAGGCAGCAATTAAGAGCCTACCACCCAAAAAAAAAGCCCAGGTCCAGACAGATTCACAGCCTAATTCTACCAGACATACAAAGAAGAGCTGGTACCATTCCTTCTGAACTATTCCAAACAATCCAAAAAGAGGGAATCCTTCCCAAATCATTTTATGAGACCAGCATCATCCTGATACCAAAACCTGGAAGAGACTCAACAAGAAAAGAAAACTTCAGGCCAATATGCAGGATGAACATAGATGCAGAAATCTTCAATAAAATACTGGCAAACCGATTGCAACAGCACATCAAAAAGCTTATCCACCATGAACAAGTAGGCCTCATTCCAGCAATGCAACGCTGGTTCAACATACACAAGTCACCACATAAACGTAATTCACCACATAAACAGAACCAAAGTCAAAAACCACATGATTATCTCAATTGATGCAGAGAAAGCCTTTGACAAAATTCAACAGCCCTTTATGCTAAAAATCCTCTATAAACTAGGTATTGGCAGAATGTATCTCAAAATAATAAAAGCTATTTATGACAAACCAACAGCCAATATCATACTGAATGGGCAAAAACTGGAAGCATTCCCTTTGAAATCTGGCACTAGACAAGGATGCCCTCTCTCACCACTCCTATTCAATATAGTATTGGAAGTTCTAGCCAGAGCAATCAGGCAAGAAAAAGAAATAAAGGTTATTCAAATAGGAAAGGAGGAAGTCAAATTGTCTCTATTTGCAGACGACATGATTGTATATCTAGAAACCCCATCGTCTCAGCCCAAAATCTCCTGAAACTGATAAGCAACTTCAGCAAAGTCTCAGGATACAAAATCAATGTGAAAAAATTGCAAGCATTCCCATACAACAATAACAGACTTAAAGAGAGCCACATCAAGAACAAACTGCCATTCACAATTGCTACAAAGAGAATAAAATACCTGGGAATACAACTAACAAAGGATGTAAAGGACCTCTTCAAGGAGAACTACAAACCACTGCTCAATGAAATAAGAGAGGACACAAACAGATGGAGAAACATTCCATGTTCATGGTTAGGAAGAATCAATATTATGAAAATGGCCATACTACCCAAAGTAATTTACAGAGTCAATGCTATCCCCTTCAAGCTACCAATGACCTTCTTCACAGAACTGGAAAAAACCACCTTGAACTTCATATGGAACCAAAAGAGAGCCCACATAGCCAAGTCAATTCTAAGCAAAAAAAAAAAACAAAGCGGGAGGCATCACACTACCAGGCTTCAAACTATACTACAAGGCTACAGTAATCAAAACAGCATGGTACTGATGCCAAAACAGAGATATAGACCAATGGATCAGAACAGAGGCCTCAGAGGCAACACCACACATCTACAAACATCTGATCTTTGACAAATCTGACAAAAACAAGCAAAGGGGAAAGGAGTCCCTGTTTAACAAATGGTGTTGGGAAAACTGGCTAGCCATGTGCAGAAAGCAGAAACTGGACCCCTTCCTGACACCTTACACTAAACTTAACTCCAGATGGATTAAAGACTTAAACATAAGACCTAATATCATAAAAAACATAGAAGAAAACCTAGGCGAAACCATTCAGGACATAGGTGAAAGCAAGGACTTCATGACCAAAACACCAAAAGCATTGGCAACAAAAGCCAAAATAGACAAATGGGTCTTAATCAAACTCCACAGTTTCTGCACAGCAAAAGAAACAGTTATTAGAATGAATCAGCAACCAACAGAATGGGAAAAAAATTTTGCAATCTACCCATCTGACAAAGGGCTGATATCCAGAATCTACAAAGAACTAAAACAGATTTACAAGAAAAAAACAAACAAGCCCATTCAAAAGTGGGCAAAGGACATGAACAGCCACTTTACAAAAGAAGATATACATGAGGCCAACAAACATATGAAAAAATGCTCATCATCACTGTTCATAGGGAAATGCAAATCAAAACTACATTGAGATACCACCTCACGCCAGTTAGAATGGCAATCATTAAAAAACCTAAAGACAACAGATGCTGGAGAAGATGTGGAGAAATAGGAACACTTTTACACTGTTGGTGGGAGTGTAAATTAGTTCAACCATTGTGGAAGACAGTGTGGCAATTCCTCAAGGACCTAGACATAGAAATTCCATTTGACCCAGCAATTCCATTACTGGGTATATATCCAAAGGATTATAAATCGTTCTACTGTAAGGACACATGCACACGAATGTTCACTGCAGCACTGTTTACAATAGCAAAGACCTGGAATCAACCCAAATGCCCATCGATGATAGACTGAACAGGGAAAATGTGGCACATATACACCGTGGAATATTATGCAACCATCAAAAATGATGAGTTTGTGTCCTTTGTAGGGACATGGATGAACCTGGGAACCATCATTCTCAGCAAACTGACACAAGGACAGAAAAACACCGCATGTTCTCACTCATAGGTGGTTGTTGAACAATGAGAACACATGGACAGTAGGAGGGGAGCATCACACACTGGGGTCTGTTGGGGGGAAATAGGGGAGGGGCAGCGGGGGATGGGGAGTTGGGGAGTGATAGCATGGGAAGAAATGCCAGATATAGGTGATGGGGAGGAAGGCAGCACATCACACTGCCATGTGTGTACCTGTGCAACAATCTTGCATGTTCTTCACATGTACCCGAAAACCTAAAATGCAAAAAAAAGAACCCCGACACATTGGGCATCAATTAAGTCCTAAAAGTATTTGATAACTGATAATATTGTACAATTACTAAGTATTGGTAAAAATATATGAGATTGTGATCATATTAGAAATACATTTGTCTCATGGTATTTAACAAATTTGTGGCTCACATAATATGACAAAAGGAAAGTGTTAATTGTAGCGAAGATGATATCTACTCCATCCTTTTTGGATCCTTGAGTTACAACTTTAAATCTGTAGATATAAAGGGAAACACCCTGACTCTTTTTAAAAGGAAGAAACAAAACCTTTTTGATTTGGATCATGTCTGCCATATTTTTAAATTAGGGCTAGAACCTGGGAAAAGCAGTTTATAGCAGAACTACGTTTTGTAATGCGATCTTTTGTTCAACCTGACTAGTTTGTCTTTTTGACACTTTCTAAAGTGGTGGACCGGTACTAACTACTTCTTCACAGACTTTGTGATTAAGGGAGATCAGCTTTAAATGTAATTGGCATCGTTCAAGGGTTTGGGCAAAGTTCAGCCAGTTTTCTGTGATGTCAGCCTGTTAGAAAGGAAAACCTCTTCTGTCAGCCACCACCTTGCTTGAGCTTGATTGCATGCTGGGGCACCACATCTAAAATGCAGCTACATAGCAGTAGAAAACTAATTAAAGACTTTTGTCTACTTTGAAATGATTGTTACCCAAATCTTGGTCTGCTACTTCCTAATTCAGAGCCTTATGCTAAAGACATTTTTGGAAAAAACTCAACAGTTTTATCAGTGAAGTATGGGGAAATACTTAAGTCTCTTCATCAAGAATTAGTTGATCTGGGGAAGAGAGACTTGGATTACAGTGAATCAGTGTTTATATAGAACTGATTTTTATATATAACTGTTTTTATAGAATTTCTGTAAGCAGGACTGGTTGAGCAGCAAATAGCACACACAGGACCATGTTTCTTGCCTCATTTCAGTGTTCGTAGTGGCATTTTATTGTGGTAGTCTGGACCAGTGGCTAGAGGGTCCCAAAGACTAGAGATCATACTAGGTAGTTCCTTTACCTTGGTTACCATTAGTTCTGAGAATAGAATTGAGATCTGAGTCTGGATTCCAAAGAATACTGGCAAGGCATATCATAGTAGTGTTTGGTCTAAGCTGAGCAGAACCCAGTACCCAGAGGGTCAAGTCTGGGAGAGGAAAAAAAAGCAGAAATGGGACAAGAATGACAACACTTAGTAATGTGGATAAGATCATCACAGACATACAGCTGTGCACTGGTGAGTTCCTTATGGGCAAGAATTCAGTGTAGCATAGGCCATAGAGCTGTAGGTGCTCAAAATATTTGTGGAAGGAATGCACTGTTCTACCTGGCACAAAGCAACACAGAAATGGCATTTGGTCTGGAGAGTCTAGTACTGGGACAGGTTCCATCCTGCTGCCCAACTGGATCTCTTGGGGAATTTGCTTTCTACCTGGCTGAGGAAGGTGTGATCTGCTTCTTTCTGTGAGTTCTACAGGAGTGAGCCACCGTTAACAGAGAGCTGGAGCCCCTGGAACATTTTTACCATTGCTCAAAGTAAACATTTGCAGGACCAGGGGCAGTGGTTCATGCCTGTAATCCCAGCACATTGGGAGGCTGAGGTGGGTGAATCCCTTGAGGTTAGGAGTTCAAGACCAGCCTGGCAAACATGGCAATACCCCGTCTCTACTAAAAATATTAAAAATTAGCCAGGCATGGTGGTGCATCCCTGTAGTCCCACCTACTAGGGAAGCTGAGGCAGGAGAATTGCTTGAGCCCAGGAGGTTGAGGCTGCAGTGAACTGAGACTACACTACTGCACTCCAGCCTGGGAGACAGAGCATGACTATCTCTCAAAAGAAAAAAATTGCAGGCCATATTTTGAATCCGTTAGATTTCAGGACCTGGGTTCTTTGTCAGTGAAATTCAAAGGTGAGTAGTTAGTTGTTGGGAGAGTGACCTTCTGAGAACACCACCAAGGAATCAGGCGAGAGGGACAGATTCTTCATAAATCCTGGCAGAGCATGCTGGTAGAAGGTAAGATATCCTTCTAGTTTGGAGGAGCATTTTAAACAAGGATATTTTAAATCAAGTTAGAGAGTCCTAAGCCAAGGACAGCATTTTATATTCAGTACTGGGAAGGTATTTTTTGTCCACGGTAGAAGGTCATACTTCTCTGTTTGGAACAACAGTCTTGTTTCCAGAAATGAAGGATGTGGAATTCTAATATTGTTCAAACACTGAAAAGAAAACAGTGTGAGAGAGTCAGTTTATATGGAAATTGATGGTAGAAGATCACGAGTATACTAACCTGTTTTAAATAGATTTCATGTATTTATAATAAAACTTTGGAGAGAAAGTTGTATTCTTTCATATATATATATTTCAGGGTCAGAAATTTTATATTTGAAAAAGAGAAGTTGTAACTCAACTATGATACCCTGTAAAAGTAGGGAAAAATTAAACATTTCAAAAAGTAGTATCAGCTTGACTCACTAGAAGCACAGTGTTTAATACAATTTCTATTATAAAATATTTAACAAGAGCCCCTTTTCACAAAACTAAAGCTGTTTAATGTCATTAACAGAATGGTATATAATTATTGGAGTCATTCAGTTTTTACTAGCACAGTGGATAAATTACAGAAGATGTCTTAATATTTGAGGTTTTTACCAAAAAATATAGCCTTCTTTGATAACAATATTTACTTGAATGGTTTCTTTGATTTTGATCAAATAGTTTACTTTTTCAAACAAGGTGGAGAAAAACTCCTCAAATCATTCCATGATGTTGATATTTTCTGAGTGAATCCCGGAACCCTGACCACCTACCTCTTTTTTTTTTTTTTTTTTTTTGGTCAATCATTTGTGCCTTCCATTAAGCCCACATTGGTCTTTAAAACTTAATCAGAGGACTTGGCCTACTGTAAATTTTTTGGTAAATCTTACTGTTTATTATACTATTGTCTCTGTCAAACCTTTAGAGTAGGTTCAGCTACCAAATAATATTATAACAAATACTGTAGAGAAAAACTTCTATTTTTTCAAATTGGGGCAATGATACATAGTCCAGTTTTGAGCTGATCACTCCAGTTTAAAAAAAAAAAAAAGCAAAGGATAACTATTAGAATGCTAAATTCTTAGTGGTTGGTGATAGTTCAAACTTTAGTTTGACATTTAAACATAACTGGCTGGCTCCTCCTTCAGAGAAGATATCAGCCAGGCATGGTGGCTCACACCTGTAATCCCAGCACTTTGAAAGGCCGAGGCGGGTGGATCATGAGGTCAGGAGTTCGAGACCAACATGGCCAACATAGTGAAACATTATCTCTACTAAAAATGCAAAATATTAGCTGGTGTGGTTGCGGGCACCTATAGTCCCAGCTACTTGGGAGGCTGAGGCAGGAGAATCGCTTGAACCCGGGACATGGAGATTGCAGTGAGCCGAGATTGCACCATTCCACTGCAGCCTGGAGGACAGAGCAAGACTCCCTCTCAAAAACAAACAAAAAATACCACTGCAGTTCTCCTGGCTTTAATTCATTTATGACTGCAGGATAACCACTGCAACAGCGTATCTGCATGTGCCACATCTTTGTTCAAGGCAGAAGGAAGAGGGAAAGCAATGATACCCATTGACCTTTATAGATGTCCCATTGGCTGGAACTTTGACCAGTAGCCACTTCCAGCTGTGAAGAGGCTGAGAAAGAACATTAGGCTTTTGCAGTTGTCAGTTTCAGCCACAAGCAAGGGAAAAAGAAGTTTGATTGTGGGGTAAATATATCTATATTATCTGAAGTAGGTCTAATAAATATTCATATTTTTATTATTGTTATGCAGCTTTGTGTAGTCTTTTGGAATAATAAAATAATTTCACCTCTGCTGACAAATTTGATATTTTTTACTTCCTAAATTTATGGAGGTCTTTGCCCGATTTTTAAGCCATAAAATAGCTGAAGAAAATTGGAAGTCATTGCATTCAAAGCTTATATGAAGTAATGCAGTCTACTTTAACAGGTTGCCGAATCTGGCATATATTTAATGCTGTCCACTTGCCATCCAGCAGCAATAGAATGAATAATGGTTATCTGTTTTTTTACCTTTTTGAAGAAAAAAATCAGGCTGTATCAGATTTTAAAACCCTGCCAGAAAGGTTAGAATAATGCATTTGCAGGCCCAGGAAGGATTTTCTATCACTTATAAAATATCTCAGATGATCATCAGTCCATAGAAGATACGATTTTAGGGTGATAATACAGGCATATTAGATGTTAGTGCTTGCCTTAAAGATGGTACTATATCACATATAGTCTAAAATAATTATTTGCCATTTTAAGTGATAATCTTAGTAATGTAGAAATCTAGATGAAACCATAGTAGAGAGCTTTGAAAAATAACCCGTATCTCAGTACTTTTTTTCTGCATGTGCTTAATAAGAAATCTGATATTGCCATTTAGCAGCAATTTTTAGAGTATTATTAACATTTAAGCTAGTATATTGAGCAATAAGTCTCTTTTCAGTAGCACAAAATGAAATTATTAGAGTGTTCTTTTGGTGATGAAATATAATCCTCGATGAAACCAAGACTCATGCTTGTGAAATAACTTATGCAGGATGTCCAAGTAGAGATGAACAGATATCTTTCAAAGGAAGGGACTTTTAGCTATTAAAATACATGTAAAGCAAAGTTCTGTTTCAGTATATGTCAGGTAACTTTCTCTCTACAGGGTACCAGAAGTAACAGATACTCATATTTTCAATTTATTAATCTACCAGTACATTTAATGTTTCTCCCTGCATCTGCAAGGCTTTCAGAAGAAGAAAGATTGGCAACTGGTTTTGTATGTCATGTGTCTGAAAGTCTCACTCTTAAACATCAAATTTTTCCAGAATAATGAGATAGATAATAGAAACATACAAAGATGTATATCAACACCACACAAGTCACACTTTATTGGAAAGTTTATTTGGAAGGCAAGTTTCCTCCAGTTTTCATGGATCACACATTTGGCTCAGGACACTGTACAGGATAACATACTGTGGGCGTCAGACTCAGCCTGAATTCATAGCCAACCTCCACCACCAAGATTTGACATTGGGAAAATAATTTAACCTCTTGATTTCTTCATCTGTGAAATAAGACTCTCACTGGGGAGACTACCTTTTTTGCAGAGTGGTTGTAAGGGACTGAGAAGATAAATGCTCTGATGTGTAAGCGTTCAGTAAATGCTGACTGTTTTCATGACAAGGATAATAAGAAAATACCTTTTTGGGACCCACCAATTATGGCTTTTAAGTCTTGTAGAATCACTGGTTGCTACTTCAAGATTATACTTAGGAACCAGCATTTCTGGCAGTAGTACATAAGTATTACATTTCATAAGTAAAGTCCTTTTATATATTTTTATTATTGTTATGCCCAGATAATAATTTGTAAAAACGTTATCAGCAGTATGAAAAGATTACTCTCAAAATCTTACAAGATCATGGATTCTAGATGATAACAGATACTCCACTTATTAATAATGGACAATTTTAAGAACAGTTACTTCAGAAAGTTTTTTTTTTTTTTTTTTTTGGAAAAACAAATGTGACTTTTTTTTTTTGAGATGGAATCTCGCTCTGTTGCCTAGGTTGGAGTGCAATGGTGTGATCTTGCCTCACTGCAACCTCTGCCTCCTGGGTTCAAGTGATTCTCCTGCCTCAGCCTCCCAAGTAGCTGGGACTACAGGTGCCTACCACCACACCCAGCTAATTTTTTGTATTTTTAGTAGAGACAGGGTTTCACCTTGTTAGCCAGGATGGTCTCGATCTCCTGACCTTGTGATCTGCCTGCCTTAGCCTCCCCAAGTACTGAGATTACAGGCATGAGCCACCACACCCAGCCACAAATGTGACATTTTATGGCCAATCTATTTTTTATGAATTCTACCTTCAAATAATAACTTACAGAATTATAATTCATAATCCTTTATAAAATTGTGATTTCTGGCTTTTATTTAAAAAGGAAAATCTTATACTATACAACTCTCTTAACAGCTTTATTCATCATTGTGAAAACTTGGAAGCAACCAAGATGTTCCTCAGTAGGTAGATGGGTAATTAAACTGCAGTATATCCAGACAATGGAATGTTATTCAACAGTGAAAAGAAATATTATTCAACACTAAAATGAAATGAGCAATCAAGCCATAAAAGGGTATGGAGGTACCTTAAATGCATGTTACTAAGTGAAAGAAGTAACATGGCTACAATATTAAAATTGGCTACATATTTTATGATTCCAGTTATATGATATTTTGGATGAAACAAAACTATGCATACAGTAAATTACCAGGGGTTGGGGAGAGTTAGGGATGAATAGGCACAACGTAAAGGATTTTCGTGTCAGTGAAAATACTCTGTATGATATTATGATGGTAAATACATGCCATTGTAGAGTGTCAAAACACTGAAATATACCACACCAAGAATGAGCCTTAATGTAAATCATGGACTTTAGGTAGCAGTGATATGTCAGTGTAGGTCTATCAGTTGTAATAAATGTGGGACTCCGCTGTGTGATGTTGATAGTGAGAAGGTTGTACCTTAGGGGTACAGAGGATATATGGGAACTTTGTACTTTCCACTCAATTTCGCTGTACACCTAAAACTTCTGTTTAGAAAAAAAAAGTCTGTTTTAGAAAACGTACACACACACAAAAGAAAGGAAAAAAAGGGAGATACTTGTGCCCTGCAACTCTCCTCTTGATAATTGAAGAACAGGGCTTGACTCCCTAGGGATAGCTTGTTTCAAAGAAAAAAACAAAGGAAGAAAAGAATATAATTTAAAAAGGTAACTCTATCTGACTTTGCTCATTTTATTGAAATTTAAGCTAATTCATTTTACCAATCACTAAACAATTAGTAACTTTATTAACAACTAGTAAGACTAGTAATAACCTCATAGTATTTGTAAAGTTTAGAAAGGAATCTGAACAAAACATGTTCTTTATAAAGTTGACAAATCTTTTAAAGATAGCACATTTCAATTTTAAAAATCATTGTGTCACTACTGCAAAAATGCAAATGTAGTGAAAATTGACATAGAATAATATGTATGAGTTAGAATATTTGGGCTTGCCTTTTTATTACACATATTGAAACAAAAACAATCCTTTGAGATGAGACACTACATGAAAATAGTGTTTGTTTTCTATGGAATACATTCTTAGCTCTATTTACGATATTATGGGAACATTGTGATATCCCAGCAAATAATACCTTTTTTGGCCTGTTGAGGTGGCTCACGCCTGAAATCCCAGCTCTTTGGGAGGCCAAGGTGGGCGGATCACCTGAGCTCAGGAGTTTGAGACCAGCCTGGCTAACATGGTGAAACTCTATCTCTACTAAAAATATAAAAATTAGCTGAGTGTGGTGGCAGGTGCCTGTAATTTCAGCTACTCAGAAGGCTAAGACAGGAGAATTGCTTGAACCCAGGAGGCAGAGTTTGCAGTGAGCCGAGATTGTGCTACTGGCATTCCAGCCTGCACAACAAGAGCAAAAAAAAAAATACCTTTTTCTCTTGATTGCTAAAGATCTGTAGTTGCGGATGCTCCCCATATTGGGAAAGCCCTACCAGATCTTGGCCTGGACCAAGTGAGGAAGACTATCTGTCACCACAGACCTGCTGGCCTCACATTGACCCCAGAGGTCTTAGCAAGACTAATCTAATGAATAAAAAGTTTCCCTGTTAATTAAAAACCAACTGAATAAACAGACCAAAAACCCTGAGGTTAAACTTTTAAACAAAATGACAACTTCTGAACTCAGTGACAGCTTCTGCCTGGAGACCATAGTCATAAACCACAAGACAGATGTTTTTGATGAGGAAATGACTGCAAACGGTAGACCTTAAGCTGATGCCAAACTAGTCTTTGTAAGAAAAATGTTCTTAACAATAGTGCTTCTTTCCAAAAAGGAATGGACTAGATAGGCCCAAGAAAAGGGCTTATTCATATATAAATATGCCCTCTAACTTTTGAGTTGCTAAATTATTATCCCTTAGAATATTTTAGAGAAATTGACTTATATTTTAGTCAAGTATTTCTTTTTTCTTTTTTTTTTCCCCTGTACCCTCTTCCATTTGTTAACGGCACAGGAAGTTTTATAAAATAATGTCACAATTTGGCCATAAAGAAAGAGAACTATTAAATGCATATGATCCAATTTTTTGAGTTAGAACTAGAAACACTGGCTTTTTCTTAGGAGAATGAGATACTTCTTAGAAACGGAACAAGCTGTCCTTTACAAGTAGTGATTACTAGAATTCTCATTTTTTAAAACTGGCTTTATCAGGCATTCTGACTCTTTTTCTAAAGAAATTGCTGTTGCTAACCACGCTTTCATTTCACTGGGGAATTAATGTTCAGTGGTGCATTAGAATTCATGCAGTAGCATTAAATAATTACTGTTTCTTTATATATCTCCTACCAACTTAAAAGTACATTAAAATTGGCTGTAGGAGAATTCGGGACACCTCAATCTGAAGAAAATCCCCGATCCCTATGTGTATATATATATATGTACATATATATATATATATATATATATAAAATCTTTACTCAGTGACTAAGAGGCAACTTCAAGTACTTGGCAACAAACAAATTGCACACATAGCAACAAGAAAGAAGTCGAGTAGTATAGAAAGAGAAAAAAGAAGCTGGTCCACATTAGCTCCCATGGTGGTAGTAAACCTCAGAGAATATCAGAGCTGTAGACAGCAGCTTGGCATGAAGGAGACAATTCATGGTTTTCCATAAATCTAGTTACAGGCTAGGCTGGTTAGGGCAGCACCATCTTGTCTGCCCAAGTAACATACAGGGCAGGAGGAGAAAAGTTGAGTATAGGGTTGGAGCTGAGCTGACATGGAGGAGGAGGAAGATGTGAGAGTTGAAGGATGTAGGGCAGGCAAAGAAAGGTGGGGCTGTGAGGGTCTTCAGTTGAGCCAGCTCCCAAGCCTGATTTGGTGTGTGTTATTATGGTGCCAGGCCTGGCCACAGCTTCTCAGACCCCTGAGAGGGCTGCCCTCTGTGCATGGAGCAGCAGGAGGGCTCAGAAGCCTCAGATGACTGTCTGAAGTTTTCAAGCAGCAAAAAAATGAGGGTTCTGTTCAGGGTACAGCAAAGAAAATCAGAAGGAGAGAGTCCCCAGCCTTGCTTTTCTCTACACTACCTTGGGCCTCAGCTTCATCTGTAAAACAGGGATGATAATACCCCAGAGAGGGTGTTATAAGGATTGGATATGTTAAATTGTATCGAATTCCCTTCACAATGCAGTGTGGTAGCTGTTTGACAAACTTGATTGACTTCTTCTTTTACAGCCTCAGACTCCATAACCCATGGTGACGACAGCTTCTACAGTTTCATTTACAGAACAGGATAATACTTTCTAAAATGTGAAACTACTACTCATCCAGTGAAAGAATTGTTGAGAAGCTTATGCATAATGCTTTATTCACCTCAGATCTCCAGGACTTTTGCTAGTTTGTGGCAAAGAGATAGCACATATGTTGCTGCCAGAACAGTGCAGGAAGCTGGCCCTGAAGGGCAGCGAGGAAGTGGGATATAGAAGCTCCTCGCTGAGCTATGGGAGGCAGGGCTGGTGGGAAGCCACAGGCCCACAGACCTAAAAACAGAGTGGTTGGGTCTAGATGCGTGCCTACAAAGTAGGGGTTGCAGTGCAAACTGCTGGGCTGTGGGCTAACTGTGGCTCACAGACTTTTTTTTTTACACTTACCCAGTGTAGTGGTTTTTTTTTTTTTTCTTTTAAATAGCTTTAGCCAGGAGCTTGATTTATTTTATCACATTCCCCATTCACTTCTTTTTTTTTTTTTTTGAGACAGAGTCTCACTTTGTCGCCCAGGCTGTAGTGCAGTGGCACAGTCTCAGCTCACTGCCATCTCTGCCCCCTGGGTTCAAGCAATTCTCCTGCCTCAGCCTCCCTAGTAGCTGGGACTACAGGTGTATACCAGCTAATTTTTTTGTATTTTTAGTAGAGATGGGGTTTCACCATGTTGACCAGGATGGTCTCAATCTCCTGACCCCGTGATCTGCCTGCCTTGGCCTCCAAAAGTGCTGGGATTAAAGGCGTGAGCCACCGTGCCCAGCTCCCCCATTCACTTCTTATTGCCGTAGACCTGGTGGTTCTATTCCTGTCTGGTCCTTCAAATATTCTGACCCCCTTTTTTGAGCCCACTGCAGAGCAGGGGCACAAACCAGAGAGCTGATAGTGGACTCAGAACCAGGGACTGAATGTCCCTTTGTCTTAGAATTTCAGATAAACAACTTTTTTTTTTTTTTTTTAACTGTAAGTAGGTTCTGTGTAATCTTTCCATTTCCTGAATCTGGCAGTACTGCTTTATTCCCATTATAATTCTCACCCTTGCAAAAATAGGTACTAAGTAGTCATTGTCATTGTAACACTGGGGTAAAGAATCTTTAGAACACCTTATCAGCCTTTGGGAAAGAGAGAGGGAACATATTTATTTCAGCATTTGAAAGAGCAAAGCATGTGAATGAGTGTTTGAATTTGATGTGGGGTAAAATTGGAAACTATCACTGCTAGAGAGTTTTTTTCCCCCCCGTACTGGGTGCTGACAGCTAGAAGGTGACTGGAGGCGGGCCTCACTCACTGAAGAATCATGTAAGGACAGGGATCATTCCCGAGACTGTCTTGGGTGGCATCTTGATACCTGTTACATGAGAGAGTCCTGAATACTTTCAGATGTAATTGTGGTAGACCCCAGGCCTGCAGTCTTTGTGAAGGCGGAGTCACACCAGGCTCTGCACTGTCATCTGTTGGTGACATTGGCCTCTTTTCTTTTTCATCCCTGAATTGCTCTACCCTCTCTGAGTTCAGCTAAAGTTCTGCTTCCTTCAGGCTGTTCTCCCTTATCTCTGTTTGACTCCTGAAGCCTAGGAGGACTCTGAGGAGGTGGTGTCCATGGATAAAGATCAGCCAGGCTTATTGAGTGTCTTCTAGTCAGGTGCACTGTCACATCTAATCTCCTCACTGCGCTGTAAGGGAGATAATTTTTTTTAATAAACTTTATTTTTTTTTTTCTTTTTGAGACAGAGTTTCGCTCTTGTTACCCAGGCTGGAGTGCAATGGCGCGATCTCGGCTCACCGCAACCTCTGCCTTCCGGTTCAGGCAGTTCTCCTGCCTCAGCCTCCTAAGTAGCTGGGATTACAGGCATGTGCCACCATGCCCAGCTAATTTTTTGTATTTTTAGTAGAGATGGGGTTTCACCATATTGACCAGGATGGTCTCGATCTCTTGACCTCGTGATCCACCCACCTCGGCCTCCCAAAGTGCTGGGATTACAGGCATGAGCCACCTTAGAGCAGTTTTAGGCTCATAGAAAAATTGAGCAGAAATTATAGAGAGTCCCTGTATACCCGCTGTCCCCACACAGGCACAACCTCTCCTAATCTCAGCACCCCAAATCACAGTGGTACATTTGTTAAAATGGGTTATTCTTATTTAAGGATGAGAGAACTAAGGGGTGGAGGAGCAGACCCTGAGGCAGCCGGGCTCAGGCTTACCCACTGCAACCTGCTCAGCCATGTGACTATGACAGCCCTGCCTCAGTGTTGAGTCTGTCACTGCCCCATGGTCCTTCTAGCCTTCCAGACCGTCATTCCCACAAGGAAATGTAGGTGATGGGATAGCATTAGATAAGCAGAGGAAAGGGTGGTTAGATTGCTATCTGTTGTTTGTCCGTGGAGAAATTCTCTTCCAGTGGATAAGTGAAGGTTTGGCAAAATTGTGAATTAATTTTCCCCAAGTAGCTTTTTACCTATTTCCCTCCATTCTGTTCTCCAATTCTACCAAAGATTGAAAGAAGTAACTTCAATGACCCTAAAAATATTTTATCTGAAAGTTCCAGAAGTTACTTTCATATGACAAGTAATTTTAAGCGAAGTTTGATGGAAATTACTGTCAGGCTTTTAAAATCACCATTTTTCAAAGCAACAACCCTAAGTGTAGTTTTAGGAGAAATGGTACATCACTTTCAGGTTTGGCAGTGAGTTAGATTGCTCTTCTACCCCAGACCTTGCCTGAAGCAGACACAGCCCCTTGTGTCCTCAAGAACAGCAGGAACATGAGTATCGCTGGACCACAGAGCTTCTTCCCTTTCATGACAGACAGTGGACTGTTACATAAATTAGCCAAAGATGGGCTATGTCTGTTGGTCTCTAGGTTATTTCCTCACTGCAGGCTGAGACCTGCTAATTCGAGCCCACTAACACCAAACTCAAATTTTTATACATCTAATTATTTTTTAAATAGTCCAAACAAGCAGATTTTTAGCCATTTAGACCCTGCCTGCTTTACACGTTCTGTGAAACCTTACCTAGCATCTGTTGGTCATTGATAAGATAGAGCTTTGTGGTTTTAAGACCCCAAGCTGCTACTGCCCTTCAAAGTTAACTGACCTAGAGATACTCCACCATGCGCAAAGTGACATGACTGTCCTAAGCCCTCATTCCAATGCACCTCTCCCCTGGGAGCTCCTTCGCCCTCCTCCCCTTCTGCATAGTAGCCTCCTCACCCTAAGCCTCTGGATGGCCTCCCATGCAACCCCATACAAAGCACCACTCATTAAAGCTTGTTGTGTGTTAACTGCCTCTTGTGGTCCTGTCTTTTACCCAGATCAACCATAAATCCTTCAAACAAACCCCTTCTATACAGTAGTACCTTGACACAACTAAGATTTTATGAAAGCCAGAATATGAACCTGCAGAACTAAAGATCATTCCATGTTGCCTTACATGTGGAGAGGACCTTTCTACTCTTTATCCTTTCTTTTTCCTTTTGGATACCAAATAGTTGTATACATTTTTAAATGTTTAATATTTGTAAAGAGCTTATGTGCAATATAGATTTGCCTGGCTTCACATGTATTTGTCCTTCCTATTTATGTGTTATACTGGGAAAAATTATGAAGCTCTTTTAGATTGCAAAGATCACAGACATTCTTAGGTTTTTAATCAAAGTAGTTATAATGCCTAAAATGCACTGAGCACTTACTGTGTTGGGCAGTGTGTTAAGCTCTTTACATACAGTGTTAGTCATCATCACAACCAATGAGGCTTGTGTTTTTATTCACATTTAATGCGTGCGGAAAGTGGACTCAGAGAGATTAATTGCCTCACTTAGAGTCACACTGACGATGGCAGAGCTCAGATATGAACCCAGTTTTTCAGATGCATTCACCCGTGACCTACTCTATGCATTACTCCTCAGTAAATGAGAAGCTTTTCTGCAAGTAGACACAGGAAAGTAAGCAAACAGTCTCAGCAGGCAAAAAGGAGAAGGGAAGATGACTCATCAACATTCAGGACTCAACAGCAGTGTTGATAGTCCTGTGGCTGCTATACAGAGCTAACACCGTTCCACTGGGGAACCATGCAAATGGCAAAATTATCTCTGCCTTAGCCTCCTCTTAACTTTTTTCTCCTTGTGTTTCTCCTCTTCTTTTTTCCTTCTACTGCTTCTTGGCCCTTTCTGTTTGTATTTATACTTTTCTGTTTCTGTATCACTCTCTGCTTTCTAGGTTTTCTCTGAATAACTTCCAGTTACATTTCCCTAGGTAAAGTGGATGGTTGTGTTGTCTAGCCCCATCCATTAGTGATAACTACACACTGGAGCACCTCACCATGGAGGCTCATGGGCAGCCCTCAACTGTCTGCCTTTGAATTGGGCACTAGGCCCTGCTTCATGGAGCTGGGCCAGCATCACATCCTACAAACTATGGAAATTGTATGTAAGATCCCATAGTAGGAAGCAGTAAGTGGGACTTGAACTTGTAGGCTTCAATGAAAGAGGGCAATGAAAGCTCAAAGTTTTCCTAAGATCTGTCTAACAAAAATCATGTAATTTTTCTAAGAATTTTAATGTGTCTAAAATGAAAGTTTTAAGATTATATGATTAAAACTTCAGCAAATAGAAGTATTTGTTAAGAGTAGTTCTAGCAATAAATATGCAAGATATGAATTCTACCCATACTTGAAACATTCAAACGTACCTTTTTCATCAGTGTGCTTGATTAGATCAGGACATTAAATTGTTGGGAAAAACAATAGAGTTGTATATAACATTTAATTAGTTTTCTTAGTCTTCTATATTCATAAGCATTTACTGAGTATGTAAGCAGGCAGAATTTTATATTTCAATACATTATCAGTGAGATTATAAATAAGTTAAAAGTTCTATATACTTCCCTTCCAGTCCTTTAAAACAACTTTTCATAGTGTAACATATTCAATAAATGACCTGGCCTAATTAATCAGCCCTGCTGCCAATTGAGAAGAAAGAACAAAATCAAAGAATCTTTTCTATAAGCATGGAGTCCAGGGAAAGTAATACTATTTCTTTAATGGCTTACACCTTATTTTATATTTTCTTGGTTAAGATAATGAATTGCAATTATGAAATTTTGGGTGATTCTCTTTGTTTCCTTCCACACAGATGTCAGCTATACCTTTCACCGGGATCAAATATATGCATTTAGGGAAAAACAAAACAAAACATCTTTGGCTTACTTTGTTTGTCTTTTTTTTGTGTGTGAGGGTTTTGCTGTGAGGGTTTCACTGCTGCATTTGAAATTTGGGCCCATTTTACTTCTACATGGAATTAGGCTGTAGAGCCCTAATAAAGTTAATGAAAGATGACAAAAAACTAAGGAGCCTGTGAAGAGGGGGGGATCAATTCTATCCTCGTTAGTAGTTAAATTTTAGAAGTGACTTCTTTGTTCTGCCAGCCCATGAGAACTGGGTCTAGAGAAATTAAATGACTTCATCCCCATTGCCTCTCAGCTAGGTATGGCTTAATACTATAAAATTAAAAGCTGGTAACCTTTTGATGCTTTCAAATATTTGTATAAGTGGTAAATCTGAGTTAACAAGTTGATTTTTTATATGTGACTTTTTAATTGAAGCTCATGGTTATTCTGTGCATGTGTACACACACACACACACATACACACACAGTGTCTTACAGTTGGCTTTAATGTGGTAAATAATTTCCAGAAATGATCAGCTGGTGGAATTGGTTATCAATATGACCGTTTTTCTTTATAGTTGCTGGATAAACCCCTCCCAATGCTTCATTCAAGGCATTTTGACCACTTCATTTTCTTCTTTTCTAACTTTAACTCATAGAAATCCCAAGGGATCAGGAACCCATTTTGAGAAATATGTCAGCAACTTTTGAAATATAGGAAACTAACCAATTAGTGTCAGCTTTTCTCTTGAGGGAAGAAGATAGGAAAAGTTAATATATACTACAGAGGTTACTGTAGGAGATTCTCTACTAGTAGTACATTGTATAAATTATCATTTTCAACAAAGCTGAAACAAATCATAACTTTTTTCCTGTTTTGATGTTCAGCATATTCCAAAAGCTTTTGAATTTATGAAGTATCTTTGGAAATTTATAGGAATGAAGAATTAATTAAATGTAGTACATTTAATCGGAAAACCAAATGCAATTCTAATACAATCCCTAGGTATTTTACGGATTTTTTTGTATACCTAGTCTTTCAGAGGCTCATTGGTTTCTATTATTTTTTTGTGATGTGAATTTAATTAGTTTTAATACAGATTTAAAATTTAATAAACATGTGATTACCTGCCATCTGTCAAGCAGCATGCTAGGTGCAAAAACACAGACCATGCTCATGTATTCCTTATGTGCACCCTGTGAGGAATTATCCCAGATTTTCAGATAAGAGTCACAAAAACTATGACTCATCCTTAAGTATGTGACTAATCACTGGCATTGTAGGGATTATAAATCAAGTCATCTGACCCTCAAATCTATTTCGCTTCTCAACAAAATTAGTTTATAAGAAGAAAATCCTGAAAATACGACCATACACACATTCTGTTGATTGTTGGAAGATCAATAGTCTGATTCAGTAAAGGAAGATTTTGTTGCTGACTGATTAAAAAAAGGTGATGCAGTGTGTTAGACCAGCAAGGAGCCGAACCTGGCACCTTGTCTGTGGAAAAATGTGATGACTTTGAGTAAAGTTGTTTTGTAACTTCCAAGCCTCAGTTTCTTCATCTCCCTTACAATGGTAATAAAACATATTTCATAGGGTTGTAGCAAGAATTGGTTACAATACTGAAGTTATTAGCAGAATACTCAGCAGATAGTACTGGTTTTTGGTAACTGTTGGTAGTAATAGTGGCAAGTCAGGAAGGTAATAAACAAATCAGTTAAAGATGCTGATTGTTGTGTTCAGGAACGTATGAAAACTTTGTTATTAATAAAATAATATTGATCTCACTGAAGATTTTTAGTGGTAAATGGCCCTTGAATAATATCTAAAACTATGTGATACTTTAAAATAGTCTAAAATATGGAGCCAGATTGGAACATTTTCCAATTATGTTCATATTTTGATTACTATTGCTAATAGATTGGGGATCGTGGCATGAATAAGTTCTAGACAGTTGAAGAATCCCAACCCTTTTAAAAATGTGTATATACAAATAATTATATGTATTTTTTGAATCATTGAAAAAACTTTATACAACTAATTTATGGCAGAAAGGTTTGGCTTTTAAAGCCATTATTGGTACAAGGACTCTCAATTAGGAATATACTAGATCAATCTTCAGTGACACACACATACACACATATGTATCCAATGAAAGATTGATGGCATTAAAATAAACTGACGTTTTCACAAAATCTAGGCATAATCACAGTTTTAGTTTTTATTTCCTGTAAATATCTTTAAATGCTTCTCCATATAGTCTTCATCAAGAAACATCAAAGTGTTTAAAGGGATAACCTTGAATATTTGTCTGTATGCTGTGAAGTCATCAAAGTAAGAAGAACTTTGTGCAAAAACATGAATTTTTAAATATAGTATTTACATATTTAATCTGTTATGAAAATGAATTAGATAAATGTAGAAATGGTTCATGCTTTTAAGATAAGCTAAATTCCTGTTGTTGGGAACTAACCCTTGAAAATATCATTTGTATTAAATAGGATTAAATGGACTCAATAAAGAAAACTTTCCATTTGGAAACATAAAAGGATAGTGTGTATGTGTATGAGCGTGTTTATATGAGCGTGTGTGTTCTGGTTTATATAATCATCACCATTTTACTTTTTAACTAGTGAATTTTAATGTTTTAACCTTTGCTCTTTAATATATTACCTATTTTGTAACAAAAACATCTCCATTCAAATTATAACCCTATTTTTATTTTTTTTCTCAGATGATGAAGCATGCTTGGAATAATTATAAAGGTTATGCCTGGGGATTAAATGAACTGAAACCTATATCAAAAGAAGGCCATTCAAGCAGTTTGTTTGGTGAGTAGATGTGCTTTGGTTTCTTAATGACGGTAACTTCTCCGTAGTTGCTTGAGCTTATGGGTGGGGGAGAAGTCTGTGTAATATGGCCCTTCAGGCCATTTGGTTAGGAAACTGGTACACCTGATGGAATCAGATAAGAACTATGCATAGTGTGTCCTTCAGCTAGAATAGTGGCTGCCTGTAGAATAACCTGCGTAACATTAAAAAGTACTGATGCCTGGGGCATACTTCCAAAGATTCTCACTTAGTGGGTGTAGGGTGCAGTATCAGGATTTTTAGCCTATGGGGTGATTCCCAGCTAGAAGCACTTGGTGGGCTGCACTAACTGCTTCCTGTTAGGTAAAAGCTGTGCCTTTATAGATAAGCTGGACAACACAGCCAGCCCTGGTGATCTTCACTGTATCTCAATTTTGGCTGTAGGTTTCTCCTGTTTGTACCATGGAAGAGAAAGTGAGGATGGATTAGGTTACTTGAACTTCCATTTATCCACTTTTGCTTGCTTTATTGCATTTGGTTCCCACAGCAGCCCTCTGTGGTTGCTACTGTGGGTGTTAATAAGATTCCATTGCGGAAGTTAAGGAAGATAAATAACACAAGGGTTTCATGGATTATTTGGGTCACAGAGCTGTCTAGTATCCTACTACTACATTTGATTTCTTTCTAATCCTCAAAATTTTGTCTGTAACTATCACGATGAAGGGAATGCAGTGTTACTCTGGAGCTTCTGAAATTAACAATAGAACACATGAGTTTCTATATTTTAACTGAAAATGTTAAATAATATCAACTCACATAACAGATAACAGTGTTGGCTCACATTTATGGAGCAATTACTGTGTGCCAAGTGCCATTCATGCATTATCTCATTTAGCCTCATTAAAATATGCACTTTATAGATGAAAAAAATGAGGCCCAGAGAATAGTTTTCCCAGAGATAGCCAACTTATAGATGAGAAAAATGAGGCCTAGAGAACAGTTTTCCCAAAGATAGCCACCTACTAACTGGCAGAGCAGAGACTAGAACCCTGGTGTGGCTAACATTAGAGTCCACGCTCCTAATCATGACATTATGCTTTTCCATTTATTTAGGACCTTCCATGTGTTTGGCTTTGCTTGTAGCACTGGTGATCATGAAAATAATGCAAGTTTTTGTGCAGGTCTCTACACAAGTCTTCACCTAGTATACAACATATAATATATAAATAGTGAATTATCAATGCACAGGGTGGTTCAATATATAGTTTCGTGAAGTTCTGAGGAAACATTAGGACATTAGGTTGGGATAAGGGCATTGCAAGGTTTGCAAGAACAGGTAGAAAGAGCTGGAAAAAGTAGAAGAAAGAAGACTGTTGGTCTATCAGAGTGACACAGTTTTGAGATGAACAGAGCCTATACCTGAAGTCTGAAGTCACTTCAGACATTTCCAAAATAGTGTTTTTAGGAACCAGCTAGAGTTAACATGGGTAAGGAGAAGTAAGAATTGAAGAGAGAAACTCTAGAACTTCATCCAGAACCTTTTTTTTTTCATTGTTTATTATAACATTTTTTGGAAAAATTATAACTCCATTTCACTTTTATCTCTATGAAAGTCATTCATACCATTAAGAAATCAGTTATGTGTTAAGAAATCAGATTGCCATAATTTTTATCAAAAGGATTATTTGATTCTCTGTTAAAACACTGATGACTTTAAAATTTATTATTTAACATTATAAACATACTAGGTCTCTTAGGCCTGACTTTTGTTTTATATTTCTCATTGATTTTTTCAGTAAAAAACACTTTCATAATCAAGATAAAAACTTACTCTTAGTAAAAGAGCTTCAGGTATTAGTATAAGGAAATGAAATATTAATAATTCAAATGGTATTTAATCTCATTCCATCTTCAAATTAAAATAACATACATAATAATTTTCTTATCATAGAAATACCAATGTAGTGAGACTTGTCACAAAGACATACAAAGTTTTCATTTTTACAGATGAGGAAGACTTTTAAATGACTTCTTTAGCCCATTATCTTTAGTTCCTTATCTGTGTAATATCGTAGTCCTGTATATTCGCTCAGCAAACCAGGCAGAAGATAGGAAAATGCAAGTTCTTTACCACCTGGATTCTTAGGAAATAGTTTTTAGTTTGAGATAAGTTGTTTTGAGTTTTAACCCTAAAAACAACGTTTTTGGAGAAACTATTAGGCATTATGAATCTGAGTTTCCCAGGTGTTAGCCACTGGGGAGCTCTTCAAGTCTGCTTCCTTCTCATGGTAGTTTCTCACCAGTTATGTTGAACCTTCCATCTCTTTCCTAGACAGAATAAGACTGGTTACTTCCTAAACAACTTTAGTGAATATAAAAAAGTATCTTAAGTATTCATCTCCCAATGCCATCTTAAACAGGAAACTAGAACTGTTATTTTAAGATTTCAGTGGTAGAAAAGATTTCAAGCAAAACTGCATCTCAAAGAGAGGTATTTTATGCTTGACCAGTTATACCCATGGAAAGCTAAAATACAGGCAATCAAAATATTTACTTAAGGCTCTTGATAACTAGAAATGAAATGTCAATGAAAATATGAAGCTGGTATCATATTTCAATATGCCCACTTTAAAATATTCCCTCCAGTGTCTCTGAATCCATAATTCTAGCTTCAAAAAAGTTCAAGGAAATTGGATTACAGTAAAATATGTCACAAAATGAAAGTGTCTTCAGGTTTCTTTCTCCTTATTAGATAAGATTTATAATTTATATCTTTTTGAAAATCAAGTGTTTTAATGTTCTATTATTACTTACAGTTTTCTAATGATAACTTCTCAATGTGGCATTTGGAAGGCATATGCCAGTAAAATAATTTTCATTTATATTTGTAGATTTAGTCTTGGATTGTCCAGAATACTAATTATGTATAGGAAGTGTAGTGCCTGGTCTTTAAGCAGCCATTCATTGCGTACCTGAGTGGAGGCTCGGCTACTTGCCACTTGCATAGCCCATAACAGGGATGAAGTGCAGAGAAAAGAAAGTGACTTTTATTTCCAAAGCTAGCAGTGGCTGGCTTACTCCTCCAGAAACTGCTTCAGACTTTGGCCTAGGAAGAGGGTCTTAAAAATGGAACTTGGACTGGGAGGCATGTGGGAAGGGTGCCTGAGTATAAAGTCTGCATGTCTTGTTCTTGTGGCTATCTCTAGCCATGGTCCACCTGGAGTGCGGGCTGGCGTCATAACAACAATAGCTGGGCTGCTGACTTAACCGCCTTGAGGTAGTCTCTGAAATTTTACAGCTGGGTCTCCATGCTTGATCAGTCTCAAGATTAGCCCCTGGAACCTCGAAGTTAGCATATAATTAGATCTACGTATACAGTTACGTAAATGTGCATGGGGTAAAGGAATGCATAATGAGAAAGGGAAGGGAGTGAAGTTTCAAAGCATGTTTCAAGGGCATATTTTAAGACTAAGGAAAAGGTTTCTAAAGTTTGTTTCAAGGTTACATCTTGAGAAGAAAGGACAAAGAAAAACATTTAAAAATGTACTTTGTGAAGCTAAATTACTCAATTACAGTTGAGCATCATTGTCACAATTGCACAGGACACCATAAGGAATCTGGAGATAAATAAGACATGACTTGTTAGTTCTAAGTGTATAGGCTGAGTGCCTGGCTCCTACCTCTAATTCCAGTACTTTGGAAGGCTAATGGGGGCAGGTGGTTGCTTGAGGCCAGGAGTTTGAGACCAGCCTAAGCAATATAGCTAGACTCATCCCTACAAAAAAATGTTAAAAATTAGCCAGGCATGGTGGCACACGCCTGTAGTCCCAGCTACTTAGGAGGCTGAGGCAGGAGGATCACTTGTGCCCAGGAGTTTGGGGCTGCAATGAGCTATGATTGTGCCACTACACTCCAGCCTGGGGGACAGAACAAGACCCTGTCTCAAAAAAAAAAAAAAAGTGGGCAGATGCAGTGGCTCATGCCTGTAATCCCAGCACTTTGGGAGGCTGAGGCGGGTGGATCACGAGGTCAGGAATTCGAGACCAGCCTGACCACCATGGAGAAACCTTTCTCTACTAAAAATACAAAAAAATTAGCTGGGCATGGGGGTGTGCACCTGTAATCCCAGCTACTCAGGAGGCTGAGGCAGGAGAATCACTTGAACCCAGGAGGTAGAGGTTGCAGTGAGCTGAAATTGCACCACTACATTCCAGCCTAGATGACAGAGCGAGAGTCCGCCTTGAAAAAAAAGTTTATAGACACTAAAACATGCCCACATGTAATTTTAATACAAGGTAGAAGGTGATAAATGCCAAGGCAACATGAAGTCTCCATGTCATTGGAATTCAGAGGAAATAAACCACAGAGGTCAGAACTTGTAGGGGACAGAGGGCAGTTAGCATCAGTCAGAGTTTATACAGGAGGTGAAATTTCATTTTGGAGTAATGACTTGTTAGAACTCTCACTAAACAATTTTAGATCTAGTTAGAGTTTTGCACAGGTATACTTTGATGTAATTACATTAGCCTTAATAAGTCTGTTGCTCCTTGGTTTTAGGCCTATTCTTTTTCTGCTAGAGAATGTAATCACAATGAAATTTCTCAGAGAAATTTCTAAGACATTTATTTTTTATAACTCAGAAGAAACTTCAAAGATTAGTATATCAGTTGATAGCCTGTGGTAATTTTTAGTTTGGTTTGGTGCCATTTTATATATTCTTCCACTGAAAGAATTTTAGACTATGTTTAATATTACTGCTTATTAATAAATTCAGTGTTACCCTTTCCCTTTCCTAGGTATGGTCAATTTACATTTATTTTATCTATCCAAAGTATTTTATCAAATGTTTTTCTGATATTTTCAGGTAACATCAAAGGAGCAACTATAGTAGATGCCTTGGATACACTTTTTATTATGGAAATGAAAAATGAATTTGAAGAAGCAAAATCATGGATTGAAGAAAATTTAGATTTTAATGTGGTAAGTTAAATAGGAGTTGCTAATTCAGTCCTTAAATTCCAGTTAATATGGATAAATTCTGTAGTGGGCCCTATTATTATATCATAATGTATTCTAACAAAAATAATGCAACTTTAGATAGTAAGAATATTATTATCATATACTACATTCTTAAATTCTTCTCGCTTGCTACACAAATTTGTGTCTTTGTTTTTTGGCAAATTAAAGATAGGAGAAAAGGAATTAGTATTTGTTGAGACCTACATCTGCCTAGTATTCTTGTTCAAGTCCCACAGCAACTCTGAGATGGGCGTTACTTGCTCACCTTTATAGATTAAACATTTGAACCTCAGAGGCTTACTCCAGACTACACAGCTGGTTGTATATCAAGAGCTTTAATTCTAATGTAGGTCTGTGGGGCTCCAGTGCTTATGCTTTTACATTGCATCATGACATATCCAGCACCAGCAGCAGCATTCATTTTTTCATGAAGAAGGCTTCAAATTTTGTTGGTCTTATATACCTCTTAGTAAAAACAAATTGATTATATATGTTATTTTTTAAACATTCTGTATATATGCTGTCATTCTTAGCAAATATTTCAAGGCCCATTGTACACTGAGGGAAAGAATCAGAATTAATGAATACTTCTAATACTTCTTGATCACTTTGACTGTGGAGGACTACTTCTTATCAGCTCTTATTTGATAGTCATTGTTTTACTTTATCATAATATTGACAAAGAACTTATTCTAAAAAGTGTGTAGGCCACGGAATTTTTTAGTCATTCACTTAAGTGTGCATTATCGGTATTATTTCTAATCTGAGACCACTCTGCAGAAATTGTCATAAGCCTCTTGCCTTGGGTAAGCATTTGATAATATCTGTAAACCCCAATCATCATGCACAAGTAACATGCTATATGTTAAAACTGGACAGAGAGAATTTCCCTACTGTTGCTTCTGCTTTGGGCACTCTTGTTCTCTCAGAGACCAAGTGAGGACACCAGTGGTAGGCAGAATATTAAGAATCAGTAAAACTAAGTCTTTCTCCCATCTATTTCAATTAAAAACTTACATAAATTAAAAGTTTAATGTTTTGTTTCTACTTCCCTAATTAACTGCTATATATACTGCATTCAGGAGACTTTAAAGACAGGCACATGAGTCCGTGTTTAATTTGCCTAATAATTGAATCTAGAATATAAAGGAGACAAAATTCCAATCAATTTTAAGGGACCTTGGGGAATCAATGTGTTAAACCTTTCTGTTTCAAATATAAGAGAACAGGCATAAGGAGCTAGTGATTTGCTCAAGGTTATGGAGCTATTTGAGTAGAATGATCTGTGGTAGTGCTGGTATTATTGATAGAGCTAAATATGAAAAATTAAACAATGGAAAAAACTATGTTTCATTTTGGAGGCTTACTCCTTTAATAATAATACTTCTGTTAGCCGGGCATGGTGGGTTATGCCTGTAATCCTAGCACTTTGTGAGGCTAAGACAGGCAGATCATGAGGTCAGGAGTTCAAGACCAGCCTAGGCAACACGGTGAAAAAAAATAAAAAAATTACCTGGGTGTGGTGATGCAAGCCTGTAATCCCAGCTACTTATGAGCCTGAGGCAGGAGAGTCACTAATATACATCTCTACTAACAATACAAAAATTAGCTGGGCATGGTGGTGCACGCCTATGATCCCAGCTACTCAGGAGGCTGAGGCAGGAGAATCACTTGAACCCAGGAGGCCAATGTTACAATGAGTCGTGATCATGCCACTGCACTCCAGCCTGGGCAGCAGAGCAAGACTCCATCTCAAAAATAATAATAATAATAATAATACTTCTGTTTGACCTTGTTATTATAAATAAATTCAACTACCTACCTTCAAAAACCTGCAGGCTTATCTTTAGCTATATAAGAGACTGACTGATATCTCTGTCTTCAAGAAGGGGTAGGGGAATAATAACTAAATTCCTCCAAACCTAATGATGGAAAACTGGAAAGCAAACTTTAATAACACTTGACTTATCAATAGTGTCCAGGTTTCTTACTGAATGTTTAGGTGGTCCATCTGATAAATATAGCATTGTTGCCCCAAACCTCCTCAAATGTAACAGCAGTTTTTACTTTCATGGCCTGTGTGACCTGTGGTAGTCTGAGGAGCTCTGAATTTGGGGCCAGGGGTTGGAGTTGGTGGAGGATGAGCAGCAGTTTTGTTTAAAATGACTAAGTACAAAGATAACAGAAAGGATGTTACTGTAACAGAAGGCAGTTAGCTGTCCTCAGACCACCACAGGGTGCCTGGAATGTGTTCCATGGGTCCTGGGGACCTGTGAGAAGGAAAAATGAATCTAATAAGGGATATTAGACTAGGTAGAAGAGAAAAAGAACTTACTGGGTTTCCTTACTTGTAAGATGAAGAGATTAGACTAACATTGAGTTATTGCTAAGATACAGAACCCTGAAGTTTTCTTTGTTTATTTAAATTTTTGTTTTAAAGTAAAATTTTATTCAATTAGTATGCAGACTTTTGAATATATATTTTAGGCCTGCTAATGATAGTTTTATGCTATACCTTTCAAGATATAATTTTAAAATATACTTCTAAAATATGTACAACTATTATGTATTCACAAAATTAAATATATATGTTTCAAAAAATTATAGCCACATTTCTCCAATATCTTTATTATAATTATACTGTTTTCTTAATATAAGAGGTCTTGAAAAGTATTTGTTGCAGGTCTCTCTTTGGGAATTATCATGTTTTCCCATGTTGTCAATGATATCCAAACAATAATGTTTCCCACATTAAAAATAGTAACATATAAATTCAGGAAAGGTATATTGATTCACTTTTCTAATCACTGTGTTATTAAGTTTTTCAGCTTACTATATTCTAGTTACTTTTAATATGTCACATAAGAATTTGTGTTATATTGACCCATTCTATGCAGAAATCCGAATGATCATTTTTTTAAATTACAGGATTTTTCTTCAAAAACATTGAGAAAGTTTTCCCATTTATATGAAGAAAGGAGAAACTGAAAGACCTTGGCAACAAAAGAAAAATTATACTAAATAACATGTAGTATCATTCTAGTTAATAAATATTATTACTTATATTTAAGTTAACACTTTTTCCTGGGGAGGTATTCTAATTGACAGTGTAAGGGCATTGTAAAAAAAAGTTAATGCATCTAAATTTACTGCAAAGGGAAAATAAAACTGAAACAAAGACTATTGTTGAGCATTGGTCTATCCTATGGTGCTCCTAAGTGTAAACAGATTTTACAGTCAAGAATAAATTTATTAATGTGAAATATTCAGTTTATATCACTGAAAAGTATAAAGGAAATGTTTTCTATTGGTTTATACTGTAATTAACTAAAACTCATTTTCTTTTCATTGGGGCATAAGAAGTTGATTCATTTTGCATAATTGGTAGCACAAAGTTCATGACTTTAATAACTGGCTTGAAATAAGTCACTAGGATTATATGTTCTGGGGAGTAAGGAGCAAGAACTTCGCAGAAGGAGCTTGTATTCAGTTCAAATATCTAAAGGCATATAGATGTTGGCAGAAAACCCTAAGTGTTGACTCCATGGAAAAGTTTTCTGATTTTAATTCAAAGTAATCCTAGGACAAAGAATCTAAAACTAATTCTTAGTCACTCTTCATTCACTTATGTATTATTTACTAAGTATCTTCTAAGGATCAGCATTTACCCTTAGGAAGCTTCTAGTCTAACAGGAAAGTAGTCAGAGAACCCTAGCAAGAGCCGTGGTATCTCAGGAGAGAAGAAATGAAAGAGGAAAGTACTATTTGGCCAGGCGTGGTGGCTCACACCTGTAGTCTCAGCACTTTAGGAGGCCCAGGTGGGTGGATTGCTTGAGCCCAGGAGTTCAACACCAGACAGGGCAACATAGTAAGTCCCCTTTTTTTTTTTTAAAGGAAACTACTATTTAGTAAAATGTGATGCATAGCAGGTATTACGATAGGTGATTTTTTTCATGGGTTATCTTGTTTAATCTTTGTGACAACCATACAGAGTAGTAACTGGTATTTTTCCCTATGTTTATAGATGAATAGGTGGTTAATTAGTCTGTCCCAAATTATACAGCAAGATCTGTGGTTTCAACACAGTCTTTCTAACCCAATAACCATGTGTTTTTTTAATTGGAGAAGAAATACAAAGAGTTGAGAAATATATAGGCAACCAGAGAATTTGAGTCCTCAGAGGTTAGGCATGTAATCTTAATATTAGAGGACTCGTTAGAGTTTATAGTTCAATAGAGATTTGATAAATGTTTGTTAAATGAATGAGAAATTAAGCCATCTTGTCCTACTTGCTGACAGCCTATGCTACACTCAGCTGGAAGATGAGCTCAGTTGCAAGGGTAGCTGTATTGTGTCATATGTTTATATAGTTAGAGATAATCTGGAGTTCAAGTCAATTGGTCTACCTCTTACTGCCTAACCTATTTCCAGAACAGATTTGTAGTGGCTGCTAATGACGAGAACATCAGTTGTAGAAGAACAAATGAGCCAGGGTTTCCTATTTGGACATTTCCAGTTTCCGTTGTGTTCTTTTACTGACACTTAAAAAAAAATTGGTTACCTAGAACCTCACATGAGAAATATTGAACAGTTTCTTCGGTAATGAAGTTTATAGAATATGTAGAACTTTTCTCCAGATAGCAATTTCTTATATTAGCCCTCTGTAAAAGCTAAAGCTGTGTTAAAATCTTCCTAAAAGCCATATTTCTAGACTGCAGTAAAGCGATATCTCAGTGTGAGAGGCAGAGGCCTGAGAATGGCAAAGGATATATGATCATCTTGCTTTAGACACTAACTAGCAACACATTGCAACTGTGATCTTTGGCAAGCTCCTGGATCATGCCTTTAGTTATAATGAACACCCTGTGTTTTGGAAAACAGAAGTACTGGTGGCAACAGTGACTTTTTTTTTTCTTTAATGTAAAGATCCAGATTGTTTGCATATGCAGTTGGAATACCCTCCTACTTTTCAAGAAAGAAAGTTGTAGGGTTCCCTATCAGTAGGCTATATGTCGACTTCAAGAAGCAACTTTGGATCTTCTCAAATGCATGACTGAGTACTTGGCTTAGGTCCAGAGTTCCATGCCATAGAGCATGAAAGAAGTGACTTTTGCCCTAGTGTTGCTCCTGAGAAGGGTCTGTTTTGGAGCTGCATTACATCCTGATGGGTGCAGATAACTAAATTAATTATCCTGTTAAATGAAGTTACTGAGTGTGTTCCATCTGAATGCTATGGAATACCTGCCAAGAATGTTGATTTGGGTTTTGGCTCTAAGAGGATACTATGCTGTTCTCTCTGATGGTAATTAGGGCTGCTGCTTGAGAGCCTCTGGACCTGCATGGTAAAACCAATCTATTAACACAGAGAAGATAGTTATTTGCATATGGTTGTAGCCCATAGACTTGCACTTTGTTAGCAGTCTCAAGAGATTTATCACATTGCTTAAATAGGAAACCAAAGGCTGCTAGGACACACTGTGACACACTGACTTACACTATGAAATATTGAATTTTAATCTGTTTAAAGGAGTTGTATACTTTTAATCCTTAAAGTGTTAATGCAGCCCACACTTTGAAGTATTATTTATAAATAAAGATGTATGCTAAGCCTAAACATAAGCGAGGCTTATTGGTAGTTACCAGTCTTTAATTAATGGCTTTGAAAAAAATCTCATGTTGCTTCTAACAAAGCCATTGGTTTAAGTTAAAGCATCATTATCATGTGTTAGTAATGGTGCAGTTGTTATTAATATTGGATTGTAGTGTAATAGTTGATATTAAACAGAATTATTGCATTGGTATGTAGTGGGAAGTTATTAAAACTTGCTTGATTCTCATGTGTGGTTAATAGCCAAGTACCCCAGGCTCATCGTTCACTAAGTAGAAAGCTGATACAGAATTTGGAGGAATAGCTAGCAAAAGAGTAGTCTTTGATTGTAGGGATCAGAGAATTGTCCTTTTAAAAACAGAAACTGTTACACTTTGAGTTCACTCTGAATATCATACACTCAGAGTAGAATTTAAATATTTCTGAAAAGTTCTTTTCCAAGAAGTATTTTTCCACTTAATGCAATCAGTCAGATCTGTCATGCTGTATGGAATCATAAGATAATAATTAAGAAGAGTTCTAATACAAGTATGCCTCTAAATAAACTTCATAAGGCTTGAAGGTCCAAAGAAACAATTTATCTTTTCCTCAGGGAAAGCTTACATCTCTATATAGTTCCTCAAGCAAAAGGAAATTGGCTGAATCTGCTCCAGAACTTAAATTTGTCATTTTCATTGTCAAGCCTGTTATTTCACTTACTGAGATCTATTAAAATACATCATCTTAGAGCTAATTTTGGTGAATAAGTTGCCTATAAAAATGTAATCTAATTTCAGAGTTGTTTAAAATGCTGTCTTATCTAGTGGGAAGAACTTGGTCTTTCAGGTACTCATTTGGAAACACATTTTGAAGTATTCGTTTTCTCTATTGCCTAGATAGGGTTGTTAGATACTTCCGTCCATGATCTCATGATATGTTGGTTTGGAAGAAGCCTTTCTTTGCAGAGAGATGGAGCATAATGTTAGGATTGGAGGAGGGAGGCATACCAAATAACTTATAAATTAGACTCTTTGTTTTTAAGGTTAGCAGTTTTTATTACTTTATGTCATGCATTTATATACATGTATATTAAATGAGTGGACAAAAATACACAGAAAAGGGGTAAATTTAAGATGGAAATTATCAATCTAAAACACCCAAGACAATAATAGAGAGTAGAACTGAGGCATAATTTTTTTATGATTTGTAATACTCACCTCTTGATTTTAGGTGTAAATTTAGCCATACCGTATATTTTATTAAATTTATAGATGAATCTGGTTTAGTATGTTCTTTGATTCAGTGGTCATTGCTGTAAGTAAATCAAAATAAAAGAACAATTTCTCCAATTCTGATTTGTTTTATTGGTAGATCTTTAGCTAAAATTCCCAACCTTCAGTTGCTTATCAGTTGACATTAATAGGTACATGGAATTTAAATAAATGATGGGATCTGCTTCTTAAACTGCCACTCACATAAGATTATGCACTAGAAGCCACGGAATATGTGGGGCATGCTGGAATGCACTCTTAAAGATTTTTAAAGGGGTGTTAATTTTATTTTAAAACAAACTCAAGTAGACTGCAAAATTCACATTAATGGTTAGAATAAATCTCACAAGATTTAGTATTATAGGCTGCTTTGTCTACCTACTGTCCTCTTTCTGCTCCAGATACCCTCTCTGTCATTAGGGTAAGTCAGTAGAAAACTTTGAGAATATCATGAATATTAAATAGGAATGTATTCATTAAATTTAATATCACTTTAATGGAAGTTAGAATCAGAAGTTTATAGAAATGACCTAAGACCCTCAATTTGTAGAAATTCACTTTTGAAAATCTAGATATCATATAAAATATATCAAGCCCAAAAGACAGTTGGTCAACTTGTATATTTCAAAAGAGGATTTTTAAGCCCTTGAGAAATAAGACCTCATATAGGTCAAAGAAGATGAATATTATGATTCTAGAGTTTCTGATTTTCCAGTGACCCCGGGAAGGTAGGTTTTAGTTCATTTAGGCTAACCTACTGCATAGTGGTAGTGGCAACAACTGTCTATTGAGTATGTTACTTGGGCCAGCTATTGTGTACAGTGTTTTACATCATGGAGGAATGCATTGTTCTATTTTACATATGACAAAATCAAGACTCAGAAGAAATAAGTTACCTGGGACCTCGCATTCAGACAATTTCCAAACCAGCTTTCCAATCCTAGGTCTTTCTGATTCTAGCAGTTTATAGTCTGCTGCCCCAGGATAGCCAACCAATTTGGTGTGGTGGGACAGTTTTTATCTTCTTAGGTCTTTTCATCTACAGATCTGTAAAGAGTGAACTAACAGGTCTAAATTTCAATCTTTTGGCCTAAAAACATAATACAACCTAGAATGTTGAAAGATACCTCAAATTAAGGTTTCTAAATTATTTAAACTTAACTTTGAAAAGGAGAGAGAAAGAATTACATGTTGGAAATTCAAATATGGTTCTGGTTTTCAAACAGCGAAGATGGTGACTTGAGAACTGTTAATGGTGGTGATGTGATATTCCAGAGCAAGACTGATTAAAGACAAGGACATAGCAGTCACATGGATTAACTAACAAGCTAGATTTGCTTCTTAAACAGGCTCACTAGGCAGACTATTAGATCCATGAAATCCAAAACCATAGCAAGTGACCTTGAGTATAGCACCTTGGAGGGTTGTTTATCAATATGTTGCAGTACAAGATAATAGAATTTAGATTTCAGAATATATAATTGGATCAATAACTGGTTGAATAACTGCATCCAATAGTTGATTGATGTCTAGCTGAAGATATATTTCTGGTGGTGTTTGACATGACTCAGACCTCCACCTTGCAATAATTTTTATCAGATGTCTGTATAAAGGTCTTGATTATCCAAAATTTTCACAGGAGTTAGAGAAAATGCATACATAAAGGACCCATAGCCAGAATAAGAATATAAGACCATCTTAACAGTATTCAATAGACAGAAATGTGGGGGACTATTACCAGGTTTAAAAACTGAAAGACACAAGTACAAATTGAGAAGAATATGATTTGAGGGTTTAAAGTTTACTAGATTTTATTATTAGACATTATTACTCTTAAACATAAGAAAGATAGTCATGTGAACCAAACTAAATGTATGGGTTACCTTCCCTTTTCCTTATCAGTAATTTTGTGGAATACTAAAGCCCTTGCCAATATTTATATAAAACTCATTCAGAGGGATAGACCTCAAAGTTAAATTACACCTATATAGAATACTTTTAATCAGATTATGTCAGGTGCACATTACAAATTATAAAATACAATTAAACACACTCACCAGTCTTACTCAGTGATGTTTTTGCCTAACTTTGACCTAGTAATTCTTTCTCCTAACTTGTTTTCGTAATTGTCCTTTTTATGATTTTTTTTGAATTTTTTTAACTTAAGCAATTACTAGGCTGTAATTGTTAGATCCTTAAACCTTTCTACAGAGAGCATGTAAGAATAAAATGAATACATATCTCCTTTTTTTCTGGAAATATTTTATCCCACTAAAATGCAGACTTAAGTGAGTTTGAAGACCTTAATGCCATTTCCCTATTACCTAGGACAGGGTCTGGCACATAGTGGTTTCTTAATAAATGCTTTTTAAAGGAAATAATATCTTATGATTTTGACTAAGTTTATCTGCCAGACATTGACACCATATATTAAAAATTGTTGTTAGTCCCATGATTATTACTGAATCATTTGATGTTAGGCAAAAGTAAACAACTACTCAGAATGTCCAATGAATGTGAAAAAAAGCTAACTAAAGCTTGAAATGTACTTTGTAATCTAAATAGCAGGTTAGCTGTTCTAACTTATCTAGTAACAGAATGCAAGACAGATCTATTTACTGATCAAATATAAAATATTGGTAGTAATTACTAATTGTATTACCATTAATAAAGAGACTTGGTGCATTATCATGTGAGGTGTATAGAAGTCAGAATAGCAGAGCCCTGAATCAAGAGTCACAGTACTCAAGTTCAAATCCACTATAAGTTTCAGTTTCAACATTTTTAAATGGACATAAGAATAGTAATTAATTCATAAGGTCAGTGTGAGGACTGAAAGAGATAGTCTATATAAAGACATTAGCACAATACCTGGAACATTGTATATAATAAAAGCAAGCTATTATTAATATAAATAAAGGCTTTTTCAGAAGGGTATAGTATACATTATTATTAGCATGTTCTTTATACAAAGATGAAATATCTTCTCAGGATTAGAGCAATAATGACAAGTTTCAGGCAAAAAGTTGGGAACCAGCACTAGAACCCAAGTTCTCAGACTTCAAATCCTATTTGCATTCCAGCTGTGCTACTCTGTCATGATGAAAAGATTCCTAGACTAATGTTGAACTACCAGCCTAAATATAGGCTCAGTGGCCTTTCAAGAAAAAAAGGCAGACAAATGAATAAAATAAAGGAGAATGCAGAATGGAAAGAAAAGAAAAAAGGCCCTGGCCCCATTCTGTTTACACAAATAAAGAATATCAAATATTGTATCTGCTGTTGAAGAGAGAGGAAAAAACTTTATTTTACAAATATTTTTGTAATTTTGTTTGAGAGTCAAAATTATTTTTATCTATTGTATTAGTCCATTTTCACACTGCTTATAAAGACATACCTGAGACTGGGAAGAAAAAGAGGTTTAATGGACTTACAGTTTCACATGGCTGGGGAGGCCTCACAGTCATGGCAGAAGGCAAGGAGCAAGTCACATCTTGCATGGATGGCAGCAGGCAAAGAGAGAAAGAGCATGTGCAGGGAAACTCCCTATTTAAAATCATCAGACCTCGTGAGACTTATTCACTGTCACAAGAACAGCATGGGAAGGATCCCTTTTGATGATTCAGTTATCTCCCACTGGGTCCATCCCACAACGTGTGAGTTATGAGAGATACAAGATGAGATTTGGGTGGGGACACAAAGCCAAACCATATCGTTTAGTATTTTTTTCCTTTATTTTTAAAAATTGTCATATAATGATTGTGTGTATTCAGGGGTCCATTAGTGATGTTTTAATACATAAAATGCACAGCAATATTTGATACCTTTAAATGGGAGAATGTTTCCTTCTGTATATAAACGTCTCTGGGCAAGCATAAGATTTGAATAAAATTTAGGTGTTTATCACAGTAATGATTTTTCTGAATTTCAAATGTAATGTACTATCATCACATTTGAACATTTTTTTCTTCATATAGAATGCTGAAATTTCTGTCTTTGAAGTAAATATACGCTTTGTTGGTGGACTACTCTCAGCCTACTATCTGTCTGGAGAAGAGGTAAGATGAAAAGTAGTATATAAATGTGAATTATAAAGTGTCTTAAACTACATTTTTTTGGTAAAATATGCCATTTGTGACATATATTTAGAAGGAATCTATGGAATTTTTATATTTCAGTGAAGCTGTAGCTTACACTGAGTTTCTTATAATATGTACTAATTAAATGAGCAAGCTGGGAAAGTTTGGCAGAACATATTGTCAGGGAATGTTAAGTAATGCCTTTAAAAACTGTCTCCATTATGTTATATATGGTGTGATTACAGCTACAAATTGTGCCTAAGAACAAATTAAAGAAGTTTAGTGGCAGGCTTGTGGATGAATTTTTTTAAGATTATTTTAATGTTAATACAAGTTTAGCTTAATAGAAACTTTTTAAATGAATAAAGCATGACAAGTAAGATATAAAAATTATAGATTTTATGTAATTGAGGGGGCGAGACACTTAGCTACCAGGAAAACAGTCCTGTAGATCAGCATCCCGGTATCAAGTGCTTTGGAGCTCTTCCTGGGTCAAGGCTTCATTAATTATCTGCTGCTTGGAGCAAAGCAGGAATTTTTAATTTAACTGCCTTTTATTGATAGAGTAAGAAAGGATTTTTGTATCATCCTCATAAAGGGCACTGATGTTATTTTCTTGAAAGGTTTTGGACAACTTTATGAATATCGTAAGTGTCCACTAAGAGTTGTTGGAATGGGCCTCATCTTTAATGTTGACAGTATTAAATGCTGACATTATGGAAAAACTATCACATATTTCAGTTGCATGTCAATCAGATTTGAGTTAGCCTCAGCATTCTGGCTGGGGAAAGAGTAGATCTTACCCAGTGCAGTATTTCATGTATTTCTGTGCTCCTTCAAACAGATTTAAGCAGAGCAATAAATGTTTAATGAGCGAAGCTGCTTGACTTTGTTCCTGTCTCTCAAGTATTTTCTTATCCAAACATACAATCCTCAAAATCTTACATTTCTTCTCTGTTTTGATTTTATTCTACCTTAGATCTATTCAAAGTATATAGATGACTTCTACATTTCTCTGTGTCTGTCCTGTTTTAGTGTTAAATGTTGTTCATTGTGAATTCTGTTACCTTCTCAGCCAGGGTAGTGTGAATCTCCTGGTCCGCTATACCTCTTCCTCCATTTTATCAGTTCTTCCACTACAAGATAACTTCATGTGTTCATTTCAGTTTAGGGTATTCTAAGGATTAAGAAAAAAAAAAAAACCCAAACCCCTATATTTTAAAAAAGTTATGTTTGAAATTAACTAACATTATTTTAGTTAACAGTTTTTGCTTTTAGAATACTTGTCCTTGATCCAGTGCCAGGATGGTCTCATTGCTTTGGACGTGATATACTAAGATGACCTTGGTTTTAACTTTTTCCATAATTTATGTGGAGGTGAGACAATTTGGAGGAAATAAGAATTGCATTCTTTTAAATCTGGGCTCCATTAGGATAATAGAGCATACAAAGAGAAACACATATGTATTTATTCTAAATATATACCGTGTTTGATTAGGATACTTTTTCACTCATGGTGTTTTAAGTTTATATACATATGTTTCTATATATGTGTATACTTAACTATATATATATATATATATAGTTTTATATATATATATATAATTTTAATACCCACAGATTTTATAGTTTGACTATAGATAAAATAATTTGCCTAAGACTTTGTAAGGGTAGTTTTAAAATCTATAATAGCTAACTTCAATAAACAAATGACTACAAAGAGCACCTCCACTGCAAATAACTATTCTTTCAGTCTGTCTGCTTTGTCCTTATCACTGTACAAACATGATTTTATCACATGTAGGTTTTCTGTATTTTAATCTTTATGATAAAAATTTATGAGATTTTTTTCTTTTTTTATTTTTTTGTATCTGTAGAGTGCATTTTCGTTTTAGTTACAGGGACCCATCTTCTTAGCATTCTTTTCCTTATAGGTTTCTAGATGTTGGACAGTTAGATTGTTTTCAGTATCTTTTTATTTTGAATAATATTGCTGTAATCACTGAATAAATAGTCTCTGAAGTGGTGTTGGCAAATAAGAAGTGATTAATAGTGGATTGTTTCAACATCATCACTTGCCTGTCTCTCTCAGTTACTTAGTCCCTGACAATTGATTTTCATTTGATGAATGCATTCAGGGTAATTGGCCATTAGGAATGTGATCCAGAAAAATTATTTTACCCCAGGTGTGCTCTTGAGCTATTTGTATTCATATCAAAATTTTTTTTAATGAGCATTCATTTAATAGAACACCAACATAGCAAATTATGAATAACTTGGTTTTAAATAGTTGGTAAAGTTCTATACCACACACTTTTTATGTGGATCAGACAATTTACTAAGGTGTCTAGGACAGTTCCTCTTTCTATATATCTCATAGAGGGACTTTTAAACCACCATAATTTAACATTCTGATTTAATCACTGAGGCTCAGGAGTATTTTAAGAACAAATCACCACCAGAAGTAGTTAGACCCCACATTGATATCAGCTCAAGATTCCTAAATTTGTGTTGCAAAAGCAGGAGAAGACCCACTGATTTGTGATACCTCTTTCAGGAAAGTTACAGTTAGAAACACTGAACAATAATTAAGAATGCCAGCAGAAGTCTAAGCTACCAAAAAAATAATAGAAACATGAAGTACCTGTAGTAAACTTTGATTACAGGCACCTATTCAAACATTTGAAACCTCATAGCTCAGTTAAAAATTTTGTAGTACCATAAAAAAGTTCAGGCTCAATATTTTCTAATTCTATATAAGAAACTCAAACAACCACAGAACAATTACACACATAGGATGGAGATAAGATGAATATTAAATAGGAAGGATCAGTATTAAAAATAAATTTAAAAGGTAGTATTGCTTTATTATAAGCTAAAGTTCTCACTGGAGATAGCAAATATAGCAGCATCTAGAATATGATAACCCAAAATATGTTCTAAAGACCACTAGTTTCTTTTGATATGGCAAAACTGTATTTGTATACATACTAAAAATAAGTTTGGAAAGAGCTACATCCTATATTCTTTCTTGGAAATTCAGAATGCACAAAAAAAGAAGCTAATTTACTTTTATTTGTCCTCACATTTTCCACACTTAACAATAGCCTTCCTCTATTTAAAAAAAAAAAAAAAAGTGACAATGCTAACAGTAAGTTAGAATTATTTTTCAGAACAGTTTTTGGAAATGCTACTACAGAGTAAGAGTAAAGCAGAGATGATATTGAAATTGACAAGTGCAAAACAGATATGTGTAAAATATAACATTGCAAGAGGATGACACATGTAGAAAAGAACTTATATGAATATACCATGTAACATTATTTTTTTTACAACAGAAACCAATAGCTATATTGAGCAGAAAGTGAATATAATAGGGCATAAAGATGTCACAGAATCAGAGAGATGGCTGAAGAGTAACTTGGAACAAAAAGTGTCAGGTTAGCATAGAGGATCTCTATAGCCATACTATCACCCTGGAACACCCTGCAATTAGTAACATGGACTGTTTGTTCTATTCTTTTTTTTTTTTTTTTTTTTTGAGACGGAGTTTCACTCTTGTTACCCAGGCTGGAGTGCAATCCCGCGATCTCGGCTCACCGCAACCTCCGCCTCCTGGGTTCAGGCAATTCTCCTGCCTCAGCCTCCTGAGTAGCTGGGATTACAGGCACGCGCCACCATGCCCAGCTAATTTTTTGTATTTTTTTTTTTTTTTTTTAGTAGAGACAGGGTTTCACCATGTTGACCAGGATGGTCTCGATCTTTTGACCTCGTGATCCACCCGCCTCGGCCTCCCAAAGTGCTGGGATTACAGGCATGAGCCACCGCGCCCGACCGTGTTTGTTCTATTCTTCTGTTGCTCTATTCAAGACACAAAGTCCCTGAAGAAGGAAGTTAATCGTCAGAGTTTCAGTTACATGCAGCCTCTTCGGGGATCTTGGGGAGTGAAAAGGGATATGATAGAAATCTTCTGCAAAGTTTGGATTCACATCCCGTGAAGTCTGAGTAATATAAGGAAGTCTAGATAATCTCTGATCAGGAAATTGAGGCCCTGTGAGAAGGGTCGGGAGAGAGGACGTGTAACAGCCAACAATAAGATTTCATCCACTGTGGTGAATATTACTATGGCAGAGGAAATAGACAAGCTGCATGGAAACTGATAATTTAATAAGATATCTGAAAAAATAGAATCTGATTTGTAAAACTATTCTGTAAGCTAAGAGATGACATTTAGAATAGACCAGAGGATTTAATCCTCAAAGAAAACATTCTGCCAGTACATTTTAAGTCTGTGAAATAGAAAAACAATAGCCAACTCCTGGAAGCCAAAATGATTAAGAACTAGCTTTCAATGGAAAAAAGGTAAGGAAAATATCTTATCCTAGACCAATAAAACACACAGAATGGATTTTTACATTGTATGAGTTTACTCTGAAAACCTTTCATTTTGAAGGCAGCAAAAGGATTTTTCTTCAGATTCCCCCTAAAAGTTATCTACTGCTGCAAACACCAGTACAAAATATTGCTGAGAGACATCTACTTAATAAGTATAATACCGCCAAATTTTAAGACTAACAAGGAAGAAACAAGGAGGAGAGAAGAATTGTAGAGTAAGGAGGAGAGAGATAAGATTAAGAATGTGAGTTTACTGGTAGGAAGATCTATTTGTTTTTCCCTAATAGCATTAAGGCATTCAGAGTATTTGGGGATAGTTAAAAATTGATTTTTTAGAGTTTGATTAATTATGGATAATCATAAAAGTGTTTAGAAATTCTCTAGAAAATTAGGCCATACGATTTGATATATTTCAAAGTCAGTGTCTGCCACAATCCTCTCCCAGACTATCCGTCTGTCTCCTGCCTCATTCTGCAAAAAAAATTAGAGTGCCAGAAAATGTGTATGATTCAAACAGAGCTGTGGAAAAACAGAGAATAAAGTTAGGGCATATTAAAGTTTCAGATAAGGTTAGCATATAGCAATGCATTCCACCAGTTTGTAAATCATCCAGGCTTTGGACAGAAATGTATCTTCAGGTTTCCTAGTGAACAGAGCAAAGTAGGGAAGAGAATTAACAGCAATCTGGTTTTGCTATTTTTGTGAACACAAAACAATTGATACCATAAAATAACCCACATATATTACTTATATTTAATTTTCCATAAAAGGTAGAAATATGTGGCATGAACAAGAAAAATTCAACAATATATTTGGATCCACTAGAAATACATTAGCACCCTCCCATATCTTGCCTAAATTCTAATTTATAAAAATTGGGCTCAGATTTATCCTGCTCTCTTATATATGGAAATAATTTTAATTATGATCTCTAATTAGGTAGATTTAAATCTAGAAAGCAGAGATATCAACAAAGGCCTAATTGGAGGGGAAAAAAAGAGAAAGAATTGAAAACAATGATCACAGTACCATAAAATAAAAATATATGTTAATCCTATATAATGAGGAAATAACAGAGCTATGCAATACAGTCAAAAGGAATAATTGAAATTGTGGTACAATGAAATTAAAAATTAGGTAATCTATATAGTTTGGATATGTGTCCCCTCCAAATCTCCAAAAATTAGGTAGTCTATATAGTTTGAAATGTGATCCCCAATGTTAAAGATGGGGTCTAGTGAGAGATGTTTGAGTCATGGGGCCAGATTCTTTATGAATGGCTTGATGCCCTCCTCCAGGATAATGAGTGAGTTCTCTCTCTGTTAGTTACCACAAAGTCTGATTGCTGAAAAGAATCTGGCCAGACATAGTGACTCATGCCTGTAATCCCAATACTTGGGGAGACTGAGACAGGGGGCTCACTTGAGCCCCAGGAGTTTCAGACAAGCCCAGGCAATAAAAGCCAGACTCTGTTGCTACTTTAAAAAAAAAAAAAAAAGTCAGGTACCTCTCTTGCCTTCCCTCTGTCTCTCTTGCTTCCCCTCTGGCCATGTGTGATACCTGCTCCTCCTTCGCCTTCTGCCACATTGTAGGTTTCCTGAGGCCCCCACCAGAACAGATTCTGGTACTATGCTGCTTCTGCCATCTGCAGAATCATGAGCCAAAATAAACCTCTTTTCTTTATAAATTACCCAGCCTCAGGTATTCCTTTATAGCAACACAGAATAGACTAATACAGTAATTAAATTCTTTACAATATTTTTATATGCCATACACAATGAAAAAAATTTTTAGAAAAATATGTACATCATACCTCCAATCAAAATGTATTAGAAATGTACACATACTTAAAATGGTAAAACTACATGAAAATTTAAAAATCTCTCAAATAACTAGGTCAGGAAATGAGTATGTAATATTTAAATTAGACATCTTAAAAGACAACTACAGTATAAGCATCACATTAAATTTGGTGGAAAGCAGCCAGAGTTATACTTAAAAAAATACATAGCTCCAAAACTCTGCATTAAGAAAAAATAAATATGTAGTTAAGTTTATATTTCATTAATTTAGGGAAAAAATAGACATAAAAATAAGAACATAAATAGATTGAGAAATGAAAGAAAAGCTGGTAAAGCTTTCTCTGCCCCTTCTCAACACCATCCTTTCCGAGATAGTCTTCAAGGAAGTCCCTTGAGAGCAGTAAAAACCATGTTATTCACCTATTAAGAGGCAGAAAGTTTTGATGCCCTGAGTTTGAGTGGCCCTGTCAGCAGGAAGACTCTTCTAGGCATGTTTTTCTATAGTGTACTCATCTGCGCAGAGCAGCACATGGAAATGGTGCTTATCAGATTGGGTGGTGATTGGGATAAAGCCAAGAGAGATGTGCCCAAGGACAATCACTATTTGGAAGAAAGCATGTATCATTTTAGCAGATATTGGATGAGTGCAACTATGAGTCAGACACTGCTCGTGGCCTTAGATATGCCTGAGATAAATTAGACCCCAATCCCTGGCCTTGTGGAGCTTACGTTTTAGTGAGGGAATGTAGCTCATAAACCAAAACTGGAAAACTTCAAGACCTGTAAGAAAAAAAGTTGATGTTCTGGATTGGTTGATTTTGTTATTGGAATGACAGGACAGCACACAGAGAGAAAACTTGACAGTAATATTCATCCAACTGACCTTCTTACTGCCAGCGTCTTCCCTCTTCAGTCCCTTCCCCACTGTGGCACTAAGGAAAAATGTAATCACTCCACACATTCTTCTTGCAAACCTCCACTGGTCCTTGTGGTCTTAGAAGTTGAGTCATTTTGATTTGTCCTACAAAGCCTTTGTAATTTGGCCTCAGCCAACTTTTTCTGGTTTCCTTCATAATCCTCCTCATGTACCTTCCACTCTATAACAGATCCTTTTTCTTCCAAAAAATGCACAAAGCACATTTGTTTACTTCTTATATCTGCATTCCCTCTACCTAGAACAGCTTTCACCCTGTTCCTTCCATCCACCAAGATAGGTACAGCCTATCTTAGGGGCTGTGAGGCCCTCCCTTGCCCCATTACACAAAGGGGCCCCCCTCCACCTCCACTTCCTTTCCTGCATTCTCTATGTATGCTGCTATTAGAGTTCATTGTTTGTGGGTCTGTGAGTCCTCTCACCTCCTCACTCCCAAAATTTTGCCCAGTAGGATTCGTACAACTCAAAAAATAAGAATGAGGTTTCTGCTTTTTTTATATTCTCATGCTTAGCAGTGCATGCCTGGCACTAGAAAACATTTAGTAAATGTTCACTGACTAAAACTCTTCACCAGGTTTCTGTGACCTTTACTTTTTAAAACCCCAACAGAAAATTCTTCCAGTGGCTTTTAAAGTAGAGTCTGTACATAGATAATAAAAATAAGCAACTGGCCTGGAAGGCTTGGGGTAGGAGATAGGAAGGAGAAAATGTAATGTAATAAGGTGACTGACAATATGCATGATCTCTAACCACATATAAGCCTCTGTGGCTCTACATCCAACATCCCCAGCTAGCAAAACATCCTCTTTTTTACCTGTTCTATACGTACCGATTCTCTGAAAAAGAAAGTTTTGAAAATCAATCACCTGGAGACTATTTGTAAATTAAATCATTGCTAAATGCAGTAGATCATTTATTGTAGATCTTTAAAATAGATTTGACATAGAACATTTTCTGAAATTATAAACCTAAGAGGAAATTATAAAAAGTAAATGTGAAAGTGATTCTACAAGGTATATATATGGTCCTTAATTTGAGGAAACTGTCTAACTAAAACTTTCTAAACTACTTAATGACACATTTATGCCAATTTCCCAGAAAGGAACAATTTTAATTATCAGGTGATATTGATTATGTCATATTAATGTAATTATATAATTATGTAATTGTTGTACATTAATGTTTTTGGCCCGAAGATTTCTTAGAGGTTTAGATTGATCCTTACATGTATTTTAAATATTAATTTACTATTTGGCATTATTGAAATTGTTATAAGAAAGGAATGTAATATACTGAATAGCTAATATTTTCATTAAAAGTTTAATTCAGTAAAACATTAGAGAATCATAATTTTCCTTATTATGTTTATAATTAAATTTCCATGGTTAATGAGTTACAGCTGTTACACATTGACTATTCCATTATGATTGGTAAATTTAACTTGTACTTTAAAAGGAATATACAGAATTAATTCAAAAATAACATATATTTTAGTGAAAAGAAATTACTACTTTTTCTTGTCCTAGAGTGAATTATAGAAATTATTCTACCCCTTAACTCAGATTTGTTACCTGTTTGTCCCTCTGCATAAGCCCTATCTTGTACTGATAATTGTTTTTGAAAGCATAGTTTTATAAGCTGTAAAAATTTTATCTCCATAATTCATGAGCACATTTCTACATTTCACTGGTAATCCCAGCCCTGAAGCTTATTTACACTTATGTGTAAATGGTAGAAGCTGGCCTAGCCCTTGATCTCATTGACAAGTGAGTGCTTGAGACCTAATGGAAAGAGAAAGTCAGAAAATTCAGTTGTTTTAATGAATTTTTTTTCCTTTTAGTTTAGCTAATTCTCTACACATAGCAGCAAACTACAAATTCACATCATTGAGACTAGACCTACGTTGTGATTCAGCAACAGCCTCAAATCTCAATGGATTAAGACAATATGCTCTACCTTGACTCTGCTGCTCATGATCCACCCTTCAGAGTCCATCCTGCTGGGGCAGCTGCCATCTAGGTTATTTCCAGTTGTCATGGGGAAGAGGGAGCGGTGGTGAAAGAGATTCTGGCAGACCCCACACTGGCTTTTAATGCAGCTATCTGAAAGACCTATGTTACTTCAGCTTACATTTCATTGTCCAGAGTAAGTCATATGGCCACTACAACTTAAAGGCATGAAGAGGGAATGATGAGAAGCATTCATGACCAGCATAGTGACCACTGACTTGGGGTAGACTGTGTAGCCCTCTCGACTACCCAGAGTAACAGAAAATAAGAATTAGTGAGAAGAGAACTTTGTCAAGAGTCCCCAAACTGGAACCAGCCAGTCCCACTGGAAAAAGCCTTCCATACAGTGCCACCAAAGTAATAAGGGTGACAAGTGTGATTTGGGATACAAGTCTTCACTAATACACATCTTCATCAAATTTTCAAGAAAAAAGCTACTCCTCTAGCACTTGTTGACAAAGTTTGCCCTCTCCAGGAAATACCTTCCACTCTGTAGACTTCTCCCTGGCCTTCCAGTTTTAAAACAGTAAAGCTGACAGACAGACATATACTGCCCTCTATACCACCACTGCTGTTATCTGTGGTGGGAACCAGGTGTTGCTGCTTGGCAGTGGACTGCCATGTTGCCTGCTTGTTGAAGACCTGGTGCTTTTCCTTCTACTACTTTTTCTTTGATTTAAGTGCTCACTAGATCAGTCACTTCTGAGTTTTCAAAAGCCTAATGAAAGAGATGAGGTAATATGTTATATTTTGATTTATATTGAATCACTTTATAATTCATAATGACTGTTGAAACCAATACTTCAAATCATTTTTATTGCCTGAGTCATGTTGACATGGGTTTCTAACACAGATTTTTGCCTGTGAGTGAATGTTTTTCAACAAAAGTTGCCTTTTCCAGGAATGTTCTTGCAAATTCTTTTTCTTTGAAATTGTGATCTCCTTTAGAAGGGTATATGAGATAGCTGTAGCAAGGAATTTAAAATTTAATAGGGCTAGCAGAAAATGCCTCAGAATTGTGATAATTTACCATCTGGTAATTTCATTCATTAAGTGAATCAGCAGATGCTTATTGAATACCTGCTTTTAGGCACTGCAGTTGGTGCTGCAGAAACAGCAGTGAATAAGAGAAACACAGCCCCCATTGACAAATGGTAATTCAAATATTAATTTTACAACACCCTATAAAGTAGGAATAGGAACTGTACTTATTAGCATTTTATAGAGGAAGAAACAGAGGCACACAGAATGTTATTTGCCCAAGGACTTGCAAAGTAGCAGAGCTAGGCTTCAAACTTGGGCATTCTGGCTCCAAGAAACTGAAGAGCAGCTAAACATTAGAGATCTCAAGCACAGAAGATAAGATACTGATAGGCCTAAACCCATGAGTCATCAACAACAACATGGTAATTGAAGGAATAGACAGGAATAAGGTTGTCTGGGGCAATTATAGACTGAGAAAATAGCGCTTCATATTTAAGCATTAATGAGAAGAAAGAGCTAGAAAAGGAGACTGAGAAGTCATGGTCTGAGAAGTGGGAAGGAAACTAGTAAAATAGGACATCACAGAGTCCAAGAGAATATAGTATTTTGAAAACTGAGATGTTCAGTTGTAGCAAATGCTGCTGCTAGAAGAAGTTGCATACGGACCTTCTTCAGTATCTTACAACATGGAGGTCATGGGTGACTTTATAGAGGGTACTTCTGGTAGAATAATAGGATAGAATCCAAATTGTTTTTGATTGAAGAAGAGAAGGTGGTAAGGAAATTAAGATTAGTTCAGGGTCTTTAAGCAGTTAGGGGAAGGTGGCATTCACAAAACAGGTGGCCTTTGGGGAGGCATCCTTTGCAGTATGAGAAAGTGAAGGAGAAGGTAGGAATACAAGCACATTAACTTGTTAGACTTGGTGGCAAAGAAAAGAGATAATTATTCTCTGATGGATCCTGTTAACTGTGTGAAAAAGTACAAGACAAGGATTTCTGCTGAGACTCAGGGGAAGAGGAAAGATGTTTGATGTGAACATGTTCAGTTTAAAATTGTCATTCTAAAGGCTTGACTACAGAAACATGGTAGAGGTTCTGGACAGTGCCTAGGCTGATAGCCATGAATTTATGGGTAGCCTCAATCCTTATAAACGTATGACACTTTTTTTGACAGTGCTCGGCACAAGCATGGAGAAGGAAGTTAGTTGGTTTCAGTTGAGGTTTGGTAGCTAGGTAACACAGAGAGAAAGGCATGGATTTTAAAGTATTGGCAAAATTTATTGAAAGTATAGACCATGAAGTCCAAGATGAAAATAAGGCAATAGTAGGAAAAAGGCAGGTATGTAGTGATTAGAGAAGAAATGGACCAGTTAAATTGCCTGAGGTTTAGCTGAAGTAAAATAGGAGTAGTAGCCATAATTTAACAGGTTACTGGAAGCTCTTAAAGTTAAGGCTATATGGTGGGATATAGCCTTATATATGAATTAAAAGAGATATTTTTTTAAGGGAGCAGTTCTAAGCAATGCTATGTAATCTAGGATAACATTATGAGATTGAGCGGTTGAGGGGAGATTTTGCCAGTCTATCTGCATGGCTGACTGTGTTAGTTCATTTTGTGTTGCTATAAAGGAATACTGAGGCTAGGTAATTTATAAAGAAGAGAGATTTATTTGGCTCATGGTTCTGCAGGCTGTATAAGCATGGCTCCAGCATCTGCTTGGCTTCTCGTGAAGTCTCAGAAGCTTTCTACTCATGGCAGAAGGCAATGGGGGAGTGGGCATGTGACATGGTGACAGAGGGAACGAGAGAGAAGGGGGTGCCATACTCCTAAAACAACCAGATCTCATGTGAACTCGCAGGGCAAGAATTCACCCATCACCAAGGGGACAGCACCAAGCCATTCATGAGGGATCTGCTCCCATGACCCAGACACCTCCTACTAGGCCCCACTTCCAACATTGGGGTCACATTTCAAGATGAGATTTGGAGGGGTCAGACATCTATTATCACTGACTATGCAACATATTTCAATTTTTAAAATATTAATAAGATGTAAAAATCACTCTTTAAAAAAATCTAAGCACCGGTGAACTGATTTTTAATACTGCGAAAATATAAGCACTTTATATAAAATTCATAAATCCATACTAAAATATGTACTGAACAAAGGTTGCTGCTTAAACAAAAAGCAGAGGGAATATTCTTGCAGAATGAAGTTTAAATATGTGATTGTTGAACAAACATTATGACTCTAGAGCCTTCAGACGTAAGTCAGATGATTTGAGATGGCAGTAGAAATGTAAACAAAATGCGTATCAGCTAATTAGCTGGATTTTAATGCAACTATACGTATACAGAGCTGTTTTTCTATAACTAGTGGAATTTTATCTGCATAGATAAATGTAGGCAATTTAATTGTAGGTGGTGTGAATTTGTTTTGAATTTTTGTTGTTGGGTTTGTTTATTTGTTTGTTTGAGATGAGTGGTGGGCTGTCACTCAGGCTGGAGTACAGTGGCATGATCATAGCTCACTTGAACTCCTGGGCTTAAGGACTCCTTCTGCCTTAGCTCCCTGAGCTGGAACTACATGTGTGCACCATCATACCTGGCTAATTACTTTGTGTGTGTGTGTGTGTGTGTGTGTGTGTATGTGTGTATGTGTGTGTGTAGATAAGACCTCACCATTTGGCCCAGGCTGGTCTTGAACACCTGGCCTCAATGACCCTTCTGCCTCTGCCTCCCAAAGTGCTAGAATTATAGGCATGAGCCACTGCCCCTGGCCTGGATTTCTTCTATAAATTAAGTGTTACCTAATTTATGAAACTATCATCAGATTCATAAAAATTTGTTTTTGTTAAAATTTTAATGGTCTGGGAATTAGGTGCCTATAAAGGAAGTTCTCTAAAGTTTTTTCATTTGCCAAACTTTCTTGTGTTATCATTTTATGATGTAGATTTATGGTTTATGTATTTTTTAAGTTATTTTCTTTAAAACATTTTAGAAAATTGTTCACTGACAGATCATAGGGTTAACCATTTTAGTAACTGAATCCACTTCTGCTACATGATGAAATATTTTCCCAAGAGAGGTCATATATCTGAGTATGCCACAATTTGTTTGCATTTGGAAGCAAACAGTTCCAGTCTTATAATTTAGCTGAAAATTCATTTAAATTGATGTTAAAATAAACATAAGCCTTGAGGGCAATGTTTGTTTTTAACTTGACAGTTGAGCTTTATTTTATAATAATTTGAAGTATCCAATTCCTCTGAAGTAGTATAAATAGAAATTCTAGGGTTCTTCAAAAACAAGGAAATTCAAGAACATAGAAGAATTTTTTTCATGGCTCTTTATTCTAAACACTTTTGTTTTTCATTCTTGCCATTAGGTAGAATGCTAAGGTTAGAAAAGATAAGCAGGAGAGATTGTCATCTTAGTTTTATAAATACCATTTAGGTTGATGCATTTACTTGCATAATCATATTTTATGTTGTTTTTAGTTCTTGACAAAATAATACCCACAGTTGCTCTAATTTATAAATTACTGCTAACTTATATGTTTCAGTCCTTAGGTATAACTTGGTATTTTGATTATTATATAGTGACTTCCTTAGCTTTCTCTCATTTATTTACTGTAGCCAGGTAGAAAGAACACTGTATTATTCACTTTAGACTTAACTGTTAAGTCACATAACAACACCATCTAAGTTCAGTTTCTGCTATCTAATGCTTTATAACTAGACTTAGAATAATACTAACTCAGAGAGTTGGGCCCTGAATAACTAGTTATAGTGAACTTCTCTGTATCATCTGGTCAGGCTTCCAATTTTTAACATGTCTAGTCCCTTATGATTCACTTCTTTATTTACCAAATGTGTTAAGCATCTATTATGTTCCAGGCCACGATCTAGTCTCTGGAGGATTCAGCAGTGAACAAATTAGACAAAGTTCCTTCTTTCATGAAATTTACATGCTAAGGGGGTAAAATGTTAAACAGGTTCACAGGATAATTTTAGATGGCAATAAGAGCTCTGAAGAAAATACAATATAACCGGCCGGGCACAGTGGCTCACGCCTGTGATCCCAGCACTTTGGGAGGCTGAGGCAGGTGGATCACCTGAGGTCGGGAGTCAAGACCAGCCTGACCAACATATTGAAACCCTGTCTCTACTAAAAAATACCAAAATTAGCTGGGCATGGTGGCACACCTATGATCGTAACTACTTGAGAAGCTGAGGCAGGACAATCACTTGAACCCGGGAGGTGTCGGTTTCAGTGGGCTCTAGCCTGGGTAACAGAGCAAGACTCTGTCAAAAAGAGAAAGAGAAAGGAGAAAGAAAGAAAAGAGAGAGGAGAAGAATAAAGGAAGGAAAGGAAATGAAGAAAAGAAAGGAAAAAAAAGAAAGAGGGGAAGAAGAAAGGAAGGAAAGGAATAGAAGAGAGAGAGGAAGGGAGGGGAGAGTAGAGAAGAGAAAAGAAAGACCATACAACCATGGGATAACGTGATAGAGGGTGAGAAAGGGAAATGATGAGGACTGCAGAGGAGAAGGAGGGCAGCAGTGGTGATAAGACTGCTTTTTAGGGTTTATGGTGTGCCACGTACACAGTATCAGTACTGGGGTAATTACATAATTTCCATATTGTAAATACACTGAAGCTGTGAGAAGCTAATTCCATAGCCATATAGGACCTGACAGAAATGGGGTTGGACCCTGCTGTCTGCAGCAAAGCACATGACCCTCTCCACATGTTATTCTCAAAACCAGAGTTGCCAGGGTTGGTACCACAACTTTTCTTCCTTTTCTGTTTACTTGCTCTTCAGTTAAATACCTAAATCTCATTAAAATGAGCTAGCAGCAACCTTCTAGCCCATGAAATCTTCCACTTCCTGATGGAGCAAAGATTAAGTTATGAAAACTAAACCATAATCACATTCATAATACTTATGAGTTAATAACAGATTTTTGCACAAGTTGTATTTGAAATTATTTATTCATTGCACTTTGTCTTTCTCAAAACAAAAAACTCTCCTTGAATTTTTCATATAGTTTATTAAGTTGAAAAATTCTCATTTTTTCTTCATGTTTTTATTCCTCAATCTCTCACTCTCTTCATCAGTAAAATGGTTTTCATTTTCCAGTGAGTACATGTAACAAAAACCTTCAATATGTATAAAACAGCCGTGTGATTTCAGCTTTAATCCCTCTTTTTATTCTGAACTAGTATCAGATACACTTCAAAATGTTGGTAAAATGTATATCTATATTTTGGTGTGACATTGTGACAGTTAAAGAATGCATTCATCCTTTTCTCTGGCATGTTGAAGATGGTAGTCATTGAGACACTGAATGAGGTATATGTTCACGATTTAGAAAAAAATATTTTCAATTTTGAATCATATCTGATACAAAATATGAAGGGAAAAGGTGATAGCTTGTCATTTCAAATGAAACAAAAATATTTTGGCTTTATCAACAGTCATAAATTGTGAAGGCTTACCAATACAATTGGTATGCTTTTATGTAATTAGAGAACTCCAAAAAGCACTTAGAAATAGCTCATAAATCTACCACATGTTGACAGCACTTTAATGAATTTCTCCAGACAATGAACAAAAATTTGGAATCCAGTGCTCTTTTTATTTTATGCACTTAGAAAAAGTGAGACAGGATCACTCAGATTTATTGTCATATATCATAAAAGTAACTGCAAAAATGTGATTAAAATATCTACTCATCATAGTTGTTAAAGATTTGCAGTGAACATTTTATATTATGTTTTCCCTTAATTTGTTAATTTTTCACAAATGAGACCACTCAAAACTAGTGCTTTTAAGGTTAAACTAAGATTAGATCTAGTGACCTGGCATCTGTCAGGAGTTTTTCATAGGAGTCCAACCCATAGTGAAATCTCAGGAGGTCACCTCTGATAATGGAGTTTAATTATTACTCATAAATGGGCAGATTTCCACATTGACAGATGCTCTCAATCGCATGCAACCCTGCTGTTTGGTATTGCATTCCCATTACTTTTCTTTATCCATCCAATGCTTTCCCCTATGTCCAGACAGATGCTGACTCAGCATTTACCCATTTAATAAATACTCAAAATACCAATACTTAGACTCCTCTCCCCCCACCCTTTTTCTTCTATCAAATTAACAAAGACCATGTTAATACCCAGTTTGGTAAGAGTGGGGCAAAACTTTGTTAATTCCCAGTTTGGGAAGAGTGGGGCAAAAATTTACACTCCAACATTGCTATTGGGAATATAATGTGATATAAGTGTTGTGAAAAAAAAAACAAGTGCTAACGTGTTGTGAAAACCATGTTAATACCCAGTTTGGTAAGAGTGGGGCAAAAATTTACTCTCAGGTATTGCTGTTGGGACTGTAACATGATGTAAGTGTTGTGGGAAAAAAAGCAAGTGTTGTATATATGAGAAGATCTTTTTAGCTCCAGTTATTCTTATAGTGCATTGGGGAATCTATCCAAAGGAAATAATCCAAAATGTAATCATATCCCAAAAGCAGGTCATGGAAATATTTTACAAATTTAGTAAATAAGAAGTAACATCTAACATAACAGTAAGGGAATGCAGCAGATCATGGAATGCTCACATAACAGAATAATATGGGGCCATTAAAATTTATGCTTGTTAATTTATCTAAGGGCATGGGCTAATATGGATATAATAAATAATGCAGGATATTTTCATGTATAATATGATTTCAGCTATGGAAAATATAGAGAAAAAATGCATATGAAGCTGTTACTAAATATAAACCTATACGCTTAAATATTCCTAAATATTTGCTTCTGGTTGGTGCATAATCTTTTCCCCTGCCTGTTTTTCTGTACTCATCAGAATTTTTATAGTGAACTTATAATATTCTCATGATCAGAAAAATATTAAAAGAAAATCACAGCAGATTTGGGAAAAAAATCATTGCTTAACTTCTGCCCCAGTCTTAATCAGGATTCAGTTGTCCTAGCCTCTTTTAAGATTTAATTTTTTGTGTGTGCTGGAATCCAGCTATAAAGTCTTGAAAGTCACCTTTTTCCCTTTCTGACATCTGTTTCGTAAAGAAAATGACTTTACTTAATAGTAATTGGATTTCCTTCTTTATAGTCAATTTATAGATTTCCATCTTAGAATGTTGTTTATTTACAACAACATCTATTAGCTGTTAATATTATGCTCAATTCACATGGAAATGGACGTGACATAAAGCTAAAATAAAGATTGGTCATAAATCCTTGCACAGTCTCAGATCCAACTACTTAGTCTCTATATTATCAAAAGCAGTTTAAAACAACAAAGGCTGCTGATAGTAACAAGATTTCTCTGTTAAAAACACATAATCATAAATCAATTGAAAGTGTGGTACAAAATGGTATGTATTTTGTATTCTTTAAAAAAATTGAACATTTCTAATCTCTTTGCATTTTCCTTAATCAACCATTTAAAAGTCAAGAGTTGAATTATTTGTGATAAATGTATATGCTCTTTTAATGTATTGTTGCTATAGATAAGCATAAACAAAGTTTATATTTATTGCTAACATACATGGAAATTTTTGGGCTACTGAGGTACCTGGCACCATCAATGACTTTGTCTTTTCCAAAGGATCAAATTGAAAGGTGTTAGAAAAGGCCTAACAAAGAGCCTTTTTTCTGTTGTTTCAAGCAGTAAATGGCCCTTAGGAAACTTCAGAAAGAATGAATGCTTGCTTGAGGAAGAAGGGAGTAAGAGAAAAGCTGTTCAATAATGAGCCGGAGAAAAGAGAAAACCTGGTCTGAGAGATAAAAGGGGTGACTATTAAAAGGGAAGGACACAGCCAACCAGAAACTCACGAGGCTTCACAAATCAAAATCTAGACTCGCTTTACCATGGAAACCCGAGATAATTAGAAAGTGTTTGTTGAAAATTTTGTAATGTTTTACTTTAGTTTTAATTATCCAAAGCAAATATAAGACTATTCATGATATTAATTGATAGAGTTTGGTTATGACTATACAGATATTGAAGCTGAGTATAAATTTGAAATATTTAATTTTTTAAAACTGTTTCATGGAATGTATAGATGTGACAAAAAGCTAATAATGTATTCTTTCACTTCCTTGTCATCCTAAGACTGTACTGCTCCTTCCAATAATGGGATATGAGCTACTTGTCTGAGAATGTGTAATTGGAGTAGACTTTATATAGTGATCTGGGGCTCTTACTAGTTCTATTTCTTTCTAAGGTAAATTGCCACATTTTGAGCCTATAGGTAAATCATTTATAAATGGGGTTGGCCAGGTACAGTGGCTCATGCCTGTAATCCCAGCACTTTGGGAGGCTGAGGCAGGCAGATCACCTAAGGTCAGGAGTTCAAGACTAGGCTGGCGAACATGGTGAGACCTCCATCTTTACTAAAAGTACAAAAAGGTAGCTGGGCATGGTGGTGTACATCTGTAATCACACAGCTACTCAGGAGGCTGATGCAGGGGAATCACTTGAACCTGGAAGGCAGAGGTTGCAGTAAACTGAGATCATGCCACATACTCCAGCCTGGCAACAGAGTGAGACTTTGCCAGAAAAAAAAAAAAAACGGGGCTAGTTGAAATAGTCATTGTGTTGGAGCTAATGAACTTAAGAAGTAGCTATTATAGGGTGGAAAGAACATTACCTTTAGAATCTAGAATTCTGGTTTCTCAGGTTTTGTTTAGTTATTAGGTACTAATTACCTTGAGTAAACCATTTATCACATTAAGTTTTTTTATTTAAGTAATGGAATATGAAATAAATGTCTTTTAAGCATTCCTTTAAATCCAGTTTTCTAGAACTATGAAACACTAATACTCAAGTTTGCAGAATATTATAAATTAGGGGAAAGGCATAGTGAGAGAAATTTCCTTCCCCTAAGTCAAGACTTTTTAACCCATTTTTGTATCTATACACAATGACTCCTTCCAGTAAAATAAAGAGTTGTATTTCTTGCCATACAATGCTTAGGTAGTCCAGATATGTATACATGAGAATGAAAAAGAAGTAGAAAAGTTGGGCATCTTTTTTCCCTGGAAAAATATTGGTTCTATGGAAGAGAAAGTGGTTGGTAGATAACAGAAAGAAGATGCTAAAAAATAGAGAAGTAGTTCAAGTAAAACAATAAGCTGCAATATTCACAGAAAGAGTTGGGAATATGTACTTATGGAATGAGTGCAGTCTTAACTCATTTCTTATCCCAAATTTGCAAATTGCACTCTATTATAAATAGATCTCTTATTTTAGTGACCAACTCAAGGGAAATCTGGCAGCTGTGGTGAAAATGAGAAACAAAGATTTATATACCTAGCAAAACTGACTTTCGGTGTAAATGACACAAGCAAGCTATTACCAGCATGCAAGAACTTGGGGATATTGTTTCCAGGAGCCTTTCCTGATGAATCTACATGAGAATAAGCTTCAGACAACCAAGAGACCACATACTGTATGATGTCCAAGACAGGCAAATCGATAGAGACAGAAAGTGGATCAGTGGTTGCCTAGGACAAGAGGGATTGTAGGGAAATGGGGAGTGACTGCTAATGCACTTAGTGCTTCTTTTTTGAGATGATGATAATGTTCTAAAATTGTGGTGAATCAACTCAGTGTGAGTATGCTAAAACCACTGAAGTGTATACTTTAAATGGGTGAATTGTATGATAAAGGTATTAAAAAGAAAAATACTATAGTTCTGAGTTTTAATTCAAAATATTAGTATAAGCATATGAGATATTGTATCTTAAATATATATAAATATGCATATATGCATGTGTCCCCTGAAAAGGCCTAGAAACAGTAATGAAACCAGTAGCTATGACCAACCCTAACATACAGCCTGTGGGCTTGAATTAATATTTTTCACTAACCAGGGCATTTTGGAGAAAAGACTAAAATGGGAAATGTACAAGATTAGTCTGAAATATCAAACCAGTTAACAAAGAAGCTAACCAAAGACTACTAGAGTAGGTCAAAGAACTCAGGACCCAACTTGAAGACGCTTCCACTGGCCAAAAATTAGAAGTTTGAGTTTCAGTAAAAATATGAATTGTAACAGATTAAAATTCATTAAGTATGTTTACATTGATAAGTTCAAGCCACAGGCAGTGAAGCCTACATGTAATCAGCTACTCGAGAGCCTGAGGCAGGAGGATAGCTTAAACCCAGGAGTTCAAAACCAACTTGGACAGCATAGCGAGACCCTGTCTCTAATTAAATCTAAAAATAAATAAATCGGTAAGTTCTTCATAATGAAAAGCAACAATAATTGGTCACCTTCAAAAAATGACAGTGAAGCAATTATCTTGAAAACTGGTCTTTTCCCAGGCAGCTACTGAAGATGGAGGGGAAAGTCCTAGTGCTCACTGGCTGAGGCCACCTTCTAGGCTGCCTGACAGCTGCTTTAGCTAAGCAGGTACTGCTGGGCCAGAAGGTGGTGATTGTGGCAGTTTCTACAGAAACAAGTTGAAGTACTTGGCCTTCCTTCAAGTAGATGAACATTAATCCTTCCTTAGGCCCCCATTTTCAGGCCTCCTAGCTGCATCTTTTGGCAGACTGCTTGAGGCATGCTATCCTGCAAGACCAAGCAAGGCCAGGCTGCCCCAGACCATCTCAAGGTATTTAATGGGATCCCACTGCCCTTTGACAGTGGGAAAACGCGGATGGTGCTTCCTTCTGCTCCCAAGGTTTTATGTCTGAAGCCTATGAGAAAGTTTGCCTACCTGTAGTACCTGGCTCAGGAGGTTGGCTGTAAGTACCAAGCAGTGACAGCTACCCAGGAGAAGAGGAAGGAGGCCAATATCCACTATTGGAAGAAAAAACATCTTATGATGTTACGTAAACAGGCTGAAAGAATGTGGCATACACCTGTAGTCCCAGCTACTTGGGAGGCTGATGTCAGAGGGTCACCTGAGCCCAGGAGATTGAGGCTGCAGTGAGCTGATTGTGCCACTACACTTCAGCCTGGATGACAGAGTGAGGCCCTGTCTCAAAAAAAAAAAAAAAAAAAAAGAAAAAAAAAGTAAACCAATAGTAAGAAGAGCCAGTTACCTTGGTTTAAATATTAGCAAAAAGGAGCTGGAACATGAATTGGAGGGAGTCCTACCTTCTGAATGGGGCATCTGTTTTAACTTCCCACCTGATCAAATACACTGCAGCTCTAAGAATGTGAAAAAAAAAAATGCTTAGAGACAGTATGAGCTTACTGTTTTACAAAGAGTTTGCTTTCTCATTATTGAGTTTCAAGAGTTCTTTATATATTTTCATTAACAGTTCTTTATTAGATATGTGTTTTGCAAATATTTTCTCCTAGGCCTTTGGTTTGTCTTCCATTCTCTTGACAGTGTCTTTTACACAGCACTTTTTCGTTTTAATGAAGCTCAGCTTGCCAATTTTTTCTTTCATGGATTGTACCTTTAGTGTTGTATCTAAAAAGTCATCTCCAAACCCAGGGTCATCTAGATTTCATCCTATGTTATCTTCTAGGAGATTTGTAGTATTACATTTTACATTTAGGTCTGTGATCCATTTTGAGTTTATTTTTGTGAAAGTTATAAGGTCTGTGTCTACATTCATTTTTTTTTAGTACGTGTATATGGATATCTAGTTTTTCCAGTACCACTTGTTAAAAAGACTATCTTTTCTTCATTTAATTGTCTTTGATTCTTCGTCAAAGATCGATTGACTATATTTATGTGGGCCAATTTCTAGGCTCTCTAGGCAACAAGGTTGTCTTCATTTTTGTATCTCTATAGAAAATCTTGAAGTTGGGCAGCATCAGTGTCAGAAATTGGCTATTTTGGACCTCTTGCTTCTCCATGTAAACTTCAGAATTAGTTTGTATCTATAAAATGACTTGCTAGAATTTTGATTGGGATTGCAATAATCTGTAAACCAAGTTGGGAAGAACTGACATCTTGATATTGAATTTTCTATCCATAAACATGGGATATCTCTCCATTTGTTCTTTGATTTTTTTCATGAAAATTTTGTGCTTTTCTTCATATGGCTCTTGTTCACAATTTTTAGATTTATACGTAAATATTTTATTTTGGGGAGGGGTGCTCACAATGTAATCTAAATGGTATTGTGTTTTTCATTTTAAATTCCACTTGTACATTGCTGGTATGTAGGAAAGCATTGATTTTCTATATTAACCTTATATCCTGAAATCTTGAAATAATCCTTTCTAGTTTTAGATATTTTTTGTTGATTCTTTCAGATTTTCTGCCCCATTCAAAAGGTAGGGCTTTAGCCTTTGTAACAGAATGAGACCTTGTCTTTAAAAACAAAAAGGCACTTAAAAGAAGTCCAAAATGTATCTCAAGAAAGTCATACATAAATCTTCACACTATTATAATAAGGCATGCCTCATTTTACAGATGTTTCTCAATTATATTATTCCAAATCTACAGTATTGGCATAGCTTTCACTCTTGAAAACTGTTTCATTTCTTAAAAATGTTTTTAACCTCATATCATCAGTCCTATGCTAAAACAGGGTATTTTACCTGTGAACTACCACAAATAGATAAAATAACTACTTTACATATAAATGGCCCTTTAAAACTGGATACTATTGTATGTCAATTTGCAACATAGTCTGTATGAAAAGAGAAAACACTAATAAATGCTGTGTTGTGGATCAATAATTAGATTCTCAATGTAGTGTAAAGTACTCACAGGAGGTTCATTCTTGGCCTCATAAATTTGACCATATATTTTCATTCTAATGTTCTTAAATGACTTAGAGACATGACTTAACAGTAAAATAAGCTCCTAAACAACAATGGCAAGCACATAAAGACTGAAATTATGCAGTGATGGGATGCCATTTGTTTAGGAATTGGCTTTCCTATTTACTCTTAAATATAACAGCAAATGGAGAGTTGATTGTTAAACTGCACATTCAGAATCTCATGGTTTAACGTCTCATGTGCTATATATATGCCAGACTAAAGATTATTAACAATTGTTGCTATGTTCATTGCAGAAACAATACAGTACTTATACAAATATTTTGATTAAAGTATTGTTTCCAATCAATTCATTTCCCATTCCTTTTGAATTACCTAAGTTAACCTAGTTCAGTGGTTCTCAAACTGTAGTGTACATCAGAATCCCAAAGAGAGCTTGTTAAAATACACATTTATAAGCCTTGCTCTCGGAACTTCTGATTCTGTAGATCTGAGTTGGGCCTGATAATTGGCATTTCTTAGTTTCTCCATAATGCTGATGCAGCCTGTCTTGAGAACCACATTTGAGAACACTGGCCTGTTACCATGAAACCTCTTTCTCTACAATCACCAGAATTCTTTTCTTTAAAGTTAGCTAAAAAACAAAACAAAAAAAAACAGGCTCATGATTTGTCTGTCACCACTGTTTAGGAAACCATGTTCTAATTTACTGGGTCAAGAACTGAAGGAAACATTTCTTCTATAGGAGATCATAGTAAAGTTGCTTCTTAAAATCTTACAAACATTGTTATTTATCAAGTGTAATATTAAACTATTCAAGGTTTCATTTATTTTTGGGAAAACTTCAGTTAAATAAAGCAGATAGAACAGCCCTTTAAACATCCCTGAAGAATATATGACACAAATTTCTATCATTAATATATAATGAAGATTCTTTTTTTTTTTGTATTGTTTTGTTGTTTTTTTCCTGTTATATTTTGCTTTATCTCCCTGGCTACATATCTAATTGGGTTACTTTTATTTTTAACTTTTATTTTACTCTTGCCTTGCCATCCACCATCACTTCTGTTATTCCTCTTTAGCCCTTACCTGCCTATGTTTTTTCCATGTAGAGCTCTGGATCTTTTTAAATACCCATGCTCCTATTTCACTCTTTCTGTTAGAACTAGTCCTTTTGAACAAATCTAATTAGATCAGTTACTTCACTATTAAGGATGGTTCTTATCTGAACAAATAACCTTCAGGATGTTGATCAGTCTCAGAAGAAAACATGTACATATAATGTACATAATCATACTGAGTAAAGTCAGCTTCATCGAAAACTGAATTTAAGATCTTCAGAAACAACTAAATGAACTTTCTTTACAGTTTTGTATGTGATTCTCTTTCTACATTTGCCAATTATATGTGGTAAGATTGATGGTGATGATTTATCTGATTACCTTGTGTAGTATTCGCAGTATTATATTTGTCTTGACTTTCCTTTTGAAGAGGAATGGAAGTTATTACTTGATCCTTTCCTATGTATCACATTTTTCCAGTGTTACACTTCAAAACAAGTGTTATTATGAGTCATTGACCAAGCTGTCATGTTTACTTAGTATTCCAAGTGCTTGTGCAGCTTGGTATGTAAGTACATAGGCACTAAATAAATATTTGTTGAATAAATTGATTGGCATTTTTAAAAGGTCAATTATACAAGCAGTTCCTTTTTGAAAGTATGTAATTTAGAAAGTTTAAACTGTGTTGAAATGTATGTGTGTGCAATAGCTTTAAAAAGCAGTAAAAAACAAAACATTCAGATAGTGCATGAGTAGCTACAATGGACAAGATAAATTATGTTTCTTGTTATTATTTCTGTTTATATTCCAAAGAGGAAATGCCTGCTAAGTTATTTCAATCTGATATTTTCAAAACTCTTCTAATTAAAAAAACACTGAGTTTTATGACATCTGATATTCTAGTGATGATCGTTATTAATGCAGGGTGTTGCTTCATTGAGTTGTTTATAGTACTCTAAGAATATAACACTGATCTGTTAAAAACAGATGCAATATTGTCTGATATGGGATATATGAAAATATGTTAAAGCCTCTTAAATGAAAAAAAAAAATAAGATGCTTTCAAGTAAATTAGCAAAATTCAGGAGTTAGCAAAGTACGTCCAAACCCATTCATTCACATTTTGTGTACGGCTGCTTTGAACCTATAGCTATAGTTAGTGAGTGAGTAAATGAATTGAGTGAATGACTGCTGTCCAGACATTGCACTTTCAAACATTTAACCTGAAGAAATAGTTACGTATACAAATAAGTATGTCCAGGATGTTCATTCCACAGCTGTTTATAATATCAAAACAAGGGAAACCTAAATGTTGACTAACAGAAGACTGGCTAAATAAGTTCTGGTATATCCTTATTATACCAGAACTAGTGTACGATATAGCTATTTTTAAAAAGATGTTACGGAAATGTATTCATTGATAGGAAACAAGGGTCAGCAAACTACGGCCCTTTGGCCAAATTGGCTTGAGACCTGTTTTTATACTACCAGAGCTATGAATGCATTGTTAAATTTTAAAGGATTATTAAAAATAAACATGAGACAGAGTATGTGACTAGTAAAGCTTAGAATATTTATTATCTAACCCTCTGTAGAAAATGTTGGCTGATGTCTGATAGAATGTTGTATACAATATAGATTAAATTGGTGGGGGTGGGTTTAAAACATTACAAAAGAGTATATATGGACCAAAACCTTTTTTAAAATATGCAATCAATACCACTTAGACAGTTAAGATGTTAATAGTCATTTCTGGGTAGACAAGATTAATAAGATTCTATATTTTATGTCTAATTTTGTGGTTTTTCTATTTTAAAAATGTATTCATTGTCTAAGAAAATAAAAATTTAATATTGGCATTGGGAAAAAAGAGAACTTCTCTGAGTTGTGAGGTGCAAAAATATGTTTCTCCATTTTATAGATGAGGAAACTGAGACTTTAAGAGAGTTTAATTAATTTGCCTGAAGGGACACAAATATAAGACAAAAATTGCTGCCAAATTTTCTGTCCAACAGTGTCACCATTTGATAATTTAAAATGCTCATTCGTCAGCTGACATAAAACTATATACTGTGTACCCAAAGGCAATTTAGTGGTATCAGTGTATAAATAAATGATAAAGGGAGATTATGCAGAAATAGCAAACTACCTGCCTAATGGTGTTAGATGTGTACTGGATAGGTTTAAATTTGCTTAAATAGAATGAAAAATGAGCAGCTTACACTTTGTATTTTTTATAAGAAACAAAACCTATGCACATAGATATTCAGTTGACTTTGTAAATTTGCAAACTATTACTGCAACATGATATGGTAACACATTGGTCTCTCATACCTATAGAGTTTAATTGTTCAAATTCAGTCATGTGATACAAAAAGGGACCATGTCCTGAAACTGGTGCCCTTCACTGTAAGATAGAAGGGTGATGTTTGACTTACCAGGTCCTCTTGAAGATAACTGTTTACAAAATAAGTCAGCAACTCAGAAGAAGAATGAATACAACGGTGAGAAGTCTCATTGTAATGAACTGATAGCTAATAAAAGAAAGAAGCAGTAGGAGTATAGAAAGCAGACATGATAGCTCAGCAGCTTTTGAACCATTTAGTGTGTAGACAAAAGGCCTAATCTCCTTCTGTTATTCCCGAGGAAATCACTATCTTGGTGACCAAGGATGATAACTATTATTGCTCTTTAAAAAGGCACTGTTCCTTTAATCATAACCATCTTGTGATTTGGGAGGATTATTCTCTATTCACGTATTTAGAAACTGAGGTACAGAAAAGAGGTTAAGTGAGTGTTCAAGATCGTGCAGACCATTCAAGTGATAAAGGAAAACTCCATCACCTAGTCCCAACTCTGTGTGCATATGATGGTGATGCTGAGTAAAGGCAGGATCACTCTACATTGCACCAAATCATAAAAAACAGATAAACATGTCTTTAAAACTTATATAAATTATTAAACTATAAATGTTTTGATGCTTTTCAGAGATGAAGTTCAGTTAACAGGAAAAAATTCACTAGCATAGAATGCCTTGTAACTAAAAAATGTCAGGGAATTATATACTGTCATGCCTAGGTATCTGTGGGGGTAGGTTTCAGGACCCCCTGAGGATACCAAAATTTACAGATGCTTAAGTTCCTTATATAAAATGGTACAGTATTTGCATATAACCTGAATACATTCTCCCATATTCTTTAAATCATCTCTAGATAACTTACTATACCTAATATAATGTCAATGCTATGTAAATAGTTGTTATACTGTATAGTTTAGCAATAAGACAAAAAAGTCTATACATGTTCAGTACAGATGCAACCATACATTTTTTCCAAATATTTTTGATCTGCAACTGGTTGATACCGCAGATGTGGAACCCACAGATACAAAGGTCCAACTGTACTTACATGGATGTGGATATCATTTTTTTCTTTTTATTGAACAAAGATTACCAAGCCTTTATTTTATATATTTTAATGATTTCTGATGGCTGCCTGCAAAAGCAATAGTAAATAGAACAGCCCCTATTTTAACTCTATGATATCACATATTAACATCTATGTGGTGGATTCCACAAATTCAATTAGAAATCATAGGCAGATAGAGTATGTGCTTTCATAATTCCCTTCTCTTAGTAGGCATTATATTTTTTAAAATTAAGATGGTTTGATGTGAAAGGTATTTTCAGAAATTATTTGTCATATTTAATATAAACATTATTCACTATATACTACATATTTTTCTAAATGTCATGTTGGTGATTTGTCCATTTTTTAAACCATTTTTGTCCATTGAGATAGAATGAGTAGCTTGACAACCCAGCTTTAGACACTGTATAGTTAATAAATAATAACTTGGATTATTGTGGTGTTCTTGTTGGAATTTATTATTATTTATCATTCTTGGGCAGGTATTTTAGGACTTAGAATGCCTACAATAACACATGTGGTACACCTAAGAATAATTCTAAGGCCAAGAGCTGTATAGCCACTGGGTTTCCTCTTCCTTTTTTAACTTCCATATTGAATGCATATTAGGACATGTAACTTTTATCATACCATTTCCTTGCTTCTTGCTCCCAGCCCACTCATTTGTGTGTAAAAAGCACATACTGTCTTCTAAGGAAAACATTTTTTAAAGGACCCTAATTATTACTTAAGATTTTCCTTCTATCAGGTTGCCAATACAGTATTTTTTTATGTTGTCTTTCATATATGTTTGCCTCTTACAACTCAGAAAAGTCCAATAACCAATGAGAACTACTGCCTTTCTTCCTGTCCTGTTTCTCCTAATGCTGATGATGCAGAAATCCCTCCACTTATCATAAGTGGGAGGCACTCAGATAGTAAGTGTTAGGACTTCCTTAAGACAATCTGAAGTGCTTTTTTTTGAGACGGAGTCTCAGTCTGTCGTCCAGGCTGGAGTGCAGTGGCGCAATCTTGGCTCAAAGTGCTGGGATAACAGGCATGAGCCACTACGCCTGGCCCTGATGTGCTCTTTTAACCATCTTTTTAACTTTTCTTCCTGGTGTTTAAGGCCATGAGCTTGTCTTATTTAATCTCTCTCTCTCTTACTTACCATTCTCTAGACCCGAGTAATCTACTACCTGCTCTCTGTCATGAAAAGCACAATCTCTTCCCTTTGCTTTATTTCTTCTCCTCCTCCACATTAATCTGGAGCATGTATATAAACATGTACATACCCAGTCCCAAATAAGTACATACCTGCATCCATACAAGTGCCACCACAGCAACCTTACCTCTCCCCCTAGACTTAACTCACTTTTTTTCAATTTTCCACAGTTATAGCATGTATCACTTAATTTATTCTGTACCTATGGTTTATATTGTTATATATCTTATGATTATATGGTTTTATATGACTGACTTTTCTTCCTGGTTGTAAGGTTCTTAAGATCAGGGATTGAATTTTTTTCTCATCAATCTCTCTTATATAGCATTACCACATTGGTAAATATGCAGTTAAGTGCTTATTAAGTCTTAAAATAAGCCAGTCCTGTGGAGCAGAAACGTTCCTCAGAAAGTGTCTTATCTAATGTTCTCATTTTACAAAAAAGAAAATTAGAGCAACGAAGTGACCCATCTTCTTTATGGCACAGCTTGTGAGTAGCAGGCCCTGAACTGGAACCCAGGGCTCCTGGCTCTTAGTTTAATGTGTATATTTCCAGGTAGCCTTGACCACGCTAGTGCTCAGGGAAACACTGCCATGAGTACGTGGCATTTACTGCTGCTCACATGGACAGTGGTCATATCCCTGCCCTGAACAACAGCCTGAAGTTCTCCCCAGCATTCCCCATTTTTCATCTTGCCTTCTTAACTTTATAAAACCCTCCCCATTCAGGAACTAGAGAATGAATGAGAGTCCTTGATCAGGAAAAAAATAAATAAATAACAGGATGCAATTTTATTCATTCATTTATCAACATTTACTCATTTTGACTAGGAGATGGCATAAAAGCCACTTCTTTTCACTACCTGTCATTTTTTCATGAGAACAAATATCTTTAAAAAGCTAGATAAATCTAAAGTGCCTATTGACTAGAACATTCTACATTTAGATTGTTAAATCATGCCTACAATTAGAAGTATTTTCCTTTGTTTAAATTTTATGCTTTAATATGTTAGTGAACTCAAGTCTAAAGGACAGCTACATTGATTCTTCTTGGTTATAATCGATGGTTATTGGCAGAATAGCAAGTGCAGCATTTTTATGTTGAAGAAACAAGTTGGGAAGATCTCTGTGCCTTAATATTTCAGGAAAATAAGCAACACTCTTCATCTGATTGCCTAAAGGCCAAAAATTGAATTGTATTGAATCACAGGGGAGAAAAACAAAGTAATTGACAAAAGCAGTTACCTAATTAAATATATTGTTTTTTTAAAAAATGAAGTTTGGTAATGCAATTTGACAAATACAACAAATAATTTTTTAAATTTTTTTTAAAAAGCTTTAGTTTTAGGTTTTCATCAATTACAGAAACAGAATGGGAAGATAAGAAAGAGACAGTGAAAGAAAGACGTGTGCCCACAGGGGAGAGTCCCTTGGGATCAAAAGGATCACATGTCTCTGAGATGACAGGAAGCTGATACTCACTTGGGTGTAGCTGGCAGTAAAACATCCCACATCAGAGCATTTAACTGGGAGAATAGGCCCTCTCTGAACCTCAGTTTCCTCATCTGTATGTCGGATTATGGAACTAGATAACCTTTGATGTCCCTTCCAGCTCAAAGTTTCTGCTGGATTAGTTATTTTTACATATCTTTATTCTGATATTTAAATCTTTCAGGAGTCTACTCTAAAAAGCCAGAGTAGCTTAGTAAGTGCCTATTGGTTTAATGATTGATTTTTGGCCCATATTATATGCAAGTTTATCAACTCAACTACCAGTATATGAGTTATTTTAGTTATGTGCAGCCAAAGGTCCTTATTGTGTCTATGGCATCTTGTGCTGAAAGTTTTATGTAGTGAAAATAAGTATTAGGTAAACTCTTCTTAAACTAATGGCAGATTTGTGTTTGATCTTTTAATAGTGAAGTTTTCAACATGAGCATTTGAGGAAAGGCTTTGATAATGATTGTGCATTTCAAACTGAAGCGTGTCTGAACTGAAAATATTTCCTTCCAAAGCCATCTGTTCTTATTCATTTCTTTATTCTTATTCTTTGCTCTGGCGTGTATATATTCCTGTATAGTTCTTTAGGGAACTGCAAACTAGAAAGGCAAAGAACACCATATGTCTTGTTTACAGCCTTGTCTAATACTATCTGCAAGGGTAAAGTAAAAAGATAAATGTGTTTATTTGATAGATTTTAAATTTCGAAGTTTTTAAAACATTGATCCAAAACAGCAATAAGTCTGTGTTGATGTTACTTAAGTGTAATGAAAAGATACAGTTCTCATGCAGTCATTTTGAAATTCTTAACTTTAGGTCATAAAAGTTTTTATTTAAAGTTATTCATTAGTTACATGTTCCAAGGAACTATTTCATCATGTTTTACCAGCCTTCTTTCAGCAAGTTATATTGTTTTGACATTTGCTATGAATGTAATCAGAATCTCTAGAATGCAAAATATTTTAGAAAATTCTTGTTGGATCATAAGATGTCTGCCCATCTCTAACTGATTGCTATTTGTAGAAAACCATGTTTTCTTTTAGTGGACATTAAAAAATATCTTCTAGGCCGGGCGCAGTGGCTCAAGTCTGTGATCCCAGCACTTTAGTAGGCCGAGGCGGGCGGATCACGAGGTTAAGAGATCGAGACCATCCTGGTCAACATGGTGAAACCCCATCTCTACTAAAAATACAAAAAATTAGCCTGTAATCCCAGCTACTCAGGAGGCTGAGGCAGGAAAATTGCCTGAACCCAGGAGGCAGAGGTTGCAGTGAGCTGAGATCACGCCATTGCACTCCAGCCTGGGTAACAAGAGAGAAACTCTGTCTCAAAAAAAAAAAAATATCTTCTATTATCAGGGATTACATTTTACGAACTGTAGTTTTTAAACTTGACCTTTTAACTTTGTAAAATCCTCCCCACCAAATATCGGCACCAACAAACCCTGGAAACCAAGATTGGTGAAGAATTGGGTGGCAAATTAACATTTCCTATCTTCAAAAAATGATATTTGTCTTGCTTTTCTCTCAGCCACATTTTAGTACTAGTTTTGTGGCTTCTGAGTACTAATTTTTCCAGTGATAAATCAAAAATAGAAATGGTCAGCCCTACTCTCCCTTTTTTTCTGGGGAAACTGAGAAGCAGAAGGGTTAACTGACCAGCCCAGGCCTCACATGGAACAGTAGTACAGCCAATCCAAGGACCTGGGTCCAGGGCTCTCTCCATCATGTCTATCCCCATTTGAAGTAGCACTAAAGTGCCATTTAGTGTACTTTTCATAACAATTTTCTTTTTAGCACATCATCTAAGATGTGCTATTTAAAACTTAATTGCCCTTTAGAATGATTTGTGACATGCCTCCTTCATTCCCTCAACAATATTAATTTTACAAGCTAGTTTTATTACAAGTTAACCAGTTTAGGTAGAAAGATGTTCTCTTTTAGAATCTAGATTCCTCTTCCGGTAACCTGATCAGAGCTCAGGAGGAGATAACAAATCAAACATTGAGAATTGAAGTTGATTCAGTCTCATGTATGATTTGATTAAAGCATCAATGAGCTAATTGATATTTTTATCTAAAAATGTTTTGTAATTGTGCCAAAGGTTAAGACTCTAGAATACTGGAGATAATTATTTTCAGACAGTATCAACTAGTGGAATGGGATGGAGTACTTTGCAAACACTATGATATCAGTGGTTTCTTATTATAATGCCCCAGGTATATTATTAGGTTGATGCAAAAGTAATTGTGGTTTCTGGACCATGAATTTTAAATTATTATAACTAGGCTCAAACACATCTTTATTAATCAAAATAGAAACCATTACGATCAACACATTTTTACCAACAAGAAATAAGTTTATTTATTCCTGTAATGTAAAAATCCATGCTTTGGAATTCAATGAACTCTTGGAAAGCATTTTCTGCATAAGTGGTAATGGGTTGACGAGAGGCCAGATGAATATGGTGGGTGAGACAAAACTTCATAGCCCAATTTGTTCAACTTTTGAATGTTGGTTTTACGAAGTGCAGTCAGGCATTGTCGTGGAGAATTGGGCCCTTTTTTTGACCAATGACAGCTGCAGGTGTTGCATTTTTTGGTGCATCTCATCGATTTGCTAAGCATACTTCTCAGCTGTAATGGTTTTGCCAGGATTCAGAAAGCTGTAGTGGATCAGACCAGCAGCAGACCACCAGACAGTGACCATTACCTTTTTTTGGGTGCGAGTTTGGCTTTGGGAAGTGATTTGGAGATTCTTCTTGATCCATCCAATGATCTGGCCATTGCTGATGGTCATATAAAATCTACTTTTTGTCACATGTCACCATCCAATTGAGAAATGGTTCATTATTGTTGTGTAAAGTAGCAGAAGAAGACACTTCAAAACAACGATTTTTTTATGTTCACTCAGCTCATGAGGCACCCACTTATCCAACTTTTTTACCTTTCCAACTTGCTTTGAATGCAAAATGACTATAGAATGGTCAATGTTGAGTTCTGCAGCAACTTCTGATGTAGCTGTAAGAGGATCAGCTTCGATGATTGGTCTCAACTGGTCTCTGTCAACTTCCCATGGCTGGCCACTGTGCTTCTCATGTTCAAGGCTCTCATTACCTTTGCAAAACTTCTGTTTTTGTTTGGTTGGTTTTTTTTTTCTGAGACAGAGTCTCACTCTGTTGCCAGGCTGGAGTGCAGTGCTGCACTATCTCTGCTCATTGCAACCTTCACCTTCTGTATTCAAGCAATTCTCCTGCCTCAACCTCCTGAGTAGCTGGGACTACAGGCGTGCACTACCACACCCAGCTAAATTTTGTATTTTTAGTAGAGACGTGGGTTCACCATGTTGGCCAGGATGGTCTTGATCTCTTGACCTTGTGATCCTCCCGCCTCAGCCTCCCAAAGTGCTGGGATTACAGGCATGAGCTACTGTGCCCGGCTGCAAAACTTCTTGAATCATCACTGCACTGTACATTTGTTAGCAGTGTGGGCCAAATGTGTTGTGGGTTGTCTCCACTGCTTTACCACCCATTTTGAACTCAAGTAAGAAAATCAGTGAAATTTTCATTTGCCTAACATCATTTCCATAGTCTAAAATCAACACAAAATAAACAGCAAGTAATAAGTCATTAGCAAAAAATTAATAAAGTGAGAAATGCCCATTAAAATGATATGTAACAGAACCATATTTAAGAATGTATTCCAGTACCAAAAGGCAAATTCCAGCAATGCAAAAACCACAATTACTTTTGTACTCACCTAGTAGTTAATCTTAGATTGATTCATTTATTTATTAAATGAACATTTATTGAGTGCCAGCTGCTTCCAAGCCTGTACTGAGATCATATCTAGTGGTGTTATCAAACAATAAACAAGCTAATAAAATAATTAAGACATGATAAATAATGGGACAAAAACAAACAAGGTGATACAATAACAAATAAGGAAGGCCAACTTTGTGTGGGGTGGTTAGAAAAAGACCTCTCAAGAGGGGACATTTAAGCAGATTCCTGAAGGTAAAAATGAGCCCAGTCATGCAAAGAGCTCGGGAAAGAACATTGCAGGCAGAGGAAACTCCAAATGCAAAAACCCTGATACGGGAAAGGGCCACTGTTCCTACCCATTAACTGAGACTACAAATATCTTCCTACCTACTACTCATATTGTCCTGTGATGATATCAGCAAATTTAAATACCAAATGACTTAATCTGGGTTAGATATGTAACGTGAAGGAGAAATTGAGGTCTTTTTCTCTACTTCTAGGAAGAAAAAATTATTGGAGGATATGAGAGAGAACACACAAGAAGATGTTGAGAGATCTCTCTCTTGCCTTCTGTATCTTGCATTTAGAGATCTGTATCAAAGACTGCATTGTGTGGTACTAGTTCGTGTGGGAGTTCAGGGACGGTAAAGATCTTAGCCTGGAGTCTTGGCCTGCAGTCAAGACTTGACTTTGGCCTTAAAGAATAGGTAAATTTGGATCAGCCAAAAGGAGGCAGAAGACAATGATTTAAAATGAGAGAACTGTATAAATAAAGTTGCTAAGATGGACTGAACATGAATGAGTGCTTAAGACCATGAAGACTCAGAAGCTGGAGCTGGAGCCAGAGCTACATGGACAGAAAATAATTGAAGGGTCTGATTCATGGAGGTGGTTGAACCGCCAGTAAAGCAGATCTGACCTACTATTTTAGACAACAGAGGAAGTCATTATCATTTCTTGAACAAGAAAATTGTATGGTAGAAAGAGAAAGTTGGTAACATAAATACAGATTAATGGAAATGAGGAAAAATTATTAATGGAAATAAGAAAAGAAGCAGGCTAGATAGGAGGACCTTTGTTTTTTCTTTTTTATATCATACATTTCATTTTACCTGGCAATGAGAACATGGCCTATGCTCCTATCAAAGAGTGAGCTGCATACAAGACATTTCAGACAAGTTAACAATGGTACTTGGTGACTGAAGGGGGCAGTAAATCAAAAGTCAAAATGCCTGCTCACTTGAGTCCAAGGGACTGACCAAAAAATAATGTCAGTGATAGAGCTGGGAAAGTTTGCCCAGGATATTAAATGACTGATTCTGTGTTGGACATGTTAAGTTTCAGAAGATAACAATACAGCCAAATTGTGATGTGTGTACACAGGTGGAAATACTGAACTAGAGCTAAAATAGAAAGTTGAATTCGAGAATGCAAATAGGTGATGAGACGTAGGCCTTAGCTCTTGAGAATGAATGCACGTGACTCAGAGTGTGTGTATGTCAAGGAAGAGGGTGAGGAGTAACACACACACACACACACACACAAAACCTTTCCTAATCCACCAGAGAATTCTATTATCTTTTAAGATAAGTCATCAAAGCATTTCACTTCCAAAGAAGCAAATTCCCAAGAGCCCTCATTTCAGTTCAGCTACTGGTCAGAAATATGGCAGAGATACAATATTTGCACTACTCAGATCCCCCATAAAAGGAGCTGGCATAATGGAGATTGGGAGCACCATGAGAGAGAGAGAATGAGACAGAGAGTAGGCTGAATAAGTAAAAGACTCCAAAACAACAGTTGGATAAAAGCCAGCTTCTGGAGGAAATACCATTATCATTATCACCATAAAAACTTCAACTACCTATTAGTGATTACTGTGTGTCCTAAAGTATTTAAGTATAATAACTTCTTTCTTTCCACAGCCTTTAAAAAGTAAATGCTGTTGTTATCTCCATTGTACAGATGAGGAAGCTTAGGACAGAGAAATTAGGCAAGTTACACGAGATTGCTGAGTTTGGAGAAGTGGAGCTGAGATCAAGCACAGGCATTGTGCTTCAAAGCCTGAGCCCTCAACTCCTATGCCATATGGTTCTATCCAACTTGGTGTTTTAATTACATAGCTTGACATCGATCTTATGTAAGTTTCTTGAAAAAGAGTTAATTAACAGGTTTAAAAAGTTGGGTAGAAACCAGAAATTCAACAGATGGCTGGGCAGTGATTGGATAAATCCTTATAGCAGGAGACAACGTGAAATTCTCTAGGGTAAGGCAGAGAAAGGGAAAGAAGAATATACCCTTTGCTCTGTTTTTTTTTTCTCTTCTCCATAAACTGTTAGTTACTGGTACAGGAAATTATCCCCTTTGACAAGAGATACAATAATTTGTGGAGAAAATGGTACCTCTATTTTTTTAGAACTTTCTATATACTACAAATGTACTTATTTGTATACAAGGAATGTCAGTTTATCTAAATTGACTGTCAACCAAAGTCATTTCTTTCTTGACTTCACTACTAAATGAGAGTTAGATTCCAAAAGATCTTTGGTATGTAAGGAAAATTTTAAATTAAAAATATAATATTATTTAGTATTTCAAAAGATAGGGCTTGGGAAGTAACCTCAACATTGGTATTACTGGACTACTTTCAGTCTGGGAGCCCGAGTGCCTGGATGTCTCAGTAGGGAGGCTCAGGACTTAGAGCAGGTTTAGGTACTGAAGCTCTTCCTTCTGGAGAAGCCACACATGACTTCTTTGTCAGTTGCTTTAGTGAATGCTTCCCCAGTGGCTGAAAGAACTTTGCTTCCATTATCCTGCTCTTCAGGGCTCCTCCAGCCTCACTCACTTCTTCCTTGTTTGAGGAGGAAATGGTACACTTCCAGTCCACCATGCTCCATCATATGGCTTAAAGGAGAGGGGACCAGGCACCTGCTTGGTGCCACAACCATAGCAGACTTTTCTTCAGTAAATAAGTTAGTGCTTTTCTTTGGACCTAAAACTGAGGATGGATCTCATCTAATGAAATACAGTTCTGTGCAATAGAATTGGCTGCTCAGAAACTTTCATTATTTTTCCATTCTAACCAGAATAAAAGTTTCAATCTTGCATTTATGGCCCTCCATGTTTTGGCCTGAGCTATGGATGCCTGACCTCATTTACCAGTATCCTCTTTTTGTCAGGTAGGCTGCCCTATTCCCTGCTTATTCTGTAGGGCCCACTTGCCTCTTTCTGTGGGGAGGAGGCTTATCCCTCAGAAATCTCCTATTTACTTCCAGTCTTCACTCCAGTCTGTGGTATTATTGGCCCTGGTTCAATGCTGCATACAGTTCTCATCTACATGCTGTCTCCAGCATACAGCCTCACTGAATTCACCTGAATACGTCACTGAACTCACCTAGTATTTTATCTCCAGCTCTCATCTGTGTTCTAGATATTTATGTGCATATAATTATCTTCCCTGCTAAACTCTAGGCAGAATCTGTACCTAATTTAACTTAGTATTTTTTTCTATCACTTACACTTATCGTCAGAGAAAGTTAAAGCTGCAAGGTTTGAGAAGACACAGTGATAATGCCATTTTAAAACTTCTTTGTCTGTGCTCTAGTAAATGATAATGCTGAAGGTGGGATAGACCAGATCTCCTGATTCTCAGTTCAGGTCTTATCCTCCAACAGCAGTGGTTCTCCCCCTGGCTTGCACATTGAAATCACTGGGCATCACCTGTGATGCTTTTAAAATCCTTATCCAGAAGCTTACAACTATAGAAATTAGAGTCTCAGGAGTAGGACGTTCACATCAGTAGCATCCAAATCTCCCCACATGATTCTAGTGTGCAACCAAGATTGGGAATTAATATCCCCAGTGTAATAGCCCCTGGACTGTTGTTGCTTTACTAGGCAGTTCTGTTAATCTGGTGAGCTTTTTGTCAGATAAATAAAATATTAAAGTAGAAAGGTGCTAACTATTAGATAATAGTTTGGTACATCTTATTTTGCTTGCAACAGTAGCTTACAGTTAACTGTTTAACTTTTCAGATTTTCCGAAAGAAAGCAGTGGAACTTGGGGTAAAATTGCTACCTGCATTCCATACTCCCTCTGGAATACCTTGGGCATTGCTGAATATGAAAAGGTAAAACTCTTCATTTTCAACAACATATTTTAAGGTGGAATATTGAAGATTGTTGCCTAATAAGTATACATTAAACAGATAATTACTTGTATGATGCTGGCGACTAACAAACTCCACTGGGAGTCTTGAGATCTGTCTTTTGTTGGCAGCTATTAGCTTTTCAGTGTTCCATAGCCTCAGATGTGTCCCATTGTCAGATGGCATGACCTCAACAGAGTCATTCAGGCCAGACATGATTGGGGGTTTTCACTTTTTCATAGTGACATTACATCAGTGATACTGTCTCTCTCCATAAATACCAAGAGAATCCTATTATCTTTTAAGATAAGTCATCAAAGCAGTTCACTTCCAAAGAAGAAGATTCCCAAGAACCCTTATTTCAGTTCAGCTACAGGTCAGAAATAGGCAGAGATACAATATTTCCACTAATCAGATTCCCCATAAAAGGAGCTGGTATAACGGAGATTGGGAGCACCTGCAGTTACCCACCCCCAAGTTGTAAGAAGAGAAGGCAACTGATCCACTCACCCAGATCAATCCAATCTTCTCATCCTCTTTGGTGGAGAACACTGATATGCCAAGTTCTTGAGAATGTGGCTCCAATTGGAAAACACACATGCACATGTGCATGTGCATGCATGTGCGCGTGTGTGCACACACACACACACACACACACACCCTAGGCTGAACAGACTATCTGGTGTGCTCCCAGAGAGTAGTTGGAGTTTTCATAAGCATTTCATTAATAAACAGTTTTGTCTTAGGCTTCCTTCTGAACACCTTCCTGCCCAGAAGTTATTAATTTCCTGTACCTCTCTGTGATAATGATGAGACAGTGATGATAGCTATTATTGTCACTATAAAATGTGATAGGCTGTTTACTCATATTACCACATATTATCCTCACAACAACCCAAAAAGGTCAATGCTGTTATCTCCATTTTACTAATAGGAAGCTCTAGTCACAGAGATTAATTAATTTGTCCAATACCATACAGTAAGCAAATGGTAGAGCTAGAATATGTACTTAAATGTCTATATGCATGTTGATGCGTATGTGCAAATGAAGCAGCTTTCTGGTTTTAGAAACACCAAGAGACTGCACAGCATGGTTTGGCAAGATTAATGTACATTTCTTCCTAATTATTTTAGTGACATTCTGTCCAAATATTGATCATAAAACCATGAAATAAATCATTGTTTATTTTCTTTTTCTTCTAACAAATTTGTGAGATGCCATGCTTTATTTTCATTTGTATGTTATGTATCTACACCTTGAAATCATCTTGTACCTACATATAGGTGTGGGGAGTGGGGCTGGGAGTTATTGAGTCAGTGGGATGGGGAGAGTTCACACTTCTGGGCCATGTTCCACTGAGGTATTAATAGTTCTCTGTTGAAGAATGTGATGCCTCATTATCTGTTCATCCTTTAGGGGTCCTCAGGCTTTCTCTATCAGCTTGAAGATCATACATATGCTGTAGGGTCTTATGGCATGGGTGGGTCTGAGCTTGGCTTGGAAGCAGCTTGGTTTGTGTTTGGAGGCCCATGAGTGTTTTATTTGACTCCTGTAGATCTTCTTTCTTACCCTTCATATCTTCAGAATTTGTATTTATAAGTAGTATTCTGACCAAGATACTATTCTCTTACCTAAAACAAGATCTGTTCACAAAAACACTGTGCACGATTAACTCATCTTTTCTCTACTAAGAAAAGTGATATGGGCATAGTAGTACAGTGAACTAATTGATTATCAAGAGACCTGAATGTAGGTCTTTACAGCTACTCAAGGTTTATCTTTGCAGCAATCATTTAAACTCTTTTGGCTAATTTGTAACCAGGAAGGTAGGTGAATTCCGTCATTATTTTGTGAACATGCTGGGGTTCACAGACCACTTTAAGATTCTGCTGAAACACATCCCTCTCATAAAATGCATATTCCTGACTACATGGATTTTTACACAATTTCCAAAAGCTAACAGTACAATGGAGGCCCACCAAGGACCCCCAGTTTATAATCCCAGAGTATATGATTACTCCAGCCTTCTCTTAAATTCTGTGAAGCTAGTTTCTCTTGTTTCCTGGGAGGTAATGAAATTGGAGAAAGCTCTACTAAAACTAATAGAGGTGTGGGCTACATCTTTGCAAAACTTGAGCCAATTTTTATGAGATTATGATATTACTTAATTAGTTCTGGCCTCCCTTGAAATAAGCATAACAAATTAGAATTCAAAATACACTATTTTGAAGTATATTTAACTTTACCTTAGTGTTTATTTCTAATTGCCAGGTAGATTTTTCCTTAGTTAAATCTATCCTTAGTGTACCATGCAGATATTTTTCAGTATATAAATACTTAATTTATTAAATTGGTAAATCATCTATTATCTTTCATAACGATGTCTGTCAAGAATTTATTAACCATGGCGTTCAGATTTTTATAAGACTTTATTTTGCGCAGCGTTTTACATTAGAACTTATTATTTAATTTCAGAGATTACAGAAAAATTGCATATGGTAAAAAATAATGTGTCATTTTCATTTATATATTTGCTGATGTTTTCAAGTCAAATTGGATGAAATTGAGCAACCATTTGGCAGCTGATAAAAATACTTTAGTTTCTTCTTGGCAACATGCATGAATTTTTAATTATATATTTTATCCAGTCTCAATCCCATTTACTAAATACCAGTGACTTGCCCAAATTCACACAATAAGCACTGGCAAAATTAATAGTAATATTAGTTTACTAAAATTCCTCCTGTTCCTTCGCCCAATCAAGTACACTCCTTGAATCAGCTGTACTACCAGGTGTGAGGCTGATTATCATCTTAAAAGTTTTCCTGTAGGGGAAGAAGTGACATTTCATATTTATTTACAGTTTTACTTTTCAAGATGTGCTGTTGATGTCACTTGTACATATATACTGTTCTCTGTGAATCACTTTATTTTCACAGTATGGGCCAAGGTATGGGGGACAGCTGGCATAGAGATGCTTTCCTAGTTTTGGAAGGCTGTCACCAGCAGAAGTTTCAAAAGAGGGGAAAAAATATATCTGGCAAAATAATATTTTCTTAATTACCTTCTCAGAATAAGAGAATGTAGAAAACTGCCCAGGAGAAAGAAAAAGGGGCTTAAAGAATGCTTTTTAGACCAGCTGTGTATTCATTGTTGACTGGCTTTGAAACTCTTGGCAAGAATTACCATGGGAGAAACACTGAATGTGCTGGCTGTAATATCATAATTCGGCTCTTCCCTCTCAATTTTGAAACTAGTTTTTAATGTGTCTCTTTGCCAACATCTATATGTTAACAACAGTGTGAACTTATTGGTGTTATTTGTTCACATTTCTCTGGTATTCTGGTTATTGCCTAAAGATAATTGGTTTCTTTACCTTTTCTTTGTCAAAAATAAGCATTTATTTGAGTTCCTGCTGTAATAAAGATTTCTTGCTAAGTCCTGGGAAGATTTTCTACTTCTCTTCACTTTACTCAAAAAGATAACAGACATGTTCTTTCCCTCAGGGGACTCAGCCTGGTTGGTAAAGCAGAATATATTTTTTCTGTGTTATATACTCACACATGTAATTGACAAATGTAAGATGGGCCAAGGAGAGATGATAAGTACTTACCAGGTTGAATTTAAAGCAAGCAGTATTTTGAATTGGGGAGGTTTATGTATTTGGAGACAAAATATCAATATGTCAAGTTGTATTTCAGTGTTCGTGCAAGCTGAATATATGCAGAGAACCTAAAGAATTCACTCATATGCTGTGTTAGGAACTCTGTCCCAAAAGGTATTGAAAAAAAAATTTTTTAATTGTCTTTTCTGCCACATCTATTATAAATTCTTAATTCAATAGCTGCCATATTAATTTGTAAGTTAACTGAAATTGTGATTCAATAGCAAGTACTCATTTGATAACCTAGATGCTATACATAGTTCCTGACTAGACTAACATGCTTCCTTCATCAATACGATCATAGAATGAGGATGCATAAGTTACACAACACCTCTGCTAAAAGAAAATCATTGCCTTTCTAATATTATTTTGGTAGAACTCAATTTCTCTAATGTGAAGATGTCAAGTTGGGTGTCTGTTCTTGTTATTACTATTAGCAAGAGGCCTATGCTTTTTTTCTTCAACCTGAAGCAGAAAAATCACCGCTGTGGTTTGTAAAATCAGGCGTTTCACCATTTCTGTATTTCAAAAGGTAATTCAAGTCTAGGTAGAGTAGACTTAGATTTGGGATTTTTTAAAGTGTGTTCTAAAAATAATGTAGTTAGTGTTCCCATTATTCATTTCTATCACGGGGCATACAGTTTGGACATTCCTAATAATTATTCTGTCTTTCCTGATAAATGAGCTAGTTTTAGCTGTACACTCTTTTATCACTTCTCTGTGTGGATATTTCTGAGACTTGCTTGGTTTTACTTTAAGTTAGTAGAGCTGTCTACAGTGTGTGCTTTTATTGCATACCATCAAGGCATGTGTAGTAAATGACTGATCTCCATTCAGAGTCTCATTAGTCAGTGAGGTGATGAATGAGGCACAACTCCTCACCTGTTTTATTTCCTGCTTTGTAAAGCTTTATTTACTGACTATTCTAATTATCTGATGAAAATACATATGATGTCATTAGTTACATTGCAGTTTATATTATTATAATTAAGTTACAAACTGCTTTACTTTAACTGAGATAGGGCTTTAATTAAGAATAGTACATAGCTTGATGTCTTCTAATAGTGAAAGATTATTCTAGTGAAGCATGTAATGTATATATTTTAAGAAAAGGTGATAGCCCCCTTATTGGGTTTGTTAATGCTTTGATGTTATAAAATGTTTAAATATTGCATTATAGTTGGTTAATTTTAATAAACACAAACTATGAAAGATGGCCTAATAGGTTAAATATTGTTAAAGTATTTTCCTGTATCTCCCTTTGTTTTGTTTGAGACTTAAAGCATAAATTTCTGCATTATTAAATTTGCTAACAGTTTTTTAAAGTTTCTGGTTTCACATTTGAAAGAAGAGTATTGTATTTTCAAATGAAGCAAAATGCAATTGCATACTTTCATATAATAGGAATAATATGAAAATATCAATAAACAAATTTTCTGAACATAAGCAGATCAAGTTGATTTAATGGTGCTAGTATTCTGCGAGGCAAAAATATTGCTTAATTATCCTAAAAGTGTTCTGTAGCAGTGATCTAAGCCTGAGTATAAAATCAGAACTCCATCTTATACTTTATGTTTTATTTATATACTTTATGGATCTGTTAAGAATTCAAAAACAAGTTTACCAACTGTAGAAAAGTTTTTTAAAAAGAAGTTATAGTCTTTCCAAGTATTTTAAGTTAATCTTCTTTACGGTTTCTTTTTTTTTCCTCAGCTGGATTTTTTTTAAATATTGGGTTTCCCATTTTTCTCTCCTATTTTAATTCACTGGCCATTCATACTCTTCTGGAAATAGTAATCAACAATACTTTAAGATTTTAATAGTGATATGTACAGTTATTAATGTCAGAAATTAGAATATCATTACCATAGTTAAATCTGCTATTTATTAGCAGTCTATCTCTGGAAAACTCACTGAACTGAGTTAATCTTTTCATAAGTAAAAGTAAAATAATAGCAACAATAATACCTATTTTGATGGCCTCAAGGCTTTTGTGGAAATCTAATTAGCTAATGTGCAAAAGGAGGTTAAACCTTGCAGGGTGCCGTGAAACAGATGGACATTGGAATTTTTCTTAATTTGTGGTTCTGTTCTCAATATTTCATTATGAAAGAGTATATATGAATATGGCATATGATAAAATAGTATATAGCTAGAACTGACTAACGTGGTTCTGATGCCCTTTTATGGTAGTATTCCATTTTTAAGCCATCAATGTTCCTTACCTGTTCAAGCTCAAGTTCTATTTTTCTCTGGCAGAAAAGAGATGGTAGAACCAATTGGAAGTGTGGAGAGAATGTCTCAGTGTTGTTTATGTAAGATAGTGGTGGCTCCATGTCCCAGCTTTTATTATTTTTTAAGTTATCATTTGGGATTCAACCTATAGGATAAAAACTAAATTTGCCCCTAAAATTATATTTATTGTTGAGTTATGTACTAGAAACTAGAACTGTTCAGCCCATTCGATTTTAAAAGGCTACAAGGCAATATAGTTTTATGTTCTTATCCCAAGTCTAACATGCTATCTAGTGCCTAATTAATGTGGTGCAAACCCAGTCTATGAAAGTGTGTGTGTGTGTGTGTCTGCTATAAATAGCCACATAGCCCTGTTTCCTAGCTCTTAGACTGTTTATTAAGTATCTAACTGTTCTGGTTGCTTTATATCAATGATTCTCTACTTTCCCATGCCTTAGAATAACTGAGATTCTAATATATATATATAAACACACACACACACATAATTTCTGCCTTCATCTTTCCCCTTCCCCCAGTCTGTTTCACTTAGTTTCAGAATAGAATCCTGGCATTTTTTTAAAAACTTCCAGGACATTCTAATATTCGGCTAGGGTTGAGAATCATTGCTTTAAATCTAGCATTTATATGCTGAGGATTGCTTTATTTCTCATCTCAGTTGCATTTGAAAACGTTTCCCTATTCACTAATGGTCAATGTAATTATTGAAATTTAAAAATCCTAGAAAATCACTTTGAAAATACCCAGCTTTAGTAGAACAATGCTGCTCAAACTTTAGAATATGTAAGAATTGCCTGGAGAGATCATTAAAGCATATATTGGTGGATCATACACACAGAGTCTGATTCTTTAGGTGTTTTGAAAAGTTTGATAATCTGCTTTTCTAACCAGATCCCAGTTGATGGGGAAGCTGCAGTGGCTTGCCCAAAGACCACACTTTGAGAACCACTGTAATAAGAAATGACTGAGCCATCACAGCCATATGGTTAAATCTCAGAGCTGTTCAGTGAGGCAGCCAGGTCCACTGTTGGGGAGCCGTGGTGGGCCTGTGTTCTGTTTCTATCATTAGTTAACTTTCATTATTACACAAAGTTTCCACTTAACTCTAAGCAGTTTGTTGCTGCTTCTGGAGAGCAGCCAATTCCACGCAGTAATTACGGAAAAAGAGTTTACATGTCCTTTTCCCCTTGTACTTTCTTTTTCTTTAATCCAGTGAGACTAGAAAGCAAACTTTAGGCTTTTTTAGCATAGAAGGGGAAAAAACAGGCATTTTTAATTAAACACTTCTGGGTTTCTGTTTAAAAATAAAGCTATTTAAATAAAGTCATACTTGTAGCTTCAGGCAAAGTGGCTTTACTATAAACAGCTGGTAACCTCGCCCAGTACCTAAGGGTATTGGAAAGGATGAAGCAGAATCAGGGATTACCTTTCCACCAGATGAGCATGAGGGAATAGAGGTCTCTTCTGTGATCATTTAATCCTCTCACCAAACTTTGGATCACTACAGCTCTGCCAGGCACTCAGTAGCTTGACCAAACTAAAGACATTTATTCATTGCAAGTGGATAGTTAAGGATGCAACACTTAATTTAAATGTACTTTGTGTATAGCCACCTTTATGCAGACGTTAGGGACAAGTAATTCTGAACAGAGGAGGCTTTGATGTTCTTAGTCATGCATTGTGAGGCAGTAGGAATCTGAAGAACCTCAGGATGCCTGAACAGTTTCCTTTCTTCCCACCTCTCTGGTCATAATTGAAGTTAACACCCAGGTAAATGGGTTTTTTAAGTGTCTTTTATTCTCTGGAGGAAGGAGCAGACCATATCTGCCCCTGAACACAGGCTGTAGCGGTCCTCATTTCTTCTGCACCCCACCATCCTTCCTTTTCCATGAATTTCTGCTCAGGCACCTGTTGTGTTTCTGACAGGGCAAGAGCAGAAAATTGACATGAATGGAATGACCAGGTTCACCTTTTGCTCAACAATAAATTAGATATTTTAAAATATTTTTTCTATACTTTCTGAAGGTTCTACATTTTAAGGGTAAATTGTAGCATATGAATAATTAAAGTTCAGAAATTTATCAAAGGTGATGTGTAGAGAATTTAGAGGCAGTTTATCCCAAGAGTTGCTTAAATCCCTTTTTAAGTGACCTGTGGTATGTGAGAAGTCTGTTAAGAGGGCTTCCTCAACCTTTAATTTTGGGCAAATATAACCTTGGTTCAAAGCAGAGGGGACTGCATTTTTAAATATGACCACTACTTTTCCGAGAACATGTACCACAGTTTAAGCAGTTAACTCACCAGGAAAATTTCATGTAAGGACAAGTATAGTTATTTTAATGCAACAATTTCAAAGTGGCTTTCATCTCAAGGCTTTCAGATGCACAGAACCTAGTGTTTTACAGATTCAGCTTTATTCACCCTCTTCACATAATTGGTGGCGAATCGGCCTCAGCAGTTTGAAATTTATGCTGTGTACAGAACTTAGATTAGGAACAAGTCAGAACGCACCAATTCATATACCTCCCTTACAAACTAGCAATGGAATAATCTTTTCAAGGAATTGACTTCCCCAGGTTTTTAATGACCCAGCAATCAATTTTCCTGTGATTAATCTCAAGACTAGGCTTATGTTGTTCTTGTGGGACAAATCTTTCAAATATCTAATTAATAAAGTTTAATTTAAAAGTTTATGAAATAGTTTGAATATGTGGTTGAAAATCAGCCCAGGTATCAAGGCACTTTATCAGCCCTCATAATTGTTAATCACTGTAAATATTCAACTAACTATATTGAATCTTTGAGTGGGAATTGGTAGGTCAATATAAAATATTTAGACTACAGCCAATAGTTTTAAAGGCCTCACAGTCTCAGTGGATACATTAACTACTCCATGCTTCCTGCTGTGCAGCAATAGCTATAGTTGATCTGTTCTGAAAAATGGGATGAACAATAATTAATTGCAGTTTTTTTATTAACTAGAATAAAAAAGTGATGGAGCAATACTAAGAATTAATTGTAATTTACGAATCTGGAAATTAATGTGCAGCTGGGCATAAGTACAGGCAGTGCAATATGGTGTTTTAGCAATCATGACAAATTATCTTCATCTATAAGGTGGACAGTTGTTAGGATTCCTTTATTCATCTTTTAATAATAGACTCAGTTTCAGGAAGACTTTATGTGAATGTTCACGTTGCCCTTTTAAACTGAAAGTGTGAGTTGAAGTTTAACATTATTAATTAAATCTTGCTTCCCCTCTTTGTCATGTCATGCTATAGTTTTTATGGAACATTTGTACAAAACAGTGATTACTGGTAATTGACCTGCATATGTTGAATAATCTTAAGATGGTACTGAGAGTTTAATGTACCTTGTAAATTCAGAGGCTTCCAATTAAGTCAAGTTCTTAAGATAATCACTTTCAAAACTAATCAAGTAATAGGACATTATTAAAGCTCTTATTGACTTAATTGTGACAAATTAATAAACAGACCCTGTGCAATTACTATAATAGCTGTATCAGTGAACAGTTTTTCAAAATGTAAGCATAAATCTATTCTGCTCCCCCAAAAGTACAATAAAAACTATGCCACTTTAAGATGGGTATCATTTCAAATAGCTGTGTTTGAGTACATTCTACAAGTAATTTGAATTTGTGTTTCTTTCTTTTAAAATATGATTACGTTTGTTTATTTCAAAGGTCAGTCTACTCGCTAAGCCCTTAGAGCATATAATTTTATAAGAGGTCTTCCATATGCCGTGGACAAAACAATTACATGTTCTTATGTGTTCTCTCGTCTCTCTTTTCTATGTCCTATGTCCTTGGTGTTCTCTCTCTACTGAGAGCTATCGCATGTCTTTTCTTACTCTCTCTTTGTTCCCAAAAGCTGTCAGCCTGGTGCCTTTTTATACCTGGTGGACATTCTGAAGTGCACATTGAAAATAAATAAATTATGAATTACAGATTTGCCATACTTTTAACATCTGACAGTGCCAGTTCCTATAACTGTGCTGACTGTGTTTAAGAAAAATCAGCAGAAAGGCAGCAGAAAGAGCAAGGATGTAAGTTTTGCTTCCATCATTTTAAGAATAATGTGACAGGTATATATATCTGCCTAGGTCCATCTAACTGTATTCAAAGTGCTGTGCTTTATTGAATATAACTTTGGCTTTTTAAGTGTGATCGCTTATCTTTTTTTATTAAAAAAAATTTAGCTTGCTACCCAGCCATTAGTGAACATACTTTGTTTAAGCATTAGTTTTTCTATTTGTTGAAGTAGGACTAATAAGTAGTATCAGTTTTACAAAAATTGAATTTATGACAGGACCTAGAAATTTGAGGAGCTGAGCAATATTTTGGACTCAAAAGACTAGATCATTATGGAATTTCAGGACCTCAGACAGGTTGCTGCCAGCATAGTGCTCATCTAGATTGCCTGAAATCATTAAAGGGCCATCCACACTGTGTTTGATTTAGACCTTAGCAAGGAAGAATGGATTTCGAAGTAAAGAATTGTCTGTATGTACGTGTGTGTGTGTCTGTGTGATGTGTACACACATCTGTAGTTCTAACAATTCTTCATGTGTTCATTTTATAATGCACAGTCTTCTGCAAACACAGAAGCATTATAGAGTCCTAATAGTAATTGTTATCATCTGGGACAACAAAGAGAAGTATACAATGAAACTACCCAGCTGAAGAATGATTATTCTCCAATTATTGCAATACCCTAAAATGAAACTAGAATAAAGTTGTGGCGATTTCCTTAATTATGAAGTATTAAATTATGAGGCTCCTAAATTTAACAGCAGAAAAAAAAATAATGTTACACTGTAATAAATGCAGTCCTTTTATCTATTTACATGTGAATTACTATAGCTAGTTCATGATGGTGTAGGAATTTGCATCCCACAAATATATTGGGACCATAAACCAGTGGTCTTTAAACTGTTTTGATTGCTCTCTCATCAGTAAAATATTTTTGTGCATTCACCTCAAAATATGTATTATTTATAAATTATATGTATACATACCACTCTACTAATATGTCATGTTCACTTTGATGCATTTGAAAGATTATAAAGGGATAAGATATAGATGAAGAAATAAAATATTTATAAATTACTGAGAATGGATGAAAAGTTTTAGTGAGAGCAGTGTGAGATACTGATATTTTTAGTGAATGCATTTTTTTCTTAAAATTCCAGTTTAACACTTGTGGCATAGTGAGTGATTCAGAGGTCTGTGTTGCTTATTTCAAACTTGGTTTTAACATCTGTCCCACATGATGAAAAGACACAAAGTGGGCCGGGCACAGTGGCTCAAGCCTGTAATCCCAGCACTTTGGGAGGCCGAGGCGGGTGGATCACGAGGTCAAGAGATCGAGACCATCCTGGTCAACGTGGTGAAACCCTCTCTCTACTAAAAATACAAAAAATTAGCTGGGCATGGTGGCACGTGCCTGTAATCCCAGCTACTCAGGAGGCTGAGGCAGGAGAATTGCCTGAACCCAGGAGGCGGAGGTCGCGGTGAGCCGAGATCGCGCCATTGCACTCCAGCTTGGGTAACAAGAGCGAAACTCCGTCTCAAAAAAAAAAAAAAAAGACACAAAGTGGTGCTGATGAAAAAAGTATGGTATTGGCTGACATTCCTGAAACATGTTTATTCCAAATCCCATCTTCTAGTTATACAGAGAATTTTTTTAACATTCTGCTAGCAAACAGCTGTCTTTCCTGAGATCATCATACATTCTTGCAAATTAGTAGAAAAATAGATGTTGTGTGTATATTCACACAAATGTCTTGGTTTCTTAGTGCAAACAGAAGTTACGTTTTCCCTATACTGTAGTTCATGAAGTGCCCAATAGCATTATGTCTAAGAAGAGCAATGAATATACTTTCATTTAAAAATGTTTTATTGCTAAAAAAAAAAAACAAAAAAAAAACAGCTAACAATCATATGAGCCTTCAATAAATAGTAATCTTTTTGCTGGTGGAAAGTCTTGCCTTGATGTTGATGGCTGCTCATTGATAAGGGTAGTGGTTGCTGAAGGTTTGGATGACTATGGCAGTTTCTTAAAATAAGACAACAGCAAAGTTTTTTTTTGTTGTGTTTTTTGAGCCAAGGTCTCATTCTGTTGCTGAGGCTAAAGTGCAGTGGCATGACCGTGGCTTACTGCTGCCTCAACCTCCCAGGCTCAAGCAATCCTTCTACCTCAGCCTCCAGAGAAGCTGGGATTATCATCACATGCCATCATGCCTGGCTAATTAAAAAAAAATTGTAGAAATGGGGTCTCATTATGTTGCCCAGGCTGGTCACAAACTCCTGGGTTCAAGCAGTCCTTCCATCTCAGCCTACCAAAGTTCAAGGATTACAGGTGTGAGCCACCACACCCAGCCAACAATGAAGTTTACTGCTTTAATTCTTCCCTTCACAAAATATTTCTGTGTAACATGTGATACTCTTTGATGGCATTTTCCCCACAGTAAAACTTCTTTCCAATTTGGAGTCAGTCCTCTCAAACCCTGACGCTGATTTACCACTGTGTTTATGTAATATTCTTAATCTTTTGTTGTCATTTCAACAATGTTCAGAGCATCTTCACCAGATCCCATCCCAAAAAAAAACATTTTCTTTACTCATCCGTAAGAAGCAACTCCTCATTCGTGAAAGTTTTATCATGGAATGGTAGCAGTTCAGTCACGTCTTCAGGCCCCGCTTCTAATTCTAATTTTCCTCCTATTTTACCACTGCAGTTTAACTCTATTTAACCACTGCTATTTAACCTCTGCAGTTACTTCCTCCACTGAAGTCTCCCCTCAGAGTCATCCAGGAGGGTTAGAATCAACTTCTCTCAAACTCCTGTTAATGTTGATTTTTTTACTTCCTCCCATAAATTACAAATGTTCTTAATGGCATCTATAATGGCAAACCTTTTCCTGAAGGCTTTCACTTTGCTTCGCATGGATCCATCAGAGGAATCACTGTCTATGGCAGCTATAGCCTTATGAAATGTACTTTTTAAAAAACACTTGAAAGTCAAAATTACTTTTTTTTTTTTTTTTTTTTTTTCCCGAAACAAAGTCTTGCTTTATTGGCTTTGTTGCCCAGGCTGAAGTGCACTGGCACAATCTTGGCTCACTGCAACCTGCATCTCTCAGGTTTAAGCCATTAGCCATTCTGCCTCAACCTCGTAAGTAGCTGGGATTATAGGTGCCCAACTGGCTAATTTCTTTGTTTTTAATAGAGATGGGGTTTTGCCATGTTGGCCAGGCTGATCTCAAACTGGTGACCTCAAGTGATCCACCTACCTCAGCCTCCCTAAGTGCTAGGATTACAGGCGTGAGCCACCGCACCCAACTCAAAATTACTCCTCCATTCATGGGCTACAGAGTGGACATTATGTTAGCTGGCATGAAAACATCATTAACCTCTTTGTACGTCTCCATCAGAGATTTTGGGTGACCAGGTACTTTGTCAATGAGCAGTAATATTTTTAAAGGAATCTTATTTTCTGAGAAGTAGGTCGCAACAGTGGGCTTTGAATATTCAGTACGCCATGTTGTAAACAGATGTGCTGTCATCTAGGCTTTGTTGTTCCATTTATAGAGCACGGGCAGAATAGATTTAGCATATTTATTTTAATATGGAGTCTTGCTTTATCACACAGGCTGGAGTGCAATGGCACCCCCTCAGCTTACTGGAACCTCTGCCTTCCGGGTTCAAGCAATTCTCCTGACTCAGCCTCCTGAGTAGCGAGATTACAGGAGCATGCCACCAGCCCCAGTTAATTTTTTGTATTTTTAGTAGAGATGGGGTTTCACCATGTTGGCCAGGCTGGTCTCAAACTCCTGACCTCAAGTGAGCGGCCCACCTTGGCCTCCCAAAGTGCTGGAATTATAGGCATTAGCCACCATGCCCAGCCAGATTTAGTGTAATTCTTAAGGGCCCTAGGATTTCTGGAATCATAAAGCCACCAGCTGCATTTAGCCTCTAACAGGAGCATTAGCCTGTCCTTTATAGCTTTGAACCCAAGCAATGATATCTCCTCATGATAAATCCTAGATGGCATCTTCTTCCAGTAGAAGGCTGTTTCATCTACATTGAATATCTGTTATTTAGTGTGGCTGCCACCTTCATCAATAATCTTAGCCAAGTCTTCTGCACTTCTAGCACTTACTGCTTCACCTTGCACTTTTATGTTACAGAGACAGCTTCTTCTCTTCACCCTCATGAGCCAACCTCTGCTAGCCTCAAAGTTTTCTTCTACAGATTTTTCACTGCTGTCAGTCTTTGTAGAATAAGAGAGTTAGGGCCTTACTCTGGAGTAAGTTTTGGCTTAAGAGAACATTGTGGCTGGTGTGATCTTCTATCCACACCACCTAAAACTTTCTCCCTATAGTCATAGGGCTGTTTTGCCTTCTTATTCATGGTTTCACAGTAGCTTTTAATTTCCTTTAACTGTTTGGTACAAGAGGCCTAGTTTTTGGTCTGTTCTCACTAAACTTTATCATTTACAGGCTTTTGATTTGAAGTAAGAAGCATGTGATTCTCACTTTCATGTGATAACTTGAAGTCCATTGTTGGGTTATTAATTGGCCTGATTCCAATATTGTAGTATCTTAAGAAATGGAAGGTCCTAAGGGTAGGGAGGGAAATTTGGAACAGTTGGTCAGTGGAGCAGCTCAGAACACATACACTTATAAATTAAATTCACCATCTTGTTTGAATGTGGTTGGCGGCACCCTAAAACACTTAGAATTGTACCATCTGACCACAAATCACCATAACATATCATAATAATGACAAAGTCTGTAATATTGTAAGAATTACCAAAACGTGACACAGAGACACAACATGAGCACAGGCTGTTAGAAAAATGGCACCAGTAGACTTGCTTGACACAGGGTGTCACAGACCTTCAATGCATAAAAAACACAATGTCTGTGAAGTGCAGTAAAGCAAAGTGCAATAAAACGAGGTATGCCTGTATATAAATTTTTAATAGCATATAATTTTTAATATATAAAATTACATGGCTGGGTGCAGTGACTCATACCTGTCATCAGTTCTTTGGGAGGCTGAGGTGAAAGGATTGCTTGAGCACAGGAGGTCAACAACAGCCTAGGCAACAAAGCGAGACCTTGTCTCTACAAAAAATTTAAAAAATTAGCCAGGCATGGTGGCACATGCCTGCAGCCTCAGCTACTCAGGAGGCTGAGGTGGGAGGGTCACTTGAGTCCAGGAGGTCAAGGCTGCAGTGAGCCATGATTGTTAACACTGCACTCCAGCCTGAGTGACAGAGACCCTGTCTCTCAACAAAAAAAAATTTTTTTAATGTTTAAAATTTTTATTTTATATACATACTTACACATACAAACACCGTTTTTAAAAATGAGTTCAGAAACTCCTGAAACTTTTCCTCTGGAAGATTTTAAAACAAGGTAGAAAAACTCAGTTTTTAAATTTAATACAAACACGAATTTTAAATGTGAAGCACTTTCACAAATATTTTCATTAACATTTAGTTTCAAAGTAATCTTTTCTTAGAATGAGTTTCTTTCGAAATGCAGAATTTGTTCTATTCTTGTTAAATTGTCCTGTCTTGAAGTGGTAGATCAAGTGTGTTGTTCTTTTCAAATTATCTGGTAGGAAGCATACTTGCTGACAATGACTTGTCACAGAAAAAGCCATCAGCAAATGTGGGGACACCTTTCCATTTTGTGAAATGACAACTCTTGATTAAATACTTTGCCTCAAGACAATCCAAAAATCTGTTTGATGCAGATATTATTGAGGTCACCATCCAGCTCTTTACAAAGTATTGTGATAATGTAAGTATCATACTGTGCAGAGAGTTTGGATTTTAAAATTAATTGTATTGGTGGCATTCTATAACTCATAATCCACAATACATCAAAAGCCGCTGAAAGCTGTAGAGGGATCCCTTTGCCAGTTTCTCATTGTGGATCTCTACAAGAATCTCAGGTATCTCTTGTATGTCACCTTTCAAAGAAGCACCAAGGGACAGGAGCATTGTATATCTGAAGATTTAAGAAAGATTTTCTTGATTATAGGTTTAAAAATTAGCAGCTTTGATAGTTTCCTCTTGTACCCTGTGCTTACTGCACTCTAATTAAGAGTCTTGCATTTGGCTTCAAAGGCTGCTGCCATAAACAATAAATATCTAAATGTCATTTACCTTTAAGCCCAGACCAATTTCTTATGATCTGACAGTTTATAATGGGCATATTGTCTTATTACATTAAGTGGACTTTGATCCTGTTTAGATTACTCTTGAGAATATTTTTTAAATTGGCTTAAAAGAAAGTTCTAAATTATTTTTAACTAGATGTAAATATTACAAGACTATATTGTGGCACACTCTTATTTGTATTAATTTTCTTCACTTTAAAGTAGGTCAGACTGTGTTATGTGCCCAGAGAGGTTATTGATTAGGATCAAGAGCTTTTCTTAGGTGGTTTTAATGTGAAATTGCTTGGAAAGTACTTAAACACATTACTCTCTAATATTGGTTGGGTAAGCAATAAAATAGTGGAGGTTATCAATCTATACTAAAAAAGTGATAAATGAGCAAGATAGCTATATCCAGAATTTTTGCTAGATTCAAAGGGATTCAAATTATAGAATTCACTAACTGAGTTTCTGAGTGTTATGAGCAAGAAAGTGATAATTTCATATTGAAAAAATTTTTTAAAGTGGAATTTATAATGTAAGCATAGCACTATATAGAATAATCCATAAGAATTACAAATTTGCTTTTCAAGTTTTTCTAAAGAAGGGAGAATAGGTCCCTTTTCAAACTAAAAATGTTACAAAATATATTATTGTGCTGATTCTGAAGGAAAAGAGAGTAAAGGAGAAGGATGGAAGTCAGGAAAATTATGAATTTAGAAGCTATAGGCAGCCAGATAAGCTAATATTAGTGCTTTATGCTTCTATAATCTTCTATAGTCTGCAAAGGATTTCCAAGTACACACACACACACACACACACACACACGTGTGTATACATATAAAGTCTTATTAATTTGATTTAATCTAATCTGGTACAAGCATAAATATCCAATTCTATAATTTGAATTTCCTTTTGAAATAGTTTGAAACTATTGGAACTGAAAGAAATAATTTTATGCTTTTAAACTTTCCAATACCCAGGGCAAAGGCAGAGAAGAGAAAATTATCTTAGTATTTTATTGGCATTGTAGGCATCACTCTATTGTCTATTTGTAGTATATTGATCATTAAGTAATTCCTGTGTTATTTTAAAATGTTTTCCATGGGTCAGGTTGAATTCTACAAACCTGCCAGAACTATATTTCACCAGTAATACTAGGGTTTGATATATACAACCACCTTTTATTAAGCTTATTCTCTCTATTTAAAGGTAAAAAATGAATGTAAACTTCAAAATCCTTCTCTGAGGACTTAAAAGTGACAACTATATGCATAGCCCCTTTCTTACCTGGATGTGAAGCCTATGATTATGGAATCTGAATTCTTTTAAACATCTTTTGTTAGAACTGATTTTCCTTCCTTCATGCTGTCTTTTTGACTCCACTACTCTTCTCTCTTCTCACCATCTTTGTGATAATGTGATCAAATGTGAAATTATATCCAGTGAGAGTCTCAGTGGTTAAGAGTGAAAGTATTTCCCGGAAGTCCAGGAGCTTCATGCTTCCTTCAGTGCCTTGGCCAGGCCCTCAGGGAATGAGGAGACCTTTGCTCTTCCCTCCACCTTGTCTGACTCCTCAAGCCTCCAGCCTTGAGGAGCCTTCTCTAGATGAAAGCACCTTAGTACTTGTATTAGACTGTTCTCACACTGCTATGAAGAAAAACCAAAGACTGGGGAAATTTATAGGAAAGAGTTGACTGACAGTTGCACATTGCTGGGGAGGCCTCAGGAAACTCCATGGAGGAACGCAAAGAAGAAGCAGGCACCTTCTTCGCAAGATGGCAGGATGGAGTAAGTGCAAGCAGGGGAAATGCCAGGTGCTTATAAAACCATCAGATCTCATGAGACTCACTCACTATCATGAGGACAGCATGAGGGAGCTGCCTGATGATCCAGTGACCTCCACCTGGACCCACCCTTGACACCTGGGGATTATGGGGATTATAATTCAAGATTCATCATCTCAAAACATATTATCCCTCTGCTCTTCATACTTTTTCCCTTTAATCAAGAATCTTTGTTTCCCAAAAGCCGCAGGGCTTTTCTTTAAGTAGGCACTGCGCTCTGTAACCCTATGTTCATGCATATGTAGCCCCTTTGCCGAGAAGGACTTTACTCCATCAAAACCTTGCTATTCTTAAAGGTCCAGTTGTGTCATCTCGTCTGTGAAAGATGTCATCATTTCTTTCTCTCATCCTTGCCCCTTCCCTACCTTGAAAAAGTAATCACCACCCCCTTCTCTTAACACTTGCTTTCCCACTGCCAATATAGCTATACTATGGAGTTGAGGGACTCCAGAAAGTTCTGTTAGTACATAACTGTGTTGAAGGCATGAAGATGAAAGTTCTTGGGAGAATTAGAGAGTAATATGTTCACTTGGGGTTTTTTCCCCTAAAACAAAAAATGTTCATTTTTCAGGAAATACCAGTGAACATCCTTCTTCTAGATCCTGGACCAGGTGCAGGGGATAACTGGTCAACAAAACACTTTCTTGATAACTCTCACAGAGTTTATAGTCTAGTGGGGAGACAGACATTTGTTAATCATAAAAGCATTTCGAATTGCAGGACATGAAGAAGTCATTTTTAAGCTGAGATCAAGGGGATGTGTAGATGAGAGCTAGGGGAAAAGAAGAGAGTGGATGGTCCAGGCAGTGGGGCACATGGAGTGTCAAATCTCTGTGCTGAAAAGGAGCAGGGCAAGGCCAAGAGGCTGATGGATGGCAAAGCTGCCTGGGGCAGAGAGCAGCAGGGTGGAGAGTGAATGTGGACAGACTCTGCGGCAGGATCTCATGTTTGTCTTGGCGTCGTAGGAAGCACGTGTCATGTTCGTGTTTAGTTGATTCAGGTTCACTGCTCTTAAGAGCCATGAAGCATTATGACCAATTCATGCCAGTAATCAGGAGCAGTCATTTTAGGTTCTTATATTTTACCTCTTTGATTTTTTTTTTTTTTTTTTTTGTCTTTTCCTGTAAACACAAGCCTGCAAATGCAAGTTTCTAGCAGGGTAGGCCCTTGAAATGTTGGGTCTGATTGGTCTCCAGGAATTGGTTTCACTATCAAGTAGTAAAAATTTCATTTGAGATTATCTGCCATCAGATCGTTTGACTATATATAGACTGCTACCAAAACAAAGGCCTCCCTTGTGAGAAAGAGCATGTAGTTGACACAACTAGCAAGTTTGTATTTTTTAGTTATGTTCACTTGTTTCAGATAGTCAAAAATAACTTTAAACAATATATTTGTTTAATTGAAGAAGAGAATGTCATATAAAATGGATTCCGGTTCACAATTGCTAAGCTTAGAATGAGTCCAGTCACCAAAAAACTAAAGTCAGAACATGCAGATATATGTACATATCTTTATCTGTTTTTTTTCTCCATTTTTTAAAAACAGAAGAGGGGATTGCCTGAGTTGAAAACATGACAAAGGAATTAGCACTATAGGAAACCAGGAGAAAGGCTCACGAAAAATGAAATGTTCTACACTGTATTATTAAAGTATTTACACTCAGAGGACATAAGTGGGTGCCATTGATTTTCAGTCAAAAATACTTGCAACTCAACTGCATTTATGAAATGTAGACCTACATGTTTAAGCCAACATAACAATTTATAGATAAGTAATATTTCCCAAATTGCATCACCCAGAACATTGTGTCTGTGAAATATTAATAGATAGTCTATGAAAAGAAAACAGCTCTGTAGATAAATAAGTTTGTCAACACTGGGTTTAAGAGGTTTCATTACTGTAAACTTCTCAGAACTATTAACTGGCTAATGTGCAATGTACATTGCCCATCTCTGCGATGGAGCTTTATTATAACACTGTTTCCCAAACTTCTTTCGCCATGGAACCTCTTTTATCCAGAACAATTAGTATTTCTGATCTGCAGTTTTTTTGTCGCCAGAACACAGTTTGATAGTCACTGATTCTGATGTTTTTATATATCCTTCAAAATAGTCATCTTAATATCATTATCCTAGTAATAAAATTGTTGCCTCAAATATATTTGGAAGTAATTTGAGATAAGTAATGTATTACACATGTATACTAGTTACTAATGAGAATATGATGAGTAATATGCAATCTTAATCTCAAAAAGTGCCTGTTGCAGAAAATTAGCATTGTTGCTGTGTTCATCCTTCTTTTTAATAAAAATTTTTTTAAAAAACAGGCTTTTACTTGCCCTCAAGAAGAGAATTGAACACTGGGAGGCCAGGTAGTAGGGACAGGGGTAGAGTCACACATAGTTACACATGTGAAGTTTTGCAGTATAAGGGCCCACACTTTTTATGCCTTTATTTTTTCTTTTTTTTAAGTGTAAGATTAATATACTATAATTATAGCTATTTTCATTTATGGGTAGGTACATAATTTGTATCTTTATTTTTTAAAATTCTAACATTTCCTTCCAAATTTGTTTTCTTAAGTTCTTCAGATTTATTCTGAATTTGATATCCTTGTGGCTAAGGAATTAGGGGGTTTTCTTTAGAAAACACATGGTTTTCTAAAAGAGTCTGAGCTATTTAATTTTGTGATAAAAATTTAAGATGTATAGTCATAGAATTCTTTTTCTGAATTACAGGGGTCTTTTGTGTTCTAATAATGTATTCTATGATGTGTATTTGAATGGCAAGTCTAGATGACTGAGTTTCTCAGTGAAACATTTGGTAAAAGAACTATTAAAAGATTTTTGTTTGTTTGTTTTGTTTTTGGAGACGGAGTTTTGCTCTTGTTGCCTGGGCTGGAGTGCAATGGCACAGTCTTGGCTCACCGCAACATCCACCTCCCAGGTTCAAGCAATTCTCCTGCCTCAGCTTCCCAAGTAGCTGGGATTACAGGCATATGCCTCATGCCCAGCTAATTTTATATTTTTAGTAGAGATGAGTTTTCTCCATTGTTGGTCAGGCTGGTCTCAAACCCCTTACCTTAGATGATCCGCCCACCTCAGCCTCCCAAAGTGCTGGGATTACAGGCGTGAACCACTGCACCCAGCCTAAAAGATTTTTTAGAATTATCACTATATATTATTACAGAAAACCTTAAGTCAATACCACCATGTCATGATACGTGCATTACGATCATTCTTGTTACCCAAAGCTTTGCATTCATTGTAAACACACGACATACCACTAGGGTTGGAATGAAGTTAATCAGATTCTTTGCTCTTGAACTAAAGGTAAAACTTTCTTCAATTAAGTTATTGAGGAATAAATATGCTGGTGAACAATCAATAAGTAATTACCACAAAGCTGTATTACAAGGGTCTCTCTGAACCGTATCACTTTCTCAAGTCTAATAAATTTCAACATTGTTTAACTTTTAGTTGAATATGTTAAACTAAGAGCTAGGATATAAAATGTTTTATTTCTTGTCTCCTTTTCTCTCCAATAGGTACTTTCATATTTTTAAAAAAGTTTTGGTTTCCTAAACATTTCAATGGATAAAGCAATGAAGTATTTCAGGTGTATTTCTATATATATATATAGTGCATTTTCTTAAAATTTTAATGAATAAATGAAACTTTTTGTTAAGTATATTTTTTAATGAAACAATTTTATTTTTCTGATTATAGAAACATATTCATGGGAAAAAAATAGGACAATGTAGAAAAGAATCACTCACAGTTTCCATCCAGTGTTAACACATGTGTCACTCAATTCTCATTTTTAAAAAACGGGCCTCATGCCTGTAGTTCCATCACTTTGGGAGGCCAAGGCAGAAGGATAGCTTGAGTCTAAGAGTTCAAGACTAGCCTGGGTTACATAGTTACACCTCGTCTCTAGAAAACATTTAAAAATAGCTGGATGTAGTGGTATGCACCTGTAGTCTCAGCTACTGGAGAGGCTGAGGCAGGAGAATTGCTTGAGCCCAGGAGGTCAAGGCTGCAGTCAGCTATTGTCACACCACAGCACTTAGCTTGGGCAATAGACTGAGACCATGTCTCAAAAACAAACAAAACCCAACAATGAACTCATATACTTTTTTCCATTTGTTTTTGCTTTTCATCCACTTTTTGGAGGCATAATTTACCTAAAGAATGCACCCATTTTAAGTATAAATTTCAGTTAATTTTGGCAAATGTATACATCTGTGCAACCACCGCCACAATCAGGATATACAACTTTTTGTTACGCACAGAACTTCGCTTGTGAACCTTTGCAGCCATTCACTCCCATCATCTGACCCAGGCAACCACTGATATGTTGCTGTCACTATAAATTAGTTTCATCTCTTCTACAATTTTATTTAGGGAAATGTACAATATGAACATTTGTGTGTGTGTGGTTTTTTTTTGGTACAGCATGGTATTTGAGGTTCATTAATAACTATTCTATGTATACTAATTCTATCCTTTGTAGTGCTGAGTAGTATTTCATTGTATGAATGTACTATAGTTTATTCTGTTTATGAATGTTTATAATATCACCAATTTTCAGTGACCATCAGTAAAACTGCTTATGAGAGTTCATGTTCAGGCCAGGCATGGTGGCTCGCACCTCTGATCCTAGCACTTTGGGAAGCCAAGGCAAGAGGATTGCTTGAGGCCAGGATTTGAGACCAGCTGGGCAACATAGCAAAACCCTGTCTCTACTAAAAATACATAAATTAGCCAGGCTTGGTGGTTCACACCTGTAATCCCAGTTACTCAGGAAGCTGAGGCACGAGAATCACTTGAACCCAGGAGGCAGAGGCTGCAATGAGCCAAGATTGCGCCACTGCACTGCAGCCTGGGCAGCAGAATAAGACTCTGTCTCAAATTAAAAATAAAAATAAAAAGTTCATATTCAGGTTTTTATATGAACATTTCATATATTCATTCTTCCTGGTAGATATCTAGGAGTGGAATTATTGATCATTTCAATTTTTCTTCCCTACTGTTTTTTCAATGCTGTTTACCTTGGACTATGTATCTAATATGTCATCTTTTAAGACAATGGGCAGTTTTTTTTGTTTGATTCCATTTGTTTGTTTTTTGCTTGTTTGCTCTCCGGGATAATAATGTTCCCTTCTGGAACAAACATTGGGCATGTTTCCTAGCAGCACCTTTTAAAGATCAGGGTTCCCTCAGTCAGATGTAACACAAACCAGTGGCATGTGCAGCATCCACCCAGGCTGCTATGCCTCATCCCTGTGTGATGCGAGAGGCAAGGGGCACTGATGCATGGATGAAGCTCATGCTGCCTGCTGTTCCTTTCGCTCCTTTTCTGTGGTGTGTGTGTGTGTGTGTGTGTGTGTGTGTGTGTGTGTGTGTTATGGTAATCAAATGTTTTAAGTATTCATTTTGAGTTCTCTTTAGACATGTTAGCCATCTCTCTTCATATTAGTTTCTTTTCTCGTTGTTGCTGTAGGGACTACGACTTACTTAGAGTTAATACTGTGTTTCAAGTAAACTATAGGAACTTTATAATAGTATAGTTCTTTTTAACCATCTTACCTTTTGGGAAAATATTCAGATAGACGGATGGATAGACAGATGTACTTTATATCTGCCTACATAATTTGCCATTTTCAGTACCTTTAGTTTCTTCCTCTATAGCTCTGCCCTGCAGCCAAAATAGGTTCTTCTAGTATTTCTTTTACTGCAGGTCTGCTGGGGACGAATTGTCTTTTTTGTTCATCTGAAAATACTTCCCTTTCATTAAGAAGGAAAGTTTAATCAGATACAGAATTGTTGTTTAATAAAAGTAAAGAAGGATTATTGGTTGGGAAAAATTGTCTTAATTTTTTGTTAATCTGAAAATACCTCCCTTTCACTTTTGAAGGAAAGTTTAATCAGATATAGAATTGTTGTTTTAAAAAAAGTAAAGAAGGATTATTGGTTTTCAGATTGTTTATCAACATTTTGAAGATGCCATTCTTGTGTCTTATGTCTGTTCATTGTTTCTGAGAAGTCAGCCATTACTCTTGTCATTGTTTCCATGCATATAATGTGTTATTTTCTGTGTACTTTCAAGATTTTCTCATTATCTTTGGCTCTCAGAAGTTTGAGTTTGATATCCATAGCTAGGGTGGTTCTCATTATAGTTATCCTGTTTGCATTTGCAGGATTTTTAATATTGGTAAATTCATGGCTTTCACAAAATCTGGAGGTTTTAGCCATTATCTCTTCAGATATTTTTTCTATCCTTCCTTTTCCTCTCTCTTTCTCTCTCTCTCTCTTTTTTAAGAGACATGGTCTCGCTCGGTTACTTAGGCTAGAGGTCAATGTCATGATCATATAGCTCACTTCAGCCTCAAACTCCCAAGATCAGTGATCCTCCCACCTCAGCTTCCCAAGTAGCTGAGACTACAGGTGTGAGCCACCACACCTGGCTCCAGTTATACTTTTCTTTGACACCTAAATGTTATTTCACGGGTCTCCAGAGCTGTTCATTTATATTTAATCTTTTCTCAATATTCTTCAGTTATAATTATTTTTATTGATATCTTCAAGTTTACTTTTTCTTCTGCTCATTTATTTAGCACATTTTCTTTTACTTCTTTGAATGTATTTAAATATTTGCTTTGAAGTATTTGCTAAATCCAGCATCTAGAGACACTCAGAGTCCATTTCTATTCATTGTTCCTGAGCATGGTTCACATTTTCCTGCTTCTTTGTCTAGTATTTTTGGGTTAAAAACTGGATATTTTAAATATGTTTAGTAGCTTTTGGTGTATTATGTTCTTCTGAGAATTATTTTGTTCTTGTTTACCTAGCAGTTAACTCTCTTGAATTCAAATTATAAACGGTGTCCCCTGCAGTGTACAACAGCTGGTATTTCTGCTCAGTTCTTTCCATTTCCAGCTGTTGGTTTTTAACCTGGCCTCCTAGCGGTCTTCTCTGTTCCTGTGCAATTTAGCATTCAGTCAAGAATTTGGGCAAATTTTGTAGTAGGGCATCACTAAGCTCTGTCTTCTGATACTTCAGTAAAGATTTCGCCTCCTGCATCCTGAGTAAGTCATGAGTTCAGGAGTACTCACGGTCTATAAAAGTAGCAAACATGAAATCTCATCTAGGGCAGTCTGTCTTTCAAAAGTAGCTGTCCCTCTGGTTTCTCTCAGCTATTTTCTTGCTGTTCCATGTCTCTTATACCATGTCTTATTTAGTGGTCATACAGGGATTTCAGCAGAGATTATTATACCCAGAGTTTTGGTCCCACCTCTTCTGTGGCTGACTTGTTTCCATGATTCCACCCTAAACTTTCAGCTACCCTGACACCCTTTAATTCTTTCCTGTGCCATCTTAAAATACAACTGCAGTTTTTTGAGATCAGATGTTTTTTAAAGCCTTTAACTCAAATTCTTACTAATTGCTGTTGCTGTCTTCCAGCGGTTGGTTAATGCTGTGCTAGTTTGTGCCTGCTTTTGGTCACTTTCTAATGTCTTTAAATAGTTGTGTTTATTATATGTGTGTGTGTGTGTGTGTGTGTGTGTGTGTGTGTGTGTGTATCATATATATTTACAATATATAATAATATATTACATATAAAATAATATATTACATATAAAATGATATTATATATATTATGCCCATATTTTATAATTGCTATTGCTAGAATATTTGCTAACCAAATTTCTTTACCATTACTAGAAGCCAGAAGTCTCTCCATTTTTTAAATGTCATAAAGAATGACCTTTAGTAGCTGCATAATGTTAGATCTCCTAAATAGGTCATAATGGTTAACCTGTCTCCTGTTTTTAGGTATTCAAACTCTTTTCAGTTTTATAATAAGTAGTGCTATAATATATAAACCATGTATTTATACTTGGCAATATAAGTATTTACTCATAGGAAACTTTTGGGGGAGTATCTCTTGTGCTCAGGGGTTTGAGACCAGCCTGGGCAATATAGCAAGACCATGTCTCTACAAAAACTTAAAAAATTAGTCAGGCATGGTGGCATATGCCTGTAATCCCAGCTACTTGGGAAGCTGAAGTGAGAGGACTGCTTGAGCCCAATATGTCAAGGCTACAGTGAGCCATGACCACACCACTGCACTCCAGCCTGGGGAACAGAACGAGATCCTGTCTCAAAAAAGAAAAAATCCTTAAAAAAGATGAAAGATACTATTAACAATAAAATAATAACCAAAATAAAAAATAAACACTACAGGGTATTTATTTATTAACGAAAATGTATTATTTTCTGTAAAGCTATTTATATTAGCCAAAAGTATATTTATCTTATGCTAACACTACCACAGCAAAAATGAACTCTGAAAAATATGGTTCTTCACATTTTGAAGTCAGTTGGGGAAATTTGAATATGGACAAGGTACTAGGTCATTTGAGGAAATTATTGTTACTGTTCTTTGCTGCCATATGGTATTGTGATCATAAAGGAGAATTTCCCTACTTTTTGGAGATGCATACTAAAATATTTAGTGAATTGATATCTGTAACTTCTTCAAAATAATTTTCCAAAAGAATTTTAATATGGAAAAACAGTATTATGCTTACATATAGACAGGTGAAGCCACTACAACAAAATAATTATTAATATTTGTTAAATCTCTAACTGGTTGGTGTATGAGTAAATTTAAGTGTTTATTTCACTCTTGCTGTTATTTTTTATTTGACATTTTTCATTAAAAATAAAGTTTTAGAGGAGAGGACTCAAGATGGTGCTGTGAGAACAACCCAGGATTGAAGCTCACGGTCAATGCACGGAAGGGGTGAGTCAGGGCTGCATTTCCAGACGGATCTTTGTCGCCCACAGAATGGGGAATTTCCTAGGTATAGAGGAGACACGGGACACCAGGCAGAGGTTTTGGCTGGCACAGCTGGCGGCCGGTGCGGCGGCGGCCCACGCTGTGGCGGCACTACACAGCAGTCCGCACAAAGTGTGCTCATCCAGGTGCCCTGTTGGGCTGGCAACCTGAGACTTGGGAGGGCTGAACTTGAGACTGAACGGGACTTGGACACTGAGCCAGCCCAGGAGATTCCAGGGTGACAGCGTTTGGGGTAGCGCGGTGGGACAAACAAAACGGTGATTCCAAACGCTCCCCGTGGAGGGGGTCCCTGAGGCCGCAGCTCCGTGGGGGAGGGGCGCCCGCCATTACCAAGGCAAACCGCCCCTACTGAGATACACACCCATTGCTGATGCAGCCTGCCATTGCCGAGGCAACCCGCTACAACAGAGAGACTCCGCCGCAGGGCGTAGCCCATGGCAGCAGGAAGGAGACCGCAGCGGAAGGGCAGAGCCTGCAGCAACAGGGCGAACCTCACACCAGCAGGGCAGAGCCTCGGCAGGCAAATAGTGACTAGACTGCCTCCTAGCTGGGCAGGACAGCGAGGCAGACACTCACAAGGAAAGCCCCAACCCCCCCGCCCCCAGACAGAGCATCTGAGAAAAAAAGGGTTTTTTTATGAGTTATGTTGCAGCAGAATTAATTAAACATAGCAGCCTAACAGCCCTGAATGAACAACAGAGCTCACAGCTCAGCACTTGAGCTCCTACAAAGTACAGACTGTCTCCTCAAGCAGCTCCCTGACCCCTCTATATCCAAAAGACTGACATTTGGCAGGCATCATTCTGGGACAAAGATAGCAGAAAAAGAAACTGGTAGCATCCCTCACTGTTCCGCAGCTGCTATCGGTGCACCCCAGAGAAGCAGGGCCTGGAGTGGACCTCAGCAGTCATACAGCGAAGGGGCTAGACTGGTAGAAGGAAAACCAAGTAACAGAAATACTTCATCATCAACAATCTGGGTGTCCACTCAGAGACCCAATCGAAAAGTCAGCAACTACACAGACGACAGGTGGATAAATCCACAAAGATGGGAAGAAACCAGCACAAAAAGGAGGAAAACACCCGAAACCAGAACACCTCGCCTCCTAGAAAGGACCAAAACTCCTTACCAGCAAGGGAACAAAGCTGGACGGAGAATGACTGTGACAAAATGACGGAATTAGACTTCAGAAGGTGGATAATGAGAAACTTTTGTGAGCTAAAAGAACATGTTTTAAATCAATGCAAAGAAACTAAGAACCTTGAAAAAAGATGAAAAAAGATTCGAGGAAATGATAACAAGAATGGATAACTTAGAGAGGAATATGAATGAATTAAAGGAGCTGAAAAACACAATACGAGAACTTCGCGAAGCATGCACAAGTTTCAATAGCCGAATTGACCAAGCAGAAGAAAGAATATCAGAAGTCGAAGATCAACTCAGTGAAATAAAATGAGAAACCAAGATCAGAGAAAAAAGCACAAAAAGGAATGAACAAAGTCTCCAAGAAATGTGGGACTATGTGAAGAGACCTAACCTACGTTTGATAGGCGTACCAGAATGTGACGAAGAGAATGAATCCAAGCTGGAAAATACTCTACAGGACATTATCCAGGAAAATTTCCCCCACCTAGCAAGACAGGCCAACACTCAATTGCAGGAAATACAGAGAACACCACAAAGATATTCCGCAAGAAGAGCAACCCCAAGGCACATAATCGTCAGATTCAACAAGGTTGAAATAAAGGAGAAAATACTAAGGGCAGCCAGGGAGAAAGGTCGGGTCACCCACAAAGGGAAGCCCATCAGAATCTCAGCAGATCTCTCGACAGAAACTCTACAAGCCAGAAGAGAGTGGGTGCCAATATTCAACATTCTTAAAGAAAAGAACTTTCAACCCAGAATTTCATATCCAGCCAAACTGAGCTTCATAAGTGAAGGAAAAATAAAATCCTTTGTGAACAAGCAAGTACTCAGAGATTTTGTCACCACCAGGCCTGCTTTACAAGAGCTCCTGAAAGAGGCACTACATATAGAAAGGAACAACCAGTACCAGCCATTCCAAAATCACACTAAATGCTAAAGAGCATCAACATAATGAAGAATCTACAACAACTAATGGGCAAAACAGCCAGCTAGCATCAAAATGGCAGTATCAAATTCACACATAACAATATTAACCCTAAATGTAAATGGACTAAATGCACCAATCAAAAGACACAGACTGGCAAATTGAATAAAAATCCAAAACCCATCAGTGTGCTGTATCCAGGAAACCCATCTCACATGCAAGGATACACAAAGGCTCAAAATAAAGGGATGGAGGAAGATTTACCAAGCAAATGGAGAGCAAAAAAAAGCAGGAGTTGCAATTCTCATCTCTGATAAAATAGACTTTAAAACAACAAAGATCAAAAGAGACAAAGAAGGCCATTACATAATGGTAAAAGGATCGATACAACAAGAAGAGCTAACGATCCTAAACATATATGGACCCAATACAGGAGCACCCAGATACATAAGGCAAGTTCTTAACGACTTACAAAGAGACTTAGACTCCCACACAATAATAGTGGGAGACTTTAACACTCCACTGTCAATATTAGACAGATCAACCAGACAGAAAATCAACAAGGATATCCAGGGCTTGAACTCAGACCTGGAGCAAGCAAACCTGATAGACATTTACAGAACTCTCCACCCCAAACCCACAGAATATACATTCTTCTCAGCACCATATCACACCTACTCTAAAATTGACCACATAATTGGAAGTAAAGCACTCCTCAGCAAATGCAAAACAACTGAAATCATAACAAACAGCCTCTCAGACCATAGTGCAATCAAGTTAGAACTCAGAATTCAGAAACTGACTCAGAACCGCACAGCTTCATGGAAACCGAACAACTGGCTCTTGAATGTTGACTGGATAAACAATGAAATGAAGTCAGAAATAAAGAAGTTCTTCGAAACCAATGAGAACGAAGACAAAACATGCCAAAATCTCTGGGACACATTTAAAGCAGTCTCTAGAGGAAAGTATATAGCAATAAGTGCCCATATGAGAAGAATGGAGAGATCCAAAATTGACACCCTATCTTCAAAATTGAAAGAGCTAGCGGAGCAAGATCAAAAAAACTCAAAACCCAGCAGAAAACAAGAAATAACTAAGATCAGAGCTGATCTGAAGGAGATTGAGACACGAAAACCCCTCCAAAAAATCAATAAATCCAAGAGCTGGTTTTTTGAAAAGATCAACAAAATAGACAGACCACTAGCCAGATTGATTAAAAACAAAAGAGAGAACAACCAAATAGATGCAATAAAAAATGTTAAAGGGGAAATCACCACAGATTCCACAGAAATTCAAACCAACATCAGAGAATATTTCAAACAACTCTATGCACATAAACTAGTAAACCTGGAAGAAATGGATAAATTCCTGGACCCCTGTGTCCTCCCAAGCCTAAACCAGGAGGAAGCTGAAACTATGACTAGACCAATAACAAGGGCAAAAGTTGAGGCAGCAATTAAGAGCCTACCACATAAAAAAAGCCCAGGTCCAGACGGGTTCACAACCGAATTCTACCAGACACACAAAGAGGAGCTGGTACCATTTCTTCTGAAACTATTCCAAATAATCGACAAAGAAGGAATCCTTCCCAAATCATTCTATGAGGCCAATATCATCCTGATACCAAAACCCGGCAGAGACCCAACAAGAAAAGGAAGCTTCAGGCCAATATCCATGATGAACATAGATTCAAAAATCTTCAATAAAATATTGGCAAGCCGATTGCAACAGCAAATCAAAAAACTTATCCATCATGATCAAGTAGGATTCATCACGGGGATGCAAGGCTGTTTCAACATACGCAAGTCTATAAACATAATTCACCACATAAACAGAACCAAAAACAAAAACCACATGATTATCTCAATTGACGCAGAGAAGGCATTTGAAAAAATTCAACAGCCCTTTATGCTAAAAACCCTCAATAAACTCAGTATTGATGGAACGTATCTCAAAGTAATAAAAGCTATTTATGACAAACCAACAGCCAATATCATACTGAATGGGCAAAAACTGGAAGCCTTCCCTTTGAAATCTGGCACTAGACAAGGATGCCCTCTTCCACCACTCCTATTCAATATAGTACTGGAAGTTCTAGCCAGAGCAATTAGGCAAGAAAAAGAAATAAAGGGTATTCAAATTGGAAAGGTGGAAGCCAAATTGTCTCTATTTGCAGACGACATGATAGTATACCTAGAAGACCCCATCGCCTCAGCCCAAAAACTCCTGAAACTGATAAGCAACTTCAGCAAAGTCTCAGGATATAAAATCAATGTGCAAAAATCACAAGCGTTCATCTACACCAATAACAGACTTAAAGAAAGCCAAATCAAGAACGAACTGCCATTCACAATTGCTACAAAAAGAATAAAATACCTTGGAATACAACTCACAAGGAACGTAAGGGACCTCTTCAAGGAAAACTACAAACCACTGCTCAATGCAATCAGAGAGGACACAAACAGATGGAGAAACATTCCATGTTCATGGTTAGGAAGAATTAATATCGTAAAAATGGCTATACTGCCCAAAGTAATTTACAGAATCAATGCTATACCCATCAAGCTACCATTGACTTTCTTCACAGAACTGGAAAAATCCACCATGAACTTCATATGGAACCAAAAGAGAGCCCGCATAGCCAAGTCAATTCTAAGCAAAAAGAACACAGCGGGGGGCATCACACTACCAGATTTCAAACTATACTACAAGGCTACAGTAATCAAAACAGCATGGTACTGGTACCAAAACAGAGATATAGACCAATGGAACAAAACAGAGGCATCAGAGGCAACACAGCATATCTACAACCATACAATCTTTGATAAACCCGACAAAAACAAGCAATGGGGAAAGGATTCCCTGTTCAACAAATGGTGTTGGGAAAACTGGCTAGCCATGTGTGGAAAGCAGAAACTGGACCCCTTCCTGACACCTTACACCAAAATTAACTCCAGATGGATTAAAGACTTAAACATAAGACCTGGCACCATAAAAACCCTATAGGAAAATCTAGGCAAAACCATCCAAGACATAGGAGTAGGCAAGGACTTCATGAACAAAACACCAAAAGCATTGGCAACAAAGGCCAAAATAGACAAATGGGACCTAATGAAACTCCACAGCTTCTGCACGGCAAAAGAAATAGTCACTAGAGTGAATCGGCAACCAACAGAATGGGAAAAAATGTTTGCAGTTTACCCATCTGACAAAGGGCTGATATCCAGAATTTACAAAGAACTCAAACAGATTTACAGGAAAAAAACAAACAAGCCCATTCAAAAGTGGGCAAAGGATATGAACAGACACTTTACGAAAGAAGACATATATGAGGCCAACAATCATATGAAAAAATGCTCATCGTCACTGGTCATCAGAGAGATGCAAATCAAAACCACATTGAGATACCATCTCACGCCAGTTAGAATGGCGATCATTAAAAAATCTGGAGACAACAGATGCTGGAGAGGATGTGGAGAAAAAGGAACACTTTTACACTGTTGGTGGGAGTGTAAATTAGTTCAACCATTGTGGAAGACAGTGTGGCGATTCCTCAAGGCCTTAGAAATAGAAATTCCATTTGACCCAGCAATCCCATTACTGGGTATATATCCAACGGACTATAAATCATTCTACTATAAGGATACATGTACACGAGTGTTCATTGCAGCACTGTTTACAATAGCAAAGACCTGGAATCAACCAAAATGCCCATCGATGATAGACTGGATTGGGAAAATGTGGCACATATACACTATGGAATATTATGCAGCAATCAGAAATGATGAGTTTGTGTCGTTTGTAGGGACATGGATGAATCTGGAGAACATCATTCTCAGCAAACTGACACAAGAACAGAAAATGAAACACCGCATATTCTCACTCATAGGCGGGTGATGAAAAATGAGAACACATGGACACAGGGAAGGGAGTATTAAACACTGGGGTCTATTGGGGGGAAAGGGGAGGACCAGCGGGAGGGGGAGGTGGGGAGGGATAGCCTGGGGAGAAATGCCAAATGTGGTTGAAGGGGAGAAAGGAAGCAAAACACACTGCCATGTGTGTACCTATGCAACTGTCTTGCAGGTTCTGCACATGTACACCCAAACCTAAAATGCAATAAAAAAATTTTTAAAAAGTAATTAATAAATAAAGTTTTATTAAAGTTTTGGAAAATGGGTCTCTGAGGCCATGCACAGTGGCTCACACCTATAATCCCAGCACTTTGGGAGGCCAAGGTGAATGGATCGCTTGAGGTCAGGAGTTTGAGACCAGCCTGGCCAACTTGTTGAAACCCTGTCTCTACTAAAAATAGAAAAATTAGCCGGGCTAGGTGGTGCACACCTGTAATCCCAGGTGTTCAGGAGGCTGAGGCATGAGAATCGCTTCAACCCAGGAGGCAGAGGTTTCAGTGAACCAAGTTTGTGCCACTGCATTCCAGCCTGGGTGACAAAAGCGAGACTCTGTCCCAAAAACAGGAAGGAAGGAAGGAAAGAAATGGGTCTCTGAATATTCTAGACACAAAACAAGAATATGATCTTCATGGTATGTTTAGTCTGCTAGTATTAGGTAACATGAGGAGGATGTCTATTCATATTTGTCAGTATATGTACAAATTATCTTTAAAATGAGATTGAAGAAACAGATAATGGTTATCTGTGGAGAGGGAACAAGAAAAATGTGGATGGGGCAAGAATTGGAAGTAAAACTTATTTTCACTTTTTTATGCTTTTTAATATTTTGAAACAATAAAAATTATATATTGAAAGAAAAAGAGAATATGGTCATTAAAAATTGGAGCCTAAAAACTAGAAAAATTTCTTTTATGCTCAAAACTGTTTTCAGATAATGCTAAAGCATTGGGCTTGTAACTGTTGTTGACCTGCTGATAATACATTTAGAATTTGCTTTAGGGGTATTAAAAAATTGGACTTCTTTTTCTTTGTTGCAACATGTCAGCATTTTTTCTCTTTTATTGTCTTTTTATAACATGTTTTCACTGGGGACTTTTAAAGGAAAAAGTATATTATGAGTCAGTTTTGTACATATTGGTTTTTTTTAATGCCATGTTGTTTCAAATAAATATAGATTGGTGATACGTCAATTGTCAGTGCTAATAAATTTCCTTTGGCTCTCCTAGACCCAGGAAATTGGCTAATTTAACTGCTGACTTATATAGAAGTATTAATAAGAAAAATGACATCCTGTCGTATCTGAACAAAGCAGAGCACACATTGTGGAACTAGTTAGACCTGGTATAGAAACCCACTCATCCCTGCCCCTTAAAAACTAAAGCAAGCCACTTAACCTTGTAGAGTCCCAGTTTCCTTTGCTAAGCAGTAATATCCTACCACCTATGAGGTTATTGTGGTGATTAATTGAATTACATAAACAACTCTTACTTGTAGTTTTTTCATTTAAAGAAGGCACCAGTTTATTTTTGAAATATGGATTACCAATAAGTCTGAAGGACTAGAACTTTAACACTGGTTATATGCATTGCTTTATTTGTTTACAAGTAATTCTAAAAAGAAGGAAACTTCAACCATTTTATGTACAAATAGGATACTACATGAAAGTAATTTTTAATTAAATGAAAATTTAATCAATGTCTCTTTAAACTCACTGAGTAAAATAAATTCTTGTGTTACCAAATTTTTACCTTTTGCAGTTAAGCTTTAAACTTTCCATTGCATTTAACCAGTGGATTCACTGGTGATTGGATTAGCAGCTCTAAATGTCATGATGTCCTTTACAAACCTTATATATTGTCCTTAGTAAAGTAGTTGTCATAATGAGCAAGTTTTGAAAGATTTCTATGGTAGTCTTTTGAAAATTATTCTAAAATGAATATTGTGGTAAAAGTCTTCTGTTGGAATAAAGAGAATAATTTTTACTAATTTCCTCCACAAGTGGATATTCAAAAGAGTATGGATGTTTAAAATGATGATTCTATAAGAACTAATAGTTGATTTCTTATCCATTTTGCAGAAGCGGGGTTATACTATACCTGTCCCAAACAGATTAAGATATTTTACCTTTGGGGGAAAAAAATCACTAGACAAGATTTTTCTAGCTTTTCTTACTAAGTTTTATAATGTGTCATTGATGTCTGTGGCTATCTCTTATTATTAGAAATATTTTTATTACCTTTTTCTTGAAGACTTATGACCTGTAAAAACTTTCTTTAAATGCTACATATTTGATAGTTGTGTAGCAATTAAATTGCTTTAAGAAAGTCGGCTGTTAATAGCAGCAATTTGTTACACTTTTAAATCTTAGGAATACCTTACATTGTTTCATTACTACTTGTGTTACAATTCTATCTTCCAAGTGAACATTTGGTGAATTTATTTTTATTGAGTAGAATGTCTAAAATTGAAGAGAAAAAAACCAAAAACAGATTTATTTTGGTTAGCTAAATGTCAATTGCTTAATCCAAAAAGATAAAAATGTTTTGCTGGACTAATCCCTGTAGTTTCAAAGCATTTTCATGTGTATTATCCATCTGATCCCACTAAAACTCAATAAGGTGTGGTAGGCAAGTGTTTACTTTGTTTTATAGATCAGGAAATTGCTGCCAAAGAGTTGAAGGGACATGCCCAAGACAACACCTGAAAATTCTCTATGTGCATAAATGCTGCTTTGATGATTATCTGACCCATAGTCCCTAATTTACCTTTAGTCTCTCTCTTGTCAAAACTCCGCTGGATAAAATGTTCTCTATTGTTTAAGTGTAACTATTTTTCCTTCTGTTTATGGAGAAATATTGATGAAACTACTAAATCTCTATAAAGAAAAAATAAATCAGTGAAATTTTACAGTAAGATTGAAAAGAGAAAGAAATG